>NW_026947488.1:3678928-4881071 GCF_034190915.1 Cavia porcellus
TGGGGAGACTGCACCATCTCACCTTCAGAGCCTAAACCCTGCACGGTATGGAGTTAGTGCTCAGTGAAAGTTTTTAAATGGATGAGTGGATGGATAGATGAAGGGTGAGAGTGGAGCCATAGTGGGGAGAATGTGGGGTGCTGACTTGCAGGGAAGAAGGGTTCACCCTAAGAAACACGCCAGGACTCTCAGATGCACGTGTGTTCTGTGATTATCTCAGGGGGCTTTGACACGAGGGCCTCTCTCTAGGATTTGCCTCCTGCCCCTCAGCTCCTCCTTTATTACTGTCCTGGGGAGAGCTTCAGAGGCATCTACCTTATCAGCCCTGACCTTGCAGAGGGGAGAGAGAATGTTTTCCTTACCATGGCGCTCAGCTCAGTGATAGGTCTTTCCACACCAGCTGGAAAAGATCCCTGGCTTAATGTTCTTATTTTTTAAAATCAAGAATTGCAGAATTGAGAGAGAAAAGCAGGTGGGTTTAATAGCAGACTCTTGAGCTGGCTTCTGGAGTTTCCACCATTCAGAGTCCTAGTGAAAATCAACATCCTCATGAGTCAGGGGTGGCAGGTGTCTGGAAAGGGCACCACAAGCCAAGCAGGTGCTGGATCCATGGCCGGATTGGGATCCCGGGCATCTAACCCCTGCAGGGAGAGGAGGCTGTAATTTAGAAATCACTGTTGTGTTTATTATGACAAAGGTCCAGGAAGGAGACTCTGGACATGATGACTGTATTTAAGAGCCCCCATAAAAAGTGACAACAACAGTAAAACAAACCCAAAACACACGAGTTACAAATACTCACAATGAGGCTTCCACTGTGGTTTCCCAAAAATGTAAACATAATGTCCATGTTTCATGGAGGGAAGAACTGGAGTCTTTTTATCTGTGCTTGAGGTAGCAGTGACCACCCAGGTCTCTTCCCCCCAGATCTAAGGCTGAAGACCAGGAAGTACACATCACAGGACTGTTTCCAATGTAGAAGCCTCTCACTACCTAACTGTGGTTAGTTGTCTGTCATCAGCTCCCAGAGTTTAGTAATAGCCTTATTAACTATATTTCCTGTAGCCTGATGTCAGGTCTTGTGGGGCTAGAGAAGGGTCCCCCACCTAGGGTGAGTGAGTTCCTAGCAATAGTAACGAGTTGCTTCTGTGCGCCCTTGATTTGCAAGGCATGCCTAAGTCCTCATGCATACCTGGGTCCTTTTATTAGGTTCTTGTAAACCAACGTGCTATCCTCTGCCTTATCTCCTCTCTCTCTCTCTCTCTCTCTCTCTCTCTCTCTCTCTCTCTCTCTCTCTCTCTCTGCCTGCTCACCTCACCTGGGTGCTTCCTCTCAGGAAGCGCAGTGATGCCCCGCTCCTAGTCGCCAGGAAACTGCAGGTGTATACAAAGAACATCTTCTTGTGGTAATCCTATCTGTATCTCCAGACAAACCCCAGGTACACTTCAAGCTTCTGCACACTCAGATGCGCCCTTGCCCATGGCTATGTTCTCACCAAATCCCTATCGGATGAAATGTTCTGGTCCCAGTAAAATGCAATCACCTGCACTCCATACCTGTGCTCCAGGAAGTTTCCTGTTACTAGTGTTGACTACAGTTAGCAAATGTTTGGAATATTGGGGTACGATTAGGGGTCAGAGTCCAGCCTCCATCTTACTGCATATATGAAATGTTTCGAACTGTTTAATGCCTTTAAATGGTTTTCTTTCAAGCATGATAATATAACACTTCATATTGTCCTATCGAGGATCACATAAATTGCTATTCTGAAAAGTTATAGGCCACCTGAAGTGCTTGCGATATTGTGAAATGCTATCAGCCCCTCAGACATCGCCCATTCCAGCAAAAACACAGACAGTACAAGAGCGCTAGAGTGTCTCTTCAGGCTTCTCCTCCTAACTCAGTTCTACCCGTATGAGCAACCCCACCAGCTCTTTTTCTTGCTTTTCATCAAGAGTCTGAACTTTTTGCCATCAGCAAACTCTCAAAAAGAGTCAGGAGAAATTAATTTAAATCCCAGGCCAGGCATCAGTCACCACGGTGACTTTCAGTATGCCACTTAGCTATTGCTGTGCAGGAGTAGACCCTCGCTTACTTACCTAAAGCCACAGACGTTCTTACAACTGTAGGTCAGGAATTCAGGCATGGATCTGCTGGGTCCTTTACCTTGGAGGTCACCGAAGCTGCAGTCAGGGTGTGGACCAGGGCTGCACTCTCATGTCCAGGCTTGACCCAGGAAGGGCTCTTGTCCGACCTTACATGGCTGTGGGCAGCTGTCAAACTGAAGTCTGTGTTTCCTGCTGCTCAGCCAGAGGCCACCTTCAGGTGCTTGCCAGGGGAGCCTCCTTAGCAGGTTAAGTCTCCTGTGAAGACAGGTGTAATCTGTAATCTTTGTAACACAGTCACAGAAGACACGTTCAGTTACTACAGGAAAATCACAGGGTACATCTACTCCCAAGGGGAAGGGGACTACATACAGCCAAAAAGAATGAAAGGTCACCTTCTTTCTGTTCACAGCTCTCCAGGCCTGGGTTTCCAGGAGGGGCTTGGGGGAGGAGGAGGAGCCTAGAGCCCCCATTTGCCTCTCACGGAGTTCAGGCTGAGTGGGCCCCTTCCATGCAAGTGCTGGTTCCAGGAGATGCAGCCCTGCAAGCACTGTCTCAGCAGGTCCTCACATCATCTGGCACTGCCAGCGAAGCACAAGGCTGCCTATTTACCAAGTGAGAGAAGATGATCCCGTGCCTTGTTAACTCGCCTCTCATGCCGAGGAGCGTGCTTCAGCACGCCGAGTGAAGCATCAGGTAGCTGGAAGGGAAGAGCGGCAACCACTAGCTTGTTTTTTGTTTGTTTGTTTGTTTGTTTTGTTTTGTTTTGTTTTTCATGAAGGAATTTTGTAAATGCAGGGCCCAGTAGAGAAGCTAATAATTGCTTTACCCCTCCGATTACAGATCATCGTGCCAAAGATTTGACTCATTTTTCCTATCTGTCCCATGGAGCATACATTTATAAATGCAGGTGAGGATTCTCAGAGACCACAGGGCGCCATGCTTCATTCTGGGACACAATCAGTTGGTAGTATCTTGAAGTCATTCATCAAGGAATAACCATCAATATTAACAGCTGCCAGCCTTTCCAATCTATAATCAGCTCTTCTCCATGGGGAAAGTGTCTAATTTCCTACCTGGAATTAGTTTGCATTTGCCAGGGTAGGAATCAGCTGCTTCGCTACGGCTCCTGAGAAGCTCGGCCATCCAAGTTCCAGCTGACAAGGAGGTTACGTACCAAGCCAAGTTGCACACCCACTTGCAGGGTGCACGTGCTCCACCCACGGGATAGGATGCCACCTGTGACCTGAGGGAGACAGGCAACTGTGGGGTGGAAGAGAAAGAACCAGGAGTTGGGTGAGATGGACGTGAGCTGGAATTTCCACCCCACCACAAACTGGCACAAGTCCGCAGGTGATTATGGAAACAGTGTTTCAGCCTCCTCGTGGAGGCTATTGGTGGGCTTGTGGCACTGCCTATTAAATATCAGGGCAGAAGCCGTTAGGCTTGCTGGGTGCCTCTACAGCTGGGGCCACTGCTTGTTTTAGGGCGGGTTCCATAGACAAAGGCGGAATAGAATAACGAGCCCCATGCATTCGTCAGGTGGACGCTACTCCCATCCATGCATCTGTCCTGAATCACAGACACTGCTCCTCAATACCAGGATACAAAATCCAAACATTAGCTCATCCACAGATATGCCAAATAGACCTTTAATAGATGCTTTCTTCTCTACACTTAACTGTAACACTATACTGAACTGAATATAGTAAATTCTTGCACCATAAAATATTCAATAGGTGTCTGATGTTTGTCTCCATAATCACCTACATATTTAATTGTGGGCTTTGCAAATAAAATTGTGTATATAAATGTATACACATTTCAGCAGTTTCCCCTACTAATAGATGTCTGTAAGCGAATGGCCATCACGTTGAGTACCTCTTACATTGTAGAGAGGGCAAACATAACTTATATTAATCTCATAATGTCTCAATAAAGTTAGTATTATGTTTATACAAGCTTTTTTTCCCTGAGGCATACATTTTTTTTGATGGTGTCAATGATAGGTAGGTAGATAAATAGATAGATGATAGATAGAGTCAGAGCACATGGCTTAGCAACTTTTCCAGTCTGGATATTACAGGATACCTTCTTGTGACTGTCTTGCATTTCCTACAATTTGGTGATTAAATCCAGAGGTCTGCGTGATAATGTTTCAGTGCTAGAGTATTTTTTTAAATAGACGTGCAGTAAAGTTTACTGTCTTGATACGCTCGTCCGTTCACACTGTTAGAGCTTCCTTCTTAACTGTGAAACGAGTTTTGTCAGACTCCACACGATTGACACTGGGGCTCGGGTCACCCCGGGTTATAAGGGGATCCTGTGCCTTGCAGGCTGGTTAGCAGCATCCCTGGCCTTATCCGCTATGGCTCTCTCTTCTGCTTGTGATAACTGAAACTGTTTTTGGATGATGGCAAATGTCCCCTGGTTGGGGACAAGGGTCACCAGCTGATCACTTATTTAGAAGATCAGAGAGGCCATCAGGAATGGCGAGGCGGTTGCTTAGTCTTTCCACAGGGAGTGGTGGGACTGCGCACCTGTGGGAGGAACATCCTCTTGGTGGCTTTGAGAGATCCCACGCGTGTCTCAGCAACAATTATGTCAGCACACGTCTATTGGGTCTCTGTTCCTGGTCACCAGCAAGGAGGCTCAAGCTGGATTTGTGGGGGCAGAGGGAATGTACCTGGCACTCCATGTGGCCAAATGGGAGGTGACAACTGTGGACATGACAGTTGTGTGAGACGGCCACACTCAAGGCCACGATTGTCACTGGTGTTGAGCTCCACAAACATGCTACTTACCTGCACCTGGGCCAGCTGGCGCGTTCTGTATCTGGATTATCTTCTTTGGGGAAGAAGAACTCTAAAACCGCAGGAAAGATGGCAGGATCTCCTCACATGGAAAGGGAGAGCTTGGGATTCCTAAGAGCCCTGACCTGCTGCTCTGCCTTCTCCTGGAACGGCCTCTCCGCCTACAGGGCACAAAGCCAGTAAACTATAGGCAAGTTTGTGTTTTAACAAAGTCAGCATGGGTTTGAATAAAAAGAAAAAGGAAGATACAGATGTTATTTTTGCCCCTAAATGGATTTGTGATTAACAGTCAAAGTGAAAAAGCATGGTCTCAAACACAAAAGCAGCACTTACTAAAGAAAACAGAATGCAGGTAACCGAGGACGGGGGTCTCTAATCTGTGCAGATGGTGCTCAGAGATTTTCATATTCCACTGTCACTTAATTCCCAGTCATCTTAGGAACCAAATGTGGTTACTATTCCTTCTTCACGGATGAGAAAACAAAGGTTCAGAATGCAAGATGTCCTCAGGCTGATGGCAACCAAGGAATGCCCTGAGCGCTGGGACTTCTCCCTGAGCCCCCTTGCGTGCTCTTCCTCAGCGGTGAGGCTGACTTTTGGGCTGAGCGAATAAAAGCAGCAAGCAAGACAGGTCAGGACAGAGCCACTGGTCACGGCAAAGTCCCTCCCCACCCAGGAGACGCAGCTGTGCACTTCTGGCGTTTTCTCTCTTACCTGGGGAAGGTGGAGAGGCATCAGCATGTCACTTAAAAAGCTTATAAATGACTCTTACAGGCATACTAGCAGCAGTGATCAGGAGACTTGGAGACAAGGCCTGTGCTGGGATAAAATTGTTTTTCTCCCAAAGGGACTACACACTTAGCAATAAAGTACCCATTAGCCAACCCTGCCCAGCTGTGGAAAAACGGGCTACTGCACAGGAACTCGCAAGTGAATGCTTCTCGTTCTCAGCTGGAATGCAGAATTATTTTATTATGAAAAGACACTCAAGTGAAATTTTGCTGAGAGAAGGATTAGAAAGGACTGAGAAGCCTTCCACTTAGATTTCTTTAGTGCTACGCCCCTGAACTCAAAGCATTACCCAAACTGTCATTAGAAACTCTGCATTTCGGGGGGTCAGAAGCAAGTGATAAAAATTGACTTCATGCAGGCTGCAACTTGATAATCATCCTCTAAGTGGATAACCAGTTTCTTTCATCATTCCTAATGGCCGCTTAAAAATTAACCCTCTTTAGAGTTTCAGATGTTCAAAAGAAATAGAAAATACGCTCACCTTCCAGGTCTGCCTTGCAAACCCTTTAAGGTCCAGGACATAGTGAGAGTCTTTAATGGCATTTATTCCACACTCCACGCTCATGGGTTAAAATCCTCTAAGGGCTTTGCCCTGGTTAATGACCCACGTGCCTCTCCATCTCCAGCATGCTCTCCTTGGCCTAGCTACTGGCTCCCCCACACTGGCCTGTATAATGTCATGGCCCCGGGCAGTCCAGCATGGCATCTGCTTGGGCAGCTAAAGTTGGAAGGGGCGGGAAATTTGCAGAGGCCACCACCATCAAAGGCCTCGGCCTCCGTCATCGCCCAGCGGTGGTTGAATGCTGCGTTGCTCCAAGCTGCCTGCATGGCCTTCCCAGCACAGAACACAGGGGCAGAGAGCCAGGGTCTGGTCCTCTCCCACCCTTTCCCTGGAGATGGCACCCCCTCCCCATGACAAGACTGGTTGAGGACGTGTCCACGAGCATGGAAAGCCTGAAATGTGACCTTTGGCAACTGTACCTGCCTCAGAGCTTCACCCTTGTCCCTGCCTGGGGCCTCCACACACCCAATTGTCACCTCTCTTCTCCCACCAGGATCTAGGTCTCCTCTGTCTGGCCTGTCCCTTCAGTGGCCAGCGTGGGTACCCTCCCTGCCCAGGCCACACCCAGCACTGGCCAGGATGCTCTCTGAGTGCCCTTGCTGATCCTCAAAGGAGCCCCCTTTCACGGGGCCATTCTGGGTCTGCGCGTGTAAACGGAAAGGTCCCCTGCCCGGCTGGACTGCAGAGTCTACAAAGAAGCACCTTATGGCTCTTCCTCAGCACCCAGGCTGAGCCAGTGGCTTTGGTGAAGAGCTTCTGACACGGAAGAGAAGGTGCAGACCTGGCTCCAACAGATGACCATGTTCAAGGGGCCACCAAAGTGCCACAGTCCCTGGGGGTCAGTGCTGCTTACTCCTGCTGGTCAGTAGGGAACAGGTGGGGGCAGTGACATGCTGCCTTCTCTTATCCATCTACCTATCTATTCATCTATCATCGATCTGTTATCTGTCTATCACCTTTCATCTATCTAACATCTATCTATGATTAATCAACTGACCATTTAACTATTATTGTCGATGTCCGCTCCCGGCCGGCAGGAAGGACACACGACAAAGTCTGGTAGTGGACAACCTTTTCTTTTTATTTTTCTTCTCCGTACAGCCTGCCCTGGGATCGCTCCCAGCCGAAGCCTCCTCTGGTCCGCTCCCCGCGGCTCCTTCCGGGCTTCGCTCCGAAGCCTCTACCGGTCCGCTCTCCGCGGCTCCTTCTGGGCTTCTACTTCCGGGCTTCTACCTGGCTTCTTCTTCCGCCCAGGGGTGGCACCGGTATATATACGGGTACAGTGTCCAATCATGTTAAAGTAAGCAAGGCAAGCTGATTGGCTAACATCATCAGTTGCCAGGCAGACTATATTGTTGAGCGGGTTGTTTACGCGGTAAGCAGGAAACTAACATATTCGATGGGAGGGGTAATCTACCTCAGGCTTTGCTCTTTACCACAGGCCGCACGTCCGCCGCGCAAGGCGAGCTATCACAGACGCGGCTCCCAACATATTATCTGTCATCTAACTTTCAGTCTCTCTCTAGTTATCTGCCATCTAGTTAATCTATCTAAAATCTACGCATCCACACATCTGTCTGTGTGATGTATCTGCCTAATAGTTACCCATCATCTGTCTGTGTGTTACATGCATACAAAGCAAAATCCGTTCATCCTGCAAAAACCAAATTTCATAAAATTTGGTTTTGCAGAATTACAAAGTTAAAATGACAGAGTGAAGCGACTGCATGGGACAAGGGGTCGTTGGTGGTCACATACCAACCAGCATCATCACCAGCTGTGTTACAACAGCACCGCCAGGCTCATGGGAATAAAGAGTTCACCTTCAGGGTGTTGCACCCCCAGGAAGGGGCACAGGGCCTTGGCTGTGCTGACCCTGTGCTTGCTGCCTGGCTCCTTCTTGCAGAAGTGAGAACAGGGGTGCGGCTCAAGAGATGGGCAGCAGACCAAGGGCCAGAAGCGCCCTCTTGGCCTGAGTGTGCCTGCCACCAAGCAGTGGATCTGGGACCTCCCCCACTGCTCTGCTCCCTGCATGCCTCTCCTACAGGGATGCTCTCCCCTGACCACGAATCTGGGATTTGAAAACATAGACTTCCTACGTCCTCTGAGGTGCCTGAGGTGCTTTGGCCTTGAAGCCAAGGCACTGAACCCAGACCAATTCATCTTCACCACTTACAGACTAAATCTGGGCAAGTTCCCTAGTCTCCAGTCTCAGTCTTCTCAGCTACGAATGGGGACAAAGCCAGTACTTTCCTCACAGGGTTGTTGTAAAGACTGAGTGCATTACACAAAGCATGTAAATATGCCTGGTGCAGCCTCTGTCTCTAATGAGTACTATTTCTGTTAACAATGTGTTATGAGTTCCAATGAAAGGCTGCTGACCTATCCCCGATCTGGAAGGGATTTATTGGAGCTTGTGCTTTCCAGAGAGATTTGTGCCTCTTAGACAATGAAGCCTTAGATGACCTTCAGCTTCCTCAGAACTCACCCGTGAGGTCTCAGGGCCCACACCATCACGGTGCCAACTCAGATGCCCAGGAATGGGGGGAGGACGCGTGCCTCAGGGTTCCCTGGATGGCATCACTCTGCCTGCTCCACGGTTCCGTTTCCAGGAAGGAGAAGCCAGGGTTCAACCTCAGCGTTGGTCAAAAGCTCCTCCCAAAAGTGAGTACCCTCAGAACATCTCACGGTCATTTCTGATGGCGTCACTGTCTCCATTGGCCAGGGGACTTGGAGATGACCACAGCTTTGTTAGAACAAGGGAGAGAGAGCAGGAGATGAAGCCGGCTGGAAATGCAGCACACTGCCTGGCCGGTGAGGGGAGGGCAGGCTGTCTGTCACTGCCTTCCTTCTTGGTGACACAGTGACTTTCCTCAAGCTACAGTACTCCCCATCTTCGATGGGGTGCTCTGCCCCCGCCCCCAGTGGGTAACGGTAACAGCATCTGAAGACTTGTTAGTAGATAGAGCCAGCTCCCATCCGCCGTGTCCTGCTGAGTCAGAAATGACCCAGTGATCTGGTTCTAGCCTAGGTAGACCTAGGAAGAAACATGGAAAGTGATGTTACAATCATTAAAACACAATCGCAACTGGTACAGGCAACCAAGTAAGATAGAAGTATTACAGACAAGTCTGGGTCCTGGAAGTATCCAGTGCAGAAGGCCAGGTACCTCACAGCCTTGGAGGAAACAGACCTCTCCCTCCTGCTGTGGGCCAGACCACAAGACAAAAGATCAAACAAATGCACCCACACCGTAAAGGAAAAAGACAAAAAAAAAAAAAAAAAACAAAAAACAAACAAGGGCTGATGTTCTAAATAGGTCTCTATCACCCTGAGGAACCAGGAGTCACCGTCCCAGCTCCCTACAGGGCAAGTCACTGCTCTATGCATGCCTGCTTACCATAGGACTCATTTGTCCCCAACTTAGTCCATTTTACCTAATCTTATTGGTTGACCCCAGCTCTATCCCACCTTATGCCCACCTTGTGAGTTTCTATTTTGGACCCGCTTCACCTCATGGTTTTGCTCTAAAAACGTCCCTAAAAAAAGATGGGGACTTTGGCAACCCGCTTGGGAACACTTCTGTCTCTCTCAGACAGCAGCTTTCTTTCTCTTAATAAATATATGCTCTTAATCTCTGCTGTTCCTAAAATTCATTCTTTGATTTGAAAGAACATGCACTGGTGCCCACATATAGTAGGTTGGGAGTTTCATTCCCATCAATCCTCACACCCCAGTTCTCGGATTCCTAAGTGACGGGGAGAAAACCCTTCCTGTTTGTCCAAACTGAGTGTCTGTCCTTGAATCTAATCACATTCCTAAGACACAAAGGGTGTTGATGAGTTTGTTTGTTGACATGTTGCTGTTGAAAAGGAGAGCACTGTTGAGTTGTATTAATAACAGACCAAAGAAAATTAATACAAACAAATAATCCTGTCAACAACAACCAACACCTTGTCTTCGTCAGGCAAGTGTCTAACTGCTTTACACACTTAGTTGAGTCCTTCTGTAGCTCCTAAGGTATGATAGGTTGTCATTTATGAAAAAAGCATACCATAATATAAAGAGGTTGTGCCTCTCCATAAAGAGTGTAGCCCTCACTACTAGGAGCAGCAGTAGACATGCACACTGGCACAGAGGTCTGCCCAGCTCAGCTCTTCCCGGGTCCCTCCTACTCCCTGGGCTGCCACCACTTCCACCTGGAGGAGGCCCTCAGGACTGCACAGAGGAATGGCCTTCCATTTACGTAACAGGATCCTTAGCTCTCATTGCAGCTAATTTAGAGGAGTTCAGTTAACCAGGAAATTTAGAGCTCTCTGAAAACAAGACAAAGACTAGGGCACTGTGGAATGGTATCCTCAAAGTTCTCAGACTTGGGCAGGCACCAGGTTCCCCTGACTCAGGAGACTGCAAGTGAGCTCTGAGAAATCCCAACCAGTAAACTTCTTCTAGTGGTGGTTAGGGTCCCGTGCCTGGAGCCCCTGGACTGTCCCTTCTGGAAATAAGGGTTTGCAGTTCTAGTGTGGAGTCCCAGGAGTCTGGACACAGCATATTTGTAATATTGAGGACTAAGCAGGACCACTCAGGACAAGCCCTGAGGTGGCCAGTTTTTAGTTTTCCATGGTTCCTATCCCATCCACCGGGTGAAGGGGCAGTGCTGACCGGTGGTGCACTGATGGAAGGAACTATGGGGATACATGGAATTTGAAAATTATGAAGCCTTTGTCAGTTTTTCTCTTTTCTTCTGTTTGGACCCAGGGCATTGTTCAGCTCCCCGGAGTGGAGCACCATCTGGGGAAATAAAAGCATCCTGGAGACTGCCACATGGTTTATGTCTTAATTCATAGGGGCCCAGGGCCTGAGCCAGAGCTGTGAGGGCTGCAGACCCACAAAAAGCCCCCTCACCCACCACCTTCCTGTGCTCACGGTGGCTCGGAAAGGCCTCAGAGAGGGTGCCACATGCCCCTGTCCTGAAGGCCACCCTGGGAGCCAAGCTCTGCAGGTCCTCGGCTGTGTGGTGCTGTTAAAATCATGGTCAGTGAAGCTTCACGGTGGGCTCTGTCCAGGAAGATGGGATGATAAACTAGAAAATGCTTTTCCCGAACAGCAGAACGTTTTGTTTCCATACTTTTAAATAATAAGGCTGTTATCTAGACATGTCTAGCCGTAATGCCCTGCTTGAGTAGTGAGAAGTTATTATTTTATTGCAAACAACAACCTGGCCTATTAAATGAGCAGTGCTGACTATGCTGACAAGCCTTTGGGCGATGTCATAGAATTCTCAAAGAATTAATGGGCACGTTTATTGAGCATCTGATAGTTAAGTAGCCAATTGAGCTTTACTAAGGAGTTTAGGGTACAACTTAATCCCCTAAGATAACTCAGGGGTGCTTTGCTGTGGTCAGTGCCTATGAGCTCTAAGAACTGCATGCAGGGGTGTGGCTTAGCTCACTGTCCAGTGACCTTACAGACAGGGGCTATGACTCCCAGGCACAGGAAGAGTCATTGGCCAGGGCAGGCCCTGAGCAGGGCTGTGGAGGGCAGTAGATGTGGCCAGATTCCCCGTGGGCAGGTAGGGACAGTAACTTGAAGTGGCTGGACCACAGCCTGTCCTGCAGAGGAAGGGGCAGGCACCTGTCTACCCACATCATATCCGTGGCATGAGGGCAGCCACACACAGTGTCTGCCACTGCTCTGAGCACTGTGTCACCTAAACTCCCCAGCTCTGCACATAACACGGCATGATGGGTGCTGCCTCTTGTCTGCTCAGAGAGCTGTGACAGTTGGTGGGCATCAGGAAGCGTGGGCATTTTACCCAAGGAGTGATGGAAGGAGGTAGACAAATGCGCTGCTAGAAGAGGGAAGCAAATTCCTCAGGCAGGCCTGTCGGGCAGGGTAGCTCTAGGTTGTACAGTGCTCTGGTTGGATAGTGAATGTCTTCCAAAGCCTGTGTGCTAAAGGCTCGGGCACTGCTGGGAGATGGGGGAAGGGAAATGAGGCCTCATTAGAGGTTTTGAGGCCACTGGGGTCATGTTCTTGAGGTTGTTGCTTCCTGGCCCTGAGATATGCACTTTTGCTGCTGCCTCACCAAGGCCCAAAGCAATGGGGCCATCCAACCATGGACTGACCCCTTCCAACCATGAGCCCAAATGATTTTCTTTATAATTTGATAGCTGCCAAGTATGTGTTACAGTAATGGAAAACAAATACACTTTCACAGATCCTCATGCGGGGACGCAAGGAGAATTACAGCATGGAAACAGACAAGTTCTTAGCAAAGGAGAAGATTTGTCAAAAGGGAAGTCACTGATTAGAGGAAATAAGGACTTCTCAGTTGGCAGAAATACAGTAGTCTAAGTTGGCAGATATAGAAGGCAGCAGGCCCTTGAAGAGACGCCACCGGAACAAGGAATGGCACAGGGGATTTGCAGAGTTTGTGTTTTAAGATCAAAGCAGAAGAGGGCCCAGAGCAGCCTGGAGAGGAATCAGGTCTCTGAATGATTTTTGTTCTTGAACCTTAAATCTCTTCATAATAAATGTGCCCAATTATGAGAAAAACTGCATTTTCACAGATAGAATGTCATGTAGGTGGTATCACCTTGGCATCAGGTCAGTCAAGGGGGCTGCTTGCCAAGCAATAAGATGTCTGGGCCCCCAGGCTCCACGATGACCCCTGGCAACCTTCCCTTCCTCAGCGAATCGCTTGTAGCAAGTGGCTGTTTGGCCAGCAGCTGCCTGAGCAAATTGGAGCCTGCCAGTGACCTGCACACCTCCGCACCTCTGCCGGCTCCAGGCTCCCGCCCTGAGAGACTGGAATTGTGTGGTAAAACCAGCTTGTGCTTCCCCACCCTCCTGGGGCTCCTCAGGGAGCTGGTGACCCTGGGGAAGTAAAGGGACACCGAGGCTGACCAGCAGGGGCTAGGTGAAGGGGCAGCGGCTGGTCTGGACCTGAGTCCTGGATGCTGCTGGCATTGGGTGGCAGGGCCAGGGCTGTTCCTCAGACTGCTGCATGGATAGCATCATGTTTCTCTTTTACAGTGTCCCCTTCCCTCCTGGGACTCTCAGCGCATCCAGTAACACACCTACACCACCCACCAAGCTGGAAATGTAAATGCACACAGCACCACACACACACACACACACACACACACACACACACACACACACACACACACACGCACACAGACAGCTGCAAGAAAATTCTATTGACCAAAACAAAAGCATCATGAGAGCCCCAGGCATTTATTTTTGGAGGTGGAATCATGATTAATTTCTCTCTCATTTTTCATTTTGAAATTTTCAAACAAATAGAAAAAAGCTGAAGAAATGAATTTTCACCCTTCTGAGCATCCATTCGGCCCATGCGTGTGTGTTGTGTATCTCCGTGGACATGAGACTTCATGAAGCATCGTTAATGTGTGTGTGCACACCCTTTCTCTCCCTCTGTTCTTTCTGCTTTGAAGCATCTGAGCGCTGGCTGCATGGCGTGGTGACTCCGCCTCTTGTACGCACATGTGTTGTGGAAAGTGAGTGTGGACACTCTGTGACTCTGCTCTGAAGCTGACGGCGGTGTGGCTGGGACCCCAGAATCTGCCAGGGGAGCATATTCCGCAGCCTGCCGCCTGCATCTCACACTTGCCTTCCTCTCTCCCTGTCAGGATCCCCGGGTGTCCCTCCCCTAAACACACCTGCTCGGGAGGCCTCTCCCCAGGTTGAGCTCCAGGGTGACCTGGCACAAGACTTTGCATCGCCAAGAAAGCAGTCATGGCAGACAAACCCTGAAAATCAAAGACGCCTCTCTTCCTACCACACTATCACGTGATTTTATTGCTATAGAATTCAAATTTAGGAAAGAAAATCAAATGATCCTCAGGGGTATGGATTCAGGCTTGTCATCACAAACACTGAACATTGCCAATAACTTCAAATATCTGGAATGGGCTCAACAAATGTGGAGTTCAGTGCAGTCAACCCCTGGAAACAGCTTAAGTCATAAAGAAGTTAGGGGAAAGAACTCAGGGCTGTTTCAACATGGCCGTAGATGCAGAGACTTAGCACTGAAAGCCTACAGGGCAGGCCTGAACCTGAGACACAAATCCTAAAATAATCCCCGCGTGCTCCACTTCCACAGGCAGCCTTGGCTTATTGAGCTGCGCCAACTACGAGGAAAGCCTCTTGTGTTGTGAGCTGAATTCCTCTTTAGGAAAAAAGCCCACCCATTGACCCCAGCTCTGTCTTGTAAAGCCCCTGGAAGAACAAACAATCCCTCCTTTCGCATCACAGCCTTCCTCCGGCTTCCTCGCTCACAGTTTCAATGCTGACACACGTGAGCTCAGCCTCGGCCGCAGACTGCCCATCCTCTCTCCCAGCAAGCTCTGGTCAGGTGCCAGGCAAGCACCGGGCACCGGAGTCTGTGCTGCAGAGGGGGACCCGGAGCGACAGACAGCCCCCTGCCCAGGGAGGCTCAAACAGGAGCGAAGGAATTCCTGGAAACCTTGGCAGGGCAGAAGGTCCTTCGGTGTCTGTGTTCTCCAGATGTTCCCAAGGTGTGCTTTGCAGGACTCATGATCCAAAACTGTGCTTTCCAAACCGGGGTCCTCTGGGTGGGGAGGTGGGGGCAGCTGCAGCTCTGTCAGAAGCTAAGAAATCTACTCAGCTCTGTTGAAACCAGTGCTCCCCCAAATCATTTCAATTGTGCAGCTCTCTGTATATTTTGGAGGAGAGATTCTCTGTTTCCTGTTTGCAACATCCAAAATGTACATTGGATATTGTGAAATGGGAGGAAATTGTTCAAAAAGAAGAAGAACCAGAGTGGGAGGAAGGGGAAAGGAAAGAAGGGAAAGGGAAAAAAGAGAAGATAGTTTTTATTAGTTCATTGAGAAGTAAGGTGTGTGCTAATACTGTTTGGAAAATTCTCTGTTCCCATAAGTTATACTCTGAGCAATTACATTGAAGACAACAATACTCAGTGTATTAGCTATTGTTATTCTTCTATTATCTTGTTTTGAAATTTTGTTTTATCTTTTCCATAAATTAAAAAGAAAGAATGAATTGGCTGCTGGGTAGAAGGGAGGGGAGGGACCTCGCAGCCCACCCGGGTGTAGCAGAGATGATGGGGGCGGCCAAGCCCCATGTTGATTATTCTTACTAAACTCTGGCTTCTTCAGAAACACTTAAATTCCTGCTCAACCTTCACACCCCTAGACCCCTAATCACCACATTGCTCTAAGCACAAGCACCCTGGGAAGACACGAGGCTCTTCTCCTCAACATTGCAAGTGTTTAGTAATGAGCAGTTGGGTGAGTTCCACTCATTTCTGGGATATGTGAATTGCTTTGTTACACTTTCATTGATCATTTTCATGTAAAGAAGGAAAAGGTGATTTTTACTGGCCAGGACGGGCTGGGCTGTGCTTCTTAGCACAGAACTGGGATTCACGAATCTTGTGAGCGCTCTCACTTCTTTAAGGAGTAGCTCAGTGTCTCCGTGGATTGCAGGGAGCCATCCTGCCTGCTATTGGACACAGGGTGACCCGGAGCGGGGTGCTGTCCAGGATTCTGGATGAGGCGGAACCTGGCTTGCCCTCTCTGAGCGCATCTGAGTGGAGCATGGCAGGGCATGGCCAAGTCCTTAGGAAGGTGCTTCTCAGCACAGCAGCTCTGGGGGGATGAGCCAGGGCAAGGCAGTAGAGGGGAGGAGCGGGTAGTGGTGGGGAGGTCTTTAGGCACACACATTTCTCTGGGGAACTGGCTCTGGAAGCCAGTGCCAGGGCAGAAAGCCTGAGGCGCTGCTTTGGCACCTACACCCCTTCTGGAAGTGGGCCCCAGAGGATGCCTTCAGCTCCCCAGGCCTCCTGTGGCTGAGCGACCTCCTGGACCCTGCCCACAGAGGGCCCTGGCCAGGGTAGGTGCACCCACCTCCTATCCAGCATCACTCTTCCTGGGCTCCTGGAGATGTCTGCTCAGAGATGTGCAGAGCACGCCCCCTCGCTACCCGGCCCCCGCCCGGCAACTGCCTTCCAGTAGAGACAAATCACCGCATAGTTGAGCCCTTTCCCAGGCAGCTTTCGTCCATAAAGAGACGCTGCCCATTAAAGCCTTTGGTGCATGGCACCAGCGCTGCTTACAGCTTCTTTATGGCCTCATCAGCAGCAACCGGACGATTACAAAGGCTTTTTCTGTTTTTAAAAACAATGATTTATTGGACCACTTCGATTCTCTCTTCCCAAGTCTGTGTATTGCATGGGCATGTTTTACTATAATTAAATTCTTAGATTACTGTCAAGCCAATTGTTTTACCCATCCAATCTGTAACAGTGCATTTTATTGTCTCTTCTTATTTTTTAATTAAGATAGAAATAGACATATTCTATGAGATCCAGAAATGAAATAAAAAGCCTGTTTCTCCAGTCAGCCACTGTACATAGTCTCAGAAAGTTTTAGGAGTCAGGAGCTGGGGACCCTAAGGAAAGCAGACTTGATGTGTACAGAGACAGAACTTAAGCTATTATCATTATGCAGGTTACTGAACACCTTTGTGTGTGAGGAGACTCAGAAGGTCACCAGGGATTCCATGGTGAACGGGGCACTGCGTTCACATTCATACCTTCAGCTGACAATGACATAAAATAAAGACATGAACCCAATAGCTGGATGCTGCAATATTTTATGACAAAGAAAAGCAGACAGCACCTGACAGTAATGTGAGGGATAGGACCGCTGAGACTGAGTGATCAAGGAAGGCTCCTCTGTGAGGTGGACAGTCAGCATGAGGACACAACCATGCAAAAGCCATGGGAGACACTTGTGGTCCCCCATGGGAAGACCTTGGCTCAGAAGTGGGAAGGATCTTAGGAGAGTAAGATCAGCCCATGGGATGGAGCTGAGTAGGAAGAAGAGAAACAGGTGTGCCCCTGGAAGCAGACAGACAGGGAGGAGATGTGGGGGTTTGTGGGCAGCAGCCCTGTCTATAGAGAGCCCTTCTGGACCTCGCCACAGTCTGGGGGGTCCACCTGTAATCCCTGGGAAAAGTCACTGGAATTCCAGGAGGTGATTTGAATCTACCACTTCCTGGCCAGTCCATGGTGAGAATAAAGAAATGAACACCTATCTGTAGATGCTGGGAGCTGAGGGGGTCTTAAGTCCAGTTAGAACAATGGTTAACCAGAACCAAGGCCTTGACCCGGGACTAAATCCAGTTTTATTAATTTGTGAAGAGGGGCGTGGCTCAGGGATGAGTGACAGTGGCAGGAAGTACGTGAGTGCTGTGAGCAGGGCGGATACAAGGTGAGACAGCACCTCTGCGAGGTGCAGCGAGGTATGTAGAAGGGGCAACCTGCACAACACGGCTTGAGGAAGTGCACTGCACTTTGGGGTCAGTGCCCGAGCTTTGGGTATGTCTTCATGCCCTGAGACATCTGTGCTCGGGCTGGGGCTCAACCCCAGCCAACAGCAAGGCTCACGCATGCTAGTTGGAAGCCACAGGCAGGCATCACTGACCTGACAAAGGCTGCATTTGCATTGCTTCAAGCCAACTGACGAGATAAAGCAATGCCCTAGCCAGCTCTGTGCATATCCATACGTGGATATCTGTACGTGGAGTCAGCATCGGGTTTAGCAACATGGAGACACATGTTCTTCTTTCATGGAGAGCCATCCTGCTGGTCCTCCACGTTGGCCAGTCTCAGCCAAACAGCCATATGGAAGCCCAACTTTGCACTCCAGGGCTCCTGGTTAGTGCTTCCTGGAGCTCAGGACAGGCACAAAGCAGCAGAGCCCCTGGAGCTGAATGGACCTTAGCCCTGATGCATGGTCACCCAGGCCTGATGACAACGACTGGAGTCACCTCCTGTGTCGTGAGCTCCCAACACCCCAGTGCTTCCACGAAACCCTTCTGTGAGCTAGTTTCTGACACAAGTGAGGCAGAGTTTCCCTGTTGCAGGAAGAGTGGGATTCAGTGTCCAAAAATGAAATATCCAGAGCCCATCTGAGTGTGAGGACTTCACACAACCCCATTTCATTTGCAGATACAGTACCTATTACAGTGCCTGGCTTGCAGTAAGTAAGGTGAGTGAGCGGTGGGTTCTACCTGAGGATTGGTGGAGGATGCTTCTGGGTGGGTCTCGCAGGTCATATAGGCGGGGCCTCGGGGTCTCTGTGTGCTCCCTGCCCCTTCCTCTCTGGCTCTGCTTCCGGGCGGGTGTGAGGGGTGAGCAGCTTTTCTCAAGCATGTCCTCCTGCCGGGCTACTTCTGCCTTGGAAGCAGCCAACCACGAAATGAAACTCCAAATCCATGAGTCGACTTCAGCCTCTTCTCCATTAAGCTGTGGTGTCTGGCATTTTGTCCCCGTGTCAGGAACACTGGTGAATACAGCAGGCGTGAATGATGACACAGGAACACAGGCAGAAGGAGGATGTACCTCCTTCCATCCATCCACCCAGCCAAGGGAGCCGCACAGCCCAAGTCCAGTCTGCAAGCAGGATGCAGCCAGACACCTGCACGCTTCTCACCTCCATGCCGGGAAGGGAGTGGCGCTTTGTGTTTGGTCACTTTCCTTCCTCCCTTCTCAGGGCCCTCCTCCTCCTCAGTCCTCCTTGGGAGCTGGCCAGATTTCTCTGTCCACAGCCCACACAACCTCTCCATTAGAGTCCTGCCCAGCCACTCCGGACTGCTTTGGTCTTACTATTGCTGTTTTTTAAAATCACATTTTCATTTTTTAAATTTTATTTTAAAATGCAAAACAAAAAAGGATCGACATGATACAGAATTTCAAAAATAGTAGGAAATTAACACTAGTTAATATATTACATATTGCTATCTTAGAAGCGGTTGCTCAGGCTACAAGATCTAGTCATGAAAAAACTGCTCGAACAGTCAAACAACGAAAGCACAAACTGTTCTTTTTGGTGACTAACAGGGCTGGCCTTGGTGTTTCATTGTGCCGCCTGACCAGGCCCTGAGACCAAATTGCCCTTTCTGTGAAGGCCAGGGACAGTGCCAGCCCCAAGCTCCTGCTGTTAAGACAGAGTTGACCAACAGCACCACCCACGCCAGAAAGCACAAGTGTGCTGGATCTCTGGGCCTGGAACTCAGCACCCACACACGGCCAGCGGGGAGGCCGGGGAGGGTTCACAGCCTCCCCACAGGCCTGGGTCTCCTTGTGTCTCTGGTCCACTTGCTGGTGGGGGTTGAGAAGTGGCTTCCAGATGAAGGCCTTCTAGTGACACAGCTTCCTGCAAACATCTAAAGACCTCAGGACACTTTGTCCTTCCTCCGCCCTATCACCCCCGAGGACGGTCTGCCTCCCTCTCAGGGCCTCCATCTGGTTTGGTGGATCCAGGCTTTGGAGAGGGAGGAGGTGTGAAGTCTTCCTGCTTTGCACACATCCCCCTCACATCACATCATCCTACTTTGCCTGAGACCCTGGGATTTCCCAGAGCATCAGGCTTCCAGGCTACAAGTAGCTCAAAAAGATCATCCTGGTGTGCACACATACCAATGTGAATGTGTAGTGTGTGTGTGTGTGTGTGTGTGTGTGTGTGTGTGTGTGTGTGTGTGCTTGTGTGTGAGTTTACATCCTCAGGCTGATTTCCACACCCCTGGGAAGGCAGTGCAGGTGGGACCAGTCCTTGCTGGCTGTGAACAGGCAGCCGAGGACTCCTTCTCTCTCAGAAAAGACAGATAAGGCTCCACAGAAAGAACTGGTAAGGCTCACACACCCGCTGCAGAGCAGCTCAGGTGACTCTGAAGAAGAGAACCCTCAAGGCAGCTTTCTACTGTGTCCTTAACCAAAAACCAACAGAGGGAAAGGTGCGTGTCTATTTGTGTTGGGTTTTCAAAATGACCCCTTAGCCTGAGTGCCCATGTCTTCATGCCAGGAGCTGTGGAAGCTTCTCTCTGCCAGGCGGTCCTCAGTGGCACCACCGTTATTTCCAGAGAGGCGCAAGTTGAAAACAGCCAGCAGTGTTTTCTCAAAGCCAAGGCAGCTTCCTTCCTGCTGCCTTTTCTGGAGCAGACCATGCCCTGGATTCTGAGCTGTTTTCCTCCTGAGCTCACCTCGCTCTTAGAGTCGAATTGTCTCAGGTAGCAAAGGCCCCTGTTAACACAAATACTGAGACTTGACCCGAGATGAGGCAAGAGGTGGCCCGACATTTGGGACATTCTACAGATGGGCAGCAAAGCAGAAGGCAGAGCTGGCTGAGTGCTCTGACCTCACCCCTCCTAGTTGGCTATTACCAAAAGGATGCCCAGAATAATCAACCAATAAGCACTGTCGGCAGGGCTGTAAATTGGTACTACCATCATGGAAAACAGTACAACAATTCCCCAGAGAACTAAAAGTATGGCTACACTGTGTTCCAGCAACCCCACTTGTGCATGTGTAGCCCAAGGGTTGGGGATCAGCATGGGGGATGGGAAGGAGACATCTGTACCCTGTGTTCACTGAGCACTATTCACACAACTGGGTTCACCCTTGGTGTCACAAGTGACATAATTTCCATTGCCATATTCACATTTGTAGAAGACTGGTGAGTATCTGAGTGTGCATATTACCACAATTCTTTACCCCCTGAGATGCCCACACACACAGGCTGAGTCCCTGTGTTGCTAAGTGATAAAAGCTGAGCACAGGAAGAATATGTACCAAGTTCTCTGTCACACATGAAATCTCACATAATTGAACCTGCACAAGCAGGGGACAGAAGGAAGGCTACTGGGGATAAGTAGGAAATGGGGCCGAGAGATATTGTCAAGGGGCACAGCAGGCAGGAGCAGGGATGAGGGGCACTGGCGGTGACGTAGGTGTTAATTAGCCTAATTCAATCTTCTCACTTTGTGCACACACGTTATGCGGTTACCTCATATATATATATGTCATCATTTAATGAAAGGTCAGTTTAAGAAGTCTGAGTGTGTAACATCTGTGTCCTAAGGAAGAGCGGGCACAAGGGCATGGTGGGCAGAGGTCTTGACCTGGCAGGGAGCCTCAGGGCTGGCAGGGAGATGCCCCAGGGTGGACAAAACCTCCCTGGAAGCAAGAAGCCGCCCCGGTGCTGGGGCTTTCCCTGGCCCCTGGACGTCTGCAGACGCAGGGATGAGGGAAGGGATGAGCCTGCGGGGAGAGAGGGAAGGTTTCCAGTGAGTCTGAAGACTTTATTGCTTCTGCAGCACTCAGAAAATGTATGGCCGAGGAGAGATTTTTCAAGATGAAGACACACAAGGCTTTATCTTTTAGATGGACAGAAGAAGAGCAGAAGGGCAGGAGCATCTTAACCTTGGCCTTGGCTGAAGCACAGAGGTCAGGCAGCCCTGGGGAGACCCGGCAGGTCGCTATCACACTGGGCACCAAAACCTCAAGTCCACCTCGGACAGCAAGGAGTGAGAAGGCGGTGGATGGTTTTCAGAGTTTGTGTTCAGTTAAACCAGCGACGGAGGGGAAGGAAAGGAAGGAACAGGTCTTAACTGATGGCAGACAGCAAGCAGACTCCGAAACCAACCGCCTGGCCCTCGGCCCTCTCGGGGACCCCGAAGGCCTCCCGTCCTCAGCGTCTGTCTGTACAATGAAGAGAAGGATGATATTAATTAAAGTGGCTGTTGTACAGAACGAAGAAATTGTTTCTAGTGCTGACACCCTGAGCATCCAAGAAATGGAAGCTGTTTTTATTTCTTCTTATTTGCTCTGCTGTCCTTTGCCTCGATGGGCACGCGTGTATTTCTTTCTTACCCACGGCTCCTTTACAGACAGACTCCTTAGCATCAGAAGATGCGCAGTATCCTTAGGAAATGTTTATCTCTCCCTGTCTTGGAGGTTTCTGAGAAAGGCGCTTGGCTGAGACCTGGACAGGAAATTTCTGTCCTCACACATGTGCTGGTAACCAACTTCCGCACCCAGCGTCCACCAAAGCCAGTTGCATCCCAGCACCCAAGGGTCTGCTACGCAGCAAAGGTGACCTCCGGGGAAATGTTTCATTAGCACCGGAGATGCAGAGAGGAAACCCACAATTTATAAATGAAAGGGAGATGTGGGTTTTCCGCTAGTGGTACATTATTGTGGCCTGTTTTGATTAGTTTGTGGAAACCTCCTCAGATGTTTTATGTGACTTTAATTGTACTGACTCTGACATACTCACGGCTTATTTTCTCATTCCTCGCCGTGTATCTTCACAGGCTGTTTCTCTGAAATATCTCTTTATAGACAATTCGAGCTCTTCTGCTATATTTCTATTCCCGAAGTCTTCAAAGACCACCATTTCTTATTATTTTTTTCATGGCTTTTACCCTTTGGCATGCTGAGCTTTTGATGTCAGGCATCAATTTTTAACTTTTAATTTTGTCTCAGAAAGTAATGTAAAGAGAAATATAAAGGTTAAAATAATACATCTCATAAGCGTATGGCTGCAAATTTCACGGCTAAAAATGGAAAATTAATAGCACCTTTCCCTTTTAACTCTTAACGTGGGGACCAGTGCTTGATTTCCGTATTCCAGTGAGGTCATTTTAGGAACAGGCTTGGCTGTGGCAGAATTTAGAATCCAGGAAAGGGGCCCTGGCTCGCTGGGTCATAAAAGATGCAAAAGGGGAAAATACTTTCTTTTAATGCAGCACTTTTAAATGAACTCTTAACATCTTTGGTTTTCTTTGCTTAAATAATTCAGATTGTTTGTGGGACCTCTAGGAGCCAGGACAAGAGGTAGGGGTGCACTTAAGGGAATTTCTCAGCATGAAGATTTTAGAGATATTGTGTCAAAGAACAGGAGACTGAGAAACAAAAGAGCGTGGCAGAGTCTTACCCCTTGCTCTGCATGGCTGCCTCCCAGAGGTGGAGGACTTCATGAGGAACAGGCCTGGGACTGGAGAGAAGGGGCCCGAAGGAGAGGGCTTTTCAGAACAGAGGAGAGCAAGGTGGTCAGTATCATGGCCTCCTAAGGGAAATGCTGGCAGCCCTGGGTGCTAGTGTAGTGTCCAACACCTCGTAAGCAGACGTGTGGTGTGCAAGTCAGGAACAAAGGGACAGATTTCCCTTATAGGTCAGAGAGGAGAGAGAGAGAGAGAGAGAGAGAGAGAGAGAGAGAGAGAGAGAGAGAAGCTCAGCCTGAGAATGAAAGAATTCCTGATGTGTTGGGAATCTCAGAGCCAGCTCAAGTGGTGTCTGGGGTTGGTCCTGTAGGCACCCAGCCCACGGGGAACCTGGAGGACAGCACACTGCATGTGCCACTGAAGTCAATAAAAGACCCCAGGCTAAAGCCGAAGCAGCACTGAAGCCACGTTTGTTGGACTTGGATCATGAACACAAGGAGAACCACCATGATGATGACACGGCTCAAGACCCCCAGGAGAGCTCTGGTGCCTGGTGCTGTGATGACTCTGCTTGGTACACAGGGACACTGATGCCCAGGGACAGAGGAAACTGGCCAAAGTGCCAGCGCCTGGGAGCCAGAGCTGGGGTTCCAAGCCAGTGACTCCACCCTGGAGTTCCTGCTGCCCCTCAACTCTGCACTCTACCTGCTGAGGCTGAGAGCTTTCATCCTGGGTTGAGGGGTGGAGACAAGAGCTCAGGTCTCCTACAGAACTTGTTAAAATTATAGGTTTTATTAACCCTGTCTAATGTGCTGGGTGGGCCACCATCATCAGATACTAAATAAATAATTCCAGGTAGAAACATCGTCTGCCAGCTTTGACACTGACTTCAAAAGTGCTCTCAAAATGCCTGGAGACAGTGGGAAACACCCAGTGAAATCAGCAGGAAACTTCCTGCCTTGTGTGTTTGATCTCTGCAGGGCACAGATCACAGGTCCACCTCGTCCACCTCGGCCAGTACCTCAGTTTAACCAGTGCCAGAAGGAGAAGCACAGAGCAGAAGTGAAGGGCGAGCTACTTTTGCAATTTCCAGCAAACACATTTGGTGCTGTGCATGGCAGGGCGTACATGAGGTTCATTACTTCATCCCCTTCCCAGAGAGGGAATAAGGAACTATCCATCTTTCAGCTGGCTGCTTCTCTTGCATAATAATGTAACAGGAAAATGTAGACAGAGTTTTGTCTATAATTTCCTTATAATAGCTTTTCAACATTCAGCAAATCTAACCACCTGAGCCAGAGCAGAAGACTGACTCTTTGGAGTCAGAAAGCTTGGGCTTGAGCCAGTCACCAGACACACAGCTGGAGTTTAGCATCCTCTAGCCCCTTCCCTGATCTTGATGTCCAGCCCAGCGCTCCTGCTGATGTAGGTTATCGCACAGAAGCACACAGAGCCAGAGGACAGACGTGTGCAAAACTCAGTGTGAGGGACTAATTATGCTGTGCAATCCCAGCGCAGGGCAATAGGAAGGGGAAAGGGCCCTGTGGGCTGAGGGCTGTGTGGGAGGACGAGGTGCATAAGTAGACTTTGCTGTCCAGCTGCCCCTCAAAACCCTGTGCCCTTCCATCCTCTCTATCCGTCTCTGCTATACTCTTCACTACCCAAACTGACAAATAAGATTCTTCAATGACCAGCAAGCAACCATCAAGGGGCTGTGTTCATGGCTTCTCAACTTCATGGCCAGGGACCTCACACTGGCAGCATGACCTCAGCCTTTGGTGGGACTCCTTTATATCACAGAATCTGACAGAAGCAAACCAGGGCTCTTTCCTCCCGACAGCTGAATTGCAAACTCACCACTAACATCCCCCAACTGCTTGACCTCTTTCTCCCTATCACGGCCACCTGAGTCCCAGCCACCATCCCCCTCATCTAGACATCCAGACCCAGCAGTCTCCCCACAGCTCCCCTTCCAACTCACTGGTTCTGCAGCTGAAGAGGTGTTGTAAAGCTCAGAAGGCCACCAGCTCACATGCATGCTTAGCTTTCTGTTGGACTTGGGAGAAAAGTCCAGACCTCTACCCTCCGTGCAGGACTCTGTAGGATTTGGGCTGATTGGTCTCCCCTTTTGTGGCTGCCTTTGCTGGGACCACAGTGGCCTCCAGCTGTACTACAGCTTGGTCTTCCTCACCCTGGAACTTTTGCACATGTGTTCCTCCACCTGGCTGATTAACCTCCTCACCCAGCTTTCAGTCACACCCATGCCAATGCACTCCACTCTGGTGGCATTTACAGCTCTTGTGTCTTCACTGGTCCATTTATTTGCTTGCATCGTAGTCTCTCCAGCAAACTGCAAGACCTCAGAGGGTAAGAACTGTGTCTATTTTATTCAAGTAGGGACTACTAGAGCCTTTCACTTCATAGACTCAGTCAATGGCATTAGGTGAATACAGACCTCTATCCTCAGAGCAGGCTGGAGAGGCTGAACTCTGAGCTCTGAGCTTGAGGCTCAGGGTGAGGCTTCAGGGAAGCAGATGCCACTTCTGTGATCACACAAAACATCGGTGTGTCTGTGAATTTTTCCTGCTTAGTCTTTTTAAACTGGTGAGTGAGAAAAGCAGCTGCAGAGTGCAAAATAAAAAAGCAATAATCTTGTTTGGTTAGGATGACTCAGAAAGCAGACCTTATTGGAGTTTGCAGCCCTGGGTCTCTCTGCACAGCCCCAGCTACAGCAATGACCGGCCACTCTCCACCCTGAGCCTTCAGTGTTGTTTTCACAGCTTCCACTTCAAGTCACAGTGAGTTCTATGGACCAGCCATTGTCCCCTGGCTCAGTGAACTCCACAGGTGAGTATATGCCCATGGCAGAGATGTGCTCCATGAGACGGTTCCAGGCACACATGTTGCTACTGTAAGTTAGCAACCCATGGTACCTGCAGCCACCCAGACTCCCAAGAATGGAGACAGGATAGGAGTCTTGAGGCCCAGGGGAGCACTACACTGAGGTAGCAGCTGCTGGCTGTTCCTGCCTCTTGGATCGATACTGAATGCCCATATCGATCTCAATTGGTTTCCCAAATGAAAGCCAGCAGTTCCAGTAGAAGTGGTAAACATTCCCAAATAGAGGACAATGAAACTAACAGAGCAGAGGCATAGTGGGGAAAATGGTTCTTTCTGAAATCATAAAATGTTTATAACAATAGCAGATAATGGAGCATCATTATCTTTGGAATGCAAAGGTACCAATTAAATCTCTGTCAGGCAAAACACCCCCCGCTGCTAGGGATGCATGCAGACTCTGCAGTCTCCTCTGCTGTTTGATCACCCACCTCTGTGGTTAGAGAAGCTGCAAAGACTTGGCTGGGGGTGGCAAAGAAACCTCTCCATTAAAAACCTCGTTTTCATTTTTTAAATGAGACAAAGAGAGAACAAGGCCCAGAAGGGGTTGATTGTGATGTGGCTCCAGATGTGGGTGGAAGAAGGGAGTGCATTCTGCCAAAGCAATGGACTCCTGACTCGCAGGCACTAGAGGTCCAGCTGTGCTTCTCCATGGAGGAGGGGAGGTGACATGTCTTTCTATGCTTGGCCCCCTGGAATGCAGCAGGTCAGTCTCTCCCAGCAGGAATGAGATTTTCACAATAGTGCATTTGGCCTTCAGCTGTCCTCTGTATAAAGCTGGACATTCTGAGACTGGACCCCTCCCCCATACATTTGAATACCTGATGGTTCGAGCGGGCACAAGCTGGTGTTTTAAGCTCTCTGCAATTTTCTGATACATCTTTGGAGTAAAGCTGATTTTATTTCAAAAAACAAAAGGAAACAAAGCGCCCTCACGAGCCTTTTGATTTTTCAAAGAGGGGAGCCAATATCCTGCTCATTCTGGAGGACAGAGGCTGTGAACCCTGAGGAGTGAAGCTGCCCTCTGGGGTTCTGCGCCGGACGTCAGCACCATGGACAGAGGCGAGGGCCCGCCATTGGAGGATGTGTAGGCTGTGTTGGCGCTGGTAGCAGGCAGGGTCCTTTTCCTGGCTCGGTGAGCTTCACTGTCTGAGGCTAGGATCACAGGCACGCCTGTGGAAGGTAGGAGGGGGCTGGTGCTGCCCTGCAGGCTCCTGCCGACGCTGGCTTTAGGCCGAGAGTTCACAGGGACCACCCATGATAGGTCTTGGCTTAAAATTACACTTTTTTCACCTTCTAGCTGTCTCTCTAAGCTTTTAAGGAAGTCTTAATCAAGTTAAAAGAGTAGAACTTTATCTTATTTTGAGGAATTAAGGAATTTAATCCACATTACGACAAACAGATACAGGGAAACTGCTCACCTGTTCAAGTGAACAGAACCCAGGACAATGATGGCACCAAAGGCTGGCCTGCCGCAGCTGGTGGGGAGCAAAGCAATAGCTGCTTTGGAAGACAGTTGGCAGGTTTTTGCAACTCACCATGAAAATCCAACAATGTCAGTCCTCATACTTAAATAATGAGGTAAAAACTCAGGTCCACACCAAACACAGCACGTAGGTATGTATGGCAATTTTATTTATAACTGCCAAACCTGGGAGCAAGCAAGGTGCTGACCGATAGGTGGATGGATAAATAAACCACAGGAAACTGAGAATGTGGAGTAGGATTTGCCAAAGTGGGATGAGCTGGCAACCCACAGAAAGGCACGGTGGGTACTTCAGCACCTCTTCCCAAGTGAAAAGACCCGGTCTACAAAGCTTGCTCACTGTGTGATCCCAATCATCTAACACTGTAGAAAAGTAAAAACACAGAAAAGAAAGAAAGATCCGTAGTTGCCAAGGGCTGGGATGAGCAGGTGGTGCACAGTTTTCGCGCAGTGAAACTTTCCTGTGTGATGCTACGATTCAGCTGTGGCTCCTAATCTGAACCGTGGATGCTGGGTGGCATCCAGTAGCATGCCAGTGCAGGCCTACCAGTTGTGACAGATGCATCCCTAGCAGGTGACACTGACAGGAGGGAGGCTACACTTTTGTGTAAGGCAAGTGTGCAACACAACTCAATCCTGATGACCTTTTCCAGGACTTTCGTTGAACCATTTTGGCTGAGCTGGTTGCTATGGAGATGACATGCACCTAGATTCCAGTCTTTACAGCCTCTACAAGCATGAGAAATCCATCTCCTTGGCTTATAAGTGACTCGAATGATCATACTTTTCTGCAGGACCCCAAGTGGCTAAGGCAGACCCCTTACCCATTAAGCAGTTTCTCCTCATCCCATGGCCTGTCTTTGTCAATAAAGTTTTATTGGCACACAGACACTTTCACGAATACAGATCACTGATAGCTGCTTTCGGACTGTCAGAAGTGAGTAATGGAAGCAGAGACTGCACTCTGCCAAGCTATAAATATCTATAATCTGGTCCGTGGAAAAATATGGGGTGAGCTAAAAGAATGATTTAGAATAGGACTTTTGATGTGAGTTGGGTTTTGGGATTCTCAGTTTGACCCATGATGGGGCTTCTCTTCACCCCTCTGTGCCTGTTTACCCTTCTGTGCAAAGCAGGTTGGAAATCAGGAAAGTAGTTGGCATAGTGCCTGCATAGGCAGACCCTTGCCCAGGGGCTCTTGATAGTATTCTGTTAACCTTCTCAAATATGATCTCAGAAGTCCCCCATGACAGCACTGTCTCCATTTTGGTGCAGGGAACAAAATGTGAGACAAATTAGAACTTGCCAGGTTTGCAAACTGCTTACCAGGATAGGCATAACTGGGGGCCATGGGTTTCTTCAGCCATACTGTACTCTGCTCAGGGAGAAAGAAAGTGGCCCCAGTGAGCTGAACCCCACCAGGTCTCAGCAGCATGAACTCAGCATTTTAGCACCCTAAGAATGTGCAACACACTGCAGGGTGTGTCTACCTCATTTCCCAAGATCTGTAGATTCAATTTAGGGAATATCCACCATGGAGAAGTCCAAGCCTCTGCAATGTGGAACCTGGAGAGAATACCAGGCTTTCACCTCACTGGTGCCCTGGTTCCATCTGCCACCCCTTCTGCATCACGCTGGCAAGTTAAAGAGAAATCCCATCAGAATATGGCCCATCACCAGGCCAACTGTCTGCTGAACTAGTCTCTGCCTTGCTGGAGGTCTCCAAATCCACCCTTAAACTCATTTTCAGGTCCCGTCTCATCCTCTTCCTGTCTTCACAGGCTACAGCTCAGGTGCTCCAGCATGATTTCAGTGTTTTCCGAAGTTCAACTGAAAACCTGAGTTTCACTGGATGGGCAAAAAGTCATCTAATAGGTAGTTATGCACGCCAGAGCGGAGGCCTGCCTGCCTTCTCTCCCTAAGCAGAGGGAAGGTATCTGGCCCCCAGCTGGTGGGTACACAGCAATGCTGTCTGCACTGTGTCTGAGGTAGGGTGAGGGCAGAGTGATGCTCTGTGGTTTGTGTGAAGAGATGAACCAAGCAGCCACACTCAGTTCTGCCTCTGCCCCTTCTCTGGGGCTTTTGCACTCAGGAAACAGGAGATGTAACACCTTCTGAAGTTTTCCTGATACCTGAGGCACTGGGTTTTGATTTAAACTCAGTGGGTCTCTTACTTAGCAAGTGATTTCTCATCCTCCTGAATACATGTTCCCTTCTGCCTTGTCTCTGGAGCCTCCCTGGCTGGCCAGCTCACTCTTGGAGGTGATTTAAGAGCTTCAGTTGTTGCAGATATAAAAACTGTAATTTTGATCCTCTGACTAAGAAAAGCACAAAGACTCTGCATTACCCTAAATTTCTCTCTGAAGCCCCCAGTAGGGTGTTGCTGACATGATTTGTCTTCTCCAGTGCCAGCAGGCAGGCCGAGGCAGGCTCTGAATCACAAATCACCATGTGCATCTCACACAAGGAAAGGGAGCCGGAGCTTGGTTCCTTGTGTGAAGGAACACGGCGCCCATGGTCAGGAGCGGTGGGTGTGAGGCAAGGCAGCCGAGGCATCGTAGGCCTCAGAAGTAGACAGACTCTGTTTTCTGTGGATACTGTGGCATCACGACAAACCATGGCGTTTGTGACAGCAGAAATCTGTTGTCTTCCCAGGCCAGGTATGAGGAGGTTTGGTTCCTGCTGGGGATCTGGGGGGATCCAGTGCAGGCCTCACCCCAGCTGCTGTGGCTCTGGCGGCCCTCAGCGTTCCTCAGGTCACAGTGGCGCACTTCACTCCTTGCACCTTCCTCTTTGGGGCTGTGGTGTTAAGCAGCTTTCTTCTGCTGAGACAAAATTCTTGAAATGCTCAACTTAAAGGAGGAAGCATTTATTTTGGCTCACAGTTACTGGAATTTCAGACTCTAGCTGGCTGTCTCCAAGGCAGATACATCATGGCAGAAGCACATGGCTGAGGAAGGCTGCTCACCTCATCCAGAAAGCAGGGCGCAGGGAAGAGCCCAAGACGATGGAGTGAGGGACCACACGCTGTCCCACATTCCTCCCCGTTACCACCCAGACTACCCAGAAGTGGGCTTTACTAACTTCCTAGGTGTTTCTCAAGCCAATCAAGCTTACAGCCAAGGCTGAGCATCCCAGTCCTGTTTCCTTTCCTTCTCAGTCTCCTTCTCATACTCTAATCCAGGATGACCTCATCTTGAGATCCTCATTTACCTTATCAGAGGCATCATTCTGGCCAAGGTCACATTCCCAGATACCCTGGTTGAGGACCTGGATATATTTTGGGGCAAAACAGCTAAGTTCCAGCAACCCAGGGGATATATTAGCTCAGTACTTGGATCCCCAGCACATTTTTGTCCTCATAAGGGAATGGCTCCTGTAGATGTCTGGACAGGAGGAGATCAGAGAATCAGGCCTGGGCTGAAGTCCAGACTCCACCCTCTGACCCCTGCATTTTGCAGCTGTGGCGCCTCTGGCTGGTCACCTGTCTTTGGTGACTGCCAGGAAGAGAGTAATAAGAAAAGCTAGCCAGGAAGTTTGCCACCAGGTTAAAGACTCCAGGGTGGCATCCCCCACAGAGGGAGCTGAGCAGTGGCTCAGGCTTCTTGTGTGCTTGGTCCCCAGGAAGGCAATGATCTGAGGTCAGTGACGATGAGGTAATCTCTCAAACTGTTCTGATTACAAGCGAGTGAGATCTTTGATTTTGTTTCTGATCTGAGTTCATCATTTATTCATGAGCATTTGAAAATTAGACACAGGCTAATTGAAAGCTCATCACAAGAATGGATTCTGTGCTCCTCATTAATCTCAAGGAGGCTGGGAGGGCTTTTACAGACCCTGACTAGTGGAGATGGATCCCTCTGGCTCCCTGAGAGGGAAAGACTTAACCACCTAGCACCTGGGCCCCTCACTCGGAAGGGTTTCCCCTAGAAGGCCAGCCCTGTTACTCTCTCCAGCAGCCTCTCGGAGCTGGAAGTATCAGGAAGGTTTCTCCCCTGGGTCCTTGAAGGTGGCCCCCCGTGTGGGTCCAGGGAGACCCACTGCTGACTTCTGACCCTTGGAACTGTAAGATGCTAATTGTGTGTTGTCTAAAACCACTGAGTACGCGGTGATTTCTTACTACAGTCTCAGGACACAAATCCTGGCCTGGTGCCTGAGTTACCCCAAGATTCTCCCTTTCTATTTCCTCCTTCCTGGGCCTGGCCTCTCCTCCTCACCATTGGCCAGCTGTGGCCCTGCCTGCAGCTCCCAGCCTTTCCAGACCCAGCCTGTCCCTGAAGATATGGATCTGCCCGGGCTCCCTGCTGCCAGTCCTGCCTCCCTACTGGGTTCCAGCTTCTCCTGAGGAAGGTGCTCCTCATGTCCCAGGCCCTCTCACCTGTCACCCCAGGTCCTCACCCTGTCTGTGTGGACCTCCTCCACCTGCCTGTTTCTAGCACTTTCTTCTCTTCCAAAGGATCATCCAAACAGCCATGCTCTTCTTCCGCGTCTCCTATCCATGTTCTAACAGCTCCCACGGTGACCTCTTCCATCAGCAGTGGATCTCACGAGCTCTCATTCTGATGAAGCAGGGGCAGAACAGACAGTGTCCCAGAGGAGTCCTGGTGTGTAGAGGAAGTTGCTGCACTGAAAACCAGAGCTCCAGACAGAAAACTAAAGCAGGAACACTGATGCCAGGCAGGAACAGGTGTTGATGTTGTTGCTGGGAACAACAGACACCTAAGCTGCCTTAAGCTGAAGAGACAGCCAGCCAGGAAGTGTATTTTTCCCCAAATCTGCAGATTGAACACATTTAGCTTGTGTACTTCTGATTTCAAATGTAAATGGGGAGAAAGAGGTATTTTCAGACCACTGGCCCATTTACTGTGAACTTTCTCTTAATCCAGCTGATAAAAATGTAAAGTGGTGAAATACTTTACCAATTCAGCTGCTTACACTCTGCAATAATTTACTGAAATGTATTGGATGAGACCTCGAAGTGACCTGTCTCCCATCTGCTTCCCATTCCCTCGTGCCTTTTGAAAACAGACATCGAAGGTCAGCTTTTAAAGAATAGTCGTAAATTTATCACCAAGGCTGTGTATCGCCAAAGATTCCTGTAAGGACTTGTCTTCCATGATGCAACATTTTAAGCCCAGTTGCTGAGGTTAATTAGATTTCCAACCCTGAGAAATTTTAAGTGCCTCTGATGACTTACTTCCAACTGATAATTTTGTGTTAGAAACAGAAAAAGAATAACAAATAGAGTGTGAATAAACACAGTCTTCATATTCCTTATGAGTGCAGAGAATATACTCCTGAAATTTAATTAAATATCAAGATGTCCACAAGATCTATAATAAACCATTTTGCAAGACCTCTAAATGTCAAGGGAAAACATATTTTACATGAAACATCTCCTCCTCTCCAGTAAATCTGGGAAGATTCAGGACTTTTTTTCAAATCCTGCAGAATCCACAAGTACATATTTTATCTTAAAAGTACTTTTTCAAAGACTTGGGAGTAGCTACTTGTTTACAGGATGACTAAGTGGAATGTATTTTAATTTATCACACGGTACTCTGTGCCATTAGTTTTAGAGATATGCCAGACTATTTTAAAATAATGCAAGAGCTATAGAATTAAAGCTTAAAGAGGTATAAGCTAGAAAAAGATGATAAACAATCACTTCAGTTGCTTCTCAGCCCTCTGACACAGCCAAGCTATGTCCTCAGCAAAGTCCATCCATGCAAAAAAGGTTTTCCCCTGGAGGACAGGGGGCATCTTTAAAAAATTTTGTCATCCTGATAGCTTTGTCTCCCTAACAAATCATAGCACCTTGGTGCAGTGGTTGCTGTGTGACTGTCCCACTGGCAGCAGCGAGAGCGTAAGAGATGCAACACAAACATGAACTGAGTGTCCTTGGAGCCTACAGGGGAAATATGACAGTGTTTTCAGTGGTCTTTAACCCTTCCTTCTACACGAAGGGTGAAGCCTCGTTTTGCTGTTAACACAGGGGTGATGCCTCTCAGACACTTGCTACTCTGGTTTTAGAAAAAAAGGGACATCAGAGCCTTCAGAGGCTGCGGAGCCCAGAGAGATTTCGCATGTGTTAATCTGGGTGCCTGGCTTTTCTCATTGGAGCTCCTTCTATCTAGAGCCAGGCCTGCCTATTCTCCATCCAGCTGTGGGTTAGGATCAGGTATAAGCGGTGCCACTGTTCATCCAGTATATGGACATTTGAGAAGCACTGGGATAAATTAGCAAAGCTACATATAGGGCCAGAGAGTAAATAGTTCACCTCTGTAGGCTGCGTGGCCATGGTCAAAGCTGCCAAATTCTGCTCCACCCTACAAAAGTAGCTGCAAACATTACAGCTATAATCACCACAAAACATTTTTATCTATTAAGACAGATAAAGGGCCAGCCTTGCCCTGTGGGCAGTGATTTTTTGATCCCTGGTTTAAAGCTTCCTTGCAAACTAAAATTATTTTTACTTTATAATGAAATTTTGAAATGAAAATGTTAAGCAAACACTCGATCAGAAATATTCCGGTAGCTGGTGCTGCACTGTGATCATTCAATGTCTGGCTCCCAAAAGGGAAAACAGGAAGCCCTGACCTGGGGCCAAGGTAGGCTCCCTCATGTAAGCCAAGCACCAGTCATCAGCACGGCCTGGCTGAGTTGGGCCAATCTCAGCTCTGCCGAGCCCTGAAGAAAATCCCAAGGTGGGTGTCCTGAGCTGACGATGTCACATCTGAAATGTCATGTGCGCCCAGAGTCTCAGATCGTGCCCTCCTAGGGAATAGTCCATGCGGAAGCAGTGAAGTGAGGATGAGGCAGACTGAACAACCTTTGTCCCTGATCCACACACAATTACAGGAGGAAGGAAATGTGGACACACATACAAACACACGCAGGTAAAGACAGAGAGGAGAGGAAGTCGTGGGCAGATGCCTTACAGAAAGGAATGATGCACCAGCCTGCCAAAGTCACCACACATTGCCAGCAGCCACCAGAAGCCAGGAAGGTGTAACAAGGACTCTTTCCTGCGGGCTGGGGGTTTAGCTCAGAGGCATAAACCCCTGTCTGCAGATACAAGGTTGTGAGTTTAATCCCCAGAATATTAAAAAAAAAAAAAAACCAAGATTCCACTAGAAGTCAAGCAACTTCCTCATGAATTCTCCTGGGCCATCCAGGGTGCTCAGATCTCCTCACTGGCCCAGCCAATCCCATAGCGTCATTTGGGCCCCTTACTATGGTGCTGTGATCCTCGCTCCCCAGCTGAGAATCTCAGCTCTTCCCTACCACGTTTCCATCCAGAATTTCCCATAATAAGAGCAGCGGGGTTCTATCCCAGAGGAGTTTCTGCTAGAGAAAACAGACAGAGATGCACATGGCTGCCGTCATCTGTGGCCATGCAGAGCTGCTTCGGGGCATTTTCTTTCTATGACCTCCTTTCTATGAAGTTGATTTCATCTCAAACAGCTCCTTGCCAACTTCTCCCTTGTTTCAAGCAGAGGTGGCTCCTCGCTCTTTCCCTCCCTGTGTTATTCCAGGAGATTTGGGGCTGGCTGTTGTTACTGTGTTTGGAATGCAAGAGGAAGGTTAATTAGCTTTTGTGACCCCAGCGCTCTCAGGGAAGATGTCAACGGATTCACTAATTGCTGCTCAAGCTCCATACTCTTGGCGAGGCAGGGTCTGGGGAGCCAGTTGCTACTGCAGTTGTTAGGTGGGCTGTGAGCTCCGGCAGGGTGAGATGGACATGCTGCGAGTCCTCAGTCTCCAAGGGCAGCCGGGACAAACAGCTCAGCCCTCAGGTGGATCCTGGGACCCAGAACCCACCAAGCCACTGTGAGGTTCAGGGTCGACCGGGAGGATTTCTTGCCTGAGGCTCCCACTCAGTCCCCAAACTTCAACATTTGGCTTTCGGCCCCTGACCGATCCAGAGACACGGAGCCAAGTTCATGTCACCACATGGCTGAGGACATGGGGTAGAGATGTGAGCTGTGCCAGCCATCATTGCTAGGGTCCCAGACTTCTGGTCTGGGCTCTGTAATGCCAGCTGCATCAACATCACCCCCGGGGGTCCTGAGAAGCGTGCTCTCCGTCCTTCCCTCACCCCAGCCTGCTGAATGGCTGTGCATTCTCCCGAGGTCTCCAGGCAGTATGAGCAGAGTGTCCAGGAGGCCTCCAGCCCTGGCCTTGACAGCCTATGTACAAGTGGGCGCTGGTGACTCAGAGGGGACACAAAGTCTCCACCAGACCCTGGGTAGGGATTCATCAGCGGTTTCATTTAGCAGGGCCTGAAATCCCAAACAGGTGGATATTTTTTTCTTCCTGATTGGGCTTAATATACTTTCTTTGATTTGCTTACTCTTTAGAATATTTCTCTTGCTGTAATTATAAATTCTCTGCAACAGGTAAACATGCATTCCACATCATTTCTTGCGTCTCTGCACATAGCTCTTTCTCCTCCATGCCTGCAGAATCCAGCCTCTCTTTGCCTAGGCTGAGTCCTCTCTCGGACCTTGGGAAGCCTCTCCGTGCAGATCTGTGTTCATCTGGGTGATCACAATCTCCACATGTGGGAAGAAATCCTCCCTCAAGATGTGTCCAGGGTGGTAACTGGAGCTGGCCATGACAGCCTAGATAGTCATCTTGGAAGAGAAAATGGGCTGGGCTGAGACGTGGTTTGTCTAGTGGCCACCGGACCTGGATGCAGGAGCTATATGGGTAGGGGACGGGTTGGAGCGAGACAGGGAGTCTTCTTGCATTCGGCCGCAGGTGGAGCTGTGCCAGCGGAAGCTCCCCTCTAGCCCTTTCCTTCCACAGCAGCTCTTTCCAAGGTGAGGAGCAATGATCCACGTGGCAATGAATCCTTGCAGTCATCGGCTTTGTGAAATCTGCAAATGGAGGATCCCTGCAGGCTTCCATGCTGCTAAGCTTAACTTCTTATCCATTAGGTTAACTGTACCCCTGGTTTCAAGGGTCTGTGGCATGTGTGGGGCACCTCTTCCTGATTAGGTGGCAGGTTTGTACAAAGTCACTTCCATGCAGAGTGCCAGAGTGCTGGGGTCCTGGAGGACCGAGGCTTCGAGGGGCCACTCTGCCCTGAAGGCCCAGGACCAGAGGAGAGCATCCTTATCATCAGACATATGGCCACCAGGCAAAAATTCAGAAATCATTATCACCCAACCAAAATAAGTGTTCCTTCTTGTAAGGGATAATTCATAATGCATATATAGAATTGCTAATATGCCATTTATTTCTTTTTAATGGTGTGAAATGGAATGCATCAGAATTCTGGAGTCTGTAGGACAAAGATGTGTACAGTGTCACAGTGGTGTGTCTGGCTGTCAGCATGCACGTGGCTTGCTATGCAGAATTTTTTTAAAAGTCATGCTCCACCTCGTTAGAGGAAACACAGAATTATCTTTCTATTCTTTCGTCTATAAGATCTTTGGCATATGAAGAGGCCGAAAATGCTTCAGGAAAATATAGGTAATATATGCAATTGAGTAACTAGTTAATAAAGATATTGAGCAACGTACAAACATTTTGCGGTTTGAAATGTGTCCTCATTTAAACACTTAAACAAGCCTCTCTGCTGACTCGCTTTGCATGTGCCTCCCTGTAATTTCTACTGTAGGTTAGCGCTCTGCGCCCCTGGGTCTAAGCATCTAGAAGGGCTTTGCTTGTCCGTGTCTTTGTCCAGCTCATCACACTGATCACCCTCTGTGGGCAGGTGAGCAGGATTAGCCAACCCCCGTCCTCCAGGATGGACATTCCAGTGCAGGATGCAAAGGATCAGCTGCAAATAAATAGCACTGTGCAGGACACAGTGAAGGAGAGGGCTGCCATGAAGAGGTGGACAGGAGGAGCCCTGAAAGGACAGAAGTAATGGGAAGAGAGTGAGTGGACCAGGAGCTGAGGAGCAGGCTTCTGGGTGGAGGGAGTGGCACAAGCAAGTGTCCTGAGGCTGCACCAGGCAGAGGCTTCCTTGTTCCAGAAACAGGAACAAGCCCGGCATGGCTAGAGAGACGACAGTGAGGGGCTCGGGCAAGCCCAAGTGGACTCTGCTCTGGGCCAGCAGCTGGCCCTGCAGCTGTTCTTAGGTGCTCAGTTGAACGGAACCCAATGTCAGGCTGCCCAAAGGGACCGCAGAAGCCCGTGCTCCCACCTGCCTCTCCTCCGGCTGGCTGATCACACAGGCTCCCTTTTGGCCAGCCACCTGGGATCCAGGTGGCAGCCTAATACTCAGAAGTGAGGCTCAGCGAAGCTGGTGGAGGACCTTCCTTAAACAGGCTTGGCGGCAAACAGCAGAGGCCCCTGCTCATGGACTCCAGCGGTTCCAGCCACAGAAAAGCCAGGCAGACAGAGAGCTGGGGCCCTCCCAGCACATATCAAAGCTGAATGGATCTGTTTCAACTCCAGCTCAGCAGTGCTGCCCTACACACCACCGACCAATGAGCCTCAGTTTCCTTCTCAGGGGGTTCTGCGGAATGAGCCCCTTTGTATACAAAGGTGTATATTTATTCCCATTTCCCTGTCCCGATGGCTGTGTCTCTCAGAGACCTTGAGGCAGGAGTTACATGTTGTTTGCTTTGAAATATGTAACCCCCTTTACACACACACAGCACACACACACACACACACACACACACACACACACACACACACAGGACCCGGCAGGAGCTGCTCACTCTGTAACAGATGGATGTGCCGAGACGTACACACAGGGGGCCATGATTGAGAACCACATCGGTGATGCTGGGGCTCCCGGAGTGCCTGCTGACCACAGCCCCTGGACAGTGTTCAGTAAGAGCTCACAAAGACAATGGAACAGGGCCACGCTCCTGTGAGTGTGTTCACGTGCACAGTCAGGCGGCCGGGCTCACCCGGGCAAATCTTCCTGGGACAGCCAGCGTCCAGGGGAGGAAATTAGGATTCTTAACGTGGAAAGCACACTAGAAAGGGCACAGCCAGGGCCTGCAGACTACCTCCCTGAGCTACTCCTTCAGAGCATAGCAGCCGCCTTGGCATGAAGTGAACCACTCTCCCCACATGCCACAAAAGCCAGAGGCCCCCTCACATCGGGAAGGAACCAGCAGCCAGCAGGACCCCCACCCCACATCCAGTAGGAAGCCACTGTCATTTACTGGTCCTGATGAAGCACATGGTCATGCAGTGCCTGGGCCACTGCACTCAGGCTCCATCAGGCACAAAGCCTGGGTGTCCCCACGGGCCAGCCTCTGCTTCGGGGCTGAGGCAGGCTTCGGTGCAGGCTTCGGGGCTCAGTGCAGGCTTCAGGACAAAGGTCCACGTCTGAGTATCAGAGCAGTCTCTGCAGAGCAGACAGGAGGGTCAGGCACACACCAAGTGCTTAGCCTCAAGCCCACCACGGTCCCTGGGCACAGGGAGTGATCCTGGCCCAGGAGACAGCAGAGTGAGGGAAGACAGGCATGCCCAGTGACCACAGCTGTGATAAGTACCACAAAGCACAGAGGACAGTGCTACAGAGCCACAGAGAAGAAGGCCAACACAGGGAAGGGGCCAAGAAAGGCTGCCCTGGGGAGAGTGCCCATGCTGTGACCTGACAAGAGTGGTGCCAAGGTATGCAAAAATAAGGCCCTAGGAAGTGGAGGCTGCATGGGCAAAGGCCCTGTGGTATGTATGCTGAAGACAGGTGACAGCCCACTGAAGGACACCAGCATGCTGTAGCGTGGAAAGGACCTGAGACTGGGGGGAGACATTGTGACAGTGGTCCAGAGAGAGGCAGCACAGACACCAGGAGGAAGGTGCCAGCTTTGATAGAAGACTTGAGGAATAAAAGGAGAAGGCATTTGAGAGGTTTGTAAAGCTTCCTTTAAAAAGTAAAATCCCATCTTCAAAGTCCCGGATGTGGGCATTCCTACTGAGGACAGCAAGGCAAGCTGGCCTGGGCAGCAGCTATGGATTACGTCATCCAGCCCGCTTTGCCGGCCCCGGGGCTGGGCTGGGCTGGGCTTTCCCTGCCTCGCTCTTGCTGGGCTCTGTACTCCCGTCTGACACTTTGCACCTCACTGCTGCCAGAGCCACGGAGGTGCCTTTCCAAGCACCCAGTGCACCAGGGCTGGGTCCAGGCCAGGGCTTCCCTGTCCTCAAAAGCTGCAGTGTGGGGCAGGGCTGGGCAAAGGCCGGCTGCGTGGGAAGATCCCAGCAGCACCCGCAGAGTGGATTCTTCCCCCTTCTCGGATTTGTACCTTAGAAACTCGTCACCCCCTTTCCCTCTGGGTGACAGACAGTTATTCCACGTTCTGCTGAGAAGATAATTCAGAATTCTGTTTATTCTAATGCGGTTCAAAATGTCTGTGACTGGCACTGGAAAATAGCTTGGCTTACTAAATACTGACAGCCAGAGAGCTTTCTGGGCCGGTCTCACCCTCTGCTCTGCCAGCCCTTACACCCCTGTCTGTCATCTGTCTGACTGCCTGTCTGTCTGTCTGTCTGTACAAAAGGCAATTGCTTTGCCTCAGACTAAGGGAAGCCGAAGGTTTAGTGTTTGGGGGGCATGGAGGGAGTCGTGGGGGGACCCATGCATGTGTGTTTCCCATGCTGAGGTGAGGTCTGTGCAGGCCCAGGCAGGAGGGCTGTGTTGGGGAAGGAACCAAGTGGGCCTCTAGGCACCAGCCCTGGGCAGGTAGATGCTTGGAAGCATTCACAGTCACCATGGAAACGGGTTTCCATTCCAGGCGGTCCTTTGGCTCATTTCCTTGGGGATGAGCCAGGGTGTGGAGCCAACCTAGCTTTCAGGAAGGTGAGTGGGAGAGGAGGGGTGCAGAGGCAGCGGAGCGAGGCCTGAGCTCCATCGGGAGCCTCCTCATAGCGGTAAGGACAGGCAGGCACCAAGAGGATGGCACAGGTCAGGGGCGAATCACTGGACACGTCAGGCCAGGACCGGTGTGCGGACCCACTGTGAGGAGACTCCCGGAGCACTGGGAATAAGATTCGTGACCAGGCTGGCTCCCGGTAGGTCCGGGTCAGGCGGGCAGGAGTTCGGGTGGACACGGAAGCAGGTCTGCCCACCTTCTGGCCTCACTCCTCCTCTTTCCTTTTGGAGCCTTCCCAGCCACAAAAGCATCTTCCAGTTTCTGGGTTTCCCTTGCCCACAAGGCCTCTCCTCCAGCTGTCCTTTCTTGGGGAGCGCTAGTCCTTCCCTCTGCTCTCAGCAGCAGAGAGCTGCTGGGAGTCTGCCCTGCTTTCTCCTCACCCGAGAGCAGCTCAGGTCCCCCCAGCCATCCTCTGCTTTGACAGCATCAGGCACTCTGCCTCCTGGTGCACAATGTGCAGACACATGTTTAAAAGAGTTATCTGAGGCTCCTGTTAGGGGAAACACCCTGAAGACAGGCAAGGTATGCGTGTAGTTTTGCACAATATGGAATGTACATCATGACAGTGAAGTTGGTTTGGTTCATGAAGCAATGTCAAAGCAGGACTCAGTGGACAGGTATGATACCAAACATGACCACTGTGTGGGTGGACGAGGTCTTGAGCACCTTTGATCACCCAGGGAGGACCACTGCAATTCCAGGCTTCTGGAATCCGAGACTCTACCAGCCTCTTTCTCCTATACTGTACAGCAGGAGCATCTAGACATACAAACTCTCTGGATGTGGAAACCAGGAAGCATTTTAGCCACAGACCATCAGGCAACACAGTATTTGGAGTGAAGTCGCTTTGGAAAATAGCTCTACATGGGAAAATCATCAGGACGCAGAGGCAGTAGCCTCCCTAGTTCCCAGGCTCCCACTCCATCCAGGGCCTCTCCAGGTGCTGCACACTGGGACACACGAAAGGCAGCTGCTCCTCATCTCACCCAGCCCTTCAGGGAAGAGTCAGCCCTCACAGGGACAGCTCTGGAGAAGAGCCTCTCAGTCAGGGCCGCTTCCTGCCAGGATAGTCAGGAAGCTACCCGTGGGTCCAGGGTGCATCAGCCTGCCTGTGTTCCACAGAGCAGGACCAGGGAGGTCCACTGCAGCACCTACACACACCAAATACTCACCCGTGCTGAACCCCAAAATGTCTCCAGGTCTGGTGGTGATGGATAGAGCCACAGAGATGTCCAGGGTAGAGTCGGCTGAGCAGAGAACGATCTGGTTAGTGACTCCCCAGATACTCCTGAGAAGGATGCGCTGCTGGAGGCAAAGAGAGACAGAAATGTGGGAGCCAGGGCGGCCCAGATGGTGCACATCTTCACGTCAACACGAGCAGATGAGGGCTGCTGCTCGTCCTGTCTCCAGGCTCGCCCATACCTGGAGCAGAACCAGCCTGGGCCAGGATGGAGGCCTTTTGCTCCAGCTTCCCCAAGGCTCAGGTGCCTTGAAGGCTGCGAGGCCCGATAGGGTGAAACAGAGGCACGGGCTCAGAGAGGGGCCGTGGGGCCTCCAGAGGAAACATATCCACAATTCTGTCTTTCCTGGCCCATCCTGCACCTTCCCACAGGGAGCCCCAGTTTACACTCTCCTGCTCTTCACCGCACTGCCCCCCTATAAATCGCTGTCCTTAAACTGAAGGCCGGCAGAGGGCCAAAGCCTAAGGCTATTGATGAACAAGCGCTTGAACAAGAGAATCCTGTGTACCAACACCAAACATCTTGATCTCTTTAGCTCCCTTCCCTCCCCGCCCTGGCACTCTCTCCACCTCCGGGCCTTGAGCACGTGTGCATGAGTACCAGTTCCCCGGGAGAACGTAATCACTGTCATCGTTGTGGCAAACCCACACCAATGAGAACACAGCACAGTGAACGCGGGCTAAGCTGGCTGAGGGTCGGTACCTGCTAGTCTTCATCCATCTTTGTCTGCTCATTCCTGCACCTCTTCTTCATTATGCACTTTTATATGGACTTCTTTTTCCTGGCCGTTTGAGAACAACACACAGAGGTGTTTCACAGCTAAATAATTTAGCATACATATTCTAATAATAGCAGTAACTTGTGTTATCATAATGTAAGGTTAATATCCTTTAAATATGTTTATTACAGGTGAAAGTCATTATTGAAAACTAGATATGCAGAAAATCATAAAGAAAATTAAAACTACATAAATTTACAACACATAGAAATAACTACAGCTAACAAAAAATTGTGTATGAATAGATACATAGATAAATGACAAAGTAACAAACATTGATGAGGGGTGGATGGATGGATGGATGGATGAATGGATGGATGGATGGACGCATGGACTGGAGGATAAGTGATTGGATGAATGGATGGATGGATGGATGGATGGATGGATGGATGGATGGGTGGATGCATGGACTGGAGGATAAGTGATTGGATGAATGGATGGATGGATGGATGGATGGATGGATGGATGGATGGATGGGTGGATGGGGCTGTAGGTTAATGGATGAACTAACCAGTGTTCAAATGGATGAATGATCGGTAGGGTACAGGTGGGGGGATGAATAGATGGATAGGTAGTAGAATGGAGAGAAAGTAGGGGAAGGAAAGAGGGAACAAGGGAAAAAAGGGAACAAACGACTCCCCCTACCTCCAACAATGCCTCCTTAGGATAGGCCAGTGCTGCCTAAGCACCTCTCAGTTGAAAACGAGCTGGCTACCAGCTTTAATCTCCTCACTGAATAATTGGCTACACACTGGGATTCTCTGACACGGGCCAAGTTTCAGGAAACTCCCTTTCCCTTTGCCTGTGCCTCTGTGCCCTTCCTCATCTTTCCTCTGCCCATTCAGGTCCCTGATGGAGTGCCACCTGCCCAGAGAGACCTTTCCTGACTGTGCAGTCTCAAACTACAGCCCAGCTCCACGCGCTCTGTTGACTTTTCTTCACGGTCCACTGGGCTCCCTGCTGTCAGGCTACCTCTCCATTTGCCCCGCCGTTCACTATGCAAATCCTTGCTGTCCTAAGGGCGGATCTCCTCTGGCTCATCTCTGCTGCAGCCTCAGCTTCTGCCCTGGTCAGGACCTGGTAGACAGCGGGGGATGACATGAGTGTGTTTACCAAATGCTTAGATACATGCTGCCCCAAAGCAAGACCGCTAGTGTCCTGCCTCCTCTACCTCTACCTACCTCTACCTCTCACCTGAGCACAAGTTGTTCTCGTGTTTTTCTGAGCAGTGTGCTATGCATGGATCCATCAGTGTAACACACATGGCCCCACCTCTCATGCTGACCAGAGACTCACAAACAGCAGTTGTCTTGTGGGGCATCATAATTACCACAGATGTCCCCAGTGTGGGAGGGCCCGATGAAGCTGTACTGTGACCACACTTGACAAACACAGCACCATCTGTAAGCTGTAGAAGAAGACAGAGCAACAGAGAAGGACCTTGGGTCGGAAACCACAGAAATAGGATCAATGATGTAAGCAGAAATGGCCCTTTACAGTAAAGGACATATGAGCTCCCAAAACGACATAAAGTTTGAGAAGCATGCCATCTCTGGAGGGCAGAGCAGAAGGAATCTTTTAATTATGTCAACAGCCCAGTTTCTCCTAAAGTGAATGGGCTGCTGGGCACTTTTTTCTTCTGTAATTCCCTCCAGTTCAAGCAAGCATGGCCAGTGGGCGTGGTTTTCCTCCCAGCCTGCCTTGGGCAAGGAAGATGCTGATTGGCCTCCTCCCGGATCCCCTCATGGTGAACAGGCCTTTGCTTTCACTGGGAGATTAGGGGTGCTGTTGTCCAAAGAAGAGAAGATTTATAGCAGAAGTTGTTCACTGTTGAAATCACGTCAAACTAATTCATCTTGCTGTGAGTTGTCAGACCATTCATTCTTCTAACAATTTTATGAGACCATGATATGATATTGCCAAATAATATTGAAGCAACAAGTTTATATCTGTTAATGTTTTTTCTCTATTTCAAATGTAATTAATGCTAGAGGAAATACAAGGGTTTATTGGATGTGGTAGAGGTGATATTTTCCCAGAACTAGGAAATTCTGCGTAGAGTCTAGAGGGAGAGGAAATGTTCCTAACCTTGAGTGGAAATCCAGAGGCTGTAGAAAAGGGAATTGTCCTTGGCTACATAAAGTTGAGATCATTCACATGGTAAGATTACATCAATGAAAAAGGATCTGTTAAAAATGTATTTGCAACATAAATGTGATAGGTTAGTAGAATTAATATACGTAGACCTCTTAGGAGACAGCTCAGTACAAGTTGAGTACGAAGATTTGAACAGGCAGTTCACAAGAATCCAAAAGGCCAGAGAGGATATGGGAGGAAAAGCATGCAAGCCACCAAGTCATCCGGGAAATGCAAATTAGACTCAGGGTGGGTTCTTACTTTACACCTGTTGAACTCACAATGATAGCGCTGGTAACTGGTGCAAACTCAAGGAGACTTAATGATCCCTGCATGGCTGGTAGAAACATGTGTGCACCCCAAATAGAAGGGAGAGGAGACGACCGCAGGCACTTGTCTCAGAAGACAGACGGAGTGCAGAGATGTGCGCCTGCAGCCTGGCTCTGCCATCCACCCTCACCCACGAGAACTGCGTCTCTCCATCTAGCATCATTTTAAAGAAAGACATGTGGGACGTGTTTCAGGCAACCAAGATGTTTGTCCAGATCTTGCTCTTTGGGATTTCAGGGCACAGGGCTGTCCCCATGGGATGGAGCCCCACAGACACAGATGTCTCCATGATTCTGGGGATAAGAGCTCTGTAATACAAGACAAAGCAGCCCACTGACACCACCGCCTCCTGCTCTTGTAAGCAGGACATCCCCGAGCCAGGTGACCTGAGTGTGCTCAGCAAGAAGCCGGCATAGCCCAGGAATGGGAAGACACTGTGTGAGTTCCCCTGCGTCACTGGCTTCCCCAAGCTGCTCCTCTCCATCCACCGGAAATGTATTCGCGCTCACACCAGTGCCCACGCCTCACACTGCTTCCCTCACATCGCTGCCCATGGCATCTCCTCTGCACCTCCAAGGCCTCCAAAAGCCACGGCCTCTACTGCCCCTCCCAGCGCTTCCTCCTCCTGCTTCCCTCACGCTACATCTTTCCTTCTCTCCCAATAGACTCGCACAAGTGCTCGCAGAAGACCGCTGTGCTCCTCCTGTGTCACTGTCTCCCTGGCCTCCCGAGGTTTTGTCTGAGGGCACTGCATTCTGGCCACTTACCATCACCCATCTTTCTTCGTATCCTGTGAGCTCTCAGTAAGTGAACGCTGACTGAATGAATGAGTCGCCAAAGAATAAATCCAAATACAGACGATAATGGAGGACCCCAGACTAAGACTCCGGCTACATTTCTTCTGCCTCATGTAAAAGAGAATAGTTGAAATTAATTTTTTCACGCCTGCTCACGCCTGCTCACGGCTGCCTGGAAGAAGATTGGAAAAGGGATAACTCTGAGGTCAGCGTTCCAGAAATTGATTCTGACCCTGTTAGGAGGCACCGTGTGATTTCATAATTAATTAGACTGGCTGACATTCACTTTACAAAAATGTGCTCCAGGGAAAGTCAGAAAGACAGAGGAGGAAACCTCTCTTCCTGGAAGCTCAGGTATCTCTGTCCTTAGATGGAATACGCTTTGTGTGACTGAACCATCTGCTGGTGGTCCCTCCAGTGCCCACTGACACATCCCTTCACAGAGAACACTTTACATGCCAGCCCCGTGGGCCACCCCAGGAATCCTGCCCAGATCCCACTCGGAAAAGGCACCCTGTTTGGTGGGAAGAATTGGCATTTCCCGAGCAGCTGAAGGGTAAAGGTAGCCACTACACAGTGTGCAGCAGTCACAATGCACCCAAAACCTGCCCTGAGAAGAGGACATTGGGCTGAACGGGGAAAGCCTGACACGGCCGGTGGTGGTCTTCCAGGAGAGGAATCCTGGACCTGGCAAGTGGGCTACGGAGCTTCCGCTCCCCACCAGCAGAACGCTCCTTGTGTCCTGTGTGGCCACTGTCTGGCTCCTCTGTGCCCACGGGAGCTGGAGAAGCCTGCAGAGTGACCATGTGCATGGGCTCTGCTGCCTGCCGTGTCCATGCCTCCTCCTTGCCCTGGGTGTTCTCTCTACAGCCTTCGCCACTGACTGATCCCAGAGGAGCTGTAAACCTGCCACAACCCAGTTTAGAGGAACTGCCTCCTGCCCGGCCTTCCTCCTGCTGGGGTTGTGTTTTGAGGGAGGCTGGTGTCCCTGACACTGGGAAGCTTCTTTAGTTTTTTCCTATTGCTTTCTAATACCCTGCCTCGCACAGCTGAGAGAGGAAAATGCTTGTAAAAGCAGAAATACTTCCCAGCAGATGCCACCAATCCTGTGAGAGGCCGTCACCCAGACCTCCTGTAGCCTCTGGAACCAACCCAAGGAGAGGAAGAGCCATTGAGCTGAGGTGATTCGGAGACTATCAAAGCCTAAGAAGCCACAGTCTGCACATCCCTGCGTACGAGCAGGAGCCCAGACACACAGCAACCCCCGTGATCACACAGGGCCCAGGTCTCAGCTTGGGAGGTTTGGTTCACATCAAGTGCCACCACTTCCTCAGTCTCTCTGGGCCTCACTTTCCTCATCTTCAAGCTGGGAATGATGACGCACATTCTAAATTAATCACGCTGCAGCAGGAGTGTGGGCTTTTCACCACCGCTATGGGCGTGCTCTTGGCTGACACACCCAGCGGCAGGCAAAGGTTCTCCATCCTTCTCCTTCAATCTAGAGAATGACAGACATTTCTACTCAAAAGAGCACATCGTGGACGCCCTGCACCTTCTCATGTACCTTGTCAGCAAAGGAGGAGCAGACGGTGGGAGCAGAACTCCGACAACTGGCAATATCACGCTAGAAGTGTTCACTTTGATTGTGTTCCTCATTTCTGTAACATTCCCTCTGTGACCTGGGCCCTCTGTGTGGAGCACCTTCCCCCCTCAAACAAGCTCATTTCTGCAAAAAAACTGACATAGGAGAAGACAAGTTATCAGACAATGTGACAGAATGGTGCAGGGGCAAGTGGATATCAGAAGGTGACCTAAACACACAAAGCAAGCTTCCAGCCCCTGGGACGCCTGCCTCCATCACAGAGTAGGGCCCTGTGAATGGGATGGAGCCCTGGCAAGGCCATGCTGGTGCCTGGGGCCCCTGTGGCTCATGTGTGTGAATGTGAGAGAACCTTGCCTGGAGTCCTGATGGGGTCTGGTGAGAGCTGTAGACAGGCTCCACCGTGGGGTGGGGGCACCCCCACCTACCTCCGGGCACAGGATTCTCCTCATCTGCACCCTGCAGGCAGGTGCTGGCTGCAGAACAGGCTCTGCCAGATCGTTTTCCTTTTCCCCTCTAGCAGCAGCTCAGGTGGACCCCAAATTTGGTAAGCAGCCTTCGGGTGCTGAGAGCAGCTGTGGTGCTGGCTACAGAAATCCTGGCTTCCTCCCCTTGGGGTGCTAGTAAAAACGGGGTTCCTGCAGGCAGTGATGGATCCCCAAGCCAGAGCTGTCTGAAGCTTCCGGCTGTGGCAGTTGCTGCTGAGGGCCAGGCCAGCACGCAGCATCTGCGGAGGACTCCAGCGCCCTGCCAAAGCTTTCAGGCCTGGTCAAGAATAGCACATAGGCAGCCACATTCCCAGCCCCTCAGTCAGCAGGGGACCCTTACAGTCCCCCAGCCCCCTGCACACACGCACAGCAGGCAGTGGAAAGGACAGAGCTGTCATGACAGGTCCATCCTCCTGGTCCTAGGTGGTTTGCTGAGGGAAAGGAACATGTACCCCATCCACAACCTGTGGCCTATGCTTTCGCTGACCTCGAGGCTTCCTGTCCAGATCCTCTTAATCTTTCTGGCAATGTTCACTGCCCCATCCAGGCTGATTAAAGCCCCAGGGCCTAGGTCCTCACTGCACATAGGTCAGGTAGAAAGGAACCACCCTGACCATTTGCACCACAGGTACCAGTCACAGATGCCAGACAGTAGAACACTGGTGACATCGAATCTTCTTCACCGTGGCTTTCCGTTCCCTGAGATTTTTCAGCTGTCCTTTCCTAAGTTAAAGGATGAAAAAGTGCTTCACAGGGAAAACACACATTTAAAGTGTAGTTACAATTCTAAAAGCCAACAACAACAACAACAAAAAGGGAAAGAAAGAGGCAAAGACGACTAGATTGCAAGGGCTGAGAGGAATTTAATTTTTTAAACCTGTCAAAATAACCCTGGGTCTCCCCACTCTGCTTTGCTTTGATTAACTTCTCAGGATGAATGTATGGAAATCGCCCACCCCGCCCTGCCAGTCTGTTCCTTCCCCTGCAGCCCCGGGGCTCGGGCTGTCCCAGGTCGGATCCGTAATTGTGCCTCCTTGAGAAGCAGGCTCCAGGACCCCTGCAAACGCATTTATCAAGCTCCTGATGGTGTTTATCTCCACTCCCCTTTGTTTCTCGCTGCAGTTCCTATCTGGAAGGAGGACCCGGCTGTTCCTTTTGGTGGAGAAACTCAATACAAAGTTAATTACTGCAAAGAAGGAAAATGAGGAAGCCTGGCCACTCTCCAGGCCGATTCTCCCAAAGCACATTCCCAGGCAGGCGAGGGAGACAGGGAGACGCCTTTAACAAGGAGGGAAGGAGGGGAGGCCTTTCTTGCGCTCTGCCTGAGCCTCGTTAGAGACAGCGCGGGAAGAGGGATGGAGAACATGGAGCTGGCTGCCACCAGCTCTCATCATTACGGCTCCCTAACATCTTCCCCGTCTGTTTGCTCCTCTTTCCTTCACACTCTGAGAACTGCAGGGACAGAGAAGTCTGGCTGTTCGTTTTCAGTATAATTGGACTCGGTTGCCGGTGCGTGATACCCTTCTCACTGGTGCCGGGAGGCTTATCTCCAGGCAAGTGCAGCTCCGGCCGAGCGATGGGGAGCTATGTAAATATATTTTCTCTCCAGGGAAGCGGTGTACTTTTGAAGGGCTTAATGACATACAAAAGGCTGGACAAGCCAGGCATGCGTGCGGCTGTGGCTGGGCCCTTCCTCCTTCCTCTGCTTCCTCGGGATAACGTGATCGTTTTAAACAGGCCTGAGCAATCCACGTTACCAAACTTATCATTTTAATCCGTGTTTTTCATCTGGTGGCAGGCAATTATTCCACTAAGATGGATTTAATTGTCATTCATATTTTTGACAATAAGAATGGAGCAGTGAAAATATCAGGGCTCGAAAACTGTCTACGCCTTTTAAGTACTCTGAATGGCATCCGCAATGCTTTTAATGCCTATCACGGCCCCCAGCTCCATAGCAGAGACAGCCTGCAGCAGAGCGCCCGCCAGGGCCGAGGGAAGCTTCATAGAAATCCTTGTGAAGGACCGTGGGGCAGCCGCATCAAAAGGATCATTCCAGAGGCTGGGCCCTGGGAAACTGGGCGCCGGAGAATTCCTCACACTTCAGAAGGTTCTACAGCCCACGAGCCCCAACAGCTAGCCCAGCGCCTTGCCCACAGTAGGTGCTCAGCTAATGCCCAGGAATGAAGAACACCGTCTCTCTTGGAGTCCCCAGACCTCCAGCTTAGTGACCCATGCAGAGCAATTCTGAAGGACCTGCAGCCAGCACTAGAGTCGTTTGAAGTAGATGTGAAGAAAACCAGACAGCGGCTTACAGGCTTCTTGGGCAACAAAACACAGAGGCGCCCATCAAGCCAGCTGTTGTTACAGGATTGACAGCTGACAGCTCACAACCACCTTGCAGAGTTTTGGCCAGTTTTCCAAACTGTAAGTCCTTAAGAGCCGAGATGGCTCAGCTTTGACTGTCTGTCTCCCTCGCTGCATTTAAGGGCTGGGCACGGAGCTCCTTCTTGGCCCCGAGTAACAGTAACAGAGGGTCCCACCTGGCCTTTCCGGCCTGTCTGTACTTGCAGCCTGCTGGCTTTCTTGGCACTGGAACGGAGTCACTGAGGTTCCTTCACCTGCCGTGCCGCCTTTTCTCCCTGACAGCCGCCTCTCCGTGGTGAGCGGAAAGCACCACTACACGTGTACTAGGCAGCCGTCCCTTGCTGACCAGGGCGCTGATGACTAATGTGCATACTGTGGCATCAGAGGACTGGTCTGAAGCCTAAGCATCTGCTTATGGTCATGTGGCTTGGGCTTTGTCTTTGTCTTCCCTCTTGGATCTCTCCTGGCTCTAACATCCTCCCTCTCAGGCGCCTGCAGCTCAGCCTGGTTAGCAAGGCCCTTGCTTCCTGTCCTGTGTCCAGCAGAGTGAGAAGCCAGGCTACAGTATCCACCCTAGCTTTCAAAAGGTCATACTGGCTGCTGTGGACACAGCAGGGGCTGGAGGTGGGGCCAAGGGCAGAAGTGGAAAATCCACTTAGGATTTTCTCTCCCCAGGGTGGAAGCCAGGTGCAAGCCAGAAACCATGCAGTAAGATCATGGCAGCTGAGATGGAAAGTGTCCCCTGATGTCGCCCTGGTTTCCAGGATGCAGCTCGATGGAGTGGATGTAAGGGGTAAGAGAAGGTCATGTTGAGGATGACCCTGTGTTTGGGCAGTGAACCAGAAAAGATACCACTTTTCCATCTCTAAGATGGAAAAGACTTAAGGAAAAAGATCTTGGGGTGCAGTTGTAGTCCAGGCATGTCAGGTGTGAGGTGGCTTCTGGCCACCCGAGTGTGCATGGGATGGCATTTGAACCCTGAGACTATGAGCTCACTGAGGGGTGAGCATGGGTGGAGAGTTCTGTGGTGTTAGCACTGGGACATTTGAATATACAGAGGTCAGATGAGAAAGACCCCAAACCAGCAGAAGCCAAATCTCACAAGAATTATCCCAAGATTAAAAGAAATCTCAGAGAAATACAAGTCAAGACAGACTTTCGAGAAAGGGTGCTCAAGGGCTGTCATGCTGAGAACAGACCAGCGGGTTTAGCAGGACAGAGGGCATTGAGGATCGGGAGCGCAGTCATGGTCACAGGGATTTTTGAGACTGGAGGAGAGAGGTTGGAGGAGGGGACTACTGAGATCCCTGCCCGTGTGTTTCCTTGAAACAGACAGCAGAGAAAGGAGAGGAGTAAAGCGGGATCAGGAAGCTTTGTGGTGATCATCTGAGATGACAGAATGTTTCCACAGCTATAGGCAATGCAGCCCTGGAGAGCGGGAGTCATACACAGTGCCTGCCTGTGGGGAGCAGGCAGAGTCCGGACTCAGGCAAGGCTGATGAGTTTCGTGGGGATGGGATGGGCGGAAAACCTCAGGGCTTCCGTTTGCTCAGTGAAACAGGAACAAGGCCTAGAGCTAGAACTGGGTGTGGTAGAGTCAAGGTGGGGCCTTAAGACGGGGAGGTGCAGTGTGCCCATCATGGTGGGCACAGACAGACCACCGCTCACAGAGCGGAGAGCAGAAGCAGAGACTGACTGATGGCTTTGCTTGTGCCTGGGTTTGTTCAGAGGCACTTACCCATTTCAGCTGGGAGCAGCAGGAAGTTGACAGTGGGCTGCTTGACCGGGCCGAGCTTTGCCAAGTACCATCTCAAACCCTGAGCATGGACTGAGGCCGCGACCCTCACAGTGTGCCGTGGAGCTAAGCAAGGGAACAGTACATGATGAACAAATCTTTTCCAAAGACAAAACTGTATGTTTGTTTGTCTTCTGAATTTGTCCTCTGAGAGGCTCAATGAATCTCTTATGTGGGCTCCTCAGCCAACTCCCTTCAGGTTCCCTCAGCCAGTATCTGCCACCAGTACCCACACTTGTGGACACCCCATCTCTTACCCACCCTGAAGCCAAAGGGAGCTGTGTTACATCTGACCTCCTGGAACTTCGTTAACCTACACTGCAGGTGAACGGGCTCATCTCTGCATCCTGAAATGCAGCTGCTTGGATTTGTGGTCCATTGCATTCAGCTCAGTGACACATTAGATTGTCCTAGGAAGCCCTGGGAAACCCCATTCCTGGGCACACTAGATTGGTTACATAGACTCTAGGTCTGACCCAGGACATTTCCATGTGGGGCCAGGCCATGGAGCCCTATGCTGGTCCCTAAGGTGTAAGCACTGTTACCACACCTTGGCATGCAGCTCCTGTCTGACATGCTGAAATCACTCACCAAGCACGAGGCTTATGGAAAGAGTCTTCAGGGTGTCAAGGGATACAAGCAACAAGGACAAGGAAGACAGTACTCGGCACCTCTCTCAGCGCGGACTTCCTGGGCTTGCCTTTCCCCAGTGTCTAAGCGTCTCTGGGTCCTGAACCCTGGCCTCTGTATCGTCAGGATGGTTTGACATTCTGGACGTCCCAAACTCTGTGGCTCTTACAAAGGGCAAGTCAAAGTCACACAACTTTAAAATGCATCCCTTCACTGGTTCTACATCTCTAAATTAAATTTCAGTGACTCGTTAGGAAAATGTGTTCCTTTATGTGTTTCCATAAATTACTCATTTCAATGTTATATGTTTCTTTTTTATTATGGAAGGATGTTAAAACACTGAATAATCTACATGAGCTGTATTTTACCTTGTAAAAGCTATTGCCTTCCAACTGGACACCAGGTGGAGAAGGCCCTGCAGACACGTCCACCTCTGGTCCAGTGCTTGAGTGTCCAGGTGGCCGATGTGGCACTTTAATTTCAGAAAGTGAATTGACGGTCATCCTAGGTTTGCTCAGGATGCTTGCAAGGCAGGCCAGCTAATCACCGCTCGTACCTCGTCACCTGTCCACACTTTCTTTCTCTCCTGCAGGAAGCGAGTTTTCATTTTTTCAGGATTACTTCGAAAAATTAAGGAAAGTTGTCGGTGGAGTCATTCTCTAATATATATTTGCTCTCCATTTCTTAGAGGAATCAGTAATCATTTCTCTTGGATAGCTCTTGTTTCTCTCAACAGGAGGCAAAATTGGAGGGCTTAGTGTGTGCCAGGCTCTGCTAGGAGCTTGCGTATGGTCCTTCACTCAACCGTCACATGGCCCAACCAGGCGGACATTATAACTAGCATCTCCGGGCTGCAGAGGAAGAACCTGGCTAGAGCTTCATGACCTCAAGGGCCACAGACTTAGCTCAGCTGTGCATGGAATAGGTTGCTAAAATTCTGCAGAAAATAGCCACAGATAGGATGTAAGACACGGGGTTCACTGAGATGTGTTGGTAACAAGTGAAAGGAAAAAACAAGAGATTGGGATTCTACAAGAACAGGGTCCAGCGGCAATGGACTGAACAGGAGATTGCCCAGCAAGGTCTGACGTTGGAGGGCAAGACAGAAGAGCACCAACAGCCCCAGCGGCTGTGGGAAAGACAGTGCAACCACCCCAAGGTACTTATAATGTCCAGTGGCAGCCAGGCCCACGATAGCACTTACTTTCTGGGTTACCATATTCTGCACCAGTCACTGGACGGAGGAGGCTTAATAAATGAGGCTAATACACAAAAAAAATCATTAGCTTTCTATATTGCACTCTATGCCCAGCATTCCAAGAATGGCTGACTCGGCATACAGGCAGGCAAGCAGTCTGCAGAGAGTACCAGGTCACCCAGCTCCAGGGCCCTGCAGAGAGCGCCCAGCCAGCAAGTCCAGTCCACACACGTACAAGGCCCCCTTGATGTGGCAAAAGTCTTGGGATTAGAAAAAAGTCATTTCAGGCCCAAGGTGCTCAATACTGTGTTCTTCTTTTCTCACGGGTGATGCAGCAGCTCAGCAGGCACCCTCATGTAGGTTTGTGTGTCTCTAACTGAGATGGTGCGCTTCCAGCCATCTGCTTGCGACCTCCGGCCCAAGTCTGCCTGCCCCGCACCCCCATGCCGGTTCCCACTGAGTCTGCTGTGAGGACTCAGGGGTCCATACTTGGAAGCAGAGGTGGGTGTCCCAGTCAGCTAGGATGCTAGATTTTTCCCTTCAGTTCCGTGCTGCCCTCACAGAAACAATGAAAAGGGAAATTTTAGTGCCTTGACTTCAAGCATCTTTCCCAAATCTCAACTGTTTTCACAGAAACAACAGCCTTCCTCCTAGTTGCACTCAGATGCCATTGTTTCTGGAATACTTACCTGCAAGATATAATTACACCAGCAAGCACAACTGCCATGCTTTGGATAAGCACGCAGCCCTCGGGGCAGCTGACGCAGCAAGCATCTGCTCTCAGGGGCATCAGGCCATGCTCTAGCTGTGCCTAGTGATCTGTGTAGTGGGCTGGAGATGCCCTGCAAAGAAGGATACGGGCACATCTCAGGGCTGGTGGGCGCAGCCTCACGTGGGAAAGAACCTCTGCGGATGCAGGGAAGGGCTGCGGACGTGACTCCCGCGTCATCCAGGGGAGCCTGCGTCACATGCCAGGCGGCCCTGTGAAGGACCAGGAAGGACACAGAGCAGGCACACAGGACAGAAGATGATCTGAAAATGAAGGCACAGAGTGAGGTGTAGGGGCTGCAAGCCAAGGAAACCTGGAGCCAGAAGCTGGAGGAGGTAAGCGAGTTTTCCCCCTGGATCCTGCAGAGGAAGGCCCTTCACACACCGTGGGGATGCCTTCTGGTCTCCGTGCTGGGGAGAGGACACCTACCTCTTGCTGTGGGACACCAAGCTTATTGTCACTGTTACAGGCCACAGGAAACCATTCCAGCCCCATTAAGCCAGACCATGTGCGTCAATAACAAACTGTCTGCTAAATGTCTTCCAGGTGCGTTATTCAGTCCCAAACCCCGGCACGTTGTTCCCTTAAAGTTCTATCATTACTCAAACATGTATCATAAAGTATGAGAATGAAATATGTAAGCAGGAGGAAGGAGACATGTAAATTCTGTTTATCATGAAACAAGTGCAATGTGTAAGTACTTCGCGGAGAACAGCTAGGAGCCAGGATGTGACGCTTTCCCTGGAGCTCCCGACCCCAGCCATTCTGATACCTTTTTCTCCATGAGGCTGGGGAAGGTGGAGCCTCCTGACAGAGGCAGATTCGGTGCATTGTGGTTGGAAGATTTGGGTGATATCTTTGGGTTGCTAAAGAGTTTAAACATTTCAGGTTATATCACAAGGCCTTCAGTTACACAAAGCAAGGATTATACTGAGGAAGAAACATCCTCTTACATTTTAAGCTACATTGCAAGGACATCAGTTACACAATCTCACACAAAGGAAGGAATGTTCTGTTACTAAGCTTGTCCAGACACAAACATGCTGCCTGGTCTGGCAGGCATCCTCTGTGGGTTTTATGTAAGATTCTTAATTTCCGTTCACTGATAGACATAGGAAATGTGTCAGAGTCCAAATCGGTTCTCAGGAACCTGATTTCCCGCCCCAGCATAGGAGGTCAGGATGGAAGCTTGTTACCTCCGCAGCAAAATGACTAAATTTTACCATGTGAACCCTCATTACCTCCCGGCTTTACACATCATAATTAAGTAACTATTGATGGCATCCATGTGAGTGTGGCAGACAAAGTGAAGAAATCAATCATGTTACACCCTTGGAAGGTTGAGCTGGGCTATTTCTGCCAAATTCAGGAAGCCCCTGCCCTCAGATTCTCCACCCATTAATGCTGATCACCAAGGGGCAGCAGCAGCTGCCGTCCTCCCATGGACACGCAAGCCGCTCTCTCGCCTTGATGCACCTCCTCTGGCTCGTGCAGACGGTGGCACTTTCCTGCTGGCTTTCATCTCACCGTGCAGAAGAGCTGCTAAAAAGCCTGCCCGGCTTTCATCACTCATGGGCAATAGCAGTGCAGGGTGGCTTGCTGGGGCGGTGCTGGTGGAAAATAGAGCTCTTCAGAGCTCAAAGAGAAAGCCAACATCAAAACAGTTCTTCTGCCATACAAGGTCTATTCACCATGTACAGTAAATATTGTTCCATTTGATGTTAAGCATCCATTCAAACTCCCAGTCCTGAAGGATGCAAGTTCAGGTCCAAGTATTACCTTTGACCTTTCACCTTTCATAGAGGGGCTCCAGACATGTCAAAGGGGAATTGTGCTCTACTGGTTGATTTCTCTAATGGTGTCCTTCTCACCCAGGAGGACAGTTAGCCAGATGTGCCACTCCAGCCCGAAAGCTGCCTGTGGAGCTGGCCCGCAGCTCAGCAGCATGAAGAGGAGAGCATGTCCCAGCCAGCGCTCACGCCTGCCCTGCAGGCCGTCATCCCATCCCCCTTGCCGTGTACTTCCCACTAGCACCCTTGTCCTGCTGGGTCCCTTCTTCCACAGCAGGTAAAGTGGACTCCTTAGAATCAGTCTCATCTGTGCCCTGAATCCTTTGGTGGCTTCTTGTATCTCTCAGGCTGAAAGTCTAAGTCCGGGCCTTTTCAGCTGAGCTCCTGCCTGCTCCAGGGCCGACTTCTCCAGCTGCACCTGGAGACCTGCTCCTTCCCTGATCACTGGCCACTTCCATCGAATGCCTTCACTGAGTAGCTCCCCCTGGCTCAGGACATTTTCCAGGCTATGCCTTTCCTGAAATGCTCCCTCCTACACCTGCATCGGCTTCCTCACCAGTTCATGCATACTCAGTCGTCATGTCTGGGGTCAAATGCCACCTCTGGTTACTTGTCCTCACCCACTCTGCCACTCCACCAAAATCATCCAGGCCTTCTTCTTTATACCATCAGAGGGCAGCGCCCCCATCTCCTTAACAGAACAGACACACAGGGAAGTTTACATTTCCTTGTTCAACTAATTCATGATTTTCTGCTCCCCGTCCTGCTCTTTGACAGATTTGCTGCTCATCACTAAATTTTGGCACCCAACAGAGCACCTGGAGCATAGGAGGCACCCATAGCTCCTCGTGAATCAATGAAGGAACATATATCTCTGAGTCTGCAGTCACTGGCCACTGATGAGGCCAGTACCACTAGCCTGCACTCACAGGCACTAGTGACTAAGTTAATGCAGGAGGTCATTACACAGCTCATGCAGCTGTTTTAAAGCTAGGCAGTAGCGTGGAATTCACTGCTAGGTACTAATCGCTATAGAAGTGGCTGTCGGCTGGAGGTAAGTTCTAACCAAGTGCAAAGCTGAAGAGACTCCAAGCCAGTCCAAGAGGAGATTGCAGACAGGTCAGGGAGAAGATTGAAGGGGACTTTTCAGGGGTGCAAGAGTCTGACGTCTGCCCCCTGGGGTCAGGCGGGCATGGCTGAACAGCGCCAAACACAAAAGGTGGGTGGTGGACAGAGTGTGGGAAAGCAGGTCTGAACTCAGCTGAATAACAAACAAACCATCTGGAGGCTGCCACCTCAGCCCCCATGTGATTTAGAGCGCTTTATTCCCATAAGCCCTTGCTCCATATTTGTGATGTGATTTCTATCCCATAGGAAATTGCAAAGATGAAGCTGGGAAAGATGCACGCAGCAGTGCTTTGCAAAGTGCCTGCCGCCACACTGTCCTTTGTTTCAGAGGACCAAGCTTGGCCCTTGCTGCTTCTTGAGGATCAAAGAAACAATAAAATTAGGGGGTCACACACAATGCCAGGCTTCAGGACAAACAAGTAAAAGAGCCCAAGTCCACCCATCGTCAAACCTCTGGTGACGCTTCTCGTTGCTTATTATTTTTGTGCTTCACTCTCCTTTGCATAATTTCAGACCAAATCCCATCAATCCTTACGCCTTTCAAGCTGTTTGTCATGAAATAGCCAAAAGAGGGGTTACTGGGTGTGCGTTGTCTTCCTGGGCTTCCTACAGATGGTGGGGTCCTTCACCCAGGTTGTTGCTTCCCCGTCATTTCCTCCATAAAACTATCAGACTGACACGCATGCTCTCAGGAGCTCCTGTGCACTTGAAAGCCAAGAGCGAAGCCAGGGTGGGAAGGCTCACGTTCACGACCATCGGTTTTTCTAATGCAAATGTTCAAGGTCATGCATGCCTGAGTATATTTGTGATAACCGTGCACACTCAAACAACAGCATTTCTACTTAAACCTGCAGTAATTCACATGCCTGTTGGTTGTGAAGACACATCGTTGTGCAAAACCAAGTCTCTGGTTCTTCTCACACCATCTATGAAAGTGTGTCTCACAATCACTATGCTGGCAGAGGCAAAATACATGGTCTCAAATAATCAAAATTTTGCCTATCAGTTGAGGGGATCCAAAGTTTAAAATATGGTTATTTTCTGGAGGAGTGAAGGCCATCAATGCATGTATCTACAGTAGCCATGGTAACAAGCAGTCCTAACACTAATTGTGCACTAGCTCGGCCCCGTCCATGGTGCAGGCAGCATTGCAGCGACTCTTGCACAGAGGAGAAACTGCCCAGCTAACACACTTGGGCTCCAGGCCACCATCCAACTGGGGCTGACCTGCAGCTGTCCTCTATTCTGCCTCCCACAGGATCTGCTCGTTTTCAAGTGCTTTCAGCAGTGATGGAGACAGAACACCTTAAATAAATCATTAAAGTTGGGCTTAAAGTTAGATTTCTGATGATTTTCCCCTGCTTTATGCATTTTTTAGTGGATAGCCCTTAGACAAATGCATGTCTCTTGTTGAGAAATTACATGTGATTGTGAATGGGCGACTCCCCAATGGGACGTCTGATGAGAGTCCATTTGGGCATGTGCCATTTCTGGGGGTGGAGCCAATGGCCAGAGCCTCGTGCCTCCACAGAAAAAGCTAAGAACCAGCTGAGGCTGGAAGCAGAGCAGAGAGGAGCACCTGTCTGTGTGTCTGTCCTCCTGGCACGCCTGTCTGGGGCTAGAGACACTTTCCTCCACAGAGTACAGGGACACTTTTCTCCTCCAGTCCCCATTGTAGGTAGGCACTGGTGACATGGACAAACCCTAAGACATGATCCTTTCTATACCAGAGCACAATATCTGGGGGTGTCAGAGATAAATGTGGGTGTGGGGGAGAGAAGAAGGGGAAGGGACGTGAAAATAAGGACCTGGGTCTTGCTCTGCTTAATTTTTGTCTCAAAGGAGGCCCTAGCAAGCTGCCATTAGTGTGTCATTTCACAGCACAGACAACTTATGCTTAGGGGAATTAAGTCCTTTGTGCAAAGTCTCACACCCATCTTTCATGTGGTAGAGCCCTGGCACCCGGGAAGAGCTCAGCCAACAGCTCAAGACCCGGAGATGAGGGGAGCCCCACGGAGAGAGGCCACAGCCACCGCTGGGCACCACAGGAAGAAACAGGCTCTGGCCCAGCACCCATCCCGCCTGGGAAAAGAAATTCAACCCTTTCATTCTTTATCAGTCTCTCAAAGAGCACCCAAGAGAGTGCAGCCTGCAGCCCGCGTGCAGCCGGCTTCCCCCCAAATCCTGCTCCTGGTCACCTCCACGCCTTCAGCTGCCATCCCGCTCTCTTGCTCTCACTTTGCTCTCTCCCTACATCATTTCCCACTCCAGTGTGTGCCCACTGGTCCCTGCTGCGTCCTCCTTTGCCACTCTGCCTCTCCCTCCCTCGGCCCCCTCCTCCTCCCTTGAGTTCGCTTCCGGTAATAAATCTTCCCCAGTGCCCTTTGAACTGAGCCGTTCCCACTCAACTCTCTCCTTCTAGGTCTCCAGGATTCTCCCCCATCATCTGAAGCCCCTTATCCATTCAAGCTGGGGCTAAGCTGGCAGAGGAGGGCCCCCCAAGTGTGAGGCAGGGTCTGGTCAGTTCCCCAAACCAGATTCTTATGTGGGAACTACATAGAGATGTTAGGCAGAAAGCTGGACCTTCGCAGGCCTGGAGACGGACAGCGGGGGCTGCGGGAAAAGCAAAGATGTGAATTCCGCCTTGATTTCTTCGTAGCACGCTATGCATGAAATCCGCACAAGCTCGTGGTTTCAAACTTTAGCCCAAGAGAACGTAACATGCTCTGAGCATGTTGATAAGGTCCTGGGCTCTTAAGAAGTTCACAACATGGGTGAGGAGTTTAAAAAACACCTCAAGGTGTCAAGACAAAGAGGAAAGCATCCAGAGGGGCCCAGGCCTCTCTAAAGTCAATCAACCCAGCCCCTTTTGCTTGTGAAAGAGTGATCAGCTCAGAGGAAGGAAATGCTGTTCCTCGAAAGACCCAGTTAATCCTATACATGGACCCAGGACCTCAGGGTCAGCTCTTGCCCACCTCCGTGCCTGACCTCTGGTTCTTTCCTGCACTCTCCACGGCAGCTTGTGTGTCTTGCCTAAGTCTTTTCTCAGGGACCCAAAGGACCCAGGTATGTTGCTGGCTCCTCCTGGTGTCAGGACTTTGCAGTGCCAGGACCTGGCTTCCTGGTGAGCAGAATGGGGCACAGACCTAGACCACTTCCTTCCTGGCTGCCAGGGGACAGCCCTGGTGATACCACGTGTAAGGTGGAAGGGAACCTGGTGGCCAGCGGCCAGCACCCCCTCACCCAGACCCGATCGCTGGAGGCTGCCGGGAGCAGGGGAGTGGGGTACTCTTTGCAGAGGCTGTGCAGCATTTAGCAAGAATAATAAAAACAGAAAGGGACGCAGGAATTGGGGAGCCAGAGAGTTCCCGACTCACAGATTCCCTCTGTGGTTACCAGGTTGGCAAACTGCTGTCTTCAAAGCTCACAATGTCTTTTCCCCCTGACCTGGGTCTCAAGAGTACAAGAAGAGTCCCTGCCACATGTCCTGGAGGAGTCTGTCACCTGAGAACCGGCAGGCCAAAGCAGGTGGAAATGCGTTTCTACTTCCTAAACACGCGCAGCACACGGTTCTGGATCTTTCTCCAACCACTCAACACAGAAGCTTGCTCCTCCTTTCGTGCTCAAAAACCTATAAACTGATTCTAATTTAATTACCTCAAGTTTTGGTAGAATTACTGAAGGAACTCAGAATCAGAATTTGGAAATCCTTTCTGTGCTGCATGACAAGGAAGTACAGGCTACCTTTGCCACAGAAAGTGGCCTTGTGTTCCCACAAGGGCATCCTGGCAGTCCAGAGGGTGAGTGCTCTGCATGGGACCCCCTGGCTGGCACTGCCACTGATCTGAGTTGCTAATGTATGCATTGTCTCTATGCAAATGTCAGTGTCCAGAGGCCCCCACCAAAAAGCACAGGCTGCTGCACAGCTCCCTGGGGATGGGTCTGGGGTTCCCTTCCTCCTGGGCAGGGTGAGGCCAGGATGCCTGTGTACCCAGAACAGGCTGTCAGTGACTTGGAGCCAGAGACCACTGTCAGCCTGAAGGCCACCTGCCCAGAGCCCTGTCTTCACTTTCCTCTCCTTGCCCTGCCTCCTTTACTCTGGCCTCCGTCTCCTCTTTGAAGTTCTCCCCCTCCTTTCCTCTCTCTCCCCCTCCCCGCTCCTCCTCCCCTTCCTGCCTCTGCTCTCCCCTTCTCAATGCTTTTCCCCTCTGTCCCTCCTCTTGCTCCTCCTTTCTCAGGCACACTCACCTGTCACTCCAGGGCAGTGGCCTCTCCTCTGCTGGCCTTCTCCCCAATGCCATGACTGGCCGCGGTCCCTCGCAGGGCTCGGCCCTTCCTCTGTGGCTCTGCCTTCTCTCCCTCCCTTCCCCCAAGACTCTTCTCCTCCTCTGGGGCTCCCTGTCCTCCCCACCTACTCAGTGCTCCCCCACACATCACTCTCAGGCTCTGAAACATCTCTGGCTGGTTTTCCTGCTGCCCCACCCAGCTAGATCTAGGAGAGGAAGCCATACTGCCTGGTCATGACCCTTCTAGAATATTCAGCTCAGTAGTTGGCCATCATGAGATGTTTGAAGTAAAATGTGTTTGCTCAGAAAGTGAGGAAGGAAGGAAAATGTCTGCTGGCCACTGCTTCCCCAGAATTACCACGTCCTCTGTGGACATCAGGAATTGCACATGCTCCAAGCCTGGTTACCATGCACTGGTGTCCACTCACCTGGAACTCTGTCAGGAGGTCAGGGGTGAGGGGCAGCATTCTGGAGAGGAAGCCCTTCTGGGGGCTTCAGTGCCTGAAAGTTCCTGTCTGTGGCCTTTCTCATGGGACTCTAATTATAGCCAAAAGGAGTCAGTGTACAGCCTTCAAGGGTGTGCCCTGAGTCAGGTGCCCACCAGACACCAGCATACAGAGGCCAGGCTCCGTGTAGGCCGTACAAGGCTTTTCTTGCCTCTGGTTGCTGGAACAAACCAGAAATCACACTTGATCTTTGTCCCACTACAGGTGATATTGAAGCCCATGCTCAGCTCAGCAAAATTAATTTTCAGGGTGTGTTCAGCCTCTCACACTTTGACAGCCAGATGGGGTTTTTATGGACCTGTATTGCTACTAAGCATGATTAGAATGAGGCAGACGGAAGGAGCTGGGCTGAGAAGGAGGGATGGGAGGAGGGGCCCTCAGGAGGGTGTCTTTCCCTCGCTCCTGTCCAGCCTGGGAGGACGGCGCTCACTGAAGGTGAAAATCCACAGGGCAGGTCCTGCCAGGGTGGCCCTGCACTGAGCCAGGGCAGTCACAGCTTCCTGCTGCCCACCTCATCCTTTCAGATTGTCACTCGGGACATCCCCCCTGCTGGCACACTTCCAAGGAGTGGTCATGCTATTAAACACGACGAGTCCCTCCAAGGACTCACCTGTGGGGGCCTGATTCTCAGAGTGGCGGTGGTTAGACGTGGGGCCTACACAGCTGACTGGGCCAGGGGGACACTGACCCGTTAGGCTCAGTGATGAGCGAGCTGTTAGGAGGCTGGGCTTTGATGGTGGATCCCATCCACCCCCTGCTCATTCCTCTGGCCTTCTTGCTCTCTCTGCTTCCTGGCTGCCGTGAGGTGGGCACCTTTCCTCCGCCCGTCTCTTCTATGCTGTTCCTGTTTGGAGCCACCGAACCACGAACTGAAACATCTGGAACCATAAGCCAAATAAAACTCGCCTCTTGTAAGTTTTGCATGTCAGGTATTTTGTCCCAGCAATGAAAAGCTTGCTGTCTCAGGCCTCTTCCAAGTACCTGTGCAAGTCACATAGACAGAAAATGCCCCTAAAGGGACTGTCCTGAGATATAAGCAAAGCATCCTACTGCATAGCTTGTCCTATGCCTCGTCACACTGGCCCATGTCCCACTTGACTCTGGACCCTCCCATGCCCCGTGCAATCTCCCATGTCTTTATATTAAAGACAGAAAAACACACACACTGATAGTAGTACGGACATGCAGCCATCACCTCACAAACAACAGACGTTACCAGCTTGCCACTTTGGTTTCCGTACTGAGCCCAGGGGCAGCTGCCGGCATGAATTTACCATGCATCCTCCTAGTCCCACACTTGGATGCTTTGGACGTAGACTCAGATGAATGTAGAGGTAGATTTTTTATAAACTTCACCTGTATTTGCCTCTACATTTTCCACTTATGAAGCACAGGACAAGTGATAACGTACCGACGAGATGGAGCAGAACAGTTATGTGTCCACATGCATAGCACTCTTCATTCTTTTTTAATTAGCATAAATGGCATCGCAATTTTGTGAAACTTGCTCCTTTCCTGTTGACCCGGAGTTTCTGAGAAGAGTTAGCAGATCTCAGGGTCAAGGGCCCCATCTCCAGATGGCCAAGGTGCCCAGGGTTCACACAACAAGCACTAGTTTAGGATCCTCAAGGCCACAGTCACTTCTGACTAGCTGACTACAGGTTCGGGGACCTCCGCTCCCTCCACAGTGTCGTCAATTCACTGGAGAACTCAGGACATTTAGGAAACCAATGTGCGCAGTTACGGTTTTGTTATAGTGAGAGGGTGTGAACCGGAGCTGGCCGCAGGAGGGACACATCTGCCGGGGGGAGTGTCACTAGGAAGTGTCTGCCCACTTCCTTTCCCCACAGAGTCCTGGACAGCCTTGTCCTCCCCCACCCTGATGCAGGATGATGTTTGAGAGTGTTGTAAGTAGGAAGCTCACTGAGACTGTGGGATCACTGGGGCTCACTCCCTTGCTGCCCACATGGCTGACCTTCAGTCTCCAGCACCTTCTGGAGTGTCCATCCAAGACCTTCAGACTCCAATTCCTCTAGAGGCCAGTGCTAATGTGGTGAATCCCAAAACCCGGCTTATAAATCACATCCTTAGCCTGTCCAGGGCCCCTTGCAAAGAAGGACACTCCAGGGACACAGCCATCACCACCCGGTAGGCAAAGACAAGCGCTGGAACTCTGAGTATAAAGTTTTGTCTTCGTCACATACATCTAGCATCTGAATCTCCCTGCCTTGTGGCATTTTGCTCTCTGTTTTTCTTGATGCTGGACCTGCAGGGGTGTAGGCTCCTCTGGGAAGACCGCCCCAGGACCAGGCCTTTCTCAGAGGGCAGCCCCTAACCCCTCTTCATCAGAGTTAAAGTGAAAAGCAAGTTCACACTCCAGACCCTAGATCCCGCCCGTCCTCTGGAGCAAGATGACAAGAATGCACATATTTAACAAGCTCTCCAGGCAATCCAGATGCTCTGCAAACCTGGAGAACGAGTGTGCAGCAAGCGCTCGGAGATGCCAGCCTTCTGAGCTTTGCCTGGCAATGCACAGACTGTGCGTCCAATATCCCTCCCTTCGGCAATCATTTCCAATTATCTACCCTGAGTGCATGTTTAGAAAGGAGGAGAAGAACGCACATATGTCCAAATGCTAATGTTTCCCTGTATTCCAGGCATGAAGTTCTCTCCGTAAGGAGCCTAAGTGGAGAAACTCCTGGGATGTGACGGAAACCACACCTCCACTAACAATGCCTCAATTATTCCCACGGTGTGTATGCGTATTCAAAATTTACACACAGTGACAAGGTGGAAGCTTTGTCTTTTCTAGCTCCCACCTGGTCAGAGTCTTCATCCCTTTCCCTGGTGCCGGTCCCACCGCAAATCCCTTACGAATCATTAGATGGTTGTCTGGGGACAACACTGTCTTTCAACTGAGGCATTCAATCAAATGCATTCAGACTCTGTGTGTGACTATAAACTGCTTCTGATGCTCAGCTCCAAGTATGACCAAAGATTGGCACGTCACTCAAGTGTGCATTTGCACAGCAGGAGGGCAGTGTGCTCCCCTTTTAGATTCTCACCTTGTGCACCTGCCACCCCCAGAGGGACTGCTTACTCCTTAAAGTGGCTCACTCAGTGCTCGCAGCCATGGAACAACTGCCTAATCTCTGCGAATGTCCTTGCTTAAAAACCAAGAATGGCACATCCCCTCTATAAAGCTCTAGAACTGAAGCTGAATGAGGTGGTGTCAACCCAACATGTCTTGCTCATCTGCACTTGAGAGGAGGTGTGGAAATGCGAGACTTTAAAAACTGTCACATAAAGTGACTCACTAGCCGAAGCATGATTTTTATAAAATATTTCTTACATTCAGGCTTGTGTGAAAATCTCAGCCCAGCCTGACTCTTGATCATCAGGCAATATCGAGAGAAATACTACAAAAAGCTGAATTTTTGACCCCACTCCTTTGTTTGTCGCAGTAGTATCAGGGTTTGGGCAAGAGCCTCGCTCACAACCACTGAGCTACACTTCCAGGCCATTTTATTTTGAGACAGGGTCTTGCTAAGTTGCCCAGGCTGGACCAGGACTTGCAATCCTCCTGCCTCATCCTCCTGAAGTAGGAGATTAGGATTGGCTGGAAAACAGGACGTAAGCTGTTAATTACAAAAATTTAGGCCGGGGCCTGGGAGCACATGGGCCTATGTGGCCTGACCCAGAATGGATCCGACCTGTCAGTTACAGCCAGAGCACGTGGGCAGCACGTCCTCCAGGGGACCGGGTCTGGACGGGTATAAAAGGCAGCACCACTGACCTGACTGCCGCTGCTGGGACCTGGCCGTTGTGCTGTCCGGTCCCCACAGTCGCCTGTCCTGCTTACACGACTTAGCCTGTCCTTTCTCCTCTTTTCATTCTTTCTGTTTTCTTTTACCTCATCCTTCCCTTTTCTTTACATTGAATCTTCCTTTCCTTTGAATGAAAGTCACTTTGCTGTTTCTGTATTGCCAATTCTTTGGGAGGCACAGAAAGAGCCTGGAAGGTGGTACCCCAGCCCATCCAGCAGCACCCCCAAGCAGCTGGCATTCCTGAGCCCAGCCTGACTCCTGAAGAAAAGAAGTAAAAAGAAGGAAACTCTTCTAACCTGGATTAGCCCCCCAAAGCCCCTGAAGAGGCCTTACCTACGAGTGATCATTGTGTGGAGGAAGAAAAAACGGAGGGAGAAAAGGAACCTCCTTTATCCTGGGGAGACTGAAATGTGTGCAGAGTTGTAGGGGAGGCGGGGTCCCAGGGGCAGAGCTGTGCCCTGCCTTATGCCACCGAGGACCACATCAAGGCATCATGGGAGCATGGACACCTCCTTCTTCACAACCCCCGCACAGGTCCTGCTCCAGAGGCACAGTAGCTGGAGAAGTCACAGGATGGCGGGTTCTCAGGGTCCAGCACACGCACCTGAGAGCCGGCTCAGGAAGTGAAGCCAGCAGCACACCGCCCTGTGCAACCTGAAGAAACGCCTGCAGGGCGGGGGACAGTGCCAGCAGGGCAGGCTGCTAAGTTTGAAGATAGAAGGTGAGGACAGGGGCTCTGGTCCCCCACCTGCACAGCAGCCCCTGCCCCGCCTCCTGCAGTCAGAGCAGCCTGGCTTCCCATTACATGGCTGTGGCCATCATTTCTGTCCAGGTCCGGTCTCACTGTGCTCTGGGCTGCCACAGCCTGCTGCATGCCCGCTGAGTCTGTTTTGAACGAACCTCCCACCCATCACTCTGGGAGGAGGGACTTGGCCCCCGAGGCAGACCCTGGCATTCCTGACTGAGAAAAACTTATTTTTAATTACTCCATATAATTTTTTTGAGATATGCAGCCCATTGAACGGAAATGATTAAGTAGGTAGCATTTGATGTGCACCCAAACCTAAGCTGCTGCTGCCGAGTTCCGCTAACAAATGGGACAAGGAGGAACTCTGATTGGGCACAGCCTAAATCTCTGTCTCCATGCACATTAAAGCCTCCTGAAAGGACTGCCCATTAAGGAACTGTGCGTGCAGAGGGACTGGAGAGAGGGCCTGCCTCGCAGGGTCTGCGCCAGGGCCGTCTCCAAATCTCCAAACTGAGACTATGAACACAAAGCTTCCGAGGACAAAGCCAAGCAAACACTCAGTCAATTAATACTTTTCATTAAAAAGTCCTAAGTGCAGACCAGGGATGTAGCTCAGCGGCACAGTGCCAGGTCTGAGCACTGGTATCAACAAAAGTCAGAAGCGCCTACATATGTGCTCAAGAAACATGAGCGATGATTGGTCCCTTTTTCTCATTGTTCTGGTCATTAGCAGTGGCCTCCATTCCACTGCCCTGGCCTAGCTCAAGGGCAAAACCAGCAGAATAAGAGCAAAATCTGAGTCCCTGGGTTGGAGAGATCCTGGGCAACTCTCAGCCTGCACCTTCTTTCTAAAGATGCTGCCCCTGCTCCCCATTTAACCAGGCAGGGCTGCCTGCATTTGCATTTTAATAGTTACCCTAATTCCAAACTTCAAACTGCAGACTTTCCCCAGCTGCTTTTAAGGGCTGCGTTATAATTTTAAGGAAGCATCATACGTAATTACATTTAATAGACACAGAATTGATTGAAACACTTAGCTGGAACAAAAAGCCCAGACCTAATTTTGTAAACATGTTATTGTACAGTAACCCCCAGTGAGTTTGATCTTAAATCTCCTAATTAATTTTTAATTAAAAAGCTCAAAGATGCTATTACACTTGTTGAGAATGGCAGCCTCATGCAAGTGGAAACCGCCAGACAGATATTGCCCATTAAGATCCGTGTTCCTAAGAACTGCTGTGCTCAGTAGTTCTGAGGTAGAATCTAGGCAGAAACTAGCGTTTAAGGGAAGCAAGAGACAGGAGCTTTTCCTCCTTCTCGAGCCTGCAGAAAGATGTGCACCCTGAGTGTGAAGCACTCACGCAGGACAAGCCGTCCAAGCCGGTACTTGGACATATCTTTCTTCTTCCCTTCCCAAAAGCCAGCTAAATATAGCTTGTGCTATATTTATGCTTAATACTTTCACAAGCCAGCGACAGCCCCTGCTTCCTGCAATGATGAATTTCACTGTCCAATTCAAATGCTATCCTGATATTAAATTAAATTACCCCTGCCCACTGCCCTGATAGGCAGATGCTTCCGGCAGCTCCGTCTCAGCACCGGCACCTGTCGACCCAGTCCTGCAACAGATTCTTTGAAATGCAGTAATAGGAATCCATGTTTCTCTGGGGATCCAGGTGATGTCACAAATGCAGAATTATTAATAGCATTGAACACAGCCAAGTGACTCTTTGGAATGCAATATCTTAATAACAGGAGGGGAAGTATTTTAGCAAAGACCAGCTCATTCTCCTTGCCTGTAACTCAGCCATGATCAGGACATCGTCAGACCGGGTGTCCTTCGCCTGCTTGGCTGATCAGGAAATGAGCCACTTGGAGGACTGCAATTCAGAAGTTATGGTGCCGTGTTTACAGCTTTCTAATTAAAAGCAGAAGTCTCCATTGCTACTGGTGCTGGAGCTGTTCTCAGTGAGGTACACGTTCCGTTCTGTGAGCATAGGGATGCTTCTCTTTTTCCTGGTTCCCAAACAAACGTCTCAAAGGCCACCCCCACATTCTGAAAGCTAACTGTGGATCATCTCACCATTTTTGTTTAATTTTTAAAAAATTTTAATTTGCAAATTAGGTTAATAACTTCAAAATATTAATGCAAAATTTAATGCAAAATATAAAATAAATGAGGTAAGACAAAAGGAATAAAGGTAGGTCGAAGAAAAGGAAACTTTTTAAGAAAATGTGCAGTTTCACGACACAAAAGTTACTCAGGTCTTTTTTTTCTTTCCAGGAAGCACACTTAAGAACATTCCTAAAGGTCCTAAAGATATGGGAAGCTTGTAAACTCTGCAGGTTTCCCCTGTGGACCAGGGGCTCTCAGCCAGAGCCAGATTGGCATTGGTTCATCTTCTTCCATTAAGACACTCTGCGTGCTGTAGGGTGTTCAGGAACATTCTCAGCTTCTACCCATTAGATAGCAGCAAATGTCCCCAGACAGTGTCACATATGCCCTGGGAGAGGACAATATCATACCTCACTGCAAATCACCCTGGGAACATCTCTAGAGTCTCATAAGAAGAGTGTTGGCATGGTGGCCATGAGTGTTGTCGATGCAAGCATTTTCCAGGAGAGTATCAGATTTACTCAGCCAATGAATAAGACAGCATGATGGCATGTGCACACAAGGAAAATGTGTGCACATGTGTTTGTATAAGAGACTGACAGGAAGGACAGGGATGTGGAGCAAGCAGAGAAGCTTTCAGCTCAGCACAAGTGTTAACATATGCCTTCATCTGTCTGGTCTCAAAGCCACAGGCAACCAGATGGGCTGGGCCCAGACTCCAGGGCCAGCAGTACGGTGGGGTGCACTTTCGTGCCTACAGAGCAGACAGGAAGAGGCCGAGCCCTGGAGGCAGCAGGCTGCCCAAGCCAGGTGGGCCGGGGAGGGAAAGAGACTCCCAGAGCAGGGTGGATTTGGCATCTTCAGATTTGCCTCAGTCTACCCAGTCAGACACCCCCTGAGAGGTTTTTGCCAAGCACTTGTAAATCTGACACAGTGCCTGTGGTAATGCCAGACTTTTATGCAAGGAAACATTAGGAAAATTGCTTGAGGAGCTGAGAAGAATCTTTCCAACAAACCATTCTCTTAGATTCATCTTTTGTTAAATTTGGGGGTTTGAGTTTGCACCCAGCAAGGACACTGTGTGCAAAACGGGGAGCCTGTCTAATAACTGGAAATAGCAGTAGACACCTCCTGACCCCAGGGGATCGATGGGGCTGGAGGGTCCCAGCTGCACCACCTCAGGGCCACCTTGGCAGGAATATTCCAGTCTCCTTCTTTCTCAGGAAAATAAACGCTCTCCCTCCCTCCTGGGGTACGTGAGGACCATTCTGCAGATGCTGGTTACATTTGAGTAAAACCGTTTCTTCCCAGCCTGCAGCAGCTAAGTCAGTGCAGACAACCTAGGTAGGGCAAAGGTGAGAGTCCTAGAAGGTTCCTGGCTGCTTTGGCCTCAGGAAAGTGGGAACTTGGCATCAAGGTCACCTGCATTCCTTAGCTTTGCCTCTAGATCTCTCTCCAGAGACTGTTTTTAGTTCTCACAGGGGCAGCCAGAGGCAAACACACGGGAACTGACACATTCAGGCTGTGACAACCCACATATACTCACGGGAAGTGAACCTTCACATGGAAGTGGGGCTTGGCACGGTCAATTTATGACAAGGTGGCTTAGGAAAGCGATGCTGACCTTATAGAGGGCCTTTCCAGGCATCCTCGAGCACCTCAGAAGCACCTGACAATTACTAAGTCAATTCCAAAGGCCTCTTGTCTACTCGGGAAAGGGCAGCACAGGTCTTCTTCCCAGGAGACTGGGCTTGATGAGGGCAACTGCACTGCAGGAAGGGAAGGTGGTTTTCTTCCCTGTGCCCTGCGCCCTTCTACACTCTTCCTGTTTCCAAACACACAGGCCCAAGTTCAGGCAAAAGACTAAGTGATGATTGGAAAAGAAAAGAATAAAAAAGAATATGGAAACCACGGTCTTGATTTGTGCTGTCTTCTAGCATTGCCTCTCATTTGAATGGGGATAATTCTCCTAAATCACCTACCTTCTGACTTCTTCCCAAGCCAGAGCAGGTCCTCACATCTCCACACCCTCTGTGCTCAGCCTCCCCTGGTTCTAATGCTCTGTGTCTCCTGGCAATGCCCTGCAGGTGTCTGAGCCCAAATTACCCAGGTCACTGCAATCCCATGTTCCAGATATCTGAGCCACAGCTTTGCAAGTGGAATGAATGTATCAGCATGTTTGAAGGAGCCACGCTTCTTGAGGATCCTACCCAGCAGCACTGCAAGCCAGCGGGTCACAATGCCGCCACCTCAACTCCCACGAGCCCTGTCCGATGCTCCTCACCAGCTCTCGATTCTCAAAGGCAGTTTTGTTAAAACTGGGGTTGTGGCTGGGAACGTAGTTCTGTGCCTAGAACTGGGTTCAATCTCCAAGACCCTCTCCAGGAAAAGAGTTAATGTTAGTCTGGTCTTCTCCCAAATCCGTGTGGTCTCCAGGGGTGCCACCTTTGGCTCTGAAGTGTCCTCCACGACGCTCATGTTGTGGACGTGACTGGATCATGGGGTGCTGTACTTACTAATCCAGCGAAGACCTGAGAGCAGAATATGCTGTTGGGAGGGGAGGTCTGCTCAGAAGCAGTGGCTGCTGAGGGTGTGGCCTGAAAGGGCCATTTCCTTCCGCCTCCTCCATTTACTTGGCTTTCTGACCATCGGGATGTGAGCTGCTGTCCTCCGCTCCGCCTGGGCCCTTTCTGGCTTGTACCCAGCCAGCCATGAGTTGAAAACATGACCCAAAACAAACCTCTCTGACTGTGAGCTATGGATGCTGGGGGTTCGGCCCCAGCAATGAGAAAGTGATTGAGGCGAGGGGTGTTGCAGAACGCATCTCTACAAACTCTGCTCCATCACCTTGAGCCTGTCATTCAAATCCAGCATCCCCAATTCTGGTGTTGAAGGAATTTAATAAACACTTGACATGTGTTACTCGTGGTGTCTGCCAGATTCCTTCCTGTCTGGTTTCTTCACTCCCAGGGGACCAGCCAGACTGGGATAAAAACTGCCCACCACTGTCCCTAAAGGGAGAAGACCCCGACTTCTGCAAATTGCTACCCTGATGACATCAGGATGCCACTCTTGGGTGCGTCCAGTAGCTGCTGTCTGTGGACGGCGGGAGGAATGCACATCATTGTCATGAGGGCCTGTGCTTTCTTTCTCCTCCAGCAAGATTTCAGCCTGAGGACCGGTGAAATGCAGGCTGAGATTTCTGCTTCTGCGCGAGGCCTGGTCCTGAGGTCCTTCTATGTGTCATGTTACCCCATCCTCACCACAGCCTGTTTCCAGATGGGCGCCTGAGGCCCAGGGACACTTGGAAACCTGCCCACCTGTTGAGTACCAAACCAAGGTGAGAGCTGGCTAGTCTGGGTATGGCCCTGGCCTCCTAAGCACTCTGTTGAAACCCAAAGTGTCCTGAAATGTCCCTCCAGACTCTGCACACTGTATAACTTGCTTCACACAGAGGTTGCCAGAAGGGTCAAGGACCTGAGGGACACATACAGAGCCCAGGCCCTGGAGGGAAAGGCTGGCACCTGCCCTGACAGGTAGCTCTGCACAAAGCTCCCCACTGCCCGAAACCTCCTCTCTGAGAGTCCTTGCATGACCTAGACGAGGAGTCCTCAGCCAGCCGGCCTCTGACTTTTCTCATAAGTCATCACCAGACTTCAGGGAAATCAGAAATAGTTGCTCCCCAGGAAAAGGTGCAAGCCCCTCCAGCAAGGGTACCAGCAGGCACAGGCACACGGAGCTAATGAACCAAGCAGAGACAAATCAGACGTCCTTCTCCACCTCAGTCCACGGTGACCTCCAGGAACGCTCACAGCACCAGGGATACTTGATTGGTGAGCAGCCACCTTGCCCGATGGAGGCAGCCCTCGAGGGGGAGTGAGACAGCGTTTTCTTATGGCTTCTGCAGCATGGACCCAAAATAAATAAGACAGCAGAGTAAAGAAGTAATGACAGCCTTTGTTCTAGTCAGGAAGGGCATCTGCTTGCAGGAATAATTCGTGGTGTGGTGCTCTTAGTCCTGTTTGTGTGACACACAACTGTCAAGCCCTATGCACAAGACCAGGCGAGACCTTGTGGCCACACTCCCTGTACTTTAGGTTCCTGGAATTCTGAACATTTACCAATTGTCACTTATTCAGCAAGGACCTCAAGTGGCCTAACATTTATGCAGGTCATCAGAAAGATAGCTACTACCCCCACGAGCAGGGGACTCAGATCCAGGGACTCAGCCCTCTGAACCTAAAGTGTTGGTTCAGGTTACATCAAGATGTCACCCACAGGTAAGTGCTCTTTTTCCAGGAAGGACAAAGATTTTCTTGGCATGAAATCCATGAGTAAAATACTGGGCTCTACAGGCTAGGAAGGAACGAATTCCTGGGGGGATCGGGAATGAAAGTGCACTTTCATTAACCTCTATTGGATGCTGGGGAATCACCAGGTGAGAAGATCTCTCAAAGCTGCACTAAAGAAACTCGTTTTGCTTGGAGCGTGTTCCCAGGATGGGAGCTCTGTGTCCTCTGAGAGCTGGGAGTTGAGGCTTCTCTGGGTGCCCTTGGTTCCTCCTAGATGTTGTGGGTGCTGCTAGCCTTCAAGAATAATTGTGTGAGTCATTCAGTCCATCTACAGCCAGCCACTGCCAATGCCTACTGGTGAACAAATTCGACATTTCTCTCCTCAATGCTTTGCGTCCAACGGGCAGCTTCACAGGATGCCAACGTGCCTGTTATGCCCAGCATATGAAACTCATCGCCCAACAGAATCATGGATTCTCCATTCAGACCATCAACAGGAGGGGAAACAGAACAGACAGCTGGCATCTGTGACTGAAAGCTTCAGATTCCTGCATATCTCAATCCATCTGCTCTAATACACCCCTGGGCACCCTCCCTGCTAACTGAGCATGCTAGCAACTAGGAGAGTATTCCAGAAGATCATGGTCATCTCCTACGTGTACATCCAGGTACTTTTCTGGTCTGATTGGCCCTTCCTGGTCCTGTGTGTTTTTTCATGAGTTGATTGGCTCTTTCTGGGAACATCCATTGAGCTGATTGGCTCATCTAAGTGATGTGCATTTTCCTGAGCTAATTGGTTTACTTTGTTGTGTGTACCAGTCTTGCTAATTGGTTCCTCCTAGTCACTTCCTGAGCTGAATGGCTTAGCCTGGTCATGCTCATGGGTCATTGCCTATTTATTCCTAAGAAGCACAGAAAGATTAAATCAAAAGAAACCCAGGCCCTGCAGTGAAGAGGAGTCCTGCTCAGAGAAAAGGAAGAAACTCTGAATAGCCTAAAAAATCTCTCCCCATATGATTTCCATGAAGAATCCTGTTGCTGGATGTGGTGGTGCATGCTTGTAATCCCAGCACTCAGTGGCTGAGGCAAGAGGATTGCCGTGAGTTTGAGGCCAGCCTGGGCTACCCAGCCAGACCCTATTTCAAATAAATAAACAAAACAAAATAAAATAAAATCCTCTGAAATACTTGTATTACCTGCACTGTATAGGTAAAAAATCTAGACTCAAAGAGGTGACATAAGTTACCCTGGGTTCCAGAGAGGGTAAATGTTAGGCTCAGGTTCAAGTCCTAGAGCTTTTCTGCAGCCTTGCCCAGCATTTCCCCTTTCCACTTTTGATTTTGAACTCTACCAATGCCGCTGAAGTGTCACACCTAGTGTGGTAGAAATGCCATGATGTGACAGAGGGATCATGTACAACCCTGCATGGAAAAGAGATCTTTCAAAATAGTGCCATCCCACCCAATACGATCCCTGCCTTTGGGGAGCATGGCTACAGCAGGGGCCAGGCACCTGCCGAGGAGCAGTTCTGCTCCTCAGGACCCTCCCCCCAAGGGCAAAGAATCCAGCGAGGTGTGGAACATAGAGCCAGGCTGAGCAGGGCCAGCAAAGCCCGAGGCCGGCTTGTGCCTAGGCCAGGTATGGACACAACCAGAACTCTCACCAGTGGATGAGGCTCCAAAGGCCATTTGCTGGGGACCTTCCCTGTGGCAGAAATGGTAGGGGTCTTTCCCACAGCACATGGAGGAGCTTGGAGCCGGGCACTAACTCAAAGCCCTGTGGCTACAGCCCCTCCCCAAACTGTCACATGTGGCTTCTGTTTTCCAGTCCTATCTCCTATGAGTCCAAGTGTCTGACAGCAGGTATCCCTGTTCCTTGGAGCCTCATGGCCAGACCTTGCATGTCCAGTGCTGATGCAGCACCACAGGCTCAGAGAGCTGCACTGCTGAGTTAAGCATGGCCCCAGGGCCTGCATACTTATCCGTGATCACTCAGAGAAGTCTTGGTGTGTGCTTGGGTGCTGCAGGCCAAAGAGAACCCACTGACCTTGTGGACATCAGCATGTGACACACAAGAACCCGCTCTGGTCCCAGGCTGGACCAGTGGGAATCTTCTAAAGGCTTTGTGGTGTCCAGAGTCCACTTTCCAACATTCCAATCGACCCATTCGATTTTCCCCTCCCCCAGGTCCAGCAGTAGCTGCTGAACAGCTAAGCGCTTGAACAAGTGGGTCAGGCACAGCCCGGCTTATGGATAACTCACAGAAGACATAAGGCAGATCGGTGAGATGCAGTCGGATGGGACCGTGTTACAGAGAGGCCAGAACCAGGTAACGTCGTGAAGAGTAACCAGGAAAAAGCACCCTATATAAGATCTCCAGGTCAGCCCTGTGGAAGAAGTGACTGGTGATCCATGGCCAAAGGACCTGATGGAATTCACCAGAGGATGAGCAGGCCCCTGGCAGAGCTGAAGTGGGCCCCCTTGGACCCAGAGCCACCACCACCGGTGGTCAGCACAAGGCTGCAGCCATGCCTCAGACCTGCTAGCTGAGCAAGACAAAGTCCAGTCACTCTACAGGGAAGCCTTTGCAAACACAGGCTCTGAGTATCACACCATAGAGGCCACTTCCTCTGCTCCTGCGCAGGCAGCAAGGTTCTCCTGAGAGTTTCTGGCATCTCCTCAGTATGCCATTCTCTGTCAGGGAAGGTCTTAGGAAGAAGGAGGAGTGTCCTCTTGGTCCACATACCACCTGCTCTCAGGATACAGAGCTGAGTAAAGACAAGACGTACTGTTATGTGTGTTGGACTTTGTGCAGAAGAGAGAAGAGCAGATGACCTCCCGGGTGGACACAGTGGAGCAGGGCTCTGCACACCCCAAATATCTCTGTATGGCAGCTCCCACACAGCTTGAAATTTCCTTTGCAGGTAACAAAGGTCACATACAACTGAAGATTGGCTCAGAAGCATCAGATGCTGGCAGTGGGACCAGGGACCTGCTGTTGGTCCCTGTTGGTCCACCCTTCCAGGGTGGACAGAGAGCAGCTCCCACTTGAAGTAAAGCAGAGGAAGCAGCCAGCGAAGGATGCTAAGCTGACAGGGCCATGAAACAAACGGTGAGGGGCTGAGTGAAGTGAACACAGCATGTGCCTTTAAAAGCCACCTGAGAGGAATAGCATGGATGAAGACCAGAGTGTGTCCCTGCGCCAGGCAGGAGCACTGACACCCCTGAGCATCACTTCACACAATCCCCACAGGGCCCTGAGAAGCAGGAGCTGTGGGTGAGCTAAGGAGCCACAGAGGAGGTGGGTTTCGTGCTGCTGCAGGGTGGCTGACTGGTCTCAAGCCCAGCCTCACCGGGGGCCCACAGCACAGCCTTAAACAGGGGTTCCCTACCTTGGCGCTCCTGATGTTTCAGGGTGGAGTCCCTGGGAGGAAGGGGCAGTACTGGGCACTGCAGGATGTTCAGCAGCATCTCCAGCCTGGTCTCGGGGTACCAGTAGTAACCACTGAGTGCGATGGCCAGGATATCTCCAGATATCGACACATCCCATGGGCAGTGTGGCGGGGGCACAGGCGGCACAAATCAGCCTGGTGGAGAACAACTGTCTCAGCCAGTGCACTGTGTGTTTCAGTCTCTGGGAGAATCCCATGGCCAAGAAAGCGAATCAGCACAGAGCAGCATCCACACATCGAGCGAGCTGCTGCACAGGGCCAAACAGCGGAGAGAATAAAGACACGGAAGGATCTGATGGCACGAGACTGTCAGAACTCCACAGGTACTTATTTAACAGGTGAATGTGCTTATAAATACCTGTGACCCTGTTGTCTTGAAGTCAGCTCTCAGAAACAGAAGTGTCAGGTGTCTCAGCCTGCTGATGACAGCCAAGGCCAACACAGGGGAGAGCTCTACAAAAAACCTCGGTGATGGCAGAGTCTGATGCAGATGGTGCAGGCTGCTAGGAGCACCACTGCCAAGGCGGCCCTCACCCGAGCTAGCGCTGGCCCTCCATCCCGCCTCCACTTACAGAAGCTGCAGACCCACACTCAGGGAGCTCTTCTCTGAAACACCCCACTTCTCTTCCTGCTGGGAGCCCAAAAGGTGGAGGAAGAGAATGACACCCAGCAGGCTCTCATCCTCCAGGCAGCCCCTGAAGTCCAGCCGGCACTTGGTTCCTGTAGGAACCATCAGCCCACACCCCAACCACATCCTTTGACTGTGCATCCTAAGTGTCTGTAGATCGGCTTCCATTACTGTGACAAAATATTGGGGGAAATCAAAGTCTAAGGAAGCATCACTTATCTTGGCTCACAGTTCTAGAGCTTTCAGGCCCTGGCCACTTATCCCACTTCTTTTGGGACTGTGGGGAGGTAGAACATCGTGCCAGGGTACATGTGATACAGGAAACCTGTTCCCTTCATGATGACCAAAAAACAAGGAGCTAGGGTCCCCATGTCCCTCCCAGTGGCATGCCTTCCATGACCAACTTCATCCCACTAGGCCTTACCTCCACAATCTCCCACCACTTCCCATATCACTGCAGGCTGCTGACCAGGCCCATAACATTTGGAGGACATTTAGTGTCTGAACCTCAGCCACAACTGTTTATTTTGCAGGTCAGCTTTCCTAGATATGCATCACCTTGTCCAGATCCTTCTCTATGCTCTGCAGGAGCTCTGGGGATGCCGTACTGCCTTCCCAGTACCCAGACCTCTCATTCCCTGCAGCTCAGATTCACAAATGCAGCTTCCTCCAGCTCCAGCCTACAGATTCACTGCAGAGCATGGAGATTCAGTGGCTAAAATGCTCTTCTCTCAAATAGGAACTTTAGCTTAAATAAGAGAGCAAAGCTGTCAGGATTTCCATGTGACATGCATCAGTTCCGGGTTCTTCTGTGGAAAAGACAGCCCTGATGTTAAGAGTTGGCATCCCTGAGGCAGGATGATGGATTAGTAGGGAGCATTAGAGTCTTCAATGCTGGGGCAGATCTGTTGGAAAAAGAGGTGGCCTTGGTACCTGGGGGTAGATCTGGAGTTCTGGGGCTGCCTGTCACAACCGCAGCACTAAATCACCACCAACCCTACTCAATGAGTATGTTACAATCACATCGCTATTATTTTTCTGTATCTCCAATGTATTCAGGGAGTAGGAGAGATATTTAACAATTACTTAGCAGCCTTCTTTACAGAACAAGAGGATGAATACAGATAACGTGAAGAAAGATTGTTGAGAGCAGAATATTGAGTTATCTGTGGCTGGAGCTTGCACATGAATAATTCATTTTCCCCTCTTCAGGTCTGGCCCCGCCCCGGCCTGGGAAGCCAACTTTGGGGTGTGGGGGAGGGAAGGGCTTGTGAGAAGGGTGTTTAGTAGGAGGATGGGCTCACCACTTGGCTCTCCTCAGATGCAAAGTTACAGGGCGAACTTGTCCTGCGAAAGCAGCTTTTGCTGTTCTGCAGAGCATATTTAATTTCTGCATTGCTGTGGACAGTAATCAGTAATGAAGCCATTAAATGCAAGAGGGGTGGAGAGAGCTGTCTGCCAGCCTCCTCCATTAGATTCAGGGACTTTGGCACATCTCTAATTAAGATCCGGAGGCTAGGGTTCCCATTGACAAAGCACTCCATTCCCATGATACGCAGTCGAGAGCGCTCGAGGGCAGAGCTAATGCAGTGAGCAGGGTAATGGCTTGGATAATTCCAATAAAGATTTCTGGTTATACTAGATTCTGGAGGTTAACTGGTGCTACCCAGAGAGGGAGCCTCTGTCCCGGGTGCTGCTGGTCTGTGGGAGCTCTACAGGGAGACATGACAGTCACAGGACCATGGCTAAGTAATTTGCCTGCAGTCTGCAGGGCCCACCCTGGGAGCAGGGAGTTGGGACTTTCTCTTGTTACACTAATGGTGTCTCCTTCGAAGCTCCCAAGATGCTCAGCGAAAAATAGTCCCAAATGGTTTCACTCTAGGGAACAGCAAATAGAAACATCAGGTCTACCGGAAAACTATGGCCAGGTGATTCCCTGGGGGATGACACTGTTCTATTTTTCATTCATTTAGAAATTTGGAGGAAACATTTTGACATTTGCTGTTTGACATTTCCAGTCTTTCCCTGAGGAATCCCACTTGAATGCATTAATTTTAGATTCGAATTTAAGAAACCCAAGCCTGAGAAGTGAGTGTGGAGTGTGGGGCGGGGCGGGGTGGGGAGACTGGTGAGGTTTTGTCTGCTGTGGCTTCACCTCAGCATTAGCTGAGGAGGAACAGTGAGAAGATGGGGCACAGAGAGAGGGTTGCGAGGAGACCCCAGGGCTTTGTGTGCATGTAGGCAGCCTCCCCACCAGCAGGGCCCGCCCTCCTCCCCGGCTCAGGCTCCTTCCGGAGGTCTCCTACCTCCTCCACCAGCTAGCAGGCTTCCCTGCTTGGCCACAGGAGAGACGCCTGTCCAGGCAAGAATGGATCTGCCTGTGAAGACCGAGAGTCCTGTGACTGCCAATTAATTTAGGTTTGCTCTATTCCTTGCTTGGCCAGCTCTTTCTCAAAAGGGCAGTCACCACACCATTGGAGTCACCAGAGAGTCTCCTGGGTTATTGTAAGTCGTCCTCCCAAAGGGTTCCCAGTGACAGGCAACTGGGAAGTCACCAGCGCGGGTCAGGTGCTTGCAGATCCTCCTGAGCAGCCTCAGGTGATCCAACTGAAACAAAAAAACTCACAGTTAGGCCAAGTGGCCTTAAAAATGTGTGAACCCATGTCCCTCAACTCCAAGAAAGCTCAGTACTCACCAGAGGCTTTGCCACTAGTCTGTTGTTTTTTAACATGCAGTGCCTAAAATGTATTTCACAAAGGACTCCTTATAGCTCTGCATTTCTGAATGGACAGTATGTCCTGATTTGGGGGAAAAAACTACTTTATAAGAAAAAAAATAACATTACCTGATCTAGCTGTCTTCTTTCATTGCTTAAGATGAATTGCTCTTTTAGAAAAGCTCATGATTCTTACACATAACCAAAGGAGAGCAGAGGCATCACCCTCATCCTGTCACCATCACGGCCCTGCCCAGGTTCCCAGGAAACCCCCAGCAAGAGTTCGGTGCACAGGCTTTCAGAGCAAAGTTGGAAAACTTGTACTTTTGTCACAAGAAAAAGAAGTGGCTTTAATAAGATATTTTCAAATTTAATAAAGTAACCAAGAAAGCAAGTAATAAAGCAAAGAAAGGAAATCTTGATAAAATTATCCCAATGAACATGACCGCAGTGAGAATTAATCTAAGACCTACAGAGGCAGGGGGAAGACGGCCCAGGGCCCCTCTCGGCGGAGATAATGAACCCGCACTGTAAGTGACAACAGACAGCAGCTGCTCCAGAGGCTCGGTGTGCTAAATAGAGAAGGAGATGAAAACCTTGTCACATGTAGGAGGAAAAAGGAAGAGTGTGGAGATAGGAGAAGAAAATCAAAAGTGAATCGGAAGTAAAAAAAAAAGGATGGGGTGTGTGGTTTCTGACAGCCCTAAAACCTTGCGTGAAGTTTGCTTCTTCGGTGCCACCCCAAGCAGGCTCTGGGGGAGGACCGAGGGCACCCGCACCCCACAGCAGGTATGTGGGGAGTCCGTACTGTCTATGGCAATGAGCCCCTTCCTGCAGGACAGCAGGTAAGCAGCAGGGCGGTGGGGCCCAGGTGGTCCCTGGTGTGCATCTGTGGTTTTCCCAGGGGCACCGGGGCAAGGCCAGGACCTCGTGACTCCCTTTACCGGGAAACACACTGCTGTGTTCCAAGTGCCATTCTCCAGTCACCTTTCCACGAAGCCCCTGTACCGCAGTGCTTGGTTAGCGCCTCTTCCCCACAACACGGTCCCCACGGGGCAAGGGTGTGATGCCCATATTCACTGGCAAGTGGGCTATGTAAGCTCCTTCCCTGTTCTTCCCTGTGCCTCTCCTCAGCCTGGCCACGGGTGAAGTGTGCGACTTTGGGTCTTCACCATATGCAGGGTCCAGGTGACACATCGGTCCTACCTGCCGGGATCACAGGTTGCCTCTGGGATATGCAGCTCTGGCATTCCCAGGGGCACCGGGAAGGAATCTGGGAACTCAAGGGTTGCCTTTACAGGGACACTGGCTCCCAGACACTGTGAGCGCCATCATTTGCAGCCACAAACCACGAGCAAGGGGGACAGCAGGGGACTTAAGGGCAGGATGAGGAGGGGATGCCTGGGACCCAGACCCAGACTCAGTGTGGGTGGGGAGCGGCAAAAAAATTCAGAGACAGAGGCACAGAGGGACACGGGCAGAGACAGAGAGGGACAAAGAGGGGAGAGAGAGGAACAGAACACAGTGACAGGAGGCAGAGAGAAAAGACAGGGTCACCCCAGTGCCTGACCCACCCTCTGGTGACACCAGCGTCCTTTGCTGAAGCTTCCTCTCTTTCCTGTGTTTATAAAAGCCCAGAACTCTGCTTCTGGTCCATTAAATATCTGTTACCTAGAAACAGGAGTTCTTGTTATCAGCAGCTGAGGGGGTTTCTTTCTTTCCCGCTGGGTTGTGCTTAGCTTGAAGGGTTAACAATGACCCAGACCCCGGGTGACCTTAGGCTTAGGGTTTCAGTGTCACGTGGAAGGTGAGCTCTGACCTCCGTATCACATGGCAGGTCTCTGGATGGCTTAGACGACTTCCTGGCCCTCGAGTGTCACAGACATAGTACATGAGAATCGGGATTCACCACGTGCTGATCTCAGCGATGGGCGCCTCCAGCCCCTGAGTGGTTTGAGGACCAGATGCCTCCTTTATGGAGCAGGACAGAGGAAGAGGAGAGAATTCAGAGCCTGACCGGCCCTCTCCCCATGTTGTCCATTAGACTTAATCAAGGGACGCAGTGAGCTATGGTAGAAAAAAATGCACCCGTGAGGCACAGGAGCAGGCACTTGTGATGCCAGCACTGGGAGTTTGAGCACAAGGGTAGCGTGTTCAAGCCCAGCCTGAGAAACTTAAGATGCACACACACACACACACACACACACAGATCTCACCACACACAGCGATGGTGTGGCTCCAGGATGACACTGTGTGCTCTGTGCTAGCAACTGCCTAGAACCAGGGCAACCACACCTCACACGTCTGGCCCTGCTGCCCCAACACTGCCCAGGGAAGAAAGAAGTAGATTAGAGAGCAGGTTTCTAATGGCCAATGCTTTGTGTGAATTTCTGCCCTTGAGGTAGAAGTGTCTGATTAGCTACCGACCAGGTAGTCTTCTAACTATCGATGGCAGTTCTGCTCAGTGCGACTTCCTCCCACCAGCGCTCCAGGCTGCACTGAGGCTATCTGGCTCCAAACAGCACCAGGGTTCATTCATCTCCCAAGCCAGATCAGCGGGTGGCAGGTGAGGCAGAACCCCAGGGACACTACAGCCAGGGATCACCAAGCCCACGCTGGAGGTGCAGAGAGCAGATTCCTCCTGGGTTCATCTTTACGTCTGTAGAGAATCCTCAGGCCTCCTTTGTCCAAGGTCCACACAGGGTCCAGAAGATCTGAAGACAGGGAGGGACGTTTGAGGTTCTTGTCCACAGCAGGAAAGAATACGCTCCTTAAGTGGTCTTGATTTTCGCATTGTGGCTGTCAGTGGGGCTCCGCTTGTGTCAGTGAATAAAATCAAGTCAATGGCTTGTGAAGCTTAAATAAAGACACCCACTAGGACGTCTGAGATGGCAGGTTTCCCGCCCAAGGCCCTTCAACTACAGGTAAAACCGAGGTCCAAACATGCAAAACCAATCTCTCCTCCAGGGAAGACCACCCGTTGCAGCCTGGCCCTGGGTCCCCAATATCTCCTGAGTCACCTTGCTGAGCAGCCACCATGGGAACCTGGTGAGAGGTTCCTTGGTGAGGTTCCTTGGCTCCTGGTGAGAGGTTCCTTGGGGTCACCCCATTGAGGAGCACACTAAGGGTCTCTCCATGGGACCCTCCTCACCTGCACATGTGCCCCTGGGCTGACCACGCAGGTGCCACACAAGCAAGTTCACCTGGACATGTGTGGAAGAGACAGGCAGTGTGCACAGCAAGCCAGGCTGAACCTGCAGAATGAGAGACCCGGTTCTGCTGTGTCATAGTCTGTGCAGGGGGTCATGGCGCACTGGGATCTCCTGCCTCTCAATCTAGCCCAGGAGTCTCCATTAGAGGACCGCAGGGCCCCCTGGCCTTCCTGTGGGCAGTGCAGACAGACAGACCTTCTGGAGGCGGGCACTTACTCTCTGGAACCCCACTCCTCCACGTGCATGCATAGCCGCCCCCTCCCCAGTACTGCTGCGCGGCTGCCTGTGTCTGATGGTTTGCTTTTGGTGAGGAACAGGAGAGGGATGTCTGTTTTGGGCGACTCGGGAGTCACAGCCCAGGGATTTCCTGCTACATCTGGAAGACAGGCAGCAAGTCCCAAAGGACTTGCTTTTCAAAGTAAATTTCTCTATTCACTCATTCCCCAGACACAGGCCAACACCCGTGTGCACCAGGAACCTGCCTGGAGCGCTCACACTGCACTTAAGTATAGATGGTAGAGTCAAAAGGATCCAGGTTCAAATCCAGACTCCTCAACCAACCGGTGGCATCAAAGGGCAGCGGCCCAGCTCCCCGAACCACAGTGAGCCCTGTGACCCTCCGCAGAGATCTGTTCAGGGTTTGTGAAGCAAAGCACAAAAGCATTTCTCTTGGGTCCAGTTCACCCTGCAGAGAGTGACCTGAGATGGCACTGTGGAATGTCCTCTGACCCACAGTTGGGAAACCCCAGCCTAGCACAGCAGAAGCCCTTGAAAAGGAGGTAGTGAGGCCCCACTGTCACCACCCCAGTGCTTCCAGGACGGGTGAATGCAGTCTGTTGTCAAAGAGCTCTGTTGAGATGGTCATGGGCACATGGGTGTGTCCCAGCAGATCACTCAGAATCCATGGGTGACTTTGACACATCATCTCATCCATCTGCGTCTGCACTGACTCTGGACTCTGTGCACTCAGCAGCCCAGGGATTTTCTTTTGAAATGCAGCTCTGACCTGCCAGTCTCCGGGTCCCAAACCCAGAACCTTCCCTGCCAGCAGAAGCTGTGCATCTCGGTGCCCTCCACATGGTGGCCCTGCCTGTGCCTCTCCTGCCATGACTTCCACCTCCCTCAAAGACCCTTTAGTACCGCCACAGCGGCTCAGTCCCTGTCTGGCACTCTGCACATACACAGCCAGCTCCCCCCAGCTCCAGTCCAGCCTTGACTGCCTGCCTGCCCTGCAGGAAGCCCTTCCCAGCGCAAGATGCTATTGTGTGGCCCTATCCCCAGCACACCCTGTGGCTCTGGGCTCATTCCTGTCATCCCTCTTGTCTGGAACAAGAGCTCCCAACCTGGACTTTGACCTTCACACAAGTTTTCAGCCCTAGTGCCCAGCAAGGAAAGAGACCCTTAGTAATACCTGCTAGGTCAGTGATGGACTGGGAGAGATGACTGGAGCGATTGGGGCTGGAAGGACTCTGGGCTGCTCAGACAGACTCACGACTGGATTTCTCTGCAGAGGGCTCCTTAGGGATCTGCAGGAAGTTGGTGAGTAAGGTATAAGACACTGCAGCCACGCCACTGTGGACTGGCCCTCTTGGTGCACGGAGCTCAGCATTTTCCCAGCACGGATGTAAGAAAATATTGACTCCGCAAATTAAGAGATTATTAAAATTTTAAAAGCTAATACATGGTATCCGGTAACGTGCTCCCTCAACAGCTCTCTTGGATAACTGTGCCTTCATCAACTCGGGCATCGCCCTTTCCAGGTCCCTGCAGAGCTCTCACCACAGACAGGGAGTTTCCTGCTGGCTGTGGACTGGTGACCCACGGAGCACACCTGGGTCAGTGTCATGACTTCCTGCTTTCAGCTGGTCTGCAGCAGCCCACGCTGCCCACCCCAGCTCCAGGGCTGCTCCGTGCACCCACAAAGAATGCCCCTTCCCTACTGGGGACAGACTCCCATCTGATGCTACTCCTTCCTGGCATCCAGCCCTTTTGTGACCCCCTCAGCCTCGAGGAGACAGTGAGAAAGGAGGACCTCGGTGACCCCCGGGGCAGCCGCCTCTCACCCTTAGCTGCTGATTCATTACAGCGGACAAGTTCTGAGCTTTGGGGTACACAAATCGGTTTCCTGCCATTTTCTAATATAAAGGTGCCTTTGGGGCAGCGTTGTGGGGTCAGCGGGAGAGAGCGCCCCTGCCCCACACCCACTCACCAGTCTAATTAAAGTGGCCCACAGGTCTCCCCCGGGACCTGAGATGTTCACTTCCCTGAAGGACGATCTGGGAGCGACAAGCCCCCACCTGGTGTGACTCCCCACCCCACCCTGAGTCCTCCCCAGCAGCCTGTGTAGCACTCACAACTCGGAAGACTGGAAAGTATGAGAAAGTATGTTTGGGAGAATCTGGTTCAGAATCTAAGATGTGGCACATTCATGGCTCATTTGGGTCCCCTGAGAACTCAAGGGCCAGTTTACAACAGCAAATGAGGTCCTGAGGGTGGAGACGATGTGGACAAAAGGAAAGAATGACTGGCTTTCTTAAGGATGAGTCTTCAAATTGGGAGTGGTGTGCAAGCCAGTAATCCCAGCACTCAGGAGTCTGAGGCAGGAGGATCATTGCGAGTGTGAGACCAGCCCGGGCTACAAGTGAGCTTAAGGCCAGCCTGAACTGCATACGGAGACCCTGTCTCAAAAAGACAAAAAAAAAAAAAAAAAAAAAAAAAAGGTCCTCAATCAGGTGGACACTAGGATGCAGCTGTCTTCCCTGGGCCTCTGGCCAATTAGAGAACCATTCCAGGAAGGGGCAGAGCAATGGCCAGGCTCTGGAGCTCCAGGGAACTCGTCTCCTGGGTTCAGAGAGCAGGCTTGTGGGTGTGCATAAGCATGTCCTTCTGCAGACCTCACTCAGTGGTGAATAAATGTAGTTCAAAATTCATTTTTAAATGTAGTTTATCTTGGAGTTATTTTTAAAATTGTAGGAGTTTGCAGGAGTGGAACAAAGGTCTCCTATAACCCTTACCCAGATGGCAATGCTTCGAACCTTCCCAGATGCTCTGTGTGCTCACGTGAGTGTGTACGTGTGTGCCTGCAGATGTATGTGTGTTTCGAAGTCATTTCTCCACAGACTGCAAGCATGGTGCCCTCCCCCTGTCACACACAGTGTCTTCATCTCTCAAAGGTAGCAGCTCTGGGACCCCAAGTACTAAGCCAGGGTTTTAACCTGACCTATAGATCATATTCACATGGCTCCGCACGCTCCACACGCCCTCTATAGCCCTCTCCTGTCCCTGCAGGACTCAGCCCCACATTGCTTTCCCAGCCATCGATCTGTCTCTTTAGTCCCCTCTGTCAGTCTGAACTGATTCTGTGAACTCCGGGCTTGCCACCTCACGGCCTGCTCACTGTTCTGAGTTTCTGCTGCTTTCCAAAGGTCACACTTCTTAAGGATCACTCTTTGGAGAATGGGTGTCCCCCACAGTCACCCACCCTTGGTTCTGACAAAATGAGCTTCAAGTTAGCTCTGGGAACTTTGAGTCCAAGTAGAGCCCTTCAGGTACTTGTCTACAAGCCAAGGCTGCAACCTGGCCACTCGCCCACCCCGCCTGTCCCATCTGAGCACCCTAGTGGCCCAAGAAGCCACCCATCAGAAACAGCTCCATTGTTGTCCTGTCCTGCTCAGGGGCCTCCACATGGTGCTCCTCACAGGGATGGAGGGAATCCTTCTCCATATACCTGGGCCCAAAGCCCTTGCCCTCTGTTAGTAGGGAATTTCAGGTTCAAGAATGTTTCCATCTGCTCCCCGCTATCAAGGTACTAGCTCATGCCCAGACAGTGCCCTCCAATGTCGCTGATAGGCAGGAATGACAGAGTCCATGCACCTGTGCCTCCCAAGACACTCCCTCCAGCTCATATAACTCAGAGATTCCTGGTAAGGGAGAAAGGGTCCATAGAAATGGGAAGAACTCCATCCCCAACCTCACCGCCAGTCACCTGAGTCAGATGAGGGGGGGACATAGCCTCAGCCTGGACTGCATGGTGGACCGGGAGTGCACCCTATCTTCTTGTGCCTCCAGTGAGAGAGGGCTGAGAACCTCTGTACTTATCCCCCGTGCCTCGGAGGCTACAAACATCAACGGCGTTGTCTTGATGGTCCCTCTCCATCAGCCTTTTTCCTTCCCTGCCTCACTGTCCTGCTCCCTGGCTGATATTTCCCGCAGCTGCTGAAATCCTACCTCAAGAGGAGTCCCAAAAGCAGAGATTCTGCATCCTCACACGTTCTCGCAGGTTTCCTGCAACCGTGTAATAAATGGTCCAACTTCTACAGGGAGGTGAATGAGGCGGACATGACCTCTTGTGGGGACCAGCAGAGACGCAGTTCTGCTCCAGCAGGCTGACCTGCCTGTCCAGAGTCAGGGCCTGTGCCAAGGAGACAGAACCTCCAGCAGATCTGAGATGCCTCACCCTGGAGAACTAAGACACCCCAGACAGGTGGAGTGATAAGAGGACAGTTTCGGTGACTCAGAAGGTGATAAGGACATCCCCAGGGACATTCACCCACTGAGAAAAGTGCAGACCAGGGGTCTCGAAATCCCCTTATGTTCCCTAAGAACTCCCGCCCCGTGCTCCCCTGCAGATAATGTGAAACTACAGCAGTAAGTGATGAATGCCCCCTCATGAGTTATTAACACCATCGGTAATGGTGAGATAAAGATAATCACTGAAACACTGTGAGATGCCTTGAATTGCAATTCAATTGTAATGATCATTGTTATTGTAATAGTGAGTTAGGAAATGATTTTATGTTAATAAAACAATGAGCAAAGGACAATTCTATAACTGCGTGTGTGTTTCTGGCCTGGCTGGATGATTTGAGAACCAGCACTTAACCCTGGGTATTCAGGGCATAGAAGGGCGGGTGTGGTGAATATTTTAAACTGTACTTCTACAGAAGCAGCAATAAATCCACAGCAGGAGACCCAGATAGTGATAGGGAAAGGACAGGCTGATTGGGTCGGAAGACCTGGATCTTCATCTACATAGGAGATGCTGGGATTAACGAAACTCCATCCCAGGTTGACATCAGGCACTTGCACCACCAGGGGGTACAAATCAGGGAAGAAGAGCAACCACTGTCTGCAGAAAAGGGAGCCTGACCCTCACCCTCCAGCAGCCCCCTCAGTCAGCCGGCTCCCCCGTGCCACCCACGACACAGGGGCGGGTTCTGGGACACACAAAGGAGAAGCCATGGGTCTGTGTCCAGCCAGGCAGGCAGTGAAGCTAAAACTTGCACCCCAAGCTTTTATGTCTCTCTTAAAATCAGAGACAGAGCAGTAAGAAAAGAGGTGGGAAGGGCTCTTTATGTAAAATAGAAAAGCAGCACAAAAGGGCAGCCACGTGTGTAGCCACGTGAGACCCGAGACAGGAGGCACGCTCCCGGGACACCTACAAGATTAACCTTTTCATACAGAGGAAGCTGCTTCTAATGTGCTTGGCTTCAGGTTTCCGTGATTCTGTGGCTGAGACCTGGGTCCCATTGCTATTCCGAATGTCACAGAGAGGATACATTTGGAAGTGGAATTGTGGAGTGATGGGTCTTGTGTTTGTTCCCTCTAGAATCCCTTTTCTCTCAGGAAAAATAAGGTGTGGCCTCTGCATCACCTTCTAATGAAATTTCAGTGTAGTGCGGAGTATTTGCAGCATGCTACAACTTCACCGAGATGAAAATATAAAGACTCCCAAATGACTGCAAAACTGAATTAGCTCACAACATATATTCAAGCTATATTTCTTTTTGACCTAGTTTATCTATTTTAAAAATCCAAAAACTGTCAAAGGAATTCCTTCTCTCCCATTTTTCTCTGTTCTTCTTTATAACTCAACAACTTGTGACACTCAGTGTGTTCTAGCCGTTGGCCTGGGTGGCTTCCAAAGATGATCCGACCTCAATTAAGCAGCACCAAGAGGTTGGTAGTATTGTTATTTCTATGTTATTTATTTTGTTTGGTTCTTGTTTCATTTTTATTTCTGACTGACCTAGAGCAGTTGTAGATATATACAGGGCACAATGTTAACGTTCTGACACGTGTATGCGGAATGATCACATTGGAGCAAGTCGCTCAACTGTTTCCTTAAACATTGACCATTTTTTGTAGTGAGAAAATTTAAAATCCTCTCTTCTAGCTATTTGGAAATACACAATGCATTCTGGCTGACTACAGCCCATGGACTACACTCAGCCACACAAAGGATGAAATCCTGTCATTGGTCACAGCACAAAGGGACATGGAGGACACAGTGTCAAGTGACAGGATCCAGATACAGAGATTGTCTAGGCTTTGCATGACCTCACATCTCTGTGGAGCCTGCAAGAGTTAAACTCATAGAACAGGAGATGACATGGGGACCAGGGGAGGGGAGGCTGGAGGGCAGGATGGTCAGCTAGGACCAAGTCAAGGTCACTTAGGGGCATCTGTGTGGGTGTCCTTGGGCACAGTGGTTCTTTGGCAAGGGTGACTGGCCCCGTCCTGAGACAATGAGACAGAATCTACTGTACAGCTCACCTCTCTTGATTTTTACGAGCCCATTTTGGGTGACATTTGCATTCTTAAATAAATCTCTGAGGTCAGAGGATGCCCTGTGCTATTTGCATGGGTCTGGGACACATCTCCCAGTATGGGAGTAGGCAATTAGCCCCTTCCAAACCTATGAAATGATTTTCTGAAGGAATTAAGAAGATTACACATATGAAACAATGGCACACGGTACACTGTTCAATGTATGAATCAGTTACTACAGCTGTACGCTGTTATCACTGCTAGTCTTGCTGTTACTACCAAATGTGCATTAGTCTACTTCTTGTTACTATAACCAAACACTTGAGGTGGGAAACTTATGAAGAAAAGAGGTGTATTTAGCTCACAGTTCTGAACACCCAACAACAGGCAGCAGTGTCAGGTGAGCTATGGTGACAATGAGAGCAGATGATGTCACAATGATGGGAGTGCAGTAGCAGGAGGCCACCACACAAGGAAACAGGAAGCCAAACAGTAGGAGTCCAACAACCCCTTTCCAGGGAACACGCAGACTGATCTAAATCCCCACCAGGCCCCCTCCTTAAATGTGTCAACCACCAGGCATTGTCACCTCGAGGACCAAGCTACTAACACATTGGCCTTCGGGAGACACTTTCAAACCACACACAAACCACAGCAAGATGCAACTGGAAGCCACAGAAATCTCCATGGGGAAGGGTGTTTTCATGGGAAGGCGGGATGGAGAAATCCTTTGGAAGGCTGTGCCAATACGTCAAAGGCACGGCCACTCCAAAGAAACGTGTAGAACTTCAGAGAAGACGGTTTCTGCAAGAGGAAGCTCGTGGGATCTAAAGGATTTTCCAGAAGGGAATGTAGGCAGGCATGATAGACCTACAACAGAAGACACAATGAAGTCTCAACTACGGTTTTAGGAATTTTCAAAATCAACAAACAAAAATGCAATATCAAAGGACGTGGGCCATAGCGAATAAACCTCCTTTCCTTCCCAGTTTCCTCCCAGAAGGGAGAGACGCACACGAGTGCCCAAGGGTGTGTCTGTAAGCACATCTGTTCACGTTCATTATTTCTTCAATAGCACAGAACTTTGCCCCAAAAGTCACCTTTTAAATTTCATGAACCAAGATTCTTATACTCCAGTCCTGGTTAATGATCTTTATAGGAAAATCATTAAAAGTCTTCAATATATCTTAAATTGAGATTATCACATCTCTAGAAAAGTGGTCTTGGGAAATTAGTATCAAACCATAATATTTTATGGTTCAGCATCTCCATTTCCTCAAAGAGGGCAGGTTTACCTCCGAGCTTACTGCAGGGAGCGGGGTTTTAAAGAATTAGTTAGTTTTTCCAAACTAATGCCATGTTCATTGTTAACTTTCCTACATGAGTTTAACTCTGCAGCAGGCTGAATGGTGGCTCTTATTGGACGATGTGGTGGGTACTTTTCTAGTACAGCATGGACCCTCAAGGCTGAGTTATCTGCATCCAGCATGACTGTGAAAAGGGACACAGCCCCCGAGTGTGACGCTTCTCACTCAGATATGTTTTGATGGAACTGCTTCTTTTAAATACTTTGGGTTCACTCTGAACATTTCTGGCAGTCGTTGCTTGCCTGGTCCTGAGAGAGCGCTCGCAGTCCTCACACACCGCATGTCTAGTCTGTGTTCCTGGAGCCCCCTTTTCACGGGGTCAGAAGCAAGGTTCAGAGAAGGCACCCAGATGGGCTCCCTTTTGATTTCCACACTACAGAAGGTACCACCATTGCGGGTGCCCATTTCAGATGCAGTTTCGAGACCACACAGTCAGCGAGCAGGAGCATCTCGGCCCAGGGTGGCTCAGTGCATCTCCTGGCCACTGCTCTCCAGGGAGGCCTGGGCTCCAGGCAGGCCTGGGCTGGGAGGTGCAAGGTCGGATGCCCCTGCTTGTTGCTGGGTGCTGGTCAGTCATGCTTGTTCCTCGCCTCGCCTAGCACCTTATCCTTGTGGCCTGGTCAGCACCACAGCCAGCGGTGCCCACCACAGTCCCTCAGCCTCATGCCTGGGCAATGGGCCGCGAGCCATTAACTGGAGTAGAGCACGCCACCTTTGTGACTTCCGCGGTCCTACTGGAAGAAGTAATGGGAAATCTGTCAACCTCGTCCCAAGGAAACTGCAGCACACCGTCCTTTGCATGCCAGTCTTTCCCACGGGTGACCTCTGAGCAAGTGGAGATGAAGGGAAGACGACAGGGCAGGGGACTGATCTCCGGCCCGTCCACACCTACCACACGCTGGCTGCAGAAGCCTGGGCCCATCTGGGCCTGCCCTGCTCTCTGCCTGCCCTGAGCTGCTCAGCTGCTGCCTCTGTCTGGACCTAAACAGCACATCTCATCTCCGGCCCCTCTGCTGGCCAAGTGAGGCCCTGGCTCAGCAGGAAACCACCCCTGTGCCTTCTTTCTCCCCTCCTCCTAACTCCCCCAACTCCGCAGACAGGGCAACCTCAGCAAAGCACTCTGTGGCTCCCTGAGAACCCTAAATTAAACCCACTTCCACCACTGTGACCCTAAGGTCACCCTTCCTCTCCTTTGTGTGTCTGGACCTCTGTCCAAGCGCAAGGTCCCTCTTGCCCCCACTGCACACATTCTGTTAGCTTCTCAGCTCTTCTATCATTCCAGGCTTCTTAGATAACTTTTCTTAAGTGTAGATTTCAGATTTGTAAAACTTGAGAGAATCTGACTTCTTTGCACATTTTTCAAGGCATTCTGTGTTCCGTGCAGACCTCGAAATAAGCAGTCCTGGGACCTGGTAACCCCTAGCAACCCTGATTGTGTTGCATGGGACAAGTTACATAACATCTCAACATCACGTAGCTGCCACCCCCCAAAAACACTGGGGTAAGACTAGTCTCATAGGGCTGCTGTGAACACTGCATGGTGTGGCCCTGCAAAGCCTGACACACCCAAACACCCAGGAAGTGTCACTACCATTTGTGCCACCGCCATCACCACCATCATCATCCGTAGTCCTCTGGGGGAACTCCTGACCTTTCAAACCTCCTGCCTCCTCAGTGTAACCACTGGCTCAGAGCACTGGTTGGAAACCCCGGGCACCTTGCTGCAGAGGACGCACAGGGCCCTCTGACGGCACACGAGCCAAGTCACCCAGCATCACCCAGCAGCGGGACATCAGATAGCAGCTCCTCACCACTGAAAGCTCTCGGGTTGCCTTTATCTCATAAGACAAGATGATAATATAGGTGTTGTTTTTCTAAACTAAATCCTCAGGGTTCCAGTTTCATTGTAGCATTGGCACTTCGCGATAAATGAGTGGGTTTGGGGGTCCAGTTTGGGTGCCTGATCTCTAAGATCCCTAAAAGTCTCCATCGCTGACTTAGAGCTTGTCAGATTTATGCTCAGCCACATTTTTGAACAATAATAATGAGCAGCTGCAGCTCACACGGTTTAGCACCTGCTCTGCGCTACCTGGACTGTGAGCTGGACACACATGAGCTGGGGTTCTCCATGCCCCCACATACAGTAGGGTGGACATGGAGCTGCCTGGTCTCAGTTAGACAGGGTCAGGGTCTTCTTTTCTTATATCCCAGCAGCTTGGTATGGTGCAATCCTCACAGGGGGGTCCATGTGGGCTGAGTGGGAAGGGGTGGGACAGAGGCTGGGCACGCAAGAGCACCCCTCTGGCTGGACGACCAGTGGGTCCCCTCCTGACCTCAGCCCAGAGCCACTCCCCAGGAGCAGTGGGCTCAGAGTGTGTTTCCGTGACTCCTGCTGCATAACAAATGACCCCAAATTCAAAGAACAAGCACTCATAGCTCACATTTGTTTGGATCCAAACTCTAGGAACTGTCCAGTGGGTGGTGTGCTCAGCTCGGCTGGTGAGTCTCACTCAGGGACTCCATGACAGTGGACAAATGGCAACTGGCACAGAAGTCACCTGAGAGCCCGTCCCTCACCCGTGCCACAGCTGCGCAGGGGAGACCCATGTAGCCAGAGCTCCTCAGGCCGCTCTGTCTTCCTCCATGGCCCTCTCCACCAGAATGTCCAGCACGGTGAGCTCCAGGCAGCTGAATCCTAGCATAGCACTTCTGTGCTTCAAAAACAGAGCGGTTCCCAGGAAGGCAGAGCCAGGAGGAAGCTGAGTCACCCTGCAGCAAGGCCCAGAGCCCCATGGTGTTGTTTCTAGCAGGACTTATCAGGACTACTTATCTACTTATCAGGACTCAGGAAAGCCCAGTCAGGGCCAAGGGGAGAGGATTACAGCTGACCTTTGGTGGCCTAAGGCTGGACTCCATAAGGAACATCACTTTGGCCAGTGATAGGACCTGTGATGTGAACCTGCCCCACACCCCTGCACCCCTGCACCAGGAACCTCTGTTTCACCAGCCTGCTCCACTGTGGGATGCTGAGTCAGGGAGCCCATTCCCATTGCCAGGATCATGGTGAAGTGGGATTGAGACGCTGTGTTTGCAGACAGATCACCTGGCCCAGGCTCCCGCTCCTCAGCTCCGTCCCTTCCCTCTGCATTGTCTAGTGGGCTTGTCCCCCTCACCAGGATCACTGGTCCACAGGGAGGCTGGGGAGCACACAGTGGGCACTTCTGATCTCTCACTCCTCAAGGAACCCACAGGGCTCCCTGCCTCCTCCCCACCCAGGCCAGGAAGATCCCAGACACCTGAGGAGAGCAACACAGCACACTTCATGCACCAGCAGATTTGCTAGTCTATGATATGGATCACAGCTGCAGTGTGAGTTTTGTACCCTGAGAAATTAGGCAAAGTCTTGAGTTGGGGTGAGGAAGGGGTAGACCCTAAAATCAGGCCAGTGAGGTGGTGAAGTGGTGGGCTCCAACGGGCAGGTTAAAACAGACACCTGGGCCACCTCACAGGTTAGGGTGGCGCTGAGGACTTGCCCTTGAGTGCTTCTGACCGTCTCTGGAGCCCTGGCCCACACACTCTGCTTTGCCCTCTCTCAGCACGACAGCAGCCTGGCGTCCCCTGACCTCAGGGAAGCGCTGTGAGGTGGCAGGAAAGCCCTTGCTTCAGCTGAATATGGCAACAGGTTCTTGCATGGAAACCAAATTTAATGAAAATAATAAAACTTTTAAATCTCTCTGTGTGTATGCATACATTATAAATATATATTTAGTTTACAAACACTTTGTTTTCCTTTCAGTTTTACTGAAAGGTGCACTGTTATAAACTCAAGTAAGAGAATGTAAGCTACAATCCCAAAACTAACAGAGTTCTATGAAATAAATAAAAATGGGTATTTATATTACTTCTTTTTACTTCGTAAGGTTCCATTTTGATTAACATGTCTTAATTGTGTATATTTCAAACATGCATATAGTATGCACCCATCAAATCCAAAATCGTCTATTCACACACACACACACACACACACACACACACACACCCTTCTCAAAATCTGGAAATCATTTTTCTGCCTTCAGGTTGACTTTGTTTAAATTCTGCACATAAGCAAGAAAATGTGGCACTTGTTTTTCTGTGCCTGGCTTATTTCACTTAGCACAGTTTCCTCCATTTCCATTCGTTTTGCTGCAGACAACAGGATTTCTTTCTTCTCCACAGCAGGGGAATATTCCATTGCGCACACACACCACATTCGCTCCCCCGCAGCATCCTGACGGGCGCCTGGCTTGCTCCCACATCTCAGGTATTGTAAATGTCACCACAATCGCCATGTGCGTGTAGCTACCTCTTTGGAACACTGACTTCATTCCCTTTGACTTTGGACACAAAAGTAGGACTAGTGGATCGTACTGTAAATTTATTTTTGGTTTTTGAATAACTTCTCCATAGTTATCCGTAATGGCTGTGCTGATTTGCATTCCCAGCAGTGGTACCTGAGAATTTCTTTACTTTTATATCCTGATCAGTATTTGTTATTTTCATGATAATCGTCTAAATGAGTCAAGATTATATCTCATTGTAGTTTTGATTGGCACTTCCCTACAAAATAACCATACTGAGTATTTTTTAGACATTTGTTATCCACATGTGTCTCTTCTTTTGAGAAACATCTATTCAGATCATGGGTCCATTTTTAACAAGATTGTTTGAGTTTTGTTGTTGTTGGTAAGTTTTTGAAATTGATATATATTCTGCATATTAACCCTTTGTTGAATAAATAGTTTACAAATTTTTTCTATTCTATTGTTGGTCTTTTTGCTTTGTTGTTTTTTTTTTTTTTTCCTTTGCTGTGAAGAAGGCTTTTAATTTCATTTAACCCCATGATACTATTTTTGCTTTTGTTTCATGTGCTTCTGTTTAAAAAAAATCATTGCCTGTACTGATGTTGTAGCATTGCTTCCTGTATGTGTTTTGTAGTAGTTTCAAAGTTTTTGGTCTTACACTACCATCTTTGATTCATTTCAAGTTAATTTTTTTACACTCTGAGAGACAGAGGTCAAGTTCCAGTTTTCAGTGTATGAATCCAGCTTCCCCAGCAGCATTTCCTGAAGAGGCCCACCTTTCTGCAGAGAATCAGTGGACTGTAGGTGTACGGTGACTTCAGGAACCTCTATTCTGTTTCCCTGGTGCATGCGTCTATCTTCACGTGGGACCTCGGGGATCAGTTACTAGAGCTGTGTCGTATGTTTTGATATCAGTGTTGTGACGCCTCTGACCTTGTTCTTTCTTTGGGATTGTTTGGAGTATTCATGGTCTTTAATGCACCACATGAATTATAGGAGAGTTTTTCTAGTTCCATTTAAAAATATCACTGACATTTTATGGGGGATGGCTTTGAATCTATCAATCACTTAGGGTAGTAAAGATATTTTGCAATATTATTTCTCCAAATTTATGAACAGGGAAGCTATTTCATGTGTGTGTGCGTGTGTGCATGTGTGCACATGTTGTGTGCATGCACACGTGTGTGTGTATTTAGTCTTCTTCAATTTCTTTCATCAGTGTTTTGTGATTTTCATTGTGGAGGTCTTTCATTTCCTGTGCTAAATTTACTCCTAAGTATCTTATTATGTCTTCTAGGTACTGTAAGTGGGATTTCTTTCATGAGCTCTTTCTCAGAAAGTTCCTTATTTGTGCATTTAAGAATGTTGCTAACTTTTGTATGTTGATTCTTTGTCCTTCAGCTGTACTGAATTTCTCAGGTCTAATGTCCTATTGGTAGAAATTTAGCTTTTCCTATATGGAGAGCCATATCATTCACAAAGAAGGATACATTTAAATTCACCCTTCCTGTTTGTGTGTGTTTTCATTTCTTCTCTTAACAAACTGGAACTTCTAGTACTATATTAAATAATGAGCCAGGCAAGAAGGCTTCATGGTCTTGTTCCAGCTCCTGTAGGAAACACCTTAAGCTTTTCCCACCTCACCATGTCGGACGTGGGATTACCATACACACCCTTTAAGATTTAGAGACACTCTCCTGCAACATTTTAATTGTTCAGGGTTTTTATCTTGAAAAGACTTTGAATTTTATCAAGTGCTTTTTGTGCATCTATTGAGAAGATCATACTATTGGAATAGCAAGTTACCTGTATTGGTTTGCATGTTTTCAACCATCAATCCCTTCCTTGAGATAAATCCACAATCACTGTGAATGATTTTGTTGCTGTGTTATTCAGTTAAATTTGCTATTTTGTGGAGAAATTTGTGGCTATGTTCATTAGGGATATTTTTCTGTAGTTTTTTTCTTTTTCTGTTTTTTTTTCTCCCTTTTTGTTTGTTTTTTTTTTTAACTTTAAAAAGAGAAAAACTAAACCTAACAAAACAGAACAAAGCAGATCAGAAGCAAAACAATGTAAGTGACACAGATTTCAAAGCAAGACAACAGGAGATCTACAGTGGCTACCACAATGTCTCTTGTTTTCTTCTAAATAATTGTCTATATCTTCATACACAATGAATTCATACAAAACAAAATAGTATAAAACTGGTCAGAACAGAGTGATGAAGGCATTACAGACCTTCAAAACCACACAATAGGAAAATTAACAATGGCTGCCATAATGTCTCTTGTTCTCTTGCAAATAGCTGCCCATACCTCCACGTATGTTGAAATTAAACAATACAAAACAGACTAAAACCACTCTGAACAAAGAATAGAAGCATTATCGGGTTTCACAGCATAATGATACGGAATCAGCAATGGATACCATAGTGTCTGTTTTTCTTCAGAGTAGCTGTTCATTTCATCACACATAATACAACGGATTCTCATAAACTGTTTAGAAGTTCTAGGCATGTATAACCCTCTACATGTACACCTCTCCTTTCTGCATTAGAGGGAAAAACCAAACCAAACCAAACCAAATAAAACAAAACACATTGCTAGAAAAAAAAGAAACAAAAAAGATAAATAACAATAGCAAAGAACCCAACACAATGACGATACAGGCCTTCAAAACACGGTGGTTAATATTTTACACAGTGATCTTCAAGAATTCCTCAGGTCGCCTGACAAAACATGCAAAATTGTTCCCATCCTATGAATATTAACTGCTTTGTTCTACGAACTTACAGAATTTGTAACACAATCATCTTAGCTATCCTGAGTGTGTTTATACAACTGTAGATATTTTTTCTTTTCCTGTCTTTTCCTTGAGATATTATTTTTTCACCTTTGAGCAGATTCTTACCCTTTCACTCTATTTATTGAGGATTTTGTATTTTATGTACTCTTACTATTTTTTACACTAGGGAGACAATATAGTATTTACTCATGTGAGTTTGATTTATTTCACCTTGAGTATGGTCTCAAGTTGCATCCACTTATAAATATCTCAATATGATCATTCTTTATAGCTGAGTAGTACTCCATTGTATAAAAATACCACAACTTTTTTATCCATTCCTCAGTTGATGGACACTTAGGTTGCTTCCAAGATCTGGCTATTACAAATTGTGCTTCCATAAACATGGTGCACATATATCACTGTGGTATGATGTTTTCAGTTCTTCTGGGAATATGCCTAGAAGTGGGATAGCTGGGTCAAATGGGACTTCCAATCCCAGCTTTTTGAGGCACCTCCAAACTACCCTCCACAGTGGTTGCACCAGTCTACACTCCCACCAACAGTGCAGGAGAGTTCCTTTTTCCCCACAGCCTCTCCAGCATTTGTTGTCAGTAGTTTTCTTTATCCTGGCCATCTTTTTGGAGTGAGATGGAACCTCAGCGTGGTTTTGATTTGCACTTCAGTAATGACCAATGATGATGAATATGTTTTCATGTATCTATTTGTCACTTGTATTTCTTTATCTGAGGAGTATGTATTCATTCAGATGCACATTTTTGGATTGGGACTTTGAATCTCAGAGGTCTGATTTTTAATTTTTTAGTTCTTTGTATGTTCTAGACAGAAGTCCTTTGTCTGAGGGACAGTTGACTAAGAATTTTTCAAAATTCATGGGTTTCCTTTTTACTCTGTTGGAAATTTCCTTCAACATGCAAAAAAGCATTTTAGTAAGATGAGATCCCAGTTATAGATTCTTGGAAGTATGTCCTGTGTGGTTTGATCTTGGTTCATGAATTCTCTGCCTAACCCTGTGTCTTTCAGATTTCTACCTGCTTCGTCTTCCCGCAGACTCAGTGTTTCTGTCTTAATATTTAGATCTTTGATCCATTCTGACTTCAGCTTAGTACATGGTGATTTTACTTTGTTTCTCTTCAGTTTTGGTGGACAGACAAACCTGATTCTCTGCAGTGGTTTGAGATTTGCTGATAGCTTTTCTTTAAAGCTTTGGTAAAATTTAGAAAATCCATGAATTTTTCTTTGCAGAGAGATTTTATTATGAGTTCCGTCTTCCGGCCGCCTATTGGTGTACTCATATTTTTATGGTACAATACTGGTAGATCCTATTTGCTCAGAAATGTACCCATTTCTTAAGATTTTTCAGTTGGTCAGAATATCCTGGTTCACACCATGTGCTCTGTTTTTCTCTGGTATTGTAATGTCTACTTTTCCATCTCTGATTTTGATTACTTGAGTCTTGCATTATATTGTTAGTATTCCTAAAGACTTGTCAGTTTTGTTTATCTTTTCAAAAACCAACTCTGCTTCATTGATCCTTTGCATTCTTATTATTCCCTTTCTTCACTCATTATCTTAGTGACACACTCCGGCTTTCCTGTACCCTTGAGACTTTCTGGTTGTTTACATGAAATCATTATACAAGTAGGTGTTTATTGCTATAAAGTTACTTCTTAGCATTGTTTTTATGGCATATGTTTTGGAATATTGTCTTTCCATTTTCATTTGCTATGAGAAATTTTGAAACTTTCCTTTTGAGATCTTTAATGACCAATAATTTGTTCAAAAGTATGTGGTTTGGTCTCCACACACTTTTATGATTTCTGACATTTCTTTTGTTGTTGATTTCTAGTTTTATTCCATTATATTCATAAAAGATAATGGATAGATTTGAATTTTTTAAAATTTGTGAAGAATTGTTTTGTGGCTTACTATTTGGCCTTTTGTAGACAATGTTCCATGTGATGATGAAAAGATGTATATTCTGTGGCTGTCAGATAAAACGTCCTATAAGTATGTTTTAGGACCATCTGGTCTATAGCATAGGTTCCTTCTGAGGTTTCTCTGTTAATTTTTTGTGAGAATTATCTGTCCATTGATAAAAATGAGATATTTGGATTTGCAGAGAAACAGATATTTGGAAACAATGAGACGACCGAATTAAATGAGATAGAATTGGACATGATTGGAAAAAATAAGGTATGATGGGATTGAATGAGATGGCATTGTATTGAAGGTTCTCTGCTCCTTGAGGCACAAGAGTAATTTTTAAATAAAGTTGAGTGCTCTGGCATTAGATGCATGCCTCTGAAATTCTTACACACTGTTGTTGAGTTGATCTCTGTGTAATGACCGATTATTTCCTACGTTTTTTGTCTTTAAGTCTATTGTGTCAGATAAGACCAGAGCTGCTCGCTCGTTTGTATTTCTGCTTTCATAAAATACCTCTTCCCGCCCTTTTACATTTATTCTTCATGTTTACTTCTAAAGTGAGTCTCTTGTAGGCAGCACAGGGCTGCTGTGTTTTCATTCGTTCATTCAGTCTGTATTTTTTAACTGGGGAATTTGGCCCATTTACATTCAATACTGCTTATGAATAGATAAAAACTTCCCCTGGTCATTTTGTTGTTTTTCTTCCTTTTTGAATAGTCTTGCTCCTCTGAGTGGCTTGATGGTTTATTGTATTGACAAGGTTTTTTTTTTTTTTTTTTTTTTTTTACACTTCTGTCATCTCTACTTCTTTTTCATGCATGCTTTTGTGGAGATGTAACAGTTCCATGTGTGTTTGTGACGAGGGTGACCGTTCCTGCACTCTGGACTTAAAGCTTCCTGGCATGCCCTTTGTTAGGTTCGTCTGTGGTGGTGAGTGCCCAGCGTGGGCCTATCTTGGAGGCCTTATTTCCTCCTCACGTCTGAAGGGCAGATTTATCAGCCACGCTGTTACCGGGCAGTTGTTTGATTTGAGTTCTTTCTGTTCTCATCCGTTCCTCACCGACCGAGGAGGCTTCTGCTGAGAAATTTGTTGTTAGTAAAACAGGCATATCACGCGTGTGACTTGGTGGATTTCTCTCACAGTTTTGGAATTCTTTGTCTGTGTTGTCACTTCTCACGGCAGCGAGAAGACTTTTCCTAGTCATGCATATCCAGGGTTCTGTGGGCCTCTTGGATCTGGTACCCACATTTCCTAACTTAAGGAAAATTTTCAGCACTTTCATTTAGTAGTGCTCCTACACCCGTCCTCAGTTCCTGACCTCAGGCACCCACAAATTGCAAATAGTTCTTAGATTAACCGTGTCCCAGATGCTTTGAAGGACTTCTTAGTTCCTCTTTTCCATCTTTCCTGCCTTTTTGTTTTTGTCTGCATTTCATCTGAGATACTCCAGAAGCTTGCTCTTCGTGTTTAGATATTCTTTTTTGATTTACTGAATTCTTCATTTCTAAAATTTGTTTCTTTCTTCAGTATCTCTATCTCTGTCTATTTGCTGAATTTTTCATTTACATTATGAATTGTTTCCCTAATTTCATTAAATTGTCCATGTTCTCTTGAATTTTGTTCAGTTCCTTGGTAACATTCTTTTAAATTCTTTATGAAGCATTTGTCAGTATATCCTTTTCTTTGAGGTCTGGTGCCAGGCAGTCAGTCACTGTGTTCTTTTGAAAGTGTCACATTACCTTGTATTTTCATATTCCTTGGAGCCTATGCCAAGTTCCCATCTAATAAATTGTTCTTCCACCATTTTTATAAGGCACCTTTCACAGCAACAGCTCTCCCCCAAGGATGAGTCTCGGGGTTTGGGTTTGGTAAGCTACACTGGCATTGATTTTGGTTGGACACTGAGGTGCAAGCTTGCTGTAGGTTCTTCAGCAGTGATCAGTGGGCTCGGGAGCCCTTGGGAAGGGTCAGGCTGGGGAAACCCTTGCATCTCCAGGAGCCATGTGATGGCTAAGCTATTCCAGGGACCCAGACAGGTCTGGTACACACACCGCTGATACTGGAAATAGAGCCCTTAGAAATGTAGACCTCAGAGGGTGTTTCCTTTGCAGCTTCAGCAGGCCCTCAGGTCCAGCAGGGGCTCCGGTGACTAGAAGAAACCCATGGCTATAGGGTGTGGGAAGAATGCAGTGCATACCCTGTGCCCAGCAGTAGCTGGACCAACTAAGCAGATCAGTCCTGTCAGAGCAGAATACAGAGGTCAATTATGGAGCTGACTCTGGCTGACTGGCAGGTTCAGCCCCATGGGCAGCAGCTCTGCCAAAGGGTCAGTTCGGCAACTGCGGGGACCCTGTCCAGCATGTGCCCTGGGCAGCTGACCGCATGGCAGAGATGCAGCATGGCAGTGTTTGGACCAACTACGAAGGCAGCTTGGGCTGACCATGGAGCTTGGGAGGATGGTGGCAGCGGCAAGGCCATTCATATCATTAACACTGCTATGTTCTCGCTGGTCTGGGTCCACAGAGTCGCCAGTTCCGTCTCTCTCAGAAGGAGGCTCTGAAGCAATGAGACCCCCAAGGCGGGTCTCCTCACGGCTCTATTCGAGCCATTATTTTTCTAACAGGAAATGCTAAGTAGCATCAGCAGGAAGCCATGTGGACAGCCTGGAAAGCACTGCAGAACTTTTTTTATTGTTATTATTTCAATTTCTAGACATTTCTTTGTAATGAGAGAAATCACAGGCCTGGGTTGAGACTTAATCTGGTATTTTGTGGTGCAGGAAGGAATACTTTTCCCTCCTAATCTCTACTTAAAGAGTAAGAAAGAGTGCCTCTATCCATTGCCATGAACAAAAAGCACAAAAGGATTCAGAAAGCAATAACAAAGAAAAATAACTTTGCAATAAAATTTCAGCTCCAGTAATTTCCCATTTATATTTTCTCACCGAATCATGTAGTCCCAAGCACTGCGCTTTCAGGGTCTGAGCTGCATCATGCAAAGTAATTTCCTATCTAATGTTTCCAGAGAGCCCCGAATCCAACACCCCCTGCACGGTGTGCTGCGGTGCAGTTAGGGAATTATGGAGTTCACCCCCAGGAGGGGACTTCCGGTGCGGTTTCACAGACTCTCCAAGACAATCAATCTCGACGCCTTGGACACAATGAACCGTCAGTCCGCCCGCAGCAAAGGGAGCCTCAGATGCCCTTATGCGTTTCCCGCTGGAGCCTAATGCTGAATGTGGTTTTTCTGGGTGAGGCCGCAGATGAGGTTTTCAGCCAGCATATGTGGACCTTAGCAGAGTAGCGGGTGCAGGAGGAAACTTCAGGGGGTGCTTCAGAGAGAAAGCGGGGTGCGAAGGGCATATGGGAAGGGGCTGGAGTGCAGGCCGTGGCTCCAGATGGGGCGGAGGGGCCACTTCTCAGTCCTTCAGAGACTCTCTCTCTCTCTCCCTCTCTCCCTCTGTCCCTCCCTCTCCCTCTCTCCCTTCCTCTCCCTCTCTCTCTCCTTCTCTCTCCGTCTCTCCCTCTCTTCCCCACTTCTCTCTCTCCTTCTTTTTCCTCACTCTCTCTCATCACTCTCCTCTGTCACTCTGTCTCCGTCTCTGTCTCTTGCTCGGTTTATCTCTCCAGGTCTCTTTCTGTGTCTCCCTTTCACTTCCTCCATCTCTCTCTGCCTTTTTCCTGCTCAGTCACATCTCCATTCCTGTTTATCTGTCTCTATCTCTCTCCACCCATCCATTTCTCTTCCTGTGCTGTGTGTTTTCCTTTCCCTCTGCCTCTCCTGCTGGTCTCCCCTCCCTGTTCTCCCCTCCCGCTCCACCCCTCCTCCCCTGTCCCCTCCCATCTGTCCTTGTCTCTCCCTCCACCCCAGCCCACCGCCCTCTCTCTCCCTGTGGCTCCTCCCCACTCTTCTCCATTCCCCTCCTTCACTTCTACTCCGGGAAGTTTTCTTTCTGAGGGGTCCTGGGGGCAGCAAGCACCCCTTTGGGACGGCCTAGGTGAGCAGCCCAGATTCCCACAGGACTTTCCTGGACTGGTGTCCACAGGACAAAATCCATATGTAGTGGGTGGGTGCTGTGCACAGGGGGTGGGGCTGGGCTGTCTGGTGGGTTCTCCTTGAGTCTCCTGACTGTAGTTTGCCATTGACTGCTTCTCCACCCTCCACCCATCTGGCCCCTTCTTCCTCCATCCCCCACCCCTTGGGCTCTCATCTCCCTGCCCCTCCCCCCTTCTCCCATCAGTGCCACTGTGTGATGTTAACACACCCTGTATAGCACAGGAGGACACACGGCCTCCACAGGAGAGCAACACAGTCCCACGCCCCCTGGATACTCCTCTCTCTCTCTCTCTCTCTCTCTCTCTCTCTCTCTCTCTCTCTCTTTCTACCTGGGCTCCTGGACTTTCCTCTATCTCCCAGCTAGGCCAGGTTTCCTTTTTGCATAAGTTCAGAGAATCCTTCCTCATTTAAAAGCTCTTATCTCTGTGTGACTGTTCATTGATTAATGTGTTTGTTTAGGGAAGATCTGCACACACTCCTGTGCATAGCTCTTTGTATATAAACTCCCCCCAAAAGGGCCTCGCCTTTTTGTGCTTTCTCTGCATCTGTACTGAACTGAACATTTCCCTCATAGCCTTCCCAGAACCTCAGAGTGGGACCTTCTTTGGAAGGAAAGTCATTGCAAAAGTAATTATTTAAACTAAAATAAGATCATATTTGAGAAGAGTCAGTCCTTAATGCACTGCAGTGGAGACCTTAAAAAGAAGTCCGAGAGAGGCAGGGAGAAAGAACACCACGTGACCCCGGAGGCGAGGGCTGCAGCCCAGGAGAGCCAGCAGCTGGCAGGGTAGGGGAGGCTCCTCCTGCAGGTCCTGCCTATGCCTGGACTTCAAACTTCCAGCCTCCAGAATTGTGACACCATCAGTTTCCACTCTTGGAAGGACTTTGGTTTCTGGTGTTCTGTGATAGTCCCAGGAAAGCTGCGACGCATCCCTGGGGTCTAGTGCCACGCCACACTGGTCCTGGGAAGAGCAGAACATTAGTCCATGGGCCCCGGATTCCGGACTTCAAGAGCCACAGATGTCTCTGTATGGGTCTTAACTGAGTGGACCAAGATGAGGAATCTGCCAAAAAGCAGAGAGATGGACGATGGAACACAAAGAAGGCAGACTGGGGCGCCCCTGGGGCTCAGGTTCTTAGAAATCTCCGCCCTTTGTGTAGGGCAGGGTGCAGGCTGAGGAAGGGAACACAGATCCGATGGCATCTATTACAGGCTGGAGAACTGGTGTAGATGTCACCTTTTATGCTGTCAACATGGAGACGAAGAATCCGACCTCTGCTCAATGCTCCTTCAGCAAAGGGACATTTAACACCCAGAAGGCCAGGAGAGCAGACTGTGGAAATGGGAGACAGCTCCTTTTTGGCTTCTGCCAAAGTCACTACCTTCATCCATATTTTGCTTGTTTTTAGTTTTGTGGTTTTATTTTGTTATGATTTTTTTTTTGAAGAAGGAGATTGTAAAACTAAACTCTTTACATTCTGGGAAATGTCATATTTACAGAAAAGTTGCAAGCATAGTTCAGGGATGTCTTTCACTCAGCACCTATCATAATTGTGACTTTGTCAAAATTGGGGTTGGGGACAGCTTGGCAGTGTTGTACTCATCTGATGGGTGAGGGTGGGTTCAGCTTCCAGCGCTGCCAAAACTGCACAAACTCCCAAGAAATTAACCTTGATACAATGCTATTAACTTCTGGTTGTGATTTTAAAATATTAGATCACTCCCTGGTTTGAGCCCACAGGTTACTGTCTGGGAACTGCTTCTTTTGTCTCTGCTGAATGAGCGGACCCAGGCCCATGACCCTCTGAAAGCTGTCTGTTGGACTTTTGGGCTGATGATAAATTAAAAGTGACCAGCACTTCTGGGCAGATCTGCAGATCGATAGGGAGTTTGTCAGCGTATACAAAGGTTCTTCTCTTCCACGCCACAGTCCACACAGCCGATGTACTGAAACGTACACCCTGTATACAACACATTCTCATCACCCCCAAAGCTTTACAGTTAGTACCAGTTCCCATCTATCCCTGCCTTCCGCCGTTCCCTAGAATCAGATGTTCTGCTTCTCCGCTCCAGGGATTTGCGTTTCCTGGACTGTTCATACAACTGGAATCCTGCGATAGGAAGCTTTTCATGTCTTCTTTCTTCCTCTTAGAACTGTGAGTTGAGATCCATCCGTGTGGCAGCATGAATCCGTACTTCACCTACTTTATGAGCAAAAAGTATCCACGTGGGTGGACACACTGCATTGTTTACCCACCAGTGGACACCTAGCTTATTACACTGTGGAGCAACTGTCAACAATGGTGGTTTGAGTGTTCTGCGGGTTAAGTTTTATCAAACTTGGGGAAAATGTGACTCCTCAGAGATACATCCCTACCAGGGCAGCTAGCTGCATGCAGGAGCCATGGTTTGGAAAAGGACCTCGGATCTGTGGGGTTCGGAGGAACCCTGACCGACAGGCTATGGTGAACCAGCAAGGACAGAGGGAAGGATGTAATGGGACAACGCAAGCAGGCTGTGGGGGCTCTCCAGGCAATGACTTTCCCATTTGACGGATGAGGAAACTGAGGTCACGGCCTGGGCAGGGCTCCAGATGAGACTCAAAGCCACGTTTGTCTGATTCCAAGGACCGCATGTCTAGCTGGGTCACTCTCCAGTCTCCTGGGGGACCCTGGTGTATGTGCAGTGTATGTCTCCCGCCCCATTTCTTGTCTCTTTGAACAACAGCCACCCAACTTCTCCCTCCCCCACCGCAGTCTTCCTGCAGCCAGAACGCCTCACGCTTGGTGCTGAACCGCTTGTCACCAAATCCCAGCCTGCCCTTGACACTCAGCCCCAAAGGCAGGGCTTTAACTCATCCATAAGGATCGTCTTCCTGAACGGATCTCATTAATAAAAGACAAGAAATAAATTTTAAGGAAAGAACTTGCTGAGATTCTTCTGCAGCTACACACTCTGTCAAAAACTTTCTTCCCCCTTGAACAAAAAGGATTTTTCACAGCAGGACAAAATAATCTCCACTTCTTTCCTACAGGTCCACACATTACTGGCATAGAAGGGTCCCCAAGTTTGGGTTCATATTTATGCATACGCTGTCATTTCATTCTTCCTTAGAGAAAAATGCAAATCTCCCTGCCATATTTAAAATATGCCATTAATTACTGAACATTGTCTTGGTTTGCAAGGGAAATAAAGAGAGAGGGAGCACATAATTGGAGACTCCCTTTCACTCTGAAAATGTTTTGGGGGCATGGGAGGAAGGCACCGGAGTGTGACTGCTTGTCGCCCCCAAGCCAGGCAGTGGCAGCAGATGTGTCTGCTCGCTCCGCCGAGATGTTCCCCTGGCTCAGGCAGGTTCGGGTGGCACTGAGGGTGCTGCTTCGTTTTACTGCAGTCTGGGAAAATGCTGCAGACTGCACAGCCTGGATGGACATGTGTGGTGGGCACAGGAGCCCACTGTGCTCTCACAGCGCAGACCAAAGCAAAGCCTCGTAAGCCAAACAACACAGGCGGTGCCAGGTGTCCTCCCCTGAAGTCTGCCAGAGTCTGTCTTCCCCCAGAGGCCTGCTGTGCGCATTGCTCTCCATGTGTGCAGTGTCCTCCTGTGACTTGGCCTCATTCCTTGTGCTGTTTTCCATCAGAGCAAGAGCGGCTCATTAAGATCCCTGCACCTCTGGATCAGGGGTGCCAGGACAGCATGTCACATTCCCTGGATGCCCACAGGGGCACAGAGCTGGGGTGTCGCTGAGGTCCCAGCCCCACTGTGTCCTACTGTCACAGTGCCTGCTACTGTTTGCATCTGGTCAGGAGCCTGCCAAGCACATGGTCCCCAGTGCCGTCATCACTACAGGGTGCTCCAGGGGAGAGGGGAGGAGTCACAGGCACAGCACCAGCACATGCAGCCTGGCCTCCAAGATGCTTAGATACATGGGAAGTCATGACCTTCCTTCATCAAAACGACAGCCTGCCATCTCTCCCACCATCAGGCGGTGCTGTCTGCTGTGCCATGGAGTGTGGTATGGCAGATGGCCATGAACCGAAGCTTGGTGTCCATCCAGACTCAACACAGGGGTGGGACAGCTGTCCTCTGATTCCTCTCTGGACCTCTTACCCTCACTGCCCAGCACCTTCATTTCTGAGGACATTTGAGGAGCTGTTATTAGAAGAACCAATTCACCCTGTTACACTCGGAATGTTCAATGGTCAGCATTTGAATTATGCACCACAGAGGCTCCCCAGTCCAGGCAAATAGGTGGGGAGTCACCTCATTTGCCTTCACAACCCTAACAGGCCTGCCCTTGATACATTTTTATTTTGTTTTTAAGAATTACTCAGCAAATATTTATTGAGCGTTATGGTTTAAATATGAGGTATCTCCCAAAGGCTCATGTATGGAGGGTTTGTGTCTTAATTGCTTCTCTGACATTGGTAAGAAACACCTGACACAGCCAGGGATTTAGCTCAGTGGTTCAAACACTTGCCTGGTAAGTGCAAGGTCGTGAGTTCGATCCCCGGTACAAAAAAAGAAAAAAGAAAAGAAATACCCGAGAGCCACAACTGAAAGGAGAGGTTTGGGTTGGCTTACGGTTTTGGAGGATCCAGTCCACAGTCACCTGGCTCCAAGGGAGAAAGACGGCAGGCAAAGGGCCTCACGGAGGCAAAGTTCTTCACAACATGGAAGCCAGGAAGCAGAGAAAGAAGGCAGGAGCCAGCAGGAAGACACACCCTCCCAGGCCCTAGTGATCCAGCTCCATGCAGATCCCACCTTGTAAGGGCTAGTCACTGGCATGCCACTGCGATCCAGTCACCTCTCAGTGTCCTTACCTCTGAACACATGCAGCTCTGGGAGACACTCCAGACCCAAAGCACAGCACACTGAGCCCAGTGCAGTAACACTCAGGGGTGCATTCTGGACAGGTGGTCAGACCACGAGGCCACTGGCTGTGCTGAAGAGGTGAGGTGCAGTTGAAAGAAGTCAGTCACTGGCGCATGACTCTGAGGGGTCTATCTCTTGTCTCTGTCTCTGTCTCCTCCCTCTGTCTCTCCTCTCCTCCCCCCTCCCTCCTGTTTCCTGTGTACCATACGGTGATCAGTTTGCTCCACCATGCTCTTTGTCCCTGAGTCCAGCCTTACCTCAGACACAAAGCAGTGGAGTCAGCTGACCATGGGCTAAAACCCCTGACACTTGGAACCACAGTCAGGATTTCCTCCTTTGAGTTGCTGTTCTCAAGTATTTTGTCACAACTGCAAAAAGCTGACTAATTCAACAAGTACCTACTAGGCGCCCAACTCTGTTACAGGTGCTTGCGATATAGTAGAAACAGAAGAGACAAAGGTCCTGTCCATGTGGGTTGCTGACCATGTTAGATGACCGGAAGTGCTGGGGACAAAACAACCAGAAAAGCAGGAGGGCTGGGGTGGGATGGAACTACGCCAGGCGTGTCAAGTGTGCCATCACAAATGAGCCCCCATCAGAACAGAGCCAAGAAGAAAAGAGGGGAGGGGCCTGTGGACTCTGAGCGGAGGGAAGATAACATCTTGGAGAGGTGCTGGGTGGACAGGCGCTGGGCAGATTTGGGAGGCAGCAGCAGCTCCCGGTCCAGAGCAGAGCCAGTGAATGTAGGAAGCAGATTCAGGAGGACAGAGGGGAAGGAAGGCCTCAGTGTCTGCAGGCTGCAGAACACAGCACAGCCTGTGCTTTAAAAGCAACCAAAAAGTGTTTCCCCGGGGGGCTCCAGGTCCACTCTCAGGGCTCCATCAGTTCTGTGTCTGGTGACGGTGCCCATTACAACCCACTGAGAGATGGAGTCTGCATGGCTGTGTGATAACAGAATAAAGCATAAGCTTTGCTTGCCCTGGAGGACACAGGCCCTCACCCTGGCCTGCTGTTGGCAGGAGTGGTGGTCCCCAGGACCCAGCTGCAGTGCTGTGAGGGAGCCTGGCAGCCCAAAGCTCAGCCTGGAGGGGAATGGAGACCTTGATCACCCCAAGCTCAGCCCTGCTGGGAGGGAAATACAGACCTTGACCACCCACCTGCGGACTCCCAGCCTGCAGCCCCGTTTTCCTTTTCAGAGATTCATGAGCAAAATACAGTTGCTGATATTTGTCTCCACTGAGGTTTGGCGATTTGCACCAGCAACAGAAAGGCCCCTGAGCTGCAGAGGAGTCAGGTGCACAACAGCCCTGAGTGTGAGCTGTGCTCTGGGACGTAAGGAAAGAGGCTGAGGCCACCCGCAGGTAGAGAGGTGCAGCCAGCACAGGAAGCTGATGATCCCGAAAGTCAAGGCCAGGTTCACTGGAAGGGGCTGAGGCTGGGGCGGAGGCTGAGCACAGGACTCACGGCACCTGAGAACCAGTAGCCATGTGCTGAGGACCTTGGGTTTCTTATCTCTTCTTGACACAATGTTATGAAGAGCTCACAAGGCCAGAGGCCATGTCTGAGATTTAGGGTTCCCAGTTACAAAGGGCAGAACCCTTTGAAACCACCAACCAGGAGGACTGTCCTTCACTGAGTGCCAGCCCTCGTGACTGCCCCCCACTCACGCCCACTCATGCCCAGAGCTGCCGGCAGACGGGTGTTGGCGGAAGGCTCCTTCAGGATACGCTGCATCATGAGCTCAAAGCCATGTGCCTACTGGCTGGAACTGCACTCAGTGGATGCAGGTTCCCTGTGGGAAGAAGCAGGGTCCAGGCCGTAGCACTCAGAGCCCAACAGGAGGGAATTTCTCCAGGGTTAAATTTCCCATTCCATTGTTCATCCAGAGCTAAATCGAAGATTTACCAAGAAAGAAGGCATCCGGTAAGGTTGAAATGATGATTTTCACTTAGCATGCTAAGCCCTTTCATAGAATCCCTAATCTTTACAATAATCCTGTAACGTGCCGACGATTTTCTGAATGAATTTATAGAAATGGACAAATCGTGCGAATGGCTAAGGAGGCCGGGCACAGCCTTTGAAGCCAGGGCTCCGACTCCCTGGTTTTTTGGGAAAGCACCATAGAAATGCATTCATTTCTCATGTTCCTTCCAACAACTCAGTGGATTCGGGTCTACTGAAGTCCTAACAGTGTTTGTAATTCAAAAGCTTTGCAACAAAATAGGTCCAAACACACTGGACTTCACAGAGAAACATCATGCCTCTTACAAAGCTCTTTATTACACATGCAGTCTGACCCTAACGACAGCACCTTGCTGAAATCTCCCTGGTTGCTGTTAAGCCATCAGTGAGTTAACCAGGGCACCCCAAGTCTTCAAGCACAGAGACCCTGCAGCACCCAGGCGAAACAGCTGTCAAGGTAGGCGTTCATTTATTTTGAGTGCTTGGGACAGTATTCGTTATGTGTTTTATTATTGAGGGAGTTTTTTCATTGATAACTCGATATAAATTATTTGAAAGAAAATATATTTTGGTATTACTTGGGATAAGAAAAGGCAATCACATTGAAATGAAATTAGATAAAAAATGAGACCATAGAATAACAGACCTATAATCTGGCAATTTAAGACAAACTCAGAGGCAGGTGATTTAAGAATAAGCTGCAAAAGGTGGTTTGACTGATGCTTTTTTGACACCTACTATGCACCAGGAAAATTTTAAATTATCATGCATTTTAATTGCACTTTAATTGAGAGCTTAAATGTAAATAAGTATTATAATTCAGACTCGAAAATATTCACTTTGCAGAAAGGTCCCTCCAAAGGGAAACAAATCCTTCTGATTCCTCAGAGGCTGGGATCTTTCCTTCCTTTCTTCCTCCGCTTCTGGGCAGGAGAGCTGTGCCCTCTCTGAGTGTCTTCTGTCTGAGGGAAAGGGCATGTGGCAGAGTTCTAGCCACTGAAATGTGGAGTGAAGTCTTTAGGTACTGGGAATCCTGAGATACAACAACTAGAACCCCTTATTCTCACTGCATTGGATGTCAATAGGATGCTGGAGCTGGGTCAACTATTTTATTACCACGAGGAAGAGATTTTCAGAAACTTTGGCATTATATGGGCAACTCACTGAGTCAATACTGAGAGCTGCCTGTCTTAAGATTTCTTATGTTAGAAAACTAAACTATTAGCTCTTCAGCCACAGCGAACATGGCTCTTCTGTGTTTTGCTTGCTTTTAGCCCAAACCTTTTTATCTGGTGTATTCCTGGTACTTTGCGAAGGGAACACAGTGGACGTTTTTCTTCTTGATGTTGGTAACTGCAGATATGAAAGTTTAGGTGTTTTTTAGACTCTCAGAAGAATAAAACAGCAGAATCAATGTTTGCTGAGGTGCCTAGAGGTAAATGTACCAGCAATAATAAACAGGATAGATCCCTGCAAGGTCAGTAGAAAAAATTATCAAAGACCATCTAACCCTTAGAACAAAGGGGGAAAAATGAAGGAAGAATAAACACAAAATGCAAAACCAGGATGCTGAGAAAACCACACGCTGTATCTTTCATGATAAAAATGAACGGGATAAACTTTCTATTAAGTGACAAAATATTTCACATTGGTACCCATGTACCAACTAGACATCCCTGCAGGACAAACCAACATGAAGTGATGGCAGAAAGTCAAAGGCAAAGCGGAAATGACAAGCGCTGACATCATGACACCGATGCGTCTCGTAGGAGATTCAACAAGAAGAACCTTCCGCCAGCTCCCACCTGGATGCAGGCACAGAAAGGCGCCTCGTGACTCTCAACATTTGTTTCTTTAGTATTTCTTAGTAAAATCAGATCAGAAGGAAATTCCCTGACATGGTACAGAATACCTATTTTCTTCATGCTACATCACTTAAAGTAGTTCATTAATGTTCATAAAAATGTGAAGCTCCTTTTCATCTTTGTATTGATCATTGTTCTAGTAAAATCAATGAAGCAGTCAATCTCTTAGAAAATATGAAAATAAAGATGAGTGTATTCATACCAGGCAAAGTCTATCTGGAAAACAGAAGACAATCAGTTAAAAGCCACTGTGATACTATGGAGAATTCACCAAATGACCAGTACAACAGATTGGCAAGTTTCTTTATACACAGTCCTCAGGCAAAAAAAATAAAATAATATTTCCATGTACAATGACCACAGAATATGGTTACCTCAAGACAGTCTCAGTGACACACAAGACTTCATCAGAAATAGCATAAAACTTTACTGAGAGACATAAAATATGACAAAGAAATAGACAGAGGTGTCACATTCTTAAATGGGAAGGTACAATGTGGTAAAAACATCAAACCCCTCTCAATGAAACTATAAATTTAATGGAATTCCAATCAGAATCCTAACATGAGGTTTTCTGAAGCTTGACATTATCACCGAAGAGCTTATCGGGAAGAATACATGGGTAAGATCAGCCAAAAAGTTACGAGAGAGAAATTAGGAGAAAAGAATAGCATAGTGGCCTCACATGACAGGAATCTAAGTTAAAGTAGCATCATGTTAGCCAGAAGTAATCAGAGGGCACCAAGACAGAGTCAGATTAAAGACTTCCCCAGGATCAGGGCACGATAGGAATGACCTTTAAGTCAATGCTGTGCAGCAGTGGACACATTAAACAGCTGGACTTCATCACTCCACATTGGATACTTACAAGAAAAATCACACTGCACCCCACAGACTACACAACTATGCTTTCTCAATTAAGCATACTATTAAAGATAAATATTATTTTACAAACACAAATGTTGTGGAAGTGGTGTGTGCTCCTTTAGGGCAGGTTGGATGCTACTTCATGCCTGGAACCAAAATAAATTTCTTATCTATTAGTGATCACAGAGGCAAATATTTGTATTATATCTCAATAATATTCTTATCACAAAAAGAGACTCCATGAAAGAAAACAAAAGGTACCATTAAACAGTGGTCAAAAGAGGTGACTAGATCAGTCTCAAAATAAAGCACAAGTTCAAAGTCACCATAGATCAAACGAATTCGGTGACAATATACCATTTCTCACAGTGATACTTGGGAAATACGTTGAAAGCCTGATGGTGTTGAATGGTCAGTCAACGGCGAAATGGGAAAGTACAGGGCAGGGAACCAGCATTATTAGGAGTCACCATGAACGTGCTAAGGCACCAGCAAGCTTGTAGGAGAATCTTAGAGGAAGACAGGTTGACAACAATGATACCAGAGTCAGGAGAGTTACCCTGGCGATGCTGATAGAAGATCTCTAAGGAACAGTGCTCTAAACGGGACTCCTCCCTCTGATGGCACAGGTGCAGTCATGAGCAGGCAATTTTAGAGAAGCTGCATGGCGTGGGAACATAAGATGCCCACAGGAAGACTACGCGATCCTACGGTTGCTTCATGCCAGGCAGGAAGACAAGGAGGCTGGTGGGGAGAGCATAGCTGGACTGTTCTCTTCCCCTCCAAGGAAAATGGACCCGCGCAGGGGCACCAGAGAGGGAGGTTAGAATAGAGCTGTTCAGGGGAGTGTTTGGACTCTAAAAGTAAAGCATTCCCTTTCCTCCTTAGAGATGCTGTGCATCCCCCCGCCCCCACGTGTCTCACAGGTGGAGGTTAAGCCGGTGGCTCTTGGTGTGTATCTGCGGCAATCAGTCTCAGCACAACCAACGGATGGTCCAGTGCGTCTGTACAGTAATTCCTACAGCCCAGCTCTTGCATTGCCCTGCTCCCCCCAGCAGGGCAGAGTCATGGAAGTGAACATTCAGAGCAGCAATACGGCTCAGGTGGCTGTGCCTTTCCTCATCTGGCAACTGGTCCTTTGTGGGGTCTTCAGGAGTTGACATCTTCCGAGCTCAAGCCACACCTGTGGTCAAGAAATGAGGTGCCGGGTGCTGTTGGGACTACACTGTGGCTTGAGAGAAGTCGGTGGTATTCAAGTAAAAAAATAGTCACAAACCATCTCCACAGACGCCTGCCTCTCTTGGGCTTCTTACCCACTGTGGGTGTAGACTCGAGAGGCGCTGGTGAGAATTTTCTGTGCCCTTTCCCGTGTGGTGCACCCCACTCTTCACTGATCTTCAGCACTGTGCAACACCTGCTGGAGAGCTGCATCTGAGTGTCACACAAAGGGACGCTACAAGGAATCTAAGACACAGTCCCTGCTTTTAAGCATCTCACAGGCTGCTTGAAAAACTAGAAAACAAATATATAAGCAAATAACAAAGAGCAAAAGATGTGAAGGCTGAGCTGTGGGGCTTGGGAAGGCGACCCTGGATCCTGTCCCCAGGGAGATGGGACACTGGATCCTGTCCCTAGGAGATGGGTGGTAGAGAGGGCCACATCTGAGCTGTCAGCGTTCAAAGCAGGCGCGCCTCCCTTGAAAGGCACAGCATGTGCACACACAGAAGGGAAGGCGCTCAGAACCAGGATCTGCAGGCACTCGGCCGCCTGGGTAATTTCACATCGATTTCTGCACCCCTTGACACAACCATGAAAATCCAATTTAGTGCAAGCTGCAGCTTTTAACCAAGGATTCACGGGGCCCGAAGGAACCTGATCAGACTCCAGGACCCTGAAGCCCCTGAAACCAGGGCTATTTTCTGATGAAGCTAATTCACAGCCTCCATCAGATTCCTACACGTCTATCACTCCCAGAGATTTTCAGAGTTGAGCTACAGCTAACTCTTGCCTTGCTGGATTGTTCCTTGTACAAAACTTTGAACAAGAAAGCCCAGGGGAAGAGACTCAGGCATGTAAGCAAGAGCAGCCAGCAGGTGACAGGACTCACTTACCCTCCGCAATCACCACTTCTCTAGTGCAGCCAATCCAGGCCCTCACCTGCCACCAACAGCAGCCCATGCAGCTGCTACAGGGTTACCGCAGTACACAAAGACAATGCCCATGGAGCACTGTGGGAATGGACAAGAGCCGCTCAGACACCATGGAATGCAGTAGCTACTGTCAAGAAGATGGAGCCAAGCCAGGCACAAGACATGGCCTACAATACTGGCGCTCAGGGAGGTTGTGGCAGAAGGATCACAAATTCAATCCCAGCAGCCCAGCATGTGCAATGTAGGTACAATGTGTCCCAAAACAAAACCTAAGAAAGGGGGGTGGGGCTGGAGATGGAGCTCAGTGTGAAGGCCCTGGATCCAGTCCCCAGTACTGAAGAGAAAGTGAGGGATGCTCTGTTGCAGGCACCGTTACATGGGGACCGTTTGGTGTTCTGAGAGCAGAGAGCTGGCTGCACTTTGGTGCTCTGCTTGGACCTCTTGTGCAGTGAGCAACCCATACACAGCACTCTATCCCCTTCCTAAGTGTAGGAAATGTCTGAGGAGTATGAAATCATAATAATGAGTGTGCTAGTTATTTTTCTCATTGCTGAGACAAAATAGCTAACACCCAAAGTTAAAGGGAGAAAGGCGTATTTATTATTTAGCTCATGGTTTGTGGTGGTTTTGGTCCATCATCAGCTGGCTCCAATGTACAGTCACATGGCAGAGGGGCAACTGCTCATGGCGGCAGAAGATTGCAAAAGCAACAAGAGCAAAAGAAGAGACAAAGTCTCTTTACCTCCCTTATATTGTATGCAGGCCACGTGCTCTAGGGCGGGTTAACACCCACACCATCCCACTGCCTATGTCCTGCACAGCAGGCTGAGGATGTTTACACAGTGAGGACCCTGGGCCCACACTGAGTCAACCTGGAAATGCTGTAATTGCTTCCTGAGGTGAGAGCATAAAAACAGGAGGTCAAGGTCAACAAGTTACCTCTGATAACCATTCCCCACAATGTCATGAGACTCTGTGAGGACATACAGACATAAACCACTACATTCTCCCCAATGACCCCCAAAGATCCACGTACATTCATTTGTGAAAAAGACATTCAGTCCATCTTCAAGAGTTGCCAAAATCCTAACAGTTTCAACACTGTTGCAAAGTCTAAGTTCCAAGTCTCTTCTGAGGTTTAAGGCAAGCTCTTAGCTGAAAGCACCTCACAGATTAAAAGTTAAACATGTCCAACACTCAATGGCACAAGATAAACATTTTCATTCCAAAATTTACAAATAGGGTGCAAAGGATTGGGACCAAAGAAAGTTCACAATTCCATGTGTAGCCTCTGAGACAATCTGTCCCAAGTTGTGCATTCCAAAGGGCTTGAGTGGATCCACCCCAGGCAGCAGCAGTAGCCATAGCTCCCAGGGCTTCTTTCTTGGGCCTGCTTTGCTCCTTCCTCGCAGGTTTCCTCAGATGATGCACATCGCCGGCTTCTCCAAACTTCTGGGATCTCCACTGCTTCCTCCTCACAGCTTTACAAGCTGCCCTCTCGAAGGCACACTGCCCAGACTCCCAAACCCACTTCTGAGATTGAGGTGGAAGCCTCCTTAATCCCACAGCTCTTACAGCCTTCATGCATCTAAACCCAGTGCCATGTGGATGATGCCAAGCCCTGCTGCCAGCTGGAGCAGTAGTCAGGTCTTTATCTCTCCTGGCTGTAGGGGTTGAGTACCTGATTCACTGAGAGCGCTGAATCCACTGCTGAAGAACAAATTCTCTATGCTGCCACCATCCTGGAACGTGTTACTCTGTGGCTTTCTTCCCAAAGCAAAGTCTTTCATTTCTGAAGTTTTGAGGCCACAAAGGGTGGATTCCAGTTGCCTCTTGTGATGCTCTCAAGCCATCTGTTTTGTTCTCCTTTTCCCTTTCAGGAATCGAGATCTCTTGTGCTCTATTTTTGCAGTTTACAGGTATACGGGAGCATCCTTTCTGGCCAAACTCACACTTTAAATCATGCTACCTGGCTCTTTTCTTTTGATTTTCAACATAGATCTGGGTTAAAAAAAATCAATAGCAGCCATGCTACCACCTCAATACTCTACTGCCTTGAAATTTCTTCTTCCAGATTAATTAGTCCATTGCTCTTAATCTGAAGCTCAGGTAAAGTCTTGAGACACAAGCAAAATACAGACTTCCATGATCCATGTGGCTCTTGAGGTTTTTGGGTGAAGGACCATGAGAGGATGGGAAAATAAAGAGACAAATCTGGGGTACTTATCCTTCTGATGGAAGATAAAGAACTGTTTAACCACTATAGCACATTGACTTATATATTTTATATACTCCAAAGAGTAATGTCAATTTTAACCTCACTGCCTAGCAACTTGTTTATTTGGCTGGCCTGAGCCCCCTGCCTTTTTGGAGCTGGAACAGCTTGTTTGTGTGATTTGTTTTGTGCTCTGTGTTTTTAGAGTTGATCTTGCTTTAGCTTCACACATGTGACAAACCTCCAGTTTTAATGGCTCCTACAATACACAGTCTTTCTACCAAGCTACACATGGTCTGAAGCTCAACAGCCAATGCAGTCCTTCTCAGCAGAAACCTCTTGAGCCTGGTCTTTGCCAGCAGGATTCCTATCAGCCTTTGAGTCTTCTGAGCTCTGACCAGAAACTCCCATATAGAACAGCCCAAGCTGTTCCAGCTCTGCTCTTTCAGGTGACACCTCCAAACTCTTTCCACAAGCCATTCCCAAAGGTTATTGAACCACATGGTCGCGTGTAGTCACAGCAATGACCCCACTCCTAATACCAAATTCTGTGTTAGTTACTTTTCTCTCATTGCAGGGACAAAATACCTGGCACCCAAAGTTAAAGAGGGAAAAGCATGCTTAGCTCACATCTTGTGGAGATTTTAGTCCATATTCAGCTGATGCCAAAGCAGGATGGCATGGCAGAAGAGCAACCACTCGTGGAAGACAGAAAATGCAACAAGAGCAAAGGAATCAGCAAGCCTCTCTTCTTTCCTTAAAGAGTATGCTACCTGCCCTAGGGCATGTCCTCTACATCTTAGGATGTACAACTGCTGAGTCACTTAGTTAAGCTCCTAAACTTCTCAAGTTGACACAATGTATCAATCATGACAATGACCTTCTTTGTGTAGTAGTTTATACTAGATCAATTGTATCCAGGGTTATTTTCTCAAGCAGTTCAATAAATGATCACGGTAGCCTTATGTTCATTTAGGCAAAGGAGAAGATTTCGTTTGCAGAACAAATTCAATAAACATGTAAAGAAATGAAAAGCACTATCTCACTAGCAACTCAATCTCTGCAGCTTAAAGCTTCATATTGTGCATAACCTTCTGGTCTAGAGCAGGCTGCTCAGCCACACACTGGTATTATCCAGAGCATTCTCAGGAGGCGCCAGCGGCTTATTCAGTGCATTGTAGGATGCTTAGCAGACGCCTTGCCCCCCCCCCCACACACACACACTAGATTTCAGGAGCTTTTTCCCACTGCAAACAACTAAAATTTTCTCTGGTCAGTGCAAAGTTGAGAATCTTTAGTTGAGAATCACTGATTTCCAGTTAAGAAGAAAACTAGTAAAATCCTTTTTTTACGTAAACAATTGTATTTACTTAAAAGCATTCAGAATGTCAACAAAACAGCTACAAGGTTTTTTTGCGATTACAGAGTGGTATTCAGTTAACAGGACAGCAATTATTTCATATAAGCTGCTTCAGAGACAACTGAAGATGAAAAACCACCATCCCCACATGTAACTAATTTGTACTGTGCACCAACAAGAGCCTGCTTTAAATTTCCATGCCAATTTACAGCCCCATACCGGGCCAGGCAAGCTTGGAGGCTATTGAAAATACCACCAGGACAGGGCTATCTAAAGACACATTCAGCAGTGTGTTAGCTACACAAAAAAAGACACTGCACGGTTTAAAGACAAATGTAGGCTGCATAAGCTTTGTTTTTAAATTGGAGAAAATCCCTTTCATGGACTGTTTGGGGTATAGGATGTTAACGGAAAAGCACTATGAAAATATGAGAGAAATCTGTGACCTTTTCAGAAACATTATCCCAGCAATTCAACCTGCACTGGCCCAGGAAACATCGAGAGAGCTGGGCACTGCTCAGCGCTGAATGAAGAAGCCAGAGTCACCTGGACACATGTGGGAAGCCAGGTTCTGAGCCTCTCTGTCCGAGGCAAAGGACTTCACAGGTGACAGAAGGACTTGTGCCTACAGCTGGGGACAATACTTCAAGTGGCCGATTGAGCAAACCAAACGTTTTCAATAAGAAAGCAATGCAAGGTGACCCGGCTCCTGATGGGCGCTGTGATGAGCAGGGAAGGCGAAGCCATTCATCCGTCCTGGGGAGTTTGCGGACCATGACAAGCAGCCTCTGTCACCATCATGGCTGACCGAGGTCGAGGTAGCCATGGCAACTTTGAAAAAAAGTGTGGAGGAAGTACTGAGCTCTCTGGGACCAGCACTTAAGGTCCCAGGAAGTGAAACTTTGATTATTTTCCTGGGGATGGGGAAACAGAAGAGAGGCACCGGGTGGCACGGAAGTTGGTATGTGGAACCGGATATGCAGAAGGAACAGCATTAAAAACTGGGTGGTTACACGAGTGATTTGGCAACTGATACGGGAACCTTCAGCAGTTCAGTGGAAATAATCAGATTATATCTGCCCCTCACCCACAGATAAACCTTAGATGAATTTAAAATGAAAACACTAAAAACCATTGCACCAGCAGAGCAATAACAATAATCGAACACCTCTTCTTCTGAGCACAGTAAATGAGTTAATTCTGTTAAATCTACAAAATAATTCAAGGAAGTAGACCCAAAATTATTACCATCTTATAAACAGAAATCCTCACAAGGCCAGAGCGGGGCTTGGCGGGTCCCACAGCTGCAGAGCCGCAGGTCAGCAGCACAGGGCGGGCTCCCAGGAGGGGCCGTGCCAGGGAGCCACAGGATTGCAGGGGTCAGGGTTCACCGGGACACCCACAGAGCATGCCAGGGAAAAGACAGGGCTGGCGAACTCGACTTTTTAAAATGCTACCATTTTTCTTTGTTGAAAAGAACCCATAAGCCACAGTAAACAAGTTTTAGACTCAAAAAAAATCTGTCTGCATCGCACATAGTTGGCAAAGAAACCATATCGAGAATAAGTACTCTTGAAAACTACCGAGAGAAACACGTTCGAACCAGCAGAAAAGCCGGCGAGTCACGGAGGAGGAAAGGGAGAAAGCAAACAGAAAATGCGTTCAACTTCTCAAGTGTTAAGGGAAATGCAAATGAAAATAATGTGATACAATTTCCAAACACGCAGACTGCAGAAGTGCCCTGCTGGAGGCCCTGCGCGGAGGCTGCATTTATGCAGCGCTCCACGGGAAGACGTGGGGGTGCCAGCCCCTCTGAGGGCAGTGGGTGCCCAGAGCCAGGTGTCTCGGAGCCCCCCGAAAGCTCCCACACACAACGCAAGGAGTCCTTAACCACAACACCAAAGCCGGATATTTAACCACATGCGAACACATTCACCATACGTGGTTCAGGGGAGACGATTTCAAAACATTTTGTGCACTATTCCAAATTCTAAAGTAAAGAGAAAACATGCAAAAGCCATGTGGAAAAGAGTCACTAGGTTTGTTTTTAACTAATCTTACACGTATTCTCTCCTTTCCCTTTTTACTTGGTCTTTTGAAAATTTAAACCTTGGTGATGGACCCTGCAACTGGCAATTCATATTTGTGAGTACATACCCCACTGTTTGCATACACGTTATGTGTTTAGTTTTGTTTTCCCCTTCTGAGAAAGCTCTGTGAGAAGTACTTTCCTTTCAGGGTCTCTGGGCCACTTCCCAGACAGCAGGACCACAGCCGAACAGTAGGAGACCAATCGCCCTGCTCCACAGCCAGATGGGGAGTGTCTCCCGAGCCTCCTCTGCCACCAAGCTGCTTCTCCAGAGACCCAACTGCAGGGGCAAATCTAAGTCTCCTCACAAGGGGAATGGAAGTAGAATGCGGTCTCCTGACTGACCCCTCCACCTCCACCCTCAGGAGCCCCACCCCATGCCCAAAGGGTAACTCGGGTTATCAGAATGCACCGCAAATAGGGCTCAGGATTCAAGGGTCCAGGAATACAGCTCAGGACTAGAGCAGACAGAGAAACAGGGCCCAGGCCTGGGGTGTTTGGCAATGTGGCACAGAGCAGAGCGGAAGATGACAACTGCTCCTGTTTCTCAGGGATGCAGGCTTATCTATCGGATGCTCAGCACAGAAGACCACCGCTGCAGGGATCCCTAACAGTAAGTGAACATTTACTATGTGTCTGAAGATGCTACTCACATCTCGGCCCCTAATGGGTCAGTCTGGACCCCGTCTCTCTGTATTAGACTATCTCTGGGGCACCAAAATGAAACCCTCCAAACTAGGCAGCTTCAAATCACAAAAATCTTATTCTCTCCCAGTTCTGGATGCAGAAATCGAGGTCAGCCAGGTGGCTGGCTCCATCTGGGAACTATGGGAGGAAACTCCCCGGCTCTCCTCTCCTCTCCGCTGGCTCCAGGCGCCCTGTAGCTTCAGGTGCATCCTTCTCACCCCTCCTCTGCCCTCGCAGGGCCTCCGCCCCTGTGTGTCTCCATCCTCCCCTCTGTGTGTTGTCAGGGCAGGTGCTGGTGCTATGACTGTGTCTAGATGTCCCCACAAAGCCCCATGTGCTCATGCTGAGGGCTTTTCAGAGTGGCTGGATCTAGGCTGTGTGAAGGTAGGTTAAGGTGTGTGATCCTGGGATTTAATTAAGGGTGTGCAATCATTAAATTGGTTCAGCATTGCTTTGGGTGTGTGTGGCACCAATTAATAGTTTTGTAGCCTGGATGGAATATAAAAGGACAGAAAGAAGGCAGGTTCACGGCTACCGCAGCTGCCTGCTGTCAGCTCTGCCATGGACAATCTCTGCCCTGTGATGCCCCTCTGCCAGGCCGTCCTACCTGGGAGCCAGACAGCTCTGCACTGAAACCTCAGCAAACTGTGACCCAAAAACCCTTTCGTCCTCTAAATCATGGGTGTCAGGTATTTTGTCTCAGCACTGAGAAAAATAACTAAAACACTTACTGGATTTAGGGCCCACCCCAATAACCCAGGATGGTCTCATTTCTAGATCACTTATTCAACTACATTTGCAAAAAAAAAAAAATCCTTTTTCTATTTAGATGAGTTCCTAGTGAAGATTTCACTTGAAAACCAACAGCTCATCCTACTTTAGACTCTTACTTGTATTTCATGAAAATAAGCAGTACACTTGACCCCGTTTAGCACTGATCCTTTATCTGTGAAATAAACATATTTCTTGGAATATTCTGGTAATTAATTCATATTTTATTTGAACACAGGGCCTGGCATCTAGAGTCTGAAAGGTTGATTATTTATCTTCTTTCTACCCCAACCTTCCATCTTCTTCAGCTCAGCAAAGCTGACATCATTACAAATTAATAGGGACAAATTCTGGAATCTGGAAAGGTTAAGTAGTTTGCCTGAGAGCTCACACTGAACAAGCTGGAGCCAGACTCATCTCTGAGTATCTGAGTCTCCCTGGGCCAAACTTCCCCCAGGCTTCCACACTCTACCCTGGGTCCTGGCCAGGTGCAGCCTGCTAGGTGCTGAGAGCCCGAATGCGTTCACAAGGAGGAGGAGGGAAGGCGTCTAAGGGCAAATGGTCAGAGAATGCTGGACTAACAATGGACACCTCAGAGTGGGACAGAGGACTCAGGGACACGCTGCCACTGCCCAGGCTGCCTCCTTGGTGACAGTCCTCCCAGGGGACACTTATAGGCTGTTTACAGGGAGCAAGTCCCCAAGCCTCACACCTAATAATTACTTAATTTAGACTTTGTGATCCATGCAAGACTCTAAATCATCCCAATCTGACCTACACGCCCTGCATGATTTTGTCTGTGCCCACACTCATCCTGGACATTAAGCACATTCAACTTCTTTGGCTTCCTGGAAAACCATATGCCCTATCCTGCCTCAGGTCCTTTGCACAGGCTGCTGCTCTCTACTGCCACACACACTGATGGGTCACCATGTTGGAAGGGCTGCCTGCAGGCCCTCTCAGGCTTCCCAGAAGCTTTCTCTGTACCATGCCCTCTGCTGTGACTCAGTACAGCACAAAGGCTCCACGCATTTAATTTGCCAAAAGCGTGGAAGTTCCAGGGGAGAAAGAACCACATGGACACCCTTCCCGTTGTCCCCAGATTCCCGTTATAAAGGAGTGCAGGGGAAGGTACAGGGCGGCGCAGTAGCCTTTGGGAAGTGCGAGCAGGAGGCAGATGGGGGTGACCTGCAGTCCACATCTCGATGCAGGGAGTGAGTCCTTTGCTGTGGTAACTGAAATCACTGTTGTCCGGACACCCGGGTCCTTCCAGAGAGGCCCACTTACACTGCCGCCCAAGGTCCACTCAGCTTCACCCCACCTTTTCAGCCAGCACGGGCATCTTCACCTCACTCCCTGTCCCCTGTGGGTGAGCAGCCCTCCGAGGCTTTGCCCTCCCCTGGGCTTCTCCTCGGCAGGGTGCTGGAGCCCGGTGTGGCCCTTGTCCATGGGCCTCCTGCCCCTCTGCCCTGCTGTCTCCCTGCACCTGGGTGCTGTTTTCTGCAGGATCTGAGGTCCTGTCAGGACCTTTCATGCCTGTCCGCCTGCCACGAAAGTCCTGCTCCTGGCTCTGCAGCCTCGCCCTGCGCACTTCCCCTCAGGGCATAGGGAAGCTCCCCAATGCTCCCCCAGGCTGCGCCAGCCCTGAGGCTGTGGGACCCGGCCCCACTTGGTTCTCTCAGCTGCTGAGGTGCTGGAGCTCCACAGAGTGGAAGGAAACCAGCTGCTGTCCACCCAGACCCCTGCATCTGTGCCCCCACCTTCGAGCACCCTGAACCCCACCTCCTGCTTCCGCTGCTCTCTGCTCCTTCGGGCCCCAATGCTGATGCTGCTCTTAGCACAATTCCCACCCAGCACCTCCCTGCTGAGCGCTCTTGGTGGACACTCACCCTTTATTTTGTGTTTTGTGCTCCTGTGACACCCCGCTTTTGCAAATAAGAGGTGTGTGATTCTGCACTGTTGCCTTCTGCAAGCTCACAAACTTCAAAGAAGACACAGCACTTTCCCACCGTGGCTGCACTGATCTCTGCTCCTGCAGCCCGCGGGGTGTAGTGCCAGCTGCTCCACATCACCTCCAAGGAGGACAACTACACTTGAGGTCTCTCATCTCTCCCTGCAGCCTGGGGAGGGGCAGTGGGCAGCATGGTCCTGCGGCTCGTGTGCCTTTGACAGGAGACTCAGTGACTCAGCACCTCTAGTGTACACTTATTTGACAATTAGATGTCTTCTTTTGTGATGATGCTGATAAAATTTTTCACTTACTTTCCTATAGAGCTGTAGGTCTTTTAAAATTATTTTGCAGAACTATCTCTCTGAAAGCTGAACAGGTAACGTCCTGTCTAACTCCTAACTACATTCCCCAGTGCATAGCCAAGAGGAGTGCATTTGACATATTCATCAACAAACACATGAAAAACTGTCCACAGAGGTGTGAATATTGTCCCCAACCCAGACTTCCAAAGGCCTGTCCTTCACAGTGTGTATAACCCGTCACAGATGGAATCCTACACAGCAGTGAAAAGGATACCTGGTGCCCACAATGAGAATGAGGTCAGAGTCACAATGACGAGTGGGAGGAGTCCGGCACCAGAACCATGAGCATGGCATAACTGCATTCTAGAAAGTTCTGTACCCAGGCAAAGCCAGGTGTGGTGTTTAAAGTCACGATCTGGTTACTGGGGAGGGGACACAGGTGTTATCCCAGGAGGGTGGAAGGAGGTCCACTTCTACCTGTTGTGTGACTCGGGCTCCTGACACCCACCTGGGTTGGTCACTCTGTGTGGTCTCGGTGAGCTGCAAATCTGTGACTTGTGCTGTCTGTGTGTGACTCACACATCAATATGGGTCCAAAGCCCAGAACCCTCAGTAAAGACCGCCCTGTGCTGGGCTCTGCTGCAGAAGGCACCCACGCTCAGGAGTGAAGCGCAGGGGGTTTGGGAATATCAGGCCTCTGGGATAACTGTTCCCTCTCTACACCTCACCAAGTGTCCCAACCACAGCAAGGTCACAGCCCAAGGACACTTGGCCATATGGAAGCTGCCACTCTGGGAGTGCAACATTCTGGCGACTACTCTGTAGAGCTTATCAACACCTTGATTGGCAGACTGCAGCCTCTCAATAAAGTGTGCGCCCATCACTAGGTCTAGTGTCTGACCCTAGAAACCTGTTCTCTCCCCGGCTTGTTTTCCTGAAGAGCAAAGAGCAGGAGTCAGACACTCATGGTCCTCGGAAGCAGCCCTGCATGAGAGCCAGGGCACCTGCCTCCTGGGCCCACCTGCCACCTGCTGCTAGGCCACCTTGTGGCTGGTCACACCTGATTTTCAACTTCAAGACAAGCTTTAGAATACTGAGCCCCACCCCCTCCCCTAGCTCATGTGGACTGAAAAAATATCACTCAGTTAAGAACAAAAAGAGCAAAAAGGTTGGTGTTGCTTCGGTGTTTCTAGAGAACTTCGGAGGAAAATATAATCAGTCAGAAATGTCTCAAGAAATACATCACATTAATGCACTGGGCCAGGTCCACCTGGTTGAATAGAGACCCAAGAAGAGGAGCATTTCCTGGATGGCACAGCCAGATCCTGAGTCATTTTTCTTCATCATCTGGTCACAGTTTGCAGGAGTAAGAAGAAGAAAGCACCTTTCTGGAAAGCTATTTATCTTCTCTCACAGAAGACAATGTTCTGTAGCGTAAACAGATCATTAGAAAAACTTCACCAAGAGCCTTTCTGGAAATGCTGGTCAGGCTGTCCATGAATCTGCACATCCAGACAGAAGGTGACCTCAGGTGTGGGTGGGAGCCTGCTACCCAGGCAGACACGGCAGATGGATTTGCAGCCAGTCAGGCCGAGGGCCAGCCCATTTCCCCCTGAGTGGGGTGTCAGCCCTTCACCGTGTGCAGTGTTCCACCCACGTCAGGTGCACAAGGTCCAAACTACTGTCCAAGTTCCTCACTGGTGCCAGGCTATGTGCAGAGAAAGATGCACAGAAGGGCAAGATACTGAATCAGGAGCTTAAACACCTAAAACAGGAAGGACGGTACCATCCCCGGGAGTCACAGCATCATTAGAAATGGGTCATCGGCAGCCACGTACACACAATCCCCAAAGACCCCAGTTCTCTCCAGTAGGATTTTCCCTTTGGTAGCCACTCTGCGCTGACCACATGCCTATCCCACCCTTTCATCTCCAGGACTTGCTCCTCTCCTAGTGTGCTTGATCTTGCAAACCAAAGCTCCCACAGCCCCCAGAGAACCGGGACCCAAGCCAGACTTATGTCATTGGAAATGGGGTCCAGGTAGCTGAGGAACCACCCGATCCACTGTTTATGCAAAGAACGTGTCCTCAGCACCAGCCACCTCCATGCCCTGCACCAAAAGGAGCTGTGGACAACAGAGAGAAGGCAAACAAAGCCCTCGGCCTCTAAACTCAGTGGCTCCACAGAGCCTGCTAACAAGGTAGCCATCAAATATCAAGTCACACACCCTCACGCAGTGAGACATATGGGACAGAAGTGAGAAGTGAGGCAGCTGTAAAGAGGGGATCTGCAGAAGCGTCCCAGCAGAGGCGCCAGGGAGGAGCTAGCTCCCATGGAGACGCTGGAGCCAAGCTCCCCGCTGCCGCTCTTCAGCCATGGCAAGTGTCCCAGGTGGCTTCCCAGTCTTTAGGTCCCTGGTGTCCCAGTGGCTTCCCAGTCTCTGGGTCCAAATGACAGTAGTCATTGTAGCATAGTAGTCTCTAGTAGCAAATGACACGACAGGGCCAAGTGATAAAGCCTTTCAGCTTTGCAGGGCACGAATGTGTCACTGGGCTGACCACAGGACATGAAAGCAGCAGCCATAGCCAACATGAAACACTTCTCAGCCTCTGAAGGACAGAAAAGAGAGAGGGGGGCTAGGAGAGAAGTCACAGGGCCCAGTCCACAGGATCTGCCTCAGGCTCCTTCCACCACTCAAGCCAGGGCAGCAAACCCTAGATTATAACCACTGCAAGATGGGCCCTGTGGGCTGCTTCTCAGGCCCTGAGCTGTTCTTCCCTCCACAAAGAGGAGCTTTTCAGTAAAATACAGAAAAATAAAAGTTGTCTGTGCAGCCCTTCCATGGACCCCTCTGTGACCAGCTCCGCGTGGCAGCTGTCAGAAACAGTCAGGGCACTCATGGGCACCCGTGTGTCTCCTCCAGTATTTCACTCTGGTTTGCAACTGAGTAACAGGTCCTGGAGAATGTTCCACGTCAGCATACAGAGATGTGTCTTCTCTTTTTCATGGCTATGAGGCCAGGATTCTGCATCTGGTTAAAGTTTCCCAAGCAATCAAAAGAGGCAGTCAAGTGCAGGATAAAGGGCCGCCTGCCACCACGGTGGCCTGAGGAGCCCAAGATTGGGGTCTGGGGGAACTTCTGGGTCCTTGGCCCCTCCATAACTCCAGAAAGGAGGGTTATTAGTCACCCCACTTTACACACCCAAGGGACATTTGAGACACAAATGGAAATTAACTTACCTGAAGTCATGAAGCTAGTAACACTGGATTGGCTTTCTATTACTGTGATAAAATACTTGACAACTTCAAGAGGGAAGCTGCATTTTAGCTACGAGTTGCAGAAGCTTCAGTCATGGTGAGCAGGTCCACTGCTTTCAGCCTGTGGTGGGGCAGGAGCATCACGGCGGAGGGTTCAGTGGAAGGAAGCCGCCTGCCTTGTGGCGTCCAGAAGCAGGGGCGGGGTAGTGGGTACAGTACAGCCTTTAAGGTCACCCCTCCGTGACCTACTTCTCCAGGTAGGTGCCAACTTCGTAATAGCCCATTCAGCGGTGAAGTCATCAACACATTGATCCACTGGTTAAAGCCTTCATGATCCAATCAGCTGGCCACACCCGCCTCTGATGTTGCCATGTGGGTCATCAAAGCCTTGGTACATGGATCTTTGGGGAACACTTTGCATTACAAGTCATAACAAATACTGTCACAGAAAGGGTTCCACCCATGTGACGTAGACTGGGACTCATGCAGCCACCTCGATCAGCACTGTCCACACCACAGTGTTCCTTGAAATGATAAATTGTCCAGCACACTTGACACAAGAGCAAGGTCTGTCCTCCTGGGGTCCTCACCACGTCTTCAACTCTAAGATTTTCCATAGAGCGAAGTTGTGTCTGGGTGGGTGTGAAACAGAAAAGCCCACAGGACACCTGGGGGATGCAGGAGGAGAGAGCTGGGGTGCAGCTCCATGTTCACACCCCCCTCCGCCATCCGCGCATTCTCCCTCCACATCCCCCAGCAGCCACACTCCAGGTGGGCACAGTCATAGAGGTGTTCGAAGGTCCCTGGGCTGAGAACTCACCCAGTGCTTGGGAAGACCAATGCCTCAGACCCATGAAAGCACCACTCTCCTTCCCGGCTGGCACCAGGGACGGGGCATATTCACCTCCCCGGACACCTTAGAGTCTGGCACAGAGTGGGTGCCTGGGGAATGTATATGAGGTGGTTTTCATTCCTGAAGAAGAGGGGATCCCATCACATGTACCTCAGAACCATGGCTGCGAGGATGGAGTTAAATGTGTTATCTGATTCCTTCCGAAACTGCTGGTTACTCTACAGAGTGTCCACACCCGGCGTGGGACAGATGCAAAACATATGGCCCTTGTTTTCCAAGAATGTCCTCTCCTCTAAGTGAGACAGATGTGTGCAGCATTGCGCATCTGAGAAAGCAGACTACAGCAAACATGCAGAGGGACACAAGGGCACAGGTTTGTCGCCAACCCCTGAGCAACCACCTGAGGCTGGACTTGCCCATGCCCATTTACTACTCCATCCTGGTGCTCAGCTTGTGAACCCCGACCCCGGGCCAGGAAAGCTGCCTGGGAACTGCTTCCCATGTGTGTGAAGGACAGTGGCCATGAGGCGGCTGCCAAGGGTGCCTCCCTGTGTGTCCATGGGGTCTTCAGACAGGCCTACGCAAAGCAGAGGTAACAGGACCGCCAGTAGCCAGGCCCTCCCTCTCTGAGCCTATAAAGTCCTCCTTTCTGGGGTGGGTGAAAGATTCATGGGGCTCCTCATGGAAACAGAGACGTGTGGTAGATGCAGGCACCGTTCCCTTGGTCTCCTCCATGCTGCACACCAGCAAGCCGGCGCGCCTGGGAGCTGCAGAGCCAAGGTCCCTCCATTCACTCCTCACACAGTGCTCGGGCCATGTCACCAGGGACTCATCCCTGTGCCCACAGCAGGAGGCCGCCTAGCTTCTGTCTCCCTGGAGCTCTGAGACCGAGGCCAGGTGAGGCCAGGGCACCCCCGGCGTACACACAAGAGGACCCATTGCCATGCCCTGAACATAGTAGGGACTTTACAACCATGTGCAAACTGAAGCAAAACCAATTTCAAGAGCTACTGATAGTTAATTTCCTTCCCTCAACCTAATCCTGCTATCTCTACATTTTAATTTCTTTCTCCTTACTCTTTCATGAAAGTTGAGCCAGGTGAAAGAATCCATTTATACAGTTAAATAAGAACTCCATCTAATTGTGCTAACGTGTGCTGATTTTAAAGGCAGATATGAAGGATGTAGATTTGCAAAACTCAACACTCATTTTTGAACATTGATTATGTGCCAGGTCCTGGGAATGCATAATTTCTAAAATCCTCTCTGCTCTCGGGAAGTGTTTCTAAAACCCAGTGTCCACAGGAAAGGCAGAGGGCGGAGGGTGTGCTCAGGTGATCACGGTGCAAAGAAATAAGGACCAGCAGGTGGTTAGGGCAGCAGAAGGAAACAGTGTGTGGGGAGGTCAGTAACAGGCTCCAAGGGGCAATTTCTGCAGAAGAAAGGCTTAAAGGGTGACACAGAGTATGCAAAGTGATCGAAGGGAGAAACGTCACTTCCCATCACAAAAGAGAAACATTTGAAACATTCAAACTCCCCAAAAGGCACAGCATTCTCAGAGACCGGTAGATACGTTCCTCCTCACCAAGCTTGTACCCCGAGCAGACATCACTAATCAACCCCAGCCTTGAGCCCCAGGAAGCCCTGAGCATCTCAGAATCTTTCTCAGAAGAAGAAGGAGAAGGAGGAGGAAGAGAAGGAAAAGAGGAGGAGGAGGAGGAGGAGGAGGAGGAGGAGGAGGAGGAGGAGGAGAAGGAGGAAGAGGAGGAGGAGGAGGTGGTTCCAGACTGCCGCAGAGTTGGCGGCAGGGACAGCACCCCTGGCAAGGGAGTACTTAGCTTCCATCCCGGTATGGAAACTGAGGAGCACCAATGGTACAGAGAGCACTGGTGGTGGGTGGCGGCCCCAGGAAGAAGTTGGACAGCACTAAGAGCAGGTAGTCCTTTGCCTGGACCTCCTGGCTCCCAGAGCCCCATTTTACTCTTGACCCTGACCAGGCTGACAGGTGGTCAAGGCTCCACCCCCTGAGACCTGCCAGGTCCCCCAGCCCAGGCTCTCCCACGTGGGCCAGCCTGACCCACCCACAGATCAAGCCTCCAGGTCCCCTGGCACTGCCACTCACCTGGTACTGAAAGGGGGTCCAGGCCAGCCCCGGCCAGCTACGCAGGGTGCCTGGCTACATGTGGTGCCCAGCTGATGCTCTCGGCCACCATGGGTTCTACAAACACTCATTCCCTTCCAAACTTTTTACAAGCAGTCAGATTTTTCTGTGGTTTCTCTGCGAGGCACTACATACCCACCACCATGTTTTTATGGTTCCCGGAGAGCTCGCTTCGCTTCTGTGGGCCTTAACGTTAGAGAAACAACAAAACAACTCCATCCCAGCAGAACGAGCAACTTGCACAAAGAAATCTGCTAACTTTTAGCAACATCAATAAAACACCTCTCTGCCACTCCAGCCTTCTAGGTCGGGAGCTTGTAAACAAGCACCCTAAATGAGAAGAACCAGGATCACTTAAGAGACAGACAGCCAGGGAAAGAGTGGCTGGCTTGGGAGACTGTGCTCTCGTTAGGTTTTATTGCTCTTAACTTACCCATTATCTTCCCTGGGCTTCATCAGAATCATGGCATCGCTGGACCCACTGACCTGAGAGGATCACCGCCTTCGAGAGGACAGGAGACCAGACTGTAGCTGCAGCAGACTGGGTCAATACGACCTTCTCTGGCCCCTGCACAGTGACCAGGCTCAGCACCATTCTGGACCAGAACAGACAACAGGGGTCCCTGGCATTGGAGAGAGGGCAGCCCGGGCACCCAGGCCTCCTGGGCTTTGTGGGTGCGTCTTTGCTCTGTGTTGGCCACTCACATTCAAGCCCCGGCTCCAGGGAGGCTGCGAGCCCCTCTGGTCACGGCAGGTCAGGCTCAGGAAGCCTGGTGACCTTTGGGGCTCACCTGCATTCCTCCAGCTTCTGCCTGGGGGAGACCCCGGGCTCCTCACCTGGTACCCTGGGGAGGCAGGTCCTGAACCAGGCCCTAAAGCAGAGGCTCCTCCGGAATCGCTCCCGGGAATGATGCACAGGCCCGAAGTGCCATTGGAGCCCTTTGTTCTGCAGGACGGTCCCCCAGGTCCACGTCCACCTCTGTGCCCTTTGAATCAAGTGCACGTGTGTTTGTATGTTTTGAAGGAGGAAGAGAATAAAAAAATACGAAGCGCAACCCCGAATTATTGCTTCTCCCCTCAAGTACACTAACTGGGTCCACGCTGTTGGAAGCTCTCAAAGACTTGTTTTCAAAGGGTAAATTTCTAAGGATTTCAGAAAAGATGGTCAAATGTAGTATTTTCTTTTTTCCTTCTGAAGAATGGCGGATCACAAAGTTATCTGAGTTTTACAGCCGGGAAGGTGAGGAAGCGTGGATTTGAACGGGCTGGGCGCAGACGCAGCAATCCCTGCACCCTACTTGCGTGCTCGGTTAATTTCTTTTTGTTTTATAATTACAGCCCCTTCCCGGGCCAGCGACGGAGACGGGGCAACAGCGCCACCTGTGGGAGGCCGGCGGCCCCGCAGCGGAGCCCGAGGAGAGGGTTGGGGCGTCCAGGGTCCACCTCTGCCACCCACCTCGGGGCGCCTGGGGCAGGACTCAATCATCTGAAACACAGAGGGCTGTGGCTATTTTGCAGAAAAAGCAGCATCAGGGTTTTTCTTAATTGGCCATTCCTTTTTATCTAGCAATTACTCCAATCTAGGAGCTCGGCCTGGGTATCACTCATGTGCAGAGATAAAACAGAAGCACTCTGACCACTTATTAGTGGAGACTGTTAAATAAATTACGGCCACACAAAAGCCTGTTCAAAATGTGTGAAGAGTTCACCTCCACGTCAGAGGGGCATCTCAGCAGTTAGGACAAACAAAACTCAGGGCTCCGCGGCCCATGCCACAGGAGTCATTAAACTTGGAGAAGTGGGTTGCCGTAGCTAAATATGAAGATTAGCTGTCTGACATCAGCTTTTTATATCAAATCTGGCAATAATTTTTCACTTGTCCAAGGCAAAATATACGTAAGAATAATTCCCATACTTTTTCTCTATCTTCTGTTCCACCATGAAATTTTAGTAAGAAACATTTGGCTCCTGTGTTTACACAGACCTTATGGAATAAATGCAGTCCTTAAAATCCCAGGTTTCCCTTTTTGTGACCATAACCCCAGACATTCTTGCGTAAAATCTAAAGAGTTAGGCTTGCTCACCATCTTGCAGAGTTCAGCATGAGAAGTCTCCCAAATCCCTAGCTCGGTCCCTCTCTGACATTCAGTGTCTGGCACACAGCACAAGCGGAGCTCCCAGGAAGACTGCAGCAGCGTAATTTTCCAGAATACTTTCCCTGGGTTACAGCTTGGGAAAGAGCACACAACCTAGTCTCCCGTCTGCAGCCCGGGCCATGTCTGGGGATGTGTCCTGATGAGTCTGTGCAGGTGCTGGTGTCGCTTGCTATTCACCTGACTGTGCATGATCTCACTGAGCACTGAGCCACGATCCTGACCAGCCATTGAAAAAGTGAGTGGGAGAGCCCTTCTAACACAGACACTGAAGGAGAAGAAGCCCCTTGAACACAGCCTGCGTGTCAGATCAAGATGCCAGTCCCGGCTCGCCCCCATGCACCTGCTATCCAGGCACAGAAGAGAAGCCTTGTGTCACAGACTGTAGGCCGGCATCCCTGCTTCCAATCCGGTCCTCTCCAGTTCTCACCAATAGGCAGATGGACCCTCTCATAGGGTGACCGAAAACCTGTCACTCCTACCGCCAATCCACAATCGTCCTTACACTGAAATCCGAGGTCCTTGTGAGGCTGGGGAGGCTCAGGGATCCCCCGGGCTCCCCTCCCGCTGCAACCCCCTCTGCTCTTGCCCTGTCCCACAGGCTGCAGCTGCAGGGTCCTCTCCACCCAAGCCCTTTGACTCGGCTGTCTCCCCAGCTTGGCCGTCTCCCTCTCTGGGTTCCTGCACCACACCCTCTCACCCCTGGAGGTTTCTGCTCTCGTCATCCCTGCAGGGCCTCCCTGCCAGCACCACACCGAAGCAGGAGCCCCTGGCTTGTCTGTCTCCTTCTCCTGCCCGGTGATGGCACACATTCATTTGCTTCTTCCCGGCACCCCCATGAGAAGTGAGCTCCCTGAGAACGAGGCAGTGACCTGTCCTCTAATCCGGGACCTGCGTCTAGATCTCTGCCTGGAAATCAGGGGGCACTTGGCAAATATTGGTGATGAGACAAACGCGTTGGATTTTTGAATGCAATAAACAAGATAGTCTCCTTCATAACTGCATAGACGAAATCAACTTCCAGATGTTTCATTTTGCAAAAGAATATGGCAAAAGCATTCTTCCTAGAGCTAAACATAGAAGAGCCCTGTGACAGAACAATCCCATCGTTAGGTACACATCAACAAGGAACGCAAATAGGAACTCAAATGTCTGTATGTACCGCAGTATTGACAGATGTATCATCTATCATCACAGTGACCACAAGGAAAAACAGTGCAGATGCCCATCATCCTTAATGAAGAAGCAAAATATGGCACAGGCTTATAGCACTGTTCAGTCCTAAAAAAGGAATAAAATTCAGACACGTGCTCAGCAGAGACGGACGAAGAAGGCATCCTCAGTGAAGTAAGCCAGATACAAAAACAGACAAGTGTGTCATGGTTCGTCTCAGGTGAGCTGTCCAGCATGAGCAAATCCACAGGAACTCGGATGGGAGTTAGCGGAGGCTGGGGGAGGGTAGGAATAAGTGTCATCATTTTGGGCTGACGAACATATATGAAAAGAAAATGATATTCCTTACTCAGTCTGTCTGGACTTTATGAAATTAGATTAATTTATCCTGAGATTTTTTATTAGATGAATCAGCGCTTGTGAGAGTCTTTTACCATCTGTTTAACTTAACATTCTAACAAAACTTCTGATTTAACATTCTTTATTGGTTTTATAAAAATGAATTCTGATAATTATGTACATAAGCAGTGATGCCTTATTTACTATGCAAGGCAGCGAAAATACTTCAATGCCGAATTCTTATATTTCCTCATGTCATTCGTGAATATTACTCAAAGTTTCTACCTATATATTACTTCTGTTCCCCGAAGACAAAATATTCACTTCTACAAGTGTTTGTTAAAATTGGGAGCACTTTAACAAATAGCTCTCAAATATAGTACCTTCTAACATGTCATTAAATATTCTCCACTGAATGTAATTTAGGCCTTTTCAGTTACATCAGAAAATTCACTAATATATTTCCATAAATTACAATAAATAATGTCCTGTTAAACTTATGGAGGGTTTTCGGCTAATGTGTGATGTGACTAATTCAAGTCGGGCTCTTTCTTGTTCCTCCCAGGTCCTCTGCTTCTTCCCACCAGCCGTACCTGTGAGAGGGACACCCTGTCCCACCAGGGTCCTTCAAAGGAATTCAGGCGCTGTGTTCCAGTGGTCATTGTGTGTGGGGAGGAGCAGGGGAGCAGGACTTGAAAGCCCAGTGCCTGCTGTGCTGGTCTGGGTCACCTCTGCCAATTCCAGTAACCAGACAAAAGCCTCTGCATCCATGGGAAACCCACAGAAAGGACTGTCGCACAAAGGCCCATGGTTCCACAGAGCCCACACCCCATCTTTGATGAGAGGAGGGTTTTAGATAGTACAAGGGCAAATATTTCACATTCTGAAGTGTTTAGAACTTAGGGCAGGCAATATGGATTTCAAACCAATGTTGATAATAAGAGTCCATTTAAATAAGCATATTTAAATTTAAAACGTGTCTATTTGAGGAAACAAAGGATGGAGGATGTGGTGAGATGGGATGGCAGTGTCGCAGGGCTGCCCTGAGCTAGCGGAGGCTCCCTGCTGGCCTCCAGCTCCGCAAACCCACACTTAGGGCAGTGATCAGACGCTGGAAGCAGGGTGAGGTATGGGGACTGAGGCCTAGCTGGGAGCTGCAGTCTCCGCCTGGCAGGGGTGGACAGGAATGGGCAGCAGGCAGACAGCGAGCTGCTCCTTCCCCTGCTATGCAGGGCCCACAGAGCGGAAATGTCATCTGCTGCCTTCACATTCTGTTCCTTCCCCGTCCCCACCACCCACGCCACACCCCTATTTCTGCTTGGTGCCCAACTCCTCTGTCTTCCTGCTCTTGGCAAATCCCAGCTGCCCACCTCTACCCCACGTTCGGTGTCCATGCCATGGACCCCCAGGAACACTTGTCATGGAGGGGCTTCCACCTTCTTGGAGTTGCAAAGCCACCAAACATAGTTGTAGGCCCACCGTGGGCCGTCTTAAGTGACCCATTGGAAGGTGACAGAAAGAGCTCATGGACCTTCCATGTGTACAGCAGTTTTAAATTATGATGACCGACCCCTCCCATCCCACCTCTGCCCCTGCAGCAGGTGCTCCAGAGAACAGAATGATCATTTGGGGAACAATTCAAAGTGACAGCCCAGGGGAAACCTGTGGCACTACGCCACGATACCAGTGCTTGCTAGATGTTAAAGAAACTGGGTATCAACAGCAGAAGCCCCCCATATACCCTGTCTGCTCACTAGAGAATAATCAGATGCATTGCAGTGGGAGGATATTGACCTTCAAATTGTCAAGGTCACTGAAAACAAGGAAAGTCCAAGGAGAGCTCAGAAAGACGCTGTGACTAACTGGAGCATGGTCCTCTGAATGGAATCCTGGAACAGGAGAAGGACACGGGAGGAAGCTAAAGAATACTTGAAAATATGTTTCTTTAGCTAACAGTAATGCATCATCTCTTATTCGTTAATGTAACAAATAGATTATGTTGACGCAGGAGGTCCTGTTAATTAGCTTTCTACAGTTGGGGGAATCCCTGGCTTGCACAACCTAAAGAAGGCGAGGTTGATTTTGGCTCACAGTTTCCAAGGCTTCAGTCAGTGGTTGGCTGGTTCCATTGTTGTGAGCCTGAATGAGCAGAGCATCCTGGCAAAGGGCACCCCAAAAGCAAGCTGCTCACCTCATGCAGCCATGAAGCAGAGATAAGGGAAGAACCAGAGAAGAAGGGGCCAGATCGCTTCAAAGGCAGTGACCTGTTCCTCCAGCTGGGTCCCACCTCCCAGTGATCTATTCCATTACTAATTCTCTAGTGAATTAATCTAATTGCCCCATAACTCAATCTGCCCTTTAGATTCTTTCTCACTGCGCATTAGGGATCAAGCCCTCAATAATGGGTCTTGGGAGAACACTTCATACTTAAACTGTAACAGATATTAATTAGGAGGACTTGGGGTCTGGAGGATTCTTAATCTCTCTGTATTATAATAGCAGTTTTTATATAAATTTAAACTGTTCTAACATCATTTGTCATAAAACAAAACACAAATGGTCAAACATGTTTCCCAAAGCTTTGAGGTGCTGGCATAAAACAGAGCTATTGTTTGGACCCACTTCCCATCGCAGAGCACCCACGTTGTGTCCACTCTGGGGCTGTCACACAGAATGATAACACACCTAGAAGACCAGCAAGCCCAGAAGAGGAGCAGCTGGAGTCTGCATGCAGCATGTTCTGTAGGGATTCAAGTCTGCAGAGCCCCGTGAGCAGGCAGAGCCAGGAGGAGACTGCAAGTCCCAAAGGGCAATGTCCTGCAGCGTCCAGAGCAAGCCCAGTCTGCCTCAGTGTACGCTGGTGATGGAGAGGCGCCAGGGTAAGTCAGGCTTGTCGGGATGGAGTTACTTGCATGGGTCACCTCTAAGCCTCTCATCACAGGCCACCCAGTGCCCGTGCAGAGCTGCCTCCGTCTGCCAAGCAGTGTTGAGAGCCACACCGGAGGGAGGGCTGGATCAGGCAGGGGTGTTCAGTATGGGGAAGCAGCCAGTCTTGGACACCTGCATTTCTACAGACACTCTGCTACCTCTTCTCTGTGGGCAACTCCTACGCCACGTCTTTTGATTTCTGGAGCACTGAAAATAATCAGCAACCATGCCCTGTCAGAGTTTGCCATCTGTGGTTCTCACAAATCATTCAGTGAACTTAACAAAGTTCTACTGAGCATCCACCTCTGGAGAGGCCAGAGGAGGAAGGTTATCTCCCACCACTAGACCACTTCTTGGCCTTGACGCAGTGGACATGCCTCTGGGTTGGCAGGCAAGCATCCCCCTTTGGAGGTGGTTTGGAGACAGCTGACCCACACAGCAGTTCTAGGGATGGGTCCCATGCCCCAGATGCAGACAGAGATTAGTGGAGAGATGGGGCTGGAACCCAACCGAGTTAAGAGGAGCCTTCCTCTGGGGTTCCAGGGCAGGCTCCTTCCCGGGTGAGGGTGCTGAGCTGATAGGACAGGATGTGGATCTGTTGGCAGCCAACTCTTCCTAGCTTGGAAAGGTTCAGCTCAGTGAGTTAACGAGAGAGAACAGAAGTGTGTCCCTGCACCACTGGAAGTCCCTAGACATGCTCCTTGTGAACAATTCAGCCCTTCTCTTTTCCAGCACTCAAGATTTAACCCACAGCCTTCAACTGAACTGCACCCCCAAGCCTTTTCCTCAGTATTTTCATTCTCATTTTGAGACAGGTTCTCACTAATTCGCTAAACTTTCCAGGCTGAGTTTGAATTTGTAATCCTCCTGCCTCAGCCTCCTAGAGTGCTGGGATCACAATGCCAGGTCCACTCTGCCAGGATTTTCCTATTCCCTTTTAATCCAGTTTAAGACGGATTTTCTTGAACCTGAAGAGTCCTGGAAAGTGTGTAGCCACTGGGCTCATGGATTCCTGCGTGGGGCAGATGTGGTGACCATGCCTGTACCGCGTTAAGCTCAGCTGCTTGACACCACACACTCTGGGGGCTGCTTGGTCGCCCCAGCACCCTGCCACACTGGAGAGGCAGCCCTTTCTGTGCAGGGCCGAGCTCCCTCGCCCTTCTGCGAGGGAGAAATGGGTTAGAAACCATTACTGGAAGTCTTCTACAGGGAGAGCAGCACCTGGTGCTTAGGTTTTGACAGGATCTCCAATTTGACAAAGTTTCTTTTGTGCAAGCTTCTGAGAGACCCAAGTGTTCTAACACATCTCTCATCTGACCACAGAAGAATTCTTTTCTTAAAAATAGAATACTATGCAGAACTGTTTCCCTCCCTACCTTACTGAAAGCTCTTTTTATGTGATGCTCCTTCTTGAAGTCCTGTGTCTTACAGCTCTCAGCCACTTCCTTGAGGCAGCCTCCTCTCCCCCCAAGTCCTCCAGACGGGCCTGGTGGGGCGGGGTTCTAGCAGGCAGGGGTCACTGCCTCCTGCTCTTTGGGGACTTCACATCAAGAACATCTTTTGTGCAAAGTTTGGGTATTTGGCGGCCAGCAAAAGCGTCCTGTTGTTGATTTCAAAGGACTTCAAAAATTAAAAGCAGCCGCTCCCAGTAAAACATATCTGTGCCGCTGTCTTTAGTGGATCTAAATATGCATCAGGGCTCCGTAAGCGCTCAGACATTTCACCTTGACATGGCAGTGCCAGGGGACAGGCACCTCCGGCAGGATGCTTTGCACAAATATCCGTTTCTTGGGACCAAAGGAGCCATTTGGAGATGTCTCATTTGAAGTCTTTCCTTTTGAAATATCTTTGAACTTATTTCATCTCCTTTTACCTTGCTTTTTGACAAACTGGCACCTTCTCAAACTTTCAGAGATATCCTAATTTTTAGTTTGAAATTTTGAGGAATTGCTGGGGTAATGTCTGCGTAAAGCCACTATCTGACACATCCAATAAAGGTTCACTCACTTGCCTTTACGGTGCCATGCAATTCACTTGATTTGAAGTCAAATGATAGCATGGAGATTAAAAAGTAATGGGACAGGGAATAGGCGATTCTAGCTGTGTGTGTGTGTGTGTGTGTGTGTGTGCGCGCGCGCGCGCGTGCGCATGCACACAATTTAAAGACAACCAAGTTTAAAATGCCCAAAGTTTGATAAAATGCTTTGGTCATTTCAGCATCACTGATGACAAGGCGGGTTTTCCTGGACCCTGTGAGCTCGTGGGTGACAGGGCTTCCTCAGCCCCATGGCAGTGGCGCTGTGAGCTGCTCTCCCTCCTGCAGCCCCATGCATCAGCCTCTCCAGTGTCTCAGCCAGCGTCGCTGCTGTGGTTTGCACACTGTGGTAGGGGCTGGTTATGGTGCTCTTCAACCTCTCTGTGCCTTCTCCTTTTTCCTTTTTTAAAATGTGTGCCTGGAATCAAACTCAGGACTTCGCCCTCACCAGGCAGGTGCTATGCCGCTGAGCTACATCCCCAGGCCTCTGTGCTGTCTCCTCCCACACTGCCCATCTCCCTTTGTGGGTTCACTATCTGCCACTGGACACAGTCTAGGAGGCTGTGAGGCCAGGGCAGAGGGTGCTGCTGAGGCAGACAGGTGCGGGAACTCAAGCTGGGAGGTTTCAGTGGGTCCTCGCGCCCCCCCCCCCCGCAACATCTTCACTGTTAACCAAAATGACACAGAATAGAGACTGCAGTTAACCCGATCTATGCCAGGTGCACTGAGCTAACACACCTGATGTGGGGTCCTCCCAGCTGTGCCCCACCTGGACTCTGCACTTGCCTTCTCCCCAACCTGCATCCCCAGCCTCAGCACCATGTTCATTCCCAGGGGATATGCTCTCCCTGGAGTCTCTATGATCTAACCGGCACTGTGTCCTAGGTGACACTTCCTGAGAAGGGACAGCCGGAGTCTTCCTAGATGCCCAGGTCACTGGGTTTTCCTCCTCGGTACAGAGGCACATAGTGCCCACCTCTCAGAATCCCAGGCAGTGCCCAGACCTGGGGTGAAAGTACCCACCCAGACTCCCTCAGGGAGAGGATGCACGACAGAGCATGCTCCACACCGAGGTGCTCCAGTGAGAACCCTGACTACTCCTCACCATCATGATCATGGGGCAACTACCTAGCCTCTCTGCTCTTCTGTTTCCTTATCTGTAAAATGCAGCTAATGTTATTACTGTGCCCCAAATGCCTGTTTTGCAGATTGATGGCTAGTTTATCTAAAGTACAAAGAACAGTTCTTAGCCCGGATAGTCACCTAGTAGGTGTCAGCTGCTTTATTCTTACTTATGCTCCTGTTGGTGTTATTATTCTTCTTACAAAAGAAAACTTTACTCTAGGGATGTAGCTCAGTGGTCGCATGGTGCTTGTCTGGGTCTGATCCCCAGCACCACAAATAAGGAAATGTACAAAATTGCCACATTTAAAGACTGAGGGGTGTGTGTTTGTTTTTATTTTGTTTTGTTACAGGGGATTGAACTCAGGACCTCACACTTGTCAGGTAGGTGCTGCACCACTGAGCTAAATCCTCTGCCTCCTGAGCTGGTTTTTATTAACAATTCATGAACCAGACAGCATCCTTTCTAAAGATTTAGGAAGATTCTTACTTAGAAAAGCTGAGCAGCGATGATAGGAGAAAGCAAAAAGGAGCTAAAGAAAGCAGACAGCGGAAATGGCAGTGGACCGCTCTTCACAAGGCTGCGCTTCCCACTTGTGAAAGAGAGGGCTTCCTCCTCTCAGCCAGGCAGACCTGGCCTCTGCTGTGAATCTCCTGAGTTTGGGGAGACCGGCCCCTCCCCGTGTTGCCTCTACTCAGGCAGCACCGTCAGAGTGACTCCGGTCAGTGAAGTCTGGTCCCTCAGGCCTCATGTGGGAGCTCTGTTCAAGCTGCCGCCCTCGTATGGAGCCCCAGAGCCCTGGTGCTAATCCTGTCACCCCCCGCCAGCCCAGCCTGCAAATGCAGTGGGTGTAGGCTGTGGCCATTGGCATTACAGATCAAACAGACTCACAGAAGTCAGGCTAGCAAAGCCACTGCCACACCACATGTGGTGTCTTCTGATCCAATAATAAAAATTAAAAACCAGACCACGGAGCATGAGAATGTAGAAAAGGAAGAGAAAGGACAAAGCCTTCAGCTTGAGATGAAGAGGAAACCAGAGGAGCAAGCTTCCGCTTCCCGTGCAGGGTTGCAGGTGGGCCGGGACTTCATCAGGGTCCTCAACACGTATTGGAAAAGTTTATCCCGGGACTCTTAAGTCCTCCAGCCACCCTGCTGCACTGGAGGCTTCCTGGCGTACCATTCAGGAGGAAATGGTATGCCAGGTAACACATTAAACTGGGGCCACAACTTCCTCTGCACAGAGCACCCTCAGCCAGTGTAAACAGCAGCCTCCAGATAAGTAGCTACCAAGAGAAAATGCAGAAGAAGCTGAGAGAAAATGCACCATCCTTCAGTGCAGGAGAGCGGAGTGCATGGGGAAGAACACATGTGACACTTCTAAGGGGCCCCGAGGTGAGACCCAGGAAGACGCCCACCCTTGGTCTCCAGGGTGGTCCCTGCCTGATTCCCTCAGGTGCATAAAATTCAGACAGCCATGTTGTAACTGACAGTGTCAAGAACCTGGCCCCTGAAGCGCCCTCTCTCTGGGTTCAGACTCCCTCCCATTGCCCCTTTTAGCTGTGGGTTGGAATAAGTGACACAATTCTCTAATAGGTAAACTTGATTCTGGAACATGAGTGAACTTACCCTGCAGGACCGAGCAGGGATCAGCACAAGCTAAGGGGTGTGACAGGGAGCCCAGCAGCAAGTAAGTCCTTGTCCTTGGTGATAGCAGCAACATGCCCTGCCCTTGTCATGGTGATGGGAAAACCCAGGTCTGCCTGACCAGCCTTCCGTCACCGTGCTTGCAGTCAGAGTCCCTGGATGGACCTCAGGATGAGGAGCTCCCACTGAGTTAACACCCTACGGTCCCTGTGTTATCTGCGGCAGACAGACCAGTATGGCGGCCTGGTGGATGATCACAAACAGACTGAACCTGGAAGGGACAGGGAAGACTGAGGGTGAGTGGGGGATTCATGCTTACTGTTGTCAGCTAAGAGCTTCAGCTGACAGGCTTTGCCAGTCTGGCCTAGGATGATAGGCAAAGCTCCTCTGCCCTCCAGAGGCTCTAAGCCACCTGCCAACCTTTGCCAGTTGATTCCTACAGGCTCAGCTTCCTTGACAGAGCAAACCCCCTTTGGATGACACAGCCCCACCAGGGATAGATATGCTAATAGGCCCCCATCCGGCTGCCTCTGAGCCCAGCTCCTGTCTCCCCACTCACTGGGTGGCTTTGTCTCTGCTGTCTCAGGGATTTAGAGCTGATCTGTGCCTTAAAGTCAAGAAGATGTGGGAGGGGAGGGATCCCTCAGCTCAGGCCCCAGCGCTGTTCACGTCTGAACGCTCAGGCCAGGTAGTGTGGATCTCTAAGTCCTAAGGCTGCACATGTAACTGAGCATCGTTTTGAGACTCGGCCTCCTGTGTCTGCATGGACAACAGCAGCAAAGCCCACTGCAAAAGGCCCCCTTGCTGCAGTCACCTCAGTACTAAGCCCTTCCGCAGTGTCCTGCTCAATGCAAAAGCAAATCCTTGCAGATTGGTAGCAGTAATCCAGTAGTAATCCTTGTATTACGACTCAGCAATATAAGGGAATGAGCAATGAGTGTACTTGGGAGGGGAGGGGCAGTAAGGTGCCAGTGCAATAAGCCAGTCAAAAGGCTTGGCAGTATCAGATCGCACACATGAGGACACGTGTGGATACGCCAAGATCAGATCCAGGGCAACGTGTGTACCTGTATGCTCAGCCTGGGGAGTGTGACGGGAGATGTCACAGGCAGAGAGGAACATGATGGGGTACAGGGGGAGGTGGTCCCATAGTAGTCAGCTCGGGCGCCCTCAGAGCATCCTGTGTTTGCACCCCTTCCTTTATCTCTCTAAGGTAGGTAGCCCTTTCCCAGATTATCACCCACAATGCCTGCCACACCAGGACCCTTGGGGAAGAGGAGAGGAGGTCAGAGAGCGACCATGTCAGATTGAATGACTTCTTTTGTGGAGAGGAATTCTAGTCCCTATCGTTTGGGGGAGAAAGAGAATTGAAAGACAGAAGGGCAGGACAAGTTCAGGGAGCCCCTGACCTCTGAGGCCCCTGGGTGTCTGTCACCTCAAAACACTCAACATGCCAAGGTGTGAGGTGTCCTGTTCTGAACCTCAGTACACATACCATGCACATGCCCAGGTATGACTTGGTCTGGCAGGATTGCTGTTACAAACTACCTTGACTGGATGGCTTGAAAACAGGATTTTCTCACAGTTCAGAAGGCTAGAAGCCCCAGTTTAAGGGTCAGCGTGACCAGCTTCTGCTGAGGCCCCTCTTCCAGGTTGCACACTGAGACTCACGTGGAGCCCAGAGGGCAGGGCAGCTGGCCAGGGAGCCAACTTCATTCACAAAGACTTCCCTAAGAGCAAGAGATAGTTCAGCTACTTACCAAGGGACAGAACCTGAGAGGCAGCCAGGCTGGGCGGCCTTATGAAGCAAACAGCAGGTGCGCTGGGATACGAGAGAACTCAGGCCCCATAGGTGGCTAAGCTCAGAAATACGGAGGCAAAGACAAAGAAAATGACAGGAGTTAACATAGGGACCGGCAGTCAGGACTCTGCTCCTTGGGAGGGAACTCCTTAGGCAAAATGGAATTCACCAGAAACTGTTTCTTTACACCAGGGCTGAGCTGGGTTTTTAAACATTTAAAGATAATGAGAAACTGGGTCCTCTTCTGAACTCTGCCTTAGAAACCCCAAGCCCCATGTGGTTATTTTGAAGCTGAAGGGCTACCTGTGGTAGGTGACCACCGGCCATTGAGCAAATTCTCATGCTCTGTTTATCCAAATTACACAAAGAGTCCACCCGGTGTCCCTCTTTGGGAACCCTCCAAACTTCTGGGAGCTTCCTTTCTGCATGTCCCGTCCCTGAAGACTCCCTCTAACTTCTCCTCATCCATTGTTTTATTACTCAGTGTGACTCTAGCCCAGTTGGGATGGCAGCCTGGTGCCCCGCATCATTCCACACCGCCCAAGGCCCCAATCCTAGCACTGCTGTGGTGGGGGCAGGACTCAAGCACATAAACTTCAGGAGGAAACGGTGTGCCAGGTAACACATTAAATTGGGGCCACAAGAACAAAGCCAGGTGTGGATGACAACTCGCTAGGCTTGTTTTGAAGCTAGAATGTGATTCTCCAGATATTCCCATAGTATCTCTGTACTTCTTCCTTACAGTCACATGACCATCCCCAGAACTCTAGACCACAGTTCTGGCTCCGAAGCCCCAACACACCCAGACCCTGACAGTTCCCACAGAGAGACCGGTGCGGTGAAGTCAGGAAGGAGTTTATTGTTCAGTGTGGCCACCCCAGGGAGGAACAGAGGGCCTGGGTCCTCAGCCCTGTCTCAGGGTGGGGACAAGAGTGTTAGAACTCTCCAGCGAAGGGGCAAAAGCAGAGAAAGGGGTGCACATATTCCAGTGGCCTGGGCCGACCCCTGGTCTGGCTGATCTTCATCTCAGTTCTGCTTCTCTGGATTGTGCTGGATCTCAGGGAAATCATCGCTGCTTGAACCAGCAACTGGCACCCAGAAAAATATGGTTGTTCCCACTTGGGAGACATCTCCCTTCTCATCGGAGGGTAACCTTCCTGCAAGTGTCCTGTTCCTGGAATCTTGAACGTATCCTAGTTACTATTTTCATATCTTCAGCCTTGAAGGGAAATAAGTGGGATTGCATAAATTTGGGACTAATTAACCTGTGTCCCCAGTTTTCAGACAAACTCTCTTTAAAGGATCAACATGTCCATGTGCTGAGGTGAGCACGACTCTGGCCTAAAGTTTAAGGCAGCAAAGAAAACAGCCACAAGCCCAAGACGGGAGTTATCAGCAAACGCAGCCTCCTGGTCCCTGCTACATCAGTCTTAGTGAGCCGCAACGCACAACAGAGTCAGAGACCTCGGGCCCCTGCATCTCCGCCTCTGGCCTCTGAGACCTTGGACCTGCCACTCACCCTCCCAGAGCCTCAGGCCACAGACCCCTGTGATGGTCCTCGTAGTGCCAATCGAAAATGCAGTTTTTTAAAAGAAAAATTTCTTACTTGCTTAAGTTAAAAAGGATGTGCTTCTGTTGCCTGTGTTTAAACAAACACAGGCATAAATACAAACAAAATGTGTTTATCTATACACAGGCTTTTCTAATAGGAATTCGGGTGACTACGATATTTCACCATCTGACTAATGATATAGAGGATCAGTCTGCAGCAAAACAAATATTTTACTGAAAAACTAGAAAACATATATTAGAGACACAAAAAGGTGACTTCTACATAAATATGGAGAAAGAGCAGAGAGAACCATCAAACAAATAAGGACAATCCAAGATTGCAGGGCAAAGGAAGGTGCATCAGGTGAGGCCAGCGCTCTCCGCTGCTCTTCACCCGCCAGATGTACCAGTTTGCAAGTGGCATGGGCAAAACACTGAAGGCCTGAGCAGAAAGACGGGCAGCAAGCGGGAGCCAAGCAGAGCTTCCAGGAGCTTTAGAGCACCGAAGTATTGTACACTGAAGGTCTAGGAACATAGCTCAGTGATAGAGCACTTGCCTGGCGTACACAAGGCCCTGGGGTCAAGCCCCAACCCCATGAAGAGAGTAGGAAATATACCCAAGAACACTAAGGCTGCTCAGATGCATAAATCCAGGACCTTGGAGAGAAGTCTTGGAACCAGGAGACCAGCACGCTGCTCTGGTTTTCTTCCTGATTTATGTCAATTTGTATGGTGATAGAGAAAGGCTAAGAAGACAATCAGATCTCTTGATCTAGATGTCAGGAAAATTAAGCATCACTTTCACACTGCTGGGAAGGCGAGATAAGTTCAGAACTGCACCAAAGAAAAGGAACAGACAGGAGGCGAAAGACGCTAACACCGTAGAAACCCAGGCTTGGTGTGACAAAACTGACTCTGATCTGGCTTAGGGGCCTTTTCCTAATATAACTAAATATAATATAAGACAAAATAAAATAAGATTCCTTTCAGAAGGATTACAATGTCAAATAGATATCCTAGATCATCAGTCAGTCCAAATAATAAAAAACCACTAGCATGTACATCATGAAATAATACAGAGAGGAAAAACAGGCAATAGAAACATATTTATGAATGATGTAAATATTATAGGCATTAAGATACACGTTTAAAATAGCTATGACTATATTATTCAAGAAAACAACAAAATGTAGGGCTTTAGTGAAGAATTAGAGTCTATAAAATTGCAACTGGACATCCCAGGACTCAAAGTTTAGTAGCTGAAGGTGCATATTCAATTCAAGGTCCTAACAGCAGATCAGACACAACGTGAAAGAGGATTACTGGATAGACTAAAAGTAGACAATACTGACATTTACATGTAAATAGAGAAAAAAGGGTAGAAGATGCATGATTAGAAAATCAAGCCTGTATACAACCAGTTTTCCAAAAATGTGAAAAATGGGGAAAGAAGCCCTGTATGATGAGGTAGTGAACAATATTCCCAACCTGATAAAAATGTAAAATACATATTCAAAAATATTGTGAACCCTGAAAGTTAAGTAAAAAGAAAATTATGTCTATGGAATTCTTAATGAGATTCTTGAGAATCAAAAGCAAAGAGAAAAATGTAAAAGCAACCACAAAAAAATATACTCTGATAAAAAGTAGCAGTAATCCCAACAAGCAGAATAAGTACAAAGAAAGCTGGCCTAGGTTCTTAAAACGTACAGAAGGGCCATCCAGATCGTAAGAAGGATCACCTTCAGGGTAAGAATGACAGCGGACTTCTCCGCAGGAAGGATAGAATCTGTAGAGTAGTAAATGATATTTTTAAGACAATCAGAGAAACCAATATACAATAGAAAATTTTATGCCCAGTGAAAGTGACATTTAAAAATGAGAACTAACAAGGATATTTTCTGAAAAACAAAATCCAACACATATAACTTAAATAAGAAAAAGATATAAACAAGAATCCAAAAAGGTTCCCACAAAGAAACAGAAAGACCCAGAAATAAACAAAAAAGTGCATGGGCATCTGGATCAATCTCAGGAATTGCTGTGAGTAAACATTAATAAATAATATCTTATTTGAAATATGTTTATAAACATATATAATTCTAAAGTATTTCAAAATAAAATGCACTAATAAGACAAAAGGGATAAAGAGCGAAGGTGCTCTACGGTAATTGAGCTGTCTGGGAAGCAGCAGAGTGTAATTACACTAGACAGGTTCACCATAGTGACTCAAGGGTACATGCTCTAATGTCGAGCTTAATAAAGTAACAGCAAAAGGATGCGTAACAAGCCAAAAGGGGAGGAGACAAAGTAAAAACTGGAGATGTAAAATGCTTACCACAATAGTACCACGTATTTTCTGGACACATAAAAAGGACTGTAAAAATAATGCATTATGACCAAGTTGGATTTATTCTAGAAATGCAGCTCCATTTCCAGACATTTGTAAAAATTCAGGATAATTCACCCTGCAATGACCACTTCCATCAGCTCTCCAGAGCAGGGTCGCACTTTACCAGATAAGAACAGTCCTGCACAAACCTGCCCTCATTTCCGGCTTCAGCTGTGTAACCTGGGCCCCAGGGTTACCCTCAGTCCTGATAACCTGACTGCAAATTCAGGGGCATCCACAACTCACAGAACTCAGGCAAGCCCTATACTTACAGTCACAGGGATTTTTACGTTTAAAGGATGTGAGTTAGGGCAGCCATAACAGAGGTGCATGGTGTGCTCCTGGGATGCCACATCTGGGAAGCTCCTGGTCATGCCCTCCCCATGGAATCTTGTGTGGCATTTCCCCTTCCAGGTAATGCAGGTACATGACGATGCTCTGCAGCACTGGCGAGCAGGAAGCTCACCTGAGCCTTGGGAGTTGGAGTTCTAAATGAAGCTTACTCACATGCTGCCCACAAGGCTGACCTTCGTCTGTCTCCAGCCTCTTAGGAGGGTTGGGCTAAGACCTTGAGTCTCTGATTCCTCCAGAGGTCAGTACCGTGTACTATGCCCCAGAGCACTCATAGTAAATCACACTGTTGGACTGCCCAAAGCCCTGGCTTTCAGGACTCAGAGATCATCTCATGGAAGCCAAGGGAACAGCCATAATATCTCAGTGCTGTACTATACAGCCTCATTAGTAGAATGAAGAGGAAGACTACACAGTCATCTTAATATATGCTTGATAAACTTAAACATGACCTATAATATTAAATGAGTCAAATTGGAACAGAAGAAAATCCCCATAATCTGGTCGCAAATGTTTACAAAAATTCATATACATGACATTTAATTGATAAATGCTAGAAACTGTCTGCCGAGATGCAGAGCAAGTCAGTGAGAGTCATTACCCGAAACTTTACTGCAGGTCCTAACCAAGGAAGCAAATAAGTAAATATGATGACAATTAAAAGGAAAAAAATCCAAACTGGCCTGTTACTGCTAGGTAGAAAAGCCAGAAGTATCCATAGTCATAGAATCATTAATAGAACTCAGCACCACTGTTACATACCAGTCAATTTGTGAAGTAATTCCCTTCTATGTACCGGTAACAAGTAACCAGAATTGAAATTTTTAAAAAATGACAGTGTTTGCTATTACAATGATTAATCTTGTTTGTCCACTTGATTGTGCTGGGAAACACCCAAGAAATTCATAAAGCAGACCCCAGGGTTGTTCTGTAGGGCTGTTCCTGGAGATGGCTGGCATGTGAAACACCAAACCAAGTGGGGAGACTCACCCTGCATGTGAGTGGCACCACCCAATGGGCTGAGGCGCTGGATGGAACAAAAGTGGAAGGAGGAGAAGCCCCAGGCCAGGCCTGCTGCTCCTCCTGCTTTCTTGATACCACAGGAGAGCAGTTTCCCTGCCCTGCCTTCCCACCAGAAGCTTCTACCTCCCCACAGCCTGAAACAACGAACCATGTCTTAGTTATTTTCCTCATCGCTGACACAAAATACCCAACACCCAAAATTAAAGGAGGAAAGGTTTGTTTAGCTCACAGTTTGTAGAGGTTTCAGTTCATACCTGGCTGGATTTACAGCAGTGTGGTACGGCAGAGGGACATCAGCGAGGAGAAACAGTTTATGGCATGCAGGAGGCAGCAAGTAGTGGTCAGAGAGTGGCAGGTGACAAGCAGTAACCCTCTCTGTCCCTTGTATTTTATCCAGGCTACTCATCCTTAGTGTGGGCAGCACTCACACCCAGAGGGGACAACCTTAATGATAGCATCGCACCATGAATGAATTCCAGCACCACATCTTTGATCTCAGTAGCACACACGCCAGACCCAGTCTCACGTATGACTGCGTGAGCCTTTCGGGGGACATCCAGGCAGCAGCCCTAACAACCCAGGTTGACTGTAGACCGAAACCTGTAAAACTGTGAGACAGAAATAAATATTTCCTCTCTTTAACCACTTATGACTCCAATTATTTAAATATGAGATGTTCAAAAATTGCATATTTTGTTAATTTGTATAATATAACATGATGGGAAATATTAAAATGCATAAATTTTATCGAATATATTGAATACAAGAATCAACTGGTTGATGTGACTCCTGCCTGAGCAACTCTCAAGACAGTCAGTACATAAACAAATGTGCTACCCGAGAGATACTCGGGGTAAACTGTTAAGTCTTTAAATTGTTTCCTCTGGTATTTTATCACAGCAGCAAAAGCTGATTCGTTAAGAAAAAAGTAGAAATATCAATTATAGAAATGAAGCTAACTAAAGACATGCATAACTTCTACAGAGAAAAATGCACACCTAGAGCATTTACAAGGCCTGGAAAATGGAAGGATATGCCATGTTCGTGGATTAAAAGATTTGTTTTTAGAGCATTATGAATTTTCCTCAAATCAATATATAGATACTATGTAATCCCATCAAAAATCTCAGCAGGATTTTTTTATAATTTGACAAAATATTTCAAAAATTTGCATGGAAAAACAAAAGCAAGGGTCAGGGATTTAGCACAGCAGCATAAGTGCCTGCTTGGCAGGTATGAGGTCATGAGTTCGATCCCTGGTACCAAAAAAGAAAAAGAAAGAAAGAAAAATGAAAAACAAAAGCAAAAGTAAAGCCCCACCATGGACAGATCCTCTGTCTTAGTTACTTTTCTCTCATTGCTGAGGCAAAATGCCTGACACCCACAATTAAAGGGGGAAAGGTGTCTTTAGCTCATGGTTTGTGAAGGTTTCAGTCCATAATTGACTGGCTTCAAGGCAGGGTGGCATGGCAGGCTGGCACTGCGGGGAGAACCAGTTTGTGGCAGGCAGAAGAAGAGAGAAAAAGCAAGAAAGAGATAAGACAAGCCTCCTGCTGTTCCTTATATTGTATCCAGGCTACCAGGACTGGGGCAGTGCCACACCAGTGGGTGGCCTGACTTAGTAATCATACACCCTGAATCTTGCCAGGGCCCCGTAAACCAATCACAGTCTAGACTCAGCCACCTCTGCCCACGTATGACCGCATGGGGCTGTGGAGGGCCATCCAGACACAACCTCTGACACCCTCCAAGTGGGGGGACTGTGGGACCGATGAGGCTGACAGCATGCAGCCCTGTAGGGAGCGTGGGGCACTGCTGACATTTGGAGCTGGAAGAGTCTTGCTTTGGAGCTGTCCTGTGTGACCCGGGTTGGTTTTCTTTTCTCGATTTAATGGTGTTAGTTCATGTTTTTAGTACCTAGCACTTACATTCATCTCGGGGAGTAGGTACCTGTACTTAACACAGCTTGTTTCTTTTACAAACCCCTTCCCACTCATCCATCTCTAAATCCCCTTTCTGTACTTTCATTCTTGCTGTTATTATTATTCTAGCTCCTGGGTTTTTGTTGTTGTTTTTGTTGTTGTTTTTTAACCTGAGATTGAACTTCCAACCTTGAACTTTCCAGGCAGGTACTTACGCTGCTGAGCTAAATCCCTGGCCCTCTAGCTCATGTTTATAACACGTAATGTCTACGACCACTGTAAGCACTTGGTTCCTGCACCTGGCATCTTACTTTCCCTTCTCTTTCCCTTGGTATCATCCCTGATTTCTACCTATCAGGTGCCAGGAGCAGCGCCAGCACCACACATATACTTGTGACACGAAGATGTTACAAAGTCCCGTGGTGAAGGCAAAATTTACTTTTTGTTGAGAACTACTACAATAGACAAAAAAGGTTTGAGAAAACTAGGTGGAAAAAAAACCCTGTACATAAGGTCCCTTGACACATGATGAGGGTGATACTGTCACACATCCTAGCAAAGATTAATTCCAAGTGATTTGTAGATACGATTGTGAAAAGTGAAAATTAAAACAAAATTTCTAGATGACAATAACAGAAAATCTCCATTGCCTTAGGGCAGGAAAAGATTCCTTAAATAGAACACATAATAGCACAGGCCATAATGGGGAAATAGGATATATTAGACTTTATTAAAATTAAGAACTTATGCTCAGCAAATGACACATTATGAAGTACAGTGGCAAACCACAGTGTTGGAGAAGATAATTCTAAGGCAAATATCTGACAAGGACTACCATCCAGGCTAAATAATGAGCTCGTGTGATAAAAAAGACAAAATGGTGACAGCCCAATACAAAATAATATTGGTAAAAGACTTGAGACACTTTCCCAAAGGAAATAAGCACACAGTAAGAAGTTTAAGAAGAGGCTCTCAGTCTCATTGTCATTGGCCACCAGAAAAATGGAAATTAAAATACAGTGAGCCACCATGGTATCTGTGTTAGTCAGCTAATTGTCACCATGGTCAACTCACTGAGAAGCAAAGGAACAAGCAAAGATTTATTTTGGCTCACAGTCGCAGAGGGTTCAGTCAATGGTACACTGAAAGCGGGAATGCAGCAATGCCATGGCAGAAGGGTTTAGTGAAGGACAGTTTCTCATCTCATGGAACCAGGAAGCAGAAAGGAAGGAGCCAGTAAAGAAGGGAGCAGGGACCAGAGAGAATTCCTAAGTCATACTCCCCTGATCCGCTTCCCTTCAACTAAGCCTCGCCTCCTGTTTCTGCTGCCTCTGAATAATGCCATCAAGTTATGATCTCAAGTCATTAGTCCATTGGTGATGTTAAACCCTCGTGATGCAACCACAGCTGTATGCCCACCTCAGAATCCTGCTGCACTGAGGATCAATACTGAGTTCCCGGGGAATACTTCATATTTAAATCATAATTGTATGTCATGATAGAATGAAACACACAAAGGAAAGTGGCTACAGAGGTGAAATCAGACAATGTTTCTCACGGGTAAGGATGTGGCACAGCGGAACTGCTGCCCTGGTGCTTGTGGGCCTTGCACAGTACATATTCACAGATACCCCATAGGGCTGACCATCGGCTCACGTGGTCTAGTGAAGGACATGTTCCTAGAGGCCCCTGGGTCGTCTTACAGGCCAGGGTACCAACTCCCTGGCCTCTGTGAAGTTGGCTGCTCAAGGTTAACATCCTTTCAGTTAACAAGGGCATCTCAAAGTGAAAAGTCGCATCATGTTACATCCATCCTTCTGGAATGATCCACAGCCAATTCCTGAACTTTAAAAGTCCAGAAGCCTGGGAAGTCCAGCCTTGTCTCTCTCCTCATGCTCCAGTGTGCTCCATGGCAGCCAGGACCCCAGCTGAGCCTGAACATTGAGCCGGCTCTTCCTTGGCTCTCTCCTCTTTCCCAGACTTCCTCCCAACTTCCTGATGACTTCATCCTTCCCACAATGCACTGAGAAGAGGAGACCCAGACTTCTTCTGTTAGAGCATGTGATGTACAATGCTCGGCAGTTCTATCCTGCAGTAGAATTTCATTCAATATAAATGCTCACACATGTCCACAGGGACAGGACAAGCCGATCATGCATGATAGACACCGCAAATGTCTATCGACTGTATAATGGATAAACCACGATTTCTTCTTTAATGGAATATTACACTGTGATAAAAATGAACACCATACAACCTCACACATCATGGGTGCATCCGCCAAACACAGCAGCAAGTGAAAGAAGCCAGACACAAAAGACAGCACACCGTACCAATCCAGTTACAGAGCAAACCTGGTTTCTAATGCCAGACCTTCTGTAGGGATTCCTTTCTGAGAGTTCTTACCTTGGAGGGGAGCTGCCCTGATAGCCCTCTTCTCATGCTGAGTAATTAAAGAGCCACTAAGTGCGCAAAGTTTATTTTTATGCATTTAAGTATGTAATTGCTCTGTAATGAAAATACATTTTTAAGAAGAGATCATGTTCCTATATATTCAGAAAAAAATTATACAAATGTACCACTGGCAGCAAGTTTGCTGGTGATTCTTTATTGGATTTATTTTTAGTGTTCCATTACCCCTCAGGTCTCCTTTGCTAAACAGAATGAAAGGGGCTTAGAATGTTTCTCCCACCTACTTTGGCCACCAGCCAGTCCAGGAGGAGCCGTGTCCAGGTATTCCTCATCGCCAGGCTTTCTGATCTGGTTGACCCCAAGGCTTTCACATCACGATCAGCCCCAATAATTATCAAACCCCTCCTCCGAAACAGGTTCTCAGGGTAAAGTGGTGAGTGAGACAGCTGTGACCTGAACCCAGGAAGAGGTCGTACCTGGGGCGTTTCACCTATCTGTTCACCTGGGAGGTCGTGGAGCACCACTGGAAAGATTTATGCATAATGCTTGTGATAAAATGATCTTTGGAGTAAAAACTAGCAATAGAAGAAATAGCAAGAGCTGCTGAAAGACTGTGTTCCACTTCGCTCTCCAGAGTTAACAAGCAGGCTGCCACCAGAGGATCAGCCTGAGCACCAGAGAGGGAAGACCAGACCCTCACTCATTTTTACACCCCAAAAGACAGGTACGCAGAACTTCACAATGTCTGAGACTAAATTTCCCTTCTGCCTGTCAGTCATATTGCCTCAGAGTCATATTTAATCCACTCTCTTTAAAAATAACGAAATCTCACATTTCTCATATCCTTGGGTTTGTGGATATGAACCCTCTTCCGCCCCAGGGCAACACCATCCGGAACGCTGAGAGAGCTTCGGAGGGAAAACACAGACCTGTGCAGATGGCAGGCAGGGTGCTGGGGGACCATGTGGGGGTGGGACCTGGGAATAAATGTAGGCACACTATGTGTCTCGCAAAGTTGTGGCTGTGTCGCACAAGGGGGCTGGTAGCCAGTCCCTGTGGACCTGTAAATCTTTGAGTTTGAAAAGCTGGACCCTAGTACATCCATAAGGAATAAGCGTGCTCTCCCATTGGCCAGTGAGAGCTAAGCTCCCTTGGCCAATCACCTTTGGCCACACCCAAGAGCTGTGTCCCTAACTGCTACACAGGCTGCTCCAAGGCGGGAGGGACTCAGGCCCAGCCTGGCCCTGCCACAGCCTGGCCCACAGCCACCTCCTGACATGATGAGTGAGGACACTATGCCCTCTAGATCGGCAGGGTTAAAAGCTAAACACAGGAAAGCGTCCCCATTTCATGACAAACCGCAGCCCCACCCAGGGACCCGGCTGTCCCCGCAGCAAAGACACATCCTCACGCCTGGCTTATAACACAAGGGAGTGGGACAGGCAGCTGATTTCCACCTCCCTCCTAATGAGATCAAATCGATAGATAAAACAAAGTATACCCTTCCTGGGCTATTAATTAGGAAGATCCAAATAAATCTTCTTCCCTATTTCCCCTGGAGCTGAAAAGTCAAAATGCATATTCATTAAAATGAGGTTCTTAGCTGGTGTCCCCCCACTGTGGGGATGTCAGAGGTTTTATCTCTACTTCCTGATGCTTGACTGTAATCACTCTAACCATGGGCTTTGCATATCTCTCTTAAGGCAGGCTCCACGCTCATGCAATTCAAATCAGCATTCAGATTCAGCCATCTGTAATTCCAGTGACAACTGTCCCCTTCCCACAGATATGCACCACTAATCAAAGACTGCAGCATGGGGCTGGACAGGGCCTCAGAAGTGGCACGTTGAGGGATGCTCTCCAGCAATAGACTTCAAACTAAATGCAAGAGGGTCTTGTTAGCTGAGCAGATTCCGAGGCTGTCTGCAGAAGACAGAGTTGTCACACATTAAAGCACCCCCTACAAGGGACCCTCAGAGAATTAGCCCCTTTCAAACTTCACACCCACTTCCCTGTGCTCCTGCCCTGGCACACGGCATTCCTCTCTTTATGAGCTGCTTCCTACCAGGAGAGACAAGGGTGGCAACATCTGAAAAGACGGGACACACCGATTTCAGAGGAAGAATAAAAATCTCGTAAACGGTGCAGGATCTTGTGAAGTAGATAACTGTAGTCTTGGAAAATAGTCTCATGAGGAGACACTCAGCAGATTCTGTGGAACAAAGGGTGGAAAGGAGAATTTATAAGAAAGATGACAACGTGAGCTTTTCAAAGGAGTATCCTTTGAACTACGGAATGTTCTTGGCAGTGGCCATAGCAACTTTATGTATAATAAGCAATTAAAACAACCCGGATGTCCATCAGGAGGAGCACGGCCGAGTGAACAGCACTTCGTGCAGAGCAGGAAACTGTGCACAGTAACAGCGATGAACAGCAGGGGACAGCCCTGGCCGGCCCCTGCCACGCGCCGAGTGGAAGGCTGGACACGTGAGGACGGTTGGCACTGCACGTAGCCCAGGAGCAGGGCAGTGAACTCTGTGACAAGGATGTCAGCATGGTGGTTGCTTCCTGGTGAGGGGAATTTATTAATCTCAAAGACACATCTGCCTCTGAATGGATGTATCTGGATCCAAAACTTCATTGAGTCAAATGCATAAGATTTGTGCACATTACTGTAGGTTTTACTTCAATTCAAATATCTTAAATATGATTTTCAAAGAAAATTGATGAAACCCCAACAAGGACTCTCCCAAACACCCCTTTCCTGATGATTCTATGGAAGTCAGGCAGCAAGTAAGCGATGTGACCTTGTGCCATCATGCAACCTGGTTTGAAAAATTACATGAAATATCAGCACTTTCCAGTTGCGAAGACAAACGCCAGGGGATTCCATGTATGGAAGGTGCTTGGAGTGGAGAAATTCATAAAAATGGAACCTAGGATAGAGGGAGCCAGGGCTGGGGAGGTGGAGTGGGGTGTCACATTTAACAGACAAGGTTTCCGTTTGGGAAGAAGGAGGTGTTCTCTGGCTGGATGGTGAGGATGGGAATGTATTAGCATCACTGATGATATGCTGACCATGATTAGAACAGAAAACCTTACATAAAATGCATTTTATCACAATAGAAAAATTGGGGAAAAGCTCAACGTTTGAGTCATTCTCTACTGTAAGATTAGTTTATGGTTGTGATTATAGTCTCGATATTACAAGCACAGTAAGCTCATCTCCATGTCTTTCACTGCATTAAGATCAAGTTTCAATCAACTGTGTGTTACGCTGCTATCTTGCTTGTTTCTACCATTTAATAACAAACATCAGGCGCTCACTAAGGGTCAGCTGCCCCCCGAGCCTGTTCACGACTGGGTTGCAAGAAAAGAAACTTCCAGAACTGTTCCAACTGCAAAAGTCAGTCCTGCCCAGGAGGGCACCTGATGACAACTGTGTCACAGTCTGCTGCTCACACCTGGCTCACCTGCAGAGACACCTCCCGCCCCCAGAACAACCCTTAAAATCCCTCTCCCCAAGCCAAATGGTGGCTGTCTCGGTCCCCAAGGCAGTCCAGGCCCGCCCAATAAAGCTTCTGCCTGGTGGCAGAAGGCCTGATCTGGCTTCGTGTGGGTTCCGGTCCATCTCTCACAACCAGTAAATCTACTCCTAGGTCTTTTTGCCAAGGACCTAGGATCACAAAGACCTTCACAGACTGGAGCAAAATTATAAGATTTGGCCAAGGTTTAATTTGGATTCTTTTTCAAAATATGTATGTTAGCTATTCGAAACAGAGTGTATATTAAAGAACGATATGCTTCAATGTCATATGTACTGAATTATACCACAGGTTAAACTGTGTTTGTGCAGACCTGGAATAAACATAAATGCCCCACACAATTTCCGGGCATCATTTAGTCTCCTCGAATGTGTTTTAATGGTTAGAAAGGTCGGAACTCCTTGCAATGCAATTTAAAACCTCAGTGCTTTTTTTTTTTTTTTTTTTTTTTTTTTTTTTGTAGCAAGAATCAAACTCTGGATCTTACACTTGCCAGGCAGGCCCTTACACTGCTGAGCTATATACTCACCCCCAACCTCAGTGCTTTTACACACTACTCACACTGGAGGGGCTGAGCTGGCTTTGAACTGTCAAACAGTACTCGGTGGCAAATGGCTACAGCCCTGAGGCTCCTCGAGGGTCCTGTGGGCCTCTGTGTCACTCAGAGGTGCCCAGGTCTGCAGAGCGGGTCTCTCCAGCAGCTGCCTAGAGCTGCAACCCCTGTTCCTCCACCAGTTGGTGGAGGGGGTAAACAGTTTTACCAGTCATCTGGAGCCTGCCAGCAGCCAGGCACCTGAACGTGGAAAGAGAGCCGGTTCCCATGGAGACAGCCCCTGCACAGGCCTGCACCCAAGGCCAGGCCTAACCTTGGCTCACAGAGCCAGTGAAGGACCTGTGCCAGGGAGAGCCGGGCTGGGATTCCTGCCACTCACTAGCAAGCGTTTTAACTGGTTTCAGCATTTGTGCTCTTACATTTATCTGCCTTCTGGGAAGCGGGCGATGCCCGGTGGCAGGTGGAGAAGCGGGCTCGGTCAGGAAACAGAAGAAAGCAGTGGCGGTGGGCAGCCCCAGCAGGGAGCAGTCCTGGCCAGAGGCAGCCACAGACACCGCACTGTCCGCACCTGTCCACTTGCGAGGATGCTGCCCGGGGCCTTCCAGGGAAAAGGAAAGAAAGGGAGGGTTCACCATCATCTGGGGGGCGTGCAGAAACTAACATTCTGGAAATTACTAAACCAAGGGAAAAGATTGGGCTGTTAGCCTTACTTCGTGATATAAACTGAAACCCACAATAACTACGGATTTCGTTAGAGTGGATTCTCATAAAATATCCCACCTGAGAAAATACAGGGCAACAGGAAGGAACATTCATTCTTCTGTCACTCTTACTGAACAAGGGTCCTCGGCTATGATCAAAAGTATTATCTCCCTCTCTCTCTCTCTCTCTCTCTCTTTCACATTCTCTCTCTCTCTCTCTCTCTCTCTCTCTCTCTCTCTCTCTCTCTCTGTCTCTTTAAGAATAAAAACCCCCAGATATGAGTGTCCCCAGTAGAAGTAACCTCACCACCTATGAAATATTCTTGCAAAAATATTCTAACCTCTACATATATCGGTTCACAGAGGAAAGATGAACATATTAAATAACTCATTAGAGATTCAGGCATCAAAATTCAGTCTGTGGAAAAAAAATCTATAGAACAAATACAGAAGTAAATAATAAGAGATGAGAGGAAATTAATTTAAAAATGGAAACTAATTGCAGCATAGGGACCTTATTTGGATTCTAATTGGAACAGTCTGAATTTTTTTTAAAAAATTATGTTAACTGTAGAAATCTGAGCATTGAGTATGAAGTAAAATTAATAAAATTATTAGTGTTCTAAGGTTTGCTTATCCTGCTGTGGTTATCTTTTTTATTTTTAAGAGCATAGGATCTTTATTTTGTAGAGATACATGTAAATTTTAAAATATTCACTGGAGAATGGGCAGGAGTACTGAGAAATCAACATTTTGCAGGGAGGAATGAGAAATGTTGAAGGTGGGTGATGGGTACGTGGGGTTGGTTATCTCAAAATCGTACAAAAATTTTCCTTATTGTATTTATTAAGTGTGACTTTCAAGTACACAGACATTTAATAACATTCTAATAAAATCACAACTTAACCTATGCTGTATATTGAGGTTCCATAAAATAACTTTTAGAAAAAGGTTTTTTTTTCATAGAAAGTACAGTTTTCTAGCATCTATTCTCTGTGATTACTCAGGACACTGACACAGCGCAATGCCGTGTCATTTACGGAAAGGCGAACAGGAGGTGATGGGATGGACTTCGGCTGTCCAGTCGGCCTGTGTGGATCAGGCTTGACAGTGAACATTTGGAATGTGTTTAGTTCAAACCAAAACACCCCGCAATTAAAACAGACCCTGCTAGATTTCAAAGTTTCAATATCGCAAAGAGTACCTTACAGCACTGATTCACATTAGTGACAAAGGCTTCGCGCCTCCTCTGTTACCTGGACTTGTGTTTGCCTTTCTCTCTTACAGCAGCGCAGCCCTTCCCCTGCTCTCATCTCTGTTTAAAAGCAGAAACTTCTCAGTGAGTTTCTGTTAGGTCACTGAAAACACCACTTAGAGAATTTTTATGCCCATATCTTGTGCCCTGAGTAAAGATAACAATACACAGCGTATTAACCATTCTTGTTCTCCTGTTATTTTGCTATGAAATTTTATTTTACTTTTTTCCAATAAAAAACACAAAAGCTTTCCATATTCACACACATTGTGTGGGTCGGTTTACAACCAGCAAAGGGGTGCATGTGCTTCCATGCGCTCCTGTGGGGACTGGACTCTGGGACTAAGCTGCATCCCCGGCCTTCCCATGTTCACTGTGACGTCAGGCCTGGCTAAGCTGCCAGCATCGTCCCGAATTTGCAATTGCCCTGCTTTGGTCCTCCCACGCCTCTGGGATGACAAGCATGTGCCACCACACCGGTTATGCTTTTCACTCTAGATCTACAGGGAGCAAAAAATCCCACAAGCAAGGACTCTGAACCTACTAAGGAGCCCAGGAAAAGAGTCCCGCCCTTTAAACTGCTAGTTCCCTCTCTACCACTGCAGGGGAAGGCAATTCTCAGTCCAACAGTTTTTCTTTCCCATGTACTGGGGAGCCCCTGAGGACTAGGCGGCTCAGACAGAATCAGGAATATGACAGCCGAAAGAGAGTGACCATGACCGAGTGACACTCCAAGAGCCGTTCTGCGTTCCAGCCGCAGAGGGCTTCCTCCAGAAATGCTCACCGCTGGCGTTTACTTTGCTCCAGAGAGAGTCTTCCTTACAAGGCCAAGGTGAGAGGTACTGATACCTCAGAGAGGCAGCAAGTGAAAAGCCCGAGAGGCTCCACCCACACAGGGAATGCGGGTCTTCTTTGCTTGCTCAGGAGCAGTTAGGGTACAGGAGACACCCAGAAGCTGGCAAGTTGCAGCCCTCGTGCTGGCCTCCTGGTCAGTGTCACTGTGACACCGGCAGTGACCTCGGAATGTTCCCAAGGGAGCATCTGCCCCCTTGCTGATGACAGCACTGGGGAAGCCGTCTGGGTTTCTTTCTGGCCCCCTTGGACCCTACCCTAGTGGTGGCCTCAGCTGATTTAGGTGGACGTGGGGTACAGAACACTCAGACTGAGTCTAGTCTGGCTTGATTCAAAAGCTATGCCCCCGCATACTTGTGCAGTCTCCCTCCTTTCCGACCAGCTCCCTTGATCAGAAGACACCAACCCCATGGCACATCCATGGGCCCAAGGCTACTCTGCTGGCCATGGTAAGCAGGAGGCAGGGCACTCCCGGATCTTCAGGACACTGATTGGCAGGTGTTTTTGTTACCCTCATTGTCACTGAGAAATGGGGGCATGGCGAACTTAGGTGACCTTGGGCAAAGTGAAGAGCAGGTCAGGAAAAAAAAAAAGCCATGGACCTTGATTGCAAAAGCCTGCCTGGAGCACAGCACGCACCTTGAGGTGCTGCTTAACACATAGCCCATGTGTTAATTACCTGTGAGTCCATTTAGAATGTGTCCGTGTTCGTCCATTCAGTTGTTCATTGTGTGAATCAACTTTCCGCTGCTGTCACAAACTACCTGAGGGTAACAACTGCAGGAGGGAGCCCTGTGCTGGCTTACTGTTCTGGAGGTTTTGGGCCACGATTGTCCGACTCCTCTGCCTTAAGCCGATGGGAAGGTACAAACACAGCAGTGGAAAGACGTGGAAGAGACAGCAGCTCGCTTCATGGCAGCCAGGAAGCAGCAAGAAGGGGAAGGAGCCATTCAGTAAGGGACCAGAGGCCAGATATGCCCATCAAAGCCCTGTCCACAGAGGCCGTCCTCCTAGTAAGTCCACCAAGCAGGGAACTCATGGATTAACTCACGTGATGTTAGAGTCCTCATGACCCAGTCACTCCCCCAAAGCCTCACCTTTAACGTTGCTGTATTAGGGACACAACCTCTAATGAACATTTTGGGGGACATTTTAGATTCAACTGTAGCATTCACCTGAACTTGAGTCAGTGATCAAATGAGGTCTCTTTCATATTGCAAGAAACTGACCATCTGGCTGGGAATCATTTTGAAAGACAAAAGGTCAACCCCGCATTTATTTGCTGTTTGAATTTGAGGAACTTTTTAGACTGGCTTTACCTATACTGGGTTTTTATGTTTTATTTATTTGTTTTCTCTGAGCTTAGCAGCAGGAAGATCTGTAGTCAAAGACTGTGGGGTTTTTTTGTTGTTTTATTTCCTATCTATTATAGCTGGATTCAGGGCCCACTCTTCTATAAAGTCTTCCATTTGCATCTGTGTGTGCTATAAACATGTAAATCCTCAAAAAAATGGGGAGGGAAACACTCAGGGTGCCAGTTTCTGGACATCAGTCTACTTACCTGATTTCTAACTCCACTATTAGGCCACTCACTGCAGACCAAACAGGATACAGCAGCAGTGCAAGCTGAATTATTTAGCACACACAGTATTTTCCATTTAATCTAAGCAGGGTCTTTGCGTTGTTTTGTTTTTGTTTGGCCACACTGGATGTCAAACCCAAGAGCTTGAGCATTCTAGGAAATTACCCAATCACTAAACACATCCCACCCCTAAATTGGTGTTTTAAAATTAAGAGCTTTTATAGAAACATCCAGATTTCTATTTTCTGTTGAAAAATTGGAGACTACTCACAAAGCACTAGATTCGCCTGCCTACCCGGTAACAGGACTAGCCATGAATGGAGAACATGCTCTTTTAAGAGCTTGCTCATTCTAGGTCCGCATGGCCCCCTCCACTTCCTCCTGTGTCCCCTCCTGTGATATGTGTGCCAATTTATCAACAAGTACCTCGCCTAGGTGGCTGCTCTCTTAGGGTTTTATTGCGTCACTGGTGTCTCTAATGCTGTCCATAAGGGCACTGTCCTGTTGGATTGGATCCCACTCACATGGCCTCGTTTAAGATTTGTTACTTCTGTAAAAACCCTTACCTTCAAATGCCGTCATGTGAGGATCCAGGCTTTATCCTCGGAAATTTGAAGGATGTAATCGGTGGACAAGTTCCCAGTAGCAACCAGGAGGCAGCCCCTTGAGCCTGGGGCTTTCTGTTTTCTCATTGGCCAAAGGATTCCTATGCCCAGGCTGCAGTCTGAGAGGAGATGACCCAAACGCAAGGGGACAGCAAGGCAGCACATGACAGCCTCCATCTCCTTACCCTGGGCCAACTCCTTTATCTATCACCTGCTTTAAAGCATACTGTGACTCATGAAACAACTAGCTCTGGCCAGGTGGAGAACCTGGGGCATGTGTGCCACAGGGCACATGCAGAGCCCTCTGACACATGCAAGCCAAGTTACCCCAGCATCACCCCTAGCAACTGAGCATTCAGATTTAATTGCAGGATTGGCACTTTGTGATAAATATGGGCTTCAGGTTGCAATTTGTGCATTCAGTCTGTAAAAGGTTCTACATCACTGCTAAACTGAGCACGGATCGCCTTCTACTTTGAATGACTAACATAGGCTTGATCACGTACACTCTGCAAGACAGAAAGGAAATAAAATGGAGCTTGGCCAAGAATGCTCATGAGGAAAGTGGTCATGTCCTAAGAAAATGTGATGCCTGGGGCAGCTGCAGCCACTTTGCCATCCACTGGAGGATGAACCCAGCATTTGGAGGGCAGAGGGGAAAACAAAATGTCAACAAATACAGCAAAGTCTGGCATCCGTACCTGGGCCCCACTGTGCTCTGGATTTCTCATTACCCAGCATCGTGCACACCCTTGTGGCTTGGATGACCCTGAGCTATCCCTCAGAGCCCAATGCACATCAGCCAGTGCAGATGCTGATGAGACTGGGCCACCTTGTGAGCTCTGGAGAGCACGCAGACTTTGTGAGGAGCCCTGCCTTCCATTTCCCCCTGGCAGGGTGGCCCGGGGTGGTTCCCGTCTCAGATTGATCCTCTGAAAAAGTAGAACACGTCTATTTTGTAAGCTCTGAGCTTGGGCTTCTGATGAGATGAGATGTTTCACGGGAAAACATTTGAAACTGTATAAATTGTCAAACCAATATAAAGGAGACAGAAAACAGCATCTTTAAGGATGAAAGGATTGACAGCTAATAGCTGGAATTATGTCACATCAGCAATCCATCCATTTAGTTGAGTCAGTAAGAGGACTATCAGATGTGTTTACTGTTACAGAGACCAAAATAACCACATCCTCTACACCACTCCTCCACCTATAATTAACTTTTCAATTAAATAAAGACAGCCTGGGTATTGTACGGAGGCTGAAAGTGGTAAGGGGGGAGGGTGGAGCCAGGTCTATCAAGATGATTTCAGCTGCAGGGAGCCAACACAGAACTGCCTTGACTTGGAAAATGAAGAAATCATTGACTTGACAGTGACGGGTGGCAGGAGGGCTTCTCTGTGAAGCCTTCGGGGCCTGATCTGCTGGCTCAGTGATGTGGCACGAACCCTGCTCCCCTCCCCAGTGCCCTCTGCCCCTTGCTGTTAGTCTCATGTTCACAAAGACCCAACAGGTAATCACCAGAAGCATCATCATGTGGGAATATACATTTAGGCTGGCATTTATGCTGATGCAAAAGTATAAATTTGCTAACTAAAACACTTGAAATACATCCCAACTCTTAGAGCCCTACCTCACATTTCTTTATTTTTCAGGATACCTTGATCTTCAAGCACTGGATGGGATGCTGGTCTCCCTCAACCCCAGGAAGTCCTGTTTGGCCCAGTATGACTGGCAATCAGCCCTGAAATCACTGGTCTGAAAACCGTCTCCCTAAAAGGCAGTCTGTCCCATCCTCAGCACACTCATTGGAGACTGCACTTCTTGAGGCAGACTGCAGGCCCTGACTCCACCTTAGACATAGAGAAATTGGCAAATTAAGGTTACAGCAACTGGAATCCGCTAAATATTTCTCATTAAGATCTGCGGAGATAAATAAAAGAAGCGAATAGTCTCAGCACTGCTGTTGCTTTACCATCTGCCATGAGGCCCTCACCAAAGTCTACTCCATGCCAGGCCTAGGCTCTTAAACGCTAAGGGTGTCAGCTAAGTACATTCTTCTGTATCAAGTACCCTGTCTCAAGTATTCTATAATAATACCAAACATAGATTAATATATTTCCCCTCAACCAAACAGTTTCTGTCAAAGGTTCTCCATCTTTTGGTTGTTCATTTACATTAATTTACTGTCATCCTCAGAGGTTAAGATGCCCATTAGAATCTGGCATTTATAAAGAACTTTAAATTGCACAAGTCTGCTAACCTTTCTGATGTGCTCTTTCTCCGCATCCACTATAGATGTGCAGGAGAAAGTCGGCTCGATGTCAACATCTTTCGCTGATTTCTAAGGGGAAGGGTGACAGAGATCTGGGCCACCTCTGTATGTAGGAACCAGAGGAGGCTAAGTGCTAACTGGTGGGAGGTCCAATCCTGAGGTTTCGAGCAACATTGCCTGGTCATTCTCATGCTTATTGAGTGTATCCCTTTACATAAGCAGGAGAAATATCAACAGAAATCATATTAGACATGCAGAAGCATCTACAAACTTGGGTCTCTGGTCAAGCAGAAAGAAAGTGCAATCTGTCCTGGAGTGTCTCTGGTCTGATACCGCACATGCTCACGGCGCACAGCTGAAGACCAAAACAAACTTGTCCACTTCAGAAACGAACCCCCACGCTCCCTGGTACTGAGAGCTTTGGGACAAAACCCTAACAGTGCGTTTTATTTAATTCATCCTACCAGCTGGTCTAGAAATAAAGCTCCATTTACTTAAGCATGTAAAGCTCCTGCTAGCTTCACTCTCGGAGCCCTCGTCCCCATTTTCTTTGAATCATTTGATGTGTGCAGTATCACAAGCAGGTCACCACCTGGGTGAGACATGGTCCATCCATATGTTTGTAGTTACGTCCCAAGCAAGCAAATCATCCTGCATACAGTGCTCAATACATGTGGGCTAAAGTTTGCTGACACCGAAGACTACAACTGTACACACGCCTCATTATGTGCAAACGTTGTTTAGATCCTTTCACTCACCGGGTGGCCAGCTCTGTAAAGGAACTGCAGTGCAGTCAACCAGCCAGAAGGGCCGAGAAATAACACCCCGCCCCTCCTCTAGTCAAGCTAGGCTACCACGCCAACCTGACAGTGCCAAAGCAACAAACAAGGGCCTGTTACATTTCCCTTAGAGTAGATAACCGGAGAGGATTTATTTTGTCATTCCTAAAACCTCAAAAACTAATGGGCCTAAAAAGTCTCTGATCTGCCAGCGAAGTGCATTTGATAACACCCCCCCCCCGTATCCTCAGAGGGAAAGATAAACAAGATCAAGCCAGACAGCTTCTCCCTCTACCTCTAACAACACAGCAACCAGGACTGCAAATCAGCCTTGCTGGCAGTGGAAATGACCGGGCTATGCAGTTATTTTAGACTCACCAGGAACAGCTACTGTGGGTTTTCCTCTGCTGTGATGTGGGGAGGGCTGGCCGGTGTCTGGAGGACTCCATGCCGGAAGCCTGTGCCCAGTGTGAGGTGGAGAGGTGACAGGATGCCCTCAAGAGGTGGCGTGGAGTTTAAGGTGACAGGGGCTCTGGGGGTGCTGTCCATTAGGTCAGTTCTAACAAGGGGGCTGCTTCATCTGGGTCCTTCCACCTTCCAGGCTCCTGCACAGACACACTGCCACAAGGCCTTCGCCAGAGACTCTAACATTAAAAGGTCTCAAGGATCTAAAACAGAGAGAAAGTACAGATGAAGCTTGTGTCTGTTACACATTCTGGTGATCTCATTTCTTCTAGAAATAATTAATACGCACCTCTAAAATATAAGGCTTGCTTAATAGAAGCCACTGTACCACGATCACACATAACAAGTCACAAGAACTTGCTAATAATACCACTTCTGGATTTGTAAGTTGGGATCTAGACAAGGCCATTCTCTCTGTCTCTCTGTCTCTGTGTCTCTCTCTGTCTCTGTCTCTCCCTTCCTCTCTTCCTCCTAGAAAGATATACAGACCTCCTCCGCTCCTCCTCGTGTTCTGCCCTGATGTACCATAACTGCCATTGTCCCAAAGACAGCCCATGTGAACATGGACTGAAATTTGGGGCCAAAATAAACCTTTTCTCTTTTTAAGCCGATCATTTCAGTGAAGTATTTTGCCACAGTGATGGGAAGCCGACCAGCCAACACATCATAGGTTCCTTTTCCTCTCTCCTAATGGCACAGCAATAGTAGTCCACGATGTCACACTTCTCCTGTCTTCTAAATTTTGCTAATCAAATCACTATTGTGTCATTTAATGTGTTTCTCTGAAGGTTCAATATTTTAGCAAGAAAACGCATACACGTATCAGGTGCTTGCAATCAGAGATGCACAGTGTCTGCTGTTTCTCTTTTTGTGAAGCAGGTAATCACTGAAAACAGTTCTCCTTGTATCCCTCATCACTGATATAGAGCTGGAACTCTTCAGTATGAAGAGAAACCTTTCCAGATACCCCGTGAGACCACCTGAGATCCCGGTGTCAGGTGGAGGCTGGAGCAGTGCGTGACTCCGCCCTCTGTTCCCTGGCTGAGCTGGATCCCTGACATCTTTCACACGACCTGATGACAGCCGCCTCTGTTCCGTTTTAAACCCACAGACGTCCCATCACCCACTTCCCACTGTTCACCTGTGTATATTCCCCGAGACTCAGTGCACCTGGCATGTTTAAATCCACAGTTGTTTGTTGTTGTTCCAAGTATGGATTTTAAAGCAATGAATGTGTTTCCGTACACTGCCGCTACGCTTACCCATCAGGCTTTCGAGGTGTCACCCTGGCCAGCGGGCAGCCGGATCAAGCTGGAGGCCAAGTCCTCAGCTCGGATCTAAGGAGCTTCCTTCCTGTGTCTGAGGGTGAGATATCATGGTCCAGCATCTTCTCAGGAATGTTTTAATGGGACATGGATGCCGGGAAATCCTGGCTATGTCACTGGGCTATAGATATGGCTATGTCACTAGACTATAGATAATTCTTAGTTTCTGTCCAGTGGTCAGTTAGGAAATGCGCATTTTAAATCAACAGGCATTAGGAGTTCATATTAATAATTACAACTCAAGTTTAAAATTTTAGCACTTTTAGACAAATCCTGTTCTATTTTTGTCTTTCTCTTATGCTGAATATGATATTTTGGGGATGACATTAGTGTAATACATTATTTGATTTATATAAAATGTACTTAAGTTCTTTCCACACCACACTATCAGTATTATTATCAAAAACAAGAACATTTCTCTGAGATTCTTTCTGTCCTTGACATCTATTCCACTAAGGTACACAGCAGAATCACTGCACTCAATAGAACCTTAAATGGATTCCTTTCTATATGGGTGTTAAACAAACAACCCAATGCATAATTTGGTTGGTTTCATTTTGGGTTTTTTTTGTTTGTTTGTTTGTTTGTTTGCTATTGGTTTTGAGGAGAGGCCATTAGAAAGTAAAACCTCACCAGACTGTACATAATAAAGTCTTTCACACTTTGCTATGCAGGTCTTTAGTCATCTGCACACACAGAAATCATTATAAAGTGAAATCATAGTTACTACTATGGTTTGTATGTACAAATGTGGACACTGGACTCTGTGTGGTCATGGTGAAGCGGTAGACTCTAGAGGGTGAAGCCTCCTGGGAGGCCATTAGGTCCCTGGGGCTCTGCCCTAGGAAGGAAAGAATGCTGGTCCTGCAGGAGGAATCACTTCCTGGGAGGGCTGGGGCTAGCCCCACCCCTTCCTGCTCTCTTGCTTCCTGTTTGGCCTGTGACCTCTCGCACACACTTCCCTACCTTGTGATATCATTTGCGATGTTATGACCCAGCCAGACGGCCCTCACCAGTGGTCAACTGGATGGGGCTACCTGGGCTTATACTCTCAGCATCTGAAATGTTGAGCTACATAAATCTTTTAAAACTCAACCATCTACCCTCAGGCATTTTGATATAGCAGCACAAAATAAACTCAGTTACATAGACATTGAATTTGTTTCATTCACACCAAGTGCCTCATAAACCTGTTTTCATTTCATTGAAATATTTCCAGATCATTATTTCAGCACCTTCCCAGCATTTCATCCTTCAGACAAACTGCAACTCTCTCGGTGAATTCTCTACATTGAAGTTGCTTACAAATTTTTTTTATAATTTTAAACAACACTGTGATGAATATCTTTGATTAAAAAATATGTTCGTACATTTCCAAATTAGTGCTTTAGGGTAAATTCTCATAAACCAACTTGCTAAGCCAAAAATAAAATAAATAAATAAAACAATCATTTTTAGCTTTTTGTCTCGCAGCTAAATTAGGCTCCTGAAGTAGATGAGGCCTCTTCCACTCCCTAAACTCTCACCGACAATAGGTTTATAAAACCCATATTTTAATTTTTCTAACTGAGCCATAAATATTGCATGTGATTGTTGATTACATATACAGCTTTTTAAACGGGTTCCTATAGTTATTTATTCATTTACTCTCTCATTCAACAAAAGTGTAAACCTGTGTTTGCCATTGGTCTCTCCCTGGGCCGTGGCTTTGGTGCAGCACTGACCCACAGACACATGCCCAACCTCTCAGGGCTCAGATTCCAGAGCAGAACCAATAGAATAGAAAGGCCGATGGAAATCAGCTATGAAAGAGGAATGCAAAGTGTCACCAAGGTGCATAATAGGACGATCATGCTAGACTGGGCATCAAGGGAGAAGAAGGGAAGATTTTACCCATGACCAAAGCAATACTGGACTAACCCAGGAGGTGAGCAGGGGACAGGCAGCAAGAACAGCTCAGAAGGGGGGGAAGTGTGTGCAGAAGCCCTTGGGTAACAGTCACGTATTTTCTTAGTATGTAAACACTCGTTTGTGGAAAGTAGAACCAAACCTCCGAGGACCCTTTTCCTGAAAGGCCAAACGCCTAGGTAGAAAGCAATATAGAAGCCTACTGCCTCTTGTGTCAGACGCCTCTCCTGGGTGTGCTCTGCGTCTCCGCCATCCTTGCCAACACAGCCAAAAGTGCCTCTCCATCAGCCCCTAACACTGTCCCCGCCAGATCACCGGGTGGCAGTGATTTACAACACCTGTACATCCAGCCAGATTAGAAAGAGAAATCTTCATAATTATATGGGCTTGCTGTTACTTAAATATTTACCAACATTAAACACCAAAGGGCTGTGCAAATGATCCAGGGATTCATATTGTTCTAAGCTAATATTCTTTGTACAATATTATGCAAATTGCATAAACTTTATTTTGTTGTTGCTGCTGCAAGCGGTATATCCCAAGGCAGCCATTCACTAAGTTGAAGCAGATAAAGTTTTAATAATAAATAGTGATGATGAATAAGTCACAAAGTTTGTACAATGCTAATGCACTTGTTCACCCTGGGGTAGTTTATTAGATAAACAAGTAACATTTCCTGCTTTGCTTTTGCTCAAGTGCTGTCGTTTTCCTGGAAATGTTTGTGCAATAAATTATTTCAACCCATTAGGTGTTAACGAACAAATCATATTCACTTGCAATCTGTCGTGAATTGCCGAGAATTGAGATTTAAATACTGGAATTATACATTAATTTTACTTTGCAACAGCAAAGCTGGTTAAGAGAAATTAAACTTGGCTGAAATGGGAACAAAACAGTATGTCTGATGCTGAATATTTTAAGCTTGCAAAGGAGGCTGCGAATTGTTTCATTAATATTCAGAACACTTGGGCGTTTGTGACAAGAAGATGCAGATAATAGCACCACGCCTTGGGAATACCCATTAGCAGGGCCATCTCTGGGCAGGCAGTGTGTTTGCCCACAGGATGCCCGTGTTGGCTCAGCGTGGGTCAGCGCCCCAGGCACCTGTGTGCTGGCTGGACCTCTCTTTTGGCTGACCTCCCTCTTGGCATCCTCTAGGCAGAACAGCTCCCATGCCAGAAGGTATCATCCGTCTGGGCCTGTTACAGGCTGCTTCCATTTAGACGGGCAGTTGAAAATATCTCAGAGAATTTATCCACGAGCAAATAGCTAGAAACAACCTCTGCGTGCACCAGAGGGTGGAGCACCAGAGATAAATGCCGTCCATCTGGATAATAAATGTGTCTCCAGCCACTAAACGAAAGAGGCAACCCGTATGGTCCAAATTTAATTTCTAAGTTGATTTCTAAGTTTCTCACAGGAATTTTATTGAAGAAAATCCTATTTACAGAAATGTGTGCAGAAACATATGCCATGATGAATTTTCCTGAAGTGAACACATTTGGGGAACCAACGCCCACATCAGCGAGAAGATCGCCTCCCCAGGCGGAGCATCTGCACCCTAACTTCGGACACCACAGCTACGGGGGGCACCACCGACTCCTGCACCTCTGGGTTCTGCAGTCAGGATGAGGTCAGCAAGGTTGGCCCTGTGGCCAGCAGCTGGCCTTCTCACAACTCACCCCCCTTAACAGCTGCTGTTCCACTGTCTGAACACACAATTCACTCATGCCCCTCGTGATGGATACAGGGATCCTCCCAGGTTTCAGCAGTTACAACTCTGCTACCTTAAACATTTTTATACTTATCTTTGCTAAGCTCCAGGCTATGATTTCTTTTTACCATGATCACAGTCACAGACTGTGGTACTACGGAGCTCCCTCAATGCCACACACACATGCATGCCAAAGCAAGGGGTGCCATTTACACACGTGTGTGTGAATGTTCACTAGTGGTACACGCAGAACATTTCTGGCAGATATGATGAAGAGCGACCACATCTGCCTATGAGAAGGATGTTTAAGGGCAGGAGGGGCCTTACTCTCACTGTTTATTCTTGCATACTATTCTACATTTTCCAAGCGTGTAGATTAAGTTTTCAACATAAAATCAACTATTAAGAGGAAAGGAAATAGGATGAATTGGAAGCCATTTGGGTTCTGGCTGGACACATGGTTATTATTAGAACATTAAATTTTATTTCCCTTCAGCTGTGCCTTCCAGCTCACAAAGTACTTTCCCAAGGCGTACCTCATGTACTTCTCTTAAAAAGAGTGATAAGCAGCATTTCCGCGACCATCTCCGTGCACACCTAAGCTTCACGGGGACCGGAGAGGTGAGTGTTTTTCAGTAACACAGCTCACTCAGGGGGCTCCCAGAGGGCAGGGCAGGCGAGTGGCCCGGGATCACGGGGAGCCCTGTCATGTGCTCACCCTCACAGAGCCTGGAGCACACTGGAGCCCAGGCCAAGGAGAAAGGGTGGAGGAGAGGGGTTACGAGGTCCAGGGCTACAGGAGCCACCTGAAAGAAACTGGGAGCCCCTTGCCCCCTCCTTAGCCTGCTTCAGCACGGGGTCTCCTGAGCAACCTCCCAAAACTTCAGTGTTTTCTGTAGGAGATGTGTAGGCCAGGGCTCAGGACATGGTTTTTGTTAAGGATCAAACAATAAATACTTTAATTTTGAGGGACTTTCAGTCATAGGCCAGTGTTCTAACTCTTAATGTATTAACACTCAACAGGAACCAGGAAAGCCCAAACAATGGAGAAGTTTTAAAAGTCTAAGACAAGAAAGAATGAACTCAACCTCGAGTATTCTATGTAGTTAAAACACATTACAAATGCGAGGAATATGATTACTTCTTAGATGGACGAAAGCTGAGAAAATTGATATCCAACAGACAAGTGCTATCAAAAAACAATAAATAAATAGAAGTCACCCACCTGGGGTGGCACATCCCGTAAGCCCAGCAAGGAGACAGGAGGGGACAAGCTTGAGCACACCCTGGGCAGCTCAGTGAATGAGTGAAAACTTGTCCCAAAATGTAAATTAAAAAAGGGCAGGGGACATAGTTCATTGTGAAGGCCCTGGGTTCAATCCTCAGACTAAACCAAAAACAAAATGCTAAATGGCATTTTTAGGAGAACGCGAAATGATATCAAACTATCAACTGTTCAAATCACACATAGTATTTCATACACAGAAGTGACAATGAAGGTGAAAAGTGATACGGAATAAATGAAATTATAAGATATTTACATTTTATGAAGTGGTAAACTAGTATAGGAAGCTGTCTCTGATAATTTGAAGATAAACATTATAATATCTAAAAAAGCCACTAGGATAAATTTTAACAGATAAAATTTAAAAAGAGAAGGTAAATGGAATCTTAAAATGATTCCCTTAATCCAAGAGAAGACAGAGGAAGCAGTAAGATAAGAATAAAGAACAAATGGGACAAATAAGAAAAAAATGACAAAACGGCAGACTTAAATCTAAACATACTGACGCCTGCACTAAAAATTTGAAGACTAAACATTTCGCGCAAAAGGCAGAGATAGTCGGATTTGGCAGAGTAAACAATGAAATCTCAGCTACCTGCCATTCGCTGGGAGCATTCTTTACATGCAGACAGGTAAAAGCAACTCTCCGGAAAAGTGTTTATCGGGCAGAAACGAGCACAGGAGCCGTGGCTATCGGAAAATTACATGTAAACAGACAGCACTCTAGAAACAAGGGCTATTTCATAATTGCTAAGAGTTAATTTATGAGTAATTCATAACCCTAAATGCTATGGAAAAACAGATTGAGAAAAAAAGGAGAAATGGATGGGGAGAAAAGAGAGACCATTCTTAGCTGCACGCTTCTCTCTCAGTAATTAGCACAATTACTAAAGACTGAATTCATAAAGTTACAAAATATCTGCTCGACACCGTCAGTCAACCTGCGGATGGAGCACAGACAAATAATCAATTATAAAATCAAGTCTATAAATTCAAAGGATTGAAATGTACAAAATTTGTTCTTGGACCAAAATGGTTTAAACTACAAACAAGACTGCTAGAAATCCTTAAGAGGCTAGAAATTAACCACAATGCCTCTATCTTTGTTACTGTTTCTCTCATTAATGAAACAAAATACTCACACCTAAGTTGAAGCGAGGAGAGGTCTATTTAGCTCACAGTTTATAGGGGTTTAGTCCCTAATCATCTGGCTCCCAGGCAGGGTGGCCTGACAGGGGAGAAACATTCGTGGCTGGCAGAAGGGAGCAAAGCAGTGGGGACCTTAACCGTGTCTTCCTGTTCCTTTCATTCTCTATCTAGGCCACCAGGATTGGGCAGTGCCAAACCAATCCACAGGCTGCTTTAGTAATCCTAAATCCTCACTCCATCATTGCACCTTGAATCCACCACACACTCAGATCCAGCCCTCTCGGAAACACCCCATCGATGGCTGCATCAGGCTTGGGACAGACATCTAGACACAAGCCATAACAGACTCTAAATAATGCATCAGTCAAAGAATAAACCATAAGAGAAAACAGACAGCAGTCAGCTGAATAATAATAAAAGAAACAGAACAAACTCTCATCATGATAGGATACTGCTGAACTCATTTTTAGAGGTAATTGATATTTTTAAATATATGTATAGTGATACATTTTAAAAGAAGGTTTAAGATGAAGGAACCAAGCTTTCAATTTAGTTATCTAGGAAAATAAAAACAAATTTAACCAAAGGAAATAAAGTAAGTGTATGATAGTAAAAGAAACAGAAAACAATAACAATATTAAAAAGTAACAATAGCAAAGTTCAAAGGTTTGTTCTTTGAAAAGATTAATAAAATTGGTAAACTCATAGCAAGACTGATAAGGACCAAACAGAGAAGATGTAATTCAATAACATGAAGAATTAAGCGGAACTAGTGACCTGACAGGTATTACATGAACAGCAAAACGAATGAATGATTTTACCTGTAAATTCTACAATGCGGATAAAATTATCTGAAACACCTTCAAGTGTAACATAGGGATTAGTACATCTACATATGCAATATCTATTGAATTTATAACAAAAATATCTTCCTAGTCAAATACAAGTCCAGAGAACTTCAATACAAATGCTAACCAATGTTTAAGGATAAAAATATCATATTTACATATCTTTTACAAAGAAAAGAAGGAAGGCACATTTCCTACCTGTTTTAAGAGGACAGTGTAATATGCAAACCAAACAAAATTATAGGTCAATATCCTGCATAATATAATTGCAACAATATTGCATGGAAAAATGTAACACGTATCAGGACTGAAAAGAGCTTATCCTAAGAATTCTATTGAATTCAACATTCAAAAAGCAGAATAACTCACCACATTAATACAATTGAAGAGAATAACCATGTGTTCATATAAATAAATTCAGAAAAAACATTTGATAACATTCAAAACCTAGACATAATTTCCTAAAGCTCTTGGGAAAATGGGAATAGGGGGGCAATTTCAAAATCTGGTAAAGGCTTATAACTCTCCCTCAGTGGAGCAGGAATGTTTCCTTTTTCATGCAAGAATACCCCAGTCCTATTCAGCATGGACTAGAGGCCTTAGCTGTTGCAATATGACAAGAAAAAGAGAGAAAAGCCACAAAGTCAGGGAAAGACAGTATGTTTCCACTAATGATTATATACATTAAAAATTTACGGATGCTCTGAAGAAAATCTATGAGTGCTCATAAGTGAATTTAGAAGTGTTACAAAATACAAAGTCAATGCACAAAACTGAATTATATGTCCAAATTTAAGCAATGAAAATGGAAAAATGAAGTTAATATATAACAGATTTATAATTGCACACAAAATATCAAATACCTAGAATAAGTTAACAAAAGACCTGCAAAAGCTCATCACTAAGTACTGTGCAACACTGTATTGTAGTAATACAGATTAATTTTAACAACTACATGAACACCTATAGCTGGATGATTAGTACTGCTGTCTGGTTCTCTCGAGCTGCTAAATGGATCATACACAATACCAGTAACAACCCTTCGGTCTTTTAAAATAAAATGAAAAGCTGAGGATACAATTGATATAGAAATACGAAGGACCTAAAATAGCTAAAATAATTTTTAAAACTACACTCAAAGTTGGAGAATTTACATTGTCTAATTAAGGCTTAGACAAAGTTACATGTAGTAATCACGCTTGATGATTCTGTCACAAGGGTAAAAGCACATCAGCGGAGGACAGCGAAGGGTCAGAGCGAAGCCTCCACGTGGAGTTTTTGTCAGGTTTGTTGCTGCTGTCCTGGTTTTTGCTAGGCTGGGTGTGCAGCCTGAGCCCTGGGGATGTGAGGTCACTAGATCGCCCAGGCTGGCCTTGGAGTCCTCCTGTCTTGGCCTCCCGAATAGCTGGGATCACAGCATGTGCCACTACCCCGAGTTCTACGCTGATTTCTGAGAAAGGTATCAGGTCAACTGAATGAAGAAAGGAATTATTTTCAATAAATGATGCTGAGAAATTGGGACAGGGTAGGAGGACACGAATGAATGCTTCCCCTGAGCTTGTTCTATACTAAAATAATAATAATACTAGAGAACAAACAGTTCTAAATATAAAGTCAGTATTATGAAACAGTGAAAACCAAAATAAGGTTATAAAGATGAAATGAGGTTGTTTTAAGCTTTGCTCTTTAAAAATCATGACTTGGGAAGCAACCACTGAAAGGAAGAAAATATTCCTAATACATTTGTCTAATAAAGGACTTGTATCCAGAATGTGTAAATAATGCCAATAAATCAATAATAAAAAGACGAACGTTTCAATTAAAAGAGTAAGGAAAAGCCTACAGCAGAACACTTCACAAAGGAAAACACTGTAAAATGGCAAATCAGCACATGCAAAGGCATTGCTAGCCACTGGCTAATCCAGATTCCAGCGAGACACCACCTCGTGTCCTCTCGCTGAGTCCACACGAAAAACACTGACGCTCCCCTGTGCTGTCAAGGACGTGAAGCGACTGGAACGCTCACGTGCTGTTGGCAGAACAACTCTGGAGAATTTGGGGCAGTTCTGTATAAAGTTTAACACAAACTCCCCTCCAACCCAGCAATCTAACCCCCTATAAATTTACGTAAGGTAAAGGAAAAGACCCGACCACAAAAACTTGCACAAGAATGTTCATAGTAATAACCTGACACCAATCTCACTTATAATAGCTCATGCATGGAAACTGCCCAAATATCCACTGACAGGTGAGTGCTGGAACAAACTGAAGCATATTCATAAGAAAAAAAATGCTACCTGGCCATAAAAAGGAGTGAGGAATTGTTATTATACAACACGATAGTGCCACCAAAAAAGCCAGAATACACTGAGGATGATTCCTTTATATCTCTCACATTTAAAGCAAGACTGGATCTGGGCGATGGAGTGGGAAAGGGCCCCATTAGAAAGGGAAGAGGTCCTGCTGCCTGCGCCCTGCCGAGCCTGTGAATGAAAACAACTCACCGAACCCCATCCTTACGATCTATGCATCTCATTGTTTATACACTATGTCTTATTATAAAAATATTTTTAAAAATAGGGTCTATCTTGTAGATGCCAAAGGAATAAAATCTAAGAGAGGGGTTGCCAAAGTGATGGGAGAAGCTGAGTTAGCTGCTACCTCATGGTGCAAACCTCGGGACTACACAAGGCCTCCTGAGCTTTTCCCTCCCCACCTCTTCGGAGGGGCACAACCTCTCTGATGGAAGAAAAGAAGAGCAAGTCGCTCCTGGCTGGTAAAAGTGTCTCAGAAGGGGGGATTCTCCCAGCTCCTTCTCGCTCCCTGAGTCCCTGTGCGAAAGGGTCCACCTTTCTGTGTTCATTGTTTACAACTTGCAGCTTGGTTCATCTCGCTTGTGATCACCAGACTGCACCCATCCTAATATCCTCTCTTCACAATGTTGTTTTCAGCTTCTTACCTGAAATGCACGACTTAGATTCCTTCCTACTCAGTGTAATATATACCCCACTCGCATGTCAGAGGGCACGGAGGAGGAGGAGCGAGGGCACTCTGGATCTCTTCGGGCAGAGCGACAGTGCCCTCCGTGTGCAGGGAACCCCAGGGGTTAGAGCAGGGGGCTCCGCTCCCAGCTCAGCAGCTTGCAGCAGCAGAATCTGTGCTTTCCCCACCCGGTCCTGATACATGATAGCACAGCCTGCTAAATCAAACACACGAATTACTTTAACTTAATTTAATTAGCCCGATTTAATTTTAACTTGCATGGAGTTGCTTGGACCAAAGGACAGAATTTTACGCTTATCTATGCTGTGCAAGAAATTCTGAGATTTTCTTTGATCATCGTCTAATTTTTCTGCTCTAACAATTAGCCCTTGCTTGGTTGTCTTCGCTTTCAGGCACAACCTGATGTTGATTTTAATTACTTAACCTAAGACCAAGGCAAAGTCGAATACCCACTGAGCCCCATTTCAATTTCAGTGTCTTTAATGTGAAATCTACAGCTCGCAGAGCTGGACTTGGCTCTCTGAATCCAGCCTGGCACGCTGGGAGGCATTTAAGTGTGAGTTTCCTCCTCCTTCCATTCTCCACCCATGACCTTCCACAATTATCACTATTAATTAGTCTAGCAGCCACCGCTTTGTCTGTCACCATGCTCACAATCAGCTTCTCTGCGGGGCCTCGGGGCAGCCACACCAGCATACTCCCAGGTTCAGGGAAGCTGAACAACACTGCAGTCCCGGGAACAAAGACGTCTGGGCCCATCGGCCCTGTCTCATCAGGACATCGATGCTGATGGTTCCTGTCCTCCTCGGGTCCAATCTCTCACACCTCTTAACAGATTCTTGTTTTAATCTTCTTGGGTAATTTAGATTAATGTAGATGGGAAAGGCAGCAGCCAGGCTTTATTTTATTTTTTGTTCTACCCACAGCCAGATCTAATGACCACGGGTGATGGGCTTGACTGGAGTTCAATACTAATCGGCCTTAATGGATTTCTCCAGGTTGCTTCGCTCTTTAATTCAAGCTCCAGTGTAAAACCAGAAAGAAAGTCTAAATAGCTTGATGCAGGGGAGTTTGGGCATCGCCCAGTCCTGTCAATGAACGGGGTAGGCTTATACTTTGCTTTCTTTCCTTGGCTGCCTCTACACTGTACCACTGGGAGCCACCATCAAATTCATTTCTGGAGCAAACTATGAGGGGCCGGAGACAGGCTGCCTCGTGGCAAGTTTCTGAGAGGCACAGACTCTGGAAAACTTGCAACATTGCTGAAAGAAAGAAAAATGAAATATTTAAGCACAGAGAGCAGGGGCAGGATGGGCAGGCTCACAGGAAGTATCCCCATGGCTTGGAAGCCCAAGTGTTCTCTTCCTTGATCTCAGAAAGGTAAGAATTTGATCAGATGCTCAGAATGCCTGAAGAGCTTACTTCTGGGTCACAAGGATTTTGTAACATTACTCTGGAAATGTAGGTTTGCGGGAAAGAGGACCTGTTTGTGCTATTCCTTGAAGTCTTGTATTTTGCTTTGCTGTGTGAGCACCTACTGAACGCTCAAAGTTTAGCAAAACCACTGGGCTTTGGTGTCCAGGCAGACAGACAGAGCAGGCCTCCCCACAGCATAGAGCCACGGGCTTGGACACGTGGCTGTCTACGCTGTCTACACACAGCTTCTCAGAGTCTGTTTCGCATCCAAGAGTGCACGAGGTGTCTGACAGGCTCAGCGCCTGAATCCAGCAGGCTGTCCTCTGCAGAGAGCTGACTCACGTGGCTGCATCCTTAAGGCAGACCCTCTCTGAGGTCCTGCCATGTGGGGCGGCCATGCTTCTCCCCATCCTGGGATCTGGCACCAGTCACTCCAGTGTGACTTAGGCCCTGGTGAAATGTCGGTCCAAAGGGCAAATACGGCTAGGACTACAGCTCCACAGTCCTGGAGTCGGCACCGGCTGGAGAAGCAGGCAGGCTGCCTTGGAGGCTTCACTGCCCTGCTGCATGTGATGGGCCGCACTGCCTCACACCCAGCTCCACGGAGCATGCCTGACCTCTCCCTCCTCCGCACGGTCCTCTCCATGCCCCTGGGCAATGCTGCTTCCACCTTGATTTTTAATGCTCCAGGCTTCCTTGACTTCTCCACACAGTTCCCCTTCCCCCTTGCTCTTTGTGTCGTTTCCTGTTTCTCTCTCCCTGTTTGTCTCATTCTTTGTCCATTATTTATAAAATGAGTCCTCCAGCGCCCTCTTCACACAGGAAACCGAGACTTAGGCTTGCAATAGCTCTGAATATTCTGTTTCTTTTCCAAAACAAGAGAAAACTCTCTGGATGCCTGGGGCCTGCCTTCCATACACAGGCTGTCTGGATGGACTTTGTAGGATCATTCAAGTAGAAGTGTTACAGATATTGTCTAACCTTACGGAAACACAGGAATCGTTAATGTTACAATCTTCTACACTAGCTTGACATCCTCAAATGATTTTTATAAGCATTTGTTGTTACCCTGTATTTGCCTTGAAGTGCTGCCCAGAGGGCAGGGAAGGGCCCCTAGAAATGAAAGGGCCAGTGTGGTCATGTCCAGGTCAGTCTCCTGGTCAGTCTCTGAGCACAATCCCCAGAGTACAATGGTGGCTTTCAAATGGAGACACAGGCACTGTGTAAATGAAATTAATGGGAAATATTTCAAATCAGGTAATATCTTATCCTGCTCAGGCTGCCATAACAAAACAACAGAGACTGGGTTGCTTAAAAAATAAAAATGTCTTTTTTCACATCTCTCAAGGCTAAAACTGCAAGATCAGGAAACAACATGGTCAGGTTCTGTAGAAGCCTCTTTGTGGCTTGCAAACAGCTACCCTCTCACTGTGTCCTGCTGTGGTGTCTGTTCTGTGCGTGCTTACAGAGAGAGAGAAAGACAGAGACAAAAACACAGAGAGAGACACAGACAGGGAAAGACAGAAACATAGAAAGGCTGAGACAGAGACATAGAGACAGACAAACACAAAGATAAAGAGAGACAGACAGACAGAGATCCCAAGAAAGCCCCTGCTGTGGTTTATATCTAGATGTCTCCGAAGAGCCTCATGAGCTTGAGCACCGGGTTCTGGGAAGAGATTTAAACACGGGGAGCACACAGCTAAATGTGACGGTTCACTGTGTGGGGTCCCTGCAGAAATGAGCTAATGGGGTGGGGGTGTCTCCCTCCTCAGTTTCTCCTCTCCGTGCTTCTCTCTGCCTTTCTCCCTCCCTCTCTCTGTCTCTGCTGGTCTGTCTTCCCCTCTGTCTATTTCTCTTAACCTCTCTGTCTCTCTATGTCTCTCTTTTCCTCCCTCCCTCTCTGCCTCTGTCTCTCTCTATCTCTCTGAGTCTCTCTCTGTCTCTATTTGCCTCTCTGTCTCTCCATTTCTCTCTGCGTCTCTCTGTCTCTGTCTGTCTCTCGCTATTCCCCATCCCCTTCTTCCTGACAGCCAGGCCAGGAGGAGCTTCCCGTGCTCAGGTCCTTCTGCTGGGCCATTTCTGCTTGGAGCCAGCTGACCAAGAACCTAAGCCTGTTCTCCTTCGAGCTGTAGGCATCAGTTACTGTCTCAGCAACAAGAAAGTGACTAAGCCACAGATCCTGCTGGATTGGATCCCCATCTTTATGACTCCTTCGACTTAATTACCTGCTGAAAGCCGTACCTCCAAGCTAACCATGTAGGGGGTGTGGGCTTAAATCTATGAATCAAGGGGCTGCTGTGCCACAGAAAAGACTCTACGCACAGGTGACACTTGTGATGAGACATGGAGGCTCAGAAGAAGATTGTCACTGGAAACTCTGGAGAATGCCTGCTGCAGAAATAAGAGCACCAGGTGAACGGGATTTGGGGGATTTTGAAATTGACTTTGGGGGCCAGCATCCTGTGAAAGTAACCATCACGCTCTGGGCACTGTGCTACTTCTTGCTGTTGCATTTGAAGCTCATGTGACCCAAATAGAGTGATCTATTAAGCCACTGGAAAAAAAGAATATAAAACGCAATAGAAACGTAAATCATTTCTTTCTTGTCAAAGTGCAACCATCACAAGTACTGAAGGTAAATTTGTGTGGTGCTCTGTCTGGCTTACTCTTGTAAACACTTGGCCACTATGTCTGAAGGAGGAAGAGAAATCAGGAGCAAAGGCTGGAGGCAGGCCATCTCCTGCAGGACCAGGCAGTGGTCCAGTTCAAAGAGGCTCAAAGGAGACACACTTCATGTGACTGGTCAGGGCAAGCATGTTGGAGTTTGTCTCTTTAGGCAGCACTGTCAGTCCAAACAAATCCTTTCTGCCTGGGAAACCACAGGATCCTGAGCAAATCTCTGTGAGCATCCCCAGTGACCATCTGTGCATCAGAAGCCACTGCTGTCACCACCTGAATTCCCTTAAGTTCGAACCTGAAATGATCTCCTTTTTCTTCCTGAACCCCCGCAGCTTTCAGCACCCTGTAATCCACTGTCTGTGACTCCCAATTATGTGTCATTGCTGAGATAAATCAACTGAAGAGCTTTTGCTGCCATGCACATGACTCAGCGGGAAAAGTGGGGTGGGGAGGGGGTCCCCTCAGAGGTGCTGCCCTCCCCCATGGAGCAGCAGACTCAGAGGAGTCAGTGTGAGATGGCGACTGCATGGCCTTAGGAAGCACCAGGTGGTGCTGGAGTTAAGTCTCGTATTTACAGAGCCCCGGATCATTTTAATTGCTTTATTCCTCTAATCAAACCAAACACCTATAAGTCTTAACAAGCTGATAAAGGCCTCCGGGCACTGTTTTTAACGGACTATGTGTAATCTGCAGCTTGCAAACATTAGCAAGGCCTGGGCTGCTCGCTGCAAAGGCTCTGCTTTAGGTCTTGAGGCCAGCGTGCTCCAAGGGAAGGAGCAACAGCAAGAAGCCTTTATCATGATCTTGGTCATGTGCATTCACTCCAGTATTTGCAAGGAGGCTCCCATTTTCGTATGTCTGTGCTAAAGTGGTTTTTCTGTTTGCTTTTGTTTTTTGTTTTGAGAAAGGTTCTTGCTATGTGGCTCAAGCTGCCTTAGGCTCACTGTGTTATCCAAATTGGCCTTGAACTCAGTGATCTTCCTGCTTCAGACCCCCAAGTGCTGGGGTTACAGGTGTGCGCCATGACACCCAGCCATGTTTTAATGCAGCATGTTATATAGGTCCTTACTTGTACATTTCTCAGAAGATGGATCCTCAGGGTTAGAAATAAGTCATTTCCATAATATGAAAATATCTATTGCTCATTTTATTACAGTGTTCTGATACACGACCCAAAAAGAAGTGAGTCGAGGAAAGATGGCAGGGCGGTAAGCAGCAGTGGGTCAGCCTCTCCAAGATTAGAATCCAGACACTGCACTGTAACAACTTCAGGAAGGAGGGAGGTGGATCTGCAGAACCCAAGAAGTATCTGAAAGGAGAAATGGAACCCACAGTAAAGAAACAGACATCAGCACAGGAAAAGGAGGTGGCAAACTGTGCTTTCTCCCTGGCTCCTGGCTCACAGTGAGAGAGAAGAAACTCAAATCTACAGAGACACGGTGAGGGTAGCGACTCAAGAGCCCTCCGGGGACAATGCACCGGGGGAATACAGCAGGATGCTGTCTAGCCCAGCAGCTTGTGAGTGAGTCCAGCCTGAGTGACTGCCATGTCCTCTGGAGGGGAGCTTGCCCAGAGCAGTCGGGGCTTGGGCTCCTCTCAGGGCTTCCCAAGACTGGGTGAGATACTCCTCAGAAGACACCCAGGTCAGGGAGCTGAGGTCAGGGAGGCAAGCAGCATCCGGAGGCCTGTAGGCTGCACACAGTAGGCCCCAGTTCACAAGCAGAGGCCAAGAGGAGCCTGCACTTCTGTGGATGCAGAACGCACCGGCATTGGCACGCTCCCATTCCTACCGCAGGCTCTCTGAGGTCGTCCAGGGTGGATTGCGCTCTGTCTGCCTCCTTTGTTTACCAAAAGCAGCAAAGCTCCCTGAATTGGATCCTACCACAAAACCGCGGGCCCCAGAAGATAACCACGGCTTGAAATCACAGGGAAATCCTTTGTCTTCCTTCTTGGTTTTTATTTCTTGATTGTTCTTGTTTTTCCATGAAGGTGACATTGTTGTTAGTTCTTTCGGTGTTGTCTGGTTCTGGTTTTGCCTGTTCCCTTCTTCTTTCCATTCTGTCTTCTTCACCAGGTTTTCAAAGCTTCGGTGATTTTCCTTTATCCTTAAACCTTGCTTCTAATCTGTTTCTCTTCTTTGAGTTCTCTATTTTCCTCCTCTTATCTCTGAACTTTTCTCCCGTAAGAGTAAAATCACTGTACTGAGGGGAAATTTACTGCACATAACTTTCTGATTTGTTTTTAATTTCATTATATAACTATAAATCTGATGTCCATGCCTAAGGTGGCAAATTAATTGCAGTTTGTCATTTTCTAGAATATACTTGATGCTATTGTTATTACTGATTGTACTGCTTTAGCCAAAGTGGCACAGTTATTGGGATCGGTTGCTCTTTCTTGTATACCAACACCAAGACTGTCAGGAGGTCACGGACAACACCAGAGGCCAACACAAAGGACTGGTGCTAGGCCAAGAAGGCAGAAACTCCTCGGGACTATTAAATTGAAGAGGCAGGATCTCGAGACAGACTCAAAAGCCAAAAGCCAGCTACACCTAGACGACATCACTGAGAAATAATCATTTCTTAAGGAGGTCTCCATACTAGTAAAAAAGGAATCTGCCATAAGCAAGTGACAAGTGTCAACATAGAAAACAAATTTCAAACAACAGAAAATGAGAAAACATAAAAGCGAGATGCAGCCCCAGACCTCCAGCTCACCCACTAAGGCAAATCTAGGACAAAGCAAGGAAAAAGAAGTCAAAAGCCCCACAGTGAACTTTCTGATATGGCAGCAGCAGAAGCAGCAAAGCAGGAAAGTAGCTTCTAGAAAAAAACAATTCAGAAGTCACTTCACAGTAACTAAAGAGATAATGACCATAATGAAGAACACGGTTTGTAAATCTAGAGTAGATATGGATTAAATAAAACAGAAGAGCTTAGAAAAATGATGAAAACCACGAAGGCCCAACATAAGACAGGTTTGGATTCCGTGAAAAGGACTCCAACAGATATCAAGGAGATTAATAATTCTATTGATACATGTGGAGTAGAATCAACTAATGTGAGGACAGAATGTCGTCCAACCTGTCCAGAAGACAGGTCTGCAATTAGTGAGCATCAATGCAAACACTTCTTAAAAATAGCAAAGGACCATGAAAGTCATCCTAACAGCTGCTGGATGATGCAAAGAGTGATAGGAATCAATGAAAAAATCAAAAAGATAGGACAAAGAATATAAAATTCATGTTCACAGAAGCAATAGAAAGAAAACTTTCTATGCATGTAAAAACAATTTGACATATTGATAAGAGAGTCATACAGAACTCAGTTAGCCATATCAGGAAAAACCTACACCAAGGCAAAAATAATAGTAAGATTCCAGAAATTCAACAAAACAGAGTATTAAAGGCTATTAGAGAAAATAAAAAAATCATCTATAAAGGAAAACCCATGAGAATCACACCAGACTTCTCAGCAAAAACTCTTAAGTCAAAAAAGAGATGAGAGTGAAGTATTTCAAGCCCTAAAAGAAAACAGCTCCTACTCAGATTAATGTACCCTGCAACATTATCTTTCAAAATAAATTTTAAAAAAATAAGATACTTGCGCAATAAGGAACACCTGAAGACATTTATAACCACCAAACCAGCACTCCAAAAACTTCTAAAGGACATTCTAGAAAGATAATGAAGCTGCCATCAAGAAAACAACTGATAACAAATGTTGGCAAGGACACAGGGAAAAAGGAACACTGCTCCACTGTTGGTGGGAGTGCAGACTGGTGCAACCACTGTGGAAAACTGTGTGGAGATTCCTCAAAAAACTAGGATTGAAAGTCCTATTCAACTGAGCAATTCCTCTCCTGGGTATTTTCCCAGAAAAGTTGAAAAAGTCATGTCACAGAGATACATGTGCACCCATGTTCATAGCAGCACAATTTGTGATAGCTAAATCTTGGAAACAACCAAAATGCCCATCAACTGACGAGTGGATGAAAAAGGTATTGTATTTTTATACAAAGGAATACTACTCAGCTATAAAAAGGATGATCTTGAGACCTTTATAGGTAAATGGAGGCAAATTAAAAATATCTTCATCAGTGAAATAAACGACTCACATTAGTAAATATCACATTATCTCTCTAGTGTAAAAAATGATAAAAACTGACAGACTAATGGGATCCAAAAAGAATAATAGATATTGTGAAAGTGAAAAGAAAGTGCTGTAAAGGATATAACCATATGTATAGTGTATAAGACAGATGACCGTATTACTAAATTTTTGTTGGAACACTGAACAGAAGGATTTTCATTATCAATGTTTAAGTGTCTAGCCACTATTTATGCTTTGATTTTGTGATTTTGGCAACTAATTTTTAAGATGACAATGAGTAATGTATCAACTCATGATTCTATGATTTTTTTTAAAATTCGGTATCGTTCCGCCTTTCTTTTCTGTTTCTCTATTTTTCTTTAATTTTCTTTTTTTATTCGAAAAAAAGAGAATATGCAATATAACAACCATTGTTAAATTTCTTTCATTCTGTTGTGAAAACATGTATTGTTATTGTTTTGAGTTTGCTGTTGTTGATGTCTTTTGCTTTTTGCTTTTCTTTTCTGACTTTTCTCTTTTTAAAATAAAAAATAAAACTTTCTAGAAGAAAAAGATAAAAAAAAAGAAGAAAGACAATGAAGACAAAAATACTGTGTGAGTCCCAACAAAATGTCTCCACCAGGCAAGACAAGTAATTAAACAGAAGGGAAAGGAAGGGAACCAGCAACACGAAAAGAACATGACAATTGATTCATTATAATATATATATATATATATATATATATATATATATATATCAGTTATAACCATCAATGTTAATGGTCTTAATTCACCAGTCGAAAGGAACCGACAGAATGGATCAAGAAGCAAGATCTAACAATATGCTGCATACAAGAAACACATTTACCTCTAAAAGAAATGCATGGACTATGTGTGACAGTGATCCAGGAAAAAAAAACAGGAGTAGCTGATCTATTTGTGGACAAAGTGGATTTCAAGCAAAGACTGATAAGAAGAGACAAAGAAGGTTACTACATACTTCTTAAGGAAAAAATTCAAGAGGAAGAGATAGCAATCATACATGTATATACACCAAATACCAGTGCACCTAATTATATAAAATGAACATTAATGAAAATGCAAACTCAAACATGCATTGGTACATTTGTCAAGGGGGATTTCAATACCCCATTGTCACCAATAGTTCAACTAGACAAAAAATCAACAAAGAAATATCTGAGTGGAAACCAACCTCTGACCAATCGACTTAGTAGATATCTACAATGTTCTACCCCACCACAATAGAATACAAATTCTTCTCAACTGCATACAGGACTTTCTTCAAAACAGATCAGATACTAGCTCATAGAACATTCTTAACATATAATGCAAAAGAACTGAAATTTGTCCATGCATATTATCAGAATATAGTGCAATACAGTTGGAGATCAGCTGCACAGGAAACCACAAAAATAGCATAAACACTTGGAAATTAAATAACATTGACCTGAACAACCAATGGGTCTAGATGCAATTAAAAAAGAAATTAAACAACTTCTACAATTAAACAATAATGCCAACATAATATACCAGAACTTATTGGACACAATGAAATCAGCCCTATGAAGAAAATTTATAGTAGTGAATTCTCGTATCAGAAAAACAGAGCAAACTCAAGTAAATAACCTAATGTTGAACCTCAAAGTTCTAGAAAAAGAAGAGCAAGTTAAACCTAAAGCTCATGTAAGGGAGGAAATTTAGAAGGTTAGAGCAAAAATTAATACAATTGGGACTAAGAAAACAATAACAGTTAATTAATGGAAGAGTTGATTCTCCAAAGATTAACTAAAATATAAACCAACCTTATCATAAAAAGGAAAGAAGAGACTAAACTACATGCAATTAGAAATGCAAAGCCGGGGCTGGGGATTTAGCTCAGTGGCAAAGCACCTGCCCTTGCCTTGCAAGCAGGCTGTCGTGAGTTCAACCCCCTGTACCAATTTAAAAAAAAAAAAAAGAAATGAAAAAGGAAAAATCACAACAGATCCTACCGAAATTGAGAAGATCATCCATATCTACTTTGAGGACCTGTATTCTAATAAGATGGAAAGTTCAGAAGGAATGGACAGATTCCTCGATACATATGAATTAATAAAACTGAATCAAGAATATATAAAAATTCCCCTATCCGTCAGTGAAATTGAATAAGTAACTAAAAAACTACCAACCAAGGAAAGCCCAGGCCTTGATGAATCATCACTGAATTACATGAGAAATTCAGAGACGCTCTAATGCCGTTATTCCTCAAACTGTTCAATGAAACTAAAAGGGAAGCAGGACTCTCAAACTCATTTCTGGCAGCAAGCATTACCCTGATACCAAAAAACAGAGAAATCCAACCAAAACGGAGAACTACATGCCAATCTCCTTAATAAACACAGATCCAAATATCCTCAATAAGATACTGGCAACAGAATGCGCAAATCATCAAGAAAATTACACACCATGACCAAGTAGGATTCATCTGAGGAATGGAGGGACGTTCCAACATATGCAAATCACTAAGTGTAACACACCAAATAAACAGAATCAAGGACAAAAGCCATGCGATCTTCTCAATGGACACAGAAAAAGCATTTGACAAAGTCCAACACCCATTCATGATAAAAGAAAAACCCTACAGAAAACGGGAATAGAAGCTCTTTATCTCAATCTGATAAAAGCCATCTATAATGAATCAACACCCAGTGTCATACTAAATGGTCAAAACCTGAAAGCTGTTACCGTAAAAGCAGGAATAAGACAAGGATATGCACTATCATTACCCCTATTCAACATAATTCTCCAAACATTAGCCAGAGAAATTACACAAAAGAAAGAAACAAAAGAAGTAAGCACAGGGAGTGAAGAAGTTAAATCACCATTATTTGCAGGAAGCATGATATCTAATAGAAGACCTGAAAGCCTTCTCCACTAAAAGACTTCTATAGTTAACTCCAAATTCAGTAGTATATCTGGATATAAAGTCAGTACTCAAAAATCAATAGCCTTCCTGTACACAAATAACAAACTCACTAAGAGACAAGTTAGGGAAGCAACATCTTTCACAATATTTGCATTAAGAAAAATAATATACTTAGGAATTAATCTAACAAAGGAGGTAAAAGACCTTTACATTGAAAACTACAGTACTCTGAAAAAAAGAGCTCAAAGAAGATACCAGAAAATGGAAAGATAGTTCTTGTTCTTGAAGGGCAGAGACAGTATAGTGAAAATGGCCATATGTTCAAAACTACGTACAGATTTAACTCAATTTTGATCAAAATACTAATAGTATACCTCACAGAACTATAGAAAAAATCCTACAACTTCATTTGGAACCAGAAGAGCCCTACACTAGCAAAGCAGTTCTGACACTCGGCGTAAACACTACATTGCTCCTCTTGTGAGGAACTGGAAGGGCAAAAAGGGACCGGGATGGACGGTGGACACTGAAAAGCAGAAATAAAACAGTCAAATGGGAAGGGGGACAGTGTGGGATGACGAAAAAGGAAACAAGTGAAAAATGGAAACAGAAAAAGAAAAACTGGAAACAGCTTTTGTAAATGAGGAAGGGAAATGGGGGCAGGATGGGGGAAAAAAGAATCAAGATATATTAGTGTACAGGAACAAATTCCCCGCCACGAATATGATTTCTCTCTCTCTCTCTCTCTCTCTCTCTCTCTCTCTATATATATATATATATATATATATATATATATATATATGAAGAGTACCAATAAAATTAATTTTTATTTATTTATTTATTTATTTACTCATTTATTTTATTTTTTATTATTATTGGTACCGGGGATGGAACTCACGACTGCCTGCTTGCAAGGCAGGCACTTATGCCGCTGAGCTAAATCCCCAGCCCCAATAAAATTAATTTTAAAAAGTGACTCTCCCAACTTTGTGCAACCTTTACCTCTTAGGGTCACCCCTGACAAGTGCTATCTGGAACTGAATCCCTCTCACTCAGCATCACGTGTAAAGTTAGCAGAGAATCATTTGCGAGATTTCCAGAAACGCGGCCTGAGACGCAGCCTCTTTCTGCCTTCAAAGCTGCCTCCTGTGCTCAGGAGTGTGCACAGCGTTTCTCTGAAGAAAACCAGGACCCTCTGGTTCGCTTGGAAAAGCATCATGTGAAAGAACTAATGGGCTGAGAGCAGGGAACCGAGGCACAGTGCTGTAATCCCAGCACACCTGAGGCTGAGGCAGGAGGATCACTGCAGCAGGTTCGAAGCCCACCTGGGCTATGAAGGGAATTCAGGGTCAGCCTGCACTACATAGTGAGACCTTGGCTCAAAAAAATAAAAAACAAAACAACAACAAAGAATTGATGGGCGAGATAGAGATACTCATGAAAGTGGGCACCTTTACTTACACACAGGACTTTAAGCACCAAATTTTTCCTGAAAAGTACTGCTAAGTTATCGCTCTAACCCTTCCAAAAAGAAAGAGCTGGAAGGCCTGAAAATCGATAGCTTTTCTGACCCTGTGGGTGCACCAGGCTCACAGTGTGAGCAGGCGTGTGTGGGATGCCTCGCTCTGCCCCCAGCTCCTGCGCCAGGCAGAGGGCAGGGCCATGTGCTGTGTGCCCATGGATGAGAAGTAGCCAGTGTTCTTATCAACAGCAACAGCCAGCAGAGCCCACTCAGCCTGAGCGCCCTTTCTCTTCACCCTCTAAGGAAAGCAACTGTGATGGACTGATTTGCTTCTGGTTCCATCTTCCTCAACCCCTTTCTGCCTTCAAAGCTGCCTCTTCTGCTCTGCTCATGGAACACTCGCTCCATAGAGTGGGGCACTGCCTGAGTTTGGAGCTGCAAGCAGAAGCCCCTGATCTTTTCACTAAAGTTTCAGTAGCTGTGTTCCTCGACCAGCGGAAACCTGGAGATGGTCACGTGCAGAGAAACCCCAGCCGAGTCCTGGCACAGAAGCTGCTGCAGATACAAACCCTAGAGACACTGAGATGTTCGCAGTGGCAAAGTGTGGTAGGCTGACCGGGGGTGAGGAGTCCCGGGGCTGCCACCCTAGATGACCTCCGTGGTTTGGGAATTTTATCTCTGAGGAGACAAGAAAGAGGAAGAGTGATCCAAGTGGAATGGTCCAGAGACGTTTCCATGAGAAATGCCTGCTGAGTACACTGTAGAATCGCAGGCCAGTGACTGAGATCTCTGAGGATCACAGAGCATGCTCCCCGCCTCCTCCTCCATGTCAAGCACACACAGAGGAGAGTGGACAAAGAAGGACTTGGGTTACCCCGTGAGGGACTTCAGGAAGTTCAAGGTCAGGAGGGAAAACGAAAGGAGGAGAGAGGAGTCTGAAGCCTCCAGCACCTGCAGCTACAGCAGATCCTGAAAACACCCCAAATCTGAGCCAAAGTAAGGGAAACCCTCACACTAGAGGCCGGTTCACCTCCATTCCTATTACTCTGAAAGATCAGTCATGGAATTTTAAATGTCTACAGTTAATACAGGATAGAGAGCGCCCTCAAAATATGAAGACGGCATTGCAGAAGACACACAAAAGCATAAACAATGTAAGCAGAGCGATGGGAACACCAGAAAAGAACCCAAAGGACATGGCAGAGCTCAAATCCCAGCAGACGACAAGGAGAAAAGACCCAGGGGCTCCCTGAGGGGATGGACAGAACTGAGGGAGGAACCGGCCAGAGAGCCTGACAATCCAGCAGCGGAAAGCTCACCAGCAGAAATGCCAAGTGCCCCAGAAGAACGAAGACAGAACATCCCACAAATGCGTGACACGGCGAAAAGGTTCAGGGTGAGGATTGTCGGACTCTGGAGAAGAGAAAGAGAAAAGAAGCATTTAGAGGGCCGAGCACTTTCCAAAATGAATGAGCAGCACCAACCCCAGATCCCCAATGGTCTGGGAACAGGCCAACAGAAAAACAAACCAGCCAAGCCGGGCATAGCAAAGGAAGAGAAGGCTTGAAACCAGAGGCGACCCTGGTCTGCAGGTGAGCCGGGAGGGTCACGGTGGGTTCTCAGCAGAAACCCAGGGAGCCAGAGGAGAATAAATGACGCATTTAACATACAAAGAAACATGGTGCCATGTCTTTTTTATATCCAGGAAAAGGATCTCTCACAACCAACAGAGAAATTAAGACTTTCTGAGACATCAAAGCCTGAGAATTTCTTCACCGGGAGCCTCGTCGGGCACAAAATATCTCAGACAGGAGGAAAATGGCAGAAAACAGACAGTGGGATCTGTACAGAGGGGCACCAAGCAGGGATCAGGGAAGGTAAGAGGCGATCTCTCTTTTCTCCTATGTAAGTGATCTTTAAAAGCGGGTTGTTTAAAGCCCTCACAGTGACACCCGTGAGTGATGGTGGTGCAGCAGGTGTGGGTGAAGCTCGGCACTGCAGCTGGGAACCGGAGGGAGCGGCCGTCTGAGGAGCGTGGGGGTGACCTTCAAAGGTGGACATGGATTCATTAATAGCCAGCGGAGCCATGAAGGCCAGAGGTGCAGAGGGACAGCATGGACACCACAGAGCGTGGACAGAGGCAGAGCCTAGCACTCCAGCCAGAGATGGGGTTCCAGGCCAGCCCGGCTCTCTACCCCCAGCAGGTGACCCCGTTTCCACATCTTCTCCCACTGGTACTCTGCAGATGAAGGCCGGCAGCGGCTCCCCTATGCGTGCTCAGAAGCCGAGGTAGGTGACGTGAGTGAGAGGCCACCCAGCACGGTAAAGGCTGCATATACAGAAGTTGCTTGGTCCTGAGTACTAGAGTGCTGGTGTCTCATTGTGGGACCCAGACCAGCATCATCAGTGTCACCAGCGAATGTTTCAGAAATGCAAGTCCTCTAGCCTCACCCCAGACTACTAAGCAAGGACTTTGTGGAGGCCCAGCAATCTGCATTGCACAGGTCTTACTGGCAATGTGGGTCCGGCCGAGGTCTGCTGCCTAGAACAGGGATCCCCAGCCTACTCTGTTAGGAGCCAGCGCACACAGCAGGAGGCGAGCCAACGAGCTGCCCCTGTATTTTCAGGCAGTCCCACCTGGGTACCAGCCCCTGCCACATCGGTGGCATTAGATTCTCTTGCACCCTACTGTGGTACAAGGCGTCTCGGTCGCCTGCTCCTTAGAATCTAATCCTGACACCATCTCTCCAAACTCCAGCCCTGATGTGAGCAAAGATTATCTTAAAGGAAATCTGCCTGGGTGCCAAAAAGGCTGGGGACCATAGTTTTAGAGAACTGAGAAGATCCTGGGCTGTCACACTCAGAAGGACCCCAGTCGCTGACCTTCCTGCCTCCTGTCAAGATTCCCCGAGAGCAAGCATCGCTGACAGCTCTATTCTGATCGTTCCTGATCATCCTTGGCCTTCATCTCCAGGTGCAGCTCAGCCTCGGAGCACAGTGGGTCCCTAAATGCCACAATTGTGATGGGCACTATGCAGGTCACTCCAGGTCCACTGCTCTCAGTGTGAAATGTGGAGGTTTCCACGGTGTCCCCTTGCCATGAACCTGTCACATGTCCCCCAGAAGCTTGGGGGGTTCCACTTCCCCCAACCCAGATTCCTACAGCTTCCATGTTTAAACACCTGAGACTGAACAGGCTCAGAAGCCAGCCAACTTAGGAACAGAAGAATTCAGGACCAAGGCCTCAAAGACTTGCTTCCTCTCATGAGCACCGAAGTGTTGGTGTCTCATCACGGAATTACCAATGTACAACTTAACATTTATCACTCTTACAGGGGTACCACACTCAATCACACCCTGGGGCCACACACTGCTGTGCTGTGTCAGGCTGGGATGAAGGGAACAGCTCAGACCCTCATCCCCCAGAGCTGGTGGTGTAGCCAGGAGAGGCCACAGTACTGACCGCAGCAGGACACAACGGAGTGTGGCTGTTTCAGGGTTAGGAGCAAGGAGCAGAGGGCTTCCTGCAGGACCCAGAGCCCAACAGCTGCTGCTGGGACTCTCGGGAGAGGTGGCACTGTGCCCCTCCCCGAGAATGAGCTGTTCCTCCCGCTGCTGGGAAGCAGGAAGTGCAGGCAGGCAGCGGTTCCCTCCCACCTATTACACTAGCCTTAAAATGCATGGAAATACCTAGTGCTGGCAACCATGTAACCATATTGGCCTTCTGCTGCATTCCTGGAAGCATCTGGTAAGCCAGCAAATGGGAATAATCAGCTTTTGGAAAGCATCCATCCACACACACAAATGTTCATATTGCTGGGCCCAGAGATCAGACTCGTGGAAACTGTCCTAGTGGATCTTGTCTTCGATAGACGGTGAAGGTCATTTTCTGCTAGGTTCACTGCCAGTGGGAGCGACATAGACGTGTGATAGTGGCCCTGTAAACTAACGTAGCTGCTCAGTGGTCAGTGGACATTAACACCCTTTTCCTGGAAAACATTGGCCGCCTGCAGTTAAAGACGTTAAAACACAAATATGATTCAGAATCTTACTGTAGATGGCTGCAAGCGGTTACCAAGGGAGGCATGTAGGGGAAACCCTTGAAAGAAACAAAGTAACAGTAGTGTCCTTAAGATGGTCCGGGTGTGGTTACAGTCTATATTTTGCTCTGCAAGGGCTCTGAAGTGGATTTACGTATTGTAAAGTGAAAAATATTAGAGAGATGGGCATGGGGGATTGCCTCCCTGTCCTGGAGGACAGTCACAGGATCTGCTCACTGCCCGCATGTTAGTCATCACACAAACTTTCGTCTTCTTTCTCACTAGAATTGCTCCATCTCCAAAGGGATCTGGGGGAGCAGCAGGACCCGAGGCTGGAAGAACGCCGGAAGTGGACAGGGTTCAAAGCTGAAGCCCTGGAGGCCGTGGGACAGCTCTGAAAGCCGCCGGCTAAGTTAGGAAAGGTCCTCAGGCTGGGAGCAAACCTGGGGGTCTGCATACAAGAAAGAGGTCGCTGAGGCTGAGAAGCACCACCCCGAGTGGAGGCTGTAGAGAATGTTACTCAGGAGGCTGAGTCAGGACAAGTGCAGCGAGGCGCAGGGCTGCTGGCATCTTCTCCATCTGGGTCCTGCCAAGCTGCTCCACCTCCAGCCCATGGGGAGCCTCCCCACCGCCTCCACTTCCGCTTCCAACAGAAAAAGCTCTTTATTTTCTGTCCCTGTGGTTTTTGTTTCTTCGTATCATTTTGGTTGCAGATATTTGAAAACTTCTGCTTAATTTATGCCTGAATTCAACGTTATTTCTTACTTATTAAGTAACCTCTGCAATGTTTATTTTCCATGTATTTCAATAACTATAACAATTAAGAAATTAGAGCTCTGAATTAGCTAAAACAGATTTTCTCTCTGTTAATTATCCCTCCTTCTGCTAGCTACCTTCCTGAGAATGGAGCTCTAAGCACCTGCCACTCCCTTAGCCCCCCAAGCTGCACAACCCCAGGCTCAGCCTTGATCCTAGTTGGGGTCCCCAGCACAGAGCCCATTCCAACAGACCCCAGGTTAGAGGGTGACGCTGCCCCCTAATGGTAGCATACCTAAATTTCAGGCTTCGAGCTCTGATACCTGCGATGTCACAGATAATTCAATCAGAAAATCTACAACGGAAATCTTAATGAAGGGCATTTCACTCCCTGTTCATCTCCTTCTGTTTCCCTACTAGGCCAGGGTCGGGAGCAGAGTCTGCTCTGCCTCAAGTCTGCAGGCACCTGTCCCCAGAGTGGACTGAGGCTGCTGCTATGGGGTAGGGGCTCTGCTTCTAGAGCTCACCGTCTTTCCGTTGCCCTGAATCCAATGAACCCCGGCCTCACCTCCCCGGGGGCCCTGGAAACACTCTTCTGTGAAGCAGCACCTGGGGCATCACCTGGGATCCCCTCCCACAGTCCCTGCGTCCTGGCCCTGACACCAGATGCCTGCAGTTACCAGGGGCAACCTCATTTAGTTCACTTAATCCGGGCCGGGAGGCACACTATTAAACACAAGAGACAGCTGTTTGCTCGTGGGAAAGAGCAGTGCTAAATTATTTAAGGCAAAGCAATAAAGGATGCGACTCGGTCCTTGACACGCTGCCTAATTTGTAGATTCACGGTACAGGGCTCTAAGTGATGGAGACACCTTACTCTGGTCAGCAGTGTGATGCCAACTTCACTGGGATTGTGTAATTACTTGAGTTTTAAAATTGTAGGAGTTCTTTCAAATATTGACATTGTACCAGGTAGAGGACATAAAAGAATGGGGACCCATGTCCACACACACCAAGGGGCTTAAGGGCTAGAATAATGTGGAGCAATCACCCTAATATGAACAAAGCCCACGTCAACCAGGTGCCTAGGAGGCTAAGTGCATTCGCCCGTGCTTGCTGGGCTCCGAGCTCCTGGAGCACAAAGCCACATCGCCTTCCTAGATATGACTCACTAGAAGTGCTCACCATGGGCTGGCTTAACTAGAAACTTAACAAGACCAAGAAAGGTCAGGCTGGCTTGGGGAAGTCCAAGGTCTAAATGCTCAGCACCGACCTCTCCTGACTCTTTAACTCTTTGATGGTCCCAGGAAGTAGATGGGAGCTGTTAACCAAGAACACAAGGCCAATCTTACGAGGACAGGGAGAAGGTGCCTGCCCCAGGGAACGCCGGGATTTCCAACTGCCGCCTTCTTTCCAAGACAGCTGTCCTGGTTAGCACACCACTGAAACACCTGGAGCCCTGACCATGGACTTCTAGTTCTCCAGAGGGAGCTGACTCTCTGGGTTGCCTTATTCACCTACAAAATGCAGCTGTGTTAGGAACACAGAGCGCAAAGCCCCAACACAGCGGCATGGAGCCAGGCCCACAGCAGACCTTCTGCCAGCACACCATCCTCTGACTGCTTTCTAGCTCTTTGCTGAGAACTGGTCCTATCTGCTGCTTGTGGACACCAAAGGGCTTCCCAGAAGATGCCCATTCAAGCACTGGATCAGAAGTTAATGGCTCATGGAGACTGTGGATCTGTGACCCCAGAACCACACACTCTCAGAAACAATGTTCCCTCCAGCTGGAAAAGTTTAACCACCCATCCATGTACTCAATGTTGTAGACCATGTGCCTGCCGTGTGTAAGACACCCCAGCATGGAAAGGAAGTGATATAGATACCACAACTGGGAGGACAGGTCACTGTTCCCCTCACCTGAACCCGGGCCATCACCTGCCTGACCCTTGACCTAGGATAAGAAACGCACAAGCCCCTGGGCCTGCCCTGGAAAATTCCACCATTCCAAACCCAGATGCATGACCTACAGAAACTGTTCTTTACCTGGGCTCACTGAAGGTCCATGCCTCTCCTACACCCAATTAGAACAGAGTGCATTATGGGAAAGACACACACAGCAGACACAGCCCAGATGCCTCCCTCCGCACCCTGTCAATCAGGCCATCGCTCAGCCTCTGGATGCCCAGAACCAGCACCACATTTTACACCGCTGTGCTCTGTTCCATCAGTGCTCAGGCTGCGCCTCTTTCACAGGCCCGAGCCTGCTTGCCCTGAACACACCACCAGCTTAATAAACCTGCTGCTGTTTCTGCACCATCACAGTCCACATCCGCGTCCAAGAATCTAGGAGTCTGCCCCTGACCCCATCGCCCTGGTGACAGAAGCCACATGCAAACCACATCCGCATCCCTCATCCTCTAAGAGGTGAGAAAGAACTACAAGGAGCTGACCCTCAATCCAGGAGGCGGAGAAGTTCTGCAATCTGCCTTTTGCTAGCTGGAGGCCAAGGAGATCCATGGCACAGCTCCGCCCAGGTTTCAGGCCTGCGAGCCAGGGTGGCAATGGCATCAACTCAAGCCCCAGAATAGCAGAGATGAGCAGTCCCAGTCCCAGCCTACACAGGGAAGAGGCAGGACAAGAAGAGACTTCCTTCCCACTTCCTTCTCTGTTCAGGCTCTCCAGACTAGGTGACTCCTGCCCACCCTGCAGAGCCAGCCCCCGGCTTTGCACAGTCCAGGGATTCAAGCACTGATCTCCTGGGGGAAAAGTCATTGCTGACCCACCCCAAGCCAGTATGGAATCTGGGACCCCAGCCACAAACAAAGGGATACAATAAGAGTTGTCCTTTCAGGGGTTCAAATAATAGAAGGGAGTTGGTAAGAGGGAGGGCCCTGCCCCCACGGGCTGGCCCTCGGATTAGCAGGGATAGGACTGGATGCCATGCTCTCTCGGAGAAGATGGGGAGCAGGCTCAGAGCATGCCCTTTGTCCACTTTTTTGTTAGCCCATGTTTGCACAAGGATCACACAATGATCACACCCATTGTGGGGAGCTGGTGCGTGGCCAGGACGCGTCTGGCTTCTGTTTTCATCCCCTTCCCTCCCCTCCCCGCTTCCCTCCATCTCTTGGCCCCCTTCCCATTTGCAAAAGACCTGTCTCCCTATTTCCTGTTAGCTCCATTTTATTTTGCTCTTTGTTTACATTTTGAATTTCTCATTAAAGAGAAAAGCATGTGACATTTAAGTGTGTGTGTCTGACTTACTTCACATAACATCATGGTCACTAGGTGCATCCATTTTCCAACAAAGGACTCGCACTTACCCTGATTCTGTTACCCTGGTTCTGGAAATGAGTACACTGGTTCCTCAAAAACCTAAAACCAGAAATCCCATCTGATGCAGAACTGTCTGCCTTCCATGGCGGCTATTTCTGGTTCTGCTGTGTGTCTAAAGAGCAAAAGAACACTTTCTGGCTCCAGATGAAGCACGCTGCATGTGGCAGGTCCTGCAAATCCAACTGGGGGCTGAAACAAAGGGGTCTGGACCTGCCTGGAAGGATGCCACAGCTTTGCTGAGAGGCAGAGAGGCAGGAGGGAGCAGGGTGGGCAGTCCTTTGGGAGCCATGGGAGCTGAATGTGGGCTGGAAATATCTGAGGAGGACTCCAGAAAAGCCTTGCTGGCGGTGAAGGAGGCCACAACTGCAGGGATCTCATTATGGAACTGCAGCTGTCCATCCCCACACGGCCCCTAAGGAGGAGCGGTTGTTACTGAGTACTAAATATTAAACAAGATTTCCTCTTGGGCAATCGATTATGGCCATTCTCCTGCTCTGTCTGCCATCACATGGCAAAATCCCTCAAGCAGACAACAAACATGGGTCCTGGTCACTCAAGTTCAGTTCAAGGATACGACAGCTCAGCAGAGGTCAAATTCTTTGACAGAGTGAGGTCACTGCTCTGTCCTCAGTCTTCCCAGGGTGGGGCCTCCTGCTGGGACGACTCCAGCAGACAGAGCTAGAAGAAACACAAGCTCAGGGATGGGATGCCAGGGCTCCACGCTGTGTCCCAGACAGGGCAGGAGCTGCTAGTTTCCGGCAGTGGCCCTGTCATGGCTGGCCCTGCCTCCCTGCAGCAGGTGTGCGGCCCTTGGCTCGCACCTTTTTCCCCCCACACTTGCCACCTGGTCCAGGTGCTTTCTGGCTGGGCGCAGGGCAGTGCCTCCTCGGGGTCCCCATCTGTTGGGAAGATCTGCAAATCCCGGCACTCGCACCCACCCACCGCCCTCCTCCACCTCAGCTGCACAGAAGTTCAGGGTCCTAGGTGCCTTCCGTAACTCTGGCTGTGTCCCCCTGTCTGTCACAGGAAGTTCACACTTAGGTTTTGTGTTGGTTTCACTGTTTGCCATGAAGTTTTCCTTGCAGGCAGAACTGTGAGACCAGTGTCTAAATCTACTGAGCTCTACCCAAGTCTGGCCACAGCTCCTTCCACCCGAGCTAGTGGCCTTCACCCCACACAGCTCTGCCTCCATCCTGCTGCGCCTCAGTCACATCTCCAGGGTCTCAGGGCCCACCTGCCCCTCCCAAGGGTTGAGGCCCACCAGGTCACCTCTGCATTTATTCGCTCCAGTACCGACCCAGGTGGCCAGTTCCGGCCATCAGTGCTGCACCGAGTAGACGAATGCTCCTGATGCCATTAGAAAAAGGCGTGGCCCCTGCACTTATCCCCCACCACCATCACCACAGAATAAAGCAAGGCCATCCGGTGAGGTCACCACGAAACTCTCCAGGCCATCACAACCAGGGAAAGCCCAAGACAGTCACAGTGCAGAGACGTGAAGATGTAATGGCACAGAGCGCCCTGGCCGCGGTCCTGAGACAAGAAGAGCCATCGCCGAGGGCTCACAAGGTCACCATCAGCCTGCAGCATGACCGGCAGCAATGCGCCATGTGTTCCCTGGAAGGAGAGGCCAACAGCGAGACACGGGCGCAAGGTGTGGGGCAACAATGCACCCCTGCCAGAACGGTCAGGAGACCTGCACAGCCCTCACCTCGACTCCTAGGGCTCCTCTTGCAGTCCTGACCCAATCTGTTTCCACCTGGGGGCTCTGGCATTGGCTCCTTGCTCCCCTAGAATGTGCACCTCCAAGTTTCCCCCACACGAGCAGGGCTTGCATCTGCCAGCTTGTCCTGCGTGCTTCCTCTCCAAAGGGCACTTTCCTGCTGTGGCCTGTGCAACCATCCCCCTGTCCTCCTGTCCTCCTGTCCTGTCACCCCAACAGTTCCTTCACGTGCACTGTAAGCTGAGACAGCGGCCCCTGTGCACAATGGCTACCCAAGCACAGAGCGAGACTTCCGGCATCTAGCAGACAGGCTTGAGCCCTCCTGTAAACCCAGCACTGGGGAGGTCGGGGCAAGAGGATGGCAAGTTTGAGTCCAGCCTGGGCAACTCAGGCAACTTCCTGCCTTAAAACAAAAATTGAATTAAAAGGCTGAGAAGGTAGCTCAGTGTGAAGACCTTGAATTGAACTGCCCCCCCCCAAAATCCTCTCAAATTAAAATGCCATTTACTTTATTCATTCAGCAAGTACCATGGAGCATCAGGTGCGGAAGGTAGGAGGAGAAATATTGCTTCCTCCCCTCGGAGGACTCACAGTGTGAGCCTCCGGTTCTGTCCACGCCTAGACCCGAAGGCCGACTTGTGTCCCAGTCCTCTGTGCCTCTGCCAGGCTCTCCTGCCCCCAGCAGCAACACGCTGGGAGAGACGCTGGCGGCACTGCTCACTCTGCAGCCGGAACTGGGTGAGCTTCCTTAATCATAGAGAAAATAAATGTTGCTGTTTTTATTCAGATCTGTCCATGCAATAAACTTGCTAAAAATTGGGAAACATAAAAGATAATAAAAGTTCCCTGTAACAACGCAGGAGACTTCATTATTTTTATGCATATAAGTAATCATTCTGAAAAATAATTACCAACACCCAAAGGGAGACGCTTTTAAAGCACATAATGAGCTGAAATTTCCTACCCACTAATGGCCGTCAGGGTGTGGGCCCTTCCCGTCTTTGGGCAGCCTGCTTCTGTCCTCGGGCATAGCCACAGACAGGGCCCCTAGGTGGCACAGCCGAGGACGGATCCCTCCCACATACTGGAGCGCACCCCGTGGCCTCATTTATCCAGAACAATCGCTTACTCTGCGTAAACACAGAGCCCGGTATCTAGTGACTAGGTCCTGCTGAACGGCTTCATATAACACAGTTTATTTAGCCAAGTTTTGTTTGTTTCAGATATTTTGCCTATGTCCATTTTTCACTACTATAAACAGTACCAGGTAACAGCCTTGCACATACATCTTTGCACACTTGTCCAATTATTTTCTTAAAATAAATTCATGGAATTTGGATTGCTGGGGTAAGGGCTTTTGTTGGTCATTGTTCTTTTCAGATCTCGTTTGGATTCACGCTGTCATGTTTCTTCCCAAGAAAGCTACATGAATTTGTATTCCCACCAGCCAACTATTAGAAATCTTTTCACTTAAAAATATCCAAGAAAGAAATGTAACTAATAAAGAAATATATTGACACAGAAAGATATAAAATTAGTATATGACAGTAGTTTCATGTATAAAAAATAATTATTTAGCCTTCTTTTTTATGAATATTTTTACTTATTATGTCAAAATGATTTGAACTAATGACAGTTTTAAAATTCAGTGCAGACCACTGGAAATCTTCTGTGGGCAGAACGGGGCCCTGGTTCAGGGGGCCACGGGCCGAGGGAGGCATCTGGGACCTTCTCTACTCCACACGAGGGACCGCTGCCTGCCGGGACCCCACTCTGTCGCCAGCGCTCATCTTCGGCAGAGGAAGCCAGACGCCAGGACCGCTCGGAGGGCCCACTGCTCCCGCCACCTGCTTGACTACACTTTTACTAGAATTAAGCTTTTGGTTTAAGACAATGAAATATTCCCATGAGTCCAGAGGAATAACAGAGAGGTCCTGGAGGCCCTTTGTCCATTTCCTGCAGGGGCAAAGTCTGGAAAAGGGAGAGGCGATGTCACAGCCAGGAAAGTGACCTGGACACAACTCGCCCCTTTGAGTCCTATTTCACCTGCATGCTTGTGTCCATGTGTGTGTGTGTGTGTGTGTGTGTGTGTGTATGTGTGTGTGTCTGTGTGTGTGTCCATGTGTGTGTGGGTACTTATGTGTGTGTGTCCGTGTGTGTGTGGGTACTTATGTGTGTGTGCCTGGTTCCATGCCACTTTGTCACGTGTGCAGTCAGGGTAGAGACAGTCAGGATAGAGAGCAGCACCCTTGCCCCATTACTGTTCCAGAGCGAACCTATCCATCACCCATCCTCTCCCAGCACATCTGGGAACCACTTATACTGGTTCTCACGCCTACAATACTTTTTATTTCAAGACTGTCTTATAAATTGAATCATACAATAAAGGTACTGGAAGATTTGATTTCCTTCACCATAATTCCCTTGAGATCCATTCAAGTTGCTGTGTGTGTGTTCCTTTCAATTGCCAAGTAGTATTCCACGGCACAATGTGTCACACTTTACTTAAACATGCACCCACCACAGCGTCTGCGGGTCGTCCCAAGTTTGGGAGGTGCTACAGACATTCATGCACAGGTTTTTATGTGAAGTTAAGTTTTCATTTCTCAGAGATAAATGTCCAGGAGCACCACAGTTGAGATATCTGTTACTTTGACACTGCTTTCCAGTGAGGCTGTACTGTCCTACCCCCACGAGCACAAGGGATCCTTTCTCTGTGCCCTCTCCTCCCTTGGTGTGGTCACTAATCTGCACCCTCTCTGCACTCGGTGTGGTCACCAATCTTTGGGTTTTTATTTTGGCCATTCTGATAGATGTGTGCGACAGCTCACTGTGGTTTTATTCTACATTTTCACTGTGGATAATGAGCTACACATCTTCCTTCTCATATGCTTATTTACCATTTATATACTCTCTTCAGGGAAATGTCAGGCCTCTTACTGTTTTCTACATGGGTTATTTGAGGGTTTAGCTACTGAGCTGAGAATTAGTTAAATATTCTCTCCCTTTAATTGGATGTAGCTTGTGAGTATTTTTCAGTCTGAAGCTTGTCTTTCCACCGTCTTCCTATGGGATTCTGCCCACCAAAGTCCTTTATTTTGATAAGATCCAGTGTATCTGTTATTTTCTTCTTTTGTCGATTGCATTTTTGGTGAAAAGTCTAAGAACTTTTTACGTAGCTCTACACCCTAGAAATTCTTAATTTATTTTTTTCCTAAAAGTTTTATGGCATTTGTTTTATGACTGTGTGTCTTGTTCCATTTGGAGTTCATTTTATAAAGTAAGCTTAATTCATTCATTTTCTGTATAAAAATCCCTAAGTTGTAAGCACCACTGATACCCGGGTCCTCCAAAGCCACCCTGCTCTGGGTGCATGACTGGCAAGGAGGCCTGGTGAAGGTGGCTCTTCCCAGAGATCCTGATCAGACAGCTGTGGTTCCTACAGACAGCCTTCAAGATGGCCTTGGAGAAGCTGCCTGGTGGCCACTGCAGGCCCTGGAGAAGGAGTCTGTCATCATCACCAGTAGCTTCTTGGGCACAGAAGTGGAGTCAATGGCAATAATCTTGGGAAGGAGATGTGGCTGTGGACAGCGTGGGATGTAGGGGTCTTGTGGCCCCAGGAAAGGGAGCGTGCCTCCAGATGATGCCCTTCACAAGGCAGTGACCTCTTTGGAACACTTGACACCCAGCTGACAGGGAGTCCCTACCACAGTCCCAGTGGCAGCCAGTGCCCTCATGGTGGCCCACTCCTTGGTGCTCCCTGCACCAGCAGAGTTCCCAAAACACCACCACTGAGAGAGGCCACCAGGAAGAAGCCAGAGATCTCGGACTCCGGGCTGGGACAGAAGAGACAGATTTCCTCCAGGAAGTTCATTTTCATGTCCTTGCTCAGGTGGCTGAGCTTGGTGACAAGGGCCTGCTCCCCACCTCCACCAGGCTTCCACAAGCCCACGGGCAAGGCCCTGGCCCGTCAGAACTACAGTGGAAGTGCTGCTGCCGAAGCCCAGAGGAAGCTGTGGCTGTGGGTTCCGGGCCTCCTGCTGCACCAGCACCCTAAGAAGCAACAGCATTGCTTGAAAGGCTAGCCTTCCTCCTTTGAGCTACTTTTGCATCGGCATCAAAATCCAGTGGGGCATATGTGGGGGCCTTTGATTGCTGAGTTCTCCATGGATCGGTGTGACTGTCTCTGCACCTCCACCAGTGCCTTGGTGATTTGATGGCTGCCATCCCACTATCAGCTTCAGTGGCTCTTTCGCAAGCCCGCATAGGAGAGCCTCTTGCCACCCTGAGGTCTGAGTTGTAAGATTTACTTTCAGGCCCAGAGCAGCGGTGCGCAGGTGGTGCTGTTTCTCCCTTCTCCGGACCACGTGGATATGGGAACTCAAATGTGGAAAAGCCAGCAGTCCCTTTGTTAATCCAACCATCCACTCACCGAGTTTTCGTCCCAGGGTACTTCTCAACAACCTTAATCCAGTAGCTTTAGAAGCCTTGGTTTCTGGAATGATCTTGGAAGCTGAGACTGCAGTTCACAATCTGAGACTTCACATGCTGCCAAAGGCCAAGGCTCCCTGTGCCACCAAGATTAAGAGTGAGTGTTATAAAAGACGTGGCTGGTCTTCCTCGACCTCTTCAGGAGAGGAGTTTGGATACAACAGCTCCGAGATTGCTGAAAGCAGCAAGGACATGGAATGTGAGAGAAGAAGGAATTTACAAATACCACTTGCAGAAACAGGAGCTCTTGTTCCTATGCATAGCTTTTGGTTTGCTATACTATGAATGATTTTATGTCTATCAACCAGTATCTCTTTGCCATATTCTTCCACTCCCTACTATTTCACATAAGGTGCATTAATAGTGTGAACTAACGAATTTTGCCTTTAGGCTATAGTCTTGTCTTTTACCAGACAAGAAGAAGGCACTATACCCAGAGATGGATAGCTACTGGCGCCAAAGAACCTTGGGTGCCTGTCTCTTGGGGTGAAGGTAAATATTTCTCCTTTCACATGAGAATCCTGATAAATGTTTCTATGATTGCCATTCGGAAATTAAATACAGATAGGATATGGGTATGGATGCTAAATGACCATGTGGGACAACTCTGCCAGCTGCTGTCTGTCTGTCAGCATCCAGCACCATTTTGTCCCGTCTCCTCTAACAGCTTTGCCAAGTGTTCTCAGGAGCTAGAAGTCTGGGAATTAAATTTTCTAGAATCTCTCTTCAGCAGGAGTCTGGTTTGGATTCCACCCAGGAGAGGTGCTCACGGAAGATATGCAAGGCAGAAGAGGAGCGTTAACCATGCTCTCTCTAGCAGCAGCGGCGGCAGTGGAGGTGGCTTCGTGAACCTTTCCGCTCCACGTGGTCCTCAGCCAGCCTCCCACTTCAGGCTGCAGGCCACCGTGGGGACAAGGAGAAGTGGCTCCCTCAGCAGGTGCCAGCGGCTTCCTGGTGTCTGGGCAACACTCTAACCCATGGTTCCTGCTCTCTCAGTCCTGCCTACGATTCTGGAAGCACTCCATTCAACCTACTTGAAGCAACCTACTTGAACCTTACCTGATGCTTGTCTCATGTGCAAGAGTCAGTTGAGAAGAAAGCACCTGCAGGTTCTGAGAAAATCATCTTTGTCTTAATTACTTTTCTCATTGCTGAGACAAAATCCCCAACATCCAGTTAAAGGAGGAAAGCTTTATTTACTCAAAGTTCGTGGAGATATCAGCCCATAATCAGTTTGCTCTAAGGCAGGGTGGTATAGATGAGGGGCAACTGCTTGTGGCAGTAGAAGTCAGTAACAAGAGCAAACAAGGGGGCAGAGAAAGCCTCTTTTCCTCCTGTATGTTGTATGAGAGTACCTGCCTCAGGGTGAGTCCTCTGCCGTAGAAAGTAGAACTGCTGAGTCACTTTGTTAAGCCTCTAAACTTCTGGAGTAAACATGAGTCAACCACCACAATCCACCCCGTCAACTTGGCAACTAGACACATTTCTTTAAATTGATCTCCAGATACCAAGTCACGCTTATCATTATGTCTAACATGTAACTTCCCTACCTACAAACAGAAACACACTAATTCTTTTACAAGAATTAGAAAGTAAGTTTTCTTTGCTTGATGCTTATTCTTATCATTTCTCAGCCTGAAATTATAACACAGGCTTAAAATCCTTATGAACCAGAATAAATCTATCTACATTAAATTACATTAGAACTATAACATTCTTCCCCTGACCCCCTAAAGATGCAAGTCCCAGGTCTTCTCCTAGACGTAAAGCAAGCTCTTAGTTGTGAGCTCCTGCACAAATGAAAAATTAAACACTTCTAACATTCAACAGCTCAAGATAAAAATTATCATGAAAAAAGTTACAAACAGGAAGATACAGAAGAATGGGATGAAAGGAAGTCCAAACTCAAGCAGGAAAAATATTAAATCCTGCAGTTCCATGTGCAGCATCTGAGGCAATCCATGGCGAGTTGTGAGTTCCAAAGGGCTTTGGTTACTTTGCCCCTGTGGTACTCTCAGTGGTTGTAGCTAACATGACTTCTCTCATAGCCCCACTCTGCTCCTGCTTTCAAGCTTTCCTTAGATGATCCATGTTCCTGGCTTTTCAAACTTGTGGATTGTCCACTAAACTTTTGGCTTCACATTCAAAGCTTCACACACTGCCATCTCAGGAACACACTTCCTGGCCTCCCAGGCCTTCTGAAATCAAGGTGGAAGCCTTCTGAACCCCATAATTCTCGCATTCTGCATGCACCTTAAACCAGCATCACATGGATAAGACCAAAGTGCCAAAGTCTTCTGCCAGCTAGCGCAGTAGCCAGGCTTTCTTCTCTCTTGGCTACAGGGGTCAAGTGCCTAGATCACTGAGTACTCTGAATCCAATTCTAGGGAACAAATTCTTTACACTGCCACCATTCTGGAACATAATTCTCTGTGACTTGTTTTGCAGAGCAAAGATTTTTGCCTTTGCAATTTGGAAGCTACGAAGAGTGGAGACTTGTTGCTTCTTATGATGCCCTCATGCCATCTTTTCTATCCTTCTGTCTTCTCAGCAGTTAAGGTCTCCTCTGCTCTATCTTTTTAGTCCATAGCTTTACTGGAGCTTTTTTTTCTGGTCAAACTCAAAACATTTAAAGTCATCCTGCTAGGCTTTTTGCTCTTGATTCTCACCAGAGGGTGCCTAAAAGTCCCCAATAACAGTCATACCACCACCTCAACATTCTTCTACAAGATTAATTAGCTGCCCTTAATCTCAGTCTCAGCCAAAGTCTTTGGACACAAGCAAATGCAGACAAACTTTCTGTTAAGCCATAACACATATGGTCTAGAGTCTAACAGCCAATACAGTACTTTTTCCCAGTGAATACTTTCCGAGATTTCTGGTCTTCTGAGCTCTGACCAGAATCTCCCATACAAAACAGCCTAAAATGTGCCAGCTCTACTCTTTCAGGTGAAATCGCCTAATCTTTCCAGACTTTCTCCACAAGCCATTCATAAAGGTTCTGGAACCACCTGGACAGGTATAGTCACAGTAACAACCCCACTTCTCTGGTACCAAATTCTATCTTGGTTACTTTTCTCTCATTACTGAGACAAATCCTCAACATCCAAAGTTAGAAGAGGAAAGTTTTATTTTGCTCACAGTTTGTGGAGGTTTCAGTCCATAATAGGTTAGCTCCAAGGCAGAGTGGCACATGACAGAGGGGCAATTGTTTATGGCAGTGGAAGCCAGCAAAAGCAACAAGAGCATAAAAGGGATAGAGTGAAGTTTTTTTCTTCCTTATATTGTATGCAGGCCACCTACCCTAGGGTGGGTCCTCTAAACCCTAGGAGGTAGAACTGCTCAGTCACTTAATTAAGCTCCTAAACTTCTCAAGTTGATGTAATGAATTAACCATTACAGTCTCCTAACTCCCTCTCTCAGGGCTGATTCCTTTTGAGAGCCCTCAGCTGGCTTCCAGGATAGTAAAGTCCACCGTTCTTGGTTCTTGTGTCATTGGGACAGACGCAAGAGGCATCTGTTCAGGGCGGGGATGTGGTAGGTGCCCACCCATCCCATCACAGCTTTCTCCCTCCCCGTGCTAAAACAAAAGCCAACAGCACCTAATGCTCTGTGGAGCAGCAACCAGCCATGCCCAGAAGGGCCCCTGCCCTGCCTCACACCTTCCCTGGCAACCTTCTACATTGCTCATGAGCAGAACCCACCTTTTTGTGACACCAACCAACCTGGTCTCACATGTGCCAGGATTTTTGCTTCCTTTTTTATCCCCTCCCCACATTTTTTCCTCCTTTTCACTGGAGGCGGCACAAAGAAGCAGAAAATACTTAAGCTGCTGCTACACAGCTACTGTTTTTAATTTGACAAGAGAACTTGTGCAATTGCATGGAACATTTATCTTATTTCTGCAAAATTTTGCTTTCCTCTATGAATAACAAACAGGCTCTGAAGGCAGCACCCTGCCCCCACCTCTGCCTCTGCTCTCCCAGACCCTATTGTGTCTGCAGCCACAGCGGGCTTTTGCTTTCTCCACGGGAGCTTGTGCCCTGCTCCTTCTAGTGACCCGCTCACCAGGATGGGTCGCCCAGGGTCCATTCTCAGCAGCCACCAGTGCACAGTCCTGTTCTCGGGAGCTGCAGCTCTGAATCTAGAGCACAAAGGAGTGAAGAGACAGATTCAAAATGCAGGGCAACTGAGGACTGTGTGAGGCAATACAAAGACACACTCAGAAAAACGAGCTGTCCTGCATGTCAGAGATGCACGCCGGGAACACACACAAGTCCCTGACATCTCCAGTGCTTTGTCTCCACCAAGCCAGCTTGGGATTGATTCTAGTTTCCTCTTCTGCTAAATGCCACCATTCCTCAAGTGCACTTACAAACAGCAACCTCTGTAGGAGGTGGTTTTCCAAGTATTCCCGTTCACACAGATGGTCCCTGTCACACACAGTGCTTTGTGGCCCACGTCTTTGCTGCGGGTGAGTTTGGTCTCTGCAGACAAACAGCACAATGATGTCAGTTGCAACAGTCGGACTGAGGTCTTGCTCAAGGTTGAGACAGTGCAGGCACATATGTGATGTTGCTGGGATTCCCATTTGACCAACTAACAAACAAACCAACAGCCCAGACCTTGTCATGTTCCAAGGTCAGAGAGTTTGCAAGGAAGCGAAGCAGAACTTGAACCCATTACTTCCGAGTTCAGACTTTGTGAAGCAATCTAGAAAATGCATTTTAAGTAAACTCTGGCGTGACATGAGTAGCCAGCTCGAGACACTGAATTTCAGGACATTCCAAAGAAAAGAGACACACAGTCAGCAAGTAGGGCAGAACATTCCCACAATCTGGGTTCACCCTGTGTTCCCATGAAATGAGCAGTTACACAAAAGCCCAGTCCGATTTATATGAGGCGGAGCAATGCCCAGCATCGGTCTCTATACCCGCCATTCCCCAGCGTTAGCAATTCCAAGTAGACCTTTCTACACCATAAATATTAAACACTTTTTTTTAAGTTCCAACTGAAAAACTTCTCAAATTCTCATCATTATTCTCCCAAACCAACGAGGAAGAACATTAAGTGAAGAAAATTTCATTTGGACTCACTGAGAATGTGAACCATTTTATGCCACCGTGCAAAACTTTAAGGAGAAATCGTTTACTGCTCATTTTTTTCTTATTGATGCTTATCTAAGAAAGAAAAAGAAGATAAAATCCTTCCAATGGTAAAACAACCATGCTGTGAATTATTACTTCAGCAAATTTACTTTATATCCCTCGTGGTTAAACAAAAAGGAAGCTGAAAGAGGCAGCTGTCCGTAACATCTATAAACTCAACCTCAGCCTAACCTAGAGGTGGTGAGAGAGGGGAGAGGTACTGGGAAATGTCGTGACAACTCCATCTTGATCTTGGTTAATTACAGTAAACTTATGAGAAAGTCTCCAAACTGTGCTGCCCACTGGAAGGATGGGAGCACAGGAGTTGACCCCATGGTCTGTAGCCAACCGCCCTCATGCACATCATGAAACAAGCACGCGCCTTCAAGAGGAAATGGCCTTAGGACTGGAAGCCTTGGCTCTCCTGTCATGCTCGAGGAACCTCCAATTGCGAGTGTCCACCTCAGAGAGGACATAGGCACTGGTGTTGAGATGACCGTGCTGTGTCTGGTGTGACTGTCACAGCCTAAGCTCAACACTACTTGTTAAGTAGGAAAAGGTGGTCCCTTCACTAGCATGACCTGGGCACCTCCAGCGTGGCTCCTCCATGTGTAAGACATCAGCAGTAGCACCTCACGGGCGAGCAGGGGTCCATTACACATCAGAGGCCCGCGTGGACTCAGTGCTTGTTATCAGGCCAGTGGTCAGGGTCCCCATTTCAGCATGAAAACAACGTAGTTGTATGTTTCACCCCAAGTAATTTTTCCTAGGAAATCACTTCAGTTTGCCTTCATTTTCCTTTGTTGGGAAAGTAATCAGTTCCCACAAGAAATCCCTGTAAAGAATAACCCACAAAGCTTCAGGGGCTCGGTAGATACGTGTCTCCTTCATACCTGGCGGATGCCATGGACAGCAAGACAGCTCGGCCCTCATGAACGCCGCTGCCACAGAACTGACCCCTGCTCCGAGCCTTACTCCTTCTGGGGTAAGAGCATCGCCTGGAGCAAGCTGCAGGCACCGCTCCCCCTGCACCCAGACTTCTGGCTGCCTTAGGGGCACAGGTGGTGAGCCTTCTCTGGTGCCCAAGAGGATGTGCAAAGACCAGGTGCTCTGAAACACGCCTTTGTTATCCGACTCAATGTTGGCGTGACAAGGACACCAGCCCCGTGCTGGAGAAGGCCACCTCCAGGTCACCTCAGGAGGCAGGGAACAGTGGGTGACTCAGAGAGGGAAGGGGCAGAAGCGATCGTCCCAATGAAGGGGAGACCACAGCTTAATGCAGGACCAGGAGCCAGTCCACTGAGGTCGCCTGGACACCAGAACAGAGCCTGGGAGGCAGGAGTGGGGCTAAGAGCTGCTGGTGGTGGAACACAGGGTGCGGCCAACCTGCTGGCTTCGTACCGTAGGACACTGCTGGCCAGACTTAAGGGTTAGTGCAGTTGCACATGCACATATGTCGTCGCACGCCACACAAACACACACACATGCTCATGCTTACATACTGGCACCCCCACAGGTGCCTTCGCCTACCCAGGCCCTCATACATATTGCCATTCACACACACATACACATATCCACACACACTTGAGTGGGCATACAGAGAAACACATGTGCAAGTGCACACCATATCTCATGTAAATACGCAGACACGCACTCATGCATACACTTACACAGAAACAGACAACAAACACTGACATACACACATGCCCACATTTACACACTAACAATATTCCAGTGTGCACACATACTGATGCACACCTGTGCACACTTGAGTGCACACACACAAACATGCAGAGACGCATGCATGGTCACACACACTGTCACATATACACAAACACACATAAGGAGAGCTGGGCCACTAGTCTCCTGAGACTTCGCCTTGTTCACCACGTGCTCTGTGTGTTAGAAAGGAAATCGGAAACCAGGACGTGGCTCCTTATGAGTATCAAATTCAAGGAGAGAGCCGCTTGCCCAGGTGAGCTCGGAGCCCACTCCCCTGGGGAGCCATCTCCTTCTCATCCTGGCTCCTGAGCCTTCCTGGGTAGATGGGTACCCTCTAGGGTACCCATGAGCCCAGGCCATACCACAGTGACTTTCTGGCCCCTCCTTCCTTCTGAGCAAAACAACAACAACAAAAAAAAACGAAGTCACCAATCTGTCTGTGTGTCCCTGTTGAGCCAGAGGCGGAACCCCTGTCCCTTCTTCCCCGCAGCACAGCTCCTTCAGCACTGGCTAGCTGGATGAACGAAGCCTGCAGGGCTACGACAGAGGATGGAAGCCACAGGATGGAAGTGGGCAAAGTGTGACCTTGGACCCACACGGTCTCCTCCAGCATCTGCTGCGGCTGGTGGCCGGGGTACCTCCGGCAGCCAAAGACCTGTCCAAGCTGCCCATAAGCCTACTCTTTCCCTAGGTAAAACCCCCTTCAGAAAGAAAAAAAAACACCCCACTCTGGGCTGCGCTCCTCCCCGCAGCAACCCCAGCAGATTCTCCACCCGCCCGCCGCAGGCAGAACAGACCCATGAATTATCCATACACCTCCGAGACCCCTTGACAGCAGCGTGGGAACCGCTCAGACAGGTTGCAGGCAGTGGGGCTGGGGTGCTAATTACTTCTCACTGTCACTTAGCAGTAATGTCACATCGCCTTCCCTGTCTTCCTTAAGGAAAAGAAGGATGTAGGCGAACAAACAAACCAGGGCTCCACAAAGCAGACAAAGCCATGAGCTGAGAAAGCACATGGTTTCATCCCGAGGAAGAAGTGGTTTCTGCCAAAGGGTCTTAGAACAAGGTGCCCAGGAGGCCAGCTGGCTGAGGTCGAAAGGGAAGAGGGTGGGAAGGGAAGGACTGTGGCTGCCCGACAGACAGACAGACTGGGCTCCAAGGCTTCCATGAGTCCTCTCAGCCACCCAACCTGAGCCTGCTCATCTGTGACAGAGATGGGAGGAACTGCCTGGCGTGTGGAGAGGAGCAGAGACCAAGTACGAGGTGCAGGTCTGGAGCAGAAGAGGTGCTCTTCGCAGGTGTGCCCCGCATCTACTGCCTGACGCCTCGTAGTACACGATGCTCGGAACAGGACATGCCCAGGTCTCTCCTGCTCCCCATCCCGTTTCTGGGTGCAGCCCTGCACTCTCTCGGCCTCCCTCAGCTCTCCCTTCTGACTTCAACCCACCTAACCACTTCCCTCCTGCACCCCAGAAGCTGCCGGGGCTCCCATAACTTCACACATAGAGCAGGCTCTTCAGTGGACTTTGCTGGTCTTCAGCCAGCATGTGCTGCAGGCCCTGGTCACCCCACATTACTCCTCCACTGCCAATGGGCAAGAGGGTCAGCTCCACAAGAGAACCCCAAAAATGTGTCTCAGACGACTCCCCAGAATTTTCCCAACACCTATGGAAAAAAATTTCTCCAAATACAGACTGAGATTGGTGTGTGACCCTCTTTAGAGGATGATTTGACCTTTACTGCCCTTCTCAATTTTTCCTCATTGGTCTGTGACCCATCAGGGGGAAAAGATGGAAAACAATTTCAGGCTTTTCTCTCAAAAACAATGCACAGAATTTTGCTTTTCTCTCTGAGGCAGAGAGGGGAAGTGAGTCTTGTCTGTTGCTTTCTCATTCCAGGGACTGTCCCCAGATTTTAGCAAGAAACCAAGAACACTGTTTTAGAAATGACATTTGAACCGTAAGACAACGTTCTGGAGATCTGGAGAGGGGAGCTTCAGTTTCTCTCTCTCTCTCCCTCTTTCCCTCTCTCTCTCCCCCTTCCTTCCCCCCCCCCCACATACATTATGTGGGGAATTTATAGAATATTCTCTTCAAATAATAGCTCTCAAAGAAGGAACCTTTTTCTTGACACCTTGAATGGACACAGCAGGGGTGTGATGGGGAAGGTTGGCTGCCTTCCGGGCTGAGCCCGGGTACGGAGCACCATGGTGCCCAGCACAGCAACTGCCCTCAGCATCAAAGCACACACTCACAGGTGTCGCCAGAGAGAGCTTAGGTCCCCTCATCACAAGCAATGCCATCCCTGTGAGGTAAATGTACATGTCAAACAGCTCGATTTAGGGTTTTACAGTGTGTACATATTTTCAAATATCATCTTTTGCACATAAATATATGCTATATTTATTTGTCTAATTGATTAATTAACTAAAAAAGAAAAAGAATGGTCCTGGGCATCCTTTGAACCCATGCATCACTGCCATCTGCACAGGGGCACAGCCAGGAAGATGAAGTCCCACGGGGTGTGAGCCATACTTCACTCTGGACCAGGGAGTTTCTTTACCAGGTTTTTGATCCAGGATGTGATTTCTCAAGCTGGAAACGGAGCCTGGCCTCTTCCAAGAAGGGCTTGAAATCTAAAGCTGTGAGAAAACAGGCAAACATGTTCCCCCGGGAACAGCGCTTGGTGAGTCCAGTCCATGGCCAAGCGTGGACATTCCCCAGAGCCTACCTCCCTGGAGACGCATTTGGAATTAAAAAATGCTCCCCTTTGTTTGAAACTTCATTTTTTCACTCTGGGAATACTGAAGATAAAGCTATTTTCACAAGCACAAGGGAACAGAATGAAAAACAAATACGACATAACTAGTGACATTTTCCCAGGAGATGCCTAGTTTGACTCTATTTCCATTTTAATGTCATTTTAAAGATCCTTATCAAAATTAGTGGCACATAGTCTCTTTTTAAATACATGTGCATTACACGCCATTTCTTTAGGAAGAATGAACCTCCTCTCTCAGCCCTGCAGCCGTGGGTTTTCTCATCTGCCAGCTGATCGGAGCTCACCACCCCCTTCCCACAGCTCGGCTCTGCTCGCCAAGCACACGAACTGGGCGGATTCACACAGGAACGCTTCCCAGAGCCCTGGACAAGCCGCTTGCTTTGATTCCTCCTTGTTTCCTTCAGAAGCGCAGTCCTGCTCTGCAGTTAGTTCACCTCCCACCCATCAAGGATGCCGGTTACCTGAAGGCCTTTGAGTGGGTTTTTTCAGGGATCAAAAGTAATTACTTTGCAAAGTTCATTTCCGAATTTCAGTGTCTTCTTTGCCACCAAATAAATATTTCATAAGCAGAGAACTCAGAGGTTGTTTGTTTCTCTTTGCTTTGCAAGCTGTTTTTTTAATTGGCCGATATGCCTGTATCACTCATTTTTTCTGGATTTTTTCCTATCACATTACAGAATAAGATAGTCTTGAAACATATCTCAGGAATTTTCCCACGGAATACTAAAGATATCATGGCCCAGAGGAACAAAGCCGAGGAGGAGGGAATCTACATGAAATTGTACTTGCTGCTAATTGATTCAGTCTTATCCAAAACCCACATAGGAAGCCCTGCCTCGGAAAGGCACTGGGAATACAGGTTTGTTAAGGGGGTTCTGGGAACCCTGGTTATTAGCTAACTCAGAAACTTCTGAGATCTAAGACTAAGTTTTTGGAGTGCATCATTAGACTCCAGCTCCTGGAGAAGGTAGCATCTGCCGCTCGCCTGCCTGCCTGCCTGGTGACAGGGACATCTGCAGTGGTAGCAGATACTTCTGCAAATTCCTGACTTCAGGTAAACAAGCTGGAGCAGCTGCCTTGAACTGACAAGAATTTTTCATCTGGCTGGCAGAGGATGCTGGTTTAAGTAGAGAACCCAGAGAAAGGGGCGGCCTTGGGGCTGCAGGGCACACAATGGGCTGGGCAGACGAAGGCTGCATGGCCCACTTGGCAATCTGGTTCCCAACATCTCTCCCCTTCTCGTGACAGCATGGGATGTACCAAGGGCATCACCTCTGCCATTTGCATAGGGTCCGTGAGTCTCAGCGGAAGAGCTCTGTCCTTCCTAGGGACTGGGGGCTTGTGACCCAAACAAAGCTGAAGTGACTCAAGTCATGAAAATAAGAAAAACCAAATGACCCCAGCCCAAGGCGAGTGACAATGCTGAACCAACCGCTGCCCCGTGGGCTGTGCTCCTCGCAGTGCTGCCCTGGTTTCTTCCTGGCCTGGCGCCTGCTCCTCCCCACAGCCACGTGACCAGCCACCCAGCTCGCTGCAGGTAAATTCCTTTATTGCTTAAAATAGACAGAACTGGTTTCCGCAGCTTGATATCAAAGACCTGTGAGACATTCCAGCCTGAGAGCGGTCAGGAGCCTGGGCGGAGACCAAGGCCTCACTCACTTGCTAGGTGCCCTCTGCCACCCCCAGCCCCGCGTCGGTGTAAGCAGGTCGCTCTCAGGCAGAATTCAATCCAGCTGCCATCAGAGACCTTTGGACAGAATGGCCACGGCCTCTCCAGGCCTCTGGGCAGTATAAACCGCCATCACCTCCTTCCTTCGAGCTGAAGAAGTCTGCACTCAGCCCAAGAGCACCAGGCAACCAGAGAACAGCACCGGATTCTAACCAAGACCTGACCACACCAGAGCTCCTTTGCTTCCCACGCCCCTGAGCCTCTTCCGTGCTCCAGAGGAAACAAATTATTTTCCTTTAAAAGGGTTTGTGTCAGTATTTTAATAAACAGCCCCTCCTCCTGTGCATTCATAACAGTCACACTTTTCTCCATAGAAATACTAATTGGAGTGTCAGACATGAAATTTACTCCAAGAGAAGCGAAGGAAGGGTACTGACGCCCCTTCTTTGGGAGGGGGTCCTCCAAGCCCCTCAAAACCCCACCTGCTGACATCCCACAGCCTCCGAGCAGTGTGGTTTCTTCCTCCCTTCCAGCAGGGCCTCAATCCGCCTCTGCTTGGGCGTCTGTGGGAGCCTGGGTGCCCAGTGCACCCTGTGAGGCCGTGAACTGTATTTCTCGCCTGTGTCAGCTCCAATATTCAATTTCAAGCTCCTAGCTGACCCGTGTTCCTGCACTGAGAGCTGTGCGTCTCATCATGTTTAGGAAACTGCAGACTCAGTACAAATGTCCCATCCTCTGGTGTCTCTTAAATCCTGTCTGGAAGGATGCCACGGGGGAAGGGCTTAGCACATCTCCCAGGGCGTTTGGGAGCTCAGAATTCACAGGGAGATTAATGCATATGCCACAAACCACGATGAGGAGGGCTATAAATAGAGGGGCCTCTTTCTGTGCTGCCAGGGATATTCGGGTATCACCACAGTGCTTTATAACTCTGATCCCCACACGAGGAGAAGCGTGAAAAGGACCGTGCTCAGAGAGGTGACACTTTATGAGTGAGCTGGTTTCACTTTTGAAATTGTAGGCTTTTCAGAGTCACAGAATATTCCACACTCCGTCTGCATTACCCCTGGGGGCGCCCCAGTGCCGCAAGCTTGTGGGAGGCCACTTGGCAATGCACTGGGACATTTTTTTCTCAAAGAATGCACTCTCTGTTTGGAAATGAAGCTGCCCAGGTGCACGTCTCTTCCCACAGAACACAGAAGCAGATCCTCAGGGCCTGCTTCCTGCTTTCCAAAAGCCCAGCCGCAGATTCTGCTCGTGTGTCTTTTATCTCCTAAAAACACCCGCACCTGTGTCCCCCACCACCTGTTCCCAGCAGGCCAGGGAGGGATGCCAGGCAGCCTCTCCTCTTAACCTCAGCCAGCGCTAGCATTTCACCAAGGCCGGCTTCTGAGGACTGTGCGAAGCTGTGCCTCCAGGACAGGATAATCAGCGACGAGCTTGGGCTTTAATTTCTCAGCCATGGGACCGTGGGCACTTGGGCTGAGTCTCCAACGGGGCCAGCTATGCATCCCAGGCCCGGGGCATCCACTCGGTGACAGCTGTTTCCACCCCAGGTGGGACAACATAACTCATGACTCCTTCCTTCACTGCTGGGCCCTGCCAAGACCTCTGAGCTCCTGTTAATTTAGCACCGCATGCCCCTTGTAGAAGTAATGTGAGCACCTGAGGACGCCCAGCTTCTGTGGAGGCTCCCCACCCCCCGCCCACAGCAGGGGTCACCACACATCTCCGGGTTCTTGTGACCTGAGAGGACTGAACTCTTCTTGAGTTCTAGAAGGGGAACTTGACCAAGAAAATAAAACCCTCAGGTGGCGGCCAGGGCCCCAGCCTCCCTCCCTCCAGTCCTCCGAGCTCCCATTTCTGAACGCACTGTCAGCTGTCCAGCCAGAAATAAAAGCTTTATGGAGGGCTGTGTCATGGATTCTGACAGCAATAACATTTGGGGTCTTTTAGTGGGACATAAACTGTAAGCTAAAATGTCACCAGATTTTATTAGACAATCTGACTTAATTGCAAATAAGTTGATGTACTCGTAAAAGATAATGTAAGACGGCCATCTAAGCGGCCGTAAGGGGACACGGCAGCGACCAAGTGCTGATTGTCCTCCACACCAAAAAGCACCGCTGGGTTTCCGAAGTACAAAGACGAAAGAATTATGTTGGCAGGAAGCAACGTTATTACTTAATAATAATAACACAGGAGACCAAAGGTTAAGAGAGGTCGGGGAAAACACGTCCCAAGACCATTTTCTCTGGAATAAAATTTTCATAAAGAGCTCGAACTCGTTTATTAGAGCCAGGGAGAATGTCATTGGGAAATTAATGATGGATCTGAATGATAAATCTGCTCTCATAAAGGAGGGCTGGTTTTCTGAAAATATGCGTTTATGCCTTTAAGGTTATAAATGAGAGCAAGACAAGCATCGGTCCAGAAGGATCAGGATTCGAGGCCAGACCATCTGGGTGTCTAACGTCATCAAATTTATCAAAATATAGATCAACAAAATTCCATTTCTGTGCAAAGATTGGTTGCTTACTTTTTTTAAAGGAAAAGCATTCTTGATATTGTGAAGATTTCACAGTTGATGCCTGAATCTTGTATTTTTTACTGTATTGTTTCACAGGACTCTCCCGACACATCTAATGTACAAAAGATTTTCTCTGAGTCTTAAAATGCTCATCAATTTACTATATGAGGCAGTTTTCTCAAGTATCAATTGATCGATCTACACAAAGCTGTGAAGATTTTGCTATTACAAATCACCAGAAACTCGATGGCTGAAAACAGTGTGAGTCTTTCTCCCAGAGGTCAGAAGACCAAAATCAAGGCTTTGGCAGGAGCATGCTCCCTCCGAAGGCACAAGAGGACCCTTCCTGCCGCCACCCAGCCCTCGTGTCTCCTACAGGTCCTTCCTGCTCCTTGGCTTGCATCTGTGTCCCTCCCACCTGGGCGATCACAGTCAGGTGGTCTTCTTGGTGCATTGGAGGCAGGGTCTGGCTCCCACTTCTTACAAGAACACATCTCATCAGAGAAGGATCAACCCAATCCAGTGCAAGCCTGTCCTACCTCGCTATAGCCACAGAGACTATTTCCAGATAAGTTCACACGCCAATAATCAGCGTGGACATGGGTGCTGGGGGTCACTCTTCAAGCCAGTAGAGGTGGCAGGAGAGGAGAGGCATCTCCCTAGACCAGAAAAGGCTTTCTGCTTTCTGCATTTAGGGTGGACAGAGGTGGAGATGGAGAGAGTCACTAGCTATGTGGTTCACTGCCAGGGTCAAGTCATGGGCCATCCCAGATCATCTCCCTAACACACCCTCACCTGGGCCCACTGCAGGGAGCATAACAGGCTCTGAGGTCAGCTGAACCCAGCTACAGCTGAGGAACCTGGAGCTTCCAGTCTCCTGGTGGCACCGTGGGGACTGTGCTACACATGACCACACTCCGGTCTGTGCACACTTTCCTCTCTCGGGTCTCCCCTGAACTGCTTTCTCCCTGTGGTCGCCCTAGACCTCTGCCGCAGCCCACCTCAGCCTTGATGTTCCTGTGAACAGCTGCGCCCCCTCCCGGTCCTGATTGCCTGCTGAGCACTGGCAGTCTTGGTTGACTCTGCCCTCGGGTCACACTGTCTGTGCCCTGGGGCCCGGTTCTGCTGGATCCACGCTTCCTCTCCTCTTCAGGCTGCTTCACAGGGGCTTGGAGGTCCCCCACCCCCACCCGCCGGAACCGTGCTGGAACTGGTCTCAAGGAGTTGTCCTTGCCTTCTCCTCCCACCGCAGATTCCCCAGACAAGGACGCAGCATCCACACACACATCACATGCAGCCTCACCTCTGCACTGCCTGTCACGGGACAGCACTGCTTTGCTGGGACCTCCCACCAGCTCACTCCTGACCCCAATAGTAACCAAGTTACTGCAGGTGTAGGGGAAGAGGCCTGCACAGTGGCAGATTCCAGGAGAGGGCTGCTGCTTATTATTTATGTATTCACTCATGTATTTAGAATACATATATGTGTGTGTATATATATAAAACATCTACCATGTGTTGGGCACCATATCAGTGTTAGAAATTCACAGTAAACAGCATCTACTCCCTTCTGGCAGTGCATTCATGTGGGAGAGACAGATAATAAAGCAGTAAATATGTTGCTTACCTAGGGACAAATGCCATGAAACAAGCAAAAGCCAAGTTGAGGGCACGAGAAGAGCTGGGTCCCACTTGGAAGCCCCCAGAGAGAGAAGGTGAGAGTGGTATTCTGGGGCTTGGTCACTGCAGGTGGAGGAGAAGGTGTCACTTTCTAAGGCATAAGGGCAGGAACAGCAGGCGAATTCAAGCAGTCCAGCAAGGGGAAGGAGCCACAACTCCCACTGCGTCCACCGGGGCTGCCGTCCTGACTCCGGATCTAAGTCCAGCTGCTGAAGCGGAACATGGGGTCCACCTGTTAGCAGTGCAGCTCCAGTAAAGGGGAGCTAAGCGGGAGCTAAGGGGCATTCACAGCCACTCCAGCACCCCTCCTGGGCCTCCCACATCACAGCCACTGCATGGGGAGGTCACTAACACCTCCATCAGACAAGAGCTCCCTTGGGAAGGACTTCCCCAAAGTCCTCATCACTTAGTCAGGGAGGTCAAGCCTGCAGGAGTTTCCATCCATAGCGGGAAACTCAAGAAAAGAGAGAGAGGAAAGAACAGATCTGCTAACCCGCTCCGGCTCTCGGCGCAATGAATCACTGCTTTAAAAGGTCCATTTTCAGGCAGGTAGGGGATTTCTGTCCTGAGATCGTCATCAGCATAAATTAGTGGTTCCTTTCAACTGGGTTTATTTACTTTGCAAGAAAATTGGGTTAGATCATCACTAAATTTTGCCATTTGGCACATATGATATTTATGCACTTAATAGCTTCATTAAGGAGGTTCTGGAGTATATTACCGAGCAAGACTATAGATCATTGGGCAATAAATTTAGAGAACTCTCCTTAGCATTCATCTCATTTGGCCATAGTTTTAATTAAGTGATTCAGCTAATGATTCCCATCTATGTTTAATAAAATTTATTGTGTAAAAACAAGTTATCAAATCCCAATTTATGTAAGTTCTTCCTACTAATGTGGCTGCCCCCAAGCAGAGCACAGCGGGTGTTAATGGGCGGCAGTTTGCATTCACAGATTTCCAGTGGGCGCTGAAAGTCACAGGTCAGCAGCATCTGAGAAAGTGTCCTGACCTGTGTGGCTGCCTTGGAAATCACTGTGCACTAGTGAGGAAAGAAGACGTGGCTCAGTTCCCCTCAACTGTGCTATGGCACGAAGTGGAGGCCAGCAGCTGCAGGGGGAGGGCCATTTGGGAAATGTCTCAAACACGTAGGTAGGCAATTCCTGAATGCCGTGGAACCTGCCTCGGATTGTGGGGCATGGTGTCCTCCCTCTGAAATCAAATAACCCATCCTTTTCTGACTGCACATGTCCATGGGCCCACCAGAGGCAATCTGGTATCGTTCTCTGAATGCAGACTCTCATCAGCAGGGCTGTGGTGCCCTGCCCATGGCCCACGTTCAAGATCAGACTCTCAGGCCTCAGAGGGCTGCTAAGGATGTGCACCTCGGAGAGCAGCAGCCCCGTCCCGCCACTTCCTCTCTCCCATGTCCATCCTGGGATTGCTAGTGACCGTCGAGGCCACTCTCTTTTCCCAGGGGAACCCACATCCAGGGACTAACTAACTTGGGGGTGCAAGAACCCAGCCCACGGCCCCAGCTCAGGACTCCAAAGGGCCAACCCTGCTCCGGAGCACAACCCAAGCCTGGGCCCAAATGAGGTCAGGGATGGTTTCTCACAGCCCAGCCTCCCGCTGCCAGTCTCTGGACCCCCAGTCCCCAGTGGTGTGATTCCAGGAGCAGCCCCATAAGCTGTCTCAGAGCCCACTTCACGGCTCCCAGCCAACACCTCCACCCCTGCCAGGCCCTGTGCAGGGCTCTCATCACTGTCCAAGGCTTACACAAGGAAGTCACTACAGCGCTATCGTGCAATCATAAAAACTACAAATCAGCCTAAAGACCCATCTAGGCCACATAAAATGGGGACTATTCCTATAGCACACACTCTCCTATGGTTAAAGAGGCTGGAATGTGTCTACTTATGATTACATCGATAACCAAGCTATGTGAAGGGGAAACAGCCCAAAGAGAAGTGCCCTGTATGGCAAAACCACAGAATTTTATGCATTTTCTTTGAGTTTCTATTTATCAGGATGTTTGACTACCTAAACAGAGACAATTTTAGAAGGAAATGCAGATTAGTGATAATAGCGATTCCCTCCCAAAGAAGAGCAGGGCTGAGAGAAGGTGATGGGAAGCAGCAGGCGGGACAGGTGTAAGCTCAGGGTTCCGAATCCATCTAGAACACTTCCTTCTCCTTTCCGCAGGGGATGCCCTTGTGTATTAACAGCTAAGGTAAATATCAACCCATCTTCTGCAATAGGGGCCGTGTGATGTAACCTTCTCTGAAATCTATGGAACCACTTAAGAAAAAGAAGAGGAAGAAAGCCCATTACAAGTGCATATTTTAGTCCTCAATTAAAGACAAATAATTGGGTTACTTGTAGAAAGAAAGCAGACGAGGAAAATATGTCTGATCCACTGCACCAAGCTGTTTCCAATTTGCAAATGTTTCAAAATGCACTGCCCTAAACCTTGGGATTTTCTTCCTGGAAATGTTCCACAAAGCTGGCGGTTGCTAAGCAATAAGGCTGGGCTCCATCAACGCAGTTCTTCCATTCTTGTAACTGTTGCAACGGATTTCTTTGAATGCAACGGATTTCTTTTTAATAACAGTGCAATTAAGGCAATTTACATTTAAGAATATCATCAAGTGGGTAGACCTGGTGCAAGGTACAGATTAACATTTACCACATGACCAGGCAGACAGCACCAATCAGAGACCACCTGGCCCAACCCCACCATTTTCTATGGAGGGTCAAGGACTGGAAAGGCCAAGAACAAAACACTCAAGGTAACAATGTGAATCAGGTTAGTTAGCACACACCACTGTTGTGGGGCACTTACGTTTTGCCAACTGCATGTCATGGCCTGTACCTAGATGTCCCCCCAAGCACTCATGTGCACTTTGGTGTTGGATGTATGGCATATGAATATGGATTAAGGGTAAGCGATAACTAAATTGGCCTACTGACTGATTTGACATATTTCTGGGTGTAGGTAATGGGAAGGACCACTGTGAATGTGGGGGACACAAAAGATCTGTAGGATCTGTAGCCAGGATGGGATAAGAGGGATAGAGAGGCTGCTGCTTGCTACCTCCTGCCCACCCTGCCATGGACTGCTTCTGCTCTGCGATGCCCTGTTGCTGTGCTGCCCAGCTTTGGAGAAAGCTGACTATGGACTGACTTCTCTACAAACTGTGAGTTGAAATAAACCTTTCCTCCTTCCATTTGTGGGTGTCAAATATTTTGTCCCAGCAATAAGAACAGCAACTAAGATAGTTGGCTATCTGTTCCTTTTTCATTTTTTTCCAATAACAACCCTAATTTTCATCTAGTCACGGGTTATATAATTTTTGAATCCTTATACAAAATAAAAATGCAGGGGCCTTGCTTCTATTAAGAATCTGCAAGATGGTGATGGCAAAACATTACACCATCCCTAAATCACCTTGCCTCAAGATACACTGATTGGTTCAAGGATAAGCCTGTGACCCAAAGGTGTCCAATCAGAGTGATTCTCTGGGATGGTGCTGGTAGTGCTGAAAGCTATGTTCACCTCATTTGGAGCCTGACCATTTCTGCTGGCAGCCTTCTTGTGACCGTGAGGAAAGAACCTGCTTAAAAGTAAGGCAGATACATAACCAACAGTAGAGCTGAGCTGGGAGGCAGCGGGTCCAGGCTTTCATGATATCTTTTAAGTCCTTATACAGTAAACTTCCACACTCTATAAGCCAAGATATTCTTGCTTGTTTAAAGAAGTTGGAGTTTGATTTTCTGTCACTTCCTTCCACATGCTCCCTTGTAGAAGTACTGTGCATTCTGCACAACTTCACGTGGATGGTAACGTGACAATGCCAGCTAATATTTAAAGTGCTCATGTCACTTACCCTATGAATCTATTTCCAGCAGAAATTTATCCCATGAAAACCTTCACCCAACTATGCAAGGACATTTCCTCCCAGTGGTCTTTGCAACTTGTCTTGTAATAGTGAAAAATTGGAAACAGCCATGCCTCTAACAACATGAGACTCATTAGATAACCTAAGACATTTTCATTGTACAGAATAGGGAACAATAAAAAAGAAAACTCCGGGTGGGCATGTACTTCCTTAGGGAGGTGTTCGCGGATTGTCATTAAATAAAACAAATCAAGCTATATGAGAATATTCTACTTTGATTTCATTTTTGTAAAATAAGTAAACCAGACACTGCTATGTGTCTACAGAGGAAACGCAGGGGCAGATCGGAGGATTAAATGAGAGATTTCACTGTTCCCGAGTACATACAATTCAAATGTTGCAGCAGTCTAATGAGGATGCATTGCTTTTACACTTAAAAAAAGGCATTTGAGAGTCCAAAGTGTATCCTTTGTTTTGAGGTTGTTGATCACAAGTAACCTCAGACATCGGCGCTAAATAAAACACTCCAACACCCTATTCTTGGGTCCCGGCTGGCAGCATCTCTTCTGTGTAAGGGCTGCTGCAGGAGTTTGCAGAGTGTGTGCCAGCCATCCCACACGTCACTGGCATTCCTGGGTCCGGGAGGCTGGTGTCGTCTCTCAGGATCCCGCGTGAGTTGGGGTGACACTTTTCTTGCTCCATCTCACATGCTCCCTGTAACACGTCTTGACCGTGTCTCTCAGTGGAATGTTGGTAAGGCATACTGGGTACCTCTGCCCTTCTGAGATCCCAAGCCATCATTTCTCAGCGAGCAAGTGTTCACTGAGCAGCTGTTATACGGCAGGCACATAGAAAGCAGCACCCCGTGGGCTGCCACAAGGCTGTCCCTCTCTCTCTGGAACCCGGAGGGCCAAGTCAGAGGGTGTGGCCTTGATTACAGATGAACGCAGCTTGTGAGACCGCAGAGCTCCAGAGGGAGAGCAGCTGCCCTGCTGCGGGGACCGCGGAAACTGAAGGACAGAGCAAAGAGGGCAGCGAGGCAGATGGGGCTTGGGAGGAGGGGGCACTCTTTCCCTAAAGGAAAAGGAGGGGAAGTCACAGGACAGAATGGGAAGGGCGTGGTTCCAGTGTGGCTTGGTTTGTATATTTTCAGCATACTAGGGGTTCCCTTGTGGCATGTCCACACGCATGCGTCTCCATGGTGCCTGGACCTTACCGCTCCCCTCCTCTGACCCTTCCTTTCCTCCACTAGTCTTCTTTGCTTGCTCTGTCCTTTCATATGCGGTGGACACTTGTTTTCTTTTCCTGTGAGTTATGCAGAATAAGAGGCCTCCTGCTGACCACAGCTGATCTCTCTACCCCATCACCCGCTCTGCCCTCTCCCTCACACACTTCCTCCTTCTAGAACATCGTCTCCCTCTCACCTCCCTGTTCTCTCTCTCCTCGTCTCTCTCAGATTCCACAAATGGAGAAAACACACGAGCAACTACTCGGACTGCAGAGTCTGGCTCATGTCGCCTACTCTCATGACCCCGTTTCCTCCACTTTCCGCAAATGACCTGGCATCGTCGCTCCTCTTGGTGGCAGACGTGTTACGCTGCAGGTGAGCACCCAGGCCAGTGCCATGCCCTGCTCCTGGAAAGTGTGCCACGGCAGGCAAGGGCATGCAGGGATCCCGGCAGGATGCTGACCTCAGTGTGGTCGGGAGGGTCCTGAGGAGTGGGAACAGTGAACTGAACGGCAGTGCTGTGTTGAGCTGTTTGAGGAAGCTCCACAGCGACTTCCACAGTGGCTGCCTACCTTACAGTCTCACCAGCAGCGTAGAAGGCTCCATTTCCTCCACATCCTTTTGAGAACTGTTTTCTGTACTCTTAATGACCATTATTGTGATGTGAGTGAGATGGACCCCGCTGGGAGTTCTAACCCAGCAGTTTGTGATCACATCTGCCTGGTGGGGGACAGAGGGACCAGTGGGTCAGGGAGACACTTTACAAACAGCCTGGGCAGGGAGAAGGGAGGCAGGAGTGCTGTCTGGACACAGGAGCAGAGTGAAGCCAGTGTGTTGCCAGGGCTCTGACCCACAGCTACAGAGCTAGCTGACAATCCATTGATCACACACACACACTCCCCAAGGCCTCAGGCACACTGGACGAGCACACTGCCGCTGGGAGACCCTCATCCCCACCCACCTGCTGCCTCTGCCCTTCGGGGAGAGGAGCTGGTCCTCCGTTGCCAGCCCTGGGCACCACACCATCACTGTTATTTACCCAAATTCCTTCCCCACCATTGCAGAGACCTCCTCAGGAAATTCTGCTTAAATCACCTGCTTAAACAGGCCATTGCGTCCTGCTGGAGCCTGGACTAGACCTGATCTCTGCCCCTCACCACTTCATATGCCCCTCACGGGAGGGGTGTGCACAAAGAGGGGAGCCCAGCCTCTCTCATCCCATAATGCCCCGGGATCCTTTCTCACCCTTCCTGACCTTCCCCCGGGGCCTCAGCTCCTAGTCCTGGTTCACGGCTCCCTTCCTGTGCTTCCAGTCAGCCCGAATTCTTCTGGACGGTGTCTTACACCCCCTCCCCCCCCCCCGAAGGGAAGATCAAACTAGTCTTTACTCCTGGTACTCTGAGGTGATGAGGAGCTTGTGCCTGCCCAGGTCAGCGCTCAGGAAGTGTCAGCGGTCAGAGTCCCCCAGCCAGGGCAGCGTGTTTGCAGGCTCAGCTGTTCCCTGACTTAGGGTGCGGTTATGCCAGTGAAAACACACTCCGTGCCAACCCAGGGCACACCCTCCCTCAATCATTCTCACCCTAAACGTGCTCAGAACACTTGCACTGCCTTGCAGTTGAGCAAACTCACCTAACACAAAGCGTGTTTTCCAACCAGGTATTGATTATCTCATGAACACTGTGAAGGTTTAAAAAAAAAAAAAGAAAAAAAAACACAGCCTGGATTTCTGAATAGTCTTTGTCACCCTCCTAAAGACAAAGGATGCAAAGTGAAATCATGGTAAGTAAGTCTGATTCTTCTGGTTTGTCTCTCTCCCAAGTTCACCCTATCCAATACGGCAGGCACTGGTCCCGTGAGGCTCTGAATCTTGAAATACGAGTCCCTCAAGCCAATGTGGGCTTTAATGCAAAATGTAGAGGGGATTGCTAAGATTTCAAAACAAATATAAAGCATCTCATTAATATTTTATAGTGATTACATGCTGAAATTATAATATTTTGGATACATGGGGTATATGTCATACATTATTAAAACTAATCTTACCTGTTTCTTTTTATCATGTTTATATAGCTACTAGAAAACCTGAATTACATGAATAATTACTTTGTACTGGGAAGTTTAGACCAGCCACTAGAAGCTTTTTCTGCGAAGGACCGGAGAGCAAGTATTTCTGGTTTTGGAACCCAAAGGCTTTCTATCATAACTACTCAGATCTGCCTAGATAGCTTAAGTAAATGATAGACCATGGGCTGATACAGCTTTATTTACACGGTCAGGTAACGGGCTGGGCCTGGATACCGTGAGGCATCTGGAACCTCACCCCCGTGGCTGCTGTGCTCCGCACCTGACACAGGTCTGCAATGAGTAAGTGCTCTGGAAGTGTTTGGCTGACAAGTAGGTGGCCTTAGCTAAGTCTACTTGCCCAGGTCATGAGAACTGTGTGATCTTCAGGGACACCAATGGTCACTGAACCCTCACTCCAGCTCCCACCTCCTGAGGGACTCAGGTACAGGCGTGGGGAAAGGTTCACCACATGAGGATCCATCCTCTGCCTGACCTTCCCAGGACGCCCTTCCTCTTCTCACCCGGCCCTTGGAACCTGAGCACCACGTACAAGCATCCTGTCTCCCAAGGGTCTCTCCAAGAGGAGCCGCCCAGTGGCATCCCTGGTCACTCGTGTTTCTTTCCACCTCCCCCTGTCCCACATGGCACGCACTGCACTTGGGGCCTTGGCCCAACACAGGTCTACATCTTGCAGCGGGCAATGAGGGCCGCTGCCAGGGGCTGGGCTGTCCCTTCCCAGCCAGCAGGTGCCTCACTCCTGTCACAGAATGAGCCTCATAGTCTGACCACAGCTAGAGTGCAGGGGTGGGGCACAGCGCAGGGTCCGGCTCAAGGCTTCACCGGTTTGCTTGGCCCTGATTGGGCCTCAGCTCTGCTTCGCCCACCTTAGACATGCTCAGAACACTTGCTGTAGCCTACAGCTGGGCAAGCTCACCCCACATGAAGCACTCATGAATGAATCTTGCTGAATATTCCTGACACTTTAAAAAACCAGGATGGTTAGCGTACTAAGTTTTCCACTAACATAACCCCATCAATAGTTGAGAAGCATTGATACCTGCAAGCATCAATGCATGCTGCATGGGCTGAGGACCTGTCCGTGTGTCTGTCTGTGCATCCTGGAGCTGCTGCCCATCCAGCGGGCCTGGGGTGGGGGCTGAGGAGAGAAGGCAGAACAGCCTTGCAGGGGCCCACATGGATCTCCAGGATAGGCGATGGGAAGAACTGAGAGGAGGTGAGAGGCTGGGCGGGAGGCGGGAAGAGAGAAGGACGTGATTTCCAGGAGCGGGCGGAGCCTGATCTTCAGACTTCAGACTGCGGCCCAGGTGACTGAGGAGGGGAGATAGATCCTAGAAGGTCTATCATTTGTGTATAAATACGCGAGCATGCGTGCGCACACACACACACACACACACACACACACACACACACACACACACGGATATATACACATACAAAGAGAAGGCTAGCCTTTGCCATTTCTTACCAGCACACCTTATGGTCCTGCCTGCCCCTGTCCTATGTCGCCAGAGTTGTCAGCTTCTTGGCTGCTGAGTGGCTGACCTCTGGGCACAGGACCCCCTCGGCTGCAGTCCTCTGGTTGTGGCCTGAGCCCTGCAGCCCTGCAGCCCTGCCACATAACTCCCCTTAAGACAAAAACTCAGCTGCCTCATTTCTGAATTCAGCTCCCTCAGCCCCTGGTGGAGATAAAGCCATTGGTAAGGTCTGCTTACATCACTAATTGCGAAGAGCTGTGCATCTCAGAGCTGCCTTTCTGCGGGGCTTGCTCTGCAGCAGACCTGAGCTGAGCACTGAATGCAACTTCATCTTCGTCTCACCAGGAAGGGTTGAGCTCCCAGCTGCATTTTGGAGCTGTCTGGACCCAAAGGGATGAAGCGGTTTGTCCAGGACACATTTCCTGGAGCAGGCAGTGCTGGGGTGGGCACTCTGAGGGACTCAAGGCCCTTGCTCTTCCTCTGGACCAGTGCAAGATGCACGCCCTGCCCTGCGACTTCTGCACCACAAATGCTGCACTGCTGGCCACTCCTGCAAGCAGCACAGGTCCCCAGCTTTCCATCAAAAAATCCTGCACGCTGCAAGCTAGCACTGTAGCATCCAGGACCTCTCGGCTCTTGGGACGCGGCTGGAACCAGCTCTCTGAATCCTCCTGCTCCCCTCCCCTGCCATCAGTTAATTCCCAGAGTTTACTTTCAGACAAACTTCATTTGGAGTTACAAGGAGGTAACAGAAGCCCTTTGATCTGAACAAGACACTTGCTGCTTCATTCCATGGTTTATGGAACAGTTTTAGACTAATTATTTTTGACAACCTGCGAACGTTTGTAAACTTCTCCAGGAAGGAAAGGAACAAGGATGTCTCCCCTGACAAACAGAGGAGGCTTTCTTTGTGCTCTGTGCCTGCTATCTTTTCCCCTGGGAGAATTCTGAAGCCTTGATCTCCTGAGGGGCTCCGATTTCTGCCGAGATACAGAATTAATCAAATCGTCCTCCCAGCCTTTGTGAGTTAAATTTAACTATGCAGGTGAAAAGCCACAGTGGTAGGCATTGTTCCCCACAGGCCACCTCTTTTGTTCACTGGCCGGATGGTCATGGTCAGCAGCTTGTCTTCCTGCCAGCTTTTAGGAGTGTTTGTGCCTCAGTGAGTCTTCCCCATAACTGTACATTTGGTCATCAACAAGTCTGGGGTTAAGGAGAAGCTAGGTTCCTCCTTGGCTGCATCATCAAGAAAATTACCCCCAAATTATGGCTATTTGCTGTGCACCTAAAGCAATCCAAGAGCACAAGAAATCCCCCAGGTCCTGGGAATTAAAAATTCAAAACTACAGGATTCCGGTGAGGCCACCTGAGGCCCCAGGGCTTCAAACCACAGAAAAATAGACTCAGGGTCCCTCCGAGGCTGATTCACATTTTAATACCCTTTTGATTATTTACCATTGTTAATTCAAGTATATGCACAGAAAGCAGGTAGAAATATTGCAAAGTCAACCAGCCCTTAATCCCTGGCTAATCCCTGGTCAACTAACTATATCCGTTCTTTATTAAAAAAGAAAAAGTAAAAAGCATTACGAATCTTTTGTTGAAAACAAATTGCTGACGTGAGGAAAGGATTGTTTCCTCCCTGGAGACCGAGACCTTCTCTCCCACAACCCGGTCAAACAAAAGGGATCACTCTCTGCTGCTCACATATTTTTTGAGGGCACCAGCGAAGCTCTCATTATTTTCAACATAAATCTGCTCTGTGATTTTTGAATGGAAAATTCCTTGTCACCTTTCTGACTGTAAGAAGAAATTCTTTATATGCTCTGTTAGGGACTGGTCACAAAAGTGGTCACAAAAATGTACACTTTGCCAAGCTGGTTTCTCTCTAAAAAGAGAACAAAGGCACACTTTAGGTTTTAATTTTTAAAATCTGACCATTAGAGGTGGATGTGATGGGAATTTCTGGTATCACCTCCTCCCACCTGGGCAGGCACACAGGAAAGCAGCCCAGGGAAGATTGATTTAGAGGTGCAGGCCAACCAGCTTGAGTCACAGTTAACAATGAGGAAGCTCATGGGATCCAAAAAAACAGAATGCCCAGCCTCCACTGGGACAAGCAGGAAACAGAAGTCCCCTGGGGACTTGGCCAACCTTCCTGGGCACCTGGAGGAACCCTGGGGGCCAGGCCAGCATGCTGCTAAGAGAGGCAAGGTGCAGCATCAAAAGTCCCACTACCTGCCCCAGACACTTCCGGGGCTAAGGAGGGTACCTGTCTCTCTCTGAAAGTCAGTCACATACCACCACCGCCCACTACAGCCCCTGCAGGTCACCAGCAGCATTCTTGACTCACCATCATCTCTGGACATCCGGAGTAAAAAAGCACTTGAAGGGGAATTTGGGAGGGCCCATGAAAACATAAGCTAGTGATGCCTCTGATCTGACCCACAAATATCCTTCCCAGACACACGCAGGTGTAAAGAGAAGCTAGGCACATTGCTCCTGTATATTGAAGATTGGAGGCAGCTTAACTCAGGAGGGAATGACTGAGCGAGCCACACGTAGAACAGAATTCCATTCAGCAGGAAACAGAACAAGGACATACAGGGTAGGAAAAGATCACCCTGGTCTACGGTTATGGGGAAGAGGGATAAACCATTCCATAGAGCAGGTATTTGTGCAGAAAACTGCACAAGGGGAGTCTGTATTCCCACTTCCTGCCTGGTTTCATCTGACAGGAGTAAGATGGGGACACACTGTGGGCAGGAGCCAGGTGGCACCTCTCAGAGAAGGATGGAATGCACAATTGGAGTTTTCAATATTCTCCTTCCCACACACAGCCACTCTTGACCCAGAGGAGCAGCCTATCTACCCAAAAATAAATGAACAAATTGGGTATTAAAAGGAATAAGTTAAAAATCCAAAAGAGCACTGGGACCGTATAATCTACCTTCCTTAAGTGTGGGTGGCCTGAAAAATAGATGAAACGAGCTTCAAGCTGTGAAGAGGAGGAGGAGCAGGGCACGGTGGCAGGTACGAGTAATCCCAGCACTCAGGGAGACTGAGGCAGGAGGATCTAGGCTCCCGTGGTGCAGCGCTCTTGGGTCCAATCCCCAGTACTCCTCCAGCACGGAGGAGCCCAGTGAGCATGGCTAAGTGAAACTGGCCGTGTGAAAGGCTGTGCACTGTGTGACCCCAGCAGGGTGGCATCCAGGACACGGAGAAGCCTGGAGATGGCAAAAGGGTGAGCGCTGTCAGAGGCTGAGGTCAGGGGAGAAAGATGAAGCGGAGAACAGAGAAGCCTTGGGACAGGGCAGCGGCTCTGTGTGACCCCGTAGGAATGATGTCACTCTGCTTCTGTTCCTCTCTCGAGGACGCTAACACCAAAAGAGACCCCTTGTGTATAAACTATAAACTTTCAGTAGCAAGGATGCAGCAAAGCAGTTTGCCAGCTCTAATAAACGCCTGGCTGTGGTGGGCACAGTGACGCCAGGCAGGCAAGGGACTGTGTAGACTTGAACAGAGGACCTGGAAATCCTGGTGCATTCCTCCCCCTGTTCTGTATACCTAAAGTGCTCGAAAACCCAATCCTATTTTTAAAACAGATAAAACATCACTGGGCAATGTTGGCTTCTTGGCATGGTCGTCTGCAGGCGCTGCCATCTGAGCCTGCTCTGCTGGGAAAGGGGAGTACAGGCTGTCAGTGGAGATTTCTCGTGGAAAATCATCAGAGGCTGAGTTGGCACTGAGTGTGGCCCCTTTGTCCTTTTATCCCACGTCTGTGCAGTCCGGATGATGGCCTTGATGACCACACTCAGGAACTGGAGCAGTCAGTCACCACAGGTGCTTTGCTCTTCCTCCTCCCCAGAGGTCACGTTGCTTTAATGTGTTGTGGCACAGACGTGGGGCTTGGGGCCGTGCATCACTGATGAATGCTGTAGCAGCTAGACATGGCTCCTGAGCCGGGTAACAAGCAGCACAATTGCCATCTATTAAGAGGGCATGGCCTGCTCTTCCAGCTGCACCTGTCCAAGGTGAGCCCAGCCTTGTCAACCACCTATGTGTGATGGCATTTCAGCCATGACAGGTAAATAATTTTTATCTTCTGATTTTGAGCTGAAGTCCACAGTCCATGTAATCAAATGCATCCATCCGGTTTCACAGACAGGGGCACCACATGCTCTGGAGCAGATGGACAGAAGCCCAGGCCAGACAAGAGCGCAGAGCACTGCACTCTCAAGAATGGGACTAGACTGCAGCCGTGGAGATCTCAGTAGCCACAGAAAGCCCTGCATGGGGAGTGAGTGGGGTCACTTGCTGCCAGGTGCTTCCAGCAGGTGACAGGATAGGACATATGAGGAGAGACCCTCCTGATTCTCTCCTGACAAGCAGCTGATGAAGAGCGCCACACACCCTGTGACTGAGCATTATGCAGAGGTTTTACACCAAGACCACTAAGCCAGAGAACACTTGGGATAGGACATGGGTTGAAAAGTGAATTCTTTACGGACGTTTGATCTTCTGTTGTGTCCAGCAATAGAGGGAAGGGGAGGGCACTCTGATTATCATGACTTCAGGCTCTGTCCTCTTTCTCTGCATCCCCTAACCAGAGGACTGTCCCCTGGGTGGGACAGGTTATGGAGGAACACAAAGCCTCTGCCTCCCACCCACCTGCTCTGATGTCACTCAGGCAGGACAGGCCAGGGCCACCTGTCCAGCCCTGCACACTCAGTGCAACCTCTAGCTCATCCAAACTGAGCCTCAGCTGTGAAGGCCACGACTCTGAGCCTGTTCCCCTGACCTGCTCCACATTAGGGTACTCTGTTCTAATTCACGCCCCTTTTTGCCTATGATCACCATCAGCGGTTCATGTCACCAGGGCTTCTGGGCCAGCAAGGTCCCAAGGCTGATGCCTGGGTTCCTTCCTCTCCTCCCTGCCCATCAGCTGGGGCCAAGCTGGGACCTGACCCAAGCCTGTGTCTCCAACTGCAGAGGGATGATTCCAGAGCTCCAAGCAGTTTTCTCATATGGGTGCACAGGTACTGTGTTAGGAGACCTCCAGTTGCTCCTAACAAAATTCCTAATGTCTCAAACAGGTTTCAGAAAACAAAAGAAGGCAGAGTCCCATGAAAAGGTCCCCAGAAGGTGCTTTTCCTCCTGTCATCTCTGCCACCCTGGGTGGTTTTGACCTCTTCAGAGGGCCCGATGCTCCACCTCTGCTTCACCACAGGCAGGCAGTGAGCCCAGGATTTCCAGTTTTATTCTGAGTGGACTGCCCTGGACCGGGTCCAGCTTCAACTCAAGCACTGAGACCAGAGTGTAGGGCACAGGGGCTGACCTCGGCTGGCTCAGGTGGGCATCCGGTGCCTGTTCCCAAAGACAGGGATTCCTTTCCAGAAAGGATGAAAAAAGCACCAGATGCCTGCCATGGAAAGTGTAGCACTTCCTAGGACAGGAGGCCACTCCCTTTCCACCTAGCCCACCCCATCACGCAGGTCCCAGTCTGCATCCTCTGCTGCCCTGTCCTCCCCACCTGCTTTCTCCTTAATGTCAAAGGACACTCCTGCCCACATCCACTTGCAATGTGCATCACTGGGTCACCCTGTAGAGCGGTGTCCCCTGGACCTACACTGTCCAGGACTCCCTACCTGAATCATAACCTTGCCCGCCATGCCACCTGCTCCACCTGTTAATTCATATTTTCCTTTACCTGAATTTTCAAACGTACACGTCAAATGAAGCTTGGCACATATGGAAAACAGTGGGGGAAAGGGATAAACGCTGAGAAAATCAATGAGCAGTGTTACATTGGGCCTGGGTAGTGTAGCCTCGGAGATCTGAGGCTTCAGGGGTCCACGCCCCTGCTGTGAAGGCAGGCAGCCCAGCTGGAGAGCTGCAAAGTGCTGTCAGCGAGCCTGGGCCCAGCCTCCAGGGAGGCTGGAAAGACCAGAAAGGAGCTTGTCCTGCACAGCCTCACTCATGCCCATGCTGGGGCCTGGACCCCCACAGCTACCTGGGCTCTGCCCTCCTGGAGCACTCCGCAGGGAGCCAGTTCTTGCTCAGAAAAAGAGCTGACGGGCCACACTCTGGGAGCAAACCGATCAATACGTGTCCTGCAGTTTATGTAAGGCACAAATCTCGGAGTCCTTAATATGCACTTTAATGAAGCCTGCACCTCATATCCAGGCAGGGTCAGCACAGAGTCGCAGTAAATTAAAGCAGAAGGCGGCCGCTCCCTCCAGGGCGGTGCTGGGCTCTAATCTCCCACAGCTCTGCTGCTGCTGGACCACTGCTTATGCAGAGCAGAGTGACACTGAGGGATGGGCCTGCCCCCTGGACAGAGGGAGAATACAGAGCGAGAGCCCGCGGAGCTAAGGTTTCCAAGAGGAGCTAAGGTTTCCAAGAAAAAGGGGCCATAAATCCCCTCCTGCCCACAGCGCAGTCACAAGGAGCCAGCCCGGAGAATAACCTGAGGCGACATCATTGACACGGAAGTCCAAGGCCAGGGAGAGAGGACGCAAAGTGCCTGTGTTTGGGGTATTGCACTGAGCCATATCTGTCTTCACATGCCGACGTATTTCACGGGCAGTCGTGTCTCGCAGACATTTGCGTCAGTGATGGACCAAATCATAGGACAGCGCTCATGTATGTTTATAATGGGAAACCACCTCACCTGGCGACACTGTAGCCACCATAGCACTGGATCGGTGATGGTCCAGGCTAAGGGTATCTCACAAACTCTCCTCACTTCACTCACAAAAGTCCCTGAGGCTCAGGGTTATGCACCCCTCTCACAGCAGCGTGGAGTGGGACCTGAGGAGCTGGTGGAAGGTGACAAAGACTGGACAGGTGATGAGAGCCGGGAGAACGGCACTCTCCCTTTCCCTTCCCTTGATTCACTCCTGTGTCTCTTTTAATTCACTGTCTACTGAACATGCATCTATTTTCCATTAGGAACAGAATCAGACTCTGGCTCCAGGTTACTCTCTCTCTCTCTGGAGAGGCACACCCCGCCCTGTGTCTCGCCCACTGAACACAGGGAGAAAACGTGCACAAAATCTAGCGGACCAGCTATTTCACTGCTCCGAAAATTTTGTGGGAAGTAGCAGGAAACCCAGGGAAGCCCTTGACCCAGCGGACAGCTCGCCATCTCCTCTCCTCCTGAAGCCCCCAGGCTGGCATCAGTACAGACAAGTCCTCCCAGAGGACACGGAGGTCAGAGAACTCCACACAGCCTCTCTCCAGGCTTGAGAGTGGGAAAGCTCCCAAAGCGCTGGGGAGAGCAGAAATGCTCCCTTCGTTCTCTCAGCTCCCAAGCAATGACACTGGCAGCAGCAGGGCACCAAAAGGACCGAAGTTTAGGTGACGGGCTCTTGCCGGTTCCAGAGGGGCTGGAGAGAATCTCTGTTGCTCTTTTTCGGCTCTCTGCTTTCCTGCTTCTTAGACCCAGGGCCGATCTAAGGTAACCAAAACCCTAGAATGCAAGTAGAAGATATAAAATAAGAGTCCTGGGGTGCAAAGTAGCAAAGAGGCTAGAGAGAGAAGGGTGCAGCGGCGCACACCTGTAACCCCAGTACTTGGGAAGCTGAGACAGGACGATGACTGCAAGCTTGAAGGCAGCCTGAGCTACCTAGTGAGTCAAGGGCAGCTTAACTACAGAGCAAGACCCTATGAGAGAGAGAGAGAGAGAGAGAGAGAGAGAGAGAGAGAGAGAGAGACAGAGAGAGGGGGGAGGGAGAGGGAGAGGGAGAAAGCAAGGAGCTTGGAGAGCAGCCCACATGGTTGTTTGCACACCTTGGATTTTTACTGCAGCTGCAATCAGATCCTGCTCCTCATACCAAGTGAACTGGCTGATTAGGCAGCTGCTGTCACCCATGGAACAGATCTAAGCAGCACACGGGAACTTTGAAACTGAACCGATGCTTTGAACCATGGTCTACAGGCGAGTAGGAATCCACGACTTCAATCTAATGGATTCAAGTTCCTGCTAAAATTTCATCTTTCTCCATAAGATGTAAACAAGGCTTGGAAACTCACAGTATGGCAAGCAAATGTCCAGGTTATAATCTGTAATGATTCCATCCACAAAAAGCCACCTGAGAAGAGGTAACTGACGGACATCCATCCCGAGGTGGTCCTGACAGTGGGACAACATGACAGAGACTGGAAGGCAGCTGTTACGGAAACGGCTCAAATAATAACCTCCACTTTAAAGCAACTATAAAAAAAAATATAAAAAATTAAAAGAACATACAAAAAATCAGAACCCATGTAGAAATTTGACAGCCAAAACAACATAATTAATTGGGAACAACAGGCCTAGTGAGCTCAAAGTAAGGACGGAGCTGTCAGAACACAAATGCGGCGAATCTGCAGACAAATACACAGAGATCATCCAATCTGAATAACAGGCAGTTGAAACAAGTTTTTAAAAGAACACATCTTCAGAGACCTGTGGCGTGTCAGAAAAACTCCTGACATTACCTGTGGAGTCTCAGAAAAACAGCAGAAAGAAGGCTGGACTGAAAACTTTTCAATGAAATAATGGCTGAAAATTTCCCCGCATCTGGCAAAATGAATTTACAAATCTAGGAAACTCACCAAACTCCACTGAGATAATCCCCCAAGTCAACACTGAGACACCTTGAAATTAAGCTAGTGAAAATAAATTGTTTTAATCCTGAAATTGGTAGGTGTACGGCACTTAACTTGTAGAGGACCAAAGACTGAACGACGGCAGATTTCTCATCAGAGAGTATGGATCCCGAGGGAAGTGGCAGGGCACCCTCAAAGGGCGGAAAGGAAACCCTGGTCCACCGGAACCCACACCCAGAGCAAACAGACTCAGTGAGCAAAGGAAAAGCCAAGGTTTTCTCAGATGGAGGAAAACTAAGTGCATTCAAAACAGATCTGTGCTTCGGGGAATGCTACAGAAAGTTCTTTCAACAGGAAACAGGAAGAATGTGGTGGGAACAGCAGAAATGGCTTGTCTCTGGGTAAATGTAAGGATTCCTCTCTTGAGATTTTAAAAATACACTTGATTTGGGAAACAATTAGATGTTTGGTGGTGTTTCCAATATGTATGGATGTAATACGTGTAAGTAGACCATAAAGGAGAGGAAAGGAATCTATCCAGTTTTTTGAATTCTGAACACATCACTTGCTCCGGCATGGCTCACAAAACCTTCTCCAATGAGCACTTTATACTGAGGACACCCTGTGTGTCGCCCCAAGTCCCGTGCTAGGTCTAAGGGGCTTTGATGGAGAAAACAAGCATCGTCTATTGAGGCTCTTGCGTTCCCTGTGACTGGACACCAGATCCTCCCTCAGAAACACAGAGCAGTGCCTTCTGACCGTGGTCTCCCAGAACTTGACGGAAAACTGCTTGGATCCCCCAACAGCAAACTAGGAGAGCCCTGAAGGTCTTGGGTAATGCACAGGGACTAGGGCCTGTTCATGTCCTTTCCCTTCAAGCATTTTATTTTTCTTTTGTAAGTTCCATTTTATTGTTGCAGATTACAGAGCCTCTCCATCAGCTCCCATCTTACACACTGATGGGTTGATAAGCAGAATATATATATGAGAGAGAGAGAGAGAGACAGAGACACACACAGAAAGAGAGAGAGAGAGTTCATAAGCCAATGCTGCCAGAGAGCTGGGTCAGATGCGCCGGAGCTCAGAGACCAAAGTGTTACACTCACAGCCAGAACCTCCGCCTCTCTCCCCTGGGAATTTTCTCCTCGCTGAGCTAGCAGCAGCAATAAATGATCTGATTTGCGATCTGTCCCTTTGCTCTGGGGACTATAAATGCAGCTATAGTATATGATACAAAGGGCTGGGCTGTTTCCAGCCTCCCAAGCAAGCAGCTACCCAAGGCTGTAATTCCACTTTATCTCTCTCCCATTAAAAGGCAATTGAAAGTGAACCGAGGAGAATGGGACCACCGTGACTTCTGGAACCCTGGAACAGCTTCTGCAGAGGGCAACTGGTAAACTGAAGGCTCCCGGGGCTGAGGGACAGATAGAGAAAGGAAACTCTGCAGAACAGCGAATTCTTAATAAAAGTAACACCTTAATAATGGTAGCAGCAATATCCGCTGCTGTTTATAGCGCATTTGTGGACCCTAGCCTCTGTGCGGAGGGCCACAGAGCTTTCTGGCTCCCAGGAGGCTAAGTGCAGTAGAAAAATCCCAGGAAGGTCCAAGGAGACCTCAGCTTATCAGCCAGGAGAACCGCTTGGCTCTGCCAGACTCTGATATCGGCCTTCAGAAGGACTCCATGTCCCACCTCCAGAACCTGGTGGACTGAGAGGAGTGAGACCCACCTTGGGATTCCCATGGCAAAGCCATCCAAGATGGTCCAATTCAAATCACATTTCATCCACAAGCATTTGAAAGTCAGTCAGTAACAGAACAAAAGAATCGAAACTACTCCAAATCCCACATTCTTCCCACTACCTCACGCTGGCCAGGGTTCTGCTGGCCAGGGCTCCGGGGCTCTAGCATTCAAATTCTGCTAGAGCAGCACCAAGAAGCCCATCCCACCCCCCTCCCCGAAGTGACCCCCTGCAGGCATCCAGAAGCCAAGGAGGATCACGCTGAGCACACAGGTCGGGGAACAGCTGCCTGAGCTGGAGGCTGGGTACAGGTCCCCAAGACTGAGCCTCAAAAGATGTTAGCATACTTGTCGATAAATACAGATAGACACAGACTCCGCTAAAGTCCTGCTGTGTGCAGAAACTAGGAGGAGACTCTGAAGTCCTCAACAGTAGAGTAATGGAGGCAGTTCCGATGTCAGGGTTTACGTAAGAAGCCCCTGTTTATCACCTGAGATTTGAGGACAAGCATAGACTCAGGCACAAATGCATATAAAATGCCTCATCAGAAAATAAAAATTAATAACTGCACAGAAAATAATGCACAGACATTCCTGCCAGTAATCCTGAGCTGAGCCTCCCAGAAGCTGGAAACAACTTTCTCTTTGTGAAGTTTCATCTTTGACCAGTCAAGCAGCCCCATTCACACCTGTTTGTACCTTTTACTCTTTCCTCCAATCCCAGGCTGCAATACAGCCTTTTTATCACATCCCTATGGAAGACAACTCTTCATTGGTCTGTTTTAAGGTATGAGTAGCTCAATCCAAGTACTTCCGGAGCAACTTCACTTTGAAGGTGGAACCTGGGAAAAAACAAGGGCTGGGCCGGCCAGCACCAAGGAATCTGCTCTGCGGTAACTGCGGGCACCTTCTGCACATCCTTGCCTACAGAGTCAGGATGCTGACTGGACAGGTGGACAGAACCCTCACCTGTGAGCCCATTCTTCTACAGGGAGTGAGCTAAGAGCTGGATGTTGCTTTGCTTGTGCAAGGTCAGTTTATAAGTTAACGAAGATGTGGACGCTGACCTAGGGAGGACTTTCCCTGTGCCATATCACACCTTTCCCAGCCATCCTTCACCCAGATGAGTCCTGCTTTGTGGAAGGAAGAGAGCTGTTCAGACCCCATCACAGGTTAACACACAACCCAAACGCGCTTCCATCTGAGAGGGGAAGTGATTGTCTTGCATTTCAGCAAAGCTTAGGGGGAGCTGGGTCTTGAGGACTGGCCAAGCTCAGAACGTTAACGGGAGGCAGTTCCTCCTCCCCATCATCACCACACCAAGGTGGAGGAGAGGGCAGCATCCCCTTAATTCATGCCAAGGTTCAGAATCCACTCCTGCTGCTCCGATTGGTTCCATTAAGTCAGGTGGCCTACACTGGTCCAACCGAGTGGGCGGGGAAGCTCTCTGATTGGCAGGCCTGGGTCACACCCACCACTTGGACAGTCAACCAATCAGATTCCATCCAGACAGTGGATCAATCCAGGTCTCCCTCACCTTCTGGTTCCTGTGCAGGCTCAGCTAGACAGGGAAGGAACTCCCCGCTACTTCCAGCCTCTGAGTTGCCTCACTGTCCCGCTGGCTTCTCAGATCTGCCTGCCCTCACCGTGTTATAGCCCCAGGACTAAAAGGGAAAGGGAGACAGTGGTGAAGCCCAAACACAGAAGCCAAGCCTGTGTTCCAGGGATGGAAGTGTGGCTGCGGTGTACTGATGGGAGTTGGAACAAGAGCAAACTTGCTTCCCAGCTTAGAGCCAACAAGGAACACTCCCAGTGCTGGAGATTACACCTCAAGTCCACGTGAAAGGGAATAGTCGCTCAGCCTCCTTTCTGCCATCAGTCCATCTGAGGCCAAGCTCAGCTGCAAGGGACATAGGAAATGTAGTTCCTGTGACACTGATTCCTCGAAGAAGGAGGAGCAACAGATGTGAGGGCCAGCCAGGTAGCAGGCGGCCAGCCTGACGGAGTGGTGCACAGTGGGTCCCCAGGGCAAAGCGGATACCTAGCCTAGGTGAACAGAGACAGGACAACTTGGCTCTCCCCCGTTACAGAGACAAAGTATGTGCCAGGAAGTATCTGAGTCTTGCAAAAGTGCATGCCCAAAATGCCATCAAAGGGAGAGAACAGAGCTATTGTGCTGCTCAACAAGTAGTGAAACTGGAAACATTTCTGTGAACACAGAGAAACATGGCTTTCTAAAGTGCTTCTGAAGAAGGAAGGGGCCAAACCCCATCCCCGAGGCACACAGCTGGCCTTGCCTCCCCCTGCTGTGACGTTGTGCTGGTCCAGTTAGGATTCCACACTGCCCCTTCTCATCTCCTGCAAGGGTGACCAAGTGAATGGTACCAAAGAGATTTCAAATTCGGTATTCTGTCTTGTTGATGAGATGGCACAGTGTTTACAAACAATGCTTCACTGCCAGTGCTGGGAGGCCTTCGACATGGAGAGCCACACCTGCTGGGCACTCTACTGTCCCCCACAGAGCCATGGTCATGGTCCAGGAGCCCTCAGCACGACAGGCGGGTTGGCAAGAAAAATGAGAGAGGACTCGTTGGTCACACCAGGGCTGCAGGATGTTTTCTGTCGTTAGAAAGTGAAGTGGCAAGCCGTGCCTGGTGGAGCATGCCAATAATCCTAGCACTCTGGGAGGCTGAGGCAGGAGAACTGAAAGTTGGAGCCCAGCCTGGGCCACTTAGCAAAATCCTGTTTCAAAAAAAAAAAAAAAAAAAAAAAAAATTAAATTAAATTTTAAAAAGAGGTTTGTAGACAAATAACCCACCATGAATGAAATTAGGAAAACAATACCATTCGCAATAGCATTAAAAAAAATTTAAAAACCTACCAATTAACCTAACCAAAGAATTCAAAGACCTCTAAGGTCAAAATTACATCACTCTGAAAAAGGAAATCAAAAAGGACATCAGGAAATGGGAAGACATCCCTTGTCCCGAATAAACAGAATTAACGGTCAAAACGGCCCTACTCCTAAAATATATGTATAGACTTAGTGCAAACCAACCAAAACACCAACAACATTCTACACAGAACTACATAAAACAATCCTGAAATTCTTATGGAACCAAAAAAGACCCAGCATAGCTAAAGCAATCCTAGGCAACAAGAGCAAAGCAGGACACATCACAATTCCAGATTTTAATTTATATGACAAAGCTCCTGTGATAAAAGCACCATGGCACTGGCACAGGAGCAAAGTGCAGGTAATGGAACAGACTAAAGGGTATGGAAATAACCCTGAGCACGTTCAACCGCCTCACCTTGACAAAGGCACCCTGGAGGAAAGATCACTTGTTTAGCAAATGGTGCTCCGAACACTGCTGTCCGTGGGCAGAAGATTGAAGGTAGGTAGACCCATATCACTTACAGGACACTAAACTCAAATCAAGAAGGAAAAAAACAGATCAAACTACTGAAGTTTTATAGGCAGGCAAGAACTTCCTGAACAGAAAACCCCAACTGCACAAAAAATAACATGGAGAATCAACAAGTGAGATGAATTCAAATTAAAAGCTTTAAACTAATACTTAAAAATATATTAGGAAAAGTTAGAGCCTCCAAAATGAAAAGCCTAATCAAAAAATGGGCAAATGAAATGAACAGACACTTCTCAGAAAAAGTACAAATGGCCTGTAGGTATCTAAAAACACAAATAACATTGCTGGCCATTAGTAAAACAGCACAGAGGTTTCATCTTCTCTAAAAAGAATGACCATCATCAAAATAATCAAATAATAATAAATGCTGGTGAGGCTGGAACGGGAACAGAAACCGCCCTACCTTGCTGGTGGATATGTAAACTTGTATAACCATTGTGGAAATCCCTCAGAAGCTAAAAACACAAATTTTGGCCAGGTATGTCGGGGCACACTTGTAATCCCAGCACTCGGGAGGCAGAGGCAGGAGGATCACTGTGAGTTCAAGGCCAGCCCAGGCTACATAGTAAGACCCTGTCTCAAAACAAAGCAAAGCAACTATAGATATATAGATATATTCCATTACATCCAGCTATCCTCTATTAAGCATCTTCCCAAAAAAGAGTTGAAGAAATCATATTTCAGTGATACATACATTCTCATGCTTATAGCAGCACAATTTGTAACCGCTAATTCTTAGAAACAGTGTACACCTACACCAACAGAAGAGCGATACAGAAAAGGTAGTATTGATACCCGGTGGAGTGGAGCTGAGGCATGTGTGGGGAGAGGGGTGCTCCTCGAGCCCACAATGTTCCGTGAAATAAATCAGACACGAGTCTAAATATTGTGTGGTTTCTCTTATATGAGAAACCCAAGTGTGAATACAAGAGCAAAATAAAAGTAATAAATAGGAAACAGAGAGATCTTTTGCAAAAAGGAACCAAGAGGTAAGTGGACGTGGGAAGGACAGGGACGTAAAGGATCAAGACGGCTCATGCCCATGCACCAACCACCCACAATGCGTGTGCCATCGGGTAGCACAAACAGGTCCTAATAAAAAACAGTCCAATAAAAACAAAACGTGAGAGGTTGCAGATGTGCCTCAGGGTGAAGGCCCTAGTGGGGTAACATGGCAGCACTGGTCCCATCCGGAGAAAGGCTGGACCTGCGAAGGGTTCCCAGTCGCCTGGGAGGATTTGGTGGCCTCCTGCACTGCCTGCTCATCCCTGCAAAGGATTCTCAAGCAAAGGCAATGCAGTGTTTCCAGGAAACCGTGCGCCGGTAAAGGCCCAAAGATACAGGGCAAACACAGAGCTCTGTGCCCGGCTCTGGCCTGTCAGATGGCCAGCGCACTCCCTGATGACAGGCTCGGGAGCCAGGTCGCTTGGTGAACAGCTGGCCATGAGGAGCATGGTCCTGAGCCTCCCAGCGTTCATCCTGAGTGGCCTCCTGGCAAACTGGGAAGGAGTGTCAGAGGCCGCAAGGACCACAGGCCTGCTGACCAGAGCACAGGTGACTACAAACCCAGATAAAAACACAGAGTAAGGCAAGCAGGAAGACAGCAACGCTGGCTCTCAGGAAATAACTGAGCAAAGAAATGCAGTAGTTGTGACAAGGACAGATCTGTCCCTCTGGCTGGGAACAGGACCTTCGCCAACCTGCTCCAGACTCCCTCAGCCTGGGGGCACCCAGCCCAGGGAGGGACCTCAGCCATGCTGCTTCTTCCATGTCCCCGCCCACTGTGGCCAGAGGCTCCCACTGGCCCTGGATGAGGCAGACAGCAAAGGCCGTGTGGCCCCCAGAATCTCACTGGTGCAGGAGGTCCCCATGGTTCCGGCCCTGTCACTTACTGCTGCTGGGCTGCGGCTGGGATTGGATGTGGGCTCCCCTGTGGCCTGCCTGTACCCTGCAAGCAAGAGAGACTGGGAAGGACTGCAAGAGCACTCCCCTCCTGCTCCACTCCGCACCCTTGCAGGCAGCTGGGCTTAGGGAGCAGGCGTGGCCCAGGCAGCTTCTCCCTGCCCCTGCTGCCGACCCCAAAGTGTTACCTTGTTGGCCGACTTGGGATCCATCTTGGTCCCGCTATACCTCGCCTGGCCCTGGCCACTGTGCAGCAGCAGTCCACCCTCCTCCCCCACACCGCCCCCACTGTCCAGCTCAGGAGTTGCCAGGAGTCCCTCTGCAGGCCTTTGCCTCTCTGTCCCTTGGTTCCTTGCAAGCCCCCCACCCCTTGCCCCCAAGGACCTGTGTAAATGGCACCTCTCAGAGCGCCCTCCCTGGCCTCCAGCTAAAGCCAGGTGGCAGTCTTTCACTGGTGCATCCGCTAGCCTGCAGTACTTGCTCCAGGTGCTGCCCAACTGGCACTCTTAAGTTACTGCCCTTCCATGAAAAGCAAGAACCTAAAGAGGGACAGGCCCTCAGCCAGGCTGCCCACAGGAAAAAGTCCTGCCCCCATGCCCACCACCCAACCAGGACGGGACAAGCTGCCGACCCCCAGCCTCTCTGAGCTGCCCCAGGATCCACCAAGGACGTGGGGGACGGGACCGTGGCACCAAGCCCAGCTCTAGAGTTTCACAGGACACTTCTCAAAGCCAGCTCTGGCCTTCCATGGGTTACAGCAGACCACCACACAGAGAGCCTGGCCTTCCAGAAGATGCTGTGGGACAGGGCTGGCCATGGGGCTGGGGTGGGGGACAAATGAAGCAAGCCAGAGGCCAGGCCTTTGGAACCCGAGAAGATTAAAGCGAGGCAGCCGCTCTCTGCCCGAGGCCCCTAGACAGGCTCCCAGGCCTGGCCGCAGGCACAGAGCCCTTGTCTCATCTTGCTGTGGCTGGATGCGGCCAGCAGGAAAGCGCCTGCCCCTCCTGCGGAGAAGAGGCTCTGTTCCAACCAGATGAAAGGCTGACAGGACCAGGTGTGCTTGGCAGAAAAGAAACAACAGGACCATCACGTGACAGCGTGCGTGCCCTCACTGCCACCGAGCTTTACATCTAAAACTGGCTACAAGGATGAACTTCACGCTCTGTGTATTTTACCAGGATTAAAAAAATAAAAACACCTGAAAGCCAAACATCTAGACTAATGTCAAGGAGGTGGAGGGGAAACGTTTAAAAATATTACCGGTGATTTTTATTCTCATTACACAAAAAATGTAATTTGTAAATTTCCCATAAAGAGGCACTTTCTCAGCGTTAGAAAAGTTATAAACACATACTGGTTTTGCAGACAGGTTTTAGAATTCTTTATAACTTCATTCACAATCAGATTCTGTGCAGTAACTATAAACCTGCATATAGATCATGGAAAAACTCAAAAATATGAGAAAACAGACACCCAGAGCCACTAGTACTGATTCAGAGCCCTCCGTGCAGCTGGGCACCCGCTCTACACCCTTCCTGGCCTGAGCTCAGCAGTGGCCAGGCAGGTCAACCTGGGGATTCCTCCCTGAGATGAATGAATCAGAGGCAGTAAACGGCCTGCTGGGCCATAGTGTGGGCAGCAGCCTGTGAGCAAGCTGGGGAACGCTGCAGCATGGAGGTACCAGGGAGACCACCCAGAGCTGTGAAGGGCCACTGTGGGAAATCCTGGGGTTGGGTGTCACCCACAGAGGGCACAAAGCACCCGAGCTGGGGTCCTGAGCCAGGACTCAGAAGAGGCCCATTGGCTCTGGGAGAAGCTGGGAAAGATCAGCAGAGTCCAGATCTCACAGGAGCTCAGAGGCCAAGGCTGACAGGGTCCAGTTTTACTTTGAAGCAGGAAAGCCAGGGAAGCTCAGGTGCAGAGAGCAACAAGACAATACAGGCCCAAAGCAGTGGGCAGGGCGCGGAGTTCTGACCCTTGGTTGTTGGTCCTGACACCTCACATTGTCCCGGAGCCCAGTCACAGCAGCAACCATCTGAATCATGCCTGGGGACCACTTTTCAGATCCCTGGCCACACCCTGCCCTGCTGTTCATGGCCAAGCCTGGCCCTGAGCCCTCCCGACACACTCATGTTAGAAAGCGGTGGGGTCCAGCTGCCACTTCATGTGAAGGGAACAGCACAGGTTGAAGGCCACCACCGGGAGATGTCCAGATACAGCCAGGCAGCTCAGGGCTCCACAGGCTGGGCACGAGTCTCCAGTCCCTTACTTCCTAAACCAGCAAATCTCAACTAATACTGCATTGGCTGTGGTCTCTCCAGATATAAGATGGATACAGGACAGCTTGTGATAGTGTCACAATGAGAGATGAAGATGGCGTGCTGCTGAGTTTCCTCGAGGCTTTTCTCATCGTCAGAGCAGCTCGGGTTCTTGCTGTCACTGAGGATGGTTGTGCTTCTCTTCTGGAGAGTCTGGTCCTTACCCTGGCCATCACTTCCTGGCTCCAGTGCAGATCCCTAAGCCTGCTGGCACAGCTCCTTCACACCACTGGTGCAGACTTTCTAGCTTCCACCACTGACCTTGGGGCCTTCCCAGGTTAGATCCTCAGTACAGACCTGCATGAGACACTGTTGTGGGCTCCAGACCTCCAGTGGGCTTGTGGAGGACACTGCCACAGGATCTAGGCCCCTGGATGGATTCTTTGGGTTTCTAGGGTATGGACAAAGCTCCTGCATTATTTTGCAATTGACTCTTTGGGTGAATATTATAAAATAACTCTATAAATTATGTGTCCCATATTAAATCTATTCCTTGCAAACCTTGATTGCAACACAAAGACAGCAAATTCAGCTTCAGTCATCATCATCCATTCATGTGCATGGGCCCCTTAAGGACCCTGGCTTAGGGGCACCCTGGCCGGGGGCAGGGTGCGGCCACGGGGACAGTCATGGGGGCAGCACTGCAGCCCAAGGCTGCTGCTCTCCATGAAGGAGACACTATCAGTGAGCTCCAGCAAAGGGCTCAAGCATCCTCGCAGCTGTCCACTTCCATGCAAAATGACCCTAAGGCCCCCTGCCTGCTCTCCAAGCCAAGGGAAATAGCTCTCCACTTCCCAGCTGTCAGAATAATCTCCTCTCCGGGATGTACAGCCACACACCACAACCCTTCCTCAGTCAGAGGGGACCCCCAGGAACTGGAAAGGTGCTTCGTTCAGTTTCCTCTCTGGATAACAGTATGGATGGGCTTCTCCTGGCCCCTGGAAGTGTTTGCACTTGCCGAGGAGATGTCATCCACACCTAACATGACAGTTCTGTAGCTCCGGAAGAGAAGCCTGGCTGCCTCTGTGGAGTGAGGTGGAGATGGCAACCCAGGGGTGCAGCATTCTCCTAATCCCTCACCTGAGCACCCCACTGGGGTCTTGCATCCACATGCAAATGCTCTGGCTCTGGCCCCACCCCTCCTCCTGAATCTGAGCCAGAACAGGGCATGGCCAATGCGCTGTGGGAGCCTCTCCACTGAGCATGTCATCTGCTGTGCATTGTGCAAATGCAGCCCAGAGCTGCTCCTTATGCAGACACCAGGACACCAGTGACAAGAAGACAGAGGCGCTGAGTGACACTGTATCAGACCACAAATGCAGAAGCAAGTGTAGTTCCAGCACGGTCTGCGGTCAGGGCTGGGGTTCTGGCAGTGAGGAAAGCACTGTGCCTTCTGGTCCCAGCTCTCCACTGACTGTGTGACCTTAGGCAAGTTCATTATCTGCATGCTGCCTCGGTTTCCCCACCTGCAAATCATAGAACATATGCTATCTATGTCATAGGGTTCGGATGAGGACTTAATAGGTTAACATAAAAAGCACTCTGTGCCCAGCCCATTTCAAAGGCTACAGAAATGGTTCCTTTTGCCATATTCAGAGGAGTCCTCATGCAGAATTGAGCACAGATGCCAGGCAGATTAGCAAGAGCTGACCAGATAGGGAAGTAAGGAAGGGTATTCTGGGCACAGGGAGCAGCACTTGCAAAGGATGGGCCCAAGGAAGTGTGGTCTGTTGGCGGAACCAAAGGAAACCAGGAGGCACGGAGCAGAGTAGAGGAGCAGAGAGAGGCAAAGAAGTCGGGCAGGGCCGTGGGAGGGTCCGGGATCACATGAGAACCTTGAGCTTTAACCTGAAGAGCCACAGAGGACTTGAAGTAAGGCTGATCAGAAGGCCTTCTGGCTAATCCATGGAGGACGGATGAACAGGGAGGGAAGGCAGGAGGACCCCAGGAGACTGACCCTGGAAATGATGTTGGTGTGGTCTGAGGAGGTGCTCAGGCAGGTGGGAAGGCAGGCAGATTCCAGAGACAGTGAGAAAACAGAAAAACAGGTTTTTAGGAATGATCTGAAATGTATACAAATAAAACTGGGAATCAGGAATGATGCCAGGTGGGGTATCTACTCAGGAAACCAGGTAGGTGGGACTAGGTCAATGTTTTATGTGAGAGAAAACACCTTTGAAGGGGAAACTATCTGTCCTGTTCTAGTCATGTGACATCCAAAGGGCGAAAGTGATCGGTGGTCAGAAGTGGAGACTTTGGACGTCTGAGTGGCCAGTGCAATGCACCAGCTATGGAAACCCTACACAGGACAGGTCTTCCATCCAGTGCTTGGGAATCAGCTTTGTTCCGGCCGGCCTGCTGCACAGGTGAAAATCCAGAATAGCTGGCTTTCTGAACACCAGGCCTGAGAGGGTGTCAGCATTTCCGAGGTAAACAAGCATGTCCCCAGGAGTAATGATTTCACCAACCCTGCAGTCCGCAGTGTTCCCGATCTGCCTTGATGGTGCAGAATATCTATTCACTGAAAAACTCCTGGTTCAAGTCCCATGAGTCTGCCTGCAGAATGCTAAGAGACTTTCTTCACTCCCTTATTGTGACAGACAGATTCCATTAGAGTGCCCACAGCCCTGCAGCTCTGCCTCCCCCACTGCCTCCCCTCAAGAAGTAAAGGAGGATGATTATTAAAAATTACAAGGGCTCCCTTCCACACTCCATCTCCCAAACTTCATTCTGTGATGGCTGCTGACATCAATAATGTCAGACAGGATAATCAAGTTTGCATAATGCAACAGTTCTCCACAGGTCCCTCTGCACAAACACCCCTCCCAGCTTAAACGTGAGGAAGCAGACAGGCCAGGTTCCAGGAGAAAGCCCTGGGCTGCGGAACACAAATCCCTCATCCCAGCCCTCTGTGCGGTTCCCCGGAGTTATGTGAGGGCGAGTGGGCTGACTCCTGATCCCAGTGTGACCCTTATTACCAAGGGGACCACAGGCAAGTCATTCAATCAATCGTCCTGTACCTCACCCTCCTCTGCTTCCAACTGAACACATTCCAGGGTCTCTAAGAGAACGGAGATGCTGGATGTCACATTCCTATCCTAGTACGGTTTAAAGAATAAATAATAGGGAAAGAGTTCATTCAATTAACTTGCCAATTTATCTATTAGCACGCACCATCGATTGTCTATGTAAGAGATAACTAATAATGTTTAGAAAAACAGAGCAACAGAGGATGACTGGCTTCTGGTATATTCCAAGAGGAACTGGAGATAAAACTTAAAAATGCACAAATCAATGACACATAAGGGAAATTAACTAAACAATACAGTTTTAAAACATCTTGTCACTTCTCATAAATGTTTATTTATGAAATGTAATTATGTGATGGCTTGGACTCTACCCTATCCACATCCGTGTGAGACAGGGAACCGAAAGGCAGAAATGCTAAGACCTCGTAGAAGAGAAAATGCTCATGAACTCTGCCTTTGTCCAGCCAGGCTGTGACCTCGCGGGTGCCGTCCACCCTGCCTGCTTCCCTCCCATCCCCGTCTCTCTGCTTCCAGAGTCTTCCTTCCTAGCCCTGACCTTGTGTGCTGCCTCCCGCTTGCTTCCCAGCATTGTTGTGCTGGAACACTGTGAGTGCCTCTGTGCGGGCTTTGAACAAGTCCAGCAAACAATTGAAGCAACAGCAAAACCTAAGAGTTACCGAATGGTGGAACTCGATATTCATGGCAAAGAACAGAGAGCGATACTGCAAGCAGACAAGGCACGACCTAAGGAGCCAGCGTTGTGAAAATCCAGAGGCCGGGACAGACCCTAAGGAGACAGTCCCTTTCTGAGGACACTGCCTCTGTGACCAAATAGCTGGCTTTCAGAGGCTGCTGAAAACCGCACTTGCCTGCCCTGCCCTGGGTAGCCCAGTTTGCAAGGAAGCACAGCCCGGCCTCTAAAAGAGATTCGTGACCACCTACCTGCTGCCCCCGTCCAGGTGTGTCTCTCCACACACCTGGGCGGAGATCCTGTGGGTAACTCAGTGTGGCTTCTCTAGGTTCTCTTTTCTCCCAAAATTTCCAGGTCCCGGTCCCAGTCCCGGTCCTGGTCCTGGCCCCGTACGGGAAGACACTCAGCAAAGGTCACTCAGCGAGTGGGGGTCAGAACTGCACGTAGACAACATGACCCCCAACCCTGATTCACGAAGGCCGGTTCCCCCATCACCTGCCTGCCAGCGCGAGGCGGTGCACACCCGAGCATAGCTGCTATTCTGGCAGGCCTGGTGCACAACTGAGAAACCGAAGCCTGGGAAACATGTGGTACCTAACCCAGCGCCTCTGGACTAGAAGGGGTGCCTGACCTCCACCCGGTACCGGTGAACTCAGGGTTCTTAGTCACCGTGACCTCTGCCCCTCCAGGCCGGTCCAGGATGCGTGATCAAAGGGGCAGTTACCTGCTTCATTTGTCTGTTCTCTGCTCCTCCAAGCACAGAACTTATCCTTGAAATTGAGCCCACAAAATGTCCTAGGCAACTTTCCCAGAGCCTCCTTGCGTCTAGGAGCCCCAGGACCCGGCCTCAGAGTGCGCTGCGCATGTGCTGCTCACTGTGCCCCCATGTCACCCTGCCCTCAGCGTCCACGTGCAGCTGGTGGCTGCTGCTGGTGGCCGGGACCTCGTGGCTGCTGCAGGAAGCTGTGGGTGCCATGGCCCCGGCAGGTTCAAGAGCAGGAGCATTCCCAGAGGGCCCTGTTTTAATTATTTTTACAGTATTACACATATTCTCTAGGTCCTTGGGGAGTTTTCTTTGATTAGGGAAGAAAACCAGGTAAGATTGATTCTCAAGCCACCTCACACGTTCATTTCAATTTAATGAGCTTGGCTTTGGGGTCAGACAGCCCGAACCCCGGCTCCTCCCGGCTACCTGAGGGACCCTGGAGACTGCTTCGCTCTAGGCTGAGAGTCGTCCCTCTGCAGGAAGTGCAGGTGAAGCTGGGAAGCAAGGTGGAGATGGAAGAGGGCTGGCCAGGAGGGGTCCCTGCCCGCTGGCCAGCACAGCACCCCAAGTGCGCTCCGGCTATGGGACCTCGGGAGACAGCCGCATTCCCTCAGACTGTGCTCCCTGGGGTGCCCCAAACCATTTCCCAGCCTTCCCCCTCTGGGGCCTTGGTTCAGAGTCCCTGACCCCAGGGCTTCTGTACCCCTTTCCCTATCCGGTGCCCATTGTACTAAAATCACTCTGAAGTGTCAAGAAAGGGCTTTTTTTAAATCTCCCAATCAAAAAGGAAGAAATCTAACATCTTAAATGTAGGTGCCACCTTGGAGGTCACCTGGGGTGTACCCTTGGCTCCAGATGGGGCCACTTTTAACTGATCCAGACAAATAGAAGCATTTTCTACATATTTGCTTAAAAAGGACATTTCTTTCTCTTTTGTGGTTTAGGAAGAAGCTAATTTTATCACATCAGAAGCAGCATTAAAAAGGCCGAGGAATATGCAGTCAAATGCGCCAATTACGCCTTTGTGAATTCACGGTGACTGTAATGAAAGAGGGTCCTTTTCAGAGCACTGTCTGGGCCGAGTCCTCGCACGGCCCGCCAGGGTCAGCCTTTCTTGTTCTTGATCTGCACATTGGACGCATATACTCTCCCCAGGTGGACAGGCACCTAGAGGCATGCCGAGCAAATGGGGACAGATTACTCAAATGGGTCTAAAAACAGTAATTCTGAGAAAAGTCAGACCATTTTCACTTCCTGATCAAAAGATCAACTCTGAAGCAGTTGAGTGACAGTTACTGAAGACAAACCAGTGAGAAACGGAAAGTGACATGGGAACTTACAGCCAATGGGTGAGAGAGGCGTCTGTCAAGGGAACGCAGGACTACTGTGATCCCAGAAGAGCAAGAGACGTCCCGGGGCTGGAGAGGACAGAGGAGGGGCATCTCCGCCATCGGGACCTCCTGCCCTGGTCCAGCCTCAGAGGGAAAGAGGTGGGAAGGCAGGTTAAGCCCCAGCAGAGTAGGCAGCTCTGAGGGCAGACGTCCCTGCTGGGGCCTGGGTCTCTGAGGTGGCCATCCTTCAACCAAGCACTGAGGAGCAGACCTTCCCTGGAGTCTGTTTTCCTATAGGCAAAGTTGCCTCCCAGGAGGCATCTGGCCTGGTCTAGAGACATTTTTTGCTGTCACTTTAGGGGGCAGGGTCCTGCATGCATCTAGCGTGGAGACCAGAAATGCCATTCCACACCCTGCCATGCATGGAACAGCACTCTACAGAGCAGGAGGCTGTCCCACACAAGAGGGCCGAGGTGCCCTGATGAGGACCTTCAGGAGCCCTTGTGGCCCTGCAGGCGCAGAATGTACCAGTGTGAGAGCCTGTGATGGGAGAGTGACCCCTACCCGGTGGGCAGTGAAAGGGTGAGGGCTAGGAAGCCACAGCCAGCTGTGAGAAAGTCTGGGAGAAGGCCAGGTTCCCCTCTCCCACCACGCAGGATAGAGACCACACTGCAATGACACAGCCGAGCAGGGAAGCAGTTGCTGTGCCAGGACAGGACGTCCTCCTGGATGCTCAGCTTCCATGACATCATTATCCGATTTGCTGTGTTGCTCATCTTAAATGTAATGAAATTGGACAAATTTGCCTGAGGAGATGGGAGGTGGGGCAGGGGTGCTGCATGCATAATCAAGACAGGCAGGGAGCTCTCCCAGACACGCAATTGTTTGATTAAACCCAATCACTGCCGGAAGAAGCAGGCAGAACTGATTGGCCTTGGCCCTGTGCAAAAGGCTGGGGAGGTGAAGTTTGGCCCGCTAGAAAAATCAAAGCCATTCCTTGGAGCCTCAGCTGCCAGGCGTCAGTCCCTGCTGCAGGGCCTGCTTGGTTTAAAACATGGACCCCAGGCTCAAGAGTTTAAAAGTACTGCTGTCAAGAAAAGAGAAGCACCTTTGAGAGCCCCATAATGATCGGCTCCAAGGCCTGACCCTGCCCTGCCTGTGCAGAGCCATGGGCAGGGCCAGGCAACACGGGGAGCTCCAGGAAGGCAAGGGTCCTGCTGGGCCTTGCACCGAAAAACTCTTTTTTTTTTTTTTTTTTTTTTTTTGTCTTTTTCATTTTTATCGGTACCAGGGATCGAACTCACGACTGCCTGCTTGCAACGCAGGCGCTTATGCCGCTGAGCTAAATCCCCAGCCCCCTACACCGAAAAACTCACAGCAAGGTTATTATGCTCTAACACAACTTCCTTCAGCCTGGTGGTTCTGGATTCAGAATTCCCTACCGCTGAGATGTACTGCTCCTGTACAACCTGGCCACTTTCCAGAGCTGGCTTGGCCTGATGCTTATCCTGATTCCCTGCCTGCACCATGGAGGTCCGCACTTCAGCGCCCTGGGCTGAAGGATTCAACAATCACTACAAGAAGTACACAAATTATTAGCCATGTCCTGAGAAGGGAGAATGAAGGTGTGTGTCTCTGACTCCAGACAGTATTAAGTTATTCACCTTATTAGACTATTTAAATGCAATGAACATCTTATAGGCTTTTACCCAATTTGGTATTCTAGGAAATATTTTCATCACACTCATTTTGTAAGGGAGAAAACAGAGCCAGCCATGGTAACACATTTTTATAATCCCAGCACTTTCGAGGCTGAGGCAGGAGGATTGCTATGAGTCCAGACTGTGCTACATAAGCAAGCTCAAAGCCAGCCAGAACTACTTAGCAAGACCCTGTCTCAGAGAGAGATAGAGAGGCACAGGGATGTTAACTGGCTGCATTGGTCAGATTTCCCATTGCCCTACAAAATACCCAACTCCATGAATTAAAGAGAGGTTTCAGAGGCTTTACTCCATGTTCGCTGGCTCTTGGGCAGAACCATCATGGTAGAAGAGATGGAAGAGCAGAGCTGCTTCATTCATGGCAGCTAAGAAGCAGAGCAGAGTGACAGAGAGGAAGGGACTGCGAAGGACCAGACAGTGCCAGATGTGAGGCCGGCACGGCCCACCGTGCACACCGGAAGTGTGCTCCAAGGATCCTGCAGGTGGCTCCCAACCCGGTCATGCTGACACAACTAACCTTAATGGCCACACTGGCTTAGCCAGGGACACACTGCTAAGCCACCAACCAAGCACTCATAGCCTCAGTCAGTCCCACCGATCACAGTAAGCACAGAGCCTTAGAGTGCCCAGGAGCTCCTGGGAAGGGAGGAGAATGTGAAATGTCACTCACTCATTCATGAAACACACATTCTGTGTGTGGCACGTGTCTGAGCTGCTGAGAAATGGAGAGGGCGGGATGCCAGCTCTCCCTGTGCACCATCAGCTGGCAGGATACTGCACACAGAAGCTTTCAGGGAAAGGTGAGAAGCCAGAAGAGTGAGTGAGATGGGGCTCCCAGCGTGTGGCCCCCAGATGTGCCACATCTGCATGATCTGGAAACTTGCTAGAAAGGAGCATCATGAACCTGATCTCTGGGGTGCACTCTCCTTAGCATGTCCTCAGGTGATTCTAATGCCCACTGGAGCTTGGGAACCACTGTTTTGGGCAAAAATAAAAAGCAAAAACAAGGCAGAGCGAGAAATCAACCCATACATCACTAGATAATCATCTCTAAGACACGTGTTTATTTGTGGTTTGTTTGCTTACTTGTTTACTCACTGTGTTTCTGCCAGAGTGTAAGTGCTGTAGGTTGTCACCATCTCTGGCACATACTAAATACTTTGTAAATGCCCATAAAGTGAATGCATATGTGAAAGAAGGTGGCATAATCGAGATTGAAACTCATCTTCAAACTTCACGTAAATGTTTTCTGTTCTACACATTAATCTGTCAACGGGGTGAGGCAGCAGGACGACTGTCCCCTCTGCAGAAGGACTGTGCACAGTAGCCACACTGCCTCTGCTCCCTGCTCACCAGATGCTGACCACTCAACTCCCACCCTCGGCGGCCAGGAGTCACCATGGAAATGCCTGCGTACATCGCCAGACATCTCTGAAGTGCAACCTAGCTCTGCACTAAGAGCCACTGGCCAGAGCAATCCACAGAGAAGCAGACTCAGCCTCCTACCGTGCCCTTGAATGGAAATTTTCCAGGTGCTACAGGACCTGGGTCAGGGCCAGGGACACAGAGGCAGGGGCTTTCCTTGAACCTGTGAGCAGGAAGACAGGTGCAAAGTCTTGCGTGAGCCACAGGTGTCTGTGAGAGGAAGGAGCCCAGGAGGCGAGCGTCTGCCCGGGTGCAGGCCAGGTGAAGCTGCAGAGTAGGAGCTGCAACCCTTTTGTTTGTGCTGACTAGGACAGGACAGCCAGACAGCAAGAGCAGCGCAGAGATCAGCACTGCCAGCCTAAAAGCTTGCACAGGACGGCAGCACTGACAGGGCCCCCGCGCTTTGTTGGAAACTATTTCTACCCCTGCTGGGAGCTATTAAAGTCGAGGGGTTTCTCCCCAAAGGCCATGGCTCCACACCATGGCAAGGGCACCGGGATTTGGAGTGGACTAGCCCAGGGCCCACATGTCAGCAATGAGACATGGTCGTCCAGGATGCACGGAACACCAGCCATGTGCTGAGCACAGAACCAGTCAACGTACCCAAAGAGCAAGTACCGCTACCGACTCAGAGGTCTCCTGAGACCCCAGAGAGGTCTGAGTCCTTAATTGAGGAACTAGATAAAAATTAATAAAGGCTGCCGAGGATGTGATCAGGCCGAGGATGAAGTGTGGTTGGTCCAGCAAAGGCCACCACCGAGACACTACAGGGATCACAGTCTTCCTGTATTTGCAGCGGACCTTGCTGTAGGAGTAAAATTCAGGGCTACCGGGATGTTTGAAGTCCCACTCCCCTTTCACTTCCTTCTCATCTCCCGCCCTTCACAGTCGAAACCCTGATTCTTAAAGGCAATAAATATCCTTTCCCTTTGTGCTTTCGATAATATATGTGCATATATTATCAACCCTTCAGCTCAGAAAATCATGTAGAGAATTGTTTCCTGTTATTTTTACACGAATGCTTCACGAGGAACCCGTTCTTGTTTTTTCTGCTTGCCCCTCCCCCATGCTGTACTAAGTGTTTGAGATTTTTCCAGGTAGATGTGAGTGGGTCTAATTCAGTCATCTTAATGGCTGCAGAGTAGGGAACTGCATAACCCACCTCAGCACAGCCTCCTCTGCGGAGCCTTTAAGTCATTTCCAAGTTGTTAGGCCACGTGACCAGAACTGCAATGGAAATTTCACCACATACTTTACCTTCGGGTGCATCCCTAAGGGAGTTCCCTAAGGGCCACCTCTATTACCAGGGCTCTGGGGTCGTTTGGACTTCACTGGGTTTTGTCAGCTGACTTTCCAAAGTGACTGAAACAGTTCAGACTCACAGTCACTTGCAGTATCAGTTACTGTTTGCCAGAGGCTTAGCCTCTCTGATCTTCAAGGAACTGAATGTTTCTGTACTATTTAGACAACTCCAGCACATGGAGAAAACAAGGAGTTCCTGTTTTTATGAAACCAGCATAACCCAGATACCAGGTCCTGACAAAGACCCCCCAGAAAACGCAATTAGAGGAGGTTTACATAAAACTCTTAAATAAAGTGCAAGCACATAGAGCCAAATATACACCACAGCCATGAGCAATGGATTCACACAGTCCAGGAGCATTCAGTCAGGGAAAACGTGAAGTACCTTTACCGGATCGATAGGGCCAAGGAAAGAGAAACATAAAATCAATTATTTTCTTATAGGCCATCAAGACATTTACTAACCTTAATATCCATTTCTGATGCTGGAAAATGGTGTTTATCCCCTTAAAGTATCTGTAAAACCACAAATTTCATTCGAAAATGACCATCGTAATTAACTGTAAAGATACTAGAAGCTTTCCATCGCAAGTACAAGTCCTCAGTGTTCATCACTACTGTAAAATGTTATTTTGAAACGCTGTGGACAGGAATGTAAAGGCAATCATGAACGGGGAAAGGGAAAAACAATCACAATTTATAGACAATAAGGATGTCTTCTTGAAAATACTAGAAAAATATTAAAACAAATGTTTAGAAATGTGTAAACAATTTACAATAATAATAGCTTCCTCATATGTAAATTATGACAAGTTAGAAAATATATCACTTGGAAAATTATTTGTAAGAAGACCAAGCCCTAAAACACCTAGAATTAACTTAACAATAATGTACAGGGCACGCATAAAACTAAATACAAGATCAAAGATCATTTGAAGCAATTTCTGTAAGTAGAGATGCAAGCCTTTTTTTATTGGGTAAAATGTTTCAGGATAATTAAAGTATAATTTTCCTAAATCGGCCAATAAGTTTTATATACAAATGTGGGATATATTTTAATTTGAGAAAAGGAGCGATTTAAAAATTTGTCTGGAACAGAGAACATCATGGCCCATGAAAATTCTTTAAAAGGATGGCAGTGAGGAGTTGTTTTACCAGATACCAAAAAACGTATTAATCGGTAACAAATCAGAAAAGCGGTGTGATGTGGCAAAGGATCAAAAGACATCTCAAGTGAAACTGAGGAATATCCCCAAATATGCAGAATTTTTAGTGTATAATAGGGTACAGTGGTTGTTTCTAATAAATAAGACTATGAAAATGAAACACCTGAACAGTCATTTGGAAAACATAAACCTGGATGCAAATCCATTTCCTATAGCAAAGTGAATTTCTGAAATAAAAAAAGTTTGCATGAAAAGAAAAGAAAAGCAAAATTGAAATCTACAAGAATATTTATATAATCCTAAGGTGGGGTTGATTTACTTTCCTAAACATATCAGCATCAGAAAATATGAAATAAGACATAATTGACAACATAAAAATTTGGGACATCAGAATGGCTTTAAACACCAGTAACAAAATCAAGAGTTAATGATTTCATAACTCTGTCACAAGGGCTAACAGGGGCAGTCTATCACAAAGGGCAGTATAAAAAGAGCTCATATATCAATAAGAAATTAATACAGCAATCAAAAAATTGTCAAAGGATCTGGATAGTCATGTCACCAAACGAAGAAATGGGAAAGACGAATGGGCATCTTCAAGCCCATTAGCACGCCGATAAGTAAGAACGAAATGGCGTGTTTACCTATCCGATTGGCCAAGAAATACAATGTGGTTGAAAGCTTTGCCAACAAGCGTCTAGGAAACAAGCGTTTCCACGCAGCCCGAGAGTGAATGCAAAGCTGTTCATCGCCTCTGCTTCCAGTATGGTATTAAAATGCACAATGCTCATATGTTTAGTCCCAACAATTCTACAGCCAGGAATTTATCCTCAAGAAACTATTCCGGAACAAGACAAGTGTACACGAATGTTTCCACCAGCGAGCGATTTGTTTTAAAAGACGGGGGGCGTACACAGATAAATATCCTGCAGCATTCAACATGAGGGTGGTGAGATGTATTTATTGCTTAGTAATACCATCTCCGACGTCTCCATTGCGTGGAAAGGGCAGGTTCCTGTACATAATGCGGTGTTAGGTATGTGAATTATATCCACACCTCCTGCTGCACCTGTACATTCCACAGGGCCTGCTCTAGCTCTTTCCTGAAACCAGCAGCCCTAAAACGCTGCACAGATCATTCAGTCTCACCGATGCAGAGGCCTCAGAAAGTGGACACCACATGGGCCTCTCTTATCTCTTGGTGGTCATTTTTACTCAAGCAGGGAGACCTAAGTCTAACTGTACCATTTAAACACATCGGAGCCCAAGGTTCTGCTGAAGTCCCAGTCTCCAGCCTGTCTCTTTCACCAGGAAGTCCTCTGACATAAGTTTCCAGGGGACTCAAACATTCCTCTTCTTCCCCTTTGCAGCTGTGACTGTGCCCTCCGCTGGCCCTAAGGGCTGCAGTGCCCCAGATCAGCCATCAGAAACCCTAGGTCGTAGGAACCGTTCCCATAGCCGGGCACTCTGCTTATGGAATGATGATGGTGGTAACATCTGGAGTCTTTAGACAACGCCGAGGAAATGCAGATTGTGTTAAGCTGTCTGGGGTACTTTAAGGGATGTGGCTTTTATTCTGCATGATTAGGAGGTAATTAGCAGCTTAAAGCTGATGCCTCCACTCACAGTTGTTTCTGAGACTCTGCCAGCAAAGGATGAGGAAAGTGACGAATTCCTTTATTAAAAACTCCCATTGTCCCCTTCAGACAGAATACGTGCAACCAGAACACCTTTCCTTCCCCTGAGTAATGTAGCCTTTGACCTGGCTATCTCATGGAGCCCCCCTGATCTTTGGAAAACATGAAATGGAAATAATTAAATACAGGGAAAGTGGCCCGTTTATTTAACAGCCTTCATCAAAATGCAGTCACAGTCCATCCAGCAAAAATAGGGCACAGCTGGGGTGCAAACAGGCACAAACACAAACAGTGAGAAAATGAAAATTTCAAGCTCATAACTGCATTAACCATCTTTGGATTCTGTCTCCACTTCATGCCTCAGTTTCCTTCCAAAACCACGTCCTCCTTGTCTGCCAAGCAGGGGAAGTGACAGCCTCAACTTCACCGTGCTATCTGGGGAGAACACAAGACATGCACCGGGCTGGGAACAAAGTTACGTGTCACCCTGTCTTGTCATTGTATGTTGGCAGATAGCACACAGCATTCCCATCTATCACAAGAAAAATCTCCTCAGGGGTGGATGAGCTGCAGCAGGAAGAAGGGAGGGAGCCCAAGCAGTCACCGAGGGAAAGCCTGGCCAACAAGCTGGCATGGACCCGAGTGCTGGACACACCCTGGTTTGCCTTCGGTGTTACACAGTAGTCATCACTGCACACACTTTTCTAGAGATTTGTGTGAGTCCCTACCTGCCATTCAGGGCTATCAGCTTCCAGTGCCCAGAGGTCATGTGCACAGTGACAGCCTTTCAAAGCCAGTTGCCGCCCCGAACTTCTTCAGCAAACCCAGCCAGCTGGCCCAACATGGCCTGGGAGGAAGGGACCAAGGAGTCTTTAGCTGGAAGCTGTGAGCCCAGGGCCTGACCAAGAAATCACCATTTCTAGACAAGCCAGTGCTGCTGCAGTTCTTATTACCCCAACCAAAGCACCTGCGCTGTGTCAGGTCCTAGCCCATGCGTGGAATGTTTGGCAGCCTCGTGGAAAAGATAGGAAAACCAAACACATACTCAAAAGCAGGACCTGTTTTCTGTAGGACATGCTAAGAGCATGTCACAGCAACGGGCAAGCACCTTGTGCTTTTTGGTCGAGGTAGGCCCCTCTGAAGCATCCGCCCCAAAGCCCCTGACACCAGGAGGTTCCTGCTTGAGCCAGTTCTGGGCATCCTGTTTCCATAGCAACTCCAGGCCCTCCCTCAACCCAGGTTCATTCTCTAGGCTTCAAATGGGCAGCCCAAGGAGGAAGAATACTGGGTTTTCACTGGCAAAGGCATGACCTGAGAAATGAATGCTCCTATTCCGGCCTTCTCTGGTCCTGCCTGCTTCCTGCTGGGGAAGGTTTGGACCTTTACCCTATCTTCTAGGCACCCAGGGTCAGACCACATCTCCCCATTCCAGGCCTTTCCAGGCCCTCCAGCATCTCTCCACGGCTCAGCTGGTTCCAGCCTGAGACAGGCTCCATTCCACAGAGCCATCAGCACCAAAAGTCAGGACTTTGGTCAGAAAATATGCAGAAGGAAAGGAATCTCTGTGTAATCTATGGACTCCAGGTACAGCACTCCCCTGAGGCTGCCACCGCCTTGAAATTAATTTCCAATGAAAACAGTCACCAGACTACGGAGAATGCGACCCGGAGACAGTCAGCAGCCTACACTCACTATGACAAGATCAGGAAGGTCTGATCTTGAGAAGCCTCCCCTCAGAAGGTCCCGATCCTGCTGCAGGAGTCTGCCCAAGGCCAGAGGCAAGGGTCTGCCCCAGCCAGTGACTTCAGAAGGTCTTATCCCCCACTCTGCTCACAGGGACCAGCTAAATAAATCAAATAACCCGGCGTGCATTCTTGTGTGGTTTTCTCCCTTGGCCTGACCTCCAAAGTACGATTTCTATTAAGGAAAATAATGCAAAGTTTCTAACTTTTTTCCTGCCCCAGTGCTGCGATTTTAATTAACAGCATCGACACATGGCTGTCCCTGGCAGACGGCAGTGACTCGGGCCAAAGGAGGCCCAAGGAGGAAGCCAAGAGCAGACTCTGTTTGCCTTGATCCCTCCAGCACAGAAGCTGCCTCTCAGGGTGGAGCCACTATAAAATGAGCTTTTGGGCCACGGGCATCCTCCAGTGGGCGGGGCGGGTTGCAGGCTGCCAGGCTCTGCAGGCCGGCTGTGCAGCAAGTCTGACAGGCTGCTGGTGGTGGTGCTCCGCCCTGCCACAGGGAAGGCAGCAGAGAAATCCGGCTGCAGCTGGTTCCCAGGCAGGTCAAGTAGCACACTGGCACGACACACCCTCCGGGCCTCACAGACACTGCTCGAGCGCCAGCCTTGAGGAAGCCCATCCGCTGTGTCTCTAATTAATTACCAGCTTGGTGCACCCTGGGACCGGCGCATGTGACAGATGGAACTCCACGCTGTGGCTCCACTGAGTCGGTAGCAAGCTTCTTCGGCAGAGTGGCTACAAAGTGACCCCCATGGACCCTGGGTGGTGGGCGCAGCTACTCGCTGAGTACCCGCTGGGGAGCCCGAGGCAGATTTTCACCAAGCATTCACCGAGCAGTGCTATTCAGGCCATTTATTTTTTTCCTTGTTAGTGACAAGAGGTGGCAGGGATTCCCTTCTTGGACTATCTGATCTCCGTATTCCTATGAAAATGTCCCTTCCAACAGCAGCTTAGAGCCAGCAAAATACAGATCCCCTGGGTTACTGGAAATGCTTTGGGGTGCCAATTTTCAGACATCAGGACCGAGTATTCCATTATGTCAAAGGGGAAGAAATGATCACCTATTCTCAGGCCACCCAAAAAACCATCAGCACCTCCCCAGCTATCACTGGAACACTCCTGAACACTTACAGCAATACATGAAGGTACTGCGTGATCCAGGAAGCATTTACCTCACCCGCTGTCCTCCCTGAGCAGACTCCTGGGAGGGAAAGCTCCTTACTGCATGGAACAGAACCAGCTTCTGCAGAACAGCTCAGGCTTCTGCCCTGCAGGGAACAGGCATAGAAAGGAACAGCACAAATGCCTGTGGGCTCACGGTAGGCGCCCGTTAGGTCCCGGGTGGAAGTGCTCTCTGCTCCCCTCCTCTCCCTGTCCTGGGAAGAGCAGCCTGGGTGCTCATGAAGGACCAAACCCCAGGGTCAGGGAGTAGTGGGGAGGGGACAGTGCCTCCCTGCCCGAAGGACACAGTCATGTGACCTCAGTGTGAAGAGAGCCCAGATATTGCTGACCTCAGTATGAAGAGGCATCTCGCCTTCGTGCTCACCCTCCATAGCTCCCGAGGGCCCCCTGGGCAGATCCACCTTTTTATTCTGTGAGCAAAAGTTGGTAAAAATCCAGATGAGTCATGAAGGGGGCGTGAGGAACAGACTGCACCAAGGGCCACCTAAAGCCTCTGGCAGCATAAGGAAGCCCAGCACCCACCGCTGGCTTCCACTAAGCCCACACCCCAAGTGGCCCTGGACCATGTGGCTCCTCAGCCACGAGGGATGGGATGTGGAGTGTCAACACCCAGCTTTCCCTGCCTGCGGGGAAAATGGTGTTTGATGCAGTTTCTCACGACCACCAGCCTTCCCCCTAGAGAAACTGAGTCCAGACACCCTCAGCAGTGGCCCTGCTCTTTGTCATGCTCATCCTCTGCCCACCTCCAGTCTCTATCTTGGTCCCACTCCCCCAGGGGTTCCTGGCCACTGCCTGCATTAGCCATTTGCACCTCAGCATCTGCTTGGAGGACCCACAGGAGAGAGCAGAGCACACACCCGGTGTACACTGAGCCCTCTCCAAATGTATAAGTGTGGTAAAGAGCTGTGTGCAAGCGTCTGGGCACGCAAAAGTGTGCACCCCGCAGAAGTGCCTGCATGTCTTAGTCATGCATGCTGCTGTGACCAAATATCACAGAGCAGACACTCGCTAGATGCAGAAACATTCCTCACAGTGCCAGGGCCACAAGTCCAAGGCCAGGTCACGGGCAGGGCGGGTGCCTGCTGAGGGCCCAGTCTCTGATCCCAACACGGTGCCTGCCCTCCGCATCCGCCCAGGGAACAGCTGCGTCCTCACCAGGCAGAAGGTGGAGAGCAACAGTCCCTTAGGCTTTTCTGGAAGGTCTCTAATCCAAGGTCACAAGGGCGCCTTCTCTCAGAGACCCTGCTTCTTTTTTTTTTTTTTTTTTTTTTTTGGTCTTTTCCCTTTTTATCGGTACTGGGGATCGAACTCATGACCACCTGCTTGTAGGGCAGGCACTTAGGTCGCTGAGCTAAATCCCCAGCCCCGAGACCCTGCTTCTTCAGACTGTCATGTGAGGGTGTAGGCTGCCACGTGTGAATTTGGAAGAGACACACCCATTCCAGCCACAGCAGGGAGAATGTATGTGTGCAGGTATGCACACGTGTGGCTGTGTGCGCATGCATGCCTGTGTAGACTCTGTATCCGCATTACATGTGTGTCAACTGTTTGTGTGTTGCGTGTATCCACATACATGTATGTGCTTGCATACTGTATAAATGTGTGTGTATACTGTGTCTATATATCCATGCATGTACACATGGTGCAGGTGTCTGTGTATGTATACGTGTGTACCCATGAGTGTGTATGTATCTAGATGCGTGTGTACATATGTAATATATATACACATCTGTTGTATATATATGGTGACCGTGAATCCTGATCTGTCAACTTGACTGGAGTCCGACTTGCCTGGCAGATGGGTGGCGCCGCTCCTGGCTGTGTCTGGTCCCGGCGGCACGGCCTTGGGTGTACACATTTTCCCCATCTCCTTCCTCTGGTGCTGCTCCCCTGCTGCTAGTCCCTAGGCCCTGAGCGGCTCCGATTTCTGCCGTGATGTTTCTGCCTTGCAGCCAGCTTGCCAGCTACAAAGTCTCCCAAAACTCAGAGCTGAATTAAAGCCTTCCTTCTCTAACTACACGGGCTGCGGGGATTGTCTCTCAGCGACAGGAAAGCCAGTGCATGTCTGTGCACATGCATGTGAAGTATATGTGCCTGTGTGGCTCTGTGCATACATTTATGTGTGTTAGTGTTTGCATGTAGATACATATATATCTCTACATGTGTGCGTATGTATTCACATGCATATGTGTGCATACATAGGTGTACATATGTGCATAACAGTGTGTGCCTGCATGCACACTTCTGTGTGTCTCTGTGTTACATATACCACGTGTGTATGTCCACAGCTGTGTGATCCACGCAGGCAGGAGCGTTCTTGGACAGCATCTCTAAGGGCGGCTCAGAGTCTGCCTGCTGGCTTCCCTTCCAGGTTCCCACCCCGCCCTGCCTCCTGTTTTCATGCAGGGTGCTGCCCACCCACAGCAGGGTACAGCAGGAGAATGGCAGTGCCTTTAGGGGAGGCCTCGACAATAGCCCACGGCCCATCAGAGGCAGGAGCAGGCGCCGCTGGGGGCATTAGATCTCCTCTCGCTTAGCAGCCTCATTTGAACCTGAGTCTGCCAGGCACTGCCCGTTTAACTGTTTTCCCTGCTCTCAGGCATGCCCGGGGGGAGGAGACGAGACAAGCCAGAGAGCTGAGGCTGGGGTGCCTGTGGCTTGGCTTCCATCTGCTCCAAGCTTCTCTTCTCCACTGTGCTGCAGCCCCCTCAGGAGGAGATGATGTCAGCCAGGCACAGGGAGTGGCCCTGGGCCTGAGGATGCTTCTGCTGCCCTGGGCAGCCTGGCCTGCCACAGAGGGGCTGCAGGAAGGGGAGGCCTGTGGGCTCCGGAGCCAAATTCATAGTGACTTGTAGGCCACAGACGGAGAGGCAGGGCTCCGGCTGCCCACCAGGCAATTTTGCCTTCTCTCCAGAGAGGACACCAGAGTGCCCACCCCCGAACCACACTGGCTGAATGAATGAATGGCCACACCTTCCAACCTGGGCCTTGGGGAGTGATTGTCAAGAATTGCCTTTTAATGACAGGGACACCCTGTCCCCAGTCCCCTCCCGGCCTGGGCAGATCAGCAGGTTTCTCTGCAGTTCAGGATCTCAGAGACAGATTTCCCTGCAAGGGCCAGCTACACAACTACTACACAGCATCCCAGCATTCCATGTGCGGCCACAAGGCCAGCCCAGAATCATTAAGAATCCTGCTTATGCCAGGGATTTAGCTTAGTGGCTCAAGCGCTTGCCTGCTAAGTGCAAGGTTGTGAGTTCGATCCCCAGTACCCTCCCCCCACCCCACCCCTAGCCACGCAAAAAAAAAAAGAGGATCCCGCTTAGACTGAAGCCCCACTGGACTCCGAGGCACTTCCTACAGCACTGGAGTATGCCAGGCTGCTGCGGGCCCTGCCCTGTCCGCTCCATTCCTGGCTCACTGCTGCCATCTGCTGGCCACTGGCTAGAATGCATGGGTGAAGGTGGAGCACTCTGGATTCCAGCTGCCTGTGCTTCCTTCCAGAGAACTCCGCGCACATCAGCGCTGTCTTCCGAGGGCGGAATCTGCCTGCCTGATCCGCCCTGCACCTCAGGTCGGGCAGACGGAGCAGACTCTAGACCCCAGATGCGTGGTGGGGAGTCTTTCACCATTCAGCCTTGGGTCTTACGAGTTTTCCACAATTCACTGCAATTCACATTAACAATAACCCTTGACATAAAGCCATGAGTCAGGGACAGTCCTTGTGTCTAGTTACAGATGAGGACATCCAGGTGCAGAGGTGAAGCAAGCTGTCCAGAATCACACAGCTGCCACACCGTAGGGCTGAGTCCTGAACCCAGGCCCAGGGGTGCCGGAGGCCACACTTTACCCACAGCCACGCAAAAGGCTCAGATGCCCCTCTGGCCCCTCACAGACCACAGAGCTGAAGCTGATCTGCTCAGTGGACTGGAGAAGCCACTCTGTGCTGTGCCTCTGTCTTCCCATCTGGGAAGTGGGAGCATCAGACTGCGGGACCCATGGTGGGCTTTCTAAGCAGCTTGGGAAGTGGGAACAGTGCAACTAGAGCGCAGGCCTGGGGACAGACAGACAGACTGCTGAGACTCAGCATCTCTTCTCGTATTGGCTGATGGAGACAGAATGGGGGCCACTACAAAGCTAGTCGTGCCATCTCTAAAAAGCTCTGTTTAAGGAGAGTTCCGCTACTCTGGCCACAGGAAAGTCTCTGAGAAATCCTGCAGGAAGGAAACCAGCTTCCTGCAGCTCAGCCCTTCCCGCCCTCACCGCCCACAGAGCCACACAGAGCCCTGCAGCATGGTTATTAGAGGGCTCCTTCCCCTAGTCAGCCCAAGCCTGCGGGGAGACTGCAGGCCAGCCCCCCAAGGGCCCAGTCAGCCATGGACCCTGCTCCAGCTCCAGCTCCTGAGCCATCCGTCTGCCCCAAACACTGTCGGACAGCCCAGGGCTAAAGGAATGGGCGCATCCTCCCTGCCTCTGGAGATGCGATATTTCAGTGTGGATTCCACAGTGTTATTTGTCAGCCTTACAGACCAGAGGCAATTAAGTCTAAGGCCGAGAAGCCTGGTTTTAATAATTTTGTCATTACTCTCAATTTTCAGCACCACCACACATGAAAACCCCATTTCCATTTGCTTTAAAGGTGTTAAATGGCTTTTGCGTTGCAAGTTGACCAGCAGCTCCTCCGCGGTGGAGCCGGCCCTGCTGGGTGTCGCCAACGCCTCAGTTTCCCAAGACTCAGGACGCGGGCCTGGGCCTGGGCAAGAGGCAGGAGGAGGAAATCAGAAGCTGCTGTTTCCTGCTGGGTCAGCGCTTCAAAGAGGTGGGGAAAGAGGCTGGCAGCTTCTCTGCAGCTGGAGGAGGCCAGAAGAGGGATGTGAGCTGTCAACCGAGGTGGACAGCAGCCCCTGAGGGAGGCGGGGTCGGGGACAGGAGGAAGAGCTCGTGTTCAGGATGGGCGATAGGAAACCAAGGCTTCCAGGGGAGGAAGCAAGGCCCAGGGCCCAGAGATCACCCTTGAGGATGACAATAGCCCCTGAGGCGCCCGCTACAGGGAACCTGTGAGCGGCTCTTACTATGTGTCCTTGGAAGCACTTTCCATACAGACACCCTAGACTCCCAGGGACCCCTGGGTGGGGGTGCACACTAAAATCATCATCCTACAAGCAAGAACACGAGCACGGAGAGAGACTAACTGTCCTAGGAAATAGCACTGCGGCTACCAGCAGGAGCAAGAACAGGGTCCCCGTCCTTGGGTGGCCTGTGATCTGCTGGGGACACAGAAACAGAGAGTGAGTCCTGGCTGCCCCTTGTGACCAGCCTAGTGAAGCAGGAGGGTGCTGCTTTGCAGGGCTGATGTGGTGACGTCCCACTGGCCCAGGCGGCCTCACCCATAGCGGCTGCATTCACCCACAGTACTTGGTTCTCACACCTGACACCTGATCAGACTGCGGACCTGGCTCGGAGGCCACTTGCAGAGGATAGGAAGCCAGAGTCACAGGCAAAACTCCCCTGTCCCCACCCATGTGCTTCAGCTGGAGCAGCAGGGCTGGGTGTGTGTGAGTGTGAGAGCGTGTGTGTGAGTGTGTGTGGTGCCCAAGTTTTATTAATGATGCTTAAGCTCCCTTTCTCTCAGGACAAATGGTTCATAATTTGGCACATTTAGTGTGGGAATTAGCTCATGCCCCCAGGACTAGTCAACAAATGCTCTCGAGATGCACAGAGGAGACAGGGAGGATGGGACATCTTAGCAGCCAGCGGCCTGCTCACTCTCAAACCCAAAGGAAATGAGGCAAGCAATGAAGGAGACTCTCTGAGGGATATTATACCCCTGGGGACCAGGGAGAGGTGGGGACCCATGTGGGGTGCAAGGGGATGGGAGAGACCAGAGCGCACTACATGCCTGGAGCCAACCTGGATTTTTAATATAGCTCTTGATTTTTCTGAGCGGCAGAGGTAACGCATCCTCAGAGCACAAGACTCTAGAAATTATGAAGAGAGTATATAGAAGAATATAAACAAGAAATCCAGGCATCGAGCAATAACCCCTATAAATGTTTTACTACATTCTGTCTGGGCATTTACGTACGCTCCACACATATTTTGTATTTTCATGAAACTAGGAACATGTAAAAATATATTCTCACATTCCCGCAAGGTTTTATTGTTAGTACTTCTCACATCGAAAAAGATTTTAGCGCTTTTCGTGGCAAGGTATCATTCCATGTCCCGGGTGAATTTTAATGAATCCCCTGCTGTTGGATTCCAGTTGTTTCCGACGTTTAATGGAAATAACTCGGGGACAATTCTCATTCCATTAATAGGAGATTGGGCTGGAGAGAGCAGAGCACAGATTTTGCAGAGACCAGTGTCCAAACCAGTGCCACCACCCTGGATGTGGCCACCGAGCGCGGACTCGGTGCCAGAAGAGCCCTTGGCGCTTTGCTGGGCCGACAGCGCCGAGGCGTCCTGAGTCAGGGTCTTCTTGCTGCCCCCTTCCCTGGCTCTCCATGGCAGTCACATTTCAGTACGGCCTTACTGTACCATCCTGCACCCTCACCTGCCCGCCTCAGACCAGAGGCTAATCGGGAGGGTTTCTAGGACTCCCCGGAGAAGTCTTCACTGAGCGCATCAATCAATGATGGAACAATCAGCCTAATGAGGAGGAAGCAAATGGGCTGAACGCGCACTATCCCGTGCCAAACACCGGAAACCGCCTTCCCCAGTGGTTCCCACAGCTGCCAGCTTACCTGCCACTCATCCCGTCCTTCAGAAGCAGCCTGTGCAGAAAACAAGTGCTTGTTTGCCCTGGTTTGATGTTTGTTTGCAGTTGGGATCACAGAGCTTATTCAATTAAGAAACAGAGTAGAAAGGAGGCACATTTCTGCTTGGCAGGCAGGATTGGGAGAAGCCCGGGCAGCCTTGTCTTGCTTCACATTCTCAAGAAAGAACCTAGCTGCTCCTGTATAGGAGCGTGGCCTTCCCGCGCAGATGACGTGAGCGGATCCCTAGTGATCCTGAATGTCCAGCTGCAGGAGTTCCGAGGCCGCTTCCCAGTTGCTACCAGAAGAGTATGTCAGTCTGCGTGGACAGGATACCTGTAGGCCTCCTTGAATGCCATCTACCCGATGTGGTCCTCACAACAACCATGGGGGAGAGGAACTGTTTTGCTCTAGCCCTGGAAAGCCCAGGCAAAGGGGTGAGGCAGCTCGCTCAAGGCTGTGCACCCGGAAATGCCAGGGCCTGGTTTTGAACCCTGGCAGTGGAACTTCAAAAGCTAGACCCTCGGCCACTGCTCCTCCAAAGCCAGTGGTTGTGCTGGTTTCTAAGGAAAAACTGTCATATTTCTGCCCTATGTGACCAACTTGTTATTTCCCGGGAATATCGGAGCCCAGGGCTTAGTTTAACAAGCTCCGTTGTTGGAAAAGGTACACCAAAGAATCAGTTCCTGAAGGATGGCAACATAGCTGGAATCATAGAGTTCGTTCTCATTCAGGGAGCTCCAGTTCTAGAAGATGGTATTTCAGGGAGCTGAGGCCCTGGGAGGAGAATGGAGTGGCGGATGGTTTGGAGGTGACGGTGGCCTCAAGGTCCTGGAAGTGTGGTGGTGTGGGGTTGGGAAATGGAGGCAGAGCTTGAGGAGCTGGCCACACCCTCTAGGACCCCCTCCCTCTACCAAATGCAGTCATCAGCCTAGAACCAGAACCCATGACCCGGAGCCTGTAGCAGAGAGAAGGCAGGGACTCAGCCCTCTAGTCCCTCTTGAGGCTGAGACTCCCTGCTGCCCTGGAGTGTCAGAGGGCCCACCTGGCCTGGGAGTGGCCTATGCGGGAAATACCTACAGATCTGCATTGGTGATTCTTTGTTGGGGTGATAACCAGTCACCCTCTCTGCAAAGCCCTAGTACAGCCATCCAAGCCAGGAGCTCAGCTTGCTCAGGGGACTGGCAATGGACCTCAGCAAGCTCATAAAACCCTCTGGCTTAAAGGCTCCCACGTGGGATGATACCAGGAGAGCCAGCAAGGTCAGTGCCTCTTCACTGCAGCCACAGTGCCCTGAAGCTTCCCGCACACCAGGTGCTCCTGGGCACTGGTTCTTTGTCAATTTCGCAGCAGCTGCTCTGAATCAGTGCTCTCTGCCAAGCATTTTCGGGAGCTGACACTGAGCAGACGCTGGCTGCTGCGTGCCACTCACAGGGAAGATGCTTTGCAATGGGGTGTTGAAAGGAAGTAGGAACGGGAGAAGCGTGCATGGGAGCTCGCTCTAGGCCCGTCTGAGCCCTGCTCCCGTTTCCCCAGGTGAGTGTGGGTGAGCTAAAGAGTGAGGCGGTGCCTCCCGTGAAATCCACAGCACCGGAATGTAGACACAGCACCACAGTGGACACCGGCAGCTGGCAGCACAGCCCCTGCATGTGGCCCAAAACAGAGGCGCTCTTTCTACCCAGCAGACCTGCACTGCTGCAGGCCCTGTGCCTGCACATCCTCACTGGCCAGCAGCTCCAAGGCTCCACGTCCTCATCTTGCCGAGGGACACAGCGGTGCCCATCCAAAGGGGCTGGATGTGGTGGAGGTGAGACCCCAGAGCACACACCTCCGGAGCGCTGCAGTAACTGGAGCTGTCCCGACAGGTGGGACTGGCTTCCTGTGCTCTAACTGGCTATCCAGGTCTCGGGCGGGACTGGCACTGGAGCCCCTGCGGCCTCTGCAGCCCCTGCCACAGCCACTTCATGATGAGCGGCAGGCAAGTCCCAGCTCCAAGTCCCCACACTGTGCACCTTCCCTGGTGTGTCTGGTTTCTGCCCATCCCTGGCACGGCGCGGGCTCTCCATTCAGAAAAGTTGGAAGGTTTACTATTAAACATATTTGTCAGGGAAAACATCGAATTGATTTAAAGGGGTAAAAATGAGGCATGTCACAGCACTGGCACCACACAAACATGGCCAAGATCTTGAAGGTCAAATGCGATGGATTGGAGCCAAAAAGACTGAAGATAATGGATGTGGTGCCTGGGGAACTTAGGAACTTCACAACTCGGCAACTGGGCAACTCGGCAAGTGCACAGTGATTCATAGCTGTCGCCATTACTTTGATCGGCCCAGTCAGCAGACCTGGTGAGAGCAAAGGGCCGCTCTGCAAACTCACTTCCAGCTGCTGCACTGTGGAAATGGAGGCAGCTCTGAGGCATGGGGATAATTACACAGGGGATCCGTGACACGGCCTGATGATTAATCACCCGCTCGCTCTGCAGCTCCAAACAACCCCTGCGGATGGGCACCATCAAACTCTCCATGTGGGCCTTCCCTCCAGCCACAAAAAGCGCTCCTCGCAGCTCTTGCAGATGTTCCTTGGGTGTCAGACCACGGGGAAACAAGAGAGCTAATTCATCAGCTGCCTCTGGGGAACATCTCCCTGCCCCGCTGATGCCCACAGTCCCTTCTGGGAGAGAAGACTGCCCCTTGCTCTGGAGTCTCCAGGAGACAAATGACATCCTCTGCTTGTACTCAGCAGATGCCTGGGGTGCCTGACTCAGACTTGGGCCAGCAGCAAGTTTCACTTTCTACCCAGCTAGAGGTGGCTCTCCTAGAAAAGGCTCCACCCCCAAGGTGAGCCCACAGGGCTTTGCCATGTCATACGAGCAAGAACTAGAGATAACATCAAAACTCACCTGACAGCCAGTGAAAACAGGCAGGCCTTTGTGGTCATAGATTTGCATGGAAATGAAGGTGAGCCAGGTGGAGTCCAGCAATAGGAATCATGGCGAGGCCCGGGGCTGCAGGTATTCGCTGCCCCACCAGAGCCAAAATGTCACTGTCATTGCCCATCATGCTGATAGGGCAGTGTGTCTGTGACTCTTGCAGGAGGATTGCATTATTAAATCTAAATATCCAGAAGTCAGGTCCCTGTTAGCTGAGGGTGCCATGCAAGTAATGAATAAGCAGACAGACAAGGACACAGATGGGGTCCAAGCTGGTGTTGGGGAGGGGAAGAAGAAGAATGAGCTGAGTGTAAAGGACAAGAGTGGGAGAGGAGGAGAGAGAAAAGAAAGGAAAGAGGCTAAATCCATGCATTCAATCAGCTTCTCTGTAATTGGAAGAATAAAAATCTAAAGCTAGACTAAAAAAAAGTAAAAGAACATTGACCAGTGAAATAGAAAGAAAAAAGCTGTGTGGGCTTCAGGGAGAGCTGCAGGCAGAAATCTAAACAACGCTGTGGCAACTGGGGTCTCTCTGTCTCTCCACTCCTCAGCCCTCTGCACCCCGGCAGGCACCAGGAGCAAGGCTGACTGGAAAGGCCCGCTTCCCTCCCCTGACAGCTCCCTGATACAGGGCAGGACAGAGGGGAGCCTTGCAATCATACCCAGCTCCACAGAGGATGCTTATTGGCTGGCCCAGGTCACAGCTCACCCCTGGACTCCTCACTGCATCGTAATTGGCCAGTTTCACTGCCCAGCAGTGTCCTGTTCATGAATCCGCATGGGCTGCTGGTCAGGGAAACTCCCAGTCCTGCTTTGGCCAGGCAGTCAGGTAGCACTGCCACTGTAGGCAGCCCATGAATTCTTCAAAGCATCTCTGTCACAAAGTACTCAAGACCAGTCATCCACTGGTGGTGCAAAAGTAACTTCAGAGGCCACTACTACAGGCCGTGCAATCTGCACACTTAAGAAAGGCTGGAGGCAGCACAGAACAGCCAGGCATCGGAGTTCTGGTAAAGATGGTGGATAGATAAGGGCAGATCACAGAAGCTCCCTGCAATAGTCAACTTAGATGCCAAAATAACACTGTGTGCAGAGTCCCAGACAGAGGGAGATGGATCGTCTCCATCCAGGAAAAAACTAAGGTGAGAAGAACCACTCAAACTTGCAGTCCCAGGGCTTCTATTGGAACAGCTAAAGGTTCAGTGCTCCCACTGCAGTGCCCGAACTCATGGGGCCGAAACCGAGCTGCCCGAACCCCCACCATTTCGACTCACTGGAACTGCAGTCCTACTGAGGTCAGAGGTCGGTCAGCGCAACAGAGAGTCAAGTTGGCAGGGAACCTGCATCAACAGTGCAGGGAATAAAACAGAAAAGGGTTCCACATCTTGGAACCGGGCAGGACTGGCAAGAACAAGGAACAGCAGTGGCTTCAGTCAGTTGTTTCCTTCTCAGACAGATTGGTGGAGTGTGCTTGGCCTGGGTCACACCTCTGACTGAGGCCCAAAAAGCCATCCCAAACCAATTCCTTATGCACCGGACTTACACTAACACAGTGAAGGCCTCATCAGGTTGACTGACTCAGAGGAGAGGGGCCAGCATTCGCCACCCCTATTTGCATCACAATAGCACACTGAAGGGGGCAGGATCACCTAGCCAAGGCTCCAGAAAAACCCTACCCAACAAAGAAAGAGACTGTGGCCTCCTCTATATGCCTGTATGGAAGAAGCAAAAAATATGAGAAGAGAAAGCAACAAGAAAAAGTCCCCAGCCTCCAGCCCTGAGAACACTGATCCAGGAAAGGTAAATACAAAGGAGTGTGAGGATGGCAAACATGCAATATCAGGCACAGCACCAGTGAACATAAAGAGATACCTTCAGGACCTCATAGATGAGTTCAAAAGTGAAGTATTTAAACAAATAAAGCAAGATATAAGGAGATTAATAAAAGAAAGGCTAAGCACCTCTCAAGAAGACACAGATGGAAGAATGGAGGAACACAAAGAAAGGAGAGAATTGTTTGATAAAGAATATAAAGAAAACATAGAATTACATGAACCAGGTTCAAAGAGATTAGCAGGAAATTAAAAACCCCCTGGGAAGCTGGCAAAACTGCTTGAAAGAAACTAAGGATAAATTACCCAAACTGGAGGACAGTTTTGCAATGTGGGATTATGAAAGGAAAAACTTTTTAAAATAATGGGGAAACAAGCAGTAACAATACAAAGGCTAGAAGATGACAAGAGGATCTATAGCTTAAGAATAAAGAATGTGAATGAAGAAGCAGGGGTACAAAGAAAGGAACTACAAAGGTATTCACAGAAATAATTAAAGAAAACTTCCCAAACATAGGAAAAGGAAATGATATTCAGACGTATGAGGCATACAGAACTCCAGCCACTTACAACCAAAACATAGCTACACCAGGCATATAATAAAGATCCCAGAAATTCAATATAGAAACAGAATATTAAAAGCTGTCAGAGACAAGAAACAGATCACTTATAAAGGTAAACCCATCAAAATTACAGCAGACTTCTCAACATAGACCATCAAATCAAGAAGAGCTTGGAGTGAAATATTCTAAGCCCTGAAAGAAAATAACCTCCATCCCAGATTGACGTACCCTGTAAAACTGTCTCTAGAAATTAATGGAGAAACAAGATGCCTCCAAAATGAAGAGGAACTGGGGGAATTTGTGACCACCAATCCAACTCTACAGAGAAAACTGCAGGACATTCTAGAGAGAGAGAAAAGTACCAGGATTCCAGAAACAGAGGAAGAGTGGCCTCAGTGAATGGACCAGAAAGTGAAATGACGAAGACAAACAGATAACTAATGGCAGAAAAAGAGCACCACAAAATGAGGCAAAGAAGGTTGGCTATAATCTCTAATATAGATGACACTGATACACTAAATTTTAAAAAAAGATAATCACAGACAAAGTAGATCAGGAGGTAGGGTCCACCGAGATGCTCTTTATAGGAAATATAATTAACTTGAAAAAGGGTATATGGACCAAAAATAAAATATGAGAAAACAACGTTCTATGTGACCGAGATCCAGAGAGTAATAGGGGCAACTAGACCAGCATTTGTGAGTAGGTTGGAAAGACAGGCTTTAATAGGCAAAGGAATACAACTAGAGATAAAGTCCAGGAGGGAGAAGGTTTGGAACCACTTAGGTAAATAGACAGGTTGCCCCCCCACAATTTAAAACCAAGGGTGTTGGTGAGACCCAAAAATGTACTGTGCACCCTGGGGGAGGGAGAGTCTTTAAAAAACCTGCAGAAGATATTGTTAATAGTGTATCAGGATTTAAAGCCCATATCACTCACACTGCTCTGCTTAGATAGAATTTATTCTGTCCCAGTTTGTCTACATGCACTAGATTTGAGGGCACAGGCAGCTCTCCCAAAAATATCAGGATATAGCACAGTAATCATCTTTAATTCTCCATTAACTTAATCTGGAGCCCTGTAAAACTTATACTGTTTTATCATGACTGATCTTAGTTAAATCTGATTGCTGTTTGGTATTGATAGATTTTATTCAAAACATGATTGATAGTATCAAGTCTGAGAGTAAAGGCAACTACACTGAAGATGACAAGATTCACTACGATACCCATCCTGGTTTGATTACTACCTGTTTTTGTAGTTTTACACTATCTACAAAGTTGTGTTTTTATTAATACTGTTATTGATATATTCAATTATACTATGTCTGATGAAATAGTCAGTTCTATTGAAGATAGCAAGAGACAACACAGTAACCATGGTAGAACTCCTTGTACACCAATTTTATATATCTTTTTCATTTTATGTGTTTATAGGAATATGTTTTGCTTTGTCCTGCTATGTATTATTTCTCCCTCTAATATAGAAAGGATAGAAATACATGTTAAGACTCATGCATGCACAGAACCTATAAACAGTTTATGAGAACTGATCTTATAACACATGATGAAATGAACAAATACTTTGAAGAAAAAGAGACACTGCAGTACCCAGTGCTGATCCTGGAGTATCATGATGTGAAATCCAGCAAACCTATTATTCTCTGTTCAGAGTAATTTTAGCCTGCTTTGGTTTGTTTAATCTTAACATAAATGAAGATATGGATAACAGCATGTATGTTTAAGTGTATAGGTTGATAACCACATTACTAAGTTTTTGTTGGATCAGTGAACAGAACTGTTTGCAATCTTGCTGTTTGAATCCCCACTTTATATGCTCCACTTTTGTATCTTGAACAATTATTTGTAAGAGGACAATATGTAAACATCAACCAGTGATTTCTTACTGTTTATTTTTTCTTTGAAAGTATGTATCATTTCTACCTGTTTTCTGTCTTGTTTAGTCTTTCTTTAAATAAAATTTTTTAAAAGAGAGAGAGAACAGCCATGCATCTGGAAATCAGAAGCACACCTTTGTAAACAGATGCCAGGAGGCTTCGAATGTGCAGAGCCCTCTAGGTAGTTAATCTAGGGAGCCAGATTGCTAACTTGGATTGCTGGATTGCTGGATTGCTAACCCCTTCCTCTTTAATGCTAAGAGGGGAAGCACTGGCAAAGAGGCTACGTCTCCACAAGGGTGGCATCTCGTGGTGAGTAAGAGATACAGGATCTTGCAGATATTCTCAGGGATTTGCTGCCTTGGGGGATGTTTGCATGTTTGAATACACCCGTGGTTGTCAGAACTGGGGATTCACTACTAGAAGCCAGTGAGCAGAGACCGGGGAGGCCAACAACTACCCTAAAGCCCACACAAAGACACTATAGAATAAGTAATGATGGGCCAACAAATGTTAGTGTTGGGTTGCTGGAGGAAGCGCAGTCAGTTAAAAGCACAGTCTGGCAGTCTGAGGAGGTTATCCATGGTGATCATGGGCCTGCTGTGGGCGCATTAGGAGCCCCTCAAAAGAATCTCAAGTCATCACTGCTGCCATCTCATCCTCGTCATCACCATCAACGCTATTTTCATCATCACTGTTTTGATTCTACCTAAAAGGACCCCTCCGCCCCCAGCCCTGTGGTTGCCTGTGTACCTCGCCCTCTCCTGTGCTGCCTCAGCTGCTCTGTTCCTCTGGCTGAGCTCTGCTCAGCTCGAGGTAACAAGAGCTGGGTGAGAGCTTCCTCCCCAGTGTGCGCCCCTTTCTTCCTCCTCTGTCTCTGGTTACACTCAGGGCGGTTACCTTCTGCTTACATTCTCAGAAGGTCAGGATGCCCACTCAGAATATGGGCCCAGCAGCTTCTCGCCTTCTCCTGGTGATGAGGACAGGGCGGAAGGCACATTAGGTTTTTACCAGGACTGGCTTTGAACTGGGTGGTGAAACCCAGGTCCTACATTCACCATCATCATGATGCTGATTAGCCTTTTGCTGTGTCTGTCCCTTGCAACCCTTGGCTTCTGGAACCAGCCTGATCCTCGGTATCTAGACAGAGCACCCTTCCCTGGAGCATCTGTCTTCTCCGCAAGACCCCCAAGGAGCCCCAGCGCAGGAGGAGGGCTGTGCTTTCCAGTCTTCAGGGACTGTCAGAGAGAACCATGGCCCCAGAGTCCCCCCCCCCCAGAGTGCTGGAGAGGGCAGAGTGAGACTGGATGATGTCTCTGTCTGAGAGTGAAGCACGTCACCCCAGAACCTGGAGAACACGTGGTTCCCTGACCTTCTAGAACAAGAGAGCTTTCTTTGCCCTGATGTCACACCCGGGGTAGCTTTGCTCTTTGCTTCCTGTGGCAAGTAGGCCCAGAAAAGTGTGTTTAGAGCCAAAAGGTCATTTTTATTTTCAGGTGATGGAAGCTTCTTTCATATTCTAATGCAGGCAACATGTGCCATGTCTAGTTTTTAAGACCGGGACTTGTCTGATCCCGGTACTCTTGGTCAGAGCTATGTCCACAGGACTGTGCATTCCCCCATCAGGCCTGCCTTCTGGGAGGCAGCCCAAGAAGCTGCTAATCTGCCAGGTCTTGGTCCCAGGTCCCTCATCAGCTGGAGTTTCCTTCTTGACAGGTATCCAAATTGTTGGAAACCCCTTCCCCGTGGCAGCCAATAGCTTCTGGGTTTGGTCACACTCCTTCCAAAGCAGCGAGGGGGATTGGTTCTCTTTCTCTTTGCTATCCAAATATCACTTAGAAATACATCCCCAAGTGGAGACAAAGCCCATCCAGTTGTCTCTCCCTGATGCAGGCTGGGTGGCTGGCCATGTTGCGGATCCTCATGCTGACACAGAGATCTTGAAATTCACAAAAGTGGTCCCCGTAAGAAGAGGAAGCACAGACACAGTCATCTCGGGAGTAGGTGCAGCCCTTCTGGCTCCATTCTTATAGGCACATGTGTCTCATCTCAGGACCCAGCTCGCCTCCTGAAGGTGGCCCTGGTGCCATAGGTCTGGGTGTTTCTCTATTTCCACAAACTTCCATGACGCCGAGCAGAGGCCACGCTTACACTGTCCGCTGGGTGGGTGCATTGACCCCGGGTGTGAACTCCTTCCTCTCTCCCCTAATCTTCATGCACAATGGTTTCCCAGTCATGTGGCTGAAATTTGCCCAAAATGAGAGACACGCGAGTCTGAGGCGGCATCAGCAATTTCCACAAAACCTTGCCGTGACTCTGCACACCAATCCATGAGGGAGAAGCTGCAGCAGCACCCCCGTGGGGGCTCCCGGGAGCTCTGTAGTGCTCCCGGGACAGTGCTGAGTCTATACCAGCTGCTGGGAAGGGCGCGTGGCTTGTCCTGGCAGCGGCCGGCTGAGGAGATGAGCTTGGCGGCTGTGTGCCCAGCACCCCTCCGCTCAGGACAGAAGACTTCACCTCCTTCACCCTCTCACCACCACACACATCAGGGGCTGCTAGCTGGGACTTTCTGGATCATGTCACACGTTTAATCTTTTTCTTCAGTTCCTGGAGCCCCCAAAACACAATAGATGCTCCATGAAAGTGTACTGAATGGATGGATAAATGTGTGGTTTTCGCAGTAGTTTCTCTTAGCTGCCCCCTGCCCTGTGACAGAGACCTCCCAGGGCTCCCCATTCTGCTACCCATGTTTATTAAGTCCCTAGACCATGCTGCTAGGATCCTCAATGCAGTGAAGGTGAACTTGGACTTCAAGGGTCTCAGGCATGACTCTCGGCATCAAAGAAGGCACGAAAGCACAGAGGTTCTCAAATGTCAGCAGGCCTTTGAATCTCCTGTGACGCCCGTCAGAAATGCAGATTCCCAGGGCCCAGCCCAGACTTGAGGAATGAGCCTGGGGAGCCCGGGTTCTGGCATCTGTACCAGAGCAGGCTCCTGGACACATTCCAGTGCTTGGTGACCTGAGTTCCAGTCCTCCTTCCACAGTGGCCACAACTGTCCATCCTTGAGTTCCACGCCCACTTGGGTAGGGCCCTGTGTTGAGTGTGGAAGATACAGAAGATGATCTGGCACAGCACAGGTCCCTAGAGGGCTTTCCCCCAACATGGAGGGGGAGGCTTGTCAGAGGCATAATTCCAGGGGAAGAGTGAGTAGCTGAGCCCATCAGAGCAGAACTTTGGCTTGATATCTGCGGGCTAAGGAGGGAGGATCCAGGGAGACTTCTGCATGACCAGGGGGGAAGAACCAGGCTGTAAGGGACCTTGGAATCTGACTTTCCCTGCTGTGAACAATGAGGAATGTAAGGAACCACAGAGTCTACACCTCTGGTTAGCCTTGTGTAAGGTGTGAACTGCTTACCTGCTCAGATGAGGGTCAGGTGCCCTGAAAGCTTCACAATAGAGTCTGCTTTTAGAAGCTAAATGAACGGCACTCATTCAAAGATAGTTTACAATAAAATAGTCTCCATAATCATTGGGAGCTCAGTGCTTGTCTGACCAGGCCCCGTGCTTGATTTAGAATCCCTCCATCTGGAGTCATTGGTTAAGGGCCGATCATCAGAGAAAGGTTGGATGATATAAGCACATTTTCCTGTTGGTATTCAGGAAAAACATGCTCTCCCCCTGCCATTCAGCAGAAGTCTTTAATCTCGGTTGATTGCAGGTTACCAGCTTTGAACTGTTAGTTAATGGCATCTCTATGAAGGAATGATCTATCAAGAAAGTAAACTCTGCAAATGGACACAGACCCTGCATCGCTGGCTAGTTCACCTGACGCTGAAATGTGCTCGTTCTAACCTGTCTTAGTGTGGAAACACAGTCCATAGCAGAGCTGGTCGTTAGCCCTGATTTCAGACCTCCCTGTGCAGTGGAGATGTTAAGAACATAGGAGCCCAAGGCACGCGACAGCCCCCGAAATCTCCAGGTCCCCAGGCTCTCACTGCAGGCAGCCCCGCCCAGGAGCAGGGTCACCTTCAGGAGACAAGAGCTTGCTTCCCTTCTGGCACTCGGCCACCTGTCTCCAGGGCCCTATCCTGACCATCAGCCAGGATCCTGACCGCTCACTGCCCATGGGTCCCAGTCCTGTCACACCCTTGGTTCACCCACTAGAGAGTAAACCTGTTTGCTTTGTCATCTGCGCTGTGGGAAACAGGTCTTCCTCTTCTTCCCTCAGCAACAACCTGGTTCAGCCTCGAACTCTCTGTAAGGCAAGACGGGGCAGCAAGAATGCTGTGGCTTCCTCAGCCCACCCCGGGCCCACTGCTGAAGGCTCCCTAGGGTCCCATTTGTCCTCCTGCCTGAGAGGACAAGTATGCATTTATCCTCATCCCAGACCCCACAAGCCTCTGTGGGGTTCCCAGCCTCCGGGACCAGGTCAACCCCGGGGGAAGCACTTGTCTGTCACGAGCCTCTCCTGCAGAGTTGCACGTAGCACACATGTAAAGCATGGGAGACACTGGATTCACTTCCCTTTCTCCTGTCCTAGCCTCTGCTCCCGTTGGCATCAGGGGTGCTCAGCACTGGGCTTCTAAGAGCCACCAGACATCAGGGCCAGACAGGGCTAGAAGAAAGAAGAAGGCCGGGCAGGGAAAAGTATGTCAACCTCATTATCAAGAGGAGGAGCCAGCCCAGGCATGGGACACCGCCGGGTGCCAGCCGGGTCACTCTGCCCCCTAAACATTCTCTTCCCCTTCCCTTCTGAACTCAATGTCCTCTGAAAGCCATAAAGGTGGAGACAGATATACTTGACTGCATAATTCTGTTTCAATTTCCTCATGGAAAAAGACACCAGAAAACAAATGACCAACTGGAAAAAACATTTATAGCATAAATAAATGACAGAGCTCCTCACCTCCCATACAAAGAGCTCTCACAGACAGCTTAAGAGAATCATAAACCAAACAGAAAAGTGGGCAAAGGACAAAAATAGGCATATTTCAAGACTATTAAAGGTTTATAAGCATATTTTAATCAACTTCAACTTAATTTATAATGAAAGATGTAAAATTTAAAGTACCTATTACGAATTGTGTTACTTAGACGGGTAAAAATAAAAAACCTGATAATTCACACTATTGGCAGAGGATTGGGTCATGATTTATCAATGGATATTAAAAGCTTAAATGTATTTCCTTATTTCTGTAGGCTCTCCCTGCTAGGATTGTATCCCAACAATATGCTGGTGCATAAGCATCAAAACATGTAGGTAACAATATTCTTGGGGGAATATTGTATATTGTAGCAATAGCTGCAAGTCAGCTGCATATCCTCAGCTGTGAACTGCTTCAGGCAGTTAGGACACAGTCACACAAAGGAGGGATTGGAAGCCTCTGAAAGTGAGGTGACCATAGCCACCTGCTGATAGGGCTTAGCCTCTGGAGTGGGTTTTTGAGAAATAAACTAAGATGTACAGCCATCTGCACACTTGGATTAAACTCAAAAGTCAGATGCACACCTGTCCAGAGATGCTGTGGGTCACTGTCATCACTGGGAAGAGAGCAAAGAACCAAGACAATGACTTTGGACTCTTTGGGTTTTAATCATGACTTTATGGGGCCACACTTAGTAGTGGGCACCCTGTCCCCTAGTTTACCATGTTGCTTCTCCACCCCAGCTTTCTATCCAACTTGAACCCCATCAGATTTACCCTGAGCGGCCACAGCTTGGTAATTTTTTAAAATCTATTTCACTTTAAGCTTGGGTGACTCCCAGAAAGAGACCTCCCCATGTCTAGAACAATGGCAGCATTTTGGACCAGAGTGCAGGCAGGGAAAGATGGAGCACAGCAGGAAGCTGCCTGCACTGTCCTTCTAAGCCCAGGGCAGTGGACAGTGGTGTGAGCTGCAGGGAGACCCCTATGTCTGAACTCTTCCGCTCATGAGGCCACCTCCTCTGGGGAATGAAGGACTTACCAATCGTCCCAAATAGTGACGGGAGCATAAGGGCGGAGAGGTGGTCAGGCTGCTTCCTCCAGGACGGCCTCACTGCCGCCAGCACAGTCAGACCCCAGGGATCTGAGGCCAGTGGATGGCTCAGGCTCACATTGGCAGCTCTGCACCCTACCTGTGGGTACAGCGGTCTCAGAGACGTGGGGAAGGAAGCCAGAGCCTCTCAGACTTTCCCCAGCCTTAGGACCTGCAAGGGGCCTCGCCCCAGTTTCTGCTGGTCTGCTGTTCTGAGAATATGCACTGCTGCTAGGGATCCTGCTGGTCCGGAGGACCCCACTCTGAGACCCCCATTTTCCTCTTCGAGTCTTCAGAGCCTGCATGAGTATCCACCACTAATGAGAGGTGGACGCGAGGGCCTATTTCCAGGGAACAGAGCCCTTTCCAGGAGCCCTAGACAGCATCACACGAGAGCACAGGTCCCTCTCTTTCAGCCTCAGTCTACCAAAATCTTGCCTACAAGATCACAAGTCCAGAATGATGCCCAGAGTGCTGCAGCCTGGAGAACCATGCCCACTGGACACAGCTGTCTGTGTCCCAGTGCTGTGAGCGTCCACCCAGGTCTCAAGCCCTCCTTCCTGTGGACCAGCAGTGAGAGCAGAAGCTGTTTGCCTCGGCCCTGAGCTTTGCCATGGTCACAAACAGAGCAGCAGCAGTGGTTCAACGGGGTGTCCTTGCTGGAGGACGGGCACAGAGCAGCTCGGTGCACGCATGCACATGGGTAGCATGTACAAGGTGCTCAGTAAAAGCAGCTGCATGACAATAATGATGGGAAGATGCTGCACCCACTGCGGCCTCCAGCAGCCTCCTGCCTGTAGGAAGGGACAGGACCTGTGAGTGCAGATGTGTCACCTAGCAGTGACCTTCACTGGGTGTTCCGGAGTTCCGGGAACTCTCCAGCTCCGTGACTTGCTCATGCCTGGTTTTGTCATTAGTCACTCATTAATCACTCCACACACCACCTCAGAATAATAAGAAGCAAGAATCGTGCAGAATCGCCATCCCCATGCCCTGAGGACAGGAAGGGACACTTCCTTGCTCTTAGAGGGAGAGACCCAGAGCGCACGGTGCGGGCTCCCACGTCGTCAATGGCTGCTCTACTCGTGACCCAGGGGGACTCAAGATGGAATTGGCCCAGAAATCTTGCAGGAAAATTTCTAAACTCTCAAGTCAGAGTGAGGCTTCCTCGCCTCCCTGGTGTTCAGGCGCAAACGGAACACAGATCTGCTGTTCAGAGGGTAAACGTTGGGGAGGGTCCCAGCTTCCTGTCTCCGTAAAGGAGCAGGCCAGGTCTTGTTCTGGAAACAGCATTGCACTAGGGCCTGACCTCTCAGGAGTCTTGGCAGAACCTGCTCCGGAGCCTCCCAGGCTGCTGACCTTTGCAGCTGGGTGGTGGCCTGCGGTGTACACGCCCCCGCCAGCTCCCTGCAGAGGCCTCTGGAAGCGGTTTTCTAAGCGAAGTCTTAGACCCTGATCCAGTATTTTTAGCCACTCTTGGTTTGGCCACAGCTCAGGGCCTCTGAGCAGAGATCCCAACGACAGGGGCAGGGACGTGCCTGGACTCTGGTCCCTGCTCTGGGCTTGGCCTGCTCCCATGGCTGATTCAGAACTTTCCTGGCCAACACATGATCTTTGGCCCCCTGACCTTTCCCCCAGAGCACAGAGCTCTTCCTGAGCAGCGCCAGGGCAGTGAAAGCTCTGCTCTGTAGTCACTAATCGCTAGCACATTCTCTTCACACACCAACAGCAGGAAGAGCTGCGGCAGCCTCTGCATGGGCTACCGTGCCTCTCCAGGCTCGCGGGGCCGGCCACAGTCTGGAGCTTGGCATCTACACCAACCATCTTCCTTACACTAAATGTTTACTTCCTTTGTGCCTTAATAAATGTTACCTGTGGTATTATGAGTTTGACATGCTAGTTTTAGCTATTATATATTTTAACTCTTTTGAAGATTATATATATATATATATATATTTTTTTTTTTTTTTCAATGAACCAATTGCAAGCCCTGATTTCCAAGTCAACCCACTGCTCCAAACACCCATGTCATGTGTCTTCTGTATACTGATCTGTGTGACATCAGATCTAGAAATAGGATCCCTACATCAAGGCCATGTTCATGGTCCCACCTATAAATCAGAGTCTGGAATTTCATTTCTGATTGACAAAGCCAGCAGCAGGAACCCACGGTTGGGGGATGGACGGGCCATGTGTGTCCAATTCGTGCCATGCTTTCTGTCTCCCAGCTTCTCTCGCAAAGACCACAGTGACTTCTCTATCTCTTCCCGTGCCCCAGCAAATGTACTTTTCAACTGTGTACTTTTCAGACTTCCTCTGCAGGAGAAAGCACCCTTCGTCAGGTTATGAGGCTCTGTGGATTTACGTGTTGTAGCTCCTAGTGTTAATTAACTTCCTTGACTTAACCTGCAGATTACCTTCAGGGTCGGCTTCTCAGTCCAACTTCCGTCTACTGCAAAGCACAGGCCTTTAGGCTACTAGTTAACAACCGCAGTTATATTGAGTTGCTGCACAGTTGTTACATTTTTCTAGGATTCCAGCTTGTTTGGCTTTTGAGGAACCACTGACTGTGTTTCCGAATTAAAACTGACATGAGAGTCTTCCACGCAGCGGCACCAAGGCCATTAAGGTTGATGGTGGCAGGGAGCTGCCTGTTGGGATCTCAGCTTGCAAACTGTATGGCAGATAAGTCAACATGCCTCTAAAGTGGGAGGATGCAGCCTCAAAAACCAAGGCCAGACAGTGAGAAACCAGGACAGTGGCGCCCATCAGCTCCATGATAGTCTCCCGACTGGTCAAGAACCCGTCCTGCCCATGCAGAAGCGGCCATGTCTCCCCCAGCAGCTCAGCAAAGATGCAGCAAGAAAGGTCAACTGCTACAGAAATTACAAACAGAATTTGATAACTATTACACTCCGTTCATCCAAAGAACCTGAGGACATTTTTACAAAGAATTCATTTAATTCTCAAGTATGAAATGTGAGATGCCTGAATTCATAACTGAATCTTTCTAAAGAGCATAAATCTACCACGTGCAAACTTGCAGGGACTCAAACCTTCCCGTAGATCATAAAGAACTTTCTCAAGAGTGGATATTTGGGCCGCAGCCTGGCCGTTCTGTTTCCTAGCTGATGTGAGTCTCATTCTCATCATTGCCTGGTAAATTCGCTGCTTCCCAGGCGTGAGTGAGTCCCTGCTGAAGCCAAAGTGGTTTTGCACACTTCAGGCTCCTTAAAGCAGCTGAGAAGTGCTCAGGAAGAATGTTCTCAGGGAGAGCTGGACTCACAGGCAAAACCCTTGAAGGAAACTGTTTCATTAAAGGGTCCCCCCCACCCCCCACCTTGTAAACTGATTTCAAAACACACCTCAGTGGAGGACAAAAGTGAGTTTGCTGTTGCAGCAACTATCTAAGGAGATGTGGCTTCAGGACTTGTTGGAGGATCTGAGTGACGTTATTAGCACCCTCTTCTCACCCTCTCTAATCTCAGCTCTGCACACCAGGCTCCTCCACACACCTCCTCCCAACCTCAGATAACACCCAAAAGCTGGAGAGGACTCCTGGACTGATGCACGGGTTCAGTTTGGGCAACATGCACATCTCTGAACTAATACAGTGGCCAAAGAAATGGGCCGTGTTAAATAACTTAAATGTTTCAAAACTAACCCTGGAGCCCATGTGAGCAGCAGACAAGCAATAACAACCTGCCTAAAGCAACTCCTGGTGTGTTCCCAGAAGGTAAAGACACACTTTAGTGGGGAAACAGACAGATACTTAAAGGCAAAAGCACCGAAGTTCCTACACCACAGGCGACTGGATCACACCAATGTCCCCAGAATCCTGAGGCTCCCAAAGCTCGGGTAAGAAATACACCACACAGTGAGCCTTCGATTTTACAAACAGACTGAGGCCCAGCCTGGGGAGGTCACCCATCTAGGGGGCAGCAGAATTGTACAGAACTTGATTGTGCCGCTGGCTTCCCAGGTATGCATAGAAGTCCACATTCATTAAAGTCTGTACACCAAAGACATGCAGTTCTCTATACATCAGTAGAGCTGGGAGAAAGTGACAGGAAGGGCCCGTCACTCTGTCTGTCTCTCTCTCCTTTCATCTCTACCACAGTGAAAGCCCAGTGCTCTGCCTGCTGTTCACTGTGTCCCTGTTCTTTGTGTGCGTGCATCCCTGTGCAGGCATGGAGAGAGTGGATCCTGTGAGAGCCGCTGTGATGGTTATTCCTGACCATCCCAGGAGATCGGTGGGGCCCACTCCCGGGTGCGTCTGCAGGGCAGTGCCCCACGTGACTGGTTACGGGTCATATAGCTACACAGAGAAGCCCTAACCTAACTGTGGGCAGATCTGTGCCATAGGCTTGAGCCTGGGTGGACTGAAGAGGAGAGGAAGGGCCAGGTCAGTCTGGGCTCACAAGCTCAAGTCTGCTTGAGCAGATAAATCTGCTCTGCCATTGCCCGTGGATCTCAGACTCCAACTGCTCCAGACCTTCAGTGCAGACTCCTCTCCAGGGAGCAGCGAGCGCTGCTGTGGTCTGAGGGGCACCGCGTCCTTTGCCCCTCCTGTTGCATGGCTCGGCTTTGGCCCCAGCACCTCCTGCACCCTCAGCTCCCCTGTGCACTATCCAGCTCCTGATCCCGTGAACCAAGCTGACAAAGGCCCTCTGCAGCCTGTCTGTGTAACATACGCAATCACACAACCACGGATACTGTCCTCTGTAGCTATGGTTCCCCTGGAGACCCTGACTGGCTAGGACGCTCTTGACACACTCTCAGTGTGTGATGGCACAGTGTTGACGTAAGCATGATATTAGACAGCACAACCACAGCCCCACACCCACTGAGCATTCCCCGCTTCCCCTGCCCCAGCCCCCGGGAACCACCGTTTTCTTCTTCTACGTTTGACTTTTTAGGACACTTAGTACAGCTGGAATTGTGTTTTATTTGTCTTTCTGTACCTGACTCAGCACAATGGCTTCCGGGTTCATTCATTTGATGTTGAATGTTCATTCAACATTTTGTCATCAAAATTTTGTAAATCTTTTAACTTACATGATACATACAAGTTACACATGCCAGTTTTAGACTTTTCAAGGCATACATAAATCTCATAAAGTTTTAAACTTAATTATTTCTCCCAAAATAACCCATTTTATCTAGTTAGCTATAATTTGAGTTCTTGCCTACAGAAGCATGTTGTGGAGACCTGGAATGCTTCATAGTGGAAGAAAGTCGGCATTCAGGTATTCTTTGTTTTTTAACCTTTTTTTCTTTTTATGTTGTTGGTTACCTCCTAGTCCTAGGACGAAGATAAAGTATTAATCCGGATTAAATGCCTTGGTGTCTCCTTCCTTGGTAGGGCAGGACCACCTTCCTCGGGGGTGGACAGCTGGGTGACAGCCTCCACGTCTCAGCTGATGAGGGGTAAGCTGCAGGACTGAGAGCACAGCTCGCTCCCTGAGATCCTGATTTGAATTCTGTGGTAGACGCCAGGGAGTCAGATGGCTGAATTCGACGGTGGTTCTGTTCTGCATTTTTGAAAGGGCTTCCACATGGCCTTCCACAGTGACGTCGCCTCTCACATTCCCACCGAGGGGTACACAGGATGCCATCCCCTTCCTTGCCATGTCAGCCTGAGACACAGCCTGAGTCCACTCGGCCAGGCTTGGACCGCAGCTCCTGGCCAGGCCCTGCTTCTGGCTGTTCCTCTCACCACAGCCCTGGAATATCTCCCCCCAGCTCTGCCCAGGAGACCTGCGCAGGGTTTGGGGCCATCCCTTGAGGGGTTTTCACTCTCTGCTGCACCCTCTGCACCACGAGATTTTTGTGCACAGGGTTTGTTTATCTGGATTGCCTCCCAGGTGAACAAGATTAGTGGACAGTGTGGATGATGATGTCCTGGGGATGAGACATACGGTGGTGGCAAGATGTGGCCCTCAAGGGAAAGCTGGGTGAAGGCAAACGAGGCTTCCCTGCACTCCCTCTGGGTGTGGCTTATGATGACCTCAGCCAGACCTGCAGTTAGAAAAGAGCCACATGGAAGAATCAAATGGTTTACACCAAACAAGGTTAAAGTTTCACTTCTCCCGTCTCAGGAGCTACCTTTCCAGTGCTCCAGGGCCACATGCTGCCGGTGGCCCCTGTCCTATCAGGGCTGACCGTCTCTGTCTCTGCAGATGGTTCTGTCGGCCCACATAAGTCCACCTCACCAGAAAGGCAGGCTCCACAGACAACGAGTTCTGTCAAAACTCATGTCCTGTAATGGTGTGTGTACTCCATTTGTAAATTTTCACTATAAAAATACCAAACTCACTAACACTCAATAGAGCTCTACTCAGAGATAAAAATACTCAGCCTAACCCTGCAGCCAAAGCACCGTGTTCCCCCTCATTTCTAGTACTCCTGCCTTTGTAACCAATGAACGAGGAGCGCTGAGGTGCCGCTGTAGCTGGTTCCAGTCTGCTGCACACATTTGCTAAGGCGTCCTTTGGAACACGGGGTCCCTGGACACCACGCCCTGCCCAGATCTCTCTCGGCGCTGTGGTGCCCATCTTGAGCAACAGAGAGACGTAGCTGGGAAGGCGATGTCCTGAAAAGGACTTTGGCACGGTCCTGAATTGGTAAGATGGGCCGCTTGTCCTGTTTTCTGCTGGTATGGGGCTTTGCAGAAACCGTTCCTGTGACTGACACAGTTAAAGGGCACAGCACTCCTGTTTTCAACCCTTTCAGGCTCCAGGTGCCAGGCTCTTGGGCACCTTGGACTGGAGAGCACAGGCCCCAGCGTCCATTAGCACAACTGTGTCCCTCTCACTCTTCTGGGCAGGAGGTGGACTCTATCTCTGTCTCTGTCTCTCTGTCTCTGTCTCTCTCTCTCTCTCTCTCTCTCTCTCTCTCTCTCTCTCTCTCTGTTATAGAACCACACTCAAGAAGCAGCAACTAATGCATTTCTACAGTATGGACGTCTCCTGCCAACTTTAACCCTTGCTCAGAATGTGGTCTGCTTTTCAGAAGACAACAGGGGACCATTTTTATCAAATGCTGTCTTTCTGTGCATCGAGGGTCACCCGCTCTCTCACACACAGTACTTGAGCCGCTGCCACCTGCACGTGCCCAGTAAGTCAGTGTGGATACTTGTGGCTTACTTCTCTTGGCTCTGTGTTAGGTACTACTTAAGACTAGATTCACTCATAAATGAAAAGCCAAAATAAGATGATGCAAGGAGGAAGGAGGCTCCAGGACCTCTACCCCATCCTTCTCCCGTGTGTGTGTGTGTGTGTGTGTGTGTGTGTGTGTGTGTGTGAGAGAGAGAGAGAGAGAGAGAGAGAGAGAGAGACAGACAGAGGCAGAGACAGAGACAGAGACAGAGACAGAGAGTGTGTGTGTGTGTGTGTGTGAGAGAGAGAGAGGGAGAGAGAGAGAGAGAGACAGACAGACAGACAGAGAGGCAGGCAGAGACAGAGACAGAGAGACAGAGTGTGTGTGTGTGTGTGTGTGTGAGAGAGAGAGAGAGACAGACAGACAGAGGCAGAGACAGAGACAGAGACAGAGAGTGTGTGTGTGTGTGTGTGAGAGAGAGAGAGAGAGACAGACAGACAGACAGAGGCAGAGACAGAGACAGAGAGACAGAGAGAGATTGGGTTGATACCCAGAACCTTCGCACTGAGCTCCTTTCCAGTCCTTTTTACTTTTTATTTTGAGATGGGCTAAGTCACTAAGTTGCCTAGACTAGCGTGGGACTTGTAATCCTCCTGCCTCAGCCTCTTGAGCTGCTGGGATCACAGGATGTGCCACCACAGCCCACCACCTCTGTCCTCCCATCCCACTACCATTTCAACTGGCACATGGTTCTGTTCCAATGGCAGAGTCAGAGCTGCTGTTCCGCTCCAACCCTGACTCCCTCCTCCCTCATCTCCACTCGTCCAGGGTACTCGGGGAAGGTGCCTGGAGCCAGCCTTCTGCCAGCCAGGATGGGGATCACAGGGCTGAGGTTTTAGTACTGGTGTCTCTGCTTGGGAAAAGTTAAATGACTTTGTTTTACAGTCCAGAATTATGTGCCCTCCTCCCTCCTTCTGGCAGATTTGTTTGGCCTCTGGCGCACACATTTCCAAAGGGAGGACGGCTGTCTGAGCTGTGTGGTCTCTGTCACACAGACAGAGGAGGGAAACTTTCTCAGACGCTCCATCATCGCCTGCCACCCACCGCCCTTCCCTAGCAGGTGCACTGGTCATCTCGGAAGAGGACTGCAGCTACACTGACTTCACAGGGACATAAAACATAAACACACGTCCCTGATCAGTATTTCACCTGGGAAGAGGAGAGTTTTCACAGCTGAGATATCACCTGTGTTAGTAAATCACCGCAGTCAGAGAAGGTCCAGCAAACCCACGAGACCGTCAGTGCAGGCGGAAGCCAGAGCTGTGGAAGAGAAGAGCAAAATGAAGCCTTAACTGCAGAGACCGAAGCCGTCTCTGCACTGCTTGGTAATTTGAGAGCTAATGTTCTTAACGAAAGTACGTTTTCCCTCCGAATATTTACTGTTCCTGCTTTGTTGTCTGTTTCATTCCCATGAGCAAGAAATGGCTTCATTCCCAAGCATGCTGGCACCAGGTGGACCTGATGCGGACATTCCCGACGGAAACCTTTTAAACTTGTCGGTAAGTTTGAAAATGAACAAGCCACTGGTACTCAGGATGTCTGCCCTTGCAGACACCTGTCGATGTCGCTCCTGGCCTGCAGGAAGAACACGCGACAGATTCTGACAGTGTGCAACCTTGCCTTTATTTGTCTCCACGTGGGCCCCGCGAGGCCTCCTCTCTGTCACCAGCCCTTTCTCGCCGGTGGACTTTCTCTATCTCTCTTTGTGCTTCCTCTCGTGGCGGGAAAGGCATTCACTTTTATAGGGCAACAGTAGCCAATCAGTTCAAAGCGCGCGATGCGGGCTGACTGGCTAACATCAGCTGTTGCTAGGCAGACTATCTTACAGAGCGGGTTGTTTAAGTCGCCAGCACAATCAGGGGGCAGGAAGCAGGCGCCAACTTGACTCACTCAATGGGAGGGGCAATCTAGCTCAGGCTCCGCTCCCACCCACAGGCCCTACGTCCGCCAAGTAAGGCGACCGGTGTCGGCGGCTCCCAACAGACACCCATGGGGGAGGGTGACAGTTTGTGGGGAGGTGACCGTGTGTAACATCCACTGGCATCTCAAAGGGAAGGCTCCATGTCACATGTCGGGTGTGCTTTGGAAAGAGGCCAGCGGGATCATTATCTCTACTGGGTGTCAGAGCTTTAAGGTCTGAAGCCTAGGGAAATGGTCAAGATCTTTAAAAAGTCAATGTCTTCAAAATGCACACACAAATAGCAAAATCGAAATTAATAAATGTCTAATTAAATATCTACAAAATGCAACATTTTCTTCTCCTTGTTCATTGTTGAATTTGACATTCATGAATATTACATAAGTATTTTTTAACACTTTTGAAAACGATTTGCTGTAGAATGTCTTATAACACAAGAAATCCACAAATATGCACCACCACGGCCAGAATCCTAGAACCAGCAGTAATTAAATAGACTGTGGACAGCCGGGAGCAAACGCACTCAACACCTTGCAAGATGTGTATGGCAGCGTGTTTAATTTTAACGTGGGGTGTGAATGCATCTTCGTATGCTGCTGGGATATAGAATTCCCAAGAAGGGTGTTGTAGGGAAAGGGTCCAGAGCATTTTTCCGTGAAGAGCCAGGTGGTGTGCTCTATGCTGTGTGCACTGTGTAGCTGCTTGTACACAGACTGCCCTCTGCTACGAGAGCCCAAAGCTGCAGCACACACTGCAACACGTGAAGTGGCCGTGCTGATAAAACTTTATGTAAAGGGACAGATAGTGACCCACGCGGACCCTCAAAAGCAATTCTCTGGCTCTTGGCTTAAATCCAGGAATAACCACTTACTGACCCCAGCCAAAAATTCAGGCTCAAAAGTGTAACCTTCTAAAAATGTGGATTTTCTCTGGAACTACCCAGAAAATACCCCAGAGCATCCCTGAATCCCGGCAGAATTGCTGCCACTATGCAATGCACTCACACGTGAGACTCAGACAAGTCCAGCTCCATAAGTGCTCCTTCTGTACCCAATACTCAAATGCCAGAGAGTTGGCAGAGCAGCTGTGGAGGGCAGCTGAGATCTCTGGAAGCAAATATTTGCACAGCTTCTTCAAAAAGAAGGGAAATTTTCTCTCTGAGCTAATAGACCTTATGAACATAATTATTTTTATTTTTACTGTTTAATATTATATGCCGTCCATTCCCCAGCAAACACTTGTTTCTCTTGGTCTGTCCTAAGGCACATAGGAGAATTTGCAAAGGACTATGCCCATTTATTACCTAAATTTTTATACTTGATGGTAAACTTTTAGATACCCAACACACAGGAAAGTGCCCTGGTAGCATTTTAAGTTTTACTTTGTGTGTCTTTTTCCTCTTAGACAAGAACACTGGTGACTGTGAGGCATACATCTTCCTACATAAATTCTGAAAAGGTGTTTAAAAGAAAACCCTCCCTTCCTCCACAATTTACACTAACAATAAATGGACAAAAAAATCAATTAAAATTCTGCGGTTTCACTTAACTGAAGTCTAAACAAATTTTATCCACTCAAAATTTTGGAAATTTTTTTAATGATTTATCATTGTATAAAATGATATATACAAAGTTAAATATGCCAGTTTTAGTTTTTCAAAACATATGCAAATCTTATAAAGTTTTAAACATAATTATTTCTCTTGAGATAACATATTTGATTTAGTTAATCAAAAAGTGAAAAAGTGCTGATATTTATCCTTTCAAAATCACTAAAAATACTGATGTCAAATGTTTTAGAAAATATGTCCCTATTTGCCTATTTTTACTTAAAGTGAAGCAGAATCATAACTAGGAAAACATAAATAACCTTTTAAAATCTATTTTCATTTTTCTCCAGAGTTACCTACTGTTGCTAAATATATAATATTGTATTTTCATTTACCCTAAAAGTGAGGTTGCTAACGAAAACAAAACATAATGCAATTAAAGTTTCTCTCAAAAATGTGATAAATCAAATGCATAAAAAGAATAACCTGCTGTTCTGCTTTGATTCAAACTGGTTGGTCAGAGGATACCAAGGATTTACTCCACTTTAATGCTTATCTTCATCCTAGGATGAGGCGGTAATCAACAACATACAAAGGGGAAAACAGGGGTCAGGGAACACCCAAATACTGACGCCCCTCCAGTACTAACCATGCCAGGTCTCCTGATCAGGCACCTTTAGGCAGGAACTCCTGACCCATGCATGCTCCTTTCCTCAGGTGGAGTTGCCTCCAAGCCCAGGCAGCCCTGCAGGCCCGGCGGCTCCTGCTCCCTGACAGCTACAGGTGTGGGCTCCTTCACGCGTCCCCTCCTCACTGCAGATGCCAGGCAGGTGGCTGGCATCATCTTCCAGCACAGCAACAGGCAGAGCTTCTGGGAAGGCCAGGGAGAGAGGCCATGCCACAGACTCCAGCGTCAACAACCTGTGTCAGATTGGAGGGCGCTCCAATATAATTCTGGGTGTTGGCAGACCCCAGTCTGGGGCCATCACACGGGTTTCTGCAGACTCCAAACCAGCAGCTCCTGGGAGGAGACTGAGGATTACGGGGAAGGTCCTCCTAGGCAGCGTGTCAGAAGCGCCTCAGGAGTCCCCACACTCTCTCATCCTCTTGGGGATTCACTCTCAGGGTTCAGTCCTCTGCCTCCTGTGCCCCGGAAACCTCCGCATCTATGACTCTCCGGACCCTGCACCATGGTCCCTCTGTTCTGCACGTTTACCACATCTCTTGATATGGGACCTTTCCCAAGCCACAAACGCGCTCCACGCTGCCCTTCAACTCTGATCATGTCTCACTAATTCCTTCCAAGGAAGCACAGTCTCTGTCCGCTGTAGCCACTTGGGCCCCACCCTGCCACCCTCAGAGCAGCACCCATGCTCACCCCTCCAAGGGCTGCTCTGGGCTTTCTCAGGTGAATGCTCAGGTCACAGTCCAACCACCCCCGCCGATGCTGGTCTCCAGCTCCCTCTGCTCTGGGGCTTCTTCCTGACTGTCACACACAGAGTCAGGACTCCAGCTGACCCTGCTAGCTCAGCTCCACGAGTACATGCACATAGACCTCAGACTGGACATCTTGATAACTCCTGATTTCTGGCCTCTGTCCTCCTCCTCCTTCCCCAGGGTTTCCTAAGTGTGTGGGCTCACTCTCACAAAATCTGGCATAATAAATCCTGAAGAATAAATCCAGCTGTTATAAATAAAGTTTTATTCATACACATTCAAGAGCATTTATCTGGTGCTTTCATGATGGACCTGGCCAAGTTCAGCTGATGGCAAGTTTATCTGATGGACCTGGCCTTAAAATTCAAAAACACTCACTTTTCCAGCTATTATGGAAAGTTTTGTGGCCCTGGAATCTTAAGATGATTCTAAATTCCATCAGGCCATGTATTTATTTTAATAGATAGTGACATTGGTGCATATTTTAAAGCATGATAGCAAAAATATCATCATTATTATTTCACAAATACTATTGCTTTGCTGACAATAAAGCAAAAAGCTAATTAAAATGTGCACTGATTTATAAAGCTGCATTCAGTAAATAATAGTGAGTAGGAAAGGCAAAGATGCGCAAGTGGAACGGGCAGCGGAAGTGCATAAACTCTAGACGTTCTCAACCAATGGCAGCTCCAGCAGCACAGCTCTCACAACAGCTTCAAGGTATCTTCCATACGCCACCACCCGCCAGCCTCTCGGACCTGCAGCCATGTCCCAGGATCTGTCCCCTTTGTCCGGTGCCACAGCTATGTCTTGGCCAAGCCCCTGCATTCAGTCACCATGGCACAGAGAGGCAAGGAGCTGCCCACGTCCAGGGAGATTGCGTGCTCTGCCTCTAAGATGTGACTGAGCACAGCCCACGAGGGCAGAGCACACATCTCCAGCTTCCTCACGGATGGCAGAGCCACAGCGTAGAAGGAATCCACCCAGCACACATGAGCAGACACGCAGGGTTTATGTTAAGCTGCTCTGATGTGGGAGCTGCTGACTGTCTGCACAGGCAGCGCACTGGTCCCCCAGCCCAGCCTCCCTCCTGCACCCTCCTTTTCTGATCACCCTCTGAAAAGCACTGGGATGTTTCCCAGGCCTTGAGCCTGACCCAGGTACCTGTCTGTCTAAATCCTCAGAAGTGGTTCTTAGCCTCCAAAACCCAGCATATCCACATCCTGAGGACAGCAGTGTCTCACCTGGCCTGGGCGTTCCCCCACCCCCACCCCAACTTTGCAGGTGTCCCCAGGGTGCACCATTCCTGCCTGGGGCCTCGGGGTGCTGCATCATGAGGCTCCCTCTCCACCTGACTTCTGCAACTGCTCCCCACTTCTGCGTGCACAGCTATCTGAGCTCCAACCCAGGTTCAGAGCAAAGGTTAATCACTGGGAGGACTTCTGGGCTTCTTTTCTTGAGTGACTCTGTTGAATGGGTGAATGGGTGAATGGATAATGGAGAAATTATGGAAGAAAGGGAAGGGGATATAGAAGGAAGGAAGGAAGGAAGGAAGGAAGGAAGGAAGGAAGGAAGGAAGGGATGAGGGAGAGAGGGAGAGGAAGGGAGGGAAAAAGAGAGGGAGAATTTTACACCAAAGGAAGGTGTCACCAAATCTGAGCCAGTTCTAGCAGCCTTGGTGGGAATGGGCTCTGTGAGAGACTTTCTAACCTGACCCTAACAGGGATTTCTGACAGGACTCCTCAGGTCGAGGATGGAGACAGACTACAAGGGCTTAGAAACTGTGTGAGTCAATTTCCCACCACCAGGACAATACACCTCCCACCTGCAAGATAAGGAGGAGAGACCCGTTTGGCTCACGGTTTTCCGAGGGTTCAGGCCATGGTCGGTAGACTCCAAGGCATACACGACATGCTGACGGCCATGAGAAGGAAAGCTGCTCCGCCCGTGCCAGACATGAAGCAGTGAGTGAGGAGGGAGCCAGGGACAAGAGCGCATCCTTCGGGGTCATGGCCCACACCTTCCAAGCAGGCCTTGATGCCTGAGAGTAACTCAGCTCTTAGGTCATCAGTGCCCCAGGTTCCATCCAGTCCGCTTCTTCAACCCCACCTCAGACATAGGAGATGCTGGGGGGACGTTAAAGGTCTAAACCATAATAGAGCCCAAAACCAGAGGTGGGGAAAGGCCCGAAAGGGATAACTAAGGGGCCCCAAGAATGGCAAATGTGTCCCCATTGTGATGGCCCCATTCAACTCCTGAGCTCTCAGCCACATCCACCCCACTGGCTGGCATCCAGCTGCCCCAGTGTCCTCTGGCTCCCAGAAGGAGTCCTCCCTAAGCCCTCCCTAGCAAAACCTATCTTCTGGCACTGTGTCCACTTGTATACGGGTCTGAGGCCCACAGAGAAGGCGAGAATGCCTGTCATCTGAATCTGTTGTTTGGGGACTGTGGTCCTGTATACAGCACAGGATGGGGTAGCGGGGCTCAGGGGTGAGGGTGAGCTCTCACGGGCTAACAGCAAACACAGCAGGTGTGGGTCTGGTGTTAGGAGTCCTGTCACGTCCCTTCAGTGAGGCCAAATGGATAATTGATGACAGACCTGGTGTGTGCAGAGCAAAACAGAAACCCCAGCGGGGTGCGTACCTCCTGAATTCCACTTCAAAACCCCGGAGTGGGCAGCAGAGCGGCAGGTTTCTGCACCCTGATTCAGCAATTTTGGAGCCCCATAAGATCAATAATTCATCACAAACCACCAACTAAGTCAGAAAGCGCACAGGAGAAAGAGCCAGGCCTTCTCATCTGGGTTTCTCTTCCCCCATCCCTCCCCGAGCCCAGCGCTCAAGGCTGCAGCGGCTGCAGCTGCTCGCCTGCCTGGCAGGGGAGGGAGGCTGAAGTGCTCTCCTGCCAGCTGGGTGAGGCCCTGCCTTCCTGCCCACGAGGCCGGCTTGGCGAGGGCCGTGTGAGTGCTCGCGGATGTGATAGCAGGCAGACCAGCTGTCACGGTCACCATAGGCCAGGTTTCAGTGGTGACTTGACCTGGTTTGTGCAAATCATCCTGGCAATGTGAGTTGCTCCTTTAAGATGGGGAATTGAGGCTCACACAGGTTTTTAAAAAAAGAAAAAAAAAAAGACTTTCCTGGTTTGCTCAAAAGTCAAGTGGGCTGGTCTGCAGTTAGATGGCCTGGACTCCGGCCCTGGGCTACCCGTCTGGGTTCTACCACCTCCTCAGAGTTAGGATCAGTGCCTGGGCATCACGTGCCAGCAAGCACACAGGCCTGCCCTCACGGGGTTACAGTCAGCTCCAGGAGAGGTGCCAGGGTTCATTTTGAATTTTCCTCCCAGCAGTCAGACGCAAACGAAGCGCCCTGCAGCCCCGGCTGTATGCACACAGGGGCCCTTCCACAGGATCCTGGCTTGGCTCACTTGCTTTGTATCCTAGCAGCCACCAGGTATCATCCCCTAATGGAGGCTCAGAATCAAGAGCTTGGAAGAGCCCAGTCCCTGACAGCTTAGGGGCGATCAACAAGCCATGGAACTGAAGTTCCCGCCCTGAGGAGTATGACAAGAACTAGAGGAGCTGACCTGTTCAACTGTGGGAAGTGGGTTTACTCTGAGCCCAGGGGACCCTGAACAGTGGCTTTATGACATAATATAGGAGGATCCCAGTGCTCTGCTCATCTCTTCAGGCTACGATGCCTGCAGAGGTGTGTCTCATCCACACTAACAGCCAGAGGAGGGGACACACAAGTGCCTCATTAGGGTTCGCGAAAACAGTCCCAGGATTTCCACTAGAGATGCCAAAGAGCACCCTCAGCCCACTCACCCAATGCATAAACAGCTGAGGTTGGGGGTGGAACATGTTAAGGCTCTGCAAGCAGCAAACCCTACAGCCAAGCTGCCTGTGTTGAACCCCAAGCCTACCATTTCCCATGGCTGTGACTGTGGACATGACAATTAAACTGTGTTCCTGGCAGCAAGCTGGGAGCCATACAGCTGGGTCACATGGCAGGGTGGGTCTGGACACCAGCAAAGTGCCACAAAGCTGACAAGCAGCCTTGCCATTCTCCTGCCGACAAAGGCCAAGACCTGCACCCACCCCAGAGCGATGAGAAGTGGAGAACGATAGGAAACAGAAGGTGAGCAAGGACCTCACTCAGCTGCGGCCAAGGAGCCCACTCAGGGCAGGGAGACACACGTGAGGAGGAGGAAGTCTTTCCAGGGAGAGCAGACAGCACGGGCCCTGGGCCTAGGGCATTCAAGGGGTTCTCATGTGGTTAGAGCCTAGACAGTTGGGGAAGGGAAGGGCAGAACAAACTGAGGCCCGAGGAGGACCAAAGCCAGGTGCACATCGCAGGACCTCGAGGCCTTTGGATTGTTGGTTTTGCCCAGGAGCAACAAGGACTGAGATGTTTAAAATATGTAACCATTAACTAGTGATTTCCTACTGTTCATTTTTTTTTTCTGTAAATCTGTATAACTTGTACCCTTTCCCTGCTTTTTTTTTTTTTTTTCTTTTCTCCTTAAATAAAATTAAAATTGGAGAGTGACACATCCTTGTGTGTCTAAAATGCTGGCAGACTATCTGGCTGAGTTGACTTCCGACCATCTCTGGGTTTGGGGATTCCAGAAGATTCACAGGAGATGTGGAAATGAGTGTGTGTGTTTATGTATGCATACACGTATGTACACACATGAATATATGCACACACACATATCCATCTCTGTGTACGTAAGTCTATACATGTCCCCTTTAACACACACCACGCGCAGGTAACCTGAACTAAACACGTTAGGCGAAAGAAGCAAGGTTGCAGAATGCTACAAAGAGCCCCAGGGACCCCCCCAGCTGGCTCCCGTGCCAGGGGTACTTGATTGGAGATGCTGCACCCCAGTCTCTCACTGTCCATTTAGCCACCCCCACCCGGAAGGTCATCAGGCTGCAGGCTGTGATAAAGGTGGGCTCTCACCTGTGCTCACGGGGCAGATTCAGTGGTCCGTCTCAGGTCCAGAGGAAGCTGCCTGGTCAGTCTCCCACCTGGCCTCTCCCCACGGGGATTTGGGAGTCAGATTTCCTTGAGCCAACATGAGGTCGAGACAGCATTCTATCACACCCCACTCAGGTCCTCCCGACCTGGGCAGTGGCTTCAGACTGTCCCCAAGTCTTCACTGTTCAAACATACTTCGGGAAGAGAATTTTGTTTTCATCAGAATCATTCACAAAGTGTTTCAGCTCTAACCTTGAGCATTACTGCAGGTGACCCAGGGGCAACGAGGCTGAGATCTTTTGGGCTACCTGGTGGGTTCTTTAGAATGCCCACTGGTTTGCTTTTATGGAACCCGGATGGAGCTTTTCATCCCATGTCTGACGAACCAGAGACAATCCTAGTGTGATAAACCGAACTATTTAAATACTGTTAATTTTTGAAACAGCTGCCTGTGTCCATGGAAATTTTCTTGACACTTCAAAATCCAGCGTACAATAATGCAAGGCAAAGCGTTGACCCTAGAAAAACAGAACATTGCAATCTTCCTCCACAATATCCAATTTCCTTTTTTAATTGCTTTGTTATGTTTTTGTTTGTTTTCATAAGCGTCAGTTGCTTTCATTTGTTGCTTTGGTAACAGTTTTGTGTTTCACATCTTCATGCGCTCAAAAACGGCCTTATAAACTCGCCTCATCCGCTCTGCTTATTGTGGAATCATAGGATTTCAGCTGAAAAGCAGGACTCCACTGCTAAAGGATTTAAGGGAAAAAATGAACAGGGTGATCTCTAGGGCTTGCAGCTCACATATTCCGTAAGTCTGAAGACACACAGCAGGAGCGAATCCGCCTGTGACCGAGCTGGGAGCAACTCAGCATCTAAAGAAATTTGCCCCGGACTCAAATCTCGTGTGCCTCTGAATCACTACACACATGTGGTTTACCTTAGCCGTGTCCCACATTCTCTCATCCTGCAGTTTATCTGGACACTGGGCATGTCCAATACTAAATTCTTCCTTTCCACGTTGCTCATTCGCAGGGTTTCCCATAGGTTTTAGGCAGAATGATAAGTTATCCCTCATATTCATACTTAGGGGAGTAGAGAGTTGCCCTTCTCTTGGCTCAGAGAACGTGTCCGGACCCTTACATTTAAGAAGGATGAGGTTTTATTGGCTTCACATAAATTATCAAAGCAAAAAAATTCATAACTAGAAGTTCTTGTGACAACACTACTTCTCATTAAAGGCACAACGCTGCTGTAATGAACAGCGTACACACCCACAGCTGAAACGCACCGAGAGTGTCAGAGCTGTGGACTGGGAAAGGAGCAGGGAAATCGCAGCCTCTGTCTTCAGTCTCCAAACACCTAATATGATGTCTTTTGTGGCCTCACCATGACCTCAGCATGTGCGAATGACATTCACGCATAGGGTACAGGACTGGCTACAGAGCATAGAGGACATGGTGCAAAGGAAATCGCAGGACCTTTGCTGTAATGTGAAGAGGAGCCAAGCATGAGCCCTTCCTTCTGAGAACCAGGGCCGGAGCTACCACACAGGCTCCACGCTGTGACGGGCCAGAGCCGTCTCTGTTAAATGCATAAATCCTTTGCTGGCGGCTTCATAGCATCGTCTTTGTGCAAAGAACAGCATCTTTTTATCTTTACTCAAACACAGCTTGAGCAAAGATGAAATTACAGCCACTGTGAATCCTGTTTTTGAAGCTATCCTCATAAAAACTAGATACACTAGCACCACTCTTTGGATCTGGCTTACTTTTCAGTTGGCTTGTCAAAAAGCGAACTTTTCTTAAACAGGAGCAAGTTAAACTGGCAGGGTCCAAATGAGATTTGTACCTGTGGCCTGTATCCATGGTGCCAAGCCGCAGTGGATTTCACGAGCCCACCCTGCCGTACGGTTATGTAAGATGCTGTCCTGGGCCAGGTGGGAAGCAGTCTGTGGAACTCTCTGGCTATCTCTGCAATTTCTTATGAGTCTAAAATGATTTCAGAAAAATCATCCTGCACATCAAAGCAGTACTTTAAGAATCTTTATGTAGATCATATAAAAACATAATTCAGAGAAAGACCAGGGCTCTATTTGGCAAGAAGTTGCAGAGCAGGAATTTGATCAGGGCTAGCATCATGCAATCATGACCTGATTGCGGACTTCGGTGCCCTTTGATGGGCACAAGAAAATGTGCATTTGGAGATGCTATGAAAGTGTCATTCTTGATCAGGACTATCAATGTCTTAACTATCAGCAAACTAATCACAGCCAGTCAGATGGAAAGGTGGTGAATGTACCAGGTAAGACAAAAGCCCATTTCTCAGATTTTCACTGACTGGGTGCTCATTCTTACAATGTCACAAAATCTTAAGGAAGGGCCCTCTCCTGAGGGGTGGAACCATCTGTCCCTGGTGTGATGACTGCAGCAGGGGACAAGGCTTTGTAGCTCCTGGGGAGTCCCCATGCAGCGGGTACTTAGCCTGATATCTTCATGTCAGGGAAATACTGACCCGCTCCCAAGCGAGAACAAACCAGCCTGGACAGCCTTGCAAGAGTCGCCCTGCTCACTGCTTGGGGGTGAAGGACGAGAGGTGGGAAGGCAGATGGACAAAGGCTGTCAGGGCCTGGACAGGCAGCTGCTGAGCTCCCCCGGGTGACACAGACCCTAAACTATGGATGAGCGTGCAGATGAATTCCACAGGGTAACTCTGACAAGGGAAATGATAGTGTCAGGGACAGAACCGTGGGCATTACTGCTTTGCATTTCTATTATTTTAATTTAGGCCATTTGATGATAAAGTAAAATTTCAAAGAAAATGAAGCAGGCAATGGACCTGGAAAATGGTTTTATTTCAGATATTTCATATTTTGCAGCAGATTTTAAAATATCAGGCCACTCAATAAACCTACTGAGGGTGATTTAACTTGAGGGAAGGGTATGAAAACGAACACAGAACGAATGCAGCCTGTCTCCATCCAGGTGCTCACGATTTGCAGGAAGCTGGGGAAGGAGCCCAGAGAGATGCCAAGAACCGGAAACCAGAAAGCCTCAGCCTTCTCCTCTGGAAAATGTGGAGACTGCTTCTCCCTCCTCTGTGGGCTTCTGGTGAGAAGTCAGCGGGATTGTGCATGTACCCAGGGAGGCCGTGAAGGCAGAGCCCTGGTGTGCTCTCCAGGGTGATGCCTCTGGATTCTAGAAGCTTCGAGACCCTTTAGCGAGAAAGGAGAATGCTGCCATCCCCTCCAGCCCAGAAGACTTCTTGGCCCAAGTGGGAGAAAGGTGGCCCTACCCAGCAGCAGGGACTGGAGGGCAGAATGCACACTGGCCCTGGACCTGCTCCGTAACTTCAGGCAGCCCTGGGTCCATTTTCTGCTTCCAAGCTACTGCTTGGGAAAGGCAAGTTCAGCCAGTTTGGAAGCAGCTTTCAATGACACTCCATTCAATGGTGAGAAAATCTTCCCGTTCTAATTCCCTGTCCATATCCTCATGACATCCAGGAGAAAGGGTCACTCTGATGCCACCATGGCTTTGACACCTCTCCCTTTCTCACAGAGAGGCACCAGTCTTTGACAGGCAGCGTTACCTACCCAGAAACTGTGTCCTATGGCCATGCCCAGGTATCTGAGTGCTCTCATGAGATTTGGTCCTGGCTTCATTCTGATGCACTGTGTTCCAGTGCTTGCTGTTTGTTTGGTACTTGACACCAGGCTGAACTTGTCAGTGTCAGTGGCCTTGTGACTCCTTACCCTTCCCAGCCAGAACTATTTGGTACTCATCACTTTGGGTAATCGTCACGCCTCCCAGAACCAATTAACAACAGGGATCACCAAAGCACCACACTGTTTCCTTTGTGTCTATTTTCACACTTGCTGCTGGTTTACACAAGCACAACTAGTTTCTCCTTTACAATTAAAGTGTGAAATTTACCACTTGCAATAAATGTACTTGATATAGACGCTCTTATGTCTGAACAAAGTCTGGGTTGCAAATAGATACAGCAAAAGCTATGAAGATGGGGCAGGACGGACCACAGCTGGGAATCACAGCCATCTGGCACCGTCACAGAGCAGTGACCCTGCCACTGCAAGGTGGAGACATGTGAAGCTGTGGGAAGGTGAACATGGAGGCCAGCAGGTGGCCAGGTGGAGGTGGCAGCAGGTTGCGGAAGGACAGCACTGGACACGGCAGTGAAAGGGGCTTTGGGGCTGTCCCTGTCCTCAGACCATCAGCAAAAGCACTCCTGTGCTTAAAGTCAGGAAGCAGGTAAGCAGCACGTTACCTACCCATCTAGCTGGGCGCTGGCCCCAGCTGTGTGGGAGTACGGCACTGGCACCTGATGCCCCGCAGCCAAATGTTCTGTGGAACCCGCACAGGGAGAGAAATATGACAGAGGCTGGGCTTACAGATGGCAGCAGTAAAACCAGAAAACAGGAAATGACATCTCTCCTGGCCGTTTTGTAACAGCAGCATCGCCCAGAAGCATAAACTGATGATTTCTCTGGGGAAAGATGTTACTTGTTTGCCTTCTGTAACTGCTGGTTGGGAGGCTGACTTGCCCTTTGTTCAGCGCTTCAATGAAAGACTCCTGATTCAAGAGACCTCAAGATCTCCAAACTCAGCCTCTCCTGAGCCTGATGGCGATGGCTCTTGGGGTCTCCACTGCTGCACAGCATTCTGTGCGCTGTCCTCTCTGTGCTCAATAGACATAGTCGGCGAAGGACTCAAACGTTGACAGTTGCGGGTTCCACAGAGCACTCCGCTGTGAAGCATCAGCAAACATTGATGGTTGCAGGGCTCACTAGGCTCCCCACCAACAAGGAAGCCATCTGTGCAATTCCCAGCCCATCCCCATCAGGAGACATCCCTATAGCTCACTGCTGAAGGTGACAATGCCAGTAGAACCCGTGACCATCTCAGGTGAGTCCTCCCCAGAGTGTAGAATGCCCCTGGTGAGGGAGTGTAGGCTGGTATGGTCAGGTAAGATGAGTGGACAGGTAAGTGTGTGCACCTCGAGATGGCCTTCCTCACCAATGGCCACAAAAGGTGTTGACAATCACTGCTAATGATGCTAACATTGGTGGCCCCTGTCTATTGTGTACTTTTAAGTATGCCAAGCACTTTACATGTTATTTGATTAAATTTTCCAATAACTTGAGAGGAAGAGGAGAAAGGAGACAGGGAGAGAAGGAAGGAAAGAGAGAGGTAGAGAAGGGGAAGGAGAGAGAGCAAAGGAGAGAGGAGGGGGTGAAGCGAGGGAGGAAAGGAGAGAGGAAAGACGAATTCTTAATTTCCTTTTATGTGTGAAAGCCAAGGCTCAGCTCGATTATATAACTGATGCGCTTAGATTTAGCATCTAACCCCAAGTCTGTGGACCCCAGTTCTCCGGCTCCTAAAGATGCAGGAATGGAGATGCGCCAAGCTCTGCGTGGGAAACCAGGGCAATATTGTGGTCCAATAAGAGCACAAAATCCTCTGCTTGGTGAGGCTCTCATCCCTCTGATGCAGCTGGTCTTTGGCCAGTGCCACCTCGTCACGAGGTCCCCCATTTTGTCTTGCTGCGGTCTCACAATGACAAAAGCCCACTCCGCTTCTGCTTCTCTAGCTGCTTCCTCTCACCCAAGAGACAACCATGAACCTCTCAGCAGGAAGGATCCAGGACACCCCGAGCCTCTCCCATCCAGCTTCAACCTCAGGGTTTGGGGAGAGCAGCTTTCCTGCCAGCCGCCATCCCCGGGCAGAAGGCTGAGGGATACTCCCCCCCACCCCTGGGCCTGGGAGGCCGTTGTGTTTCCTCCATGCTTGAGAGTCCCAGAAGACAAAAGCGAGGCCTTCTATCCGTGATACAAAGATTGTTATTGGTCAGTCGAGATAGTGTCTCTTAAATTACACAAACAAACCAGAAGATAACTCTAGCTACACCATTGGGGCAGGGATTGCTTTTTCAGGAAGGGCTCACAGAGCCTGCAGTGGGCGTGTAAGGTGTGGACACACAGAGCGGAGCCTGAGGCTGTTCCTCTCTCCCTCTCAGACCCTTAGGGAGGACAGAATGGGAGCCCGATCCTGGGAGTCTCATAACCACCAGGCTCCTCTACCACTAGACACTTCTTGGAATATCTCTCTCCTGGAGCATCTTGTCAAAGATAAATAGAGTCATTTCCCCCAAAGTGTCTCACTTCAGTCAGGAAGAAACACACAGATGGAGGCATCAGATGGCCGTGAATGACACTGTCTCCTTTCGCCATTTGTTCTGCTTTCTCTCATTAGATCAGCCACCTCCGGCTCTAGGTGAAGATACTCAGCAGAGCTCACAGCTCTGTGCTCTTCTCACCCGTCTGACCCAGGCCAGGGCTGCTGTGAGGAGGACGGAGACAGAGAAAGCCCGCTTCAGCAGCGGCAGATGAGACAGTCCAGGGTCACTGGCTCTGTACGGCCAAGCTGAGGTCCACACTCACCTCTGGTCCTGGCTACGCTCATGGCCTGACCTCGCTGTCCCAGCTCACAGGTGCAGAGCGGACACAAAGGCAGGAGAGCAGCCACGCCTCGCCGTGGGTGACCAGGTGACTGCTCCTCAGTATCCCTCCTGGAGGTGGCACTGGAGGGAGCGGGTGCTGCTGCACCACGTCTGCCAAGGCCGAGAATCAGAACACATTTCCACCGAGAGGGCCTCTGTCTAGCAAAATGTCACTTCCCCTGTCCGGGCTTCCTCGAGCCCAGTGCTGGGGACACTGACCGAGGCAGTTCTTTGCAGTGCAGACAGCTTTGTGTGCTGAATGATGTACAGCAGAGTCCTCGGCCTCAAACCACTAGAGGCCTCTGGCACTCACCAACTGTGATCAGGCAAATTTTCTCCAGGCATTCCTGAGTATCCTCTAGGGAGCAAAATTGCACAGGGTTAAGATAAACAGACCTAAGACATGAATCCATTTGGTTGAGTTGGACAATTTTTGCAGGGTTTTTGTTTTTTGGTCCTATTTGTGATTCAAACATGAATAAGAGTGAAAGAAACAAGAGGGAACTTGGGTAAAAAAATAGGTGCGGAGCCTGTGTGCCTCTTGGGTTCAAATGCAAAGCAGCCTGAAACAGGGAAAGCAGGGCTCCTGTGACAAGACAAACAGGAAGATGGAGCAAGCTCAGCCTTACCAGAGCAGCCCTGGGGGTCGGGTTCCATTCCCTTTAACTCAGCCACAAAGTTCCACCTAATGCTATTTGTAGACATAGGGTTTAACACAGTTAAAGGCACAAATAGAAGCCTCCAGATATCTGTTTGTTGAGATAATAAATTGATTTTATTTAGCTAGGAAAATTATACTTTCATGAAAATGATATTTTCTTCATAGCCTTGGCCAAGCGCAGGATCTTGGACATCTGTACATTGTTGTCTCCATGGTTACAAGAAGCAAACGACAAAGGACCACCCTTGGGCTAGTTCCTCTATGGATTCCATCACTGAAATTTCTGGCAGTAAAGCAGAAGCTTTCTGCAGCCAACCAGCAAGAAGGGAACAGTTGACCTCAGTCAGCTTAAAGGCCATCATCAAAGGCACTGTCTTGGTTACTTTTTTCTCACCTCTGGTACAAAGTACCCAGCACCCAAAGGAAAGGAAGGAAGGATTTATCTAGCTCACAGTTTGTGGAGGTTTTAGTCCATAATCAGCTGGCTCCGATGCAGGGTGGCACATGGCAGAGAGGCAACAGTTTATGGTGGCAGAAAACAGGACAAGCAACAGCAGTGAAAGGGACAGAGCTCAGAGAAAAGACTCTTTCTGTCCCTTATACTGTATGTAGGCCACGCCCACTTGGGTGTAACACTCACGCCTGTGATCACAGCATTGGACCATGAGTCATTCACAAACTCTAGAAGCCCACCTCCATGACTGCATGAGGCTCCGAGAGGGCATCCAGACTCTAACCATAACAAGCACGCATCAATCCTGACATCATTCACCTCCCCACCTTGTGAAGCTGTACTGTGGCGTAGGAAGAGGAGTCACCCTCCCAGAGCAGCTCCCATAGACTGCTAACACTGCACAGACAGGGCACAGGGCTCCCACCAGAAGTATCATGCCAGGGGCTGCGTGATCTATGCATGGGAGTACCCTGGAATAGAACAGAGACTCATGTGGACAGCCTGCTCCTGGAAGAGTCTCAGTCTGTCTCCAGTGAAGAGCAGCACTGACTACTTACCAAGTGAGAGGTTCTTCATATTAGGAGTCAGCTGAGTGACCCACAAACAGAAGAGGACTTTACAGACTGAATTTACACCAATTCAAACATGAATGGGTCTGAGGGGGGCTCCAGGAGGAAGGACTGGCCCACTACAGACTCACAGACCTCCCCGTAGCAAGGAAAAGCAAACCTGAGAATTGGTGCATCATCACTGATATCACATAGGAGAGGCAGCAGCAGCCCTGTGCCAGTCTCCGGAGGGGAGCCTTGTAAGGAGAGGGCGTATACAAGAGGTTGCCGATCTACTAAAGGTCCATCCTCACACACCTAGAATCCTGGTGAGTAAGCACTCTCAGTCTCTGGAGAAGAAATAAGCCCACTGGAATACTGAAGCAAGTCTCTCTTTAAAGACATAATTTTCCAGGTGGTTGTAACACACAGGGTGGCGGGGGGAGCAGCCAAGAACACCAGGCTTGTGTAATGCATCATGGTGTGGAATTCATTGTGCCTGGTACAGACAGACAGAAGGCAAAAAGACCTTCTGTAGGGAACAAAGAGAAATGTGTCCCTTTTATAGGGATAGAAAGAAGACAAAGACCTTAGGTGAAAAGATTTTAATAAATATCTGTGGTCAGAGTTCTCTGGCAGTCTTGCACCTCAGTGGGCAACGTCCTGGAAGCACATGGTGTAAATTTTTGGGGGTCTCCAGATATCCCCAGATGTCTTGGGACTTACCTTCTTTATCATGCCCTGTGCTTGCCAGTGACCACTTCAGTGCTGAGCTGAGTTTCCCGCTGAGAGCTGTGCCCCAGCTGGCAAGCAGGCTGGGGGCTGGGAGAGACAAGTCTGATTGGAGCCTGGCAGGTATCTGATCTGTTTTCTTGCCTTTAAGGAAATTCGGAGTGCTGGGTAACTTTAGAAAACACCTGCCATCTCAGCTCATTTGTAATTGTGGACTTATCAAAGACATTGGCCTGTCAATCAAGCCAAGTGTCAGGGAAGAAGTGGGAATGAGAGGGAAGGCAGGCTGAGGGGCTTCTGGGGTGACACACAGGTTCTGTCCCTGGCTGTACCCCTGTTAATACCCCGGTTGTGATTCTGCCCTGTAGTTTTGCACGATATTACACTGGGGGAGACAGAGCAAGGGCTGCCTGGACCCACTATATCCACTCTTAAAACTGCACTTAAATCTAAAATTATGGAAAAATCATTTTTTTAATTAAAACAAATGTCAATCCTAAAACCATAACAGAAGCGAGGAGCTGGGAACGTTGGCTTCCTTCCTTTCTCCTCGCGGAATACTGATTAGGAGCAAATTTCACATCCTCATTACCAACAACCCACTGGTTAATTATGAGTGGAATAGACAGTTACATATCACTGGGAGTCTGGGTTTCAGTTCCCAGGTTTTCTTAAGTAAGATTGTTAGAGTTATTTGAAATATGTTCCTTATTCAATCTTGTTGTGGTGCTTTTAAAAATTCGGACATGGGAGACCACAGCAAAACGTGCTAAACCATGTTCATAAAACCACCAACCTGGCTGGTGACAAATGTGTCCCATGCAGTCATATTTGCCTAAGCTTCTGTGCCATTCCAAGTACAGGAAACTGTGCTAAATATTTATCACACGCCATTGGATTTGACAAAGAGCTATAGCATTATCTTATGAACATATGAAAAAACGGGTTTGATCGCAGCTTCCTCACTGGTTTAATTGTCTCTTCTGAATAAATACTGCCTCTCTTTCAATGGTATTGGTCCCCCGTTTGCCATTTCAAAGGTTATTATAAAAAATAATCACTAGCATGAATGCCAAGTGATAACAAGGTTCATTTTATAATTTTCTCCATCGTGCGGAAAAACTCTCTCCCTCAGGACGTGAGAATGAGCTCTATTTCCCCCTCAGTCTTGGGTAAATACTCACCGTTGTCAATCGCATGAACCATGACTGTGTAAAAGCTGTCACCAACACAGGGGACTCACAGTCCCCGCGTTCCCTGGTGGTGACCACTCCTGAGTTTTCATCCACAGTTAACCAATCTGCCAGACCATGGACTTGTTCATATCTTATGGAAGGAAAACAAATACAAATTTAAAAATAAAAAAGTTATATTAAAAGATAACCCAAAATCTTTATGCCTCCGGAACACCGTTCCCACCCTAAGTGTTGTGGAAATCCTAAAACCAGTGAAACGATTTTCATGAACCGAATGAATGAAGGCACAGGGATGATGATGTGATGACCCTGTCACAGTGCCCCGTCGGTGCTCCCTGGGATGCTAAGTGCCCTCCTCCTTGTGGGACTGGATATAATTCTGTCTGCCCTGCCTTAACATCCAACACCGGTCCCCCCTTACAGCAGAGGCAGAGGACTTCACTGGTCCTGCAAGGTTCACTTTGAAGCAAAGCCCAAAGGCTCACAGTGGGTAACCTAGCCAACTCCCTGCCTTATAGGCTGGTGCCATTGTAAGAGGGTTGGTGTGCCAAGCGCCCAGGGATTTCTGAGTGCTGTTGGTCAACAGAGGGCACCACCAGGAACCATGTCTGGTTGCCAGCACCGGATGCCTAGCCAGGGGCCTGCAGCAGCAATTTCCTGTACTAACCACACAACGCGTACAGGTCCAGGAAAGGCTGGAGAAGGGGGGGTCCTTCCTTATTTGGTAAAATGCTTTCCGAGAACAACTGTCATTCTCTGGCGTCTGATGGGACACGGCTTTTTAAGTTATTGGAGCTTTTCCACACAGCGCTTCACCTCTTACGTAAAGTTTCAGAAGCTTTTGTGGCTTTGCAATGCTTACAAACCAGATTTAGACACTCGGGGTTTTTTGTGGACCCTCTCAGGTCAAAGCACAGCCTTCTAACTACGAGGAATGCAGATCGAGCAGAACAAAACTAAATCTGCTCACAGGAAATTACCTCTACTTTGTTGCACAAGACACTCACCCAGCACCTTGGAAAAACAATGCCTAAGGCTACAGTGAATGGACTGTGCAGTTCTCAAGTTCAGCACAATCTAAATGCTTACTGAAATCTGCTGATGAGCCAAACATACTCAAGAAAACATCAATAAAGAAGACCCTGGCTCTACATTAGTGGTTTCCAAAGGTCCCTGGCTGGCAGTATCATCTGTGAACTTACTAGGAAGGCAAATTCTCATCCCAGAACTTTGAATTACAAAGTTTACCAGTGGGGCCCAGCACTCTGCATTCCTTGAGTCCTTCAGGGACTTCAGGGAATCTGATCCTCATGACGTTTGAAACTGTTGCTTAAGAGTTGCGCTTATTCAGCAGGTACTGATGTGGTTACTAGTTACCGCTCACAATGAGAATGTTGCAAAAATGGAGGGAACAAATGTTGAGAAACTCTGATAATCTTTGTTATTGCTCTGTCCTGGTATGCAATCACTTTCCCAGCAATTAATTCATAGCACTTTGTACAAAATTATCACTCCATACTTAATTGGAAATCCTTTAAACATCCGACTTCCCTAATGGGTGCGTTGCTCTAAAGAGGGGGGTCTCGAACTGTGGAAAGGTGCCAAATAGGCGACACAGATGAGCAGAGTGGGTGTAACAGGGGCCAACTGTTGAGCTCATCTTGAGGAGGGGTGAGACACATTTTACCTCAAAGCGTCCCAGCCCCACAGAATGTAGACCAGCAGCTAGATCTTCCCATTTTTGCCAAGAGCATACAGAAAACCCAAGTTTCTGTATGCAATTTCTTGATTTTTAAAGACTAGAAACTTGACTTTTATAAACAAGACCCTTAACTCAGGTACCCAGGATAGACGAGTGGATCAACAAGCATGGACTAAGTACATGCAGCATATAAATATTCACCCTGGCAGAGGAGGGAAATTGAGATATGTACTATACATAGGTAAACTTTGAATACATCATGCCAAATGGGAAAAAAAATCCAAATGCTTAAAGAAAAACAGTGTAGGATTCCACTCACGGGGTTCTGAGATGTCAGGTTCATAGGGGCAGAAAGCAGAAGGTGGGGTGCTAGTTTTTAACAGGTAGAGTCTCATTTGGAAGCTGTTGTGGAGGCAGATGGGGGGTGTGTCGATGTCCGCTCCCGGCCGGCAGGAAGGACACACGACAAAGTCTGGTAGTGGACAACCTTTTCTTTTTATTTTCCTTTCTCCGTACAGCCTGCCCTGGGATCGCTCCCAGCCGAAGCCTCCTCTGGTCCGCTCCCCGCGGCTCCTTCCGGGCTTCGCTCCGAAGCCTCTACCGGTCCGCTCTCCGCGGCTCCTTCTGGGCTTCTACTTCCGGGCTTCTACCTGGCTTCTTCTTCCGCCCAGGGGTGGCACCGGTATATATACGGGTACAGTGTCCAATCATGTTAAAGTAAGCAAGGCAAGCTGATTGGCTAACATCATCAGTTGCCAGGCAGACTATATTGTTGAGCGGGTTGCTTACGCGGTAAGCAGGAAACTAACGTGCTCGATGGGAGGGGTAATCTACCTCAGGCTTTGCTCTTTACCACAGGCCGCACGTCCGCCGCGCAAGGCGAGCTATCACAGACGCGGCTCCCAACATCTCCCCCTATTTTATTTTTTATGAATGTGCGCATCGTAGCCCTTCCTGGACTGGGTGCAGAGGCTTATGCCCTATGTGTAGGCCCACCGTAGGTCCTTGGCTTAGACCCTGGTTGGCCATGCCATGGTCTGCCAAGGCCCTGAGGCCCTCGTCCTTTTTCTAGGGCCAGGCACAAACTGGACGGAACCTGGATGCACACAAGCTTGCACTCATTTCCTCTCCGTAAAGAAATCCCCTCGGAGAGAAATTTAGACCTGGGCAGCATCTAACAGTCCAGCGGCTTACGTGCAGGATGGGGTAGGGCCTGGCTTAGGTCGAGTCGTGCTGGGGAGGCACGCTCTTACCCGTCATTGACTCACCTACCCTGCTGTGTATTGTCACCTTATGGAGGAGAATGAGGGATGCCCGCCATATCTAGACTCGGTCGTGGGCCAATTGAGCAAGCCATGCATATGCCTGAGGATCTTCTTGTCCATTTCGGGCTACCGCTATTTCTATTCATCTTATTGGTTGGTCTGTGATGGATCTCCAGTAGGGCAGGTCTGATCTTCAGTCGAGGGCTTTGTTGCCCGTGTCAGTCTCTCCGGTATCCACAGTGGTTCTCGTCCCGGTTCCTGTGGGAAAACACAAACCGCGCCTCGGTTCCAGCTGACCACTGGATCCGGGCCCATCCATTGTCATGCCATAGATAACCGCGCCTTTGGAGGCAGGCCTTGGCTTACTCCCCCTTTTTGTTTTTTATTTTTTATTTTTTATTTTTTATTTTTATCTTTTTCGTTTTTTTTTTTTTTTTTTTTTTTGGTACCAGGGATCGAACTGGCGATTGCCTGCTTACAAGGCAGGCGCTTATGCCGCTAAGCTAAATCCCCAGCTCCCATTTCCTCGACCGGCGTTTTTCTCAGCCTGCTCGGCAGAGAACTCTGTGTACCAGGCTCGCCAATCCAGGTAACTACCCGAGGGCAGACAGGCCTTTGCCAGCTGAATCCAGTCCGCGGGGGTGAGGGGCCCAGAAGACAGGTTCTCCAGCATGGCAATGGTGTAAGGCGCAGTCGGCCCAAAGGTTGTAACTGCATTTTTAAGTTCTCTAATCTGCTTTATCTCAAAAGGCTCCCATACATTGCGTCCCTGGCCCATAGCTACTTGTACAGGAAATATCCCGTAGGGGCCACTATCTATCCCAGGTGGATGTACCTCATGAGACAAGCGTCCCCCCTGCCAAAGCCGCCTGTAAAAATACCGACCCGCCGGCGGCGGAGCATAAGACAGCGGCCGTGATTGGGCGGAAAATGGGGGCCCGTGCATCACTTCCTGTTCTGGCGAAAGGGGAGGGAGCTCCCAGGCGGCCGCCTCGTGGCGAGGGATCCCCTCCCTCTCGCGCCGGGGAGCGCTCAGGAGCTCTCTACTCCTCCGCAGACCAGGTTGAGCAGAGCGCAATTCGCGGGGCAACGCTGGAAAAGAACCCTGCGACTCCTTATTGAGCGATTTAGGCTCCTGACAGCTGGTCTCTTTGGCCTCCTTGCCATTCAACTTTCCCTCGTCCTCGGAGTCAGACGACTCCGAGGCTAGAGCCCCGTCCTCCTCCTTAGCATCCTTGTTCCCCTTGACGGACCCCTCTCGGGAGCTCCCTGACTGGGCCTGCTCAGATACCCTGCATACTTTTGTAAGCTCTTGAGAGCTTTCTCCACAACCACCCTCGCTCTTAGTGTTGCTACCTAACATGTTTCCCATCTTTTAATATGTTACTCACCGCGTGAGGCCCAAGGAATCCGCCACTTATGCGTGAGCCTGAGGGGAGTCTAAAAGCCCTGTAGGTGCGCGCCACCCAGAGCCCAGGCTTATCCCCAACTCACCTGTCTCGCAGCTCTGTACTGGAGCGTTGTCCACTTCCACGTCTCGGGGGTGATCAGTCCCCGGGCGGGCCTCCAAATGTCGATGTCCGCTCCCGGCCGGCAGGAAGGACACACGACAAAGTCTGGTAGTGGACAACCTTTTCTTTTTATTTTCCTTTCTCCGTACAGCCTGCCCTGGGATCGCTCCCAGCCGAAGCCTCCTCTGGTCCGCTCCCCGCGGCTCCTTCCGGGCTTCGCTCCGAAGCCTCTACCGGTCCGCTCTCCGCGGCTCCTTCTGGGCTTCTACTTCCGGGCTTCTACCTGGCTTCTTCTTCCGCCCAGGGGTGGCACTGGTATATATACGGGTACAGTGTCCAATCATGTTAAAGTAAGCAAGGCAAGCTGATTGGCTAACATCATCAGTTGCCAGGCAGACTATATTGTTGAGCGGGTTGCTTACGCGGTAAGCAGGAAACTAACGTGCTCGATGGGAGGGGTAATCTACCTCAGGCTTTGCTCTTTACCACAGGCCGCACGTCCGCCGCGCAAGGCGAGCTATCACAGACGCGGCTCCCAACAGGGGTGGATGCACCACCACATAGGTGACTCTGGGCTCTTAATCTGCCTACTGCAAACTGATTAAAACTATAAATCTTACCAAATTTAAAAATCAACAACCACTTCTGAAGTTCAAAACAGGAATGCAGTCAGGGTACAATCTCTGGTAAATAGGCGATAGGAGCAAAAGAGCAAATGATTTTTGTATGAAAAAGGTTGTGTGAGAAACCTGCAGTAGGTGAAAAGGGAAACGAGCGGGCAAATTCTCCAGGTGCGGGAGAGGACGCTGCAGAGGGAGGAAGATGGTTAAGCTAGGGCTGCGGCTGGGTCTGGGAGCCACCAGGCCATCTGCAGGGCCTGCAGCAGGCGGCTGGAATGTGTGGGTGCACAGCTGACTTCCTTTCAGGGGCAGGGCCAGTCAAGGGGCCTGTCTCTGGGGGCATGGTCTGAAGCCAGGCCGTCCCTGGCTCCTCTTGTCTCCCTCTCTGTTTCCTGAGCGCCGGGCCATGAGCAGCTGCCTCTGCCTTGGATCAGGCCCACCGTGCAAGGACTGGGGCTGCTGAGGCAGTGAACATTTCCTCCTGTAAACTGTACAGCAGTACTTTGGCTTAGCAACAGGAAATGTAACAATGATGGCCTTTGCCACAGGGCTTCTCCTGTTTCCATGGCAAGAAGGAGCTGACCTGAGGAACACATCAAAGGGGCTTATTTGCCAATAAGAGCCCTTCTGGGGTGGGCTAGCGCCACAGGACATGCCACCCTTCCCATTCTGCCTTCACCTTTAAAGACTTGGAATCCTGTCTGGATCCATAGTACTGAAAGTTCCAGGCTGGACCCCAAGCCTGGATCACGGTCTCTACTGAGATGAAACCTTGGGGTGAAAGGCAGGTGCAGCGTTGCTGTTCACCCCCTAACCCTCACAATAGCAGCGGATGCTGCCCTCCTGGGCTGCTGGAGTGAGAGCCCTTTGAAGGAGGAAGTCTCCTCTTATTCTTGACAGCAGTGACAAGGCTATGAGCCCTGTGAGTGTAAGAATCCAAAGCCTGCCAAGCAGAGAGAGGGTTTCATTAGCACCTGCTGCTCTTCTGGTTGAAGGAAAGCCCAGCATTAAGCCATCCTCACTTGAACCCCAGAGCTGTGGCTTTTGCACTTCATTTATTATTTACATTGTCTTTGATAATGATCAAAAGACAGTCTTCAGCTCATTTTCAAATCACTTATGGAGTTCTTTTTTGACTCCCTCCTCTTCTCCTGGTTGAAAAGAGCCACCATCCATCAGAGGGTAATGAAAAATGCAACAAAATCATAACTTAATGAAACATTAATGTGACAACCAAGCTGCAAAAAAATCAGAGAAACTGAGGGAAATATAGATATTAATGATCATAGTTATCCAGTGTACAAAGCAGCTGGTGACTTAAAAAGATTGGGCATACTTGGAAAATTTAATGGCAGACATGTGGAGCTCCGAGTTGGTGGAGCCTTAGCATGCAGGGTGATCCGTGTGCCACAGGCAACACCTACTGCAGGCAGGATCTCAGGCCCAAGCAGCCCCACTGGCTCTGGTGTGCATCTCCCCTGGTGGTTCACCTGTGCCGTGCTGGAGACCCAGCCTTTGGTGTCTGCCTGAGAACAGTGAAGATTGCAGGCATTGAGCCAGGCTGTCCCCTTAGAACAGTGACACCTCTCTCCCGCTGTGTGAGTCTGTGTAAAGGTTCTGGTTCCTTTACAATAAAATGTGATGCTATGACTTTTCTCCAGGGCCAGCTTTTCCACTAGCCACATGTGGTGGTTGATACATTGTGTCAACTTGAGAAGTCAAGAAGTTTAAGTGACTCAGCAGTGCTCTTTCCTGGCGTGTACAGGATCCACCCTAGGGCAGCTAACCTGCATACAGTGTGAGGGTGGGAAAGAGTTTGTCCTTCACTCCCTCTTTTTGCTCTTGTGGCTTTTGCTGTCTTCTTCCACCTTGAAATGTTGCCCCTGTGCCGTGCCAACCTGCCTTGTTGTTGCTGATTATGAACTGAAACCTCCACAAACTGTGAGCAAAACAAATCTTTCCTTCCTTAATTTTAGGTATCAGGCATTTTGTCCCAGCAATGAGAGACAATTAACCAAGACAACTGTTGAAGTTTACCTCCAACCAGATGTAAATGGGAATCATAGTCTTGAACTAGGAGATGCAACACACTCTGAAGAACTTCAGAAATTCAGATGGAAGAATCAACCAGCATTTCCATATAATGGAGACAAAGGAACACATCTGGAAAAGAAGGCAGAGAGGGAGGAGGTAAAGGGGCAGGCAGGAAATGTAAACCCTTATCACAACTCCCTGGGCGTTTTTTTGGGGGGGTTTTTTTGGGTTTTTTTTTTTGCTATTGAATTTCCTCTCAAGATATTGGAAACTGCCTATTACAAAAGAAAGGTCATCAATAAAGAACAACTCTTCTCTCCCACCTGTGATTTGCTACCTATAAGCAAGTAATTCCAAAAGTACCTTAAGCCCAACTCAACAGCCTATTTTACTAAGAATTTTTTTTAAAATATAATAATACACATCCTAGTTTACATGCCCTAAAAATCTTCTTAGTTCTTATCCAAAAATAGGACACTTGTCATTATTTAGATCAAAGTGATCATTTGTTAAGCACATGTGGATCTTTACAATAGATCCGACATAGAATTATTCAATATTTGGTAACAATGTCTCCTGACAAATACATCAAAACAGCAGTACATTTTTTCCCTGGTTTCCTTTTAAACCAAGCTCAGAAAAGATTTTGAGACAAGGGTTAATTATAAGATTATTTTGCAGTTATTTCATACTTCTGGGTTGAGGTACTTTCATTAGAAAACATTTCATCTTGGTTTATTTAATTAAAATTTTTAAATTATATCTTTTAAAAATAATTGTTTGCACCATTTATGCAGCAATAGCTACCATGTACCATAATTTCTCTTTTAGGTACTTATGAAAATATACATTTTATATATCATCTTTAGGGAGCTGATGATAGAAAATAAATAAAACAAATAAATTAGTTGAATAGAAATCTATTTAATTAGAAAAAGAAGAACAAAAGGGCTAGAAGGTGCCAAGGAAGGAGGTAGGGGAATTTTAATTAGAGAATCAAGAAGGGCCTCATCAAGAAAGGCCAAGAGAAGGGGGAGATAGTGAACATACATTTTTTAAAAATATGGAATAATAAAATTTTTAAAATTGGAAACTGTATCTAAAGGGACTCAGGCTTTACCTCTTATTTTAGCAATCTTGCATATCTCAAGTTGTACACTATTTCAAAACTATTTGCATAGTGATTTTTAATGCTTTCTTAAAGCCTAAGAATCCTATGTTACATGAAATCTTGTGTGGAACTCCAATATATACCTTTTTTTTTTTTTTTGTTACCAGGGATCGAACTCATGACCTTGTGCTTGCCAGGCAGGTACCTAAACCACTGAGCTAAATCCCTGGCTTGGAACTCCTATATGTAAACCAGCAGAGCCAAGGAAACAAAGCCAGAATTTACCTGCTCATTTGTCCTCTGGGACTCGGGTGACATGTCTAAACTTGTCAGTCACAGGTGATTCTGCACCTGCCCTGCCAAAACTAGGGGCTGCTCCCGGAGGCCAGGGATGCTATCAAATGTCCTATGATATATTGGACAGCTCCCCACAACCAAGCACTGTCCATCCCAAAAGGTTAGCAACACAAGATCAAGAAACACTGGCCTCAACTTCCAAAGAATCCTTATGTCTCCCAGACCTCAGTCCCCTTATCTATAAAATAAAAACAGTGTGACAGTTTCAAAAATTAAAAATAAATAATGAAGTAAATTTTCTTAGCATATTTTCTGGCAAAACGTTATCTAATGAAATTCTGTCACTGTGGCTTGGCCTTTTTGTGTCACAACTGACTTCGGAGAACCGCATATATCTCATCATTCTCCCAGCAAAACTATCCTTAGGGCTCAGAGACAGTGTGGGCACTCAGCGTCAGTGCAGCCCAGTGGCCTCCCCTGGTCTGGGCAAAGGTGAGCATGTGCCTTGTGGGCTTCTGGGACATCGGTGTGAACTGTCACTGTGAGTGACCAGGGTGGCCCTTCACAGCCCCTCGCCCTGCAGAGTAACATAAGCTGAGGTCAGTCTGCTAGCGGAGTATAAGAAAATATTCATGAGGAACTCAGGAAAGGGAAATATTGATGGGGACTACTGCAGTTTCAAAGCAAGGTTCCCCGTGGAAGGCGCCCCACTGCACGGACTCCAAGTAGGCAACTCAAAGCAGCCAACATGTTTACTTTGTTTCTTCAAATAATAAAACCTAAAAAACCTCATAATCTAAGCATCCGAAGAGTCAGATTTCTCCACAGATGTGATCAGTCCAGAAGCCATTTTCTTTGACTAATGGCATTTGAGAAACAAAGAAATAAAGGACTTTGGAATTTGGACTATTTTCTGGAGCCACATCAGCTGATAACATCTGAAAAATAGGTTGACCTAGAAAGAATTTTTTAAAAGTTATTACTGTAAGCTAAACACAATCTATCAACCCAATACAAGGATAGAGTCTCCGTGGGATGGCTGGAGGCATACACCAGAATGAATGAAATATTTAAATAGAACTAGGAAATTATAGTCAGGAAAAATGACAAACACACTACGCAAATGGACAAAAGAAAACAGTAAGTAACAGATAACAAAATACAAGAGGCTGAGGAACATTCCAAAATGCTGAAACACGTCACAGTCAGAGGAACCATATCTCGCACGCGCTCTGCACTGCTGTGGAATGAACTGAACACTGAAATTCCGCATGCGCCTTGAACCAAAAATCTGCTTTTATGAATTTATGCAGAGTAAGTAAGGTTTCATTCGGTAGCTCAAAGGTATTCACTGAAATGTTTTTTATAAAAGTAACAAAACATGGCAACAAAACATTGAGGTTCAGCAACAGCTTTGTTCAATATCTTAAAGTTCATCCATAAAATAAGAAATTCCACAAGACCCTGTAGGAGAATACTGTTAGGTTATAAACAGTGAAATGTAATTTTTCCACAGGAAACTCACATCTCTACACATATAAAAAACACATTCAATATCTGTGAATATTTACGTATGAATATAAATATATATTTTGTACTATCATAAAGATGAAAAATATACATATATGTGAATATGGATTTGTAATCATATATAAAAATCTGCAAATACATATACATTTATAACAAAAAGTATGGTTTTATATGTACAGATATAAAATGCGAAGATATGAGGGTGTAGCCCAGTGATAGACTGCTTATTTAGCATGCATGAGGCCCCGGGTTCAGTCCCTGGTACTACAAGAAGACCGGAGGGGAAAAGGGGGAATCTAGGAGGGAGAGGGAAACCCATGCAGAGCAGAGACAGGACAGGAAGGCCCTCACACATTCCCATAGTTTGGTTCTCTTTCACGCTGACATTACCTTCCTTTTCAGTAATCTAGAGTGCATAATCATTCACATCACTGATCCTAATGATGGAAATCAAAGATTGTTCCATAATTTTTCCTTTTGAGCAATCCAGTACATCAAAACAAACCTAGGAATCAAAGAACTGTATAATTATTGCAACTCATTTACTTGAGGACACCAACTGAATAATTATTATGATTATGTGTTTGCATTGTATATTGGTCAGATTTTCTGCCACTGATACACAATACCTGACACCCACAACTTGAAAGAAGAGAGGTTTAATTTGGCTCTTGATTTCAGGGGATTCTGTTCATTGTTGGCTGGCCCCATGGCAGAAACATCATGGCAGAAGGGTACAGCATAGCAAAAATCTTTAACTCAGGCATAGCAACTGGAAAACAGTGGAGCAGGGGAACAGAGCCGGAGAGGATGGAGTGAGAGACCAGGTATGCACCCCAGAGGCTGCACCTCAGGACCACCTGGACACACGCTGTACTAACCCTCTAGGCAGCTCCCAATCTAACTGAGCTGATGATAAGTTTAACCATCATAACTGTCACCCCACTAGACTGAAAGCTCCCACCGGCAGGACTCGCAACACTCATGGGTACTGCATATTTCCGGGGACTCAGAACTGCCTTGGTGCAGCCTGAGTGCTAAATAAACATGAGTAGAACAAATCAGTGCACTAACGTGAATAAAAATATCATCAGTTCAAATATCCTAGGTTCAAACCAGCTTTCCCAGCTGGGTAAACACAGGCAAGTTGCTTGCGAGCCCTGGTTCCTACAACTTACCAGTAATGTCGTAAGAAATAAAGACACTAATGGATATTGTTAAAACATGCAGATAACAGATATTTTAAGGTTTGGGGAGAGAGATTTTATAGGAACCGGCACAGCCACGGAAACATGCCCTGTCCTTGAATGGTCACTGTCCTTAGGGCTGCACGTGAGCGGGAGGTGCTAGCCCTCAGCATAGCTGTGAGGAGTCCTTCCTTCCCTACGGGATCAAACCATAACCAAAGTTTCTGCCTTGAAAATTGTTTTATGAAAGAGTATTAAACGCAACGAAAGAAAGGAGAAAATAATAAACACAGGATCATGTACCAACACAATGAAAAATAGCAAAACAAGGATAAGTTAGGAACTGTTTTTTTGAAATAATCAATAAGACTGGCAAAGCTCTAGAAAGACAGATGAGAGGAAAGAGGGGAGGGAGAGAGAGCGCATGGGAATCAATACCAGGTATGAAAGGAGAAACTGCAGGACACATCCTACATAATAAATAACAGGAACAGGTTTACATTGATGTTTTCAATGACATAAGTAAAATGGACCAAATTCTTGAGAAAAGAAAAATACCAAAACTCTTTTAGAAAACATAAACTGAGTAGTCCTCTATTGAAATTTGTAGTTCGGAACTTACTAAAAGACAAAAACAAAACACTATGTGCCCAGACAGCTTCCATGGTAAATTTTAGCAGAATATGTTGGAAGAAGCAATAACAACACAGTCTCTTCCAGGGAAACACAGAAGGAGAGAAAATGTTTCCACTGACTGTATGAGAATAATATTATCCAAATACCAAGCCAGATTTTTAAAATGGGAAGGAAGCAAATAGAACAAGCATCCTTCATAAATCTATACACAAAAATCCTCGGCAAGATATTAGCAAATAGTATACAGGACTGTATTAAAAAGATAGTATTTCAGGACAAACGGAGGTTTATCCTGAGAATATAAGGCTAATGTGACATATGCATATCGAAGTTAGCAACAGCACAAGATATAGATAGATAGATAGATAGATAGATAGATAGATAGATAGATAAGATAGATAGATAGGTGGACAGCTATAGATATATACATGCATACACATAATCAGCAATGATTAACTAGAAATCAAAGTTTCAAAAACAGGATCATTTACAAATCTAAAATATGTGCAGTATTTTGTTTATGGAAAGCTACAATAATTAATTAAAGAAATCCAAATTGAATGAAGAGATAAACCTTTTTTATGAGACTCGATGCCAGGACAATTCTTCCCACGCTGACCTGTAAATTCAGTCCAAGCCCAAACAAAACACTAACAATACTCTTAGAGATTTCTACAAGCCAACTTCAAAATGGATAGGTAAAAGTAAAGAGATTTGAATGGCCAAAATAATGTTTGAAAAAGGAAAACAAAGCTAGAAGTCTCATACCGTGTGCGTCAAGATGTGTCACACAGGCACGGTGAAAAGACACAAGCATCCCTGGGCGGAGCAGAGAGTGCTGCAGACACAGATCCACACACAGGTCCACACATGGATGGTACACTGATTTGAAGAATGATACCACAGTGTTTCGGTGGAGGAAAGATGGCCCTTTCAGGCAGTTGTGCTGGAAAATCAGATGTCCACATTCAAAAAATAAATCAACCCCAATGTACATTTTCCACCTTGGTAAAAATTAATTCAAAATGGATCATAGGCTGACATGTAAGCATTAAACTATAAAACTAGTAAAAAAATAAAGGAGAAAATCTTCCTGACTGTACGTTACGTATGAGATGAGAAATATGATCCAGAAGACAAACTATTGATTATATTGGACCTCACAGAAATTTAAAACTTACTCTGTGAAAAGCCCTACTAAATCCACAGACTGAGGAAAAAATGTCTGTGTATCATATGCGGACAAAGAATTTGTATTCAAAACTCAGTAATAAGAAAAAGTACACATAATTTGGAAATGAGCAATGGATTTTAACAAATACTTCTCTAAAGGATATACAGAAGTAAATAATCATTTATCACTTTTGAAAATCCATTTTAAAACTACAAGGTTATGCCACTCCATACCTGTCACAGCATGAAAACACACCAGGTGCTAACAAATACTCAGAGCAGTAGGAACTCTTACGGGTTTCTTAGTAAGAATGCAAAATAGTTCACTCACTCCAAAAAATCCTTTAGAAATTCTTTCAAAGTTAAACATGCACTTATTATATGATCCAACAAAATCATTTTAGGTAAATAATCAAATGAAATAAAAACTGACATTCTTACAAAGAAATCCATATGCTCCAGCAGTGGTACCTGTGGTTACCAAAAATGCTTGATAACCCAAGTATCTTTCAATTAGTGAGTTGATAAATGAACTATTATATATCCAGAAAAGAGAAGGCTCTTCAAAAAATGAGATGAACAGATGATCAGTGGACACAACAGCTCAGAATGATATCAGATGCTCTACACTGAGTGAAAAACTCTAGACTTACAAAGTCATGTGCCGTGGGAATCCATCTCTTTAACTTTGAGGGTGTTTGTTTGTTTGCTTGTTTGCTTGTTTTTGAGACAGGGTCTTGCTCTGCAGTCCAGGCCTGCCTCGCACTCACGGCGGTCCTCCCAAGCACTGGGACCACAGGGGTGCACGACCAACCGACTATCTCCACAACATTCTAGACAAGGGAAGGACATGGGGGTGAAGAGGTGAGCAGGGAGCAAGGACGGTTTGAAAATAAAGGGTCTGTGTAAAAAAATAGGGAACGATGGGACCATTTTGTGTTTATTTGTGATGATAATTGAGTGTGCATTTGTCAAAACTCTTAAGAGCGGACACTAATATGAATTTTAGTGTATGTAAGTATAAAACTTAAATGTAAGAAAGTAGAATACAATACACACAAAATGTGGAAGAATTCGTGTTTTAAGAGCTCTGAGGTCCTCATGTTGTCTAAGAAGCTATAACAAATCTAGAAAGTGAAGAATGAGTATTATTCTCTCCATTTTTGTCTTCCCTTTGTGGGATGAGACCAGAGAGCATGGGTGGGTGAGATTTTTAATGACCTCTGTAGTGTTTCAATTCTTTTTTTGTCTTTTTCCTTTGTATCAGTACCGGGGATCGAACTCACGACTGCCTGAATTCTTTGTAAGTAGACTTTTTCATACCTGAAAACATCAAGAACTCTCATTCACTACTGGTGGGAATGCAAAATAGCAGGCCACTTTGGAAGTCTGTCGCTTTTTCTTAGAAAACCAAACACATCCATCCCACAAGATCCACTAATAACTCTTGCAAACCAAGATTAAGTGAAAAGCAGCTGCGTTCATGACAGCCCCAATGCACAAGCGACCAAGAGCGCCTTCCAGAGAGGAGCAGATCAATGTGGGACACACAAGGGCTGATCCAGGCATGAGGTCAATGTTTAGGTTAAAACGTCTGCACATTGTCATTAAACCTCCTCAAAACATCCTATGCCTCACTTCAAACTCACTATCCCGTTGTTTGGCCGCTTTCTGCAGCAGTTCTGGGTCCTCTTCCGTGAGTGTCTCTGGAAGTTACTACGGTGAATGGTACTGCAGAGTCCCTGCCCCTAACGGCAGGCTCCTGAGGAAAACAGCTGCGGGTCTCACCCACCGTCTTCACTGTCTCTGCCACCAAGTGGCTCTGGCTCCTCTCTCGTGCAAACGGACATGGCAGGTAAATGTTTTGCATTGATTCAGGGCATTGTGGCAGCCGCGACACAGCTGACAACACCACAAAGGACTTCCAGGATTGCTGCAGGAAGTGAACAAATGAGCTGAGTGTGTCTGAAGCGAGGGAGAGTGTTTCCAGGGTTAGCAGCACTGGCTTTCACTTCGGTAAATGCTTTAAAATGTAAGCATTCGCCTCGTCGATGCAATCGAGTATTTACTGAGTGCAAAAAGACAGAGGAACCCTCAGTGGATGCTGCTAAGTGGAAGAAGCCAGTCTCAAAAGGGTGCATGTTGTGCGATTCCAACTTTACCACATTCTGGAAAAGGTAAAACTCTGAAGAGAAAAAACTAGCAGTGGCTCCCAGGGGCTGAGCGAGGGAGGGATGGATGTGCAGAGCACGGAGGACTTCACAACAGGAAAACTATCCCGAGAACACAGTGATGAGGATACCGCCACCACGCGTTTATTCAAGATAACAGAACACGCAAGAGCCAGGGTGGACCCTGGCATGACCCATGGGCTGTGGAATAGCAATGTAAGACACTGCCAGGTCAGTTACACCAAATGAGTGGTTTGCTGCTAGGTGTTTATAGGAGAGGACCCTCGGGAGGGGGTGAAAACTCTATTTTTTTTCTGTATATGTGAAACTGTTTTAAAAATTAAAGTCCATTAACTTAAAAAAGCTATCCCTTACTTGTAAAATTAAAGGAGGGCATATATAATAATTTTAGATATAAGTTGATATACAATTACAATTTTTTTTTATCCTTTTGAGACAGGGTCTCACTTTGTAGTTCAGGCTGGCCTTGAGCTCACTTTTGCAGCCCAGGTTGGTCTTGAACTCTCAAGATCCTCCTGCCTCAGCCTCCTGAGTTGTGGGATTACAGGCGTGCGCCACCACACCTGGTTTACAATTACAATTTTAGTATGCACTATGTGTATAATTTCTGAAAGTAAGTCTCCTCTGACTGGCCCCTGCTACTGCATAACTTCAGTATAAACAGTAATTGTTACCTCCACAAGGCTCAAGGATGGGGCAAGGGGCCAGCACTGTGTTAGCGGCTCCAGTGCCCCCACTGGGCAGTAGGAAAGTACATGAACAGAGTGCTGTCCAAGCAGGGGAGGGCTCCACATGGGACCACTGATTCTCAAGAGTCTCCTGATCCCCACTCTCTGTTGAGGTGCCGGGAAACACGGATTTACTACAAGAGAAGCATGGTTGCCTAACAGGGTCCTTTGGGGATCAACTCTGCACAACCAGCAGAAACCCTGGGGAGCCAGAGGACAGGACTCTGATTCTGCTCTGCAGGAGAAGGAATTCAAATTCAGCTGTGGGAAGGCGGGGCGGGGGACTCCAGATACCCGGGGCCCAGCACACAGCATCACCGTCCTCCCCCCTCTCCAGGGCTTCCCGAATGGTGGCTTCCCCAGGTGGAGCCCAGTCTGCTCCCAGCCCGCTCTCCTGCTGCCTGGTGAGGCTGAAGAGCGCCGCAGGGCTTCTGCTCCCGAGCTGGACCGCTTCAGGGACTCCACCATACATTTTTAAATTTTTCGCAAGCAAATTGGCTCTCTCCCACACCACTGCTGCATTCTCCTCCATAATTCATGGCTCTGCTGGCAGCTCTTTGCTCCCTTAATCACCCTGACTCCTGGCTCTCAAACTGGGCCAACTGCAATCTTCCCACTTAAAACAGGAACCACGTTTGCTTCATGTTTATTATTTTATATTCCACTTATTATCCTAAAAGCTTCATCTGAGACTGCTAGTTCCATAAGACGTCTGAGAAGCATGAGTGTTGTTTATTCTTTGGCAAGATGCTAGGAATTTCCAGAGACTCCGAAGTCACAGCGGAGCAAGGAAATATCACAGATGCTTGCTGCACTTGGAAAGACTTTTCAGCCTTTCGTTACAGCTGTAAGATTTACACCCTTGGATAAACAAAGCACGGTGCATTAACATGATGGATCGCCACATGGCCATTTGAAATTACATGCACAAGATGGTCTCACGCACAAATGAACATACGTAAACATCTTAAATGCCATATGCAAGGTACAAAATCACTGATATGCGTCAGAGAGAAGTAAGCAAAGATGACGGTGTGGGATGAAGATCAATAAATAATTATTCGGAAGGATATAGAAATGGATTTCTGGGATGTGTTTGTATCCTATGAAACTGAGCATATTTAATACATAGGTGAGATTCCTACCAAGAAAAAGAACATTTCTCTTCCCAACTCCACCTTAAATCTTACAGCAATTTTCAAGATGTATTACTACTTTCTTATAGTTTTATAGAATTAAGAAGCTAGCCTTCCCCTGCCACCTCCCAGACCCAAATTTTTACAGTTTCAGCTGGCTTTGGAGACCCCGCCAGGACTGTAGCGCACTCAGTGTGCTGCCCGAATGTCTCTGTGCAACCTGCCGGGTTGAGCTGATTTTTAATAGCCTCTTGTCTTCACGGTCTGCCAAAACCAGTAACAAGCCTTCGTCTAGAGGAGCAGATGGTTAAGCTAGGATGCTCCACTCGTGTCGTGCTTGTGTGACACTTTGCTTATGCCATGTCTCGTGGCTGGTAACCCTACTTCCTCCTCAGGCATCTCCTGTGATCCTAACCTGGGTGTAACCCTTTCCTGTGCTTACCACAGAAATTTGTTAATACAGTTCCAGAGGGTGGAAAGGAAGCCCAGGCGTGGGAAGGACCGGTCCCTTCTGGAATCTGTGCTGGTCTCTCTCCTGGACTCTGGTGGCTGCAGCTGGCATTGCTACTCCGTGGTGTAAATGCAGCATTCTGATCTCTGTCGCCACCTGCACGGGGCACTCGTCGCTGTGCCTGTCTCTAAGTCCAAATGGCCTCCTTCATCTTTTTTTTTTTTTTTTTTTTTTTCAGTAGTGCATAATGAATGCAGGGCCTTTGCACTGAGTACATTCCCAGCCCTTTTTATTTTTCATTTTGAGGTAGAGTTTCACTAAGTTGCTAAGTTTCTAGGCTACATTTGAAATTTTAATCTTCCTGCTGTGCTCCAAGTGCTGAGATCACACAGCAGGCCAGATTGCCTTCTTGTAAGGGTGTTGGCCAACTCTAATCCAGGATGACCTCATCCTAATTTGATCACATCCACAAAGACCCTACTTCCTAGTAAAAGGATAGAGTCCCAGCTGGCGTGGATCAGGGCTTGAACACACCTTTCCGGCAGTTATGATTTAATCTGTAACACCCTGAGAGGCAGAGATCCATCTCACCAGGCTCGTTCACTCACTCACACATCCGACATCACTGATGGACCCCTGACTATTTCTGCAGCCCTATCTTTGACCGTGGCAGAACGGCCATGGACAAGGCAGGGCTCTGAGGGTGACTGTCAGCAAGAGATCAAACACAGACGCACGCCTTTCAAGTAAAGAGCACATGAGGAGAATATAACCACAGGTACCAGGACAGACGGTGAGGCGGAGTCAAGGTCAGAATTTCCACCATGGAAGTTTATAGTTAAATGAGGCATTTGGGTATCAGATGAGCACACAAATCCACATAAAAGGACAATGGTGATCAGTGATGCAGGGGACAGAACATGGACGGGGCCTCACCGGAAAGATCCAAGCGCAGAGCCTGGAAATCTCAACATCACAAGCTCCTAGAACGCAGTTCACTTCCTTTGTGTGAAAATGATCTGGTTGTGAAGTGACCAGCTTGTTCACCTCTATCATAAGTTTCTAGTCTTCAGGCGTTGGCAGCTCCTAGCTACCCGTAGGAAGTTTGTGAATGCCAGTTCTTAACACCCCATGAAAAATGTTAAAAGCAAACTGGCAGCGACCACCACAGCCAAGTTGGGGACCTGGTTGCGGCCTTGCACGGTTCATGCTGTTGCTTCTGTCCAGCTCCTCCCTACTCAGTGTGCAGGTCACACCACATCACCCAGGAGCTGGTGAGAAATGCAGGACCTCGGGCTTGGTCCAGACCTCCTGACGCAGACTTCGTTTTACCAAGATCCCAGGAAAGCCTGTTTGCTCATCAAAGATTAAGCAGCACTGTCTTAGGGCCCCCAAATGGCTACTACATATTCCCTCTTCTTAACACCTCCAACTCGACAGAGAAGGGAAGCAAGAGCTTACGTGCATAGGGAAAACCCAAAGAGGCATCTTTGTGGGTCTTTGGAGTTTTAGGAGGAACTGGGCCTGTTCAAAAATTAAAGACTCAGAGCCCATCGGTGAGTTCAGGTTATATATTTCTTTGCGTATATAAATACTTCAAGGCCACTGGAGGAAAGCTTCATAAATTGCTTTTCTTGGATGTTAAAGCAACATCTTCTCCTTGGAAGGCATTAACATACACCCAAGCAGGCCTGAGAACCAAGCCCATTTCCCACAGCTCCAAACCACAGACCTCACAGCAATCACTGATGACCTACAAACATATCATCGGGTAGGTAAAGTGATATGCCACCTTGTAGCTTAGAATGCTTTCTGTGAGAGGTTTCTTTGCTTGTTTAGCACCTGAATTTCAGATTCCCAGAAGAGCGTATTATCGGAGCAATCAGACAGAATACCAGGACCTACAATAAGACAGTGTCGACAGGTGTGTACATGTTCTCCATTGGTTACTGAGCGACCCCTACATCTGCTCATAGTGTGTCCCCACATTTCCAGTGTCTCTCATCAGAAACTAAATCAGCCCATGCTGTAGGCACTGTGTGACTCTATCCTCCGAAGGCTTGCAGATAGCTGATCATTTGGAAATACTGGTCATTAGAGGGAAGCTCTATAGCAGCTCATGTAGATTGCAGAAATCATTAAAAACCCCAAGAGCAGCGTTGTAAATTTCCTGGGTCTGCTGCACACTTCTAAAGCTTGTCACAGTGTATTTCAGTCTCCCAGGACCTAACACACGGGCAACTTAAATAATGCTTACCGAATACAATAGTTCTTCAAAGGCTTTCCAATAAATCCAAACTTAGAATACATTAAATTTTGGATACCTTAAAAGATGATGCTGTTTCTCAATCAGCAGGGTAGTGGACATATATTTTTTCCATTCTCATGATCTTCTACAGAAAAATAAACCAATCTCTATTGGATATTCATCTACATCAGGTCCACTGATTAAATGCATTAATGACACCCTGTCAGATAAGTTATTGAATAGTTGGACAGAGAAAAAGAAATAGGAAGATGAAGATAAACCACCATGATTCCCAAGCAGTCAAACTAAAAGTCAAAGACAACTTTAAGAAATCATAGCCAGCGAGTGCACACTTCAGGATTTACACTAGAGAAATAAACAGCTATGCAAAGATGTGGTAACGAAGTTGCTGGTTGCAGTCTGGGCTGTAGTAGTGAAAAACTGAAATAGAAGGAATGTCCATCAACATGAAAAAATGCAAATAATACTATTCCTGGCCTACAGAAAGGGATACTCTGCATCCTTCAAGGTTGTACGTACAATTCCTAGGTGAGACCAGCAGAGCATATGATCAACAAGAGAGGCAAACTGCAGAACAGTGTGCGTGGTGTGATCTTGGCCCTTTAACACAGATTCACATCCCTGTATTTGTAGAGAAATATCCAGAAGATGTACACCAGGCTACCCCTTGAGGGAAAGAGAGGCAGTGGTCATGTAGTTAATGTTTAGAGAGGGCATGAATGAGCTGGCTTTCGGCGTGCCTCACTTGATTACCTTGCCTAATTTTTTAAAGCAACTGTAGAATATCAGCACTGTCCTCACCACCTCGGTGCACATGCAGACCCTCAGAGAATATCTGACACACCAAGGACACAGCACAGGGTGAACAGGAACCCACTCCGTCCCCCTAAATCTTGGGGGTATACACTCCTAACCACTGAGCCCTGAAACCTTCCTGTAATACTTACATTTGCTTATTTGCAGCAGGCATGTACTAGTTTCAAAAATAGGAAATATTTTTAATTTTTTCTAAGCATCACAGAATGTCCCAGCTATAGGAAAATTCAATCAAGGCCCACTCATACCACAAAGGTAGTAGCAATGAACACCAGGGCCAAGGCTGGACATTCTGGTGTCCGTGTCATCATGGGACTTGCTCAGTGCTGGTAGCAGTGGCTCACAAGCTCCCCAAAGGGAGGTATAGTAAGGAGTGGTGGAGACCTTGGCATTCTGGGTGACTCAAGCCTCATCTAATTGTCTTGTGCAAATGTGAGGTTCGCATGGTCAGAACTTCTAATTTGTGAGAAGTCGTTAGAATTGCAGACATTTTAATATAATCTCAGCATTTTTAGCATTGAAAAAATTAAAAAGCTGTCATTACATGGGCAAATAGGATGGGCTTACAGGCTGGGATTAACCAGCGACTCGCACATGTATTATTACACATGCAGAGTTACATGCTCGGTGAGAGGAAGCAAGGATGTCCAGGACCCAGCATCCTGAGTCCCAGGCCAGTGTCCTTTCTACTCATGTCACTGCCTGGCCTCACCAGCTCACATCCTTTCTAGACCTAGCCCTACCACCCAAGGGGGCGTGCCAGTCAGAGAGGATGCCGCGTGACAGGGGAAAGCTTTCCCCAAGAGCAGATCTTTACCTCAGCAACAAGTTTGGGGAAAGCACCTGGGTCCTCCTCCTCCAGCTCCAGGGTGATAATAAGCCATCTTCTCTTGAATTTCCATAGAGTCTTGTGGTTCTCTTTCTGGAAACCACAGCAACCATGATGGGGAAGGCTGAAAAGCTGCCAGCTGAATATAGGATACTCCTACTTCCTGATAGACATGCTCTGTTTCATCCCAGCAGCCACCTGAGCTAGGAAATCAGAAGTATCTGTTGTCGGGGCTGGGGATTTAGCTCAGGGGCATAAGCACCTGCCTTGCAAGCAGGCGGTCGTGAGTTTGATCCCCGGTACAGATAAAAAAAAGTATCTGTGTCTGACAACTGCAGTCATTTCTAAGCTGTAAGCCATGGGCTAGCCCATGATTCTATAAGGCCGTGCAGACAGCGTTACAAGTCATTGCACACTGTCCAGTGGTGTTCAGCGGTGGCCTTGCAAAGAGCTATTGAGGAAAGTATTCCTTTTCCTTTTTTCTCTCAATCTTCCTGAAATCATTAAGCATTGATAGCAAAGTTTCTATTCATAGCTGACAGGATCTTAATGCTGCTTCATTTCCTAACTTCCCATTTTGCAGAGAAAGAGAGATGAGAGAGGAAAAAGGGGGGGGGGAGACTCACACTCAGATGTTAGGCTCAGATACCCGTCTGTTGAGAGAATATGGATAGTACTCTGGATTGCTTTTTATTACACAAGTTTTTTTATAGCTATTGTCTACTTACTATAAGTAGAGTTAGTTCTTAGCCATGTTCATTTTTATGCACAAAAGTAAGTTTTTTAAATGAGTTAATTATAAAGTGAAATGATGGAAAGAACCACACTAAATAGTCATAAGGAGGTTCGAAGGTATGAAATCTTCACAGCAGTGGTGGATGCAGAACCATGCATCTTGGCTGGAGGATGCTAAGTACAATGTGTTGTAATCTCATACAGAAGAAAGCGATGCGGGTCAGCTCCAGGCTGGTGCTGTGTGGTTGACTGTGATGCTCCCTTGTTGCTCATATTCCAGGAAGACATAAAAGCATCATCTGAAACTCTCTGGGAGAACCTTGAAACTCTGACAGGTTTCATCTGGTTTTTTGCAAACCAAACATTGCCAGGTGACATGGTTTACGTCGGTGGCCCCAGGCCTCATGCATTTGCATTGTGCATCTGTGATTGGTTCACTGTCTAGTGCTTGGATTGATGGTGTCAGTGCTCCACCCACATAGGGGTGGAGCCAGGATGTGATGTAATGGCAGGAAGAAGGTGTGTCTTGCTCTCTTGCCAGTTTTCCTGCTTGTAGTTTGCAGCCGCCATGAACTGCAGCCCTGCCATGCCACCCTGCCTTGGAGCCAACTGAGTATGGATTGAAACCTCCAAAAACTGTAAGAAATAAACCTTTCCTTTCCCAACTTTGGGCTTCAGATGTTTTGGCTCAGTAACGAGTAAAAAGTAACTAAGACACTAGGACATCAAAGAACTCAAAATTGTAATCGAGTCTCCCACGTAAAGCGTAGGTACTGGCCTTATTATTAAACAACCAACTACTAGATTCCAACTCTATTTGCCTAGTGAAATTATCTTTTTATTCTTGGAAGCTGTTAATGATAGTGACCTTCAAAATAAAAATGGCATTAATTAGTGGGAAACATACTTAGCAGAATCCAGCAGAAACAGCCTGACATTCATATAGCTAGAATTAAAAATAACCAAAGAGAACTTCTGAGTGGAGTTCACTGTATCACTTTGTGATTTCCACTCTTCTAACTATGAAAACTAACCAAAAAGTTCTGATGTGTTGTTGTCAATGGTAAGGGTATTTAAAACCCTAGCATAATACTGAGGAATTAGCAAAATGCAAAATCAAATTGTCTATTCAAGATGAACAGGGCTAGAGAACAGTGGCTTAAGCACTTTCCTGGTAAGCACAAGGTCATGAGTTTGATCCCCAGTACCAAAACCAAACAAACAAATCAGAAAAAAAAAGATGAACAGAAATGTATTTATATGTGCACATATAAAATAACACTTCAGTTAGTGATAGCATTTAAATGGGTATTTTTGTTAAGTTTTCCCCTTTTATATTTAGATATTACTCACAATATTCAATAAAATAATAGAATTTGGCAACTGTTATTTACATAGTGCTTTATATTGAGATTATTTATAATTTATTTCTCAACAATCTTTCTTCCTCCCAAAATGTAACATACTAGTGAGACCATAGAAATAAAAAAAAACAAATCCTGCAATGTATGTCAAAACCAACAGCAACTACAAGTGAGTGTGCTTGAGAGAGAGAGAGAGAGAGAGAGAGAGAGAGAGAGACGGAGACAGAGACAGAGATAGAGACAGAGAGAGAGAGCCAGGAGGATAAAGTATACATAAACAATAGGTAAGATTTAAAAAATGGGAAAAAATAACTGAGGAAACTTTATAAAATATTCTAGAGTTCTTTATATTTTTCTTGAAATTTACAAGTTTCTTATATCAAAATAAAATGTTACCAAAATGCTTAGATTGCGTAAAATTGAGTATTCAGTTGAGCACTGAGTCTAACCAGCTCAGTAAAATTGGAAAGTCTGTCTTTAGAAATGAAACGTTTTCAATAAAACGCTTTTGTAGTATTTGGCCCTTGTAATAATTTTTGGCTAATGCAATGCCGTAAGCAGCAAGAGGGAGTGATCTCATGGCACTCCTTGTCCCGTTCATCAGCCCTGCACATTTTCCCACACGTCCCTCAGGGTGCTGAGACATCAACTCTTACAGGTAAAACTGAAGCTTCCTGGGCTCTCCGCCCTCACCTCATATCCTGCTTCCTTCCTCAGAAGGAGTACTTATCCTAAGTCATAGGTGGCATGGCAGGGCGACGTTAGAACCTTGGAGTGGGGGTGTCCGTCTGCGTTGCTGTGGTCAGAGTGTTTTTTCTAATGTAATGAATGCATGTAAGTCCACATGTTCAAGACTTACTCCCGCAGAGGTGGCAGGACCTTTGTCAGGTGACAGGGCCCTCCAGGCTCAGCTGTCACGGACTGACTCATGTCATCCTCCCAGGAGCAGGTGTGTTATGGAAGAGAGCTTGGCCCCTCTTGTATTCCTCTGATTGCTTGCTTTTCTGTCTGCTGCCACAGGAAGCTGCAACAAGCAAGCCCTTGCTGGATACCAACCTCTCAGCCTTGGACTTCTCCACTTCCAAAGTATCAGAAATAAAATCTGTTTTCTATGAGTTACTCGGTCTCTGGTATTTTGTCTTTTTTAATTCTTTGGGCTCTTAAACAGTTGTTCAGTGTAAGCATCAACCCATAACATTTTAGCCCAAGATTTTTTTAGTCTGTATGAGTTGGTGTTAGTCTGTATGTTCTAGCTCATTAATTGTCCCTGGTATATAGTATAAATAAATACTGTATATAGTATTTAGTACATATATTTAGTATAAATAAGCAGAAATTTATTTATTCATTCTCCCACTGCTGATTATTTAGGTTGGTTCCAGTTTTTCATAACTACCAAAAAATGCCTGGTAATAAACGCCCATGGGCATGGGAAATTTCTGCAAAGCATCAGTTTGCAAAGCATGGTTAACTTGGGAATCACTACAATCCTATCAGTGTCTGCAAGGTCAAACCTTATAATAACACTGAGTCATTACTTGATTAGTTCCTTCTGTCATGCTTGCACTGACAGTGTCTGAATTACTTTTCCATTGTTTGAACAAAATGCTGGGCACCCATAAGTTAAAGTAGGAGAAGTTTATTTTAGCTCACAGTTTGTAGAAGTTTCAATCCACAGTCAACTGGTTCCCAGGTAAGCTGACATGGCAGAGAGGCACTGCAGAGGAGAAACAGTCCATGGCATGGTAGGCAGGGACAAGCAATTCTCCCTCTTCTTTGTCTTTCTATTCTATCCAGGTTACCAGACTATTGGTTTGGTGCCACCCACACCCAGGTGTCTTCCCTCTTCAGCAGTTCCATGGTCCTTACCCAGAATTATGCTAAACCAATCAGAGGACTAATCTAGTTTCACATACACACAACACAGTTACCTCCCCAGAGCCTCACGTATGAGTGCATGAGGATGGAGGGGGACATCTAGATATACACCATAACAGATAGTTAAGATAATGGTGGGTGAGACTGCTAGGGCTCAGCATCAAAGAAGGCCAAGATACCAAACTCCCCCAGTGGCCGTTACATACTTCACCACCATACATTTACAAGGGGAAAACAATGGAAAGAAATGAGAAGAAAATTAGTAGAGGATGAAGTAACTGCTGACTCTAATTAATTATTGCAAGCCTGTGTGAGATTATGAAGTAGTGATCAGATAAAAGTGTGTACTGAACACTTTTGCTGCACATCCAAGGAGGATGCTGGTCTTGGAGGAAAGTACTATGTGATTATCTCAGTTGCTAGCCGAACAAGCCGTTCTTTTCAGGGAACACCCTTCCACTTGAAAGAATTCCTGACAGACTGTGAGGCTCAGAAGGGGGCTCTTGATGCACAGTCCCTTGGCGAGGTACAAAGTGTGCCCGCAGCTTCCAGAAAAGCAATGAGCTGTGTCTATTCTCAATGACGAAGCTTAAGCTTTCAAGCAAAAGTCAGAATTTTTGAAAATGTGTGCCTACCACCAGAAGCCTGACAGCTTCCCAATAATTAGATTTTCCCTGGCAGATTCAGTGGAGACATTAATAGATATGATTCTTTGTTGTTGTTGTTTTATAGGCAGAAATATGTCAACATTTAGTTAGTTTGACATTGTCATAATGCAATACCTGAGGCAAGCTACTTATGAAGAGAGTGAGGCTTGGGAGGTTCAAAGTCATAGAGCCAGGACTGGCCAAACTCTAGTGAGGACCCACTTAGCCCCACTGGGTCATGACAGATGATCAGTAGAGGAACTGCGTGGAAAGGATCAGTTACCTCACCACCACAACAGGAAATGGGAGTTGTGTGGAGCTAGGCTCAGAATTTCATAATAATCTTCTCCGGGGAATCTCAAGAGATTCCACTGAACAACCTTAATCTCCTTCCAGGAGCTGCCAGGTGGCCCACCTCGTAAATGCCCCATGCTGTCTCCCACCACCAACCCTGGGGACCACACTCCCAACACAACAGTCTCCTGGGAGCAAACCTCAGTAGCCATGCAGGGCTCCTGATCAGCACAAGTTCCACAGTTATCATCCAAGTCAGTCATCCAAGGCTCAAAAGAGACCCCTGGACTTCACTATAACAGGAAGGAAATTTCACTAAAATGCTTTCAGATTCCACGTTTGTAGTAAGTGGTAAGAAATCACCACACGTCAAATTTGGTATAATATCAAAGAAGAATGGCCACAGCAATCTGTTCAATGGGATTAAAATGTTTCCCCCTGGATTCCATGTGTATCTCCCCAGGCTTCAGCCAAACAGCATTCACAGCCCAGTGAATGCAAATGCAGACAGGAGGCCACCCTTTTCCCTCTAGCCAGACATTCCAAAGATGTGCAAAAGTACAAAAGCTGCCACTCATTTCACATGGGATGATTTTTTTTTTTTTGGCTTTTTCCTTTTTATCAGTACCAGGGATCGAACTCACGACTGCCTGCTTGCAAGGCAGGTGCTTATGCCGCTGAGCTAAATCCCCAGCCCCTGGAATTTGAAAAATGTGATTCTTAAAAAATCCATTATTTATATTAACATGTATTACATGAGTTGATTATTATCTTGAGTGAACTGAGGAAGGTGTTTATAATTTCCCAGTTTTAATTTCGAATGTGGTATTGGTTGCTATAACCCACAGGAGCATCTACGATGTGTACCTCAACCAGCAGGAATGGGGTGACCCTCCCCCTAGATCCTGCCAAATAATTCTCTGTCCTGGTTGCTTCACATCCTTGCGGATCTGTCTTTATTCAAGAGCACCGCATAAAACAAAAGACCAGCTGTATAAAGTGGTTTCTTAGAAAACGAAGAAATATTCCTTGTGAGTTAGCTCCCTGAGGTCAGCCACTCTGATGACGGTTGGGGCTAACCAGGCTGTCCTGCTAACGTGAAGGGAATACTAATGCTTCTTTCCTGCTATAGACTGTTTCTACCTATTTACCTAAGCAGAGGTGTTCTAATTCTTTGAGTTCCAAAATCTCAAGAACCAATGTATTCAGAAAATGGGTGAATTTTTTAAAAAGTTAATGTTGGTAGTTCTGAATAAAGGGCTTCACCAGGGGAACGAGGAAGAAAAATGTCGTTCTTACAAACAAAGACATTAATTCCATTTCTAAAACACGTGTACTTACGTGTTTAACAAGGATTTATGTGCCATTAACAAGGATTAAATTGAGATTTCACGTCCAGTCTGGTCTTTAGTTTCACCCAGACAAGGTATTTTTAAAGACTATAAAGCTACTGTAAATTTGTCATATAGCACATAAATGCTGCCGTGGATGGCCAGGGAGGAACCAAGTGGAGAGTTCAAAAAGAGATTTTTGAAATGAAGAATTTTGCGCTTTGCCACCGACATGCCTGAAATTTCACCAGCAGCCAGTGTTGCAGTTCCCCTCTCTTTATGCAGCCTTAGAAATCAACTTCACGTCCCAGCATCTGGTGCCTCGGGAGGCTGGGAACGGTCACATTCGCTGAAATGACTGTAAGTGCTCTTATTATGTCTCCCATCCCTGCCAATTTGGGCGGTTTGTCCAAGGAGGCCGGTGCTCAGAGGGTTTGCATAATGTGTCTGCAGCAGGAGGGGCACTTTCCCCCAGTGGTGGCCTCCACCGAGCTATTTTACCAGCGTGTGGCAGACGTGCCCGTCACCGAACAGTCTACCCTACATGTCAGTGCACAGATGGGGCTGCCCCTGAGCCACGTGACCAGTGTCTTGTGGGCTGGCCAGGCTGTGGAGTGATGCAGGAAAACATCACCTGAGTGGATGAAGGCTTTGTGTCTAATGAATTACCAAAGAACCAAGAAGACTACAGAAGATCAATTTTCTTCCAGAATCTTTTGAGAATGTTTAATTTTTAAATGAAAACTTTCACTGAAGCATCATTTGGGGTGGTAGAAGGCAGTATTTGAATTCCTGTAAAAGATCCCACAGAGGTTCTGTCCCATTCTTGGCTTCTGAGCCCCAGTCGGGGAAGCCCAGTCCAGTCTGGGCAGAGGACACTGTCCTAACCCATGCTGTCCAGCATGGCAGTGGCCTCTGGCCCCTCAGATATCCCTGAGTGTCTGAAGAGTGGCTTATGCTGATATGGGGCTGAGTTTTAAATTTCGTTTAATTTTAACCAGTTTAAATGTAAATGGTCACATGTGACCAGTGGCTCCCACCACATCCACCACAATGAAGATCACGTGGAGGGCACTGAGGCAGGTGGACTCATGGACTCTGACGGCCCAGTTTAAGCCATATGCTATTCCTTGTTAGCTGTGCGATATCAAATAGATCAGTCAGCCATCTGAGCCTGAATTTCCTCATTTGTGTACACACACACAGATATACACACACGAACATATACCCATGTGCCATGCACACACACCAGTGTATACATTCATGCTTAATCCTTACAACTGCTCCAATCCCAGAGGCGAAATTTTTATCCCTTCCTGACATATCCAGTACTCGCACAGTGCTCAGGATAACTTTTAAAAACCAGAAGAAAGAATCGTGAATGTTCTCAACATTAAAAAAAAAGATAAATATCAGAGGAGACAGATATGTCCATCCTGATTTATACATTACACAGTGTATACTTGGATGGAGTGTCACATAGAACCCCGTAAATATGTGCAAGCTTTATGTCTTTAGGTATCAGTTAACATAGATTCAGGCCACTAAGAGCTAAGTATTTGTTACTTGTCCTATGCAAGTTTCTAGTCAACATTTATTTCTATTTTTATAACCTGCAGGTAACAAATTCAGCACATGCAAGACTGATGGGCTGTTTTCTCACAACACTCCCCCTTCCTTGGGCTCCCTCAAGCCAACAGAAGACATCCACCTGCTCAAGCCGGAACTCCTCGCCCCACTCACCCCTAGGTTCAGGTTCTCTCCACTAAATTCCCTCACACTGCCTGCTCTCCTCGGTGTCCACCACCATAACTGTGTCCCTGAAACATGTCAGAGCTCCCATCTACAGCGCCTGGGACGTGATTCTATTAGGAAACAAAGTATCTGTAGACTTAAAATCAAGCTCCCTGCAAGTCACGCTGGACCCCGGTGCTCCTCGCCTTCAAAACAGAGATAGCGGATAGGAAGGATGAGGCCACGGGACAGGCAGGGATGAGACTGCAGTGGTGCAGAGGAAGCCAGGAGACACTGAGCCCGCTCAGCAAGCCCCAGGGGTGAGGCGGAGGTAAGGAAGGTTCTTCCTGCCTCAGAGGGGGAGAGCCATGAGCTCCAACTTCTGGGCTCTGGATCTAGCAGCCTGTAGTTATCTGATCTTAAGCCAGCTAGCATTCTAATTGATTTCGGTGATGCGAGGACACCGACATGCTGAATGCTGCCACATTCTCTACGCTGAAGCTTGGGCGGTCGTGTGAAAGGTGGAGCTGTCCTCAGATCTCAGCATAAAGCCTCACAGTGCCCCCCACTTCCCCGCCATGCTCTTAGGACACAGTGCAGCCTAGTCTGTCCCCTGCTGGCCCACCCAGTCATCTACCCCTAGGCTGACCACCCTACCCCTACTTCCTACGAACACCCAATTCTGATATTCCTAAATCAGGGGCCAACTGAATTAATCAGAGTTTAAATGCTAGCAAGTTTTTAAAAGATGACTCAGTTTCTCAGGTTAAAAAACAACATCACTCACAACAATAAAAACAGCAGTCTTTCCTTATTACCCAGTTCATTCTTTCAAAGCCTCCCGCCCCTCTGGCCTTGAGCCCTGCTGAGTCACGGGCACTCAGCACTGGAAATGACCAAGGAGGGGAGGAGGACCTGCCTTCCGTGGATGGTCATCGTGTGTCAGTGAATGTGGGAGGAAGAGGAAAGCTTGGAGAGCACAGTCCTGACTGTCACTTGGCTTCAGGTCAAGACGACAAAACAAGGGTTCGGGATTTTAGAGGAAAACATCATCAACATAACAGCTAGCTCTCCATCGGAATGGTTCCCAGTTTTCAAGCACAAGGATCAGGAAAGGGGAGTTGGTAGCTGCCACAGATGCTAAAGATGGTTCTAAGGCAATTTGGAGAGAAAAGTAAAGGTGTATAAAGAGATAGAATACTCACAGCCAGTGTGGTAAATAATTGAGCACTTGGTGGGTGTGTGGCTCTTTGCCCATAAGGGTCCCGCACTCTGATTGCTAAAAACTTTTGCTACCTATTGAATCCCATTTCCTTCTTTTGTCCTGATTCCCAGGAGTCCCTGTGAATCTGCTCAAATACGGCCAACAGCAGAGTCATGCCCAGCTCGCTCAACCCTGTCTAGAGGTAAATTAACCTGTGCAGGCACCGTCCTAATACAACAGGAGGGGAAAATACAGCTCTGTTTCCTCCTGAGACTAGGACAGGAGCAGGAGTGAGAGAAAGCTGGAAATAGGATTTGGCTTGCAATATAGTCAAATCCATGCTAACACAGTCTAATAAAACGGGGTTCCACAAAGTATTGGAGATAAAATTAATGCACCAACTCATTCAAAACACTCATAGCTCTTGACATTGCAAAATGTGATCAAGAAAACTCTTTTAATCTGCAGGCATCAAATAAGGCATCTACTTTCCAAAACAGTGCTCCAGTAGACTTTCAAACCAAGACAGGGCTTTTTTGTATTTTATGTGTTTTATATCCAGTGCCTAACAAAGTCATTGGGCAAGGGAGGTGTACAAGTCCCTGTAGCACGGCCACTGAATGAAGGTACCCGCCATTGCTGCTGGGATTTGAAAAAAAAAAAGAGAGACAGACCAAACCGTCCATTGACTGAGTGATTACTGTTCCAAGCCCTTCACACATTTTCTCATTTACTCTTAAAATCGCCAAGTCTGCTAAGTACACTAATTAGCTTCATTTTCCGATGAAGAAAGTGAGGATTCACCAAGTAAAGGGCCCTGACAAGTGGTTCAGTTCAACCCAAGCCTGTGAGATCTCTCAAAGCTCCTTAGCTGAGTTGGTCTTGAACCAAGGTAAGGACCAAAGTCAGATGAGTCAGGTGCTCGCCCTGAAATGGACAAGCCTGGGTTAATTTACAAAGCAACTCAACGCACAGACCACAGTCTTTTACCTCCAATCACTGTACTTTCCCCCACTCGTGGCACATATGGAAAGGAAGGAATGTTTCTCTCTCCCTACTTCCAGAAAGCTAATTAAGCAAGTCATAATCAACAAGCATACACAACACTGACTTTCTCCCTGTTATGGCTTGTGTCTGGAGTCCCCCCAAAACCTCATGAGGTCATGGGGGCAGGCTTTGCAGAGGCAGCAGAACCTAGGGTTTGTGACTGGTTCACTGTCTAGCGCTGGGACTGGGGGTATGAGTGCTATACCCACTGCAGGACAGGACATTATAAGGGAGAAAAAGAGGCTTGTTTTCTGCCACCATGAAGGGTTGCCCTGCTGCCATGTGCCTTGGAACCAGCCATTATGAACTAAAACCTCCATAAGCTGAAAGCTAAAAAATCCTTTCCCCCTTTAACGTTGGATGTTGGGTATTTTGTCTTTTTATCTGAGCAGCAAGAGAAGAGTAATTAACATAGCCAGTGTACACAGAACAAGCCCATACTTTCCCCCCTGATTTCACTGTTCTTTTCTTCATGCTCACAGTGGTAATCGGTGGTGATAGTGGGTAGATTTACTCTCCCATCCCAATGGTTGTTCAATTTGTCTTTGACATGAACCATTGAGACCTTTTTAATGTTATTTAAAGTATGGATGGAAGTATTAGAAACTCATGTGTATTGATGCAATCTAAATTAAAATTGTGCATGCTTTATATATATGTTGTCAAGCAAATTCCTCAGCTTGTACTCGCTGCTCCCCCAAGCAGACTGGGACCCTCAATCCCAGCTCCATATAAATTCTCAGGCTCCCACTGTCTAGGCCACACTAGAGATGGCCAGTCCCTCGCTCGAGCTGCATATTCATGCTTCTTGCTGTTCTCAGTCTGGCCCCATGCAGTTTTTACAGTCGTCCTTTAGCCTGTCCAAAGCCACCTTGCACTGGGTCTTTGGTTCCTGCTCCTGAGTCCTGGGTACCTGTCACAGCTCACCTGGAGCAGCTGCTGCAGCAGCAGCAGCAGCAGCAGGGAAAGAAGCGGCAGTGAGGTGCAGCCCCTGGAGCCCATGGCTGTGTAGGGCTGCACAAGATGTACCCAGCCTGTGACCTTACCCAGAACCAGGAACTCGCTTCCCAGATAGGGGCATCTTCTCCACTGCCCTCGGGGCACGCAGGCCTGGACACACAGTCCCAGCTTGCTCCTCCCTGCTCTGAACTTCTTGGATTTCTCAGTGAGTGGCAGTGTGAGGTGTAAGGTGTAACCGCACCTTCCGTGCAGGTAGGAAAGCAAATGCCATGGTCATGCATGGATGCAGAGCCCTGGCTGGCGCTGACCTCAGAGGACAGTAGCTCAGCTCCTGCGGGAAAACGAGAGTTTTGTTTCTTTGTTTCTAGGCTGGTTTTTATTTTCCAAGTAGAATGCCTAGCAATCTCTTTCTATAGCAGAATATTTTAATAGCCATTTCCTCTCATCATTAAAAACTGAAAAATGACTGAGAAATTAGGATCAGGAGATGGGTGAGGAAGAAAAATATATGACTGAAGTTTTTACTTTGTAAGGCATTTTAAAAAAGAATCTTCATTCCAAATATGTCTGGGCCTTGGAGTTCAGACTTCGTCTTCTGGAACCTCTTTTGTGTTTAGCTCTCTGCCATTCTGGGGCTTAGAACGAGACAGGGGAGATGGTGGGAAAGCCCTGGATGTCAGGTTCTGGGGAAAGGGACAGTCACCATTCTGTTTTATCATTGCTCAAGGTTAAAATGAGCAAGATGTGAGCCATAAGTGGAGATGCATGGATGTGGCTTGCCCCGGTGTGCCCTGATTCCTGTACACTCTCATTTAAAATATTGCTAATGTTTGAGCAGATGAAACGGAAGGGAACTTGCTCGGCTTACTGTACATGCTGAGCTCTTTGAGCTGCTGCTGCATATATAATTGTATAATTTATTATTTTAATTCAGATTAACAGTTGACTGTTGGAAAGAGTCATAAATGTGATCGTGAGGTCTCTCGATATTTCCTGTGCCTAAAGAGAACCAGAACGGCAGTGATCAAATTTACAACTTTGTGCTGGATTTCAGAGTGCAGGGTTGTTTGCACAAGGTCAGACTATCGAAAATGTAAGTCAGACTCGCTAATTTGGGATTTGTAATTCAGGTGAACTGAGGCCCTTTGAATGTTGGAGAAGTACAGGTGGGGGACCCCTGTGTTACATTAATCCAGGGGATTAAAATGTTGGAGGAGAACGGCAACAAATTCCTCACACTCACAAAGGTATCTGTACGTGGAAGAGTTAGTGAATGTTAGCACAGGAATCTACTGTCACATCTGTGCCAAGCTGAAAGAGGATCTCCTTTTCCATTTTAATATATTTTGAGAAGCAAATTATTTTTGTATTTTCAGGCTTTTAAAAATAATGAGGCAAAGGTCAATCATCCATCAGGCAATCCTTTTCCATTGGATTGTGGTCCTGGAATTCAGCTGCTGGCTTCCAGCTGCACGTCTGAGTGAGTCTGAATTAGGAGGTGTCTGTCGCAAGCATCTGGCCTGCCAGTGACAATAGGCCGGTGTTTCTTTCTGTCCTTGGAAATACAGTACAGTACAGTATACCTTATGGCCACACGGTGGCAGCTAGCAGCTCCCTGCATGTTGAGAAATGTGATTTTCCCCTTTAGTGGAAGATGCAAAGAAAGGCAGGAACTAGAGCAAAGCAGCCAGACTCAGCCCTGCAGTCTCAGAGCCCAGGTGCTGACCTTCTGGAGCGCTCCTCACTTTGCTCTGTGATAGTGAACTCATCAGGAGTGCTTTGCAGAGAACACTGGCCTTGTCTCCAAGTGCCCACGTAAATACAGTTCCACAAATGCCAGTGCTCAGAGTGATTCTGAGTGTTATTTTCAGGGTTGTTGGTCAAGACAGCTTCAGCATGGTCATTTGCTGTCATTTCAGGGAAAAGAATGCTCCATGGAAGGTTCGTCCTTGCCCAGGACTTGGTGACAAGGATCTTTACTTGAGACTCTAGAAGCACTGACTGCCCCACACTGAGCTGCAGTGCTTGGGAGGTCTCAGGACTCCCAAATATATGAGAGCTGATCTGGCCCTCCAGGCTACATCTCAGCCCCGGTCCGCCCTCTCCCACCTCTGCCTGCCGATATCAAGTGTGGGGGAGGAAGACTTCCGGTGGCCCAGTCCCTAGACCCAGCTCACCCACCTTGGCCCCGTAGGGGAAGGGTGTCTTCTTTCTTTCCACCTTAAGAAGCCACATGAGAACATCAAGAAAATTGTGGCTAAGGAATGAGCTTAGCAACACGCATGTTCCCCAGTCTGTTATCCAGCACCCCTAAAGGCTGAGGCTGGCGGATCACACGTCTGAACCCAGCTCAGGCAATGTAGCGACTTAGGGAGACCATGTCCCAAATAAAAACCAAAAAGGAGAGGGAGCCAGGGGATGTCGTTCAGTGTGAAGGCCTGGGGTTCAACCCTCAGCATGGAAATGGAGAGGGAGAAAGGAATGAACCATGTGATTGCACCCCAGTATACAGTTTACCCCACTGTCTTGCTGAAGTTCATTAGGTTTCACATTAGAAAATTTAACATTTATATGTCCTGGTTTATTTTCAAAGGCTAGGAAATGTTTTTGTCTTGTTGTAATTGTGTTAGTAGTCACACAGACTGATCAGGAATTGTGGTTTCCTATGGTTAGTGTTCTGAGTCAGCCCCAAGAGCTGGCCAGAAAAAGTCCTTTGAGAGATTTTAATCTCATCCCCTGATTTTCAACTAATGGTTGTAGATGATCAATTAGAGAAAAACAAAGCAATAAAACTGCCAAATACAACAGACCCGAGTCTTCCCCATTGTTTCCCAGTATCTTTGCAGGCTGATAATATCGATAGCTGAGCTCGCTCTTCAGCTATTCATCTATAACTAACTGAAGCTTTCTCTGCAGTCATTTATGTGCATAAGTTTTTAAGTCTCTCCAGTAAATGAGAAGGCTGAAGAAAGGAGAGAGATCTAACAGGCTGCTTAGCTGACTTCCCCACCCCGAGCACCTAAGATTAAGACACACTTCTGTCTAAAATCAGAGCATCTTCAGCTAACCTTGCTGGGCCATTTTATTCTGACATAAATAAGAAACATTTCATTATATTTGGAAACCTGAAAGCACTCCAGAAACAAGTGAAGTCTTTGTCTTTTGTCTTCTGGCTTTATTGAGGCAGGGAAGAAGGCAGTGGGGGGGCCCTGGCCACAGGCAGCGTGGACCTTCTATACTGGCCAGGATGGTGGGGAGGGGGAAAATTACCACCATGGCAGAGGAGAGTCCCAAACCTGGAATTTAACAGTATGGATGCAGGGAAAATGGGTCCAGGTGGTTATGTGTTCTAAGAACTTTAACTGCTGAGCGACAGCCAGCCAAGTGCCGTTAGGGTTGGAGAACACCAGCAGTGCTGAAGCCAGCGGTTTTCTCAGTAGCCACAGTGCGTGTGGAGGAGAAGGGGGTGTTCTGCCCCCTGAGATGCTAGGAAAGGAGGCTCCACATCCCAGGATCTTGAGAAATTACAGACTGACTCAGAGGTCTGCAGAATGGCTCATAATTGAGTAGCAAGGCATGAAATTGTGCTAGCCTAATGTCACCTAAAATTACTCATGATTATTAGTTTCCTCCTGCAGGGCAGAAAGGTGTGATAACTTCCTCACCCACCATGGGGGTCAGGGCCAAAATTCTTGTGACAACAGATAGATTAACAAGAGAAAAGCATGACAAATGTATTCCGTAAAAGGTTTGTGACATGAGAGCCTTCAGAAGTGAAGGGCTTTGATGCCCAGAGAAACCTGTTCCTATGCTTGGAGTGACGAAGCATGGGCAGCTAAGTGGAAATGAGAGTGCTCAAAATAATGTGCTGAGCTGAGGCCGGGGGCATCCCAAAGGCTCGCTATTGGTATCCTTCACGGCAGTGCTCCTCCACTCCCCTGAGCCTGGGGCAGAATCCATTCCAAACCAGGAGCTTAGCACCCTATTATCAGATGTATGGGTCCTGCCCCGCCCTTCCCTGGCCGCTCTCTTACAAAAGGCAGGGAAAACATCGTATGGTCTTCCAAGTGTAAGAAACTGAAACTGTAAATAAGATCCAAAATCTACAACAGATATTGTGAAGGGGAAAGAAACTGCGCAAGGAAAGAATAACTGGGATGGATGAAAGGTAAAAAGGGGGAAAATATATATGTATATGCATATATATAAATGATAACTGAGATGATGATTTTAGTTCATTAAAAAATGGTTTGTGCTTCTATTGTCTGATGCAAGCCGTATCTTGTAATCCGAGCAACTACTTTGAAAATAATACACAATATATTAACCATTGTTAATTTCCTATTACTTTGTTTTGAAATTCCATGTCTTTTTTTTTTATTATTATTATTTTTCTCTCTCTTTAAAATAAAATGTAAAGGCAAGGGAAGTAACATTTCCGGGTTTTACGTCTGGCTCTGAGGGAGAGGGGTCTGGTTTCTGTGATACCTTGGGACAGAGGAATTCTAATTTCTGTGGCCCCCTGGGGGGAGAAACTGGAACTGGAGAGAAAAGGGGCAGAGGTCAGGGAGATCCTGCTTCCTAGGCCCGTCCTCTGGGCCGCAGTGTTCCCCATGTGTGCAATCTAAACCCCAACTCAAGCTGGGACAATTTTCATTATATTTAAATTCTACATATTTTATAATGTTATTGCACATAATCCCTTACATGTGAAACTGACACGGACAGGGATATTTAAATCGTATTTTGTTACACTGGGCATCTACAAGGAATTTCTTCTTACAAAATCCTGCTTTGTGTAACTTTCCCGAGGGCAGTATACTCCACACAGGGCAGTACATTACGATACAGAGCCGGTCAGTGAATGGGAGAGGAGCCTTAGCGGCAGCTACAGACATCAAGCCACTGGATACTCCGACGGCAGAGTAAAGTCAAGGATCTTCCTTGTGTCTGAGGCCAGGCAGTCTTTGGATTCCAGTGCAAACCTTTTTATCTGATTTGAAAACACTGGGTCATAGTCACAACGTAAGAAAAGCTTTTGTCGCCACCTCGTGGATGGTAAAATAACAACAGTTAAAATTTTCCCATTTTCTGTAAAGACGTCTAGCATGGTTCATTTCCAAACTCAAAACGAAATTAGTTTTAAACCTCTCACCACTACACCACAATTTTGTAGACTCCACAGTTCATGGCACTACCAGAGATAAGTTTAGAAAAGAGAAGCAAGGAGTCTTGCAGAGTATTTGCAAAAGATGCGGCCCAATAACCAGCTGACTTCCTTGAAAGAAACCTGAGTCACTTCCGGACAGGCAAGTTAGGGTTTGATGATGTTCCTTTAACTTGGTGCCTAGTGAACTTGCATTGTGCCCATTCACCTGCTCCTTAACATCGTTTGGGAGACCAGGATTCAAGCAATTTACACCAATGCTTCTCTGGATGTATCTAGCAGCGCTAACCTGCGCCTTGGTCATGCACACGGCTTAATGTGAGCAGAGGCATTGGAACAAAATTTCATCCTAGGCAGTTCTTTGACATAATCAAGAAGAAAATAAAGACAAACTTGGAAAGAGGACTCACAAAAAGTAAATTAAAACTGTGCCAGAAAAATACAGTTATTTCTCTACAGTTTAATTACTGTCAAGGAATGAAAAATCCAAGTTCACAAAAAATTACATGAATTCCCTTTTCATAAAGAAGCAAACATACACTCTTGATGATAGCAAATAAGCATGCTGAATATTTTCAGGCTACTTTAAATGTTGTCCTGAACATGTACATAAATAACACTGGTTCTGTTACCATAAAATACAGTACCACAGTTTCACATTTTTATGTAATTCAAATAAATGAACATAGACACATAAGGAAACACAATACTTCTATCATTGTTTACTAGTGATTCTTATATATTCCTGGAAAATAGTACTACTGCAAACCATCTTCCTTTTTAAATTCTGTTTCATTTTGTTTTTTGAGACAAGGTCTCCCTATGTAGTTCAGACTGGCCTTGAGCCCACTATTTAACACAGGCTGGCCTGGAACTCACAAGGATCCCCCTGCCTCAGCCTCCTGAGTGCTGGGAGGACAGGTGTGCACCACACAACCAGCAACAAATTCCTTTCTGTACTTTATTGTAGTAATAATATCATCTCCATGTTTGTCATACGCCACCACCTTCAAATCAAACCTTTGGCCCATTTAGTTATTTAAAGATTTGGAAAATAGGCTAAATTTAAACGACTGGTTTGTATAGTCTATTTTTGTACTTTTCTAAGACTTTTCCCCTTAACTAAATCTAAGCCTGAAATACGTTCTTTGTGGGTTTTACTGTATCTCAGATGGTTTTAACTTGTTTAAACACAAGGTGTATGTAAACAACTCCTCAGAAATGAGAGGCACTTCTTAGAAATACAATGACTCTTGTCACCAGACTAGCAAGACTCTGCGATTTCTGACTTGAACGAAATGAGTTCATGATTGACTTTCTCACACCACCTGCTTCAAGGCAGGATTGTTATCTGCAGCATTTGGCTCAGTGGGATGTGCTGTCAAGGATCACAGATTAAAATTGTGCTTAGTTCTGAAATAACTTTAAAACAATGAACTCTACTAGGTCCTCTGATTTGTTCCATTATTAACAGGTGAAGATAAATGACCAACCTAAGGCAAAAAGTAAACAAGGAAAGTCACTTTTTCAGGCGTTTAACGTGCTCTGAATATGTGACCTTATGCCCAGATTAAACCACTGGCTTCAGTTAAAAGAGCTAGAGACAAGTGTGCAAGGCATTGTCTCTAAGTCTCTCAATCACCACAGTCTTCAGCTCATACACATGTAAGGTAAGGAAGAGACAGTGTCACCCTCACCCCTCCAGACCTCCGAGAACCCACACAGATGCAGTCAGCGGCATATGATCTTTAGTACCACGGTAAGCAGTGCACACAGACACAGGTGCATGTAATATCATGCTTACAAATATTTGCTAGCCACAAAGCTTCATTCAGAGCTCCATAAAAATCTAGCTGAGAATCCTAAGAGAAGTGCCAGCCACAGCAACAGACATGCATGCTAGAAGGAGCAGGCCAGATATGGGATGTGCGGGGACCAGGCAGGAACCACGCAGAAAGGCGAGTTAGGAGCGGGGCTGAGTTTTCCGAACATACCGCGTATACCGAGGAGGACAAAGTCAGAGTGTATCTGAGGACTGTGGAAGGGGTATCTACTACAGACACATCTTTTGTGCACATTAAAAGGTGTAAAGAGCATGCTTCCTCTGGTAGGCTGCTGTGAGAGGTAAGGAATGTTAAGTGAAATCTACAAAGACCTGAAAATCAAGTCCTAAAAGAAAAAAGCTACTGTACAAAATTTCGTATGCTGTTTAATGATTAAAATCTGATTTTAAAAAGGTATCTTATTACTGAATCTCTATGCATTATTTCAGTTACAAAGGCTTCTTGTCCTGATGCCGAATGCACTAACAGTTCACAAGCCATTGTATGCTTTCAAATGCAGCATGCCAAGGTTTTCACTGATACCAACAGTAAAAACACCGACACTTGGATCTGAACAAAAACACCACAGTAATGGATTAAAGAGATCAACTGTGGTCATGAAAACGCTCTATCACAAAGCAGTCAACCAAAGGTTTTAAAGATACAAATGTCTACGGAGAGCTCACAGCACAGCTATGGAAACCAGCGGATGCTGCTCAGCTGCAGGGAACAAGATGCCTGTGGGAAGCCAGGCCAGCACAGAGAAGCTGAGGATGCTCGCGGCACAGCCAGACTTCACCCAGGCTCCACTTCCCTCCAGCCGGAAATGTGTCCTCTCCTGGCCCTGGGCCCCACAAGATAGTAAAATCCTGCCCTTTCAAACCAAAACAGATCAGTATTTCTGACCAAGGATGACAGGATCTGGTCCTGAGGCAGTAACTAACCTAGTACTACATTCAACTAGTTCTGTTTTTAGTACATTCTGGGCACTTCAGTCACCATTTCTAACAGGTGATTTTCTCACGGTTCTTCAGAGAAATCCTACATCCTGGAAGTTTCCGGGTGCCACAGGTTTTATTCTAGCCTTGCCAAATAACAACATCCATACTGCAAACTATTTTAACTTCGGTTTAAAGAACCCACAAGTGGACTCTACAATCACCTCTGAAGTACTCTTTAGACCGAGAGACAGACAGAGAGAGAGATTAAATTCTCTACGCCATTGTTTCTACTGAGTAAGCAGCTCAGCCAGGATGGCCCCAAATGGAAATTCACCATACTGGGAAGAACTGACTTCTCCTTGGGAGTAAAATGAACAGAGATCTGCTGAAGAAGCAGAAGATGCAGTGGCCAGAAGGGCCTTATTTCAAATGCCACGATTTCACACAATTTAAAATAGCATGCTCTGTTTTACACACCTATGTGGGACTACAAACGGGGAACTAAACTAACCAGCTTTACACAGACCGCCTAGCACTACGGAGGCTCCCTGGCTCTTCCCCTGGAGTTTCTTTCCTTTATATGGCACGCAACTTTGGTTAATTTTTACCTCACAGGCTCTCAAATGCTTAAGAGGTCAAAACAAAAGGCTTAGTGAAAAACACCTTCCCTTGAACAAAGCTGCCATCACCTAATGGTGAGAACTCTGGACTCTGAAAACACCTTCACTGCGGGCTGGGGTGGGAGGGGACTAAAGACCCAAACAACTACTTCAATGCCACTCATTACAAAATGTCTTAAAATTCACAGTATTGTAACTTTTGGAGAGTTCCAGCTCCAGTTCAGGTATCTGCTGGTCTTTGCAAGTCATCATCAGATATTATTTTAATTTATATGTGTTTTGCTTTGCTCCGTTTGTTTTGAGTTTCTTCTCACTAGATATAGTCGTATGAGCACAGTTGTTTGCAGTTCCCTTTTTCTTAACAGTCACATGTGCTTGTGCTCTGGAAGCCTTACAGGGGTCCACCGAGTCCAGAGCCATTGCTGGCTGTTTGGGGACTCGGAGGTTACCGCTGGCCTCCAGCTTGAGGCTGCTGTCGCTGCAGGACAAATCCCTGTGCTGAAGTTTGGTGCTTTTACTGGATTTCTTTTTCTTCTCTCCAGTCCTCACTGCAGGGGTTTGCTCGAGGGAACGGAGCCTGGTGCTGCCCGGCACATCCGTGGGCCGCAGGGAGGTCTCGAAGGTGTAATAGGACGGATGCGTGTCTTCACGGGACAAGTCTTTCTTTCGTGCAGGGCCTGCCTTTGAAGGCCCCTCCAGGTGAGGCACTGGCTTGGACAGAGCACTGGCCGTGAGTTTACTTCTCCCAGGACTTTTCAGGGCCCCTGAAGCCCCCTGGGCACCCGAGGGTCTCGCCCTAGACCCCTTCGACTTCTCCCATTGCACGGTCTGGAGCTGCAGCCACTCCAGCTGGAGGAGCCTATCCACGTACTTCCCCAGGAGTCCCCCTGCTCGGGGCACCGCCTCCGTCTTGCAGTCTGTGTTCAGCAGCACAGCCATCTCCCGGAGATCCCAGGAGCTAAAGGGGGGTGGCAGGAAATCGGGGTAACGGTGTTCAGGCCTTGTGTGGCCCTGATGTGGGTGGAGATCAAAGTGAACTGGATCAATTTCTTCCGCCCGAAGATTTAGATCTGGAGGTGTGAAGGGAGGAGCAGGAATGGGGATCCTTTCCGAATCCGACAGGTCACTGGCGGTGTCCTCGTCAGCATCTTCCTTAATAATTTTCATTGACTGAAAGTCAAGAAACAATTTGTTCCCGCATGCCCCCTGGCACTCGGAGATGGGTGCATGCCCTCCTGGTCTGCCTTCAGGAAGAAAGCCTTCTCCGAGTTTGTCCGGAGCTGGCTGAGGGACTCCTAGGAGGCCGCTTCTCAGCCGTGGAGACAGGTGAGGTACTTGGGATTTACTGTGTCTTTTCCCTGAAGAAGCTTTCGAATGCTGTACTTTATTCCAAGATGGGCCAGCATGCATATTGCTGTGAAAAACAGAAGTGCAATTCTTAGGACAAAAAAGTGTGATCTGGCTGTGATTAGAGAAATCAAAAGGTTGTACTTTCAGCTATTACTGGGCATTAAAAAAAAAACCCTCCAAATGCATTTGGCAAACAGTGGTATGAAAGAATGTTTTCAACATAATATTCTACCCATGCGAAACAGAGTCCATGTGCCAAAAGCAGATCCTACTTTATACTGAATATTAGCATTTAGGAAAATCAGTAGCCTATTTCAGTGTATATTTTATAATTTCAGACCAAGTGTGTCTAAAAAACATTGATTTGGAAAAACTTTGATATAAATTCTCTGTTCCAATAATGGCTAACAGTGGTCAAAAACATGCGACTTTTTTTTCTTTTGTTTATCTACTTTGAGTTAACCGGGAATATAATGTGAAATGGAAGTTTCACACTGTATAATCAGTGCTGGATGCTAATTTCAAGCTAGCCAAACCCTTAATATGTAAAAGTATAGCTCACATGACTGCCACCTTAAACCCAAAGCTTATTAATATGTGTTTAGGAAATGCACTCAAGACAACAATGTTTAAAAGGATAGACATAAAATCATATGGTGCCATTATAACTCAGTATGAATGAAAAACAGGATTAATGCTGTCTTGTGAATGACACAAAGAATCAGTGAATTCTGCGTATACTACTAGGATAGCAACATATTCTTTTTGGGGTAGCACAGCCTGAGGTAGAATCTCACATGAGATTAGAAATTGAAGATGGCTGTTTTTAAATCGATTGATGGAGAACAAGCCATTTATCTAAGGTCAGCATGCTTTGTAACAGAAGTCAGATGTTACAAGTAAAAAATGTGTGGTGAGCATGGTTACTGGAAGCTCACATCCATTCGCCTGGTGATTTCAACCACACTAAGCAATTATTTAAAAATGTGTTCCCCTTAATAAATACAGACTATGTCAAGCCACTGCAATAGCACAACGGGAGCTCCACAGCTGTGCATGAATAAATGAATGTGAAGGAAGGAACGGCCATCATTAAGAATTTACAACCAAAGCTGGGCGTGGTGGTACACTCCTGTGATCCCAGCACTCAGGAATCTGAGGCAGGAGGATCACTGAGGGCTGGAGACCAGCCTTGGCTTACAAAGTGAGCTCAAGGCCAGCCTCAACTGCAAAGTAAGATCCTGTCTCAAAAAGACAAAAAAAAAAAAAATTACAACTAAGACTGTTAAAACTTTACAACTAGCTGTCAGTGTACAATCAGAAGATAACTAGCAGCATCATGTCTATGTAAGAAACCAATATAAAAGGTGATTAAAAGACCTGCTCAAAACTGCAGATTCCGCTAGCTCCCCAAATCATGAGCATTGCAAACTACAGATAAATAATGCTTTTAAGATATTTAGGATGCTAGGTGAAAAACCTGTTTATTTTTTATCTGAATATATTTTTTTTCAATCACACATACTCAAGCTGAAGAACTGAGGTAATACGCCTTTGGCAAGATAAAGCAATGATGTAAAAACCGTTTACCTGCTTTTCTGATGAGATTCATTCAGCCTACTCCTTTTCTTGAAAAAAATCACATGGTTGATCATCATCAAGAGTTTGACAAACTGTCTGGAAAACAGACATCCAGTAGTAAATACTGTGAACACACACATGCAAAACATACAAGAAAAAAATAAGTACAAATGCAAGGAAGACGCGCCGTCAGTTTACGTCACCTTTTCTCAAAATATTCTTGCTCCGTTTGTTGGAATGTGACCGCCAGGAAAGCGACTTCTTTACTCCTCTTATTCTTGGAAAGTACTCAGCACCACCAGAACTAGAGGCAATAAGATATTGACCGTAAGTATTGATCATAAGTGCAGATCACTAGGACCAGCACTGGCATGGTTTTCACTTGTTTCTTTAGCATGAAACAGAGACACTGAGGTTGTGAGTATATGGTGGCTAGCACCCTGAACTGTAACAGTATAGGAGGTACTGTGTTATATTTCTAGTTTAGTCCTTTTGCCTGTCTTTCACAATGGCTACTAGCTACATGACTCTCTGTAGTGTGAATGGGTATTTCTCTTCTTCCTGCAAAACACGTGCGTGTGCGCGGGTACACACACACACAACAATCTTCTTGGAAATAATACGGGAAAATTGTATGAGGAAGTCTGTGAAATTAAGGCTCCAAAGCTACCATGTTCCCTCATTTATTCATTCATTCAACACATCACCGCAGGAGTGCTTAGAAAGAGGACAGGATTATACACAAGCTTCTCTTGCCGTGGAATTTAAACTCTAGTAGGGACTCTCCCATTGAGCTGCCCTGCTTTCCCTATCATGTTAATGCATTCAGTGTCACCAATGAATATTTTGGTGTGTTACCTCGTTCCAGCTGGCTGAATGTAACTGGAAGACATGATAACACATTCCAACATAATTCTGTTATCTCTTTGTGAACTCTGATCATTTACACCACTGACTGCTATGAAGAGCGGTTGAAGGTGCCCCTGGAAACTGACTTGTTTCCCATCCTATCCCCTTGTAAAATTTAAAAAACAAGTAGAATTATCGAAGTCTGTTTTGCAATGTTCCTGTATTTTCCTACCGTAATCATGTAAGTCTTCTTAGCTGCTTACATAGGATGGTAAGGGAAGTCACACACGGGTTCCCACAGCTAATTAACTGTACCATAAACAGCACACCTGACTTGCAGATGTAGGAAAGGGGATGTACCAGCCCTTTTTCATTATCCTGGTTTTCCTTGTGCTTTGTCCCCTAGACAGTAAAGAAGCCTTGGGGAGGGAAGGTCCGGCCTAGCCTGAACTACACTGTTCTCGGCGCAGTGCCCCTGCATCCTAGCCCCCTTCTCTCCACCTGACAGGTGGCACACAGGGCTGGGGTTTCTTGAGAAGTTGCTGGGAGAAGTGAACGCCCGCGGGCTTCTAAGGGTGCAAGAAATTCCCAGTCCTCCCCGTGCTCCCAGCTTGCACGGAAAAAAAGAAAGAGGTTCTGACTGCAAAAACATCCCCGAACCCCGGAAGTCTGACTTCCGGCACCCACATGCTCCCTCCCAGGGCCTTAACTCTGGTTCCCAGTCTTCCTCTCCCGCAGGGAGGGTGCCTGGGCAGGCATGAACCCTGCCGCCCCCTCCCGCCCAGAGAGCCAGCTGGTCCTCGGCCCGCAAGGCCTTATAGGGACGCATGGGCCTGTGCTCCTCTGCGCGGAGAGGCTGCCCCGCTCCGGCCGTGGGTCTGGGCTGCACGGAGTCGATCCAGCGCTGGGGGGCTGGACGCCAAACCGAGTCTGGGGACCAGCTCCGGGTGAGACTGGGCTCTGCCCTCCCTCTCCCCAACCCAGACGCCCTGCTCCGGGGACCCGCAGCATGCATTTCCCGGGAGCTCGGGCTGCGCGGGCACCATCTGGGAGCCGCGCGCGCACGGCCCCGGCTGACGCAGGCAGAGACCGATCAGACCTGTGGCGAGGCCGCGGCCTGCGAGCTCCGGGCGCGCGCGGGGCCGACTGCTGCGCGCCGCGGCGGGGCGCGGAGGCCGCCGCTGGGATCCGGCTGCGTGGGGAGGGGCGGGGCCCCCGCGGGCGGCGTCACGAGGGGCGGCGACGGGCGGAGGCGCGCCGGGAAGTTGCGCCCCGGCTGGTTGCAGCCTCCTAAGTAATCCGGAGGACCGCGGGGTGGGAGGGGCCGAAGGTAACACAACCTTCCCGTAAGCCCTCCAGGGAGCGAAAAAGGAGGCGCCACCCTGCGCTCCCGGGGTGCCCCGGGCCAGCTCCTCTAGAACAAGCTCTGCTCTCTGGAAACTAGTTGGTTCATCGCTGCGAGAAGCCGAGGACCCAGGGGAGGACTCTAGGGGCCAGGTGGCGGGGCTGGGAGGAGCCCGGCGGGGCCCAGGGATCCCCCGCAGGCTGCAGATCCCGCGCACAGTCCGGGACGCCAGGGAAGCCGGTGCGAGATCCCCAGGCTGTCCCTCGGCTGAGAGCCCCGCCTCGCACGCCGGCGGGCCATGTCCGGAAGCCTGGGCTCTGCGCTCCGGCCCCCCGCCCTGGGGTCCAGGAAAACTGCGCTCCGCAGCCTCAGTTGCCTCGCGGACCTGGACGGCGGTGTGGCCTCTGAGCCCCGGCCCTGCCGGCCCCCGGCGGTCTCGGCCTCCACCCGGGCTCCCGTGCCCACTGCCTCGGGCTGCGACCCCCCGCTGAGGCCCATCATCCTGCGCCGGGCGCGCTCTCTGCCCTGCTCCCCCGAGCGTCGACAGAAGGCGGCAGGCGCGCAGGGGGCCCCGTGCCGGCCGGGATGCAGCCGGCAGCTTCGCGTGCGCTTCGCCGACGCCCTGGGCCTGGAGCTGGCGCAGGTCAAGGTGTTCAACGCGGGCGATGACCCCTCCGTGCCGCTGCACGTGCTGTCGCGACTCGCCATCAACTCGGACCTGTGCTGCAGCAGCCAGGACTTGGAGTTCGCCCTCCAGTGCCTGGTGCCCGACTTCCCGCCGCCCGTTGAGGCCGCCGACTTCAGCGAACGCCTGGAGAGACAGCTGGTGTGTCTGGAGAGCGTCACCTGCTCAGACCTGGGCGTCAACGGTGCGGTGCGGGTGCGCAACGTGGCCTTCGAGAAGCAGGTGGCCGTGCGCTACACCTTCACCGAGTGGCGCAGCGCACACGAGGTGCAGGCCCGGTGGCGCGGGCCTGCAGGCGCCGAGGGCAGCGAGGACGTCTTTGCCTTTGGGTTCCCGGTGCCGCCCTTTCTTCTGGAACTCGGCTCACAAGTGCACTTCGCCCTGCGCTACCGAGTGGCTGGAGCTGAGTACTGGGACAACAACGGTGGCCGTGATTACAGCCTCACATATCGCAACCACGCGCTGCACATGCCCCGCGGGGAGTGCGAGGAGAGCTGGATCCACTTCATCTGAGTGGTGGATGGGTCACCGGCCTGCAGTTGTGACCCAGCTGGGTGCTCACCTCTGGGCTCTTGTTCTGCCACCTACATCTTCCTGGAGTTGTCTGACCTCTTACCTGCTGTGAGGACCGCTGACAGGGGCCTGTCCTGACTTCTGTGTGAAGTGTCTCACTCACCTGGTTTGGAAAGGGCCCTCCGGTGGCCCAAAGGTTGGGTCCTGGTGCTGGGGTGAAGGAGGTGCGGGGATGTTGGCTTTTCCGGGAGGGCTCAGGCTGGGTTTTGGTTTGGTTTTTTAAAAGACTCACCTCCTACTAGGGAAGCCTTTTGCATGCATCTTGTCAGTCTCTCTGTAAAGGTAGCTGTTGCATATTATCGTGCATCATAGTGGTTGCCTTCTCAGGAATATTCTAGATTTACTTAGCATTTGGAAAAACCTGTGGCCCATGTTCATGACCATTGTAAACAAAATGTGCAGCACGACCTGCATTGCAGTTCTTGAAGGCATTCCTGCCCTGGAACGAGGAAAACCTGAGACAGCCTCTGCTTGCCAATGTCTGTAGCCTTCTAACAGTGGAAACTATTAATAGGCAAGAAATTTATTCCCCATCACTCATCACATAGCCATTTCTGGGCTTTGAAGCTGCTCTGGCTGGCCTGTGTGACTCCTACATCAACAACTGGGAAGGAGGAAGAACTTCACATTTTTCTACTAGTCTGACAATCCTTTCTGGGCAGTTGGTCCTCACATGTAATATATTTCTTTTGCATGTGTTTGAGAAGTGTGTGTCTGTGCATTACCAGGCCATTCTGTTTAGGTTTTCAACTACCTAAATATTTTAAGAAGCTTGCCTTCAGTTATTTAAATTTTCAGGTGGCTCTAGGGTTTCTGGCAACAGTTCCTGGTGCAGTTACATTTTGATGATGAAGGTGATTGTTTTTATTTTTTCTTCCTCAGAAGATCCCAGCATGTGTCTTTGAGAAATCCAGCTACCAAGTGGAACTATAAGGTATTTTCAGCATTAACCAGAGCACTCGAGGAAAAATCACAAATTTTATACCTCTAGATTATTTTAAATTGTATTTATATATGTCAGGTTTTATCAGCTACCTGCCAGTTTTATTCTTTGGTGCCTTCAGATAGGGACATTCCTAGCATTTTGTGGACTTCTTTTCACTTTTAAAATGTTAATGTTTTTAAAACCTCCCATCAAGGAGTCAAAGCCACTGTTCCCAGAGTGCATCACTGTAATTTAAAAACCACCACTTGGCCTCTGACAGCAGGTGCTAGAACTGAGGCACAAACAACCAGCCCAGGTGCACAAGACCTCCGAGGTGTGCTGTGATGTTTATGATAAAACTGAAGTCAGAGTGATGGATTTTGTGGTACCCATCACCAGTGAGTTGGGTTTTGAGTGCTTGTTAATTGTCCAATCGGTATCAAAAGATGCATTTTGCCTTTTAACCAGCTTGTTTTGGATCACCGTGACCTTTGTGTTTTTCAAATTAGAAGAACGGGAATGGCCTTCTGTGACACCTTGTAATCTATGAACACTGAATTTTGATTTAAAATTCTGTTCCTAAAGTGCACAGCTCTTGCCTCCTTGGATTCTGCACCACATTGACATGCAAGAGAGAGAGAAACTTGGTTACATTTCCTGCTGCTCACAAACTATCCAATTAGGTCAGCAAGCCTGTGATGGCCCTGGCAACTCTGCCTTCGGCCCCAGCCAGCGTGCAAGACTGTTGTCCAGATATTCAGGTACACATTCATGCTGCCAAATGTATTGTTTTATGGCACGGAAAGAATCTCATGATCTATGCGAAAAGTCTCTTGCCAAAAAGGTTCTGGCCATGGACTATAATATAAATGCTATGTCTTTAAAATTAAGTGAACCTCAAGGTGCCTTTGAAAAAATACCAACACTTTGAAATTTTAAAGCTTAAATAGACTTGCCTGGTCGGTGCAGCTTTAAGACAGCTCAAGAACTTTCATTACCTGAAAGTTCTATAGTTATATTGCTTAAATGTTTAAATTAATTTTATAGTGGAGTGTGCAATAACTGGGTTATCTCCCCTAAATATATTTAATGTCTGTCATTTAAAATAATTTTACTCAATCCTAAGTATTAAAATGTATGGGCACAGATGTGTGTGTGCTTTATTTAACAGCAGAGTCTGTTTTGGTGGTCCAATTACAGAAGACAGCGTTTTAGAAACTTCTTGACTGTTTAAATCCCTTCACACGGAAGTCTTACCTTCTCAGACCACTGGTAAGTGTAGGGGCATGCTTAAAACAACAAACTGTATGGTCGTGCCTCAGTGTCAGTAGGCCGATTGTGTATGTCTTTGAGAAACTGAGCCAAGTGGGAAGTCTTGTGTATACTGGAAAGGAAGGAAACTATCATTTACTGTACTGTATTTGATTTTAATTAATTGTGGAAAATATGCTACCTTCTGATAATATCTCCATTGTCTTAGCTGAAGAGAATGATGCTCAGAGAGATTTAAGTAATTCATGTTATGACCCGCAGGTAGCAGGTGGCAATTTCAGCATTCAGACCTATGCCAAGCTCTAGTCTCTCTCTGTGGGGTGCCTGTCAAACTTGATTGAAAAGCGCTGGGGTGTACAACACTGATTTCGAACGCACCAGGCCCTTGGTTAAATCCTTAGTACTGCAGAAATAATTTCAATTGAAAGCTAACTCTGATAATTATTGGTAAGACTTTCTTTCAAACACTATTATCTGAAACTTTAAAAAATAACAAGATTAAAATGAGTGGGATAATTTTTTTCCTCGCACATTGTCTTGTAGTTTACTGATGTTTACTAAATAATCCCTGGATTTCTAAACAATTACATAATTAAGAGGTTTAACATTTTTTATCTCTACTAAGAAGTGGAAAAATAAGAAGAATAAGGAATCACTTTTTATTTGAAGGATATTAGTAAAATTCACAACCCCATGAAGATGCTAAACATAATAGCAGAAGCTAGATATGGAAGTGATTATTGTAGAAATCTGTCAGATTATGAGTTTGCAGCACTGTGGTCTCACATGTTGTACTATACATTAACAGTTAAAATGCTTAAACCACTTTAAAAATTTAAATATATAAATCATCTAAATCTCTAGACTGGGTATGTAGCTTGTAAACTGAATTTAAACATTAAACCTTAAAATTAAGTTCAATGGGACAGTTACAAAGTTTTGAAGTGTGTAACTAAACAATATTTTTAAGTTTTTGAGAATTTATATTCCATGTGATTTGACTGGTTTGGTCTTCAAATAGAGTTTTATTCCCTTTATTTTCCTAAGTGCTTTGCAACCTTTCACATTTAAATTGTAATCCAATATACATCAGTTTTAGAGTCAAGGGGGCCTAAGTATTGACCCTCCCATGCTAAGCATGTGCACCACTGAGGAGCTACAGCATTCAGCCCAATATAATCCAATCTTTTAATACAAATGTTGCCGTTTACCTAGGCTATTAGTATGTTACTAAACTATAAAATTTTCATTTGGTGACTTCCATAGCAAGCTTACATTTGCCTAGCAACAGGGATTCCTCTTTTTGAAATGTGCCCAATGCAGACCCTCGAGGACAGGCGGGCGGGCTCTGGAAGGGATGCACAGCAAGACAGGCCACCTGAGCTCTGCAAGAGACAGCGCTGCAAGGAGCGGCTCGGCCACGCGACGGCACCGGAGGAAGATACCGAGGTGTCGCTTTGCAGAACCGTGCAGGGCCACCGCGATACCTGGAGACCAGCCCCAGGACTCACCAGGAGCATTCAGTTTTACACTGCGGAGGGACGCAGAATTCCGCCCAGCTGCCTGGCACGCACAGCCGCACTGCGCCCCCTTCCGGCTCGCGCGCGTCCCCGGTCGGTCCCTTTTCCCGCGGGCGGCTCGGCACAGCTTGCTCCAGATGCGGCCAGCGGGCGCCCGTGCTTCCGCCCCTACGCCGCCAGTATCCCCGCCGCGCGCTCCCGGGAGCGGAGGGGGCGGGGCAGCCGCGCAGCGCGCGTCACCCGGGAGCGCAGCCTGGACGTGCGCGTTGTGCAGTGCGTGGCGCGGGCCACGAGGGGGCGGGACTTGGCTGGCTGCCGGCGCTAATTGGCTCTGCCGGCTACCGGACGCGGCACTGATTGGACAAGTGCTTCCCGCCTATGCCCGAGGCTCCGCGGCGCTATCTGAGGGAGCGGACTCGACGCCAAGTGGACGGCGGAGGTGGTGGCTTCCCGACTGCTCTGGAGGGACCTTCTTTGGCTGCCGGGCGGAGCCGAGCGCCGGCGTCCGCGTGGGCTTTTACTTCACCGCGGGTGCAGGTATAGTGAGTGTAGTCTGGATGCGGGCCTTGGGGCCGCGCGGGCGGTGGCCTGGCCACCGTTGAGGTGCGCCGTTGGGATAACGGCCAGAGGACGGCGGTTGAGCGGCCGCGGGGCGCGGCTGGACAGGCTTCGCGCCTCAGGGTCAGCTGCGGGCGCGGGTGGCAGGGAAGGGCATAGCGGAGCCAGGCGTACCTCGTCCTTCCGGCAGCCAGGGCGCTCTTCACGGGCCGCCGGGGTCCCGCGTGCTGTGTTAGGGCTGCAGGCACCAGCGGGGAGCTGGACGCTCCGCCGCTGGTCAGGCCTGGGCCATGTGGAGGGATTGCGGATCCTGGACAACCTGGGACACGGGGAGCCTTGGGCTTAGGGCGGCTGGCGCTTTGGTTCAGTTGAGGGCATGCACCCCGTCCACAATTAATGTTCCATGCTGGGCTTCCTAGGTTATGTTGTTATGTGCACTTTGCAAAACCATTTCTTTCTTTCTTTCTTTCCTTCTTTCCTTCTTTCTTTCGTCTTTTTCCTTTTTATCGGTACCAGGGATGGAACTCACGACTGCCTGCTTGCAAGGCAGGCGCTTATGCCGCTGAGCTAAATCCCCAGCCCCAACCATTTGTTTCTTGGTGATGATAGGGAAAGTGTATTTCTTTTGTTTTTCATTTGCATGTTGGGCCTCTGTGTGTGTGTGTGTTTGAGTGAGAGACAGATAGGTAGCTGGTCGTGATAGTGTTGGCTGTGGAACAGCCAGTATTTTTTGTGCAACCTTTAGGGGGCAATACGTACTGTATTATTTATTTTCTTTTCCAGTTAAAAAACCAACCGCCTATATAAAGCCTAATTCTTTGTTTCATTCGTTGACGACTTACTGCAAAATTAGACTAGAAATTAAAAAGGTCTTGTTAGCGTAATGTGCTTTATGCCATATATCATGTTTCAGACCATTCTCTAAAATACAGTTCTTCTGATCACGAAATTATTTCCTAAAAATGACGGTGGGTAGGTCGGCCCTAACAGCTGTTGGCCTCAGGGAATGTGTATAGACACTTACACAATATATTTTAAGGAAAGTTTTAAATCAATGTTTTAGTTTGTGAAATGTCTCAGACTTAGATATACTTTCCCTGCAATAAAACAAAAATATGTATAAAATTATTTTAATAAGTATTGGCAAAATAGCTGAATATTTGATAATGGATTAGTGATTTTTGAATAGTAAAGATAAACAGTAACATATTACTATATGAATAAATATATTCCTTTTTCTGTCATTAGAAAACTTGCTGTGGTGATAGGCTTTATTTATTTTGTGCTCTACTGATATTAATAACCCAAGTATTTAAAAAGGTACATTCAGAATATACCAGATTTGAGTGTGTATTTATAAAAATTTAAAATCGGAGTTTCACTTCCCCATGGCTGACACAGGGTATCTTCTACCTGCAATTTACAGAACAGGTTTATTTTTGGCTCACAGTTTCTGTCTGTGGTTGACTGACTCCCAGGCAGAAACAGGATGGCAAGGACAAGACTTCTAGAAGAAAGGGGGCTCATCCAGTGCTTGCCAGGAAGCAGAGTGCAGTGGTAGGACCTGAGGGCAAGAACGCACCCTTCTAGATAGCACCCTCAGTAACTCACTTCCAGAAGGGCCCCACTTCTTTCCACATGTTTACCTACTGAGTTCTTTAATGGATGAGTCTGCTAATCAGTGTAGCACCCCATGATTCAGTCACCTTCCACACACATGAAAATTTGGGGATATTTTAGAGGCAACCATAACAACAAATACAAAAATATTTTCATTTAAAATTTGGGGAATATTAAATTCTCATGTTAAAGAATATTAACCTTAAATTATGCCAATACTGAAATTGTTTTTGAATAATTAAATCTTACTACATATTTTTATAACAAACTTACTGGTTTATGATTACTTGCCAGCTAAGTGCTGTCAACAAAGACTCACTAGGAAAGAATTTAAGATAAAAAAGGAGGCATTATTTTTTAAATAAATAGTTTACAGGCCAAGAAGATGTAGCTTTGACTAAAAAATGAAATGCCCTCCAAAGGAACAAAGAGAGACCTACTTACATAGAGGAAGCTCCTTCCCAGCTTCCTACTTCGGTCTGTTTATACAAATAAGGGGTCTAAGTGTGCTCAGTCCTGGTTGGTTCCATGTAAAGATGGAATGCAAGGATACATTCCAGATTAACATTTACATATGACAGTAGATCTTAGTTCATTAGGTCCTAGCAGCAAAATTAGACTAAGGTGTTTTGGCAAAAAGTGCTTTTATCTGGGAAAAAATATCCTGGTAAGGGCTGCAAAATTTAATTTGATCCTTCCAGGAATCTGGAGTATGCACATGATGCCACAATCAGCAAATGGTTATCAAGATCTGTTATTAATTCTGTTATTAAATCTGTTATTAATTCCCAGTTATTCACTTGGGACCCTTCCTAGAGACTCAACTTTTCTTAAAGTGCTATCGTAAAAAGTCCATGTTGTCTTCATGAAGGTTATATCTAGGCTTACATATATAAAATTATGCATTAGGTGATACTGTGAAATGTTCCTCAGTCACCATGTGCAGCTGTTGCAAGTTACTATTAATTTTCTTAACTTGCTAATATTTCCAGAGCTACAAATTGATACATAAAATGAAAAAATGAACAGTTGACACTCTTAAGAACTACTTCATTGTGGAAGAACCAATAGCATTCTTGCTCTGCTAAGAGATGGATTTTACAATTCATTAATGTTTTACATAAGTCCATACATTGCTCAAATGCTACTTTTGTTCTGAAACAGACTTAACTGTCAGCAATCTGCATAATCTATCACCATTTTTATATTTGGTTGTAACATCCTGTTTCCTTCCTAATTGGGATTCCATTTCCTTGCTCCCATGTTTTAATAGATGATTTCTAAACAAAATAGTGGAGATGATTGTAACCCCTATTTTTCAAAGGCATAGGCAAGAAAAGTGTTTCCCTTGGATGTGAGGGTGTTTATAGAGCTTCCTAGGCTATTGCTAAGTATTGGATTTTGAGTAAGAGGTGCGCCCAGCTTTTTAGGGAGAGAACAAAGAGTGGGAGAGTAAGAGATTGAGAGAAAAGAGACAAATTGAGTTCATGGCCAGGTCCCTTTTGCCATATTTTAAAGGGAGTGGTGGTTGAAAAGTATATAGATTTTAAAAGTTTCCCATAGAATGTTTTTTCAAAGTGCAATTATGTATTCCCACAGTTTCCTGTTTCCTTTGCCAGTTTTTCTCCTAACACTTTTCAAGTATTTACTTTTTACATTTGAATAGATTGATTTAGATTATATTTTGTTAATGGTAGGAGATAGAGGCTTCCCTTTATTTTTTCTTGTGGTGAGTCAGTTACCCCAGTACTATTTGATGACTACCTTTCTGCTTCTGATTTTCAAAGCCATATTATTCATATGTGAATTTCCCATAATTGGGTGTGCATTGCTATTGTTTTGTTTTATTGACCCATGTTTCTTTACATTCTTAGCACTCTAGTGTTCATGGCAATTGTAACTTTATAATAAATCTTAATATCAAATAGTGATGCTTTTTTTTAAGATTTTCATAAGTTGTTTACTCGGAGTAGTGATATTTGTAAATTTTTAAAAACACAAGTTGTTAAAACTTTTTGTTTTATTGGAATTACTTTGAAGTTTGAAAAACTTTTTAACAAGAAATAAATGTTTTATAGTCTGAAGTTCTCCTGTTAATGACTAGGAATAGCTTCCAGTGTCTGCATCTTTTATTGGGGTCCATGGACTATTTCATAACTTTATACATCTTGTTTCCTTTTGTCACACTTCCACATTTAAAATGCTCCTTTTCTAATTAGTGCTGATACTGAGATATGAGCCTTATTAAAAGTCTTTCAAAAGATCTCTAAAGTACAGCATCCATCTTATGGGGTTCTATGTAAAAAGAAAAATTAAACAGTGGCAGAAACATAGCTTTCCTGAGGGATTTTTTTTTTTTTTTGGTTATGTTGCTGAGTTGTTGCAGTGAATTTGTCAATACTGAGTACCACAATTAAATGTGACTACCTGAAGTGTAGTAAACTAGTTGAGATGGACCTGTCCTACTCTGTGTTCTCCACTTTCCAATTAAAAAAAAGCTGTGTTGACTCTAGAGAAAAAGAACAAGGCACAGATTTTTCTCACAGTATCAACATTTGTGGAAAGAAGAAAACATGAAGTTTCTCGGCATCCTCATGTGAAAGGGTGAAGCTTTAACTGAATGTGGCTCAGTACCCTTCCAAAATTTCCAACCAAATAATTCCATCTTCTTAGAGGTAATTGGAATGGATAGAGACCAATAATACATTCAGCTCTTTGTCACAGACACCAAGAGTATTTAAATGTGCTCCCCTTGAATTTTTCCCAGTTTTTTGTTTTACTACAAGCATATTTTTTGAAGGTTTACCTGTACAATTTTATTCTATTCTTCATGAAACATTTCCCTCTTTTGAGTATTGTCTTTGTATTCTGTAAGAACTTTAGATGTTGACCCTAGCAATTTCTGCTTTGGATTAGAACAATATAAATGCTATTCTATATCCAAGGCAAAAATTTAATTCGCTATCTGCTTTCCATTCCAAGTTATGTCATGATAATAAGATATACAGAGTTTCTGATAAGCAGACTTTTAAATAGAAGGTTGATAACACTTAAAATGCATAAAATGATTTGATAGTAAAATACCAACAGAATGGATGCCCAATTTTGAATGTAAAGTGTGTTTCAGAAATGTAGGAAACGAAGTTCAAAGATTGAAACCTGCAAGTTAAAGTCCAGGGACCAAAGGATTTAGAAGTCCAAAATCAGATTTTCTTGTGCTTTTCAAAAGGGCCTATGACCCAAATTCTTAGCCACAGATGCCCATTTTCATCATTTTATTTCATGCAGACTCAATCATGTTCTTTCATAGCTGTCTTTCATGGAAAGTAAATGCTAATTTTCGATTCTTAGAAAGTATGTTAGTTCAGTGCCAACCTGCTTGTATATATCATATTTCAAAACATTAAAAAATTAATAGGACCTGCATGCTTACCATATTACTGACCAAATTAGAATTTAGATATGAAAGAGTTTTCGGTGTGATAAAAGAGAGAATATAAAGTAAAAATAGCCTTTATTCCAAGGATGTGGAGAGAACTCCATGACCACCAATGGCCTGGTTTTCTCTGGCTGGAACATGGGGTGTATATATAACCTCTTACCAGGAGTGGCACTTAGGGCTGGCAGTGATGAGGCACGAGGAACTGATGGAGTTTTCTTCACGTGCAAACAGGAGGGGAAGTTACAGTTAAGGCTGAGGAAGAAGCAGGAAGTGGTAGGCAGTCCTGCTTTGGCCTTCTGCCACGTTAGACCACCACCATAATTTCTACTAAGGGAAGAACCTTTAATTCCAATCTTTTTATTGTTAGGAAAAGGGCGAAGTCTTTCTCTTTATTACTTCCTGCTTAAAGGGGGGGGGCGCCATATTGGGGTTTAGGAGGGTTGACCGGATGACAGTTGATACCCATGTAGAAGATGATGCCAGGTGTTTTAGCCAGGACAACTTCATCATTGGTGACTGCCCGCACCTTAGACTGGAAAAAAAGACAAAGTGCTATGAGGAGGCAGGCCACTATCATATTTAAGGACCCAGGGGAGGTAGAAGGAAAGTTACTTTTTGATTTAAATATGCCATTCCATCAGGACCACAATGAGATAGAATTCTGAAAAATAAGTGTGGGGTTAGGAGGAGTGAAGTCATGAGAGGTGATTATTCCCCCATCTTAAAGGGTAACAGTTAAAAGTCTCTGGTTCAGGAGTTGAGCTGGAAAGAATAACGGGTAGGGAGGGCCATAGCTGTGTCACTATAAGGGAGGTAAGGGCCTAGGCCCACAGGGATCTCACATTTGACTAAACAGCTGAGGGTAGAGAGAACTGAGACAGTTGTCATGTAGAACAACATGAAGACAATCTTACACATGATGTGGGAGTCTTTAGGAAAGACTGTCAAGAGTCCTGCTATATTTATATAATTAAACATGACTTAGCCTGAGAGTTGTGGCTGTGAGGCCTTGGTGAGATGGAGTCAGGTGGGTAATAGAAGATGAGATGACCGCTCAGGATGGTTAGATTCAGGGTTGGGAGGGCACTGCTTAGCTTGAGTGATGTGGAACCAGGATGGCAGTCCAGCAACTTTGACTGCTGTTGGGGTTGCCAAGAAGACCAGGTAGGGGCCACTCCACTTTGGTTGTAGTCCTTGGGATGATTTTCTGTAACAGGACTTTAGTAACTACGTCAGCAGTCTCCCTGGTTGTGGGAAAGGCTTTTATCTATCCTAAAAAAGTACAAACAAAGGTGAGAAAATATTTGAGAGTTTTGTAGCAGGGCATGTATGTAAACTCTACCTGCCAATCCTGACCAGGGTTATGTCCATGAAATGGATGAATAGGAAAGGAAGGGGGTGGTGTGTCCCTGAGGAGAGTTTTTACTGTAGAGATGACAGGTATAAGTTGTTGAGACTTCAGAGTGTCTTGGTCAGTCTGCCTAAACACAATGGAATAAAGAGGCATTTTTAAGATCTATGACTGTAAAGTGAGTGGTGGAAGGAGGGAGGTATATGAGAGAGCATACTATAAGGGTTTGGCACCACTAGCTGGATTGGGATAATGCCATTATTGATTACCCCAAGGTCCTACACTAGAGGATAAGACCCATGAGGCTTGAATACTAGAAGAACGGGAATATTATAAGCTGAATGGGTAAGTTTACGAAAACCCATTGTCTAAAATGTGCTTAATTATAGGATTAAGTCCCTGTAAATGTTTGGGAGCTATGGGATATTGGGGAATGCAAGGAAGAATTGAAGGATCCCTGACACAAATTAAAATAGGCATGGCATAGGCAGCGCAGGTGGGATTGGAGATATATCAAACTATGGGATCAACCAGAGAAGAAGGGAGTCTGGAACCTGCATGGAATAGACCCTGTCTGCAAAGGCTGCATAGGTTGGCCGTCAACACCCACTATAGAGACTGAGGATTTAATTTAGCAGCCTGAAAACTTCACGAAGAACATTATGCATGGCCTCTATGTCCACAAGTACAGAGAATGTCTTTCCTGAAAAATGGCAGCTGTCCTACACTCGAGCTGCAACAGGGTGGCTGCCGACAACCATGTGGCCTGATGGAAGGCTGGAATGCACCAAACAGGCAGAGAAAATGGCAACGCAGGGGAAGGGGACAAAGAACTCTCGGACGGAACAGACTCAGGTTGGGGGATTAAGAAGTTGGAGCATGGGGAGAGATGCGAAGGGAAGGATTAGAGGCTGCTGTGGATGAGGAAGGGGAGAGGATGGTGAAGGGTGCACAGAAACCTCTGGCTGAGAAGGCTGCAGGGTTTGGTATGAGAGATGCAGGGGAGGAGCTGTAAATACATGAGCTGCCCATCTAGAGGGGTCCAGTGAGGAGGGAGGGGGAGATCCTGGGGGAGCAGAGCGAGCCAGAAGTGCCAGAAGGGCCATCACAGAAGACAGGGTGAGAGAAGGACACGTCCTCAACATGAAAAAGGCCTCTAAAGATAAAGAGTTTCTGTCAACTTGCTGCCATTGTAATAAAAGTATAAAGAAAAGATCAGCTGTATGGTTTTTATAGCCTTCTAGGGGCCAAGAGCACCAAGGTCATGAACCAGGCGTCCCAGAGGTGTGTTTTTCGGGGGACAGGAAGGTGGTCCCATGACTGAATTATAAGTGAGCCGAGAGAACAACTTCACCTAGGGACATAAGAGCTATAGCTCCCCCCCAAGGAACATGGAAGCTATCTGGGTCACACTTAACAAAAGAGATTGTCACCTCTTTGGAAAGTGTGACAGGGAAAGTCCCAACACCTATTCTCCTCTGCAGGTCACTGAAGAGTGCAGGGCTGGGCCCTAGGGAACAAAAATATCAGTTTCGCCTCAACCCCTATGGCCTAAGGAGCATGAAAGCTGGTATCCCTGTTTGGGGATGGGAGGATGGGTTTTCTGTTGCAAGCTTGCTAAGGAAAGGAAACCAAAAACCCTAGACCCTAGCTCACCTGCGTGGAGTGAGGAAGGTCTCTGTTGCATGAAGATTAGGGGCAGCAAGTAAATAGTCCGGGAAGAAGAAAAAGGTGGTTCTTAGGCAGGGGGCCCAAACTGGGAGGGATTCCCAGGAGCCACTCCCTCTGCTGAGTCAAGGTACCATTATGAAAGAGAGACTATAAAGTAAAAATAACCCTTATTCCAAGGACATGAAGAGAACTCCATGACCACCGATGGCCTGGTTTTCTCTGGCCGGAACCTGGGGTACCCCTGACTAGGGGTGGCACTTAGGATGGGCATTGATGAGGCCCGAAGAGCTGATTGGAGTTTGCTTCCTGTGCAAACAGGAAGGGGAGTTGCAATTAAGACTGAGGAAGAAGCAGGAAGTGGTAGGTGTTCCCGCTTTGGCCTTCCGCCATGTTAGACCACCACCATAATTTCTACTAAGGCAAGAACCTTTCAAGATACAGCAGCCAATGCTTGGCTTCTAGGGTAATTATTTCAGAAAATGTGTAATCCTACCACTTGGGAGGCTGAGGCAGAAGGAGGGTTGCCCTAAGTTCAAGGCCAATGTGGGCCATATAGTGAGTTTCAAGACCATCCTCAACTACATAGTGAGACCCCTGTCTCAAAATGAAAAACAAAAATAAATGTTTTTACCTCCTACTTAGTGGTGGCAAAGATTAATTTTAGGAGAATCACAGTGGTGTGAGGGCAGGGAAGAGAGAAGTCAGCGATGATTTCAAAGACTCCAGAAGACCAACTAAGGTACTTCAGTGATTGAGAATTTGACTTGCTTAAATGAAACTGAAAAAAATCTTTTACCAAGAGGCTACATTTGGTAGTATTTGAGAAAAATTTCTATTTATGAGTCACTTTCTGGTGGCTTGACTACCTTATGTACAGAAGCAGACCCAGTTACCACTTCATATGAGTTACTTTTCTTTCCCATTCAGTATAGTCATAACCTGAACTTTTATTTCTGCTTCAAATGCCACATATCTGACATTAAATATAGGCATGAATTAGTGACTTTTTGAAGTTAAATTATACCCCTCTAATAAAAAGTTGAAGTCCTAACTCCCAGAATGTCAGACAGTTTGACCTTTTTTGGAACTAGAATCTAACCAAGTTAACGTCATTGGATCTAGACTCTAGCTCTTTATAACAAGGAGAAATTTGGACATAGCCATAGAAAGATATAATAAGAGAAAAAGAATATCATGTGATAGTGGATACAGAGATTTGGGATATGCTGCCACAAGCCAAGGAATGTTGATGGGGGATGTCAGCAACTGAAGGACGCAATGAAGGATCTTCCCCTGGTGCCATCTGAGGGAGCATAGTCCTACTGACTTGAGTTTTCAGACCTGGCTTCCAGCACTGAGATAAATTTCTGTTTTTTGGAGCCACTCACTCAGTTCTTGGTTTTTTGTGAACGCAACACCAGGAAACTATAGTAACATAGGATCCATGAGTAGTAGCAGACATTTTCTTGTTGTATCAGAGAGGCTATTTCTACTATGTCTTGTGTACTTTCTCAGGTTCGTGAAACCTCTCTTCTAGGAATGGTTTCCTCTCTCATTTTGTGTTTATTTTCATTAAAACTCTCCCAGAACATTCATGAATAGAATCTTTTATTGCTTCTGAAGTTTAATTCTGTAATACTGGAAGGTAGAGTGAAGAAGATGATTTTTTTCTTTTGTACATTAATAATTTATTAGGAAAGTCAGGTAAAGTGTAAAGCTTGGTTATGTGTATATATATTATATCCTGTTGTCTTAAGGGACCCCCATCACTTGGGGAAAGTGATACTCTTCCCTTGATTTGACCGTTTAGCTAGAAACTGAAGACTGTCTTTCTAAACATTCTTTTACACATAGAAAGTGGGTTTAGGTTACCTTTTCCTTGCTGCTTGCATATCTGTATGTTCTGATTGATTCTAGTTTTGTTAATTTATTTGTATATTACTTTCTATTTTTCATAGTGTAAATATTTTTAGTCTCATATTTTTCATAGTTTGAATAATTCAGACATTAATTCAAGGGTATTTTTCTTGTTCCCAAAGATATGGAAGAACTATAGTAGGAATCATTGGTGAGGGCAAGTCTGGGTTCGTATTTTTTCACTGACTCACTTTTCACGTTTTTGCAGAACTTCTCATATTAAGTAATCTGTAAAAAGAGAGGTCTTGATTAGTAAGTGACCGTTAGTGAACTGCCTCTAGATGCACGTTAATATCGAATGAGGAATTTAAGCAATATTTTTACTTTTAGTTTGATGAATAATGTTTGTTTATGTGTGTTAAATTTTTAAAACTGTAAGCACAAGGGACATACTGCAAGATTAAAAGGTGCTTTCTTTTATAGGTGTGTGTTTTGTTGTGCTGTTTTTACATGAAATCAAAATGCCGATAAGACCAGATCTCCAGGTATGTAGTTCTAGACCAAAAGCAATAATAGTAAAACCTTGGATTGTGACTAACTTGTTCCTCGAGTGTTCCACAAGATGAGCAAATATTTCTCATTTTAACTTGATAAATGAGCAGTGCTGTGCAATAGTGTATAGGTAATACATGGTGCTGAACATCACATGATCCACGTGAGCCAATGGCTGTTCCTCCCCACTGGGAATTTGAGTGGTTAACTCTCACAGCAAGAGGCTGTGGAGATTTCTTGTATAGATGAAAAATCTTTCACTTCAAAGGAGACTAGGGAGATGTGTAAAATGTGGGAAGGAGTACAAAATTTTGTAGAAAAGTATCATCCAAATAAGGATATAGCATTGCAAGCAATAAATCTGTTTAACAACACTACAGTGTGCATTTCTGTCAGATTCCTCTGAAAAGGCAAAAGCAAGTATCGGCGGGGAGGTTCCTTGTTAAAGTTTCAAGGGAAGGAAAAGGTTCCCTTGAGCCAATAGATAGTGGTGAAAGTTGCCCTACACAGTAGCTCTCCTATCCTTCACACTGGCCGGCCACAAAGGTTTTCAAAGATAGGTGCAGGTGAATTTGTTTATATATATATATATATATATATATATATATATATATATATATATTGTATTGCAGTATTGTAATTGTTTTTGTATGAATATTTTTGGGTTGTGGGATGAATTATCTGAGTTTGCATTATTTGTTATGGGAAAATTTGCTTTGATTTCCAAGTGCTTTGGATTACAAGCATGTTTCCAGGATGAATTATGCTCACAAGCCAAGATTTTACTGCATTTTAATTTTTAAAATCTTCTTTTGTGTACTTATAGGTATTTAGCACATACCAATAGCAATGACAAAGTGCAGATTTTTATAAAATGGTTAAATAGCTAATGTAAAATAAAATGTAACATTTGATAAATATATTTTCAGAAGCTATATTAACATATAAAGTACTAAAGATGTGCTGGATCTATCTATCTTTTACATTGGAAGAATTATTCACTGATGGGTGTATTATACCCAGATATTTTTATTTCAGCTGGTAAAATTGTAAGACACATTTAGATAAATGAAAATTTTTAAGTATCTACTTAACATGTACGCAATGTACTATCAAGTCTCTTCAGTGATCTGATTGTATTCTGAAAAGTTACTACTGAGTTTTTGTGAAAATAATTCTCTGGTTGCATAAGGTAACCAGTTTGTGTTTTGATTCAATATATTTGCCTTTCACTATATTTCCCTAGCAGTTGGAAAAATGCATTGATGATGCATTAAGAAAAAATGATTTCAAGCCCTTGAAAACACTTTTACAAATTGATATTTGTGAAGATGTGAAGATTAGATGCACCAAACAGTTTTTCCACAAGTTGGATGACCTTATATGCAGGGTAAGCATTCATTTTGGTGAATGTTTGTTAAAATATAAGAATTTTTTTTCTAGAAAGAAATACTCCATTAAATCAATGGAAAGGATTGCATCAGTTTGTTTAAAATTATACAAATACTTTTTAGTTTGTAGTGCTGGGGATTGAACCCCGTGCCTTTGTACTGACTTGTATCTCTCAACCTTTATTTTTGTTTGAGACTAGGTCTCAGCAAGTCGTGAGGTTGCCTGGTTGGATTCCAAGTTGGAATCTTTTTCTTAGCCTCTCAGAGTGACTATTATTAAATATTACTAACTGGGGGAAATGATTACCTATTTGAAGTCTAAAAACTTGATCATTATTAAAACCTATAAGCATACTCTTGATGTGGGATACAATACAGATAATTATGGTACTTTTAGAAAAAAAGAAAACTAACAAAAAACCGTGAAATTGATTTCACTTATATAAAGATGTTTTCACACTTCAGAAAAGGTAACTACAGTTAGTTTCCTCCAGTACCTAAGATTTGCGATGTCTTAGAGATTGAATAACAGTTTCTTGGATTTGTCAGTGTTAAATACATGGAACTTTTTGGAATGGAAGGCATTTGATTCATTTTATCATAATGTGAAATTTCTTGACTCTATGCAGATCTTCACTTTTTCCCTGAGTTTGTCATTCACTGACTGGGTGATTTAGGGAAAATTGCTTTTTTGAACCACATTTTCATCCTTTGCAGTATATAGACAATGATAATGCCTGTGTTGTGGATTCTGAGATTTCCTGTGTGTATAATGCTCCTAACGCAATGTTTATTCCTTAATACTTTGGATTTGCAGAAATTTAAATACATACTTTCCATTTCAGGAACTTAATAAAAAGGATATTCAGACTATTTCAGTCATTTTGGTTTCTATTGGAAGATGTGGCAAAAATATCAACATACTAGGACAACCTGGACTTCTAACAATGATAAAACAAGGACTAGTCCAAAAGATAAGTATAGAATATGTAACATTCACACAAAGAAAACATGATTAAAGGTAGAACTTTCCTATGAAGACAGTTAAAAATAGTGAAATGCTAAAAAAATAAATTAATAAAACGTGGAGAATAAAATAATTTTATAATTTATGTTGTATCATACAAAGGTAAAGATTGCAAGGAAACTGTACATTATGTGAGCTCCATGACAGTTGTAGGAAGTTGAGGTCATAAAACTTTTATAGTCCTTACTTGGCTTTGGTTTCCCTTTAGTCCTCGTTCATCATCTCCTAGGATAAAATAGAGGATACTGAATTTTGTCTTTTTGATTGCTGTATAACCAGCATCTAGAATAGTATCGAGGTATACAGTACTCATATATCTGAATTAATTGATTAGACTAAAATAATGCTAAAACTTTTCAAATAGTAAGCATACTAGAGTAATTAAATTTTGGTGATAATTTGTTTTCATCTATGATATATACTTGCATTATAAAAAACAAAGGGAAAAATAAAGATCCTGTACCTGGGATTAGGATTCATTTTATCCCTTCTTGTCTTAAACATGAGAAAACATATACATTAACTTGAAAACAAAAACAGGATATTAAGAGCATAAACTTATTTTGATATATAGGTGAAATAGTTACATTTTTTTAAAGACAAGGTTTTGCTATGTAGGTCAGGCTAGCTTTGAACTTACAATGTAGCCAATCTGGGCTTGAACTTGGAGCAGTCCTCCTGCCTCAGCCTCCCAAGTGCTGGGATTGCAAGCATGTGCCACTGTTCCTAGTTTGAAATTTTAACTTTTAGCAAATCTTTATTCTAAGGTTTACCATATATACAAGTACATCTTAAAAGTTATTAAAATGGAATTTAAAATAACAGATAATTATTTCTTTTTTTTTACATGATTGTCTGGTTTGAAAAATCCAAGGAAATTATTTTGAGTCAAGGAAATTCAAAAGATGAAGCTGTTATAAACGTGATAGAAGACTTATTTGATCTTTTTATGGTAAAAACCACATTGATTGACATTATAAAGCATGTATTTATTTAAAAAATAGTGTAGGTTCTCCATTTCTTGAAACTTCAGTGTTAACAGATTAGTTAGACTTTGCTGTATTATTCATATTGTATTAAGCATTTATAGTGATTTTAATATGGCTAGTTAATAACAAGAAGTTAAATATGTTCTGAATTAAATACAATGTCACTAGGGATATAGCTCAGTGGCACAGTCCTGCCTGGCAAGTGCAAGATACTGAGTTCAATTCCTAGTATCAAAAAAAAAAAAAACCTACAAAGTAATGATTACTTTTAAGTAAATACAATGTCATTTTAATACCATTTGTAATGACTTATAACAGATGAATTATAAATTATTATTCTTTTTTAGGTCATACATGACGTCAGTGATGAAGGTAACAAACATTGTATTTGTTAGAGCAATAATTTGCTACCTGTACTATAATTTTGCAATTCCCATATTTGTCCCCAAATTAGGAATTCACTAATTCAGGGACCCAAAATTTTTTCCTGTAAAAGACTAGCTAGTAGAGTTTTAGACATTTTGGTCAAGAGAGAGAGGGAAAAATGAGAATATTATTTACTTACTTGATAAGAAAAAATTTCTATAATGTTTTATTATTGAAATTAAGATTGATTAATTTTTTTATAATACAGACTTACTAGTGAGAATAACATTCTTATTTAAAGGGATAACATTTAAATTAGGGTTTAAAGTTAGTGCTTCTTATTTTCAAAATTGACTAGAGATGTTCATTTGTTATTAATACAGAGATTTGTTTATGCATGTGACATTAGAGAATGTCTTCGTGCAGAGACTATCAAATACCACTAGCAGTTTAGGACTATTTTGATTGAACATTTTCATTGCTTAGAAGGCAGTAATAGAATTCTGTTTTGTTTCTAATATTTGCTTTGTAAAATATGATTGCTTTAAAGATTAATCACATGAAGGTCACATGAAAGTGCCTTGATTGTGCAATTAAACAGAATTGATATATGAAGTTTTCCTTTTGAATTTTTTAAAACATTACTAGTCCTGTGGTTGGATCTTAAAAAATTACAGCCCTTATAAATTTATGTGGTAATATAGACTGGCTTGATTACTTTTTTCTCATTGCTGAGACAAAACACCTAACATCCAAAATTAAGAAGGGAAAGGTTTATTTAGCTCATAGGTTTTGAAGGTTTCAGTCTGTAATCAGTTGACTTCAAGGCAGAGTGGCATGGCACAGGGGCAACACTGTCACGTGGCAGAAGACAGCAAAGAAAGGAGCACAAAAACAGGGACGAGCAAGACTGTTTTCCTTCCTTACATTGTACTTAGGCCAATCCCTCCTCCAGTGCGGGTGTGGCACTCACAAAATCTCTTTGCTGGGCCAGGGATATAGTTCAGTGGCAAGGGTGCCTTCCTGGCAAGTGCAAGGTCCTGAGTTCAATGCCTGCTACAAAACAAAACAACCAAAATCTCCTTGCCCTCCTATTGCACAGTATGAGGTTGTTTACAAAGTGAGGACCCTGGCTCCCTGCTGAATAGCATAAACTTCTAGACTTAAGTTTACACAGTATATCAACCATAACAGAAATGTTGCCACTTAGTTTAACTTTTCAAAGTTAAAACTGGAAAAATCTAGAGTATGTAAAGCAGCTTGATTTTACTTGCCATTCAGTAACCTTAGTTATCATCAAAAGAACTTTGTTGAAATGTGTAAGAACTGTATTTTCAGTGTTATAATTTGGGGCTCAGTTCATTAACCCGAGTTCTTAATGCGGCAGCCACAATTTAAATACCAGAGCTTCACTGTTCAGTAATCATGTGTGAGTACAGTTCTCATTCAGAAAATGTTTTGCCTTGGTCCTAAGTATAAGGAGACATAAGATTTTGGTGCTGCTCAGCCATTGTATTGCTGTGTAATAGGGCAAGTAGGAGACTCAACTTCTGTTTCTAATAAAAATTCTGTTAATTGACAATGGCTGAGTTTTATGAGATTATCTTTGAAACTGGTTTATTAAAAATAATAGGTTTAATATGTTCCTCAGAAGACCTATGTTTATTACAACTTTGCAAATAGAATGGCAGCAAGTTTAGTTTGTATGACTGATTTGCTAACATTTTATGTTTTGAAAAATTTTTCAATTGTATGTGGAAAATGCAGAGGATGTTACTACTACTTCATCCTTCACTTATGGCTAGCAAGTGTCTTGTTCCAGGCAGTCAATTTCAAGTTATTTTCTCTTTGTGTGAGTTGAGGAAGACTTTCCCAGGATTGGTAATTGCAGTTGATATAAACTATTTGCAACCTTCAAAGCCAGCAAAGTTTTAGATGAATTATTGTTGATTTAAGTAACAGTTAATTCTGCCTTTCCATTGATTTGATTTTTTTACAATTACATTGAAATATAGCCTAAATTTTTAAGTTTTTAGAGAAAAAGCCCTAAACCATTATGTATTTTCATCCCAGTTTTTGCAGTATAGTTGTGTTGGAAAGTTGTACATTTGGTGTAACACTGTTTCTCTGACTTAAAATATTTTTAAAATGTGCTTTGTGAAGCAGCATGTAGAATTTCCTTGTGTCTGAATGTATTCAGTATTGATAGTGCCGTCCTTTCAACTGAATTATAGCTTAGTTCATTAACATATTTTTGAAGGCAAAATATGTCGACTGTCTTTATAAGCACAAAAATGTTTGAGGTATGACTAAAAATTAATGATACCAGTTTTCCAAAATGCTTCAAAATAGAAATTTGCAGTTTTGCGCTGTATTTTTTTATATACCTGAAATGTGAAGCTGCAATGCGAGGTTGCTTTATGCTTCATGGTGTTCTGACCAGTTGGCCTTATTCAGAACTGTGCTAGGATAGGCTTTCCTTTAATTGAGAAAAGGACTGAAAATAATTTATAATTAACACATATTAATACTTTAACACTCTTATTCAGGTAAAAGGCAAATAGTGGACAGTTTCATACCTCGAATTTGTGCCTTGGTTATCGATTCAAGAGTGAATATTTCTTTTCAGCAGGAGGTAAAAATCATTTGACTATCTTTTAAAAACCTAAAAATAATGAATTGGAGAAAATGTGATAATTCACTAAATGAAAAAGTTATTTTTTGTTGGACTAAATTAATCTTTGGAATATATTTCTGTTGTCTTTATAATTAGTTTTAAGACCATATTTCCTGTTTAAAATTTGTATCCATATGTGTATGCCTAGAAAATAAATTTCACTATCTCAGATTAAGAATTAAGTACTTAAATGTCAAAACTAACCTATATGTATATATGTACATGGATGTAACCATAAGAATAAAAATAAGGTAACTTTTTGGCATCCTTAAATCTTAAAATAGAATATAAAATGTGTAATTTATAACCAACTGTCTCTCAGCAGAGGACTTAAATCTAAAACATACAAAGACTTGAAAAGAATCAAACCCCCAAGAATCAGAGACCTAGTCCAGAAATGGGCATCAGATGAAGAAATATACAATTGGCAAAAAATATTTGAAAAAATGTTTAACATTGTCACTTAAGAGATGCAAATTAAAACACTGAGATTCCATCTCACCACAGAAAGAATGGCTAGTATCAACAAATCAACTAGTAACAAATACTGGAAGGGAAGGTGGGGAAAAGGAACCATTCTCCACTATTGGTGGAAATGTAGACTGGTGCCACCACTGTGGAAATAAGTATGGAGATTCCTCAAAAACTAGGGCTATAGGTCCCATTTGACCCAGCTATTCCCCTTCTGAATTAAAAACATCGTACCACAGTGTTCTTATAGCAGCACAATTTGTCATAGCTAAATCTTGGAAATGATCCCAATGCCCATCAGCTGAGGAAGGGGTAAAAACTAGGTGGTCTTTTTATACAATGGAGGACTACTTGGCCATAAAGAAGGATAAACTTGAAACTTACAGGTAAATGAATATAATTTGAGACCGTACTCATGAAATCAGACTCACATGTGTAAATATCATATTGTCTCCTAACGTGAAAAGCTAAGAGAATAAGATCCAAAATGTACAATAGATCCTGTGAAATCAGAAGAAACTGTTGGAAAGGAAATGAAAGGAGAAAAGGCAGGAAAAGCAATATATGTGTGTGTGTGTGTGTGTGTGTGTGTGTGTGTGTGTGTGTGTGTATACGTATAGTGATGGTTACACTACTAATTTGGTTTGTGTGAATTGTTTGGTCTGATTTACATGCCTATAACTTGTACTCTGAAAAACTACTCTGAAGATTACAATGCGCAATGTATGAACCATTGTTGCTGTCCTATTATCTTGTTTTAAGAGTTTGTTTCATTGGTTTTTTTTTGTTTTCAGTCTTTAAAATAGACAATTATAAAAAATTATTTTGCAAAGTATAAATGTTTTAAGTACAGAGGTCATGTTCTATTTTTGGTACCTTTCAGTTACGCGTTTAATACTGACTGCCTTTTTGTATATATATATATATGTATATACACAGACACATATATGTAAACATACTTTAGTCACTTCTATACATAAAATTCAGTGATTAGGAACAAATTAGACTAGTAAGTTTATGTGTCTAAATGATGTTTTACTTAATATAAGATTAATTCATTATCTATTTTTTTCTTTTCTAGATTTTAAAAAAAATGAATGCCATGCTTGACAAAATGCCTCAAGATGCCAGGAAAATACTTTCTAACCAAGAAATGTTAACTCTCATGTAATAATTTGTACTATATTTTATTAGTACAAACCAGAAATTTAAAGCATGTTTTATAAGACAACTATGAATTTGCATAGTTGTAACTTAAAAGCTTTGTTTTTTTAATGTAATTATGTATTTCTGCAAAAGTTAGTTATACTACCTAGCTGTACATTTCAGTGACTTCCCTCATCCCAAAAGCTTGAGCTTTCTACTTAATTGGTAATAGTTCAGGATAAAATCTGTTATTTTAATTCACAGGAGTAGTATGGGAGAAAAGATTTTAGATGCTGGAGGTAAGCATATCTTTTCAAAATTTGGAATTATTTCAGGTTTATAACTAGTATATAATATCTTTGATTAAAATAATATTGCACTGTGATGACAGTAAACTGGAGTAAAATCAAACAATTTTGATATTAAGTGCAAAAAGTCTTTGGGACAAAATAATTTTTATGACACTAGGAATTAGATAAATATAATTTTTTCTAATGCTAGTTTATAAATAACTAACTTAATTTTCAAATAGACCTGGCTTACCTGTGTAGTGATATTCCTCCCATGATATTTTATGAAATTAGGATGTCTAATACCCTTAAGATTGACAGATGTTTTTAAACAGTATGTTTAGCAAAAGAACTTAAATGTAGGTTTTGGTAGGTTTTCTGTGAGAGAATTTTGATGCAGTAATTTATGTAAAATAAAGCATAAATTAAAAGTAGCCTAGGAAGCTATAAGCATGTACAAAAGTGTGTAAAGATTGTATTTATGAATTAAATTACAACCCTAGAAATGAAAAGGTAGAGTTTGAATATTTAAGAATTTCTTTTAAATTTTATTTTACATTTCACTTTTTTGTTACTCGAATGGATTAAGTCCTCTAATGATATTTCTAATTTATATAAAAAAGTGAAAGATGAATAAAATGCTGCACTGTTTTTGTCTTGTTCTAATACCTTATAAAATGTATGAACTTTTATAAATTTAATTTTCATAATTTCTAATCATACATTGATTAATAATTTTTTAATAGATTATGACTTGCAGGTGGGCATTGTGGAAGCTTTATGTAGAATGACTACAGAAAAACAAAGACAGCAACTGGCAAGTCAGTGGTTCTCAATGGATTTTATTGCTAATGCATTTAAAGAAATTAAAGACTGTGAATTTGAAACAGTAAGTAATATAAAAACAGCAGAAATTAACAGATGTTTTTTATTTAATTGTGACTTCAAAGTCTTTCTGTCTTTTTAAAATTAGGATTGCAGGATATTTCTCAATCTTGTGAATGGCATGCTTGGAGATAAGAGAAGGTAAACATATAATCATTTACTAGTAAACACGACTCAAAAGAAGCATCCAGTGTTGAATTCCTATAAATGTAACTATTTGTTGTTATGTTTAAGTGTAAAGTATGTGTGGATATTTAATGTAAAACTATTCTATATAACATCATTTGGTAAATTGCTGTACTGGTTATCTGAAATAATCCTCTAGTGGCCTTTATTTTGCCTTGCATACTGTAAACAGGAAACATTCATTTTAATTTCATATTAATAATTTTGAATATCTAAATTTGATTTACTATATTCAGAGTGGTGTGTATGTTATTATTTAATGACAAATGATAAAATGATAAAAGATATATACATGTGTTGCTTGAACTACATCTTCATCTACATCATGGATTGAAAATACATAGCAAACAAGTTGTCTTCCTTTGTAGGATTTTTCTGAGGTTAGGAATGAGCGTAGGGTATGTAGGAGGTATTCTCAATGAATGAATTTACATGCATTTTACTTTCTAAGAAAATGAAAGGATGTTCAGTACAAGGAGTCATATTACTAGACTTGAATTATGGGTTCTCCTATCCAATGGGCAGATTTTTAAACCTTGTCTCTGTTTCTTTGTCTGTGCTGTACTACTAGTAACACCTACTTCATGTTTGTTGTGAACATTAAATGAAATAGTTTGAAGTATTATCTTACCGTGAAATAATTCTAAGAATTTAGCCATTTTCATTCGAATTCTTCACTTACATGCTTCTTTTTGCAAATCCTATGAGCGCTTCCATTGTGTTAAAGAGAATAAGTGGTATCTGCTCACACTTGATACTGCATATAAAAAATTTAATGTAATTATTTTAGTCAAAGTGATAGGTTGAATAGTATCCTCAAAATAATACACTTTTCTCTACCCAACCTTACTTTCATTACTTTTTTTAAAAAAAAATATTTAAAAAGTCTCATTGCTGTCTGATTTGTCTTGATTCTAGGCATGATTTTTTATGACTAAACAAGATTATATTATGAAGGTTTTATTAATCTTTTAAACTACTTTGTATTTTAGGGTTTTTACATTTCCTTGTTTATCAGCATTTCTTGATAAACATGAGGTAAGTTTTAAAATGTAAAGTTTTAGTTATAGGATGAAATTTGATGCAAAAGAAATTATGGGGTATAACTGATAAAAATACAAAAATTGCTATAATTAGATCACAAAGACAGCCAATGTGGTATGCTTTATATGCTAGCGACACCAGAAAAAGTTCTATTAGCATATTTATAATCAGGAATCTCTAAAATATAAAGGTTGTAGCTTCTAGTCAAGTCCGTTGCTTTTTACTCATGAATAGCTCCACATTAATATTTTCAAAGTGTTAGCACTTGGAATATTTGTGACTTCTTGAAGCCACCTGATTTCTGTGTAAGGTATTAAAGTATCTCCTTCGATTGTCTCTAAGCGTTCTATTTGTCTACTCTCTTTACCTAGCTATGCTTGTTGTTTCGTTTTAAAAAAAAAGATTTAGGGAATACACTTTTATGGAATATAGTGTTTCTGGTTCCAGTATTAAAAATGAAGCCAATTAAGATAATCAAACATTGGTCATTATTATAAACTTACCATAATTTTCTGTTGCTCTTGTAAGCATACTACATGGTAGTTTTATATATTTATTTTCTTAGCTGCAAATACCATCAGATGAGAACCTTGAAGACTTTTGGATCGATTTTAATCTTGGGAGCCAGACTGTATCATTCTACATTGCTGGAGATGATGTAAGCTTTATTCAAAACATGTTTGTGTGTGTGTGTGTGTGTGTGTATGTGTATCAAAAAACATTTAAATTTATTTTATGAATATAGATGTCTTTGTATATTTATACTTGTAGTCATTCCTTTAATTTTAGTGTTAGCTGTTACAGTTTTGACTAGCTTAGTAGCCAAGTAGACTAATTAGAAATGAAAATTATTTCTGAGATTTTTGTTGAACAAAAGTCAATACTAAATTTTAATAGTTTTTAATGAGATTTTCATAAATTACATTAGTGGTACACAATTTTACATTTACATGAATGAAGTTAATTGACTTTTAAAAAGACAAAAGCAGAGACAGAGAATTTCAACAGTAGAGTGTATGCTTAACATGTGCAAGGCACTGGATTTGATCCCAGCACCACATTTAAAAATAAAAAGACAGATACTTGTTTCTCATCTACTGTATAGAGCTACTCTATCAAAACTAACATTATGAATGAAAAAGCCATCAATCATTATCTGTTAGTCTGCTCTTTTAATATATGGGTTGATATATAGATTGCATTTGAAAGTGAATTTTCTTTTTTGCTGTATCATATCTGCATTTAAACCTTCTGAATGCAGGCTCTACTTACTAACCGCTTATTTTTACTGAGAGAAATGCTACAGTCATTGTTTTGTGTACCTCTTACTTGGTACACTGATACATTCTAACTCAAGTTGTATAGTCACTTCACCAAATCCTGAATGAGACTTTACAGCTTTTACTAATTTCACTGGCTGATGTTTTAGTCATATTATTGTGTTTCTTAGAATATTGCTTTTTTGTATAAAGGTAAATTTTACCAGAGAAATTAGCCAAATATCTCTTATTATTTCCACATACTTTGTTTTTATATTACTTTTTAGAATGCTTAGTCAAAATCTAGTTCTAGAAATTTGTACTATTTCTCCCGGAGTTACAGTTTTCATTAGTACATTTCACCTAAATGGTTTGTTAGTAGTAGTATTAACTGAATTTTCTTTCAGAAACAGAAATTTTGTTTTTATGAGAAGCCAGTAGTATTGCTTGGCTAGAAAATAATCCAAAATATAGCGTACCTGTGAGGGAAACCATAAAACACATTTATAAAGTATGTATTAGATAGTGATTAAGATGCTGAGGGATTCGTCTTCCTAAAAATGTATTTCACATCCTCTCTGTGTTTTCCTTATATTTTCTCTTCCGCTGCCTAGAAATAATTCCGCACATAGTAACAGCTTAAACTATTGTTTTGTTTGTTTCATACAGTTTACAAGGCTCCATGTGCCTAATTCCTGGCAGTTTCTCTGAAAATCTGTTATCATTCTCTTGTGTTGAAGGTATCTCTTTTTCTCTCAAAGATCATGTTCATCTCAGGTTTCACTGTCTCCGGTGTGTCAGCCTACAACATCTCCTTTAAATCTTGCGTGTTAATTCCTTCCTAGTTAGGTTTCAGCATAAATCTTACTTTCTTATGGAAGTAGTCTCTGGTCACTCAGTATGATATAACTCTGTAGCCACATACATTGCCCTGTTTATTTCCTATGTAATAGTAGTTGCCCCTTAAAATCATTTTGTTTATTCTTTGTTGTCTATTTCCATTGGAGAATATGATATTCATGGAATTAGGACCAGCTTTCCCTTTTGTATAACTATTCAAAGGCTCAGATTGAGCCCTTAAATGAATAAGTGGACTGTTGCAAGATATGTGGTTAGTGCATACAGTGCATGGGGATTGGAAAAAATAAGGCATTGAAGAGCCAGTGATGAATATGAGAGGTAACAACAATGAGTATTTATCAAAATTTGCCTAGTTGTCAGAAATACACAAGGCACTGGGGAGCACGTTCATGTAAAACGTACTGTCTGGGTGTGGGGATGAATTTAAGAGAGGCAAGACTAGAGGCGGTTATGAGGATTTTGTAATCCTGTGAGAAATCACAGTCACATAGTTGGGATGAATGAATCCTAAAGAGACTGAAAAGGAGGAAGAATTGAGCAAACTTGTTTGTAGTAAAAGTGGATTAATAAAACTTAGGTAACTAGATAGATAGAGATGCTATCATATATTTTATAGGGGAAGCAGTCTAGCTTTAAGTTGGAGACATTTGTGGACTATTTTGCTGAAGATATCTGGTAGGCAGTTGGATATCTTGGTTTCCTAATCACCTGGAAAAACTCAGCTACAAGCAGAATTATAGAAGCTACTTATATGTAGATGATAAATAAAACCATTGAATTGAATGAATTCCATTTTAAAATAACCACAGAAATGTGCATTGCAATAATATAGGTAGAAGAAACTAGTCCAAAGGATATATAAAGATTAAGTTAAACTAAAACAGATTAAAAGAGTATAGAGTACTACGTAAGTCATGGCAAAGAATTTTTTTGTTGTTTTGTTTTTCCTTTTGTTTTAAGAAAGCATGAAATATGTCTAGGATGTTAAAATAAAAACTAGTGACTCATGGAAGAGCAGTGTCACTTAAATGATAAAAGTTCTAAGCATTCTTGAAAAGTTGAAATCTTTGTAAAAGAGGTCAAGTTAAGGGGAAGAGAGACAGGGTAATAGAGTAATATCAAGTAAAAGGAAAGATTCAGGATAACTAAAAGGAAACTATTGGAGGGAAATAGATCACCCACCATAAAATATGGATAATAGGAGGTAAGAATATTTGGGGATTTTATGCTATGATTTCTAGTCCTAAATTTTTTTATAAATTGCACATAATAATAAAAAGTGGAAGCAGTTAACAAGTTACCTAAGGATATGAAGAAGAAGCAAGAGTCACTTTAAAGTTGGCACTGGCCTGTATCTCAAAGCAGAAAATTCATGTGAGGCTTCTCAAAACTTAGGAGAGAAACAAAAATGCCACCACTTTTCTCTTGACACTGAGGTTTTGAGATGTGGCAAAATTAACACCCTAATCGGGGAAAGATACTGTTAGGATTTTAAAATGAGTATTACTGTGTACTTCTTTTTATGGTTAAGACTTAGAAAATAAAATTAACACCACTGCATAAAAAATGACATCTTTTTTGTCCATTCATCAGTTGCTGGGCATTTGGACTGTTTCCCAGATTTAGGTATTACAAAGTGTGCCTCTATAAACATGGGTGCACATATATCACTGTAGTATATATTGAGAAGATACCAAGAAAGGGAATACCTGCGTCAAATGGAACCTTTAATCCTAGATTTTTGAGGAATCTCTGCATTGATTTCCACCACAATGAAGGATAAATTTGAGACATTTATAGCTAAATGGATAGACCTCGAGACCATACTTATAAGTGATACAAATTGGGCACATGTGTAAATACCATATTGTGTCTCTAGTGTGAGAGTGAAAATGTAAATAGAAACCAAAATATATAATAGGTATTGTGAAATAAGTAATTGTTCAAAGAGAAAGAGGAATGGGAGGATGGAAGGGAAAAGAAAAAAAGGATAAACGGAAGCAAAGGTTTGAAAAGGGAGAAGAGAGGTTAAAAAGAGGCGAGGGGAATGGAAAAAAGGAATTAAGATATATCGTGTACAGGTATAAATTCCCTACAGTGAATGTGATAATTATGCATATTTAAATTGTGCCAATAAAATTATTTTAATTAATAATAACAGCACCATTGTTTCCTCTTAAGCATAAACAAATTTATTTAGCATTTATTATGTGTAGTCAGTTGAGCAAGAAATATGTTTCATGAACTTAGTGCTGTTTCTAAAAATAATTTGTAGTTTATATATCTTAAAATTGATGTTTAAATAAATTTTAATCAGAACTAAGTGCCTATTAATGATCAAAGTCTGTTTTTAAATTTAAGGATCATCAATGGGAAGCAGTCACTGTGCCTGATGAAAAAGTGCAAATGTACAGTGTTGAAGGTACTAATTGTCTTTTATAATTATCTTTTAGTTCTTATGTGGAATAGGAATTGCATCTTCTCTGGGATGAGAACATAGACTGATGAAAACAAAGTCAAAATTTTCAGATTTTAGTATTTATCAGTATGTCAAATTCCTTGTTTACATTTTCCTCGGATCTCCCAGTTCCCTGTTCTCCATGTAGTCTGAAGCCAGCGATCAATCTGACTGCTTTCTGGTCAGTGTTTCTAAGGCTGTTGCACGTTCAGCTCATTTTGATTAAATCCAAATGTCCAATTTCTGCATTTCTGTAAGTAGAATTGTATGACACTACTGGACAAAATTATAATTTGGCAGATAGGTCCCATCATAAATTTAGATACTGACATTTTAATTATTCAGTGAACATTAAAATAGCTTATTGTGGTTTTTACCTGCATTTTCCTGATGACCAGTGATGTTGAGCACCTTCTATATGCTTATTGGACAGTTATATATTTTCCTTTGTGAAATAACTTTTTTTTAAGTTTTTCTGATTGGACTATCTTTTTATTATTGACTACCAGGAGTTCTTATGTATCCTGGATAGCAGTCCTTTGATTGATATGCTTCATATTTTCCTTTGGTCTCCATCTTGTTTATTCATTTCTTAATGATGTCCTTGGTGATACCATTAAGTCTACTTGAACAGTTTTATGATTGTTTCTATAACCTAAGAAATCTTTGCCTACTTCTCATGTCACAGAGAGTTCTTCTGGTTTTCTGTAAAACCTTTATAGGCTTATTTGCATTAGTATGATCCAGCTCAAATGAATTTTTAGTTATGGGATCATGCAGGAATTGAAGTTCTTTTTTATATGGCTGTGCAGTTATTCCAAGATTATTTGCTGAAATAACTTTCCTTTCTCCATTGAGTTTCTTTGGTTCCTTTGTTGAAAACGATATGATTAAATAAGAATAGGCCTTTTTGTTGGTGCGCTAATCTGTTACTTTGAGCTGTTCGCCTTTTTTAAATGCCAGTATCAGTTTAGTGAACTTTAATGATTACTCATGCTGTCAACTGCTATAAGTATTCCAAGATTGTTTTGTAAAGTGTGAGTCTTTTGAATGTCTACATTTATTTCAGAATGTTTTTATCAGTCACTCCAGAAACCTTGCAGAATTTATGAATGAGTTGTATATCAGCATGTGGGAAAATAACATGTTAACAATGTCTCAATTCATAAATATATATATATATATATATATATATACATATATATAAATATATATATATATATATCCCCATTTAGTGAGACAGTTTTTCATACTTGCCCTCTTTTAACTTGTGTTATAATAAATTTCATGTAACTGTCTTAAATCATTCATTTCTTCCTATTTTGTCTTTTATGGATACTGTAATTATTTCAAAGACCATATATTAACTGTAACTACTAGATCATGTTTGGGTCATATTCTGAGGTCTGTTGTTTTCTTTCTCAGCCATTCATACATTGTTTTTTCTTGGTGTGTAAAGTAACTTTATGGTAAAGCATTTCATATATGAAACAAATACAGAGGCTCCAGATGGTTCTTTGATTTTCAAGGGTTTGTCTTTGTAGGATGGAGAACTGATTTTCATTCAATCATGGATGCTAGTCTACCTTAGTACTCACTTTAGTAGCTTCCTCTCTGTCTTGTTTGCCTGTGTTCCTCAGTGTGGTCATTGCAGTCTGTTGATTACGAACTGCCTCTCTGTCTTACGAACTTGAGAGAGACTGTGAAAGATACATTTGTGCCTTTAAAGATTCCTTACCCTGCTTTCCAGCTTCTCATTCCGCTCAGTCCAGAATTTAGCAAATGTTTTGAGGGAGAAACTGACCTTGTGCTTCAGGCCAGCCCCCCGGCCACATTTTCTAAGTCTGCAATATCAATGGGCTGTCAACCCTGCTTTTAAAAAAATTTTGATAAGTACATAATAACTGTCTGTGTTTATGAGGTATCCGGTATTCATACACGTGTACAGAGTGGATGGGCTACCTAGATCAGTTGCACAAGAGAACTCTTGCTTTTGCCATCTTTTTGTGCTGCCCTACAATACAGACAAAAATCATTCATTCCTTTAAAATCTCTTAAGTTTTCTATTTTTTTATTCCAGGCCTTACTGATCTGTTAAATACTCAGTGATTTGTCTTTATTCTAGCAGTAGAATTGACTAATGGTGCACATTTCTCCCTCAGCCTCCCAAGCATTCTAGGAAGCTGAGGTAGAAAGATCACAAGTTCAAGTACAACCTGGCAATTTAGCGATTTACTGAGACCCTGTCTTAAAAAAAAATGGGAAGGGCTGGAGTTGTAGCTCAGTGCAAAAGCATATTGATGCATGCCTTTAATCCTACCTACTTAAGAGACTGAGGCAAGAGGATAACAAACACAAGGCCAACATGGGCAACTTAATCAGTCTGTCTCAAAAAAAAAAAATCAAAAAGGACTAGGGATGTAGCTCTGGCAGAGGAACAAGCACAAGGCCCTGTGTTCAATCCCTAGTGCCACCAAACAGATCTGATTATTCTTACCATTTTCTAGCTGGAGAGTGACCTGCCACAGTGTTATTATACCTCACTCAAAAGTGGAAGTTTTCAGCATACAAGTTTGGGCTCTAAGTGTTACTTAGAAGTTTTCTGTGTGCATAGGGACCTCCCCTTTCTATTTCTCCAAGAGGAGCTATTTAAAATTATAACTACCTTTAGAATATTTTTTCACCTTTTCCTTTCCTCTCTTTTGCAATGAGATATTTGAGGAAAACATGAATTGTTAAGGTAGGAAAGCCTATAAATTTTGGCTCCTGCATTTTCCTATATCCTTGCATCTAGATCATTTTTTAAAAAACTCCTATGTAAATAAAAAGATGTTACCTACTATTGAAGGATAAGTTCTTTGAATTCTTCATTCACATTGTCTACATCAGTGCTCCGTGAGTTTGTATCTTTTATATTCTTCCTTTCAGTAGTTTTTTCCACCTTTATTGGCATATAAAGAGATTCACATGTCTGCATTTTAAAATGGAAAGCAAGCTTGGATCTTGTATTTTCTTCTTTTTCCATTCATAGCAAATTTTGAAAAAAGTGGGTTTTACTCTTTACTTTTCCTTTTGTTACTAACTTCTGTTCTTAATGTTATATATTTATCTCACTGAAATTGTTCAACTGTCAAGATAGTACCTTTTATAATGAAAATCTGTATATGTCAGTCCTTATATTGATTTTTTCCTCACATTTGGTATTGTATTGTTGACCACAGTTATTTTTAAATATATTTGTCCGATTTTCAGCTGAATTCTTGAGTGCAGATATAAAATGAATGTCCAAAGCCTATTTGTAGTTAGAATTGGTATGGTGGTACATTTTCAAGTATCTAAAAACTGTGTCTGAAACTGAACTTACATGTACCCAAAGATCTCCTCAATTTCTTTCCTTAAAAAATGGTAGGATAAACTGCTAAATTCTCCATATACAGTGGTTCTTGACTGTTTTCCTCTCCTCTCATGGAAATTAACCAGTTTCCATGTTCATTCATTCAACCTCTTAACACCTTTTTTTTTAATTTCTTCTCTTATCTTTTGTTCCATGTTTGATTAACATGGAATACTCTGTGCAGACCTTTGGGTTAACAAATTGGGTTTTTTATGTATGAATTTCATAATTTTTTTGAAATGACTTTTCAGGATGGAAAATATTAATAGTATACTGGAATCCTATAGAACTACCTTGTTTTGTTTTTACAGACTGCTGATCTGTTATCTGTAAATGCTTGGATTTTATAGTAAGCAAGAAAACAACTTTTCTGGAGTCTCAGTAATATTGCTAATAATTGAAATGCAAAGCAAGCTTAATTTTAGTTCATGCAGTCAGAGCAAATAAACTTATTAAAGTATTCAATAAAATATAAGAAACATTAGTACATTCCTATACAGGTTATCACAGTTTATGTAGATACATCTATGTGCACCTGGTGCATAGCACTTAGCAAATCACACATTTTAAATAATTCTAATGTTATATACATGCAAGCAGTGAAATTGGATATTACATTTACTATAAGTATAAAGGGAGCTACAGAAAAAAGTGCATATCAGGATGAACCAATCAAAACTATCCATAAAGATTGTGTTTTAATTTTCATCACCAAAACATGAAAAATTATTTTAAAGCTACCTAAATATTTGTATTAGAAACCTGAAAACATTTTACTTGAACTCATGATATTTAAAAAAAAAATACCATTCTGAGATAGAAACTGTCACCATTACCTAATAATTTTTGGTACCATCAAAGGACATTACTGTGAGAATTTCATGACTGTAATTGCCCAAAAGCAAATAAAATCCTTTACTTGGGCAGGGCTTCTAAGAATCAGAATTTTTCAGAGCCCAGATGGGTATTTTGTCCTTTAGGAAAAATGATTGAATGGCCTACAGATCTTTTTTAGTTATATAGAATACAGTTTCCTGTGTTGTATGATGCTTCTCCATCAGCGTACTTTCCACTGCACAAAAGTATACTCTGGAGGCAGATGTGGAAACTTCTCAAACAATAGTAAGAACCCTCTTAAAAACAGTGGCCTTGATGCTGGACCTTTAGGTCATAATATAGGCAACTTAATTTGGTGCCTGTTAAAATTTTGGAAACTTTGCTGGGAGATGATATGTGACTACTTCTTATAAACTGGTACTTACAGTATTTAACTTTTCACTGGATTGATAAAATCTTTGGGAAACCAGGAATATATTATTCTTCACTTTCTTATTTTTTTTTTTTTGTCTTTTTCCTTTTTATCCGTACCGGGGATTGAACTCAACGACTGCCTGCTTGCAAGGCAGGCGCTTATGCTGCTGAGCTAAATCCCCAGCCCCTATTCTTCACTTTCTTCACATTTAATTTTTTATCAGATGTTATTTACTATTAATATATTTAATATAACTTTATATTTAATAGAAATATTTGACAAGCTGATTATGCATAGAAATACAGAATTATAATGAATTAAAGCTACTGTCTATTTTGCCTTTTTAAAATTAAAAGAACTCTTTCAGCTGTTATCAAGAAATACTTTGTTAAGAAAGTACTAGGATCTGCAATCTGCTCTGGGCTTTATATCATTAGTTATGGCAGTACCATATAACTTAGTGATCAGGACACTGACTGAAAGATAAATTGACCTGACTTTTTTTATATAGGCACTTAATACCAAAATTAATTAATTTAAACACTATTCAGTTCTGAAGTTTGAATTTTGATTTAGTTCATTTTAATTAAAGTATTGTGTATTTTTCTTAATCATATAGCATGGTATAAATTAGACTAATGTGATATTTTTGTGTTCAGTGCGACAATCAAAGAAGCTATTGACTATAATCCTGAAAAATACAGTAAAAATTGGTAAGAGAGAAGGGAAAGAACTGCTTTTGTATTTTGACGCATCACTAGAAATCACCAGTGTGGTTGAAAAAATTTTTGGTGCCAGTAAATACAGGGTAAGTTTTTAAACTAACATTGAATAAATATTTACTGTATACAATTTCAGGCTATAAATTTCATTGCTTTTTTCTTATTCTAGACTTTTTAAAATGACATGTAGATTTTAGTTCTTTAAATTTGATGGAAGAACTATCAACTAGTCAGCCATATCCTTTGAGACATCTTTTAGAAAGTATCTCAAGCTGGGGATTTAGCTCTCCAGCATAAGCGCCTGCAGAATTAGTAACTATTTATAACATCTGATGAATTCCTTCCATGTGTTTAAAAATTGAAATGAGACAAATACTGTTTTCAAAGTATTACGAAAAGTACACAGATATTACCCAGAAGTACAAAATTGGTGTAAGGAAAATGAAAGAAAGAAATTGAGTCAGGTTTGAAGGTAAAGCATTATTGTGGAGACAGAGTTCAAAACTCGCTTTTAAAGTAGAAGAATAGGATTTAGATAAGATGCTGTCTAGAATAATAGAAACCAGGTACTGTTTAACTGAGAATCTAAGGTGACAATACGTGTGATGTTTTGGAGGGAGATTCTGTTGACAGGTTTGGATGGCACAAAAGATTTTTTAAGAATAACAACTTGCATTTGAGAGGAAGCATCATACAGGAACCAAAATGATGTGCTCAGGAGACCGTTAGTAGGAAGTGTTAGTAGGAACTGATGTGTTCCAAGGAAGGGTATTTATTGCATTCAGAGTAATTATTTGATGTAATTTGGTAATTGTGTAAGAAAAAGAGTAGAAAATAATTATATTAAACAAGAAAATTTCATCATTCTGAATTAATTTTAGGAATTTTCCAGAAAACAAGGTGTTTCAGTCGCCAAAACATCTGTGCATATACTTTTTGATGCAAGTGGATCACAGGTATGTTTCTGACTTGCTTTTATTGTTGGACAAAGTTTAAAACTAAATAATAGCAGCACAGTAATAAAGTTGACATTGGAGGGTAAATGTCTAAAAATAAGTAGTATCAATGTAAATGGTATTCTAAGAAAACATGGTATTTTTAAAATTATTAATGATTATTTTAGTACAGAGAGTAGAGAATTATTAATAAATACCAATTTTAGTAACTTTGAAAATTAAAGGCATATGTCTTTCCATTAGTGGCAAAACTTGTTTGCAAAGTGAATTTTTTGTTGGGTCACATCATAAAAATAGATCAAAAAAGAGGTTGATATTTATAAATGTAGGTGAAAGGGAGCTGCATTAAGACAGCCAGTAGTTTTTGAGGACTTTCTATAGTTTGCACTTTTAAAAATAGTTGTTTCTGCATTCTCCAACAGATTCTTGTGCCAGAAAGTCAATTCTCAAATGTTGAAGAAGAACTCACTAATTTAAAAGAAAAATCTAACACCCAAAAGGAATTTGCTAACCCTTCAAAATCTATCAATAACCAAAGGGACAGAAAAAATTGTCAGCCAGAGGTAAATATGGTATCAAAATAGTTATTTATAATCATTGCTACATATAAGTGCAGGATAAAAATCTAGAACTTAAATGTTAATTGTCTTAATTCCTTTTAAAACACAGTAACCAGAAGGTTCTATTTTAACAGATTACATACATGTGTAGGGGTTCGGAATTAAGACAAGGTATACTATGTGCTTAGACATTCTAAGTTAAAGATAGACGAGCTACCATTTTTTCCATCTACCCTTTGTATTTTATCTTTGTTCTTTCTATAATGTATAATATAAATTTATTATGTTTAGAGACTGAATGTCCAAACTGCAACCCAAAACCCATTTATTTAGGAGAAAAATAGCAGTGAATTTAGTAGTTTTTCTTATTCCTTTTACTCTCCCTCAATTGAAAACTTCCTCTAGACCACATCTATTGGAATACCTTTCAGCCTTTTTTTTCCATCCTTGCTAGGACTTTTGACATTATTGAAGGTCTTTTCCTAAGGTCCTCTCCTTCAATAATTTTTTGGTTCCCTAATTTACTTCATACTTCTGCTGCTACATCAGATATACTTCTTTCTCCACTTTTGTTGAAGTTTTCTATGAGTTTTATAACAAGTCTTCTTGCTTTCTTCCATGTAGAAATTTTTCAATTGGCATGATTTGAGTTTAATTTACCATTACATTTATCATTTTAAGTGTACCAGTTTTGTTTTCAAAGTTCTATAGCCACATCTCCACTGTTTTCCAGTATTTTCTTTTGTGTCTCTCTAGCTCTTTTCCTGAAGTCTAACCCCAGACACTGTATTTTGTGCCTCAAATGAGCATTTCCTCTCATAACTTCAATAAAACTACCATTAATTTTTCTTACGATGTCATTGATACCAGCTTCTTGTTTTCCCATGTCTGGAAACGACGAATTGAAAACTGTCCTTTCATAATGTTTCTTGGATTCTTTCTTTCTTACTCCTTTTTCCATTATTCATCTCAGAACACGTAGGTTAATGCTGTAGTTTCTAAATCAGTCTTTAAAACTATTACTTCATTGTCTTAGCTACCTCCAGTGCGCTATTGATTTTTCTGATGTATCAGTATCCTGAGTGTTCTTTTCCTCACAAAGCTTTATGATCTCTGTGATTATCCCATTGACTCAATAATTTTTAACATAGTTTAAAATTTACTCATTCTGTTTATAATTTTAGCGTGAGTAGGAAGGTCATTTTATTATTTGTATGTTGTTCTTATTCTTGGCCCCAAACATTCACATTTTTAAAAATTTTTATTCATGTAACACCTACTTACATTTGCAAGTCTCAGATGCTAGTCCTTTTTTCATGCAGCTTTTCCTTATTATTTTGGCTTTTGCTGACTCTCACCCATAGGCAGCTATCAGTCTCACCATACAATTTGGCATGCTTTTTGTTACTCAGTGTTTTCTCCTTTAGTTTTGTGTATTTAATAAAATTTAAAAGGTCAGATTTCATTTCCTCTGTAGAATTAGATCATTAAAGCTAGCTTTGTTATCTCTGTATCAGAATCACCCTGAGTGCTTATATTAAAGATGATCTTATTAGACCCTTCTTCAAACCTATCAGATCACAAACTGTTGGAAAGGTCTTGACAGCAAAACTGGGAAAGCACACTATTAATAAATTCCTGCTGCATTTTCAATAAGGTTTAAATGAGACATTTATGAATAACTTTTCAGGTCCCATTAATCTTAAAACTATCCTCCTGTCCTCACCATCTGTCTCTCACATCCCACTACATAGCTATTTATAGTTTTTTAAAAAAGCTCTCCTGTGCCTCTACTGTATATAATAAGTCATCATCTACTTGTTTGTAGTTTTTGTGGCACTCTGAAACTCCTATACTTCGTAGGCCCTACTTTTATTTACTTACCTTGTTACTCATATCAGTTACTCTGGAAAATTATAAATCTTTATTAGTATAAGTAGCTGGATCTCTGCCTGTAACCTCTGTACTTCAAAGGCAGTTTAGTCTACACAGATCATTCAGTTTTCAAAGATGTGTGAATGTTTTCAAGAATGCTTAACATTAAGAAAGCATTCAAATAATGTAACACAACTATATATGCAAATATCCTCAAGTTAGAATAGGAAATTGCAAGACATTAGGTAGATTCCTATCAATAAAATAATTCATGCTTGTATATAAAATTACTGTTAGCTAGGCTTGGTGGTATACACCTATAATCACAGGACTTGGAAGCCTGAGGAAGATAGATCTGCAAATCTGAGGCCAGCATGGGCTACATAGTGAGTTCTAGGCCATCCTGGAATAGATTGTAAGACCCTATCTCAAAAAGCCAAAAATAAATTACTGAATTGTGTAAGTCTAGATATTCTGTAAGCACTCTTCAGAACAACAATAAAATTACTGTATTGCATTAAGCCTGGATAGTCTATAAATATTCTGTAAAACAATATTTCTTATTTTGGGGGGCTACTTATTTATTCAATGCCAAACAGGAGGATAAAACCCTTCAAATAGCCTAAAACATGGAAATTTCTGGGTATTGTGTAACTTGAAAAAAAATACATATACAGACAAGAGCGATAGATTAGATGTAGACAGATCTATATATGTATATATATAGAGAGAGAGCTGTATATCTTTTGCATGCAAAGCAATATTCTGAGTAAAATTGCAGTAAAATTAAAAATTAGTTTTAAAACACAATGTATATTTACTGTGGTTATTTCTCACAATTTAAGATAACTACTCCAAGCAAAAGAAAAATGTCGGAAGCATCAATGATTGTTCCTGGTGCAGATAGATACACCGTGAGAAGTCCAGTGCTTTTAGTCAACACATGTAAGTTTTATGGTCTTGAAAGATTGTTAACAAGTTTTATATTTTAAAGAAGGCATTTTTAATTCAGGAACAGGCTAGATATAACTTACTTACAGGTTAATTTAGAGGTACAATAATTGATAAACTATGAAGCACAAGTGTCTTTTTAAGAAGAAAGAGGAAATGAGTATTTAGTTTTCAAAACAGTAATATCCAGCATTACTGATTTTTAATAATTTAAGCAGCAAATAGGATTTAAAACATTGGAGTGATCAGAATGCTTGATCTTAATTCCTCACTCCCAATTTATACTTTGTTCAAATTATCCTCTAGCTAATGATAGAACTAATGTTTTTATAATATGATCAAGATCTATGTCTCATCGTATTTAAAGGATTAAATAAAAACTCAACAATAAATCTTTGTGAAAAATTTAATTCTGGGCACATTGAGTTAAATGAAAGGGAAAAATTCTGCTATATGCTAGTTGCTTTAATAAAATCTTTGTTTTTGTGACATTTTAAGGTTTACCTTCTATTCCAGAAGTCCAGTTACCTACTGGGAAATTGTCTGATATTTGACAGGTTCTTTGTATTTCATAAGACTACAGTTGAATACATGGTCCTTTCTGTCTCTTTTTTCTTTGTAAATGACTTGCACATTTATTTGTCATCTAGATCAAAAACCTTAGATGCATTCTAGAACCTGCCTACCTTTATCATCTGAAATGTATCTCAGTAATAGAAAATAAAAATTTAGTCATTTGCTATCATCCTTTTAGCAACACCACGAAGAAGAAAAATTAAGCCTCCACTACAAATGATGAGTCCTGCAGAAAAAGCTGATATTTATAAAACATCAGAAAATGCAGTGAGTAACAATGTATCATGTAAACCTAGACCATTGGAAGAGAAAAATAGAAGAGCTAATACAGGCAAGGTAACTATACTTTGATCTTTTTTTGTTTGTTTTGTTTTGTTTTTTGAGACAGTCTCACTATGAAGTTCGGGCTAGTGTTGAGTTTACTTTGTAGCCTAAGCTGCTGTCAAATTTGTGATAATCCTGCCTCAGTCTCCTGAGTGCTGGGATTACAGGTTTGTACCACACACCTGGCTAAGATAACTATACTTTGATACTATCTTAAAAATAGTTTTCCTGTCTTTATTTACAAAGCTTTATTTTCATTGCTTTTTTTGTTTCTCTTTTATTTCTTTTCCCTTTGAGGCTGAAGAGAAGGGAGGAAGATGCGGGGGGAAAGTGGAACTAAAATATATCATACATAGGTACAAATTACTTACAGTGAATGTGATCATTAAGTTGTACCAATAAACTTAATTATAAAAGAATAGTTTTCAAGTTATTATATATAAAACTTTTTTGAAAGTTTACAAAACTAAATATTTTTCCAGATACCATTTATTGTCCTTGAAAATAGACTCTTGTTAGCATATGACTTTACTATAATTACAATAAAATTTATGAACATCCATCACTAAAATGCCAGTTTTAACATTTGGTAGGAGAATGGACTTACTGTCATTCTTTAATTGTACAATTAAATATCTCCTATAACACTTTGGTAGGCACAGAATTGTGTGATTGAAATGCACTTTGTCTTATGTGCCTCAAAATCTAGTGTGGGATTAGACAGTAAGATAATTACACAATCATGTAAGCATTCTCAGGTGTGAATATAGCATGACTAAGAGCCCAGTAAAGAGCAAGTGCCTAACCGTACAGCTGGAGGGGAAGAAGAGAATCAGGAGAGAGGTCTTTTAAAGAGATGAGTGGAAGTTAATTTTTGAAATATCCATAAAGGCTAATAAAGTGGATTTTGAGAAAAGTTTTCATTCTAGATAATTGAGAGGACAGAAAAGGGATCAGAAAACAAAGGTAGTGAATTTCTAATGATCCATTTAAGTAGGAAGTAGAGACATACAAAGAATTATAATAGTAGTGAGAAGAAAAGGGGAAGCATAACTGTAAATATTAGTGTTGAGGGTTCATTTTAAATTTAAGACTGAATTTTATCATGTTAATTCATAAGTATGCAGTTTTCTCAAAACAGTATTGGGGTAAAGGTACACAAAGCAAATCCTATTGGTCTTTTAAAATTTAAATGGGTATGTGGAAGAAGATGAGGTTGAAGAATTGAAGATACTAGAAGAAATAATCAAGGTACTGGTCTTTATTGTTGTCCACATGAGTGTTTGTTAATAAAGGCACCATATTTAGTTGTGTAGCATGATCCTGAATATTGGAGTATGATGAGCATCTTAGTACTGTGTGTTGTCCATACAACCATTGTCATGGTAACAGCAAAAAAGCACACTGATGTATTTTTATAACTGCTTCTCTCCCGGATATAGAGAACCACTAGCTAGATGAAGTAGGGAAGATACTTAAGACAAGGTAAAATATTTTAGCCTAACAAGTGTATTTTGTGATAATGATAGCAGATCTTGTATTTGACCTGGATTAAATGTGAATCTGGCTATGGAAAGAGAGACGCTTGCTGTATGCAAGAAGTTACTTGGGCAAAGACCAATGATTGAAAAACCATACTTAATAATTTACAAGTATTCTGTGTATTTTAACTAAAGAGAAAGAGAGATACAGACCATGAAAGCAACAAGAGCTGTTCCATGGAACTTTTAGAAATGATCAATAACACAAAAATTGAATTACTAGTATAGCTATGGATGTGATTAAAAATTTGAAGGATCTTTTTCCTCTTTGGTGGAAGTTATGTTTTGGGGATAGGCAGTATTCTAAAAAGGACATAATGTTTATGAAATATGAATACTACCCAATTTTCATACCTAGGAAAACTTATTTTTCAAGCATTAAATCTTTTATAAGTTTGTATATAATGCCTTAATTAAAACTCATAAGCGTGTTTTCTGGGTTTTTATAGCATATCAAAACTGCTAAAGTTATAGAAAAGACACAAAATAAGGACATTGAATTCCAGAATCAAAATTTAAGTAAGTACATTTTGGGTTTAGTAGTTTTAAAATGTATAAAGTACTTCTCTCTGTACTTCCCTTCAGTCATACCAGCATTTAGTGATTTGAAAGTAAATATTTCATATGTTTGATTCTGGGCAGGGAATTTTTAAGGTTAGAAAGAAATACAGTGTAATCTCTTTCTAATGAATGCGAGTCTGAAGGGGTAAAATCAATAAATCTCTTCATCCCAATATGTAACTTTTATAGAATTCTACACTAAATCCCACTTAGCACTCTGTCAGCTGCATTAAAAATGATATTATTTTTATTTTATGTAGGTAAGCTCCAGGATTTTAGTTCTGATATACAAGGAGAGGGAGAAACAGATAAGCCTGTGTAAGTACAAGAGAATATATTATCATATATTATTTTTAGATGTATATAACAGATTTGAATGTACTATTAGTTATAGCATTAATCATTACTGATGTATTGTGATATGTGGGAAATAATTTATAGTTTTTTTTCATATTTGCCAGTTCTTTCCTAGTCGAGAGACTTTAAATCAGTGCAATTTTTAAAAAATAATGAAATATTATTGTGAAATCTTTAAATTCACGGTAGAATGTATAAAACAGGTAAGAAATACATAGGTAGAAATAAACATAGTGGTCATAATGGTACATTTTTCTAGTATTTTTAATCTGATCAGATGTATCATAGATTGTAATTTTAATCATGCCTTAAGGAAAATATTGCCAGAGTGCCATTTACAGGTTGTTTTCAATAAACATGGACTAAATGAAAAATCTAGATCATAAGCTATAAAGTATACAGTATATGCTGGTGCTTCATAATAAAATTAATTTCTTTTCTAGATTTTCTCATGTTTTAGACAATGACTGTGAAAACAAACTGCACTCCAAATGGGCTTGTTGGACACCTGTGTCAACTATTAAGCTGTGTAATAACCAGATAGCCAATACTTCATCAGGAGACACATTTAATCAAGGTGCAGCACATGTTTGCCTGTATGTAGTAGTATTTCAGGGAAATAATTTTCTCAAATATCTAATAAACATTTTTTTTTATTTTTACTAGTTTTAGATACTATACAACTGTGAATTTATGAGAACTAATTTCTCTTCTAGATATTTGCATCAATAAAAACCATACCAAACAACAGTCATCCTCTTCAATATCAGATCATGATTCTGAAGAAACAGGAAAAGGAAAATATAAGAAAGAAATAGTAGAGCATAGCAAAATAGATAAACCAGAAGTTGGCGAAGGAAACAGTCTACAACAAAATCATCCTAAATGTTCAGTACGGACTGAAAATACAGAACAGAGTGATTGGCATATTGAATCTGAAACTACTTTTAAGTCAGTTCTCTTAAATAAGACTATTGAAGAATCTCTAATCTATAGGAAGAAGTACGTATTATCAAAAGATGTGAATGCTGCTATTAGTAATAAAAGCCCTTCTAGAAAAAATATGAGAAGTCATAGAAAATCAGAGAAAGAAATGACTTCTGAGCCTGATTCCTCGGGTTCAAAACAAAAAATGGTGAGCTTTCAGTGTTTTTATTTCTGCCTATTTATAAGATGCCTACTAGATAACATAACAGTGAAAGAAAGTAATTGCTGCAAATTTGGCATGTTTAAAATCTTGTTCTTTAATTCAGTGCCTAGATGGTGAATGAATTCTTCCTTAAACTCCTCTTTCACCTCTCTGCAATCACAGTCCTAGTGGTATTGTCCATATGTTAGGCATCTAAATATATATAGAACAGATGAACTCAGCAGTTTCTCTTTCGTGGTATGTATGGTGGTGTTCCTCCCATTTGTTTTTATGCATGCATATTGAACTGCTTCTGTTTCTCCTAATTCTTACCTTCCTTTTGCATAAATGATTATTTTTATGTGATTTTTCTTCTGACTGTAACCCTCTACAGGGCAAAGACTGTTTTTATTCAACATTTGTTTTCCTGCATGTCCTAGCACAGCTTTAAATAAAGCATGTCAAACATTTCCTAAATGATTCATTAAACCAATACAAGGTTTTATGGGAACTTGAATGGTTGTTTTATACATTAATAGATTTGATTTGTTAATGTTTTGTTGAGAACTTTTACATCTGTAAACTTGTACACATATTGCATATCGATTTCTTTTTACTATGAGAGATAGTGGCCTATGCTTTTCTTTTTTTAAAATGTCTTTCATCTTAGCACTAGTATGATAATGACTTCATAGGACAAGTTAGGAAGTATTTCCTACGTTTCTTTTCTAGTAGACTGGAGAATTGATATTTCTTTCTCATTGATATAACGGTAAACCATGTGTACCTGGTATATCTTATTTTAGGTTATTGATTAAATTTCTTTAGTACATAGAGGCATATTTAGATGAGCAGATTTTCCTTGCATGGATTTTAGAAGACTGTATCTTTCAAGGGATTGGTACATTTAATCTAGGTTATCAAATTTGCAGACATGGAATTCACAGCATTTCTTTATTGTCCTTTTAAGGTACACACATTCTTTCATTACTGATAATACTAACTTCTCTTTCTCTGTTTTTCTTATGTAACTTGGCTAGAAGTTCATCAGTTTGTTATTATCAAAGAACTAGCTCTTGGTCCTTTTAATTTACACATCTAGTAACTTTAAAACATTCTATAGACTACTCTCCACAATTCTCTATGTTAAAAAACTATTTTGGGTGAGTTAAAGCTTTATAACACTCAAACGTACTAACTCCTAACCCCTTCTATTTCTTTTTTTCTTACCTTTTATAGTTAGTGTATGTTTGCAATCCATAATAGGTGCATTCATCATGGGAAATTGATATATACACATATTGCATACTGATTTCTTTTTACTTTTCCCTTTCTTTCCTAGAACTTATTTTATTTATGAATATTCTTCTTACTTTTGTTTTCCTTTGAAAGTTAACTGGTGGATTTTTAAAGTAACTTCTAATTTGTTTTAGAGAGAAAAATCAAAGGGGAGGATGTTTACTGATGCAGCAGAATCCTTGATAAACCAAATTAATAAGAGATACAAACCAAAAGATGACACAAAGCCTACAAGAACATTGAAGGAGTCTGTGATTGACAGGTATGTGCATAAATTTTAGACAAATATTTTTCTACAAGTGCAACTAATTTTATAGTTTTTAAAAGTAAGTTTCAAGTATACATTCACATAATGTTTCACTAACAACCTCATATTTCATGAATTTCATTAATTTCATGAGTTAACTTTATATAGAAAGGGAAATAAGTTTGAAATATGCCATCCTAGTGTCTGGTTAGATTTTATAAAGTATCAGAAACACAATATTGATATAGTATGCCATTATAGAAATAAATACAGACATCTTAGAATTATATTTATAGAATCTGTCAACAAGTAAAACTAATACATTTAAATATACTGCTTAATGGAATATGGTATTTAAACTGAAAGGAATTATTTTCATGTAGTAATTAATATATTTCTTTGCTGAAATCTTTCTGAAAGTTATTTTACTAACAAAAAAAAATCTACTCATTGACCATTAGGTTATTAATTCAAGTTTAAATTAACTCTGGACTTAATATAATGGATGATAAAAATGAGTTTCATAGCAGAACCATTCATTTTGAACTGTTTTTTAGTTTCTGCTACATTAATGATCTAACTTAGAATTAAGTCTTATAGTTACTATTTACTGAGAGCAGAACTACAAAGATATCACAATAAGGCTGTCTTATTTATAGAATGTTGGATGTAGATTTAGTAACTCAAATATTTTTCCATACAAAAAGGCTTCTATGAAAAATATGGTACTGATACCTCTTTTAAAATTGTCAAAATCTTTTTTTAGTGGTTTTTCAAACAAGTCTGACCAAGAGCACAGTAAGGTAGGTGTCAATTATTTAACTACCAAACTTATAATTAAATGTGATGGTTGACTATAAACACAAATATTAGTAACATAAAAATACGAATATGTTATTATATTTAAGGTTTTTAGACTATTGCTAATTGTGTATGGCAACTGACACGTTCAGTAGCAGGTACTCAAAACAGCTCCCTAACTTCCTGTTGTTTTCAAAGTAAATCCTTCTTTTACATAAGCCCAGGAGTTTTTGCTTTCTTTGTGCATTATTCATTACATCCTTACTGCCGTGCTTTTTGATAGTTAATCCCAGCTGTCCTGACAGTTATAACCTTCTGGAACCCCCAATGTTGCTAGAAACATTTATTGTTCATCAACGCTTGAAATAAGTTATCTTTATTACTTAAGTTAACTTTGTGTGTACACTTAATTTGCCAGATTTTGAATTTTACTCTCAGTAACTTTGTCCTGACTCTCTTTTTCTGGTGAGGCCAATTCCTATCATTTTATTTTCAATTCTAACTTACGATTCCTAGGTTGTTGTTATATAATTCCTTTATCCTACAGTATGCACCTGTGAAAGTCCATTGATCATATTCAAGACGAATGTGTTTTCTTTCTAAAGCACATAGCACCAATTATGTCTTTCCAGTGTTCAGAAACCATCTTTCATCCTGCTGTTGAATGAATTAAATGGAGACATAGAATGGCTCACTAGTGCTGTAAAAGATTGTATTATTTTTAAATATTAATTTTCTATACATGTTTTATTTGGTAGAAATAGGATAATGAGTTTCTGTGAGTGTCTTTCGTAAGTATTCATTTATTATCTTTTTCTCCCTTTGGAAAGAACTTTCGAACTGGGTAAACAGGCTGTCTCACCTTTCTTTGCATTTCTAAGATCTTAGTCCTCTCTACAAACCTAGCTTGGAGTCTGTCTGTCTTTATAAAAATGTTCCAAGGTGCCCTGACTTGAAAAAAAACAGGCAAGAATTCTGAAACTGTAATAATTTGTGTATTTTTAAATAGCCATTGTTGTATTTTTTCTTCTTAAATCTTTTACTGCAGTGTAATTGTTTGGAAGTATGTTTGTGCCTTTATTTGGATTTTAAAATTTTAAATTATTATTAGTACATTAACTGTGCAAGATAATGAGTTTTATTATGACATTTTCATGCATGGATACAATGTGCTTTAAATCATCTGTCTTGCCTTTTCTCTATATCTCTCCCCTCTATCCCTGACCCCAATCCCAAATAGTGCCCCTTTTACTTTCATAGCAGATTGATAGAACTAGAGATCATCATGTTAAACAAAATAAGCCAGACTTAGACAAGTGTGGCATGGGTTTTTTGGTATTTTAACACATTTACTCACCTATATAGACTCTGTAATATTTTTATTTACATTTGGATCTTTTGTTTAATGTCTTTTCTCCTGTTTAATGTCTTTTCTTACCTAGTATGTACTATATATAGATGATGAGTGAACATCTGTATCTGAACAATGAAAAATAATATTGGAAAGGGTAAGTGTCTCAGTCACTTTCTTGTCGCTGAGACACAGTCCTTGATACCCACAAGTTAAAGGAGGAGTTTATTTTGGCTGATATTTCAGTCTGTAGTTGACAGACTCTAAGGAAAGACAGCTTGACAAAGAGCATGGCAGAAGGCTGGCTGCCATCTCATAGCCAGGAAGAAGAGTGAAGGGAGGAGTCAGGGGAAGGAGATACCCTGAGGGTCCTGCTGTTGGTGACCTGCCTCTTCCATCCAGACAGCTGCCTCCTCAGGGCAAATCATCTGTAAGCCCCTATAATCCAGTTACCTCCAAAAGCTCCACCTACACACACCAGCCTGCTGGGGGACATCTAGATATAAACCGTGAAGAAGATAAGTAAGAGATCAGAGGATCACTGTATTATTGGAGCATATACTTTTTATAACAGTGTAAAAAAGTATATAAAATTGTCAGTATTTCAAATTGAGGCATTATTAGATGAATATTTTCATTTTTAATGTTTGTAACTTACTAGACATGCATCTTTTTATTTTTGACTAATAATTTAGTGATACGTTATCTAATTGAAGTTAATATATTAAATAAAATTATTAGTATTAATTATTTTATTTCCTACCTTATTATTTTATGGTCTGGGTAATATAATTTGAGTTGTAGGCTATATTAATAATATTGCAGATAGCATTAGAAATACCATCTGATATCTTTCTAACTCTTTCATACAGAATTTTAATCTCTTAAAATTTTCTATTATGTGTATAAAGCAAATCAATCTGAACCAAAATAGAAATGTATTTATTTTCTGATTCTAGAATCATTCAAATTTAATTTACAGAATACTAGTGAGATGATCATTTATATACATCAGTAAATTTTAAAGGCACAATAATTTTCCATTAGATTTATAATATTTTCTGTCTTAGTACATGTTTTTAAATCTTTAGTGCTTTTAAATCGTGGATGTTGGATATTTTCACTGTATATTTAAGGGATATATAAGATGATTTTATATAACAAAAGTTTACCCAGTCAAGTAAATTAACATTTCCATTGTTTCACAGAGCTTCCCATTCTGTGTATGTTACAGAAACACCTACAATCTACTGTTGGAAAATATCCTCAATACAATATATTTTATTAGCCATATTATTCATGTTCTATGTAAATCTCTAGGCAAAATTTATTCGTCTTACATATTTGTGAGTTTTGTATTATTTGACCAGCCTCTCCATTTTCCTTCCCTTTACTCCACCGTTAGAATCACCATTCAGTTCTCTGGGAGCTCAGTATTTTATTGCTGTTTACATACAAAATCTGGCAATATTTTTCTTTTTTGCATCAAGCTTATTCATGTAGCATAATGTCCTCAAGGTTGATCCTTATAGTTGGATATGGCAGGATCTGTCTTTTTTTAGATTAAGTAGTATTTGCGTGTGTGTGTGTGCACGAGAGAGAGAGAGAGAGAGAGAGAGAGAGAGAGAGAGAGAGAGAGAGAGTGTGTGTGTATGCGTGCACGCATGCGCACATGCACACACGTGTATCACAGTTGCCTTTTATGTCTTGTGTATAGTGAGCAATGCTGCAATGGAGTGCATACATTTTTATTAAGTGCTTGAATTTCTTTTGAGTATATTTTTTATTCAATTACATTAAGGGAAATGTTTAAAATGCTGACCTTATATTAGTGGATGCACAGCTAAAAAATGTGTGAAAATTTAATTGCATATATGATTTGTTTACACAGACAGTAATGTCCAGGTTTAAAGCTAGGATGTAAATTCTTGTATTTAGGGAAAAGTTCAGAAAAAAAGCTACAGAAAACTGAAGACTACTTTGGTTAATGTTACTTCTGAATGCCCATTGTAAGTAATTCTTAAGGAAATGTTTAATTTTCTTCATATTTGAAGAAATTATATTTATTGTACAACACAGCTAATATTTGTCTTCATTTTCACAGGAATGATGTTTACAATTTTAATTTGAATGGAGCTGATGAGCCTATTATAAAACTTGGAGTAAGCTAGATACAAATAATTATGTTGTATAGTTATCCACTAAATATTTTAGATTTACTGTACAATTATCAGCATTTGTCTTTGATGCACATCTTATAGATACACTTCGAAGTTTTACAATACATAATAGTTTATTCGGATAACCAACCCAGATATATCTTTGCTTTGTTTTTGTAGTTTTGTTTTTAATCTTTAGGAATAATAGACACAAAGATCTGGAAGGTAGGAAAGACTTTAACTCTGTGAAGATTTAAAACAGATTTGCTTTGCTTTTAGTATATTGTGTTTTATTAGCTTTTAAACAAAAATATTACAGTAAAATTGATTCTGTTGCTGAATTTTATAATTCTGTGATATAAATAGGTTTTATGCTTATGCCCTAAATTTTTGTTTACCTTCTTTCAACACAAGAACTTTAAAAAAATGTTTATCCACCATATAGATCCAAGAATTTCAAGCAACAGCTAGAGAAACCTGCATGGATAATCCAGTGAAACTGTACGTGTTTTTTTATTAGATTAAAATGGAGCTTGATAAAAATCTCTGATAGTCTTTCTGAGAATTTTTAACATATGAGTGGATAAAAATACTACTGTCATAATTACTCCCATTGTGATTACTTCAGCATTCACTTTAAAATTTAATTTATAAATTCTTAGTATTTTGAATATTAATTACATTGATTCTAAAGACTTAGTAGTGCTTTATTAACTTCATTGTTTTCTAATTGAGCCAGGGAGAATAAGTGACCTGGCCAGAATTACATCACTTGTTAAGGCTGAAAACTCAAGTTCTAGTGCATACTGTCTTGATAGATATTTTAAAATTAATATATATTTTTACTTAAGGGCAGATTTAAGGAATCATGATAAACTTGAATCTTCTTTCGAAACAAAAGATAAAAGAGTAAGTTATAGTATCCTAACATGTTCTATTAAAAACATTTCTATTAGTATGTTTTTAATGATAAAGATTAAGATCTATAAAGCAAAAGTACTTTGATTTTTAATTTCTGTGAGATTATCTGTGTTTATACTATGTCTTATGGTCTTTGAGTTGTTTGTAATCATCTAGTAATAGAAAAATATACCAACTTTATTAAGTTATAGCGCCAATGAAGTAAATTTTTTTTAAGTTTTTATTAGCAACTCCTAAAAATAAATCTTGCTACCCTGATCTGTATTTCTGAGAAACTTCCTTGGATAAGTCCTTAATTCCTTATAGATTAGTATGTTTAAAAAATGAGAATTTAGTTTTCTTCACCAACTTGAGTTTATTGTTGTTGGCTTAACTTAACCTTGCATGATGTATAATAGACAAATTCCTTCATCTACTTCAAGGCTTTTTTTTCTTCATAGATTACAACAAATAGGAAAAAGCAAAATATCTTTAGTGATACCGACACAGAATATAAATGTGATGACAGCAAGACTGATATCAGCTGGCTAAGAGAACCAAAATCAAAACCACAGCTAGCAGACTATAGCAGAAATAAAAATGTGAAGAAACATAAAAGTAGGAGATCAAGTAAGAAATTGTCTTACACAGAAATGTTGCAAAGAATTTTGCTCCTTCATTTATAACTGTATTGGTTGCAAAGTACATTTTTGAATGTAGATTGTTTATAACATTTGCTTATGAATAGGACAAAACACTATGGTGGCTTATATTTTTGTTACATTGTTTTGGTAGTATGGTTATATTTTTCTAAGAGGGTCTTATAAGTATGATTTACTATTTTCCTTGAAACATGACAGTATTGTCATCACTTGTCTGCTTACAGCTGTTACTCAGTTATTTAGCAAATCAGTTATTGAAAATAGCATTTGCAAAGTATTTTACTAGAATATGCCTTCTATCTTCTCTTTGTGATAGTGAATCTTTTGAAGTAGTTCAATAAGAGTTTGAATAAAGATTTTGGCTGAATATAAGTAGCACTTTATAACTGAATGTCAGTGCTACTGTTTGCTAAAACAGACTGTATTCCATTTTTAAAACCATATGAGGTAACTATTCAGTTAAATTTAGATTAAAGAGAATCTGCTTCAAGGTTTCTCTGTGTGTATAGGATAGGGTGGGGATAGTATGGTTTAAGAAGTAAAAATAGTGAATTTTGCTCTGTGCTTATACACAAAGTTGAATCTTGAAAACGGGTGAGAATCCAGCTAGATGTGTAGGGGAAAATGCAGCAGGATTAGTGTATATAAAAGGGACAGAAGTAGCACTTAGCATAGTATGTTCAGATAATGCAAAATTGAGATAGTTGGAATTTAGATTTTATTTTGAGGAAAATATAAAAATTGAGTCTGGATCTGGTTATAGAACTTGGACTCTGAAACAGTATATTACAGTACAATGAGAAACACCACAGGATTCATGTGGCTTCAGGGAGCTTACAGTTTAGTGGGATGATGTGCAGATAAAAGACCTTTAAAACAAAGTAGAAGATTAAAAATCCCAATGAGATAGTAGAAGTTAAAGTACTATAATCAGTAAAATTTGAAACTTGTGTGTGAATTATTTTGAATATTTTGAATGGTTGGATAACACGTGAGTATGTATGAGCTGACTTACTAGTGGGACTAGAGGATCTCCCTTCCAAATAAGCTTTTCTTTCTTGGCTTGAATAATGGACTTTCTTAGCTTCAGAGAATATTTAGGAAGATAATATTATGCTTGAAAGCCAGGCATGGTGACCATACCCATAATTCTACCACTTACAAGGTTGAGGCAGGAAGATCCCTTGCAAGAGGCTCAGTTTAAGGCCAGCCTGAGCTACTTAGGGAGAGGCTCTCTGGGGACAAAATAAAAAGAAAGGAGACTAAAGCAACTATTAGTAATATGTGTATATCTTAGAAACACAGTGGTTTTTGAAAAATGCAGTAAATCATAGACTGTTAAGCTTAACACATTATAAAGCTCATTAAATTATTTAGGGATACTTACCTGTGAAGTAAAACCATTCAAAACAAGTCCATGAGAAGCAAATTACAGAATAATTGCTACCTTTTATCAAAGGCAGAGAATATAAGACAACATCCCTAATTAGATTTGACATTCATCATCTGGTTGTTAAATTGAGTGGTAGGATCTAGATGTTAACTTTATACCTTGTGTTACACATACACTTACCTGCTTAAAATATGTTTGACAATATAAAATTAAAGAGGAGAAGGGAAATTGACACTACATATCATAACAAATACTATTTAGTAAAAGTTACCTATACTTGAAAGTTAAGGTTTTAGATGAGTTTAAAGATGTTTTTTTTTTTCATCAGCAGTATAGTGCCACTAGGCTTCTAACTATAAAGTTCAAGAAAAAGGGTAACTTGCAAAGCAGGTTGTCATCCCAAAGGGCAAATTCTTCAGTGCAAGAACTTCAGAGAAATCAGAATTTGAGGGTATCCCCTGTATTCCTCTTTGAAGCCACACGGAGGGAGGGTGATTGAATGCCCACAGATACCTTTAAACAAATACATATTCTCATTGTTTATCTTGTGTTTTTATATGCAGAAATGTTCTAAGAAATGTAATGCTCACTATTATCTGTTTGAAAATTTTAACCTTTTTTGATTTTCAGGACCATCCTTGGATAAGGGTCCATCAAGATCTAAAATGGTAAACCAAGAATTTGTGTTCAAACATTCCTTTGAAGTTATTTCTCTTTGTCATATAAAATAGTTTGTAATCTCAGAATTTGGTTAGCAGTTACAAATTTTCCACATCCCTATGATTTTTCATAATTATACCTTTTCTCTTTCTGGTTCATTTTAAATCATATTGGCCTTACTTGGTATCTTGTTTTATTTTATGGTTATTGATATTTTTGTGTGTTACTTCAAAATTTTTTTTGTTTTACTTGAGTTAGGTAATACGTGTTAGGCCTCTTAGAGATTTAATTGTAAGTATTAAAAGGTGATAAAGAAGTTAATTAGAACAGGAAGGTAAATTGTTTAAAAATACTAATCAGTCATTTTGTTTATATTAGCTATTTTATGTATGTGTTGTCACTACCAGTTGTAAAGCAAATAACTTGAATTTCTTGTGTATCAAAAATCAATCTAATAATATTTAGAAATTTTTATCCTAAAGGCACCCAATCAAAATATCATCAAAAAGGTAGATGAGACAATCCCAGATGGCAGAACCAGACTCCCACGAAGAGCAACAAAAATTAAAAAAAATTATAAAGATCTGTCAAATTCAGAATCAGAGAGTGAACAAGAATCTTCACATTCATTTAAAGAGAAGTTTGTAGAAAAGGTAAGATGAATCAAATTCAGATCCGTAATTTCTAAAAGCCTCGTAAAATACAAAATTTGTTTTTTGTTAAAATTGATCCTGTCATCTTTTTGAGTTAACTTATGTGAGAAAACATTTTTTTTCAGAACAGAACAATTTAAGCAACATAGTGTTTCACCACAAGACAACCTGACATAACACTAGCTACCATAGTGTCTCTTTCCTTGAAATATTTGAGTATACCTTCATACACTATAGTATCGAACATAACAAGACAGTGTAAAACCATTCAAGAGAATGAAAGTATTACAGGGTATTCAGAACCAACTAACAGAAAATGAACAAAGGTTACTATATTTTCTCCTCTATAAAATATTTTGTTTATATTATTACATCTAATAAAATGCAATAAGGTACAACATGATAAAACCAATGGACATAGAAGAACAAAAGCTTGGTGGAACTTCAAAGCAAGATGATATTAAATCATCACTAGCTATTATAATGTCTTGTTTTCTTCAGAATAGCTGTTCGTACCAACACAGGCAATACAATCAAACAACCCACAATAAAATGATTCTAATTAATGAATGAAAACATTATAAGGCTTCAAAGCAATATAATGGAGAATCATGATTACCACATACTTACCATTTCTTACACTAGGGAAACTATTTGATATTGATACATGTGAGTTTGATTTATTTATGAGTATGGTCTCAAGCTGCGTCCATTTATAAATATCTCAATATGATCATTCTTTATAGCTGAGTAGTACTCCATTGTATAAAAATACCACAACTTTTTTATCCATTCCTCAGTTGATGGACACTTAGGTTGTTTTCAAGATCTGGCTATTACAAATTGTGCTGCTATAAACATGAGTGCACATATATCACTGTGGTATGAAGTCTTCAGTTCTTCTGGGATTATGCCTAGAAGCGGAAGAGCTGAAACAAATGGGACCTCCAATCCCAGCTTTCTGAGAAATGTCCAGACTGACCTCCACAATGGTTGCACCAGTCTACACTCCCACCAACAGAGCAGGAGAGTTCCTTTTTCCCTGAAGCCTCTCCAGCATTTGTTGTTGGTAGTTTTCTTGATCCTGGCCATTCTTTCTGGAGTGAGATGGAATCTCAATGTAGTTTTAATTTGCATTTCTCTAATGAGTAATGATGATGGACATTTTTCATGTATTTATTTGTCATTTGTATTTCTTCATCTGAGAATTGTGTATTCATCCCAGATGCCCATTTTTAGATTGGATCCTTGAATTTTGGGGGTCTGATTTTTTTAATTCTTTATACGTTTTAGATAGAAGACCTTTGTCTGAGGGACAGTTCACTAAGATTGTTTCTCGGTTTTTAGGTTTTATTTTCACTATGCTAGAGATTTCTTTTGATGTGCAGAAACTTTTTAATAAGACATGATCCCAGTTGTTGATTCTGGGAAGTATTTCCCGTACAGTATGATTCCTGTTCATGAACTGTCCACCTACCCCTATGTCCCCAAGGGTTTTACCCAACTTGTCTTCTAATAGATTCAGTGTTTCTGTTTTAATATTCAGATCTTTGATGCATTTAGATTTTAATTTAGTACATAGTGATAGGCATGGGTCTAGTCTTAATTTTTGGCATATGGAGAGCCAGTTTTTCCAACACCATTTATTAAAGAGACTGTCGTTCTTCCAGTGAACATGTTTGGCCCCTTTATCAAAGACAAGGTGGTTGAGTGTGTTTGTAGTTGTGGTTGTGTCTTCTAATCTATTCCATAAGGAATGAAAAAGGCGAAATCACTACAGATTCTGTAGAAATACAGAGATCATCAACACCTATTTCAAAAATCTCTACTCTCATAGGTGTGATAATACAGAAGAGATTGACAGATTTCTAAACATACGAAGTACCAAAGCTGGGTCAAGAAGATGTAAAAGTGCTGAATAACCCAATTTCCATTAATGAAATTGACAAGGTAATTAAGTCCTTACCTACAAAGAAGAGCCCAGGCCGAAACGGATTCACTGCAGAATTCTGCAAGAAGTACAAAGAAGACTTAATGCCGACACTCCTCAAACTCTTCAATGAAATTGAAAGGAAAGCAATCCTACCTAAGTCATTCCTGGAAGCAAATATTACTCTAGTGCCAAAACCTGAGAAAGACCCAACTGAAAAAGAGAACTACAGGCCAATCTCCTTAATGAACACAGATGCAAAAATTTTCAATAAAATATTGGCCAGTAGGATGAAGCAAATCATCAAGAAGATTATACACCATGACCAAGTAGGATTCATCCCAGGCATGCAGGGATGGTTCAGCATACATAAATAAAATGTAATCCACCATATCAACAAAGCCAAAAGTAAGAATCACATGACCATTTCTATAGATGCAGAAAAAGCTTTTGATAAGGTCCAACATTCATTCATGATAAGAACCTTACAGAAATTTGGAATAGATGGTCTTTACCTCAATATAATAAAGGCCATTTATGACAAACCAACAGCCAGTATTATGCTAAATGGACAAAAACTGAAGGCCTTTACTTTGAAATCAGGCACAAGACAAGGATGTCCTTTATCACCAGTACTGGAAATACTAGCCAGAGCAATTAGACAAGAGAGAGAAATAAAAAGGATAAAGATAGGAAAAGAAGAAGTTAAATTATAATTATTTGTGGATGACATGATACTCTACATAGAAGACCCCCAAAACTCCATTGAAAGATTCTTAGGTATAAGTAAATTCAGTAATGCAGCTGGATACAAACTCAACACCCAAAAATCAATAAAATTTCTATACGCTAACAACGAGATCACAAAGAAATAAGAGAAGCCACACCCTTCACACTAGCAACCAAAAAAATGAAATATTTAAGAACTATCCTCATGAAAGAAGTGAAAGATCTATATAGGGAAAATTATGATACACTGAAAAAAGAAATTGAAGAGGATCTCAAAAGGTGGAAAGACATCCCTTGCTCATAGAAGGAAGAATAAATATTGTGAAAATGGCCATTCTTCCAAAATTGTTATACAGATTCAATGCAATCCCAACAAAAATACCATCAACGTATCTCATAGATCTAGAGAAATCACTCCTAAACTTTATCTGGAACCAGAAGAGATCTAGAGTTGCAAAGACAATTCTATGCAGCAAAGGCAAGGCAGGAGGCATCGCAATCTCTGACTTGAAGTTATACTACAAAGCAACTGTAGTAAAATCAACATGGTACTGGAATAAAAACAGAGCCGAAGATCAATGGAATAGATTAGAGAAAACTTTTTCAAAATAATTTTAAAAATTGCTCTGCAGGCAATACAATATCAGATTTTGCAAGTTGGTAGTTACTGTTACAAAACAGATGTCTAGCTGTTTCTCTTGCTTGCAACCTTGTTATCTCTTTCCTAGAAGACTCGGGGGATGTCTTAAGTTACCTCCACGTGCTGTCACTTATCAGAGTCCAGTCTTTCCAAACCACATCTCACCTATGTCTATAAATACTCTAAAATAGGTTTATTTCCATTAAAACTAACTTCAGTATCTTTGAATTAGAGAAGTACTTTTATCTTTCCAAAATTATACTTCAGTGAAGTCCAGGATTTTGGAAAACTCTGGACTTTCCTCATAAATAGAAACAAAAATATTGATGTCTCAGGTATTTCCCCATATACTTCTCAACCTGTGCCTACTCCATGACTTGTTTTTTATCTCAAAGCAATACATGCATAGTTGAATTTACTTGTGTTTGATTTTTTTAAAGTAAAACTTTAAAAATATATAATGCTTACAATATGTACTCTTAAGCACTTTGTAGATTCATTTTCTTAAAATCTGACAAGTAATACAGGTAATTGGTGCTACTGTCATCCCATTTTGCAATTAGACATTGATGCTAAACAGAAGGAACTTGCCCAGGATCACTCAGCAAAAAAAGTGGTGGAGGGAGGATTTGAGTCTAAATAGTCTGGTGCTAAAGATAGGTATCTTCTGACTGGTACACTGCTGATTTTATGTCATTAAGCCCACATTTTCTCTTGCTTGCAACCTTGTTATTATCTCTTACCTAGAAGTCTTGGAGGATGTCGTAAATTACTCCATGTGCTGTCACTTATCAGAGTCAAATCTTTCCAAACCACATCTCATCTAGCTCTATAAATACTCTAAAACAGGTTTATTTCCAATATACCTATAACTGTAACAGTCCAGTACTATAAACACCCAAATAAAACCTGGGCTTCTCAACTCCCCTTGGTGTGATCAACAGTCTTACTTATTCCCATTATGTCTTTCTCTCATCATCTTGTTTCACAAACTTCAGTATTTTAAGTATTATTAAAATCTAGAAATCCTTTTTGGTTTTCTTAGGGACTGGGGATTTAGCTCAGCGGCATAAGCGCCTGCCTTGCAAGCAAGCTGTCGTGAGTTCGATCCCTGGTACTGACAAAAACGAAAAAGACAAAAAAAAAAAAAATCTAGAAACCTTTTTTTGGTTTTCCTAAACTGGATATAATCTTCTTTGAACTCTGAAAGCATTTTATTTGTGTCTGTTACAATATGTGTCTTGTTTTCCCGTGAATGTGTCTTATGCTGTCTAGTATAACAAAGTCTTTTTTCTAGGGTCTGGGGTATTTAAGTGTCTACTTGTACTCTAGTAATATAAAATACTTAGTAAATATTTCAAATTAATTTGCTTTGTATACTCCAATATATTTGTATTCAAGTATAATTTGTCAATATGTTTAGGAGGAGAATATCCATTCCAGAAACAAAAACATGAAACTGCCAAAGAAACAACAGAAAATCATCCTGGCTGAAACACAAAAAGAACTACCAAAAAACCAGAAAACTCCATCTCTACTAAAAGATCCTATAAGAGATAATAACCTTGACTTATCTCCTATATCTCTAGCTGGGAGTCCATCATCTATAGAAATAATGAGATGTCAGTAACATTTATTTTTTCTTATTTATTACTTGAATAATCAGTTTTCTTCTTTCATTCTAATAATCTTAAAATGAAATTTCAAGATAAATTTGGAGGAATGTATTTAAGATTATGGTTTGTTAAAACTTCATTTTTAAACTAGCCCATACTAGTTGTTTGGTTATTGCTAACTTGGAAATAATATTACTAAAATAACTGAATTTTTTGCACTAGTAAGTTAAAGATCAAATACTTCATTATGGAAGCTGATATATATTTCCAAGTTACAAACTCAAGTAAGAATTAAATTTAATACTTTTAGATGAAAATGTATTTGGAATTGTAAGGATTTCTGGTTTTTATCTTCTTATAATTCAACAAGAATCCAGTAGATACCACGATTGTTCTGTAGACTGAGTCATTAAGAAGAGGTTTGCATTTATTTAAAAATAAATGGTACATAAAACTCATATTTTTGGAGCTTAGGCATATGTGTGTTTTTCTATATATGTACTGTAAGTTTATACTTTTTATATAACTAAATTCCATGTAGAGGTATTTTAAAACATTGCTAAATGGTAAATAATTTCAGTTAAGATTCAGAACTTAAATCATTTAATGTGATTATGCTTCTCCTAAAGCAGCTGTTGTGTTCTTCTATTTTCATAATGCTCAGAAACTGTCCCTTCAGATAAGCTTATACTGAAAGACATGTGTATGTACCCTGACTTGGTCTGACCACTCTTTGGGAACGCATTTATACTAGGACTTACCTCAGCAGTGAATTTCCTCTTTTTTATATATTTTGAAAGTTTTTAAATTTTAAATTCAGCCATTATTTTTCGGAGTCTTATAAAACATTTTAACCAAATGTTGTCTTTATGAAAAGTTTATCTTTTTAAATAAAATTGAGATTTGAGAATTTGTAAGTCGTTATTTTTTTGGAATTTAATGATGGAATTTTTAAAGTGAGCATCATTGATGATATGTACCATGTATTTTGTTTGTATTTTGTGGGGCATTGTAGGTGTGGACAAAATAACAGAAAATGATTCTACTCAGGATTATGACTGTATAACAAAATCTCTCTCACCTTATCCAAAAACTTTATCACCTGGATCTTTAAACAGTAACAACAGAGTTGGAAGTCCAGTAAACTCACCGAAAAATAATGGAATAAACATACTATGTGCAAGTGTAAGTTGCTCACCAATTCCACCAGCTCTCCTTTTGGTAAGAATGTGTATTCATTTTTATTAGATATATCTGAAAGTGGTAAATCCTTTTCCTATAATCTTAATTAAATATGCATTGCTTGTGTTCATAAGGTTTTGAATTTGGTATAGGTCTGGAAGAAGATGAATGTACCAACAAGTAAGATCAGGTACCCAGCCTCAAGAACCTAACACACTCACTGTAGCTCTCCAGGCAGAAGAATGGGGGCATGACAGCAGTAAAACTAAGTGACAGTAATGATCACCCCAAAGAGAGTGTTTGTTTATCTACATATTAAAGACTACATACATTTTATAAATTTGGATGGGCTCATTCTGGCAACATAAGCACTTCAGATTTCACTGTAATTCAAAGTCATGTATCCATATTTATACTTTCTAATCTACATGTCAGTTTTGTTTTCACTTTTTAGTTTATTTCCTACAAAGCTGTGCCAAAATCTTCCACAAAGGAAATTAACATTTCTCATTAAAAATCCTAAATATCTCATAATTTTCTTTTCATAGTATTAAACCAAAATCACTTTTTTCTTTTATGAAAACATTTAATAACCAGATAATAAAAGAATTAACACTAATTATTACACTTTTATTATCTTCAAAATGCCCTTACAAAAAAGAAACATAAAAACGGAAGCTTTCTTTTCAGTGAACTAAAATAAACTGATAGTATAAATAAAACCAGTTAGCATATATATTGAATTAATTTATTTATTTTTTGAACCGGGATTGAACTCATGACCTCGTGCTTGCCAGACAGGCACTTGCCGCTGAGATAGGTCCCTAGCCCTATTGAAATATTTTTAGAACAATAGAATTTATACTGTGTGGATGCATTTGAACTCCTCTCTTCCTGTTTACCTCTTTTCTTTTGCTTTGTGTATATGCATGTGTGTGTATGTATATATGTGTGTAGTGTTTCTAATATAAGACAAACCATGTGATATTTGACTGTGTGTCTGATTATTTGACTTAGCATTTTATTCTCAAATTGTATCCATTTCCCTATGTATGCCTCAAGTTTTTCTGTATGGTGGCATAGTACTTCGTGTATAAATACATTTTCCTTAACCATTTATCAGTTGATGATTGTATCACTATTTCCAATATTTAGCTGTTATAAATTATGCTGCTGTGAACATGGATATGCATGTATACCTGCAAAATGATGATTTTAACGAAGTTGGGGAAATACCTAGAAGTGGGGGAAGCAGGGTGAAATGAAATTTCTATTTTTAGTCTTTTGAAGAACCTATGCACTGATTACCATGGTGGTTGTATTCATTTGCATTCCTACCAGCAGTGTAGTAGAGTTCCTCCACACACCCATCCTCACCTGTATTGAATGTTACGTTTTTTGATGACAGACATTCTTTCCTGGATAACAGGGTATCTCAATGTACTTTCTAATTTGCATTTCTCTGATGGTCAGTGATGATGAGCATTTTTTCAGGTGTTTATTGGCCATTTGAACTACTTCTATGAACTATCTATTTGATGGCCCATTTTTTGATTAAGTTTTATTTAGAGGGGAGATCTAATTTTTTTGAGTTCTTTATGTATTCTTTGTGTTAGACCTTTGTTTAAGGGATAGCTGGCCCCCAAAAAACCTTTCCCATTGTGTGGATTTTCACTTCACTCTCTTGGTTGTTACTTCTGCTGCGCAGCAGCTTCCTGATTTAATATGGTTCCATTTGTTGGTTTTCACTATTATTTCTTGTGCCATTGGGGTTCTGTTCATAAAGTCTTTGTGTATGTCTTCAAGAGTTGCTCCTGTTGTGTCTTCAGTAGATTTTTCTGTTTTAACATTTAGATCTTTGATTAATTTTGATTGTAGTTTAGTACAGGGTGAGATATATGATTCTAGACTCTATCCTTCTACGTGTAGATAGCCAATTTTCCCTGCACCATTTATTAAAGAGGTGATCTTTCTTCCAGTGAATGTTTTTGGCCTCTTCTTCAGAGAGCAAATAACTGCTCCATTGATCCACATTTCTGCTTCAGTGATACACACTTCTGTTTTTCTGCCAGTACCATGTTGTTTTAACATCACTGTAGTTTTATAAAATGAGTTCAGGTCTGGGTCTGCTATCTGCTTTGCTTTTGTTACCCAGAATTGCATTTGTTATTCAGGATCTCTTCTGATTCCATATACATTTTAGAAGTGTTTTCTCTAACTCTATGAAAAATAATACTGGTTGTATGATTGGGGTTGCATTAAATATATATATACTGATTTTGGAAGTATATCCATTTTGACTATAGTGGTTCTGTGTAACCATGGACAGGAGATATTTTTCCATTTTTTGGTGTCCTCAATGTTCTTTTTCAGTCTAATCTGATTTTCATTGTCGACATCTGTCACTTCCTTAGATTGATACCTAATATTGTTATGATATTTTGAATGATATTATTTTTCTGAATTCTATTTCAGTGAGTTCATCATTAATGTGTAGGAATGCTACTGAATTTTTTTGTGTGTTTATTTTATATCCTGCTGCACTGCTGAGTTTTATTATTTATTAGAATCTTTTGATGGAGGTTTTCGGGTTTTTAAAAGGATCATATCCTGCAAATAGTTGTATTTTTACTTTGACCTTTCCTGTATATATTTCTTGCATGTCTTTCTCTTGCTTGATTGTTCTGGCTAATGTTTCAAAGGTTATATTGCACAGCATTTCTGATAATGGAAACTTTGTCTTGTTCCTGGTTTTCGAGGAAAAGCTTTCAGCTTTTCCCCATTTTAATATGATATTGGCAAGAGATTGGTCATAAATGGCTTTATTTTGTTAAGATAAGGATCTTGTATACCCATTTTCTTTAGGGTTTTTGTCAGGAATGAACGTTGGAATTTTTCAAAGGCTTATTCTGCATCTGCATGGGATTTTTGTGCTTGTTTCTGTTTATGTGATGAGTTACATTTATTGATTTGCATGCGTTGAACCATCCTTGCATCCCTGAGGCATGTTGACCATGATGTATGAACTTTTTGATGATTTGTCACATTCTGTTTGCTATATTTTGTTAAGAATTTTTGTATCTGAGTTCATTAGAGACGTTGGCCTCTAGTTTTCTTTTTTGGTTGGATCCTTGCCTGGTGTGGGGTCTACGATAATGTTGGCTTCTGAGAATAATTTTGGAACTACTCCTTCCCTGAATTTCATTAAAAAGTTTGAGAAGTATTGATGTTAAATCTTCCCTGAAGTTCTTGTAGAATTTGTTTGTGAATCCGCCAGGTTCTGGGCCTTTCTTAGTTGCTAGAGTTTTTTATTATTATGATTATTATTAATGTTTCAGTTTTATTGCCTGTTACTTGATTGCTCAAGATTGTTAAGTCTTGATTCAGTTTTAGCAGTTGGTTTGTATCTAGGAATCTCTCCATTTTTTTTAGTTCTATTAATTTTCTGAATCTCAACAGTGTCCATAGTGATTTCACTTTTCTCACTTCTAATTGCATTGTCATTTTCTCCCTTTTTTTGTAAGATTTTTATCTAAAAATTTATCTGTTTTATTTATTCTTTCAAAGAACCAGCTCTCCAGTTCATTGATTCTTTGTTTTTCTAGTCTCCATCTCATTAATTTCTCCTCTGATCTTTTTAATTTTGTTCAAGCGCTGAGTTCAACCTTGAAATATGCAGCACTGTTGATTTGGGCTTGTTCTGTTTTTCTGATCTGGGCATTTACCATTATAAACTTTCCTTGTAGGTCTTTTTTCATTGTGTCTGGTATGTTGTGCTGGCATTATCATTTAGTTCTAGGAACTTACTGATTTCTTCCTTAATTTCCTGTGTGACTCATTTTATTAAGAGTACATTGTTTATTTTCCATATGTTTGCATAGTTCTTGTGGTTTCTTTTGCTGTTGATTTCTTTGCTAGTTCCTGTGATTTCTTTTGCTAGTGATATCCTTGCACTGTGATCTGAAAAGATGCATGGTAAAATTTTGATTATGTTGCATTTACCTACGCATGTTTTATTAACTAGTATGTGGAACATTTTGGAAAATGTACCATGTGCAGCCCAAAAGACTATGTATTTAGTCATTACATAGAGTACTCTATACATCTATTAAGTCTTATATACCTTTGCTTAAGTTTTGTTCAGTTGATCTTATTTGTGATGGTGCGATATTGATGTCCCCCCATTATACAGTAATCATGTTGATGTTTATCAAATCTTTTATGTCCATTGGAGTTTATGAAGTTGGTTGCACTGTGGTTTGGAGCATACACAGTTATAACTGTTACCTCTTCCTGTTGAATTGTCCTGTTAACCAGTATGCAGTGATCTTTTTGCCAAAGCACTTTTTTAAAAAATATTTTTTCAGGAGGGTTTACTTGTAGGTATTTACAAAAATTACTGGTTTTTATCCAACAACCTTGCCTGAGTTATGTCAGAATTGTCTTCTCAGATTCTCTTATATTTTATAAAACAAACTATTATTCATGACAATGTAAAACTATTATTCGTGATAATATAAAACTATTATTCATGATAAAATTTTTGTATTTTCTGTTTCTATGTTTGTTTGACCTCTGGAATATAGAAGCTATAATAGGAGACATCTTTATTCCTTTATCTACAGTTCTTGATATATACTTGTCTTCAAATTTCTATTCTTCTGGTCCAAGGGCTTTTTAACAAGTCATACTTAGGTGCTGAATTTCAGCAGTAAATTAATTATATTCCCCAGTTTAAGTAATTTGGTATCATATTTCTGATTGTTATATTCAAGTATTTTTTCCTGACTTTAAATGCTGTGTCCTTTTGGTTTCTGTATGTCTTACCCATTTATAGCCCAGTCATACTCCAAGAAAAAATAAAACTGGTGCAAATAAACTAAATATAAATTCTGTGATATTTACACAAGAAACACAAAATTGTAACAGCTGTTCAGATATAAGCAGTTACAGTTCAGAAAAACAGTTTATGGAAACTGAATCTCCACATATCAGTGAAAATCATATAAAAAGCAAAAGAGAGGTAATATATGATACATTTTTCAAATTTTCCTTAAATTAAGATTCTTTTGAGAATCAAATTACTAGCCTCTAATTGTAATTACTAACATAGTATTTTTCAGTTATCAATTCAAATCTGTTTAAAATATATAGAATAGCTTGATTACTTTGATAGAAAAAGTTGAAACTTTAAAATGAGAATATTAATGTCTAACATATTTAACATTAAGCTGTCTAACCCTTCACTTATATATTTATAGTTAGAACTTTCTGGTTTCATGATTATATAGCATTTTGGTTTGTTGAGCTTTCTTATAACCATAAAAGTACATTGGTCCATCAATAAGAAATATTTTGCTAACTTGTATAATCTATAATTTTGTATATGGGAGAGGATTGCACTACATACTTAAGTTGATGAGTGAGTATATGCAGAGTAAGTAGAAAAATAACAGTACCCTACCACAGGGAAAAAACAACCCTATATATTCAAACAGTATAACATAAGGTTATATGTAAAAATGTGGTTTGAAAGAGTTTAAACTTTTTATGTGGCTATTTCTTAAATAAAACAACAAGAAAACAATAGAAAACACAGATCAAAACTGTTACTGTAGGATTGGTGTTAATGTAGAATCTAGGTTTATTCATGGGAGTGTTAATGATGAAGAAGCGGTAGAAGCAAAACAGTCTGAGAGAATTGACAGCATTTCAGATTTACTGGCTTTAGGCATGGGTGATCAAAGGTTTACCTGAGAGTACTGAAGTTTTTTCTAAATTCTAATATGTATTTTAGGAAAGCCATTCGCTGTCTCCGTTATCCATGTCTAGTGAAGGGAGAGAGAAAATGTGCTTTGGCATGACTCATGGCACTACTCAGATATCAGGTTTGTAACCAGCCTTACCTTTGTAAAAAAAAAAAAAAAGTAAAATACTACTTTGAAATTTTACTCAACTATATTTTTAAGTCAAACCATTAGCCAGAATTATGTCAAAATATAAATTAAGTAGAATTTAATGCATAGTTGCATAAAATAATGCAGATAATTAAATGAAACAGGCTTTTTTAAAAGCAAGAAAATACTAAGTGTGTTCATCAGAATTGTAATATTATTATTTCTTAACTGTTCCTAAGGTCTCACTCAGCGTCTTAGTTGCAAACGAATGTATATAGAAGATACTATGAGTAATTCCAATGAAGTGGAAATGGAAGAAATGAGGAGCATACACTTACTTCCCAAAAGGTTCTGTAAAGCTAAAGATGTTGATCATCACACCCACAAAAGTAAGCAGATCTAAAACCTGTGATAAAATGCAATTATGTGGGATGACTTCAGCCACAGACCAAGTTCTGTCATTCAGACAACTTTGATAAATTGAGAATGAATGAATCTTTATCACAAATCTCACTTTGTATGAATAATGTTGCAGTAAAGGTCTTACATACTCAAGGACCCTCATCATTTTATCACTTGTCAGTTTTACTATAGTTATGGAGTGTTGGTATTTGTGTGTCTAGAGGCCTATGTTAATAATAATGTGAAAGTAAGCTGAAAGCAATGTAAAAATAGCCCCTAAGTGGGCTATTTAAAAATTGCCATTTATGTTTTAATAACTATGTCAAAAAGATCTTTAATAATCAGAATAATTGCATTTTTAAATGAAAAAATAATGAGGCCTGCTTTTGATTTTAGAATAGTTGGGTCAGATATAGAATATAAAAGTAAGATTTTGTCCTTAGTCTAATGACAAGATTAAATTCATAGTGCATATTTTAACTTTATACATGATTGTTTTCATTTTTTAAAAGTGTTTGAAAGTTTATCTCCATTATCAACAAATGATTGCTTTATTCCTGAGAACTGGAAAAATCACCTTCCAGGTGTAGGCATGATTTGTGAGAAGCTTAATTCTCAGTTTAAAAGGAAGATTCATGTGAGTTTATAGTTCTTTATATTTTATACTCAGTGATATAATCTGATACACTTAATATTAAACTCTTGGCCTGTTGTACCCTTGGGCAATGAAAGCCTCTTGCATGGATACAACTTTTTGCATATGTGAAAAATTGGAATAATAATCAGATTTTAAAACCTCATAAGCTGTGTTTCTCTCACTTCTAAAATCTGTCCATTGTCCATATTTTTTGTTTTTCTGCTACTTCTCTTCTGTCCTGTTTTCCTTTTCAGTTTAACACTTTAGCTCTTGTATGAGTTTTCTTTGATATTTCTGAACAATCTTCTTTTCACGCCTTATCTTCTTGAGACATTTTTTCATCTCACGGAAGTGTCCATTAGTGAGATAGTATACCATAGTATGTTACATGCCTTAGTCACTTTCCTTCTTTGGACAAAATATCCCACCCCTATAACTTAGAGAAGGATGGGTTTATTTTGCCTCATAACTTGAGCAGGTTGCGTTTATGGTCAGCTGGCTCCAAAGCCGAAACAGCGTGATGGAAGGACCCAGTTTTAGAGAAAAACTTCCCCTCAACAGCTTCAGCCAGGTACCCTTTCAAGTCATGAGCCCAGTGACACTCATGTTAGCCAGGCCCCACTTCCTAACTACGCATTCAGCTGTACACACAGCATTGAGTTAGAATAGCGCCCCATGATCATACCACCTTCTAAAAGCTTGATCTCAAAATACATGTCTTTTGAGGGACATTATATATCTAAACAGTAACATTATACTTCTAGCTTTGTTTTACTGGCTTTGTACTCAGGCATTGCTAGTTTCTAAGGCTCCAATGAAATGATACACAATATGGGAAAATATCTTCTAAAACAAGTTTTAATTAATAATTTTTTTCCATCCTTTCCTTTGTCTATATCTGGAATAAACAGATCTTCAGTTCCACCTCTTGCTTGCCTTTTTCTGTTCAGGGGTTAAATATGAAATTATTTAACATTCTGTACATTTATTTTGTTTTCTTTGCCTGAGAGCAACCTAACCTCAACACTGAGGCCCTGATTTATATGTTCTCTGAGTAAATGTGAATAAATGTTGTAAAAAATGGTAAAAAAAAAATAATTGTGATTATGACTCAGGATGTGCTCTAGAGGAAAATTATAATCATTAGCATTTTTTTGTAAATGTAGAGTGATTGTGATGTCTCATTAACAACTTAGTCCTTAGCCAAAGCCTTACTGAAACAGACACTGTTTATAAAACTTTCCATTTAAATAATAGAGATTTTTTTTACTTTTCTAAGATTTTAGTCACTTAAATTTCATGGAAAAGGCTTTGCTGCTGACAGTCTTGGGTGTAGATTGTTTTGTAAAGGTATTTTAAGTAAAAATGCGTATTTTTTTTCAGGTCCGACGTAAAATGACAGATTATTTTACTAAGCAGTCTTGGAAAACAGTTAAACAGCATGTGAAAACAATGAACCATCAAATTCAGGAGTACAGGTCTGTAATGTATTTTGAAAACTTCTGAACGCTGTGTTTCATGCATTGTGAATACATGTTGTGGATATATCGTGAATGTTTGTTCTGCTATCCTTTTTTAAAGTAATTTTATTTTGTTTTTCAATAGGATTAAAAGACTTGATAAATTCCAGATGAACATCATGGAAGAGCTAGAGAATTTTGAAAAAGATTCACAATCTTTAGAAGATTTGGAGAAGGAATTTGTGGTTTGTGCTTTTAAATGATTTTAAACTCATAAAAAGCTATGGTTAGGTAAACTTGAACTTACTTTTTGTACTTTGAGAGAACAACTTAAAACATTTTTTCTAATTTAATTTTAGCTTAGATTGTAATTAATCGCTTTCATAAAAACATTTAAACTACCAACAAGTTTATAAGTACCTTTGATAATACAGGAGAAATTTTACTTTCATCTTCTAATATGAAATATTGTACAACATGTGGGCTATTGTAAGAATGTAGCTAAATCATTTAAATTTAGAATATTAGCAATATACTTATTCTGTGAGATTTTAATTGTTACGTATTAAAGTACAGCTACCTTTATATCTTAAAATTTAGGACTTTTGGGAGAAGATATATCAGCAGTTCAGAGAATATCAGAGAAGTGAGGAGCAGAGGTTAGTATACCATTCTTAGTGATGGAATGCATAAAATTATACCATATAGTCAATAGGTTTATGTTATTTGAAAAATTATATATAGGATAAGATTTTAATTATTCCTAATAAACACAAAGTTAACTCATCATTTTACTTGCTAGGCTTCATCTTCTGAAAACTTCATTGTGCAAAAATGTCTTCTATAAAACTGATTATGAAGAAACTGTTTTTACATCAGAGGTATAAATTTATATTTTGTATACCTAATCTCCTGATTTTGGTTACTCTAATCTTTTTGCATGAAAACTATAAATTTCATGGGGGAAATATGTTTACTTACATTCAGGTGGGTTCGATGAAAGAAAACCTAAAAATGCTGCAAGAAAGGCTTCTTATGGAAATGGTAAGTTATCTCTGCAAGTTTGCTTTTCAGATGGTATAATTATACTTTTATGTCTTTTAGTGGGAATTTCACAGGTTTTGTTTCCTTCTTTTTCTTCTCACAGTGGGAGAAAGTAGTTTTAGCTCAGTGACTTCAGCTATTTAAATAATGGGAACTTACAGTAAAACAATGGGGTTAATTTTAATGAATACCTCTTGAAGGGAAAAAAGAATATAAATTTGCAAATTGAAATATTAGGTAACGAAATGACTTCACACTGTTAATAAGCACTGGACTATGGCAACGCAGAACTAGCTACAAAGGCTGTCATTCGTGAAAAGATTATTGTCCACATGGACACAAAGGTTTTCATTTACTTGGACTTCAGGATAGAAATAGCTGATTTTGCAAAGGCCTGGTAGACTAGTAGCTGGCTTTTGGAGTACACCTGGCAAAGAACTAAAGACACTGCTTCAAGTGAACATGTTTATGTGTTTCCTCAGAGGTGGAAGATGTTTTAAGTGTATGTTAGCATTGATTTTTTCTGTACAAAGTATGTTAATGTACTTGTAAAGTTTTAACAAGATCATCATACTGAAATAGTAGGGAATCAAGAGATTGTGGCTGGCCTAGTATAGCTTGAAGCAGATAAGAATCGTTCTTATGTTGATCTTCATTGAAATTTGCTCCTGGGCTATTTTTATTCTATTCTTTTCCTCTAAAATTCAAATCGAAATTTCAAGAATGTGGAAATTTAAAAGACTGCAGATCTTCTCTCAGTTGATCACCTTGAATATTGCTGATCATAGAATTCTAGATACCTAGCTATACTGTAGACCCTGGGGACTGAGTGGAATGAGCACTGATACATAGGGTCTTTATAAAAGGAGTTATTTTGAAATGAATCTGTAATGGAAGATTAATTTATTTCTCTTTTATTTGATAGTGTAAAAGAAAAACTAAGTGTGATTTTTCCCCCCTTTGGTCATAGCAAGAAGAGGAACTTCTGAATGTACACAGAGGACTGATGTCATTATTCATGGCTCACGATAGAAATGATGAGTGAAATCTAGTTGTGATGCATTTTTCTAATTATTTTTGTGTTGAAATAAGGAAATGGGTGTACTCGTACAAAAAGAAAAATACATTTTACCTAGGCAAGTACTCCTAAATTTAGACATGTCTTCTTACAGATCAGATAGAACCACTGTAACAACATGACCACAAGCCCAAAAGGCTTTCACCTGCACAATACTGTTTTTTCTTTCACAGAGAAAACATTTTGGAAAACCAGGAAATGGAGTGGCTTTATTTTTATTGTAATACTTATATAAAATTTATTAAACTAGTTTTGCAATTAAAGTTAATCTAACATACTTAAAAATGTATATAACTTTGGATGAAATATTAAAATTTACTTAATAGTTCAGAATGTTTAAGTAATAAAAATGTAGCCACACTTAGAATGGGGAGGAAGTTGCTGATTTGAACTGTTTACCTGATTGGCATATCAATACTTTCAGCATACTTTTGTATGTAAATCATTCAGTTGTGGCCTCCAGTGTACTAGCAGATACTAAATGGCCTAACATTCTTAGTGTATTGCTTAAAGTATTTTAATTCAGTGTAGATGTTTTACTCATAAGCAAGCTGTTTGGCAAGTACATTTTAAGCTCCTAGTTTTCATTGTAATATTTTGCTGCATTATTCTATCAAGTGGCTGTTTGATTTGCTTTAACGAAGTTGAAATAAATGCTATTTCACTTGATTACATATTATGAAATTATTTTATATATTATGTTTCTATTTTATGAACACTGAATCAAATTATATCCTTCTCCAGCCAGACAGTACCAACCAGCTTTATTGTTCATTGTCTAAATAATAGCAGAATATTTGAATACCAGTATTTAAATATAATAGTGTAAAGTAGTTTTGTAATCAAAATAAGAGAAAAACACTTTTTATGTTTCAAAACAGTCACCTCATTCAATTACTAGTATCAGCTTAGTTTATTATATGGCAGTGGGGTTTCTATTTCAAGAGGGTGACAATTCTAATACAGTATTAGATACCACTCAAATTGCAATTTGTTTTGCCGTGTGAGTTTAGAACTAGCCCCATCATGCATGATCTTCCTGTTTAGCTCGTCTTACAAGGCCCTTAAATTATTAAATCATACTTATTCCCATACTATATTGTATATATAATCTATCTCAAGTTCATACTTCCTGCCTTTAGAACATTTTGCTGTAACTGTTATTACCAGCAGAACCTCAGACTCAGTCTATCACTCATTACCCAACCTGTTCACTTCCCAACTTGCTTTCTAGAATAGTCTTAAGGCATTTACTCCTCTTTTTCTATACTGGCATCCTTCGTAAGAGTCTTTTCTCATGTATTCGTCCTAGAGCCTAAGACCAAAATAATGCTCTTGCCTCTCTTCTCGTCTCAGTCTTATCTAATAATTCACAGCTCCTTGTTTTGTAAGCTGAACAACACTGAAGAAAATCATATAAAGTCTTACATTAGGAGCCACATAAGTCTGCGTGCTTAGTAGTCCTTACTCTTTCCCATATACATAGTTGGCTTTACCACATTTCCAGAGTATTTTTCCTTGATCCTTTACCTTGCAGCTGATCGTTTCTCCTCACAATTTTCTCATCTTTACCCTAAAATCTAATGTCTGCATCAATACCAACGTTCTCTGATTTCTCTTTTGTTTCAGTGGCATATTTGCTTCTTTAAGGACAGTCACCCTAGGAGTGCTCTGAATCCCATTATTATTGATTTTTCTTCTCCTGGTTTTTATAAAGTTCTTCCTTGACGTCCAGTTCTTCTCTGCTGCCCTTCCCATGAAATTCTTCACTCAGCTTTACAGATTTATTAGAATGATCATTTTAGTAGTTACTGTGTCAACTTAATCTTGTCCTATTTGCTCCTTAGAGCCCCTCAGTCCAAGTTCATGCCCCTAATTTATTGAAATAACTTATCAAAGCCACCATTTATGTTGCCAAATCTGATCTCTTACTTAGCCTCTCAGTGCTGTTTCACTAAAATCCTTTATTGACATGTATTATCTCTTACTCTTTCCTAACTTCCTTTTAAAAACCACTTTTTATGTGGGTCTTATTTCTAGTCTCTCACTTTTCTCAATCTATATTTTCTCCTTTGATCATTTTATCCAGCCTCATTTAATAGCTATCTCTAGTGTTGTTGATTCACAAAGGTATGAAAGTGCTGACCTCACTTTCAACATCAGAACATTGTATATAAGGCTTCATGGATTTCAACACTAATAAGATCTCAACACTCAAAATAAGTGCCTCTCTCCTCCTTAGATTTTCATTGTTGTTCCTTTCATTCCTTTTCCTCTTGTTCAGTGTGCTTTATGCTTCTAAGCTTGCTAAGCTATTTGGGTTCTGTGTAATTCATACTAAGTGGTTCACTTTAGGAGTCATACAATTTTGTCTTAAAGAGTTATTCTGTATATGTTTTAGGCTTTTAGGGGGAAATGAGAAATTCGAGGATATTTTGTAGGTATTTACAAAATCATTTCAGATATAGCCATTTTAAAGTATTATTCTTAACTCATTGGCCTTAAAATTGTTTTAAAAGGCTGTCTAGATTTGGTCTGTAAATTGCTGGTTGTAGACCCCAACTGTAGTGGGAGTTGATTTTTTGAGACAAGTTCTCACTGTCTCTCGCTGGCCTGGAACTTGTGGCAGTTCTCCTATCTTAGCCTCTTGAGTGCTGGAATTACAGGCATGCACCATGCCCAGCTGGAAAACTTTTAAAATTATAATTCTCTGATCTTTTTACTCAGTTCATTTTACTGTTTCATAGAAATAATGATTTAAACCAGTTTTTCATTTGTCAGAGGTATATGAGGTACTAAACAGTATAGCTGGAAATTCTTGACTTTTCTATTCCAGACATAACAAAATTAAATGGTCATTGTATCTCATGACCTACATATCTTACCTGGGTTGCAATTTTACACCTTATTGGTGTAGATTTACTTCATGTTCTTAACCAAATTGAGCTATAAGATGGTAACTATTCCAGAAGGACACATGGAAAAGGACATGAAAAAGAAGAAAAAGTTTATATTCCTGTAACTAGGTAGAAATGTAAACTCTACAGTAATCACTATAAGTGATATAAATGTCACCAAATCCTGACACCATAGACAGTCAACACCAACTTATAGGCCGGCATATCCTTTGGGAGCAGAGAGGGCTGTATTGTTTTACATATAGCACAGCCTTTTATTCCACATCAGATTTGCAATCTATAGTAACTGATTCTGCCAGCGTTAGCAAGGGGAGCTTTACTAGGCCCTGAGCTTAAGGCAGATTTTGAGTCATCCTGTCACCATCACTTATTAGCAGTTTTCTGTACATGAACACTTAACACCTAAGTCTGAGCTTCTTAGTCAAAAGTTGAAGTGTACATGAAAAAGACTACAAATAAACTAAAGTAGAACTTGGAGCAAAATATACCAAGAAATTAGTGTCAACACACATCATGGAGCATAAGATTACAGCAAAATGATGGTTTTGAGATTATGTATTATTCCATACCATGCAGCCTCATTATAACCAAGACTTTGGTTAGGTAGAAAGCAGTCTTCAGGGCATGCACCTGAATTTTAGTAATTATTAAGTGTGTGTATTTTTAAAAGTAATAGTAAACTGCATTGAGAAACTATTATGTACATATTAATATATAATAGCATATTGGCAACTCTTAAATACAAAATTTTAGCATGTTTGCCATACCCTTCATTTTCTCCCATTGCTTATCAAACAATGTAATTTTCAGAATTTCTCTCTTTACATCTTTAAGGCAACTTATAGTTGAGTTTTAGACTTCAAAAAGATATTACATAAGATAGAGTACTGCTTTGTATTCAAGGGAGTTAGTAGCTTTCCCATTGTTCATTCTACAATGTTTTGTCTGAATATGAACTAGTTGTAAATTCCTGATATAATCCAAAAACAGAGAGAGAAATAATAAGGTACAGTTTATATGAGTTAGCTTTTTGAAAACTTTTTTATATATTCAGGAATTATATGTTTGTTGGTTTGTTCATGTATCTTCTGAGGTGAAAACTTAGAAACTAAGTCTCTAAGAAATGGGTACTGGAATGTGCTGAAATAGTAGCTTAACAGTCATTTGGGATTTTTATTTCTGGGCTTGGTTACTGTTGGAGGACCATAGAGATATCTATATGTAAAAACTTGAGTTTTACCACCCCTGGTTATTACTATATAGACCTGTAGTTACCTTGTATTTCCACAAGATGGACCTCTTGATGTTAATGGGTTTTTGTGTTTTCTTTTGCTTTTTCAATTTCATTTGCTAAAACTTATTCACGTGATAAAATTTCAGCCCTTTTAAAATTTATAAATACACTTTTCACAAAGTCATATGATACACCATTCCTCCATTAGCTTAAAATTTAGTGGATATTTCTAGAAAAAATTTAATTCCCTTTTAGAAATATCATTTATAAAATCCTGTAGACTCCATAAAAGCAGAATGATTTTCATTATTTAAATACTGTTACTTTAACAATCATACTTTATTTTGTGAAAACAGGAGCAAATGCATAAAAATCTCATTACTGAGTACTACTAGGAATGGAAGAAGTCTGGTGATATGTAAATTGTTTCTGTTATTGAACAAGAAACAAAAGTAGCTTTTTTCATGTCTTTAAGATTTTTAGATATAAATTGTCTCCTTAAATTCATTCAATATATGAAAAATTTTATACGCATGTATCTCACCATTACAATATGATTTATGAATTGCATTTTCTGTTCCTCCAGCTAACATGACATGCAGTTAAGAAATGATGTCACATAAGAGCAAAGTAAATATACTTGATTCACATGTATCCCTTAATTTACAATACCTAATAAGAATTTGAATTATGGACATGTAATTTAGAATAATACTTTAGGTATGATTTCCAAAAATTTTAAGTAAAATGAAAATTAGAACCTTGTAGCCTGATGCAATCTAAACATGCTCTTTTCTATCCTGCAATTTACTGTAATTTTAATTTTATGATCTATTAGATATGTAACTTAGGCAAAAAATTTAAACACAGGTTCTGTCTACAAGGTAGTTGTCACTATAATTTGATCCTTTATCTTTTAAAGGCTAAGGTGGCTTCTAGAACAGTGGCACTTTTTCCCCTCATTTTGTAGTTAGTCTGTGACTATTACTGTGTGAGGGACGCTGAAATTTTAGTTTTATATAATTTGGGCTACAATTAATATTTTAAACTGAGCACAGTTATAACATGGAGCTAATATGTAGCTTAAAGTAACAAAAGTGTTTTTCTGATTGACTAGTCAGGACTAACAGCTTGTAAAGAAAACAGTATGTAATATATATACTTTAAATGCTTACAAAAGTCTTATAGATAGAAAAGATTTAGGTATTTCACTTGACATACAGAGAAACTGAGGCTCAGAAAAGTTACTCAAAGTTACACAGCAAGTAAGAGACAGAGCTGACATTTTGGTATCATAAAAGTAACAGTATGTTTGCAGTATCTTGGATTGATCACAGGTCTCTTTAGACAAACTGCTACCACAGTGTTGAGCAGTTTTTGTGGCTCTCATCTAGAAGCAGCCTTAAGCAGAAAGGGAAGATCATGGAAAGCAATGAGGTAGCATTTGTGGTTAAAAAAATTCTTAGAGGACCGGTGCTGCAGGTCTATCTGGCAGCCATATCAGAGGTTAGCATACCTCAGATGCAGTGCTGGAGAGAGATGATCATGGTATAGAGAAAATAAGCACTTTGCTGAGGAGTGCAGTGCCAGGATTTCAGCACAGGTTCTGCAAGCTCCTGCAGTCTTTCTCAAGCCACTGTTTCTTGCTTCACCAGTATACCAGGAAGAAGGGAGGGAAGGCTTACCTCTTTAAGGACACTTACTCAGTAGGGGAAAAAGAAGGTTTTGTTTAGCTTGCCTCTACCTTCATGCCAAGATTAATTTTCTTTTTATAATCTCGTCCATCTAAACCTTTGTCTACCAGGTTTTTAAATCATATTTTCAAATTTGGACCTAAAAATACTCTTAGGTAGGGCATAATTATTTTAGTAGAATTTTTCAATGTTATTGCTTATTTTTAGATTAAATGCAGTCTTCAGTACTCATCAATACATAAATTTAACTTGGAAAAGGTAATCTGATTTTCCAAAGCACAAACCATATATACTGGTGTGTTCACAAAATAGCATAAAATGTTGGCGTTCTCATTCATGTGTTTGGGTTCAGAAGTACTCAGAGATGACTTGTTTCATAGATCTCTAAGAGGTCACTCATCCCAACCCCAAGAAAATGTGAAGTCTGGGTTAATTTCCTGCAATAAGTAGTTATTTAATTAAAGAACAAAATTAACAGGGATCAAAATGTTTGAGCTGTATTTTTGTTAGACATTATATAAAAAACAAAAAGTATAATACAGTAAATCATTTTATATAACATGAACTTAAAGAATTTTCAAACTAATCATGATCAGAATAAAAATGTCTTTTCAACAAATACCGAATGACACTGGGTCACTTGTCCCTCCTGTCAGAGGCCTGGGAGTGGTGAGCCTGCACATGCACTGCACCCATCCTCATCACACTGCAGAACTGTAAAACAAGGTTGGAAGGCAAACAGCAGTTTTCTTCTGGTAGAGTTACTTTGGGCCTTACCAGCCCCAGTAGTTCACACTCCTCAGACGTCAAAGAAGGAAGTGTGTCCTCTGGTTACTCCTCGGTAGGTGAGTGTGTGAGTCTGCTCTTCTCACACAGCAGGCGGTCTTGAGCTGCACTTCAGGAAAGTTCCCTGATGAATGTTCAGAGTTGGTATCAAAAATTAACACAGATTCTTCTCAGAAGAAAATCTCTATGGCCTGTGGAATCTAGAAATTTTAGCAGAAACAAAGTTAGCCATTTTGAATAGTTAAAGCCTTCCACTAATATCTCGGAACTTTAAACGGTAAATACAGAGCTGCTCTGCTTTAAGTACAATAAGCAGAGCCTCAGTGGGCTCCTGACTTTCAGGCCTCTGTTGTACCCCAAAACACACATTCTGAATTATTAGTACCATCTAGAATTTTCACTTTGAAGTAACAATCTGAATTTCGTGGGAAGAACACAGAAAGGCCAGCTCTTTGCTGAGTCAGTAAATGGATTGATAAATTATTGGACATTATACAGATTGAGAATATTTTTGTAGAGTGCTGATATGTAGTGCTAAAATGTCTAAGAATTTAGAATTACTTCCTAATTTTTAGAGTTAGGACTCAGTTAAATTTTCTCATCTTAGTATTTTAGTAAAAGAAAAAGGTAATAGAGATTACCATCGACTATGTAGTAATTACATCCTATTTCTTTAAAACGAATGAACATTAAAAGTCATTGAATGTTAATATAATTTCTTAATTAGGACCCACTCAAAATAATCAAAACTAAGATGATACATTGTACTCTGGAATTACGATGGTCATGGGAGGAAACTTTTATTCCCCAAATTTTTTCTTGTCCTTTCTGCTTCTTCGTCACTTGATAGTCATCCTAAAACCACAGTATGAGCAGTACATGGCTTTTGTTCTGTAGACACATGAAGATTTATAGACCAAATGTTTTGGTGGCACTTAGAATTGAATTGAACACTTGCCTTTGAGCTACATTGTTAGCTTTTTAAATTTTGAGACCAAAGTCTCACTAGATGGTCCAAATTGGCCTCAGACTTTTCAGTCTTTCTTCATCAACTTCCTGATTTAAATGACAGTTGCAGTGATCACTTTATGACAAAACAGATCCATTAATCTGTTACGTATACAAGCCTTCCTTTCTCTTTGTGTGTGGGACTTGAGCATCCTTAGACAAAGGGAGAGGAGAAAAGTACCGTTGCATTTGAAGACTTGTTACATCATAGTCTTCCCTATTAGGACTAAAGGCATGTGAGAATTTAAGATAATTATTGCTAGTCATGGCCATGGAAAAAGATAGCACATGCATAGTGCAATGATAAAAATAAAACCCTTATCAGAAGACCCACTGTCATCCTTTACAGGCAGGAGCATGCACAAAGAATGTATTCATCCTGATAAAAAAGATCTTGATTATGGAAGAAACAGAAAATACGTTTCCAGTGGAACACTAAGCTCCATATAGATAGAAATCTCCTTTATCACTCCTGTATCATTCACAGTACCTTTGCAGGAGTGGGCACTCAGATACTTGCTGAGGAAATGAATGCTCTTTTAGCTTTAAGGAAACTGTGTTAAAGATGTGAATATAAAATTAAGGTACAAAATAAATGGGAAAGTAGAGAGTAATTTCATAACTGTGTATGTATAAATAGGCAAGTTCTCCACAATGAATGTCTGAAAAAGGAAATTAAATGTATAGAAAAATTATTTTCACTGAGTCTAATTTTCTAAACTAAGAAACCAGCAATACGTATGTACTTTCCTCCATGTCAGTTTTTATCAAGTTCTATAAAATACAGGAGCAGACAGCAGTGAAGTTCTTTGTTCACTGTACTTCTTTTCGAAAACTCCACATTCGTCTAGCTGAATATAAAGTTCTTGGTGTTGTGTGTTAAAAATACGCTAGGTATCATGACAAGAACAGAAAGCTCACCTTGTCAAGTGCTTGCTGGATGCATGTACTTCCATTTCATTACTTTTATATTCATTTAATTCTTTACGAATTGCTGCCTAAAATTAAAAACAGCACATTGAAAAGTTAACAGAGGAAATGAGTTTTCATGTTTATAGATTAACAGTCACTTTTAATAATTGCTGCTTCTGTTATTTTGTAATATGTAGGAAAGAAATACAGTGTCTTTTCTCACTAGTTGTAACAAATAAAAGTGTCTCCAGACAATGCCAAACCTCTGAGGACAAAACCTCCCTACTTGAAAATCACTGATCAACTCAGACCAGGAATTACCTTTGTGAAACCAGTATCTAGTCCAGGTGTAACCCTGCTGTTAAAGACCAGCCGCTCCCATTATGTCAGAAGAAACTCAGCAGGACACACGTTGCCTACATTCCGAGCTCCAGCAGCCCCAACCAGCACAGACAGTTCTGTACCTTATCTGCTGCCGACAGTCTTGTCCACGGTTTGTCTGCTCTCCTGTCGTAATCCTGCGCTTTTGCTACTTCCACATAATCACTGAAACGTATCAGAATTTTTCTGTCTCTTAATTCATCAACTGTGGGTCTCTGATTAAGCTGAAATAAAAGATCATTATAATTACGTGTCCCATGCCAAGATGCTTCTCTTGAAGTAACTCTGAGCAAATCCTTTCTATAAGCAACTCAAACTGAAATATAAGGTGCATATAAGCAACCTGTAATGTGCAAGGTTTAAATAATTTTCTTAGATCACAATCCCTTTTCTCCAGTACTTTTTACTAGTATACTCCCAATAGTATATAGCACAGTGTCAAGCAATGGCTGATGAATTAAATTTTATAGCAAGAATAGCTATTTTCAAGTACCATTAAATAAGCTGTTTTTAAAAGTACTGATAAAGTTATGCTAACAACTACTAGTAGTACTCCTATGTCAAACCACAGGTGGGAGAGGGAAACAGCAGAATACTTGAACTTAGAAGTGGTCAGGGTTTTAAAAGAATTGCTTCTAATAATGATCATAAATTTTAACTCTGAGTCACACAAATTATCCTGTGATATTAATAAATTTTGCTGCAGTGAAAGATCTTCAAGACATATTGAAGGTGACCAAAAACATTGAGTTTAAAAGTTAAAATTAAAACACTGGTAAGCCAGGTATGTGTTTATAAGACTGCACAAATTAAGCAAATGCCCAGTTGCCTCCACCTGAAATATGAGGAAATGTCTTCAGGATTCTGTTGCCTTTCCATACCATGCCGTGCTAGGAAAGGACTTCATCCACAGAGATGGTCAGACACTGGGAGCACTGCTTTCTTGGGAGTTGTGGGGAGTTAACTGATTATTGCTGAACAAATATTTTGATTTAACTGAGTCCATGTTAGGATATCATTCTTGGTCATAGAAGTAGTGTTGTAGATTTGCTACAGAAGCAAATTTTTTCTCTAGTCCACCTTTTTTACGTTCAGGAAATGTAATACCTTTCTTGTTAATCTTTGCTTGATTTCTCTTCTTTCTTCCTGTTCTGTCTGATCATTCCTTTCTGTTAAAAGATTAAAATACAAAGAGAAATCAGTTGAGATGTTCTTCACTTTAGCAAAGAGGTGTACTCAAGATCTATGTGGTAGCTGCAGGTAGGATATTAAGGACAGCTTATAAATCATACCTTTTCCCACATTTCAACCTCTGTTTTCTGTATTTTTCTAATCACTGCTCAATAGATCACAGTCTAATTGTTAAACAGAATTATCCTGGTCTGGTTCTCCTCTTACCGTCTCTATATTAGAAATAGCAACAGGTATCATCATGCTTAATTTCCAGGAATCACTTGTCTTTCTATATGACAGTCTGTCTCTCTATTCTACTCAAGTATCTGTGTGTATATTTACATTGAGGAACACAGATGGTATACAATATAACTAGTAGAATAAATATTTGAACACACTTGAACATAAATAGTACTGTCAGTGTTTGTTTCCTGTTTTTTTTTTTTCTATTTCATACTGTGTATACCTTTTAGGTAACCAACGTAAGGTACAGAGTACCCTCCTTCAAATTCTGAACAACATATGCTTGTCTGGAATTTATATCATCATAGTATATTTCAAATCTGAACATACCTACAAACCAACTGATTCTCCTTTGCTGAACCATGAACACTTCTAAATGAGAGTATCTTTGAAAGCCCTAAGTCTTTCACTGAAGTTGGTTTTGGTTGGTGCGTTGTGACTATTAACATCCAAGCTGTGCTTACACTTACACTTGGAAGCTAAAAATAGACCAGAGAGCTGAGTTATAGTGTACAGTGTATGCCTTGCCCTGAGGTACAAATAATGGCTCTACTATTTATGGTGCTGTGTTGCTAAATAAAGTTTCCGGCCTCTGATCTGAAAAGAATTACATTTTTAGGAAAAAGATCTCAACCATCAGCACTTGTAGAAACACTGCCAGGTTTTGAAGTTAACATAATTTCATATCTGCCTTTTATAAAAATAAGATACAACTCAAACATTCATTTGGAGAATTGAGTATATGGGTGTTTGTCAGCAATTATACTTTTCATTCATTCTCCTTGCTTGGATTAGGGTATTTTAGAAAAGAAAATATCATTGTGTGTCTAGTTGTTTAGCCACATGAAACCAGAAGAATATGTAAGCTATAATGAAGTGGAAAGTACAAGTAGAAAAATGCCAAAACTCATATATAAAGCCATCTATGAAGGATTGAAATAATGAGAGTAATTCATCAGATTTCCTAAAAATAGTTCATGGAAAAATCCCAGGTGCAGGTTCCATATGGAAATAAAAAAGCAAAATCAGATCGTGTGTGTGTGTGTGTGTTTGTGAAAACAATACTAAGGTCATACAAATGCAGCAGGGCCTTCAGAAAACAGATCTTTGAAAGTGCCTGTCAGTGAGTTTGCTTTTTTGTTTGAAGAGCTCTGCCAGACACTTGCTCTTAAGTCATTCCTGTTAACCTATGCCCACAGACCTCTCTAGAGCTACCCTCAGATGTTTGTAAATGTCTTATTCCCAAGACCAGAAAACCTTACACAAGACAAGGTTTCCATTATCAGGACTTCTGCATCCACATTTTCTGGAAGTAATTCCAGTAGCTTGGACAGATACACATGAGTCTTCTACAGATACTCAAAAATGGATTACTGTACCTGCTGTAGTGGTTAAGAGCACAGATGATGGAGTCAAGCAAACCTGGAATTGAACTTAGCTCTGTTCTCTGGCCAGTATTTATTTGTTGAAATGTCATGCTTCCTCTCAGTGCCCTAACTGCTTTATTAGTAAAATTTGCAAATTTGTTATGCATTAAATTAAATTAGGAAACATACAACCAAGCACTGAATACACTGCCTGGTACAGACAGACCCAATAAAGAATTTAGTTGTATCATCATCATACAGAACAACCCAGCGTGGTTACATTCATGAATACACAGTAGAGTTCTGAGTGTTCCTCAATACAACTGCAATTAGGTATGAGTTCCCAACCTGAAGTAAACACAAAGTGGTCATATTCTTGGATTTTATTATATGAGCAAAATTCAGTGTAATGTAGCATACCAAGAGCTGTGAATGTGATATCCTATACTGGACCTTACATGGTTGCCCTATTATCTACACAAAAACCAGCAAATCAGAATACCTAAACCTAGTAGCAAAAGTTTCAGGTCCTCCCACTCAGGATACATGAGAATCCTTTGAGTGAAGGACAGATGTGGCTCGCTGGTGAAGGCACAGTGTTTACGGCAGGATTGCCATGGCCACCGCAGTGAGTCCATTTCCCTTTTGTGCTCTGAAGGTGAGTGCAGTCAGTTCCAGTTATCTAGTATGATGAAGCACAGTTATAATTTCACCACTTCAGTATTTACTTGTAAAGAGTAACACAGAAGCACTTGTGACTAAGAGGACCTGGATGTCCACATGGAAGAGAAGAGGCTACTATTGAAAGATGTTTCCCAAGTTAACAGCCCAGGTGTAGCAGTCTCTTTCTGTTGTGGGCAGTAGACTGTTGGCGTATGATATTTCTTGCCTTGAACTTGCCTTCAAGTCTAGACTACTACTTTTAATGGCATCTATGACTTAGAAACTTTATGATTAAGAGGCTAAGTTTTAAAAATCCAAATATTCAAAAAATCAACTGGAATAGCTTGATTTTTTTTTTCTGGTCTGCCTACATTGATAAGCACGTTATCAATGAAAAGTTCTTTGAATTCTCAGGATATAACATAGCAAATAGTCACTGTCTTAAGTTTAAAAATTAAAATTTTTAATCATGGCTATTTTCAACAATCTGTAAAGGAGGAAATTGTTTCTGGGAGTTAAGTCACTGAGGCCAAGATGAGGGGAATCAGTACCCCATGCTCCACCATGGTGGGCTTTCTGCTGCAGTTAGCCTTGTTAGCTTTATAAAAAAGATGTTCACAGGCAAAAACACATTCAGAGAATGTCTGCAATGCTCACAAAAACACTAAATCATGTTACATGATTTGTCCTTAGAAAGCACTTTTTTAAAAGTTGAAGTCTGTTGACCAGATATTTACCTGACAAATACCAGTTGTCAGTGACTAATAAAATTCTGCAAGACAGGTTATTCATAGACACCTATGTTTAGCATATGTTGTACTTATATACCTAAAGGGAAACTAAAGGCCAGTAGGAGAGAGGGCCTTTAAATCCCTGTAGTTACAAACTACAGGATAATTTTCCCTAGTGTCCCGGACCTTTTAAGCTGACCCTTTTATTCCTCCTAGGTGTGACAGCCATGGGACACGTCCTTACCTAGTAGGATTTATGACCTAACCTGTCATTTCTGATTAGGACTCCCACTCAGAACTGCCAGAAAAACTTGCTTGATACCCAACATGCATAAAAAGGCTATAGATTCACTTCATTTCCCTTAGGTCTGTGGACTAACCCTGAAGACAAATATCTCTTCAATTATCCTAGGGAGTGAGTGCTTCTCTTTATTGTAAAAGGTACTGTCTCTGGACACATCAACTTTCTTTAGAGGCTTGCTTTCAGAAGCTCCCGGCTGCTCATATTTAAGCAGCGCTCAGCCTGCAGATATGGGCTGGGTTACAAAAGCCTTTCAAGAGCCTGAGCACATATGTGAGGGAAAGCCCTGGAGGGACAGCCAGCTACTCACGTTTCAGGATGTTTCTCCTCTCCAGCTCCTCCACAGCAGGTCGTTGGCTCAGCCGTCTACGGAAAAACACCAGAATTACATTTTGCACCATGGTGGGTGCCTGTAAATTCCACCCAAGGACTGAAGGTGAGAGGTGGCTGGCACACCCCTAAAGATCGCCTCAAGAAGTAGGAGAGAAAGGGAACCTTGCGTGCCTCTTCCTGGCAAAATCAAGTCAGCCTCCCACGTGGGAGGGGAGGCTGCCCTGTCACGAAGCTGCTGCGGAAGTCTTTGCTCCAGCACTGAGAGTGCAGGTCTTCATTTTCCAGATCCGTTAGCCAAACCGCCCTGCTGTGTTCATCCAGGCAGTGTGTGAAAGCAGCACGGACTCACTCCGAAATCTCTTCCCTGCCCACCAGCTTAGGGAGGCGCAGGCAGCACCACCTGGCTTTAGGCTTCTGGCTCCAGAGACACCTGCACCTCTGCTTGCTGCCTCCTGTCTAGCTGAGGAGACACCAGCCCTGGAAGCCCGAGCTCTCTTTTCTCCTGTACTGAATGCCTCTGCCCAACCCAGCACAGGGGGAGTGTCTAAGGATGAGGCTTCCCGCCTCTTGTCAATGAGCTCACACTTACAGCGCTGAGTAGAAACCGGGAATCTCCTCTGACAGCACAGCTAAGGGAACTGAGTCCAATTTTACTTCCCTTCATGCTGTCAGCCTAGACCTGGTGTGTACCATGAAGACGAAATGTTTGTTTCTTAAATGGTCTCTTGCTAGGGGAATTGGGGGATACAGCTCCCCCAGACCCCAATTTTTCAGCCACACGAGAAACAAAGGATTTGTCAAAAAAAGGAAGCATAATTAGCCAAAATTAATGCCAGGCTCCATTTATTTTTGCAGCTAAGATAATGTCCTTGGGTTAGAGCCAGAAACCTTCCCACTTCCGTATCCTTCAGCCACTGCAGGGATTCAACAGGGCTGAGTATCTGAATACCCAGAGTGTGGGGCTATGGCATTTTGCCCCAGAGATACTGTTGCCTGTCTCCTCTTTATAATTACTCTCCCAGCACAAAGCTGCTGCTCCTCCCTCCACACTTGAACATAATACTTGCTGTGTGGCTCTCTGGGAGCCTCTGTGTGTCTTCTAGCTCTGGGCGTGGTTGCTTCCACATCTCTCCTTGAGGTTCCATAAGACCCAAACCTCCCCCCACCCTGCTGCTCCTGGCTGGGACTTGGGTGAGAGCCTTCCCCATCTGGCTGCACAAAGCCTGCAAAGCTAGTTCAATACTGCAGTGCTAATCATCCAAGCAGTCAGCAAATGGCTGTGGAACATTTGCTACATGCCAGGCACTGTCCCAAACCCTCAGGACATAGTGCTGAGCAAGGTTTCCCTGCAGTGGGAAGTTCACAGTTTAGATGAAAAGGCAGGCAGGCAGCAAGGGAACAGTGATTTTGAAGAGTGGCCCGTAAGGTGGAGGAAATACAATGGGAAGTGTGATGGCTGAATGTGTGGGCTGGAACAGGAGGGGGTCTGAGGAAGGTCCACTTCCACTGAGATCTGAATGAAGAGCCAGCCATGGGAAGATCCCACTGAAGACAAGCCTCTGCGATCCCCATACATACTGAGCTGGAGTGGGCACGTGGGAGGGGGGTGGATCAAGACAGGAATCCTAGAAAAGGAAGGCGAAGTTGTGTAGAATACAGGGGAGCAGTTACTTCTCCCACCCCATCTAGGAGGTGAGGCTCCCTCCTGGCCTGCTCCTGTGACAGGTGATCCCCAAGGCTGGTGCAGGGGATTCTGGGGCAGGGTGGCCGTGTGATAGGGCAGTACAAGGTGGGCTTTGGGAGTACATGAACAAACGTTTGAGGCCTATCCTTTGTTGGCTGTGTATCCTTGAATAAGTTACTTCTCTAAGCTCTTCCTTCCCCACAATGAGCACTAAATAGCTCTACATAGACCCGTGAGAATATGTACAAAGGTATTTTATAACATTGAGAATTTAATGACTTCTCATGAAATTTTGGGAATGTCTATAAGTAAAAGGCATTGGGTTTTTCCCAAAACCTTTCCAGACGTTAAGCTTTTTCTCAGATATAATTACAGTAATCAGTAATAAGTCAAGGAGCTGAGCTATGGCTCAGTGGTAGAGCACTTGGCTAGAATACTCAAGGCCCTGGAGTCTGTTTCCAGTGCCGGAAAAAGCCTAGCAGCTGTGTTTGCAGGGTTTTGTTCTCCAGATGGCCTCATTGCCCCTTCATGTGTGCATGCAGTGGGCCCACAGCATCGGCAACTGACCGGTCCTCATTACCTCCTGCAAGTCCATGTCCAGGCTAAGACCCTGCGGGGACTGCAAGGCTCAGCTTAGCAGCCCAGGCCCTGGCCTGTCACCTGTGTCCCAAGCAGCTGTCCCCCACCCCCCATAACTTGCAGCAGCCCCGCCTGGAATGTAATGTGGCACTTTGGTTGCACTTTTTGAATTTCACAGGATTGGTGTTAGCCAGTTTCATGGGCTTAAACTGAACCCCTATGACTCTGGGTTAGCCACAGACTGGCTTATCAAGTGGGTGATGGTAGGGCTCCCTTCCCCAGGGACTCTGCAATGAGAGATACCCAAAAGAGATTCTGTACAGGGCTGGATCTGTAATGAATGCAGATCAGTATAATCATCATTGCCATTATTAGGTTCAACACATTTGTGGAATTGTATGGAGGCATTTAAGAAATACCAGCATGTGCACTACCATTTCAAGTACCAAATCCTGGATAAGGAATGGTACTTGATGTCCAGAATTTAAACCTTGAGGGTCTCCCCTTTGCAGCCTGACACGGGCATCTGCTCTGCTTTCCAGTGTTGGAGCTGCTATGAAATGGGAGCAGTGAGGTTGCTGACTTTCTGCTATGTCTGAGTGACGATGGGCTAGCAGGAACATCCCAGACTTCAGAACCCCCAACTCTGGCCACAGAAAGGCTCAGAGTGCAGGCGTGGTCGGGTGAAATCAAAACCCACAGCTGGCTCTGAGGTAGTCCACACCAGATGTCAGGAACCGGGAGGCCTGGCAGGCCAGGAAAGACGTTTGGGCTGAGGTCCAGGAGGCAACCTCACAGTAGAGCGAGCAAGGACTGGGCAGAGACAGGTCGACCACTAACTGCTGGCCCACAGTGACTGCTTAGACCAGGGTGGACATGGACTTCATGGGTAGAGCTGTGGTGCTGAATGAGCACTGCCTCTGTAGTCCAGAGCTCTTCGAGAGTAAAGCCAGTGCCCAGATGGCAAGTGTCCGTAGCGTGAATGAAGGAGAGTATGAATGGACATGGGTTCCCTTCCTCCCACAATGAAGCATGTGCACATGGACGTTTTTAATGGCCCTGGATTGGCACTTTATCCTGGGGTGGGAAGCCTTAAAGAGCAAGAGGCTCTCAGGAATAGCAAGAAACAGGCCACGCATGGTTAGACTAGGAGCTAAGCTGTGAGGGTGGAGATGCAAGAGTCCGGCTTAGAGCTCTGTGGGATACCACTCCTGTCCTCCGTGGTGGTGGCACCCCTCTCCTGGCTTAGAAATGGCACTCCTTGACGTGCTGCTGCTGCTGCCTGGAGCTGGGGAAGCCACAGTCTATTTCTGACACTCCCCACTGAGAAAACCCAAGTGTAGCAGCTAATTACAGCACCGTGTGGGGTGGGAGGGAACCAAAAAAAGGCATGCCAGTAAAAGAGCAGTATCTGCCAGCCCGCTGTGCACGTGGAAGAGGAGGGCCGGGAGGCTGGGCTGCACACCGAGAAGGCACTGCCAGGCCCAGGACTCAGACAGGAGCTACAGGTGTCGAATGGCAGCAGGGTGTTCCGGGGTGGCTGGCAGTCACTGCCAGCTTGGGGACAGAAGGCTGAGGTTCAAGGGAGCCAGCCCATCAGGTGACACCAAAGGTGCTCCTTAGGTCCACCTGCCTCTCACTTAACAGCTCTGCAGTGGTCACTTACACAAGCAGCCTGCTCTGAAAATCCCCGATGGGCCAGCAAGTGCAGGGTATGAACCAGCAGGGAAAGGACACTGGGTGCACCATCTGGAGGTGCAGCTGGGGACCTGCAGGCAGAAGGCAGGATGCACCAAGTAGCTTTGGAGGTGAGTAATGGGATTGCACCACCTTATTCCTCAGGCTAGGAGGCTGATGTGTTTATTCCCTCTGGGTCAGCACAGAGGGTCACAATACCTACACAGCCTGAATTCAGGGCTCAGTGGGGACCACTGCCCTACCCCTCCTGAGCCCCCCCATGTCCTGGATGAACCAACAGAAATGCCGTGAGGGTGCAGGATCCTGAATACAAAGGGAAGTTGCAATGAAAATAGGTGGTCATTACTATTGTTGGCATGAATGTTGTCTGCCACCAGCCAAGAGGGGAGCCTTCCCTGAGCTCCGCTGTGCAACTTGGAAATGAGGACCTTCTACCACCATTCCCACGAGGTGGCTGTGACACATGGTGGTGCAGATGGCATGTAGTGTGTGCACGCCCTCTGGGCTGGCCAGCCTCATGACCTCAGAGGTTTTAGCTCTTTCTGGGAGAACCCAGAAAAACTGCCTCCCCATACTAACCCAGGGAGCGCTGCTGCCATGCAGGGCTTAGCAAGACACTCAGACCAAGAGCCTAGACTTGCCAGAGGGAAAGGGGCCATGAGGTGGGCCAGACCAGCTGAGCAGCAGGAAGGGAAGGATGGACAGATGGGCAGCTGGAAGAGCCACCGAGGTGCAATGCTGGGAGCCTGGGCACCTGGATGCCCATGCCAGGACAAGCTCCAGGGCTCTGAATATCCCTGCCCCCTTGGCCTACTGCTGCACAGTCAATGTGGATGGCAGGCCAGCAACAGCTGCTGGCCCATCTCTTCCCAGATGATACAGATCAGAAGGCTTCCATGTGGCCTGCAAACCATTATGCGTCTGCACAGCAGGAAACAGAGTCACAAAAATCAAGTGCCACAGTCCCCCTGCCACGTAAGCAGCATGGCTCATTACACCCTGCATTTTCCCTTGCTCCTCTGATTATAGACAGGTGTGGTGGCGCCGGCCTGGAATCCCAACACTGTAGGAGGCTGAGGCTGGAGGGTCACAAGTTTGAGCCCAACATGGACAATTTAGCAAGAACCTGACTCAAAACCTAAGGGGGGCAGAGGGTGAGATATAGCTTAGTATAAAGACTCTGGGTTCAATCCCCAGTACCACAAAAAATAAGGGATACCATTAATGTGCCTATTCTAAAAGTAGGAAAACTGAGGCTCAGAGAAACCAAGTGCTCTGCAATTATGGCTTATTTATGTGAGAGCAAGCCCAGAACTTTCATTCCCCAAGGCCAACCACCAACTCACTAAGAAACTCTCAGCTCCTTCTTACCTCTATAACCATTGGTCGCCTTGCTAAAATGAAAAAAACCTCCAAACTGAGGTCCTAATAAAACAATAAAGAACTCACAGACATTGAAATATACTAAGAACACACTCGGGCAAGGACGCTGTTCAGTAAATGTGTGGCACAGTGGGTGTCCGCACACAGGCATGAAACCGGAGCCCCTCTCCTCACGTACACGTCAACTCAAAATGGGTTAAAACCCTGTCAGTCTACAGAGGAAACTCTGTGACACCAGTGCAGGCAAGAATTTTTTTTGGAGAACATGAAAGCACAAACAGTGAAAGAAAAATGGTGTTGTATCAAGTTTATGCACCAAAGAAAAAAACAAAATGAGAGCTATTTCTAAACCGTTTATTCAACAAACAATATCTAGAATACAGAAGGAACTCAAAAACTTAAAACTCCAAAGAATCCAATTTAATGTGGGCAAATGATCTGAATGGACATTCTCAAAAAACAACATGTAAATACCCAACGAGTCCGTGATGAAATGCCCAAGATCACTAGTTATCAAGGGGATGCAAAACAAAACCACAATGAGACAGCATCTCCTTCCAGTCCGGATTATCAAAAAGACAAAAACGACAAAGGCCAGCGAGGATGTGGAGAAGGAGAACTTTTATACACTGTGGGGAACGTGTTAGGAGAGCCATTGTGGAAAATAATATGGAAATTTGTAAGAAAACCAGAAAACCAGTACTCCATGATCTCACAATACTGCTCGTGGGTAAACTCAAAGCCAGTGAAATCAGTGCATCCAAGAGATACCTGCACTCCTGTGTTTACTGAAGCACAGGGAATCATCCAAGATGTCCACTGGTGAGCAGGTAATGAAATGTGATGCACACACGTGCTCAAACATACATGCACAGGACAGAGTATCGTTCAACCGGAAAGAAGAATGGTGTCCTCTGTGTGGCAACACAGATGTACCGGCATCACATTAAGTGAATTAGACACAGATAAACAAGCACAACATGACTTCACTTCGATGAGGCATCTATGAGTCTAAGCCTCATAGAAGGACAGAGCAGAACAGGACGAGAGCAGAGGCGGGGAGATCACACAAGGGCTGCGACTCACCGCCAGATAGGAAGAGCACGTTTTCACGTTGCCTTACACAGGGTGATGCTAGCTAACGATATTTTACTGTATAACTCAAAGTGGCGAGAGGAGAAGCTTCTGAATGTTCTCCTTGCAAAGATGATGAATATATGGGGCAGTGTTACTAAGAATCCTGAGTGGATCGGTACCCAGAACATCACATCATACCGTATAAAAACGTACAATTATTATCTGTCAGTGAAAAAGCTGAGGTGTAAGATGCAATCAAAATTTTCAAAAAGCCAGAAATCAGGTTGTGTGGGCGGAGGTCTTGCTGTTGTACTATATATAAAGCACATTTTGTGTCATCTGTTATTTATAGTAAGCATATTTCGCTTGGGTAAGAATTAAAGGAATCTGAACGTGAAAACGAAGGCACCAGGGGAACCTGTCAGATGCGGCCCCGTGATGGTGGCCTTGGGTGCCCCATGTGCTCCTGGCCTCTTATGACAATGGCTTTTATTTCTGCAAAGCATGATGTTCAGAATTCTGACTGCTGAAGTTCAGATGCTGGCCCTGTCACTCCTGCCACCCCACCCCAGAGGAGCCCCTGAATTTCTCCAAGTCCCACTTAGCCTCATTACAGCAGGGCCAGCCCCTCCCCAACACGCAGTACCTGTGGAGCCCATGCAGAGCTGGATGCAACGGGAGCTCCCGCCTGCCCTGGCCCTCCAGCCCGCCTGCCTCTGCCTGCCTCCCTCTCTGAGCATGGTGGGTCTCTCCCTAGAGGCGAGCCTCCTCCAGTCTTACTCTCCAGTCCGACACTAGAAAGGCTGGGCCAGCATCAGGCAAAGGGAACACATTTTGACACAGGCCAGCCAGAATCCATCCTGACCCTGCCACTCCGAAGCCAGGAGACCTGCAGAGGTCATTCAGTAACTCTCACCTCCAGGGTTTCTCCAGACAGGGGGCTACTGTCATGCCTGGGGCTCGAGACGATGAAATGACCCAGAAGCACCGAGCCCAGCACCCAGCAGACTCAGCGGACTGGACCATCCTGGGCCCTGGGAGCTTGCCTGCCTGCTGCCCCTGCCAGCTGCTCCCAACCAGGACGGCCACAGTAGCAGGACTGTGGGCAACCTCGGGATACAAAGGGGACCCAGACTCAGAAGGGTGCAATTCCTCCTCCCAGGTCAGACATCTGCCGAAGCTTTGCAGATGCCAAATGCATACCACCCAAATCTTAGTTTCTTAGTCCAGCACTGACACCCCCACTCTAGTTTAACTTGATGTCTAACATTAGTTCAGTGGCAAGCAAGAATTGGCAAATAATTGCTTCCAAATCAGGCAGATGCCTCTGGAAAGATGCTGCCGCTGGGAACAGACGCCCGTGCACCCACAGGACTCAGCAGCTATTTTGGGAGACTTCTTCCTGGAAACACCAGCCCCGCCCCACAGCCAGCCTGAGTCACTCAGAACACAGGGATTCCCCAGCGAGGTGGTGCCTATAGGAATCACTCAGTGCTAGGCACAGGCTGAGCTGAGCTGGGCCCAGGCTGCTCACCCTGAATGAGGCAGACGGTCCGCTCTGCCCCCTCATGCTCAGTGTTAGACAGGGAGATGACAAGCATGGAACCGTGACTCTCAGAACACTGGGCGACGGGGGCCTGCTTGGTTGGGCAGGGTGAGGAGGAAAGGAGTTCTACCCGAGGTGGAACCCATGAGCAGACACCGAGGCAGAGGTAGAGGCTGTCTCCACCGGGCCTGGCAGTGCCTCCTCCTCATGACCACACTGCAGGTGGGGATTCTCAACCCATGCTGGGCTCCGCCGGGGACGCACTGGCTGCTGGTTCATAGGCCTGGGGGCACGTGGTGACGGCAGCTGGCAGCCCTCACTTCCTGGGGAGCCTGTGACCCCGGGGCCCTCCATCTCCAACCCCATCGCTGCCCCTGATGCTTGCTGCCCCTGCCTATGATGCTTGCCCGATGTTTTGTGTCCCCTCTCAAGGCCAGTTGCAGCTGCCACCCGGTTCGTCTCCCTCCTCACTTGCCACACCCCAGGAACCCCGAGGCTGCTGGGCTCCACCCGCATCCACCTGATCAGGCCTAGCCTCTCATCTGGGCGAAGTGACAGCTTCCTTGGGTCCACGGGCTCAACGGGCCCCTGCCCAGCCTGCTCCTTGGCAGGCAGACCCTCCCGCCCTTTGCTCAGCCTCTCCTCCAGTCCTCCTTCATGTCCTGCCTCTAAAATGTCCACGTGATGCTCTGGCTGTCATCCCAAGGGATGCAAAGAGGAAAGTGTTAATTGAGTGACATGTCCCCCTCGTAGAGGCTCAGACATAACTCGGGGGGGACTCCATGGCTCATACCTGCACACTCGCACAATGAGATCAGCTGCAAAGGCACGTGGTCTGAGGTGCTGTGCCTGTCACTCTCAGGCCCCGAGGGGCACAATGACAGGGCTGGCTGTTCTCCACAACGGGAAACAATTCTTGGTAAAGTTTAGGGCAAAACAAGGCACATGCTTCTATTTCTAAGACAGTGGCGTTCCAGGAAATTGCAACCTGTGGTAAAATTCCACTGAAATGCTTTGTGTGCTCATACAAAGAACTCAGCTGGAGTCTCTGGGACTCACAAACACCGCCAGGCCCCGAGGAGCACCCCGGGATGAGCTGGGGAAAGGGCCATGTCTGTGCTGCTTAGGAAGTGCCGCTAAGCTGCAGGACACCTGATATCCCAGGACCACCCAGAGTGCACAGGCGAACCCCAGTCACTGTGGCAATCCAGGAAGCCAGCCTAAGCTTCCAAAGGCTCTGGACAGTGGCCAGCCCTCCAGGGACTGGACACACAGACAGTGTACTCATCTGCCAACCCCTCGCACCTCTGGTGGCCATAATGATGTTGCTCCTTTAATTGTCACCAAAGGAGAGGTAGACACCAGCTTGCACAGTGCAAATGCCACCTGGAGCCACCACATTGCTTCCCTTGTACTTGGGATTTCCACTTTGCAGCCTGGCACAACAGCCTGCTCCCAGTAGTGGGAAGGGACTGGGCACCTCTGCTCCAGGCACCAGGCTTCCCTGGGGCACCAGGGCGGGAGCCCCTGAACTCAAGTGCCCCCAGCACTCGGGCTGATGCACCAAGCAGGGCTCCAGCCTTGTGCACCAGAGGCAGCTGTCCGGTCACCCTGCCGCAGCCTCTACATGGTTCCCAGCGTGGCTCTGAGGGGCAACCATGACACTCACGCTCCTCCCAGCTGCTAGAGGTGGTGGAATGGACACAGGGCCCCAGAGGAGGGCGCCCACAGCGGTGCTAGAGTTACCCTGCATTTGGGGACTTTCAGAGGGGCTGACAGGGTAGCTGAGGGCTGAGTGTGACAGCCGGCGGGCGAGGGAAGGGAGGAAACAGAGGAGCCCTTGGGGAAGAGGAGGCCTCCCTCAGCCCACAGAGAGGTGTGCTCCTCCCTCTGTACCGTGAAGGAGAGAGAGGGCTCTGAAAGGCACCCAGTCTGAGGAGGAGAAGGCGGCATGTGGGGAGAGGAGACACACATGCAGCTGAGAGCGGAGGAGCAGGAGGCGGCCGGTGAGACAGCGTGGGAGCCCAGTATGTGAGACAGGGCTCCTGGGGAGCAGGCTGAGCGACTCCTTCCCACACCAAGTGGGGACAGAACGCACCAGACACCCAGACACGGGGATATGGCCAGGCGGGGGTCAAGATGGCCCACACCCTGCTGGCCCTGCTGACCCCAGCCAAGGCGAAGGCCCCACAGTGACCCTAGCTGGGCACCGCAGAAGGACTCAGAGCTCTGGAGATGCTGCCTGTGCTCTGGGCTCACCAGGCCGCAGAACCTGCCGTGCCCCGACTGCTTTATCTCAGCCTCCGCTCCCCAGGCCTCCTTTCCTATCGGGAAGAGCAGCTGTTGTGATACACCTGTCCAACAAATACCAAAACCTGAACCAGGCACGAGCATGTGGTGTTCGGAGGATACGAACATGCACGCGCCAGGCTCCCTGACCCACCAGGCTTCTGCGCAGGCCTTTTCTCTGCCCAGAAGGCAGCCACTCGAGATCTTCCTGGCATGACCTAAATGTTTCCTTCTCCAGGAAGCCCACCCTGACCACCAATCCCAAGGAGCCCTCTCCTCTCTGTGCCAGTTCTCAGCCCATATGCTGTGTGCTGTGGCCTTCACGGTCAGAACTGGATTATGTACATATTTACTGTCTGCCTCCTCCCATGTCAGCAAGCCTCTGAGCACCGTGGTACTGCAGGTTGAATCACATTAGCAATGCACGGTCATGGGCACTCGGAGCCCAGCACCAAGCTGGTCTGGGGAAGGCATCAAGGCGTGTGAGTCCAGTGCCCAGTCTGGACAGTGGCAGGCAGCCTATAGAGAGCCACTTGCCTGTTCCCGGTGACCTGCCACCAGCATGAAGGCGGCTGCAGGCAAAGCCAAGGTGAGATGTGCAGCGGGTGTTTGGGGACCAGGACGCTCGCAGGACAGACCTTGTCTACTGGGTCACAGCTAACTCCTCTGCCCCGAATCAGGCTGGCCATGGAAGCTGGCAGCCAAATGACTGAGATAGTCACCAGTGTCCCAGTCACAGAACTTGTGGTGCCAGACACAGGGGACCTGGACTGAAGCCTCGGGGAGCCTTGCAGTGCCCGGGGTGTGTGACAGTCACCAGACAGCATCACTGTGGTTCAGTAGCCTGGGAGAGAGGAGAAAGCCTGGGATGCACAGTTCTGATAAGAAGGGAGACCTGGTCCCCCTACCTCCACCAGGACACCCCTCAAAGCTGCCCTCTGGCGATAAAATTTAGCATCTATCGAAAGTATGTATGTTTTTTTCCCCTGACCACAGCACCTAAAGTCAAGACAATGTTTTCTGAAGCGTTTGTAGACACAGGCTGTACGCCGATGTGGACGAGGGGGCCACCGGATGGGCAGAGCTTCAGCCCCCATCTAGGACCTGAGCAAAGAAATGGTGGTCAGCAGTCACTGACTGGATTCGGGACACTTGTGAAAACGAAGCGGGCGCATCTATGCTGACCCCATGTGACAGAGCACCAACGTAAGTGCGGGGAAGCAAGATTGAATTAGGATCAAGAACATGAGCTTCAGACTCGGCCTCGGCTACAAATCTGCCTTCCCCGTGACTCAGCGGTGGAGTCTTAGAGCTGCCCTGAACTTCTTAAGAATCTCTCCGAGGTCAGTTTGCTATATCCACCAGGCAAGGAACTTGGTCTCCAGTTTTCTGTTTATTTCTTTTTGGTAGCGGGAATCAAACTTATGACCTTGTGCTTGCCAGGCAGATGCTTATGCCACTGAGCTAAGCTCCCCACCCTGGTCTCCAGTTACCAAACCAAACCTTCAGTTGGGCGTTGCAGCTCGGGTGCTGGTAACTGAGGTACAACCCCACAATCGGCTGGCTTTAAGGAAAGGCGACTCCCCTGACCCCCCTAGCTGGGTCTGGTGCATCAGCAGGGCCTCATAAGCATGGCTGAGGCTTCCTGAAGCAGGAGAGATTCCACCCGTGTGTGGAGTCTTTGAGCTGCTCACAAGGCTAGCTTGAGCTCCAGGCTCCCCGAGTCTCCGGACTGACCACGCTGTGTTCACGCCAGCCCAGCAGGACAGCCACGGCCCTTGTTTCCAATCTGATTTGTACTAGGTGTACTTCTTACTGTAATTAGGTAATTTTAGGCTTCGTGCGCATTAATGAAATGATTTAATGCAGACGTAAGAAATGCTATTTCCATGTAAACCAAGTGGAAAGAACGCTTTGGCATCGACGCGGACAAGCTGTTGGAAATACCGGCACGAGGGGAGGAAACAACTGCACAGAGCGGGTCAGTCTCACAGCTCTGGGGGCTTCTGCACTCAGGTTGTCCCCAAGTGTCCAGACGGTCATTCCTCTTTAAAAAGGTGGCACTAGAAATTGCTGGAGGGCCATCAGTGTTTGTTCTGAGCAGGAAAGAACGCTCAGATGCCTCCAGGGGAGCTCAGGACCCAGCACGAGGACAGTCAGACAGCAGACAACCTCACTCCTGGTCCTTCATCTTTCCCTCCTTAAAAGCATGATTTGCGTTTTCTTCTGAGACGGGGACTTAAAATTGGTTTTTGCTAAATACTGTGACAGATCGCTTGGGCCGATGAGTGCCCAATAGGTCACCGAAAGCAGAAGGAAGCCTGACCTTTGTCTAGTGAAATCTGGGTCAGACTCTCCTCAGCTCTGTGCATGGGCAGGTCCGTCCTGAGGGGGCATCTGCCTGAAAGCTGGCAAAACAAGGTTTACTGGCTCTAAACTTTCCTGGCCTATTTCACTGCCCTCCACGACTGAGAACAGATGTGTCCTTAAATCTCCATTGCCCTAAAACTCTGGTTACCTTGGGTCCTAGCAGAGCCGCGTATGACTGAGTTCATGGGTCATGGGGATTCCTTCCCCGGGGCCACGCTGTCCCTGGAGTCCCGAGGATTCCTCCAGGTCTAGGATCCGTGTGTTACAGTTTGTGTCCCCACCCCCGCCACGCCCCACAAAGCCTCATGCACTTTTAGACGGGGTTTCAGAGGCATCTGAATCTAGAGTTTGTGACTGGTACATGGTGCCGTACTAGGGTTAAGGATGGGTGATTGGGTCCACTCATCGGCACAGCCCTGATTCCAGAAGTCTGGGGAAGATGAAAGGGGCAGAAAGAGGCTGGCTTTCCCCATTTTGTTCCTTGCTTTGTCATCTTCCATGGCCACGAGTGGCTGCCCCTCCGCCACACCACCCTGCTCAGAGCCAGCCGATCATGGACTGAACCTCTACAAACTGTGAGCCAAATAAGCCTCCTCTCCTTGAACTTTGGGTGTCGGGCATTTTGTCTCAGCAGTGAGAGAAAATTAACTAAGACACCATGCCTGAGACAGTGGTCTCCTACTGGACCCCAGCCTGGCACAGCACCTCATCCACCCTGACTCTGTTCTTTTGTGAAAGGGCCAATGTGGTCGCGTCAGATCCCTGTCATCAGGCCACGCCCTCCAACTAATTCTTAAGCTAGAGGACTGTCCTCATCCTCCACACTTTCCAGCTAAAGAGTTTGCTATGCAGTCAGACCATCTTTGGCTTTAACCTCCATCACCACCAAGGCCTGGCCCTGTGTTCGCACGTGACAGCTTTCAGGGGTGGAGCCCCTCGAGGTCTGCTGCTGGGAGATTCACCCAGAACCCAGATGTGACTTAGGGTCCATGAGGCTGGACACTGGGCAGGTAAGTCCCCAGCAGGGGTGGCAGTGCTAAGGTCAGTCTCCTGATCCCTTTTAAAAACAACTTGCCTTTCCCATCCTCTGGACCTGTCTATGGATTTCGCTCCGGGATGTCAGGCCACGTGGTTTGGAGGTGTGTTAGTTCTTTCAGAAACTGCGCTGGATACAGAACTTTCATTGTGCAGGGGCTTCCGGCTTCTTAGACTTTTCCCTGTTCCTCTCTGGCTGCAGTTCATGCCAGGGTGCTTGCTGGCAGCTGCACAGCTGCACGCCCTCTTCCCCCTCTGGCGATTGTAACTTTCCTCCCTCGGGCTGGGTCCTCCACTGCCTTGGGACACTCGGATCCCACATTTATGCAAAAGACTCCTGCTGTTCCTTGTCTTTGTCACTCAGGGTTTGGGATGGTCAGTCTCTATCCTTGCTCAAGTTAGAAATCTCTCCCCTCGGGGTTCAGTCTCAGCTGACAGGGTATGCAGGCTGGGCTCACACCCCTTCCCCTTTAGGATGCCCCCTTTGTCTAGGCTCTTGGAAACTTCTACGCACAGCAGCTTCTTCAGCTCCCTCCGCAGCTCGAAGCCCCTCCGGAGCTGGCTCTTGGCAGCTTTCTTAAGCAGCATCAAGGGAAAAGGATGACTTTTAACAGCGACAGAGGGGTGGCGAGCTGAGCGAGGTCAGGGTCTCCTGGCTGCCAGACTTTGCAAGACTTTTTATCTTACTAAAGTTCTACCCTGTCCTCCTCCTGATTGGCCGCCAGGGAGCCCTCTAGCAACACCTGTTGCTCGGCCTCATTTAAGGTGCCCAGAGCCCTGGCACTGCACGGAACTCTGCTGCTGCATCCCTGGGCTCCAGTGCTACGCCCACCTCTGCCAGATTCCCAGTCCTGCTAGAGTCAGGAGTGAAGTGTGCCAACCCCACCCCTGGCATTGTCCTCTCTGGGCAGTGGCAGGGAGAGTAGTGGTCACCACCCATGTACATGCACCTTTCTCTCTGTCTGGCTACGGCATAGGTAGAACAGTTTTGGCTAATGCTATGGGGATCCCTGTGCTTTACTGCAGGGGCCTGAGGTCTGCTATGGCTTTGGGACAACTTGCTGTCACACTCAGTAAGCCATGGGGAGCCATTCATATAAGAGATAGAAACATCAATTTCCTGTTGGACACCAGGACTTGCTCAGTTGTCAGAGGCACCTGGCCCTTGGCTCCTCATGGTCACTGGCACAGAGAGCATGGGACAGTCGATTTCCTCAGTCAGTGCCCTGCCCAGCCTGAAAATGTTTATCTTACATTTGTTTTGTTTTGTCTTATCACATCTTCCTTTTTGTGACTAAATACCCAGTTCCCTTGCTGGGGATGGGATCACTTAAAGCTGGATCCGTCATCTCCATAAAAAAACAACCGGATCATGGTTTTGCCAGGATTGCCCTCTGCTCCACCTATGCGAACCGGTACCCTCACCCGCGTTCCCTTTTCCTAAACCACAGAACCCCAAGCTTCCGTCACCATGGCCACACAGATGAAAGCTTTTCCACTCCTCATCTCCTTGATTGGCATCAATGGGCAAAGGACTGAACACGGTCTGTTGGCACCTCAGAGCCCAGGCTTGTGCCCCAAACCCCTGGAGAAGTCTGGTGCCTGCACCAAGGAACAGCATGCCTCTGGGTGGGAACCATGGCAGCTAGCCAGCCCCGCCACGCAAGGAGAGAAGAAACACGGTCCCGGGCAGCTGACATGGCACTTTTACTCTGGAGGCATTTTCTTAGTTTTCAACACTGGCCAGCGCTGCCTGCTTTCTGCCACTATTGGTGACAAAGAAAAACAAGCCCTGGGCTCCACAGGCCTTGGATTGTCACCCTGGTGAGTTCCTTTCTGTAATCAGACCTCTCTCTGTTATTTCTTTGTTATTTGAGCTCTTTAGAGCTTCTGGACTTGGGCTTCTTGGGTTTGACAGAGCAATTTTCCCTAATAAGCTCTCTCAGCCTTCTGCAGTGGAGGCTTTCACATGGAAGGTGAGGCTGCCTGAGCCACAGTGCTTCGGCTTGGTTTGGAAAAGGCCCGTCGAGGTGTCAGGGCCTCTAGCTTTCTGAAATCTGTGTCTTCCCTTCGGAAAGACCTAAGAGAGAATTCTGGGTGTTTGGTCTAAGTTACAGTTCTAAACACAAAAGATGACCTACTGTGACACCACCGCGCCAGTGTATCTAAACAAACACACCCTCTCACTTAACGTCACTGTCAGGTCACCGTGTGTTCTGAATGTTTTCCTGTCTGCCTGCCTGTAGTTCTGTGGTTTAAAAAAAAAAATCTGCTGGCTGCAGGATCGATCCCACTAATCCTTACCCACCCAAGGGTTGCCGGACTCTGAAGAGAAAACACGCCCTCCAGCCCACTTGCCAGGGCTCCGGGCACAGGGATCTTAACGGGGACATCAGGGTGACTGAGGGAGACGCGGCCATCTCACCAGGAGCCTCCTGGTAAGGACATGTGCTGTTTCCAGCAGACAGGGTTCCCACGGCTCCCAAGACAACATGGATGAGGGGCTCAGCTGCATCCTGGACTAAGCCAAACCCCCTGGGGCTCTGAGACCCAGGAAGGGGAATCCTGGACCCTGCGATCCTCGGGAAGTAGTTCCCACGCAGGGCACGTTCTGACCCACAGCTGCCTGGAAGGCGACACAAGAGGTAGAATGCAAGGGCAGAGAGGCCAGAGCTCTCTTCACCACGCCCCGAGGTAACCAAGGGTCTCAGCAGGTTAACTCTGATTACTTGTCTGATCTAAAATACCCAGGAGGAAAGTATAACCACGGAGAAAAATAGTTCATGAGAATTATAGTTAAAAAGTTGATGGCAAAAATAAAATAAAATAAAGGTGAGCTAGGTGAGCCAGATAGGGTGGTGCATGCTTATAATCCAAGTACAAAAAGAATTTCATCAGCACTCTAGGATGCTGAGGCAGGAGGATCACAAGTTTGAGTCAGCACCACAGAGGGGCAGAAAGGGAGAAAGAAATTTGTCTATTTCTTCAAGCTTGGAGACACATAGGTCCTTACGTCTCCATTGCCCTGCACTCATGGTGACCTCGGATTCCAGCAGACCCTCCCTGACTGAGACTCCCCAGGCCACGATGAGTCCTGCACCATAATGCAGCCATACAGGACTCCGCTAAGAACCCAGGGACCCCAGCCTAAGCCTGGTCTCCATTCTCTGGCGAGTGGCCCCTCTGGTCCTCTCATCATGCGAACCCCCTCCAGCACTTCCCAAGCTGCAGGCTGTTTCTTCTCTTCTCCCTCCTCCAGGTAAAGCTGAGCATGCCCGATGAGGTTCTGATGTATTGGAAGAGCCCTCTTAGAAAACCGAGTGCGCGGGAACACAGGGTCCTTCCAGGCCCCAGTACGACTGGCGCCCTGAACCCATCTCAGGCCGCTGGCTGTAAACACCGGTGTGAATCTAAAGGGCAGCTGATGACAAGAGCCAGGGTCCTTGGTGACTTGAGCCAGGCAGGCCAGTCCAGGCCGCCCATCTGCATCTGCTCCATGGAACAGGGTGGCTCAGAGCCCAGGGTCTGCAGCCACACCCTGGGTCAGATCACAGCTCCAGGCACGTTGGCTGTGTGAGTTTGAACATCTGCCCTGACCTCTCTGAGCCTCCAGCTCCTCGGCTGTCAACACAGCTAACCACAGCACTGATGTGCCAGGCAAAGCCCAGTCCAGGTGCAGACCTGGGCTCAGTGAAGTTCAGTGAGCAATTCCTCCCCTAACCGCTCACGTGCATTTGCTGGGTCCCAATCCCGCTGGTTAGAACCTGAAGGACAGGTCCCAAGATACCACGCTGCCCTGCCCTTAGGGTATTCACACGAGTGAGGCACCTGGGCTTCCTCCATCCAGGGTTCTCAGCCGGGCGGCCTCCAAAACCCTCCTCTTCCTCTTCGCCTCAGCTTCTGGCCTGGGAGGTCCTGTTTAACTGAGGCTGCTCCTGACTTGGCACTGCTTTGCACTTTCTTTTAAAACATACCTTGCCACCACCGAGGACACAGGCAGCTGCTGACCTTTCCTGGACACTCGGGGTATGGGTCAGTTTACACCTAACAGAAAGAAGCTGGGCAGCCTCTCCCCATCAGGCCTGGCTCGGCCCCTACTGCCCCAACCCCGAGCTCCTCTCCCTCTGTACACAGTGACTTCCAAAAAGATGAGGCCTCATGCCTGTGTCCGCTGAGTCTTATGCTCTGCCAGCTACCCCCATCTGGACCTTGAAGCTCTGTTGTCTGTTGCTTAGCGACTCATCCTTGGCAGACTGTGTGAGGGGCCGGATTGATCTGTGCTGGCCTCGCCTGTCTCCGGGCTCTTACAAGACCTCCGAACACTCTCCCTCTGGGCATCGGCCCCGCATCCATGGAGCTCCAGCAGCACTGCCTCACAAACCCCTTCGCACTGTCCACAATAAATCCTTGCAGCTGCCTCACATGGCCTGGAGGCTGCGGGAGGCTGGAGAAACAGGCACCAGCCACAGTAGTGCAGCAGTAAGGCACCAGGCTGGGAGCTGTGCCCAGGGAGAGCACACAGGACCACGGTTTGCTTAAGATCTCTAATCAGAGCAAGTGGGAGTCCCAGTGACCTACTCCGGACTCTGGGGAGTCAGAAAGTCAGACAAATCTGCATCATCAAGTAAGAAAAGCAAGGAAATGGCTAAACACCAAAGTCTTTGTTCTGGAGATCACACCATCCAAGAGCAGTTGTTCTGAGCAGGACCTGCATGCCTCAGCTGTGGGGCACCAATGTGTGGGGTTCAGCATCCTAATCAAACTCCTGGTCCCGGTCGGGTTCTTAGCAGGGTCTGCAATGCCCTGGTCTTCCCAGGCCCTGCCTTCCACCATTGCCCAGGCTCTTCTTTTCCCAGGAAGGACTCAGTCTGAGGCTCTCGACCTGGTTCTAGATGTGACCCTCACTTCCCTAGTAACAGAACCCCGAATGTCAAGGGGATTGAGAATCGATTTTCCCAGTCAGTTTCCTGAGTGCTTCCTCATCACAAATGGGCAGATGGAGGCACATGGCAGAGGTCAAGATGCTGATGGTGTTGCTGCTGCTGATGGTGGCACCGTGGACGCAAAAGATGACCACCACAAAGACGTCAGCAACGACGGCCGAGATGCTGCTGGAAATGAAGACAGGCGGCTGGGGGACGATCAGTGTCTGACAGTGACAGTGGTAGAGATGGAGACAACAAGCCTCAGGAACACGCAAGCTGGGTCTGCATGAGTTTTTTCCCCTTCACCCTAGGAACACTGGAAGATAATTCCATGCCCGTGTGACCCAGGTCTTGTTCTAGGGCTCAGGCACAGCTGGCAGGCCAGCATTGTCTCCAGTAGTGGTGGCAATGCTCTGAGCGTTGATGGCATGACAGACAGTTCTATGAGTTTACTACACATGCTGATCACACGTGTATAATGTGTAACTGCACAGTTTGAGCTACACTTCAGCAAAGCTGCTGAAGCCCAACGAGATGAACTCCCTGTCCTCAGGGAGCTCATACTCTTTTCTTGCATCCCCCAGAGCTGTGCGCTGTATACTGAGTGTGCCAGTCACGCCCATTTCACCCGTGGTTACTGCTGGAAAATGGCAGCACTGGGATGGGCACCGAGACGCTTCCAGCAGTCATGCACGGGGCTTTCCCAGTGCGACCCCCGCCCGTGGGGAGCAGAACCACGTGCTGGCTCTGTGGGGACCGGAAATGGGGGTATCCATGTCACTGTGGGCAGGGCAGTGTCAGCCCCTGTTCTACACCTGCATTAGTTACCAGCCAAGCATCCCTTTAATAAGCACAATGGAGAATTCCCTTCTGCAAACACAAACACATCCATGACTTCATACCGGCAGAGGCGAGCATGTGTTTCTTGGGGTCCACATAGTGCTTTTATGAATTCTGAATAGGCTTAATGTTTACATGAAGGAGATTTCACATAACAATCAAATTTAGAGTTTAAATAAGCCAACCGTGGTGGTGTACATCTATAATCCTGACTTTTAGGAGGCTGAGACAGGAATAGCATACATTCAAGCCCAGCCCTGGCAACTTAGTGACTGAGACTCTGTCAAAAAAAAAGAACCAGGGCTGCGTCTCAGCAGGGAGGCTCTTGATTTAATCTCTAGGCCTGAAAACAAAACCACTGCCAAACCCCAAAAGCAGCCAAAAGGCCCAAGCCAAGCTATCACCTCACTGCAGTAAAAATGGTCATTATCAAAAACATCAGAGGTGACACTGTGCAGAAGCAGGCTCCCTTGTGTGCTATTTTTGGGAATGTAAATTATGCAGTCATTATGGGAACCAGTACAGAGGTTCCTCAAAATAAAAAAAAAGTACCTAGAGCTACTGCATGCTGAGCGATGCATCACTGGGCAGGCACCAAAGGACTCAAAGTGGGCATGTCAGGAAGGCCCCCCCGTCCCCGAGTTTACTTTTGATTAGAGCAAGATGTGGAGCCTATTACCTGTCAGCTGATGAAAGGGTAGAAATTATAACGGACATTAGTCAGCCACCAGAGCACAAAAAGGTGAAAGTTTTCACCATTAAGAAATGGTAGCTGAGGAAACAGATTAAATGCGCTTAAAGACTGTGCAGTGTATACATGTATCAAAACATGTTACCAGATTAGTATGTACAATTCATATGGATCAGTTAAACACAAGTTAATTATAAGAAGTAACTGCCAGAGGTGGTGGCGCACGCCTGTAACCCCAGCGCTCAGGAGGCTGAGGCAGGAGGATTGCCGTGAGCCTGAGTTACTTAGTGAATTTAAGGCCAGCCTGAACTACACAGAGACATCTTCTAAAAAAATGATATGAAACTTTCAGCTTGCCTTGGAAATCCCGGCCCCCCAGATCTGGCAGTGCCTTGGCCCCTGAGCAGGCACTGTCTGCGCAGCCCCTGCCAACCATGTCGGGATGCGCCTTGGACCTGGGTCATCGCCTTCAACAGAAAGTGTTCTTGACCCGGGTCGTGGGGGGGATGTGTGGAATAAGTGGTGGGGACACCACCTGCCACCCCCTTTGCGGGGTGGACGTCAGCCCCCTTCCTGGCAGGAAGGCCTCTGTCCCTCCGTACTGGTGGTAAGTGCTTGGGCAGCTGGGGGAGGAACCTGAGGTCCCCCCAAAGCCGCCCCCAGTGACCATCACGTGGCAACTCTGGGCACCCTCAAGGGCCAGCAGCCCTGAAGCGCGGTGGCTGCGGAGGGCAGTGGCGCAGCAGGCAGTGCTCGGGGTCTGGCCTGGTGCTGCTCCCACAGTGCAGCAGTGATGCCCCATGGATCTGAGGCTCGCCCTGTCCAGACGGGCTTCCTAGTGCCCCGCTTGTGCATTTCCCTGGCAAATGTAACCATTCCTTAAATGTTTCCGAGAACTTGATACATAAAGAAAGACGGTCTGGATACCCACTGACTTTGTTGAACAGAATTCTCAATCACTGTGCCCTGGTATTCATCCATCTGATTACTCCTCTGTCCACCCTGCCATCCATGTAAGGATGCAGAAGTCCATCCATCCACTCACCCATCTGACTACCGAACACCCACTGTGTCCCACCTCCCATCGTCCACTCTTCTGTCTCTGCTTCCACCTTCTCCTGCCTTCTGTAACTATCCCACCACCCACCCGCCCTTTCAGCCATCTCCCTATCCCTGTGCCCATCCAGCTGCCCCACTACCAACACCCATCTCTTCAGCTACATTCCCCATCACACATCCAGCCAATCTTCCAATTATCCTATTCGCCCACCCACAGGGCAGGTGTTAGCCCAGAGTCCGTTATGCAGCAAACACTGAGGATAAAGTGTTGATGTAACCTCCTTCCTCTGAGGGGCGTCTACTGGCTCCGTGGACAATCACGTGAACCAGGGGTGCCCCTGCTCAGCTGTGGGCAGTAGCTCGAGAGGCTGCTAGACGAGCACTAAGAAAAAGGACTGTGGGGTTGGCAGGATTCCCACCACTGCTCACTGACTACGAACCACTCTGAGCCTCAGTTTCCACACATGCAAAGTGGAAACTGTGAGGTCTGTTGCACCTGAATCAAACGCCAGGAAGTATACAAGGCCCTCAGCACTTGCAGACTGCACTGGACAAATGGCCCCTATGAAAGGTGAAATTTCTTCGAATGCAGTGAAATGTTTGCAAACTGAATATGCTTTAAGTTCCCATCAGATTGTCACATCCACAAAGCCAAAAGCAAGGGCCTTTTTGCAATCTTGAGGCTCATTGTAAATCTGGAGTCCCATTAAAGCAATGTCACCTTTCTCCACCACAAATGCTTTCTTTTGGCTGGAAATACCTAGCTGTTAGGTTTTTGTTCACGAAACATCTTGGGCTTAATGAGCTCTTTACTACTCTCCTCATTTACTGTGCACCAGAGAATCCCTCTGGACATCACCCCCACCCTGCGATTTCAGAGACCTCACAGAGAACGTGCCTCACACATCGGGAACTGAATTCACACTGAGGCCATCTCGGGTGGCCTGTGGCTCATGCTGGGAGGACCCATTGCTCTTCCCTCCCCAAAGGCATCCAGTGAGCCAGAGCCTCTCTATCCCAGGGCACTTCTGCTGGCGTGTCTGGGTGGGCCGCTGGGGCCGCTGGCCACAGGTCAGGCTTGGAGAGCAAGTCCCCATCCCCTTCCTACCCACTGGGAAAGAAATCTCACTCCTCCCTCATGCCCTGTTTTAGCCAATTAAAGCACTTGACTCCAATGTGCTAACCCTATAATCCCAAACTATTCAGGAAGATTCACTGGCAGCAGCCCTGCAGGCTTCCAGAACAAAAAAGAGTAGATTTTGAGTCCCCTCATTTTCTTTGGATGGTATTTCAGAAGAAAACGCTTATTACCCCTAACACATGGAAGTCCCTTGTGGTCCCTGCTGGTCAAAAACAAAACAAACAAACCAGCCACCACTCCCTGGCTATCTATAAAAGCAACATGAAATCAGAAGGTAGACACTGGGTAGGAAATGAACCAGCAATAAAAGGAAATAAAGCACAAGGGTCCTTAAACACCCTTGAATTCAGAGCCAGCGCTGCCCAGAATTGCGACCAACTGGTTGAACCGCCCACCCACTCTCGATGAGTCCCTCAGGCTTCTTGGGTGAGCTCACTCAGGTCTGCAGCTAAGGAGCCCAAGGCCCAGGGGCCCAGCCACAGCCAGGTCTGGGTGACCTTATCTCCCTTCTCCCTGTGCCCCCTCCACAGTCGCCAAGGCAGGCATGGGCCCTTTGTCCATGTCCTCCTCCCTGTCTGCCCTTGTGGAGGGGACCTGCTCCTCCACCTCTCACCGCGCTCCTCAAACCAACCCCCAAAGCACAGCACCGGGGCCTCTCGGGATTCTCAGGAGCCCTGAGTGCAGACCTTCACCCACTAAACACCAGCCCTGCAGCACTCACTCAGAGCACCAAAGAGCCAGCAGTAGGTGGGACGGGCAGGACCCAGCCTGCATGCAGGAGAGCCCGAATGGGTACCAGCGTGGACAACGTGGTGGAGCAAGCTGGAGCCTAGACAGTCCCTTCAGGGAGGCGGCCCTGAGCTGTGTGCACACTGGCAGCCTCTGGGGACAGCATGGAAGTCCCCGCTGTCTGTCACAGGGCGCTCCCTAGCCTTCTCTCACCACTCCCTTTGCCGGGTCCAGCACTGACTCCTCACAGTAAGGGTGACCTGGAGAGCAGCAAAGGGCAGGCCACCGTGTGCACGTGCAGCTGGCTTCTTTCTGGTCCACCCTCACCCTCCTGTCCTCCAGCACGCCAGATGACCAGTGCTCTTCCACACACAGCATGGCGTTCTCTCTGATGTGTTCCCCTCCTCTGATGCCTGCGCCCCGGGGCCACCTGCTGGCTCCTCTCTCCCCCCTGTTCTGGAGCTGGCTCGCATGTGTGCCCTGGCTCATATTTGTTACATGCAATGTTTTATGTGCCACAGAGCAGGTCTGTTCATCTTTGCACCCCGGCACCTACCACCCACTATGCATGATCTGGTATTTCTGCAGTGGGGGTGTACACCCCAAGAGATGGGCAAGGCCATCTGAATCTGCAGGATAAACCGGGCCTGCTCTGCACTCATCCTTGCTTTATAGGTGTAAGAAATCGGAAACACTTCTTCCCGTCACAGCTACTGTGGATTAAACACAGGCCGAAGGCAAAATCTGCAAGATCTCTTAAGGGCAGTGACAATAACTGTGATGAGGAGCAGTGCCGGGTCCTGCATGAGGAGCACTGTGTGCCACACAGCCAGTACCCCAGGAAGGGCTGCATAGAGGTGCTACGGAGCACGGCAAGGTCGAGGAAGTCTAAGAACCATTCCCCAGGCCTTGTCACCCACAGCTCAGCCCTGCCGACGATACCCACAAGCAGGGCGGTAGTCAGTCACGCGGACCTGGCCTTCCACCAGAGGTGACTTTGCATCATCAGCTTCCTGAACCTGGAGGCAGGAAGCCCTGCCTGGTTTTCGAAATAACTACCTGTGAACTAGTGAGGGCCCTGCCATCCCATTCTCAAGGAGCCATGCATGAACGGTGCTCACACCAGGTCTCCAGTTCTGGCTGGCTCTAGGGTCTCTGGTGAAGCCACTCCTGGATGCAAGGAGTGCGTCCTCCTGACTTCTCCCAGGTTTCTTTGCTTTCAAGACAGTGTGGGATGGACAGTGAAGACCAGGAGAGTGAGTCACTGACCAGAACCACAGCAGGGCCCCGCCAACAGGTGGGGTCAGCCCATTCGAAGTGCAGTTGTCAGTTTCAGGATGAAATCTGGCTCCAGAATCTGGCCACCCCCCTTCCACTTGCCTGGAATTTAACAAAGGACATTTCACCGTGTGGAAATTGTCCAGAGAGGCTCAGATACAAGCCCTAGCAGAATAAAGGCCCCAGCAGGACCAAACCCAGTGCCCAGTCATCCCACCCAGCTTCCAGGACCCTGACTCCGCTCCTCAGTGTGCCGTCTCCAGGACCTGAAGCAGGTTCCAATCCCAGCTGTCACTGTCCTAAACCTGCTGTAATGAGCAGCAAGGCAGGCCTCAGTGCGTGAGGACACGGCCCAGGGCCAGGACCACCTCGGCCCTCACAAGGCCTTGGGTGGCAGAGGGACAACGTGAAGGTCATAGCAGTAGCTACTCGTTCTGTAGATGTGCAGAGTCCCAGTCACTGGTGCAGACACCGTGGAAAACAGGGAACATGGTCCCGTGCTGCAGCAGGGAGCGGCTGAAGGTAAGGACTCACACACGGCCCAGAGGGACCCAGCACAGCTCGCGTCTGGGGACTCTGCGCTGGCGCAGGGCTGGATCCTGGCCTTCACAGGAGCCAGGCGACCTCAGCCTCACCAGAAATCAAGGCATGAGGGTGTCAACCTCATGGGCTCGTGCCATGTGTGACATACTCATGAAGTGTCCCCCAGGAGAAGCTGCCCACAGCATTGCCTGGGAGTGACCTGAGGATCCACTACCCTGCACCTATCAAAGCAGAACACCAGGGAGGGCTTGGAGAAGTCAGGGGGGCTTCATCCCTGTGCTCAAGAATGGCCTGCCCAGTGGCCAGAGCAAACCCAGCAATGCCTTTACAGGAGCTGAATTTATTCACACCTTCTCTGGGACTCCCCTCTCCTTCCTCACCTTTTATTTTCTTCTCTTAAACTCTTAGCTGCCACTAGTAGAATGCATACACATCGATAAATTATTTTTGAGTCCCCAGTTCCCATGTGACTGCCAGTGGTGGGAGGAGTTTGCTAAGATGTATCTTGATGGTCACCTTTATTGGCTCAAGACACCTAGGAACAGCTGATTCTGGGAAGGTGTGTAACTGAGGTCACAAAGGCACGATGTCAGGTTCTACGTCTGGTCCCTGGTTTTGGTTCTTCCCCTGCTCTCTGCTTCCAGCTACCATGAGTTTTCTTTCTCCGGCCAGTTCCCTCCGCCATGATGTTCCCGGCTTAGAGCCAGCCAGCCACGGACTGAACCCTCTGAAACCAGCATCCAAAACAACCCTTGGCCCCTTAAGCTGTGCATGTTGGATACTGGACCCAGTGATGAAAAGCTGGCTAATAAGAGTTATAAACAACCCGCTTGTGCCAGAAATTCTAACTTAATTCTTTATCATGACTTGTATATTAATAGTCCTAAAATGGTATTTAAAAAGCATATTATATAAATGCTTTATTATTAGCTGAGGACAAATGTTCTTTGTTATGTAATTTATGCTTATAGTTACAAATAAAGTTATTTTCCATATATTTATTCAGAAGTTTCTCTCTCCCCTCATTCTGTGCATTCTAGTTTTACCTAACTGATTGTTGGGATCCTATTATACTATTTGGTGGTTTTCATTTGTGTCCAATTTGGTATACTGTTCTTTTTTAACATTTCTGGAAATGCAGTTCATGTAAATACTCCATAAAAAGAAAAAAATCTGTCATGTGGGAAAATGATCCACTGTAGCTTTATTTGAAATGTGAAGATCTTGAAACAAACTAAATGTCTACCAGTGGTGGGAGGGAGAAGCAATCTGGCATCTCCTCTCCCCCTTAAATACTCTCACTATTACAAACGAACATTTGCAAACACGGCTGATATGTTGCATAGCAAAACTTCACGCATGCTAACACAGCCTTCCGAAGAACTTAAATTTTAATGGGTAAAACCTAGAAATGGATTCGAAACTATGAAGAGGAAGATGCTCCCCCTAGATAAGATGAAGAACTGAGGAAACTGAGACGGAGGACGTCCAATAGGAGGTCAGCGACAGACATACAGCCCAGCTGGTACAGCGCACCTCACTGGGAGCCTCCTGCAGGCCAAAGCAGTGGATTACAAAATATGCAGTTTCTGTGGACACCGACAGACCCGCTGATGGGCAGAAGTATCCCGGGTTACATAGACACCAAAGCTTGGAGCAATGGTATCCCCCAGATCTGAAGGAAGAGGTTAGGGTGGAGGTGACCCCTGGGGAAGAGAGGCTCCTAACATACAAACCCCTACTCAGGGGGCAGGACTGTGCCTGGGAATCTGCATTCCACTGCTTCCCTATGGCGTTTTTGTTCACAGATGTGAGAACTCATGTGGCTCAGATGGCTGATTATGCACTCAGGTGTTTCTTCCTTTCATTCTCTGGAATGTGACCATAGGCACAAGTGCACACTTTTGAGTTTTCCTCATCTAGAAATGCAATCACTATTGGACCCATCCCAGAGAGCTCGTGAGGACCTCAGGGATGTACTGTGCAGGAAGCACCCCACAGGGCTACCTGGACGATGCTGTGCCAGTAACTGTGTCTGCTCCCTATTGTGATGTGCACAGGACTGTGCTCAGGTCACCCAGACTGCGCTGGGCTCCCACCCACAGTGCAGGTCAGCAGGAGGGGGAAGGGGCCCGCAGCCGGTGCCACCTGGTCTTAACCAAACCTCCACCCTGCAGTGAGACTTCCACTCTTTAGAAACAACTGGCCTGCTTTTGAAAAGGAGTCCACTATTTCCCTAAGCCCAGAAATAACGGACCTTTGAAAGCGCTATGTCCACAGTTCTGAGGAACTGTGCAGGGCCCGATCTCCTCCAGAGTCCGCAGGAAGAGGACGGCACCTTAACAGCCTGGGTCCAGCAGTCAGGTGCAGCTCTGGCCAGTCTGCATGCTGCCACATCAGAGCATCAAGGACCCTCCTAAAGGCCCTGGGGTCTCAAGGAGCACGTGGCAGGGGCAGGGGCAGGGGCAGGGGTGGTCAGGAGCGTGCAGCAGGACAGAGTCTTTTCCCCTGGGGTCTATGTTCTGTTCCATGCTGCTCTAGGTACAGCAGAATGGAATGTACCAGAGCCGGAAGATCAGTTAACGGCTGTGTTAACATGCCAAATGTCCATTCCTGGAGGATGCTATGGAGGCTTAATCAGATTCTCTCACACAGCCCCAGAACAAAGACTCCCCAAGAGAGTGCCAATGGGAGGTCTGAGCATCATTCAGGAGGCACCTGTCCAGCATCAGGTCTCCAGGCAAAGCACACACAGGACGGGAACATCTCCCAGGGTATCACAGCAAAGCTTTGCAGCCACCTGAACTACCGGCATCTCTGGCCCTGCAGCCACCATCCCGTTCAACAGTCTCCTATGATTCTCCTGAGACCTACTGGGGACCTTCCTGTCCTGGGCAGGTGAGCCTGGCCATAAGGGCAGCTCCAGCAGCTCCCAGTGTCCCACTGCCTTCTCAGAGGAACTCGTCTGGAGCCCTCAAAAGGCCAAGAAGCAGCAGGCACCATTCCTGTTCACAGACCAGGACAGACTCCCAAGACACACGCTGAGACCGGGAGGGGTGCGGGTCAAGCTGCCCACCTGGACCTCCTCCGGCAGCCCGACTCCTCCCTGTGGAGCCACAGCCGGGGATGGCCCGGAGATCTCTCGTGTTTCCAGCACCATCATGACAGCTTTGTAGTACTTCTGAGGCTGTCCCACCTTCTGGGCCCGCAGACTCCCTCTAAGCGGCTGCAACGCACTTTCAGACTCTCATTGCAATTCAACTTTCTCATCTCTACAACAGAGATGATGGAGACTCCTACATGACTGGGTCCCTGAAAGGATGGTCTAAATGGAGCATGTGGTCAGCACTGAAGAAGGACAGTGGTCAGTGGCTCTCACTGGTGGCCTTAAGACTAAGGTGGCATGATGTGCAACTTCTGGGGACCCTGCAGGTCCCCGAGGCTCTGTTGTTCTCTTGTGTGTACCTAAAAGGCAAGCGGGAGCCCTTGTGCAGAAAGGGGGACACTCACCCCCACCTCGCTGCAGTGCACAGACCAAGCGCATGGAGCTCTGTCATGGGGCCTGGGGTGGGTGTTGGGGGTAGTGACTGTTCACCCAGAAAAACTCAAGAACACTAGGAAAACAAAATTTTATGGGTCTGTAAATTTAAAATAAAATGCAAATGCTTTTCAGGATATGGTTAAGTGGCATGTTGCTATGGAAACCAGAAGCTGAATTATTCAGTAAGAGATGGCGGAAGAGTATCTGAAGGGAGGCAAAGCACAGACAGAGACTCAATGAAACCATCCCTGTGGGGAAAACACGTGGTGCCCCGCCCTGGGGCCACATCTGCCCTCTCAAGAGGGAGGCGACTTCTCGGCTGCTGGCTTCTCTGTGTCTAACTCTGGAGCTGCTTTTCAGTTTTTAAACATGAAGGCAAACAGGGAGCTACATAGCCCAGCCCGAGTGTGAGGTTAGTTACAGGTGTGGAGTGACACGGCAAGCCTCGTGCGTGGTTCTCTGCCTCTGGGTCTCCTCCGGCAGCCCGACTCCTCCCTGTGGAGCCACAGCCTGGGATGGCCCCCAGACCTCCCGTGTTTCCAGCGTCATCGTGAAGGCTTTGCGGTACTTCTGAGCTCCAGGTGTGGCCATCCTTTACCTACCTTCTTTGTGTTTGTTCACTGATATTTCAGTTTGAAAGAGAACTGTTTGGTGATGAACAAACACTTTATGCTGGCACAGTTAGAGGCAAATGCAAATAAGGTGACGGCAAATAGAAGCACGTTGACCTGCAGCCTAGGAAAGACTTTTTAAAAATGGTGCTACTCCGGTTTAGATCTCAGATGTCCCCCAAAGTGTCATGTGTTCAGAGTGAGTAGGTCCTGGAGGTGCTGTGCTGATCCACGGATCAGTCCACTGGCGAGTTTGGGGCTGATGTACTGTGAGGAGGCGGGGCCTGGCTGGAAGACGTGGGTCAGTGGGTAACTGACCTGAAAGATGGGCTCTTGTCCCTGGCTCCTCCCTACATTCTGCTTCCTGGCCACCATGGGGTGAGCAGCTCTCTTTCACCAGACCTTCCTGTAATGCTGGTCCTGCCTTGGCACCAACTAATCACAAACTGAATCTTCTGAAACCGTGAACAAAAATAAACGCCTCCTCCTGTAAACTGTGGGTGTTGGGTATTCTGTCCCAGACTCAGGTGCAAGTCCTATGAGACCTAACACATAGCAGTACTCAGAACACTGTTCCGAGGACCGCTTGCAATTGTTGCAAGAAGGTTTTATTGATACCCAGCCATGCCTGTTCATTTGCAGAGTGTCTTTAGTGCCTCAACTGCGTATGTTTGACAGACAGTGAGGCTCACAAATCTGGAGAAATTCAGCACTGGTCCTTTAAAACCAGCGGACTCCTGATGCACACAGCTGTCATCCAACAACCTCAACCATCAAAACTTTGGTATGTCAAAAGAAAAAAAAGATGCTCAGATTTAGCTCAGCGGCAAGTGCCCGCCTGGCAAGCACAGAATTCACAAATGTACACCTGGGTCCTACTGGGAGAAGCCACCTCCTAGGGCTGGGTAGCAGCCCCCATATCTAACCTCTCCTCAGGTCTGGGAGCCACTGTCACCAGACATCACAACTGCGGATCTGTGCCTGGGCCACCTTGGCATGCACATTAGGACCAGTGCAGGAAGAAGGCTGGGAGACCACATCCCAGGCTTCACACACCACTCACCCAGATTTCCTGAGCACCTGCTACCTGGCAAGGCTACACCACGTGCCTGCTCCCAAAGGCCTCAAAATCGTCAGCACCCACTTAATAGAGAACTGAGGTGGATGGGGTAGATGCCCGTGCCCGAGTCGGTGCAGAGCTTGGGTTCTAAGCCAGGGTTGGGTGGCTCCAAGCCCACTGTGCTCTGGCTCAGGCCAAGGAGTGAGACCTCTCAATAGCTGCAGGGGGCGTGGACCACACTAGGCAGCCCCTCAGCAGTGAGTAGGCATGTCACCTCATTTCATCTTTCCAGATAGGACAGCTGAGCCCCTGAGAAACACAGGCCCTTGAAGTTGTGTGGCAGTCACAGCAGCTGGTGCCTGGGCCCTACCCACCCACATTCCCGCCCTCCCTCATGAAGTGCAGAGAGAATCCTGCAGCAGATGGGAACCCTGGGGTCCCAGGTCCACAGGTAGAGCAGAAACAAGGGCTTGCCCAAAAAGAGTGGCCTGGCCCTGGGCTGGGGAGGACCTGCCCTGGGAAGGAGCCCGAGATGACCCCACGGGATACCAGGCTCTGTCTGGATTTGTTTTCGGTGATCACGGGTGGGGTTGGCCTTCTGGTATTCGGTGAGTGGGGTCTCCCCTTCAGGGAGCCACAGCTGGGAACCCTGGGTGAGATCCTGCTGCTCTGCTGGAAGTTCGGTCCACTGCCCTGCAGCGTGAGCCGGGAGCTTGTTGGGATCACAGACCCCCAGGCCTCACTTTGGCCTGCGGCCCCAGGACCTGCACCCCAGTGTCTCCCGAGTCCCATTGACAGGGGACGTGAGAAGTGCTGACAGAGACAGAGACACCAGCTGGGCAGCCCCTCGTCTCTGCTGGCTCTGGGGCTCATCTGAGGAGAGGCAGATGAGGGGGTCCAGGGTGCTATCCCCCAAGTCAAGCTCTGTGGGGCCAGGCTGGCAGCCATTAAGAGGAAGCAGGGATAGGAGGGGGAGATACCAAATGCCACATCAGGACCACATGCTCCATACTTTCCCACCCTGCAGCTCAAACAACAAGCATGGCTGACAATGGGCCCTAGCTTGGGCCTTGCTTTCCTGGAAGCGCCCATCACTATGGGCTCTCCAGGTCTGGACCATGAGAAGGTATCTGTGGACAAGGACTGGGCCACAGCACACTCCCGCAAGCCACAGTCCCCTGACCCAGGTGCCAGCAGTGATCAGCCTGGAGCTCTGCCCCATCACAGCCGCCTCCACCCACAGGGATCACTGGGGGTGGGAGGAGGACAGCGAAGGTGCCCGCTCACAGCTCTGTACCACAACCAGATGTCTGACCTCATGGACGCGCTGTCCCCAGAAGTGTGTGTGTATACCCGCGAGTACGCGGGAGTGTGGCTTTCCTTGAAAAAGTTTACAAGATCAAGCCACACCACATGGACATTCTTGCGAGAAAGCCATTGGATGGAGGCAAATGGGGGCCACTCCCCATCCTCAGCCCTGGCCAGCACGTTCCAACCAGCACGTCCCAGGCCTTCTAGCTGTGACCCCGCAGCTCCTCACGCATCTGTGGCTGGGATTTCCCTCCCAGAGGACATCTTGTGAATCCAGGACAGTTTTTAACAGTCACAGGAGACAACAAGTAGAGCCCAAGTGTGTTGCAAAGCCCCCACCATCGTGTCGCATGCTCTATGCAGGGCTGAGAGCCCAGCTGCACCTCCCACCCAGCCCCAGGGGCAGGCAGGGTTTCTGACTGAGGCTGCACACTCCCACTTACTTGGAGAGTTTCAGCTCAATCTGCTGCCGAATTTCCTGCCTTTCTTCATCAGTCCTCCTGGGGAAAATATTCCGGTCTTCCAACTCCTGCTTGCTTGGCCGGTTCCTCAGTTTCACTGCCAGAAGCTCCTTCTTGCATTTCCTCGGTAGTGTTCCTAAAAGACCCGTCAGGGGAGGAGAGACAAGAGGACAGAAAATGGGTCTTAGAGGGCTGAGGACCTGCAGTGGAGCCTCCTGCAGCGGGGAGGAAGGAGCCTCGAACACCGGGGTGGATGTGATGCCACCAGGCAGGCTCACTCAGCCCCCTGCCCAGAGGACTACAGCTCCCAGGCTTCCAGGGAGAGTTCTGCTGACACCTGTTGTACCTGGGTGACTTTTAGTACCATTCAGCTTTCTCTTTCCAAAAGCATCTGACTTAGGGACATGGATTATACAGTAATAATTGCAGTACTAAATGCATATGCAGTAGTTACCTCTGGGGGCTCTGCCCCATCCCCAGCAACTCGAGTCTCTTCCCATTGTCTCCCACCTTCTGGCCAAGCAAGGTTCTCTTTTAAGCTCCTGAAACACTGATGGCGAACCTATGGCAAGCATGCCATGGTGGGAGGTGCGTCATTATCACAAGTTCTAAAAGGTTCGCCATCGCTGGCCTAGAACTTCACCTCTTTCTTTCCTTGTGTGCCCGCCTGCTCCACCTGGGCCATCTGTGCACGGCACCCCATGAATTGAGCCCCAAGCCACCATCGCACCACGCTGTCTCAATCCCTTCCTTCACTGACATGTTCCTTGTTGTCTAGTTCACAGTCTGTCTCCATGATGTCCCTTATCCCCTGTGTCCTGGATGCCTGGGAGCAGCTGATCATCAGTGAGAATCTCAGAGAGACCCTATGCCTGGATAATTCTGCACCTATCTGCAGGGCTGTTTTATCTTGGAGTTGATACACACCGTGTTTCAGCTGAGTGAAAGCAGCCATGAGGAGGGTCTCGGGGAACGGAATAAATTTACACAAGAACAGAAATGGCCCCCGCTGTATGCACAGGCAGAGAGCTGCTCCAAGCATGGCTAGTGAACCGCAGAACCAAACTTTGCAGGCACAGCTCCCTCCTGCCTGGGCCTGGCCACACCCATGCTGCTTGCAGTAGCTCTAGAGCATCCCACAGGGGGCAGTTGTCCAGTTGGTAGCTTAGCAGATTCACTAGGGTGTCCTGGGGGATTCAGGCCACCATCCCACATGGTTGCTTCCTCAAAGGAAGGCAAAATTGATTTCTTAAGATAAACAGCTCCCCAAAGCAAGGCCAGGCCTGCTCCGTGCAGTGAGAATACAGAGCGCGGAAGTCAGCCAGACATCATGTTGGTTTAAGAGAAATTTGGGATAAAGCGAGAGACAAAAATGGAATTCCGCCGGGGCTCGAATTTCTAATGTTAACCTGTTTGTCATGCGCCTTCGAGAGAAACAGAAAAATAATGACTGAAAAATCACTTCAGCAAGGAGTCTAGCCGGAATTTAATAGCTTTATAAATGGCTGCGGCTCTGTATTTATAGAATCATAAAGAGCCTGAAAGAGTCACATGTATCTTTTATTGGCCTTTAAAGCACGTTACAGGGAAGCGGAAAGCCAGGGTGATGCTCATGAATTTCGGAAGTCTCAAAGGTCTCGAGACAAATCCTTCATGAGTGTCAGGGGTCTAATACACGACAAAAAAAGGATTGCCATTTTCCAAGCATTACAGTGTACTGAACCGTAAAGCGGTGCTGAATGTGGTTTAATCATTCTAGCTTTTAATGAAGCCAGGCCTTAAGCTCCTGCAGACGGCTCAGGGCTGTCATTATACTTTCCATCGCACGTGTTGCTAGCTGAGAAGACGAGCCTGCCCATCACTGGAGGTTTCTAGACGTAAATGAGACCTCGCCCTCAGGAACATCTGCACTGGTGGCAGGTGACACTTATCCATCTCCAATCCAGCCCCAGGACCACAGCAAGGACGCAGATGGCCACAGGAAAGGTACATGGTAGGGTCAGGGCAGAAGCTTCGGGGCCGTGTGCAGGGTGTCAGGCCAGGTATCTGGAATTATATGGCTTCCTGACAGTAGCAGTTTTTACTCCTTAAAATTCAAAAGAGGAAATTTCTATAAAAATTGCCTGGAAGGAGAACTTTTTATAAGGTGGGTGATCCTGCTTCTCAGTTGGTTGACTTAATCTGAGGGACCATTCTCGAGCATCCTGTCTAACTGTGAGCAGGAATGAAAGCCGAGAAAGAGGTAAGACTTCCTGTCCCTGGAGCTCAGAGGAAGCTGCTCCTCCTCTCCCCAGTGCTCCCTAATGTGACCGCTTCCTGTCCTCTCCTTTCCTCCGGAAATCCCACTTGTAGCAGACTTCCTCTTAAACCAATGAGGCAAGTGCACAAAAATACCTAATGGGATGCTCATCCCAGCTTTATTAAGGAGAGGAAGAAATGATACACAACCGAGACTTCCAAGGAGAGCGCACCTGTTACATCCTGGTGCGTCTTCTCCACTGGACACTGTGTTTTTACAAATAATCATGATGCACATGCTCCTGAGTGACCAAAGAAAGCTGCCAATATAGCATCAAGAAAAGAAAATCATGAGAAAAGCCATATGATATAGACAGATGTGTACAGGGGGTAGACTTTGGAAATACATATAATTTACTATAAAATGGCCCATAAAAGCCAGAGATTGATCATTATCCTCATTCATTTTAGTTTTCTCTGCTTTGTTTTTTGCCATAAATATGGTTACCTCAGGCACAGGAAATAAGAAGAAAGAAGTCATTGAGAGAGATCAGGGCAGATGGTGGGAAATGGTCTCCTCCATAAAGCCAATGAGATATCTGTTGCTTCTATGAAGAAAGTGTTAGAATCAATTCAATCAAATCAAACTCTAGAAATTAGGGATCTTTTTTTCAAGGTGTATTAGCCGAGTCCTGGGAAGAGCCCAGCGCTGGCTTTCTCCACCACTACCACAGTGACCCAGACAACCCTTGAACAGCAGAGTCCTGGGCTCCACGTCCTCCTCCACAGCCCACATCCACTCCACATCACTCTGTGTGGAACTCAGGATGTGGCCCCAGCCCCCGGCACTCAGTTCCTATCTCCACTGCAGGAAGCAGAGGGCGCTGGCGGAGGATCTCAGCCCTCCCTGGTCTGAGTTAAAGCCCTTTCTTTGAAGCCTCTCCCATCTCTCCTCCAGGTGTCACACTGGCCTGGGGACCCCTCTGCAGGGACTAGGGCTCCTCTTCCTTCTCTGGCTCCACTTGTTCTCCCCATCTCTAAAGGTGGGCGTTCCCAGGACTCAACTCTCAAACCTCGCCTCGGCACCAGATCTTCCTCCATGGTCCCAGGTCCATGAAGTCCAACCGCTAGTGGCTTGGGATTTCTGTGACCAGACGCAATGTCCTCCACAACTCTGGGCCTCCTTGGTCACCTCTGTCACCATGCTGCCCTGGATCTCTACCAGGCATGCAACCAGCACATTCACCAGAAGACCGAGATGGAAACCTGGAGCCACTGCAGCCTCTCCACGCCTGCCCAGAGCCCTGTTCAGTCAGTGAGGCCCCAACTACCATCCCTGGTGCTGCTCACTGCGGGTGGACGGGTGAGGGAAACCAGGCCACAGTGCCGTGTGTGCTTCTGCCATCCCCGAGGCATGCCATTTGTCCGCTCAGGTGGTCTCACCCTAACCCAGTCATCACGTGAGCATGACACTTTCACTCCACGGATGAAAACAAACCAGGAGAGTCTCTATTTTGTTTTGCCACACATGCACTTAGAAAATGTCTAGGGAATCATATAAAACAAGATATGATAAATTAGTCCTCTGAGAATGCAGGCATACCAGTCTGCAAAGTAAAGGGGCTGACTTCTGTTTGGGCCAGGAGGAGGAAGCGGGATGGAGCTGTCTTTCTGAAAACAAAGCAGCAATCAGTATCTATGAAATGATGGTTTTTAAGATGCAAAAAATCAGTAACAAAGAATAGAGATCTTCAGATATAAAAATTGAATGAGGTGCACCCTGGAGCTGCTCTGGCAGATGCCTTCAGAGAGCTCCCAGCACTTGGTCCATGGAAAGGGAACCCAGGAAGGGTGTGGAACATTCCTGGGTTGAGAAGCTGAGGGTCTAAGGAGACCACAGCACCTGGAGTCTGTGCACAGAGAAGTGGGAAGGAGAGAGAAAACCCGAGATCTGCAGAGGTCCCTGAAGCTCTAGCTGCTACTGCAATGTGAGGAAAAGGACAGAGGTAGGCCAGGCACGTGGCCTGCTCACATCACCCGGCCTAGACAACGCCAGCTGCTGGAGACTGACAAGGGCCCGGTCTTGGAAACGGGAAATGGACTGAGCCCTGGACTGAGCACTGCTCTGGTTCTGGTTCTGTCTGACATCTTAAAAGCCAGACTTGAATGAATTGGACTATTTTCAAGTAAATTAAATGCTTCTGAAATAAAATTCAAGAATCTTTAGAGAAATAGAAAAGTACCCCTCAATTAAGAAAATAAATTCACAATTGTATGCCATCCACTCAAAGTTAATATACCTGTGAAGAAGCACGCAAGAGCTCCTGGAGCCTCAAGCATTGAAAACAGCATCAAGGCCATTGTTATCCAAACCAACAATAACCAGAAAAACTCGACAGCATCAAGAGAAACAGACACGCAGCTGGGGAGTCACAGAAACATGACAGCGGAGGTCACGTGAGAAACAACTCGAGAAGACGCTGGAGCAAAAGAGCACTGGAGGGGAAAACAGTTCAGGCAGTTCCGTAGTCAGCAAATATCTTTCAGTATTAAAGCAAAACAAATGATTCTTTGGACATGCAACAGCTACCGGCGGAGCTGGCCACCAGCAGACCTGCACCACAGGAAATGACTGTAAAGACGTGTTTCCACTGGGAGGATGCAGTACCAGATGGGACCCTGAGTCTGACCATAGACAAGAAGAGTCATGAATGGCAGCCACAGGGTAAATATATAAGTATTACTCTTTCTTTATAGAAAACTGACTGTATCAATAGTTTTAGCAATGTAGTATGAGTTGCTTAAAATACGGGTAGAAGGATTTGAAAATAATAGAACAAAGGTTGGGAACAGAAAGGAGAAAGTGTACTACTGTCAGGGAAATTGTGTACACAGCTGAATTAGTAACAAGGTAAAGCGGTATACTGCGGTAAACACCAAAGCAAGGGCTCCTGGAGACCCACATGAAGACTTACGGCTGATAAACCAGTGGCAGAGGTAAAACAGAACAGCAACCCCGGTCTAAAAGAAGGCGGAAAGAGAAGAGCAAAAATCACACAGAACAAAGAGAAAATAAACCGCCAGATGCTAGATTTCAACCTAATGAGATCAAACATATTAAATCTAAAAATATTTAGGACACCCTAATTAAAGGCAAAGATTATTAGAATGGTTGAAACCAAATATCAAAGTAAACAATGCCTGCAAAATAAGCACATTAAACAGACACATACAAATGAAAAGCGCACCATGTGTACACTAATAAAACCGAAATGGATGTGTCAATATCACAGACTTCAGAGCAGAGATGTATTTGGGCTACAAAGGGTCGTCTCCTAATTGTAAAGGAATAACTTTACCAGGAAGACATAAAACAAATCTGATCAAACTTTTGAGAACTGAATAGCGAGAGATTTCAAAATTCATCTCTAAATAATTCTAAATAAGTCAACAGAAATCTGTCAGCATTTTGAAAGCCAGTCTGCTCCAACATTTATGACACACTCCAGCCCAACAGAACAGCTCACTGTAAGTGCACACCTGATACTTAGCAAGACAGATCATGTTCTGTCTTGATGAATTTCAAACGACTCAAGTCATACAAAACATTCTTTGAGTAGAACGGAAGTATATTGGAAATCAGTAACAGAAAATCTCTAGAAATCTACCCAAATATTTAGAAACTAAGTAAAAAAACCTTTTAAATAACCCATAATTCAAACAAGCAATCAAAGGGGAAACTAGAAAGTTAAAAGCAAATTGAAATACGTTACATTAAAATAATATTAAGACGGAAATTTATGGTAGGGAATATTTGTAGTAAAAAAGAAATATCTCCTAACAAGAAAGAGGGGGAAAAAACCCATTAGGGGATGTAAAGATCACAGCAGAAATCACAAAAGCTGGTTCTTTGAAAAGATCAATAAAAGTAACTGATGAGAACATCCTTTCCAAGATGAGGACAAGAAAACCCAACTCCTGTTAAGGTTTACACCGCAAGTCCTGAGCAGCACAGTAAGGCAAGCGAACGAGTAAATCAGATCTATATTGGGAAACAATTGCATTGTCTTTGTTCCCAATTAATGGATTACTTATGCAAACTACCCAAGAGGAAACCACTAGAGGCAATCAGCAAATTTAGCAAACATTGTAGGGTATCTCTGCTACATGAGAAGCACTACAGTAATACTTCCATAGACTGGAGACAGACAGTTACATACTGAAATAAAAAACCCTGGTTTCCCAAACAGAATACTCAGTAGCTTTCTGTTTTAAAAAAAAGTGCCATATGTATTCATTGCAAACTACAGAACATTAATTGAGGAGTTCTTAGGACGGAAATAAACGGAAAGAGACCATGTTCACGAGATGGAAGCCCAGAACTGTTACGATGCCCGTTCTCCCCAAGTGGATCTGCAGATCAATACAAACCCAATCAAAATTCCAGGAGGCGTGTGTGCATGTGTATGTGTGGAAACTGATGAACTCATTCTAAAATGCACATGGATGTGTAAAGGAACAAAATTAATTAAACGATTTTTAAAGAGAAACGTAGAGGGTGGAGACACTTGGTTTCAAATATGTAAAGCTACAGTCATCAAGACAATGTGATATTAAAGAAAAGCAACAAATAGAACAGAATAGAAAGTTCAGCAATGAAGCCACACATGTACCTAGAATTAGACGGCTCATTTTTGAGAAAGTTACGATAGTATTTCGACGAAGATGATGTTTTTGTGTTCTCAACCAATGGTGCTGCGCATTTGGATAATCACATGGAAAAAATGCGCTTTGATTTATAACTCACACCATGCACAATTAACTCAAAATGAATCACAGACAAATGTGAAATCTAAAAATAAAACCTTCGTTCGTGATCTTGGGTTTGGCAAAGATTTCTCAAAGGAACAGCTCAAAGCATGAGCCATAGCGGAATGAGTTGATAGATCAGACTTCAAACCATTTCAAAGGCGTAAGTAGTAAAAAGCAACTCACACACTAGTTACCAATGTGTGCAAAACATGTATCTGATAAACACGCATCTAAAATTTAGACTGTGATGTTTCACAGATGTACACATGTCAAACCTCAGTGGTGTAAAATTCTTGCACACTTCCAGTCTTCCATATGTCAATTAGACTTCAATGAAGCCCTCTAAGTGGGTGACGGATTAAAGACAGCCCTGCAGACAACCACACCAAAGAGCAGTAAATCATGGTCTGTGAAAAAAATTATGTTCCACAGAAGAGGCTCTTCACTGCCTGCCTACACCACCACGATCCCGCGACACCCAGCATTGTGACCCAAGTTGGAGAGGAGCAGAGTGACCAAACCACCAAATCCTAGCCAGGGCTGGACCTTGGGTCTCCTTGGCACAGCGTGACAGAGGTGACAACCACAAGTTGACAACCTGACTCCAGGTGACACTAACACAGAGGAGCGTTTCCCTACAGCACTGACCAGTAGAGACCACCGAGTGACAGTCTCGGGAGAGAGCCCTGGAGAAGATGAGAGCTAGAGCAGATCTCCGAGATCCCCTAAGGGACTCAGGCTCAGACCAGGAAGATCTCGGGGCTGCTATTCTGGGACAGGAGGCCAAGTGCAGTGGGTGTCACCTCCTGGCAGGCTCGGGGGATCCGAAGGAGGTGGCATTTAGTCCAGTGGCCTGCTTGAGCTCTTGCACTGCTGCCTAGATCCACTGAGCAGAAATCAGTGGTCTGATATACAGTAGATCGCTATCTGGGTGCCTATACCAAAATCACAGACGCCCTTGCTTTAAGGGCGGTTTGTGAGTCCTTCTTAGAGTTTGTTCATGTCCAGTTTACATTCAATACGATTGCTGTCACTGACTTAACTACTAGACGCAAGGTGACATAGTCGTTACTATCAAATGGTTTTCTCTGCATCCCAATATCTGGGTTACCTGGGGGCTGCAAACAATACTGAGGCCCATTCTTGAAGAATCAGGCACTGAGCCAGAGACATTGCAAGGCCAAGCACACTGCACAGAAAAAGAAAACTAGAAATACGAGAAGACAAAGCAACAAAATGCCCCCCAAACCACCAACTACCCTAGAGCTGATGCAGAGGGTGTGAAGGGGAGGAAAACAGAGCCACAGGGCAGAAATGTCCAAAGGGACACCAGGGAGGTGACAAGTGTTCAGTAAGGTGCTTGGTAAACTCAAAGAAGATGCAACTAACCAGATAATGACTGTAGTGAAAAACAAGGAGTCTAGAGAAGACCCTAAAAACACCTTGTGGCACCGAGGAGAGATGCAAAACACGAACACCCAGCAGAGGAAAGAACAGAAACCCATGAATGTTCTGATAGGAATCCAAAAATATGAGTGGAAATATGGGCAAAACCAGCAATCAGGGTGAGGACAGAATGTGCAATTATAAGACAGGGCTTCGGTTAGTGATCAGCTAGCCAAGTAATAGCTTTAAAACCACAAGAGAGCACCAAAAAATGGACCCAGCGCTGCCAGACAACTCAAACAAGACTAATATGAGATGCTGGAAGAAATGAAAAGTCAGGAGACAGCACAAAGGGACAAAAACCCTGCTCACAGAGTAGCAGAAAACCCCAGACAAGGAAAAAAATACAGATAAGCAAGGCACATAGACCCTGAATACTACCGCCAGAAAAAATGCTCCAAACCACATCATAATCGAAAAATCCGACATAATAGAATCTGAAAAGCTGCTAGAGAAAAGCATCAAATCACTTACAAAGGAAAACCCATCAGAATTACAAAAGACTTCTTAACACAGATGTTAAAGTCAAGAAGAACAGGGAATGAAGTGTTTCAAGTCCTACATGAAAACAACTGTCAATGCAGACTGACATATCATTAAAATTATCTTTTGAACATTTATAGGAAAGTAAGCTATTTCCATGAGAAAGAGAATTCATGACCAAACAATATTTCAAGATTCTCAAGGACATCCAAAAAGGAGACAAGCTAACAATGCCGAAGGTCCAACAGGACGAACCCATCAGGTAGGGACAGCAATGAAGCGGAAGAAAAAGAAAGCAAAATGGCATCTGGTAAGTCACACAGTGAGAGGAACAGGCTCGTAGCCGTCATTAATAACTATCAAAGCGAATGGACTCAACCTGCGTATTAAAACACACAGCTCAGAATGGATCAAGAAACAAAAGCCAGTGGAACGCTGCATACAAGACACATATTTAACACAGAACATTCACAGACTACAACTCAGAAATCAAAAATGGGAAACAAGATGCCGTGCAAAGGGAACCAAAAACCAAGCAGGAGTAGTGATCCTATTACGAGGCAAAGCTGATCAAAAGAGGCAGAGAAGGACATTACACATTGATTAATGGAACTGCTCGATGGGAAGAAATAACAATTACAAATATATCTGCTACAAACTGTGGTGCACCGACTTCACAGAACACACTCCAGTGGACATAAAAGACCAGATACACATCAGTATAATTATAGTTGGGGATCTAAATACCAAATTATCACAAAAATATTAGAACATAGCAACAAAGAAATACATGTTAAACTACATCTTTGAACAAATGGACTTGATAGATACATATGAACTGTTCCACTCAACAACAGAACATACATTTGTTTGGCAGCACATGGTACTTCGCCCAAGATGGGCCACAGACAGCTAACAAAGCAACTTAAGTGAATAAAAAAGAAACAAAATTATCCCATGCAGATTATCTGATTACAGTGCAATAAAACTAGAAATCAACAGCAAAAGTAACCACAGAAACCATGGGAACACGTTGAAAGTAAGCGACACACTGGTGAATAGCCATTGGGTCATGAAAAGATTAAAGAAATAAGACAGCTCTGAGAACTGAATAATAACACCAGTACAACATGCCAGACCTCATGGGAGCCAGCAGAAGCTCTCCTACAAGGGCGCATGTAGGTCTGGGAATGTGCACAGCAGGAAAGCAGAACAAGCACAAAATAATAACCTAAGGATGCACCCGAAGGCCCTCGAAAACCAAGAAGACCCGGAATTCAGAGCTTGTACTAGGAAGCAAGTTATAAAGACCAGAGCAAAAGTCAGTGTAACGGGGACTAAAAAGCAACACAAAGAATCAATGAATTGGAAAGCTGGTTGTTGGAAACAGTAAGCAAAATAGATAAAAGGAAATAAATGACACAAATCACAGTGAACACAGAAAACTATTATTAATTGCCTCGCAAACATAAGGCCGAACAATTTGAGCTCTCAGAAGAAATGGAGAGAGTGCTAGATACATATGAATTACCACGACTGAACAAAGAAGTCTTAAAAATCAAACCTGACAAGTAAAGCCCACAACCTAATGGATTCACAGTCCAAATCTATATGAATGTGAGGGAAAATCTAACACCAACACTCCTCAAATTCTTTGGGAATTGAGAGGGAAGGAGTATTCTCCAAGTCATCCTTAGAAGCTAGCATCACCCTGACCCATAAACCTGACAAGGATCCAACCAAACAAGAAAACTGTAGGCGAATCTCTTCATGAACATAGATGCAAAAATCCTCAATGAGATACAGCAAACAAAAGTAACAAATCATCAAAATATCAGAAGCCATGACCCAGCAGGCTTCATCCCAGGGGTGCAGATGGTTCAACATATGCAAATCAATAAAGGTAATTTATCACATAAAGCACAAAAATCATGATTGTCTCAATAGGAGTACCAAAGGTCTTTGATAAAATCCAATATCATGATAAAAACTCTAAAAAAAAATAGGCATAGAAGAACATTTTTTCAATCTGATAAAAGCTATTTATAACCAGCCTACTGCCAACATCATATTAAAAGGGAAAAAATTGAAAGCCTTCCCTTTAAATTCAGGAAGAAGACAGGGATGCCCACTATCACCTCTTCTGTTCAACACAACCCTTGAAACATTAGCCAGAGCAATCAGACAAGAAAAAGAAATAGAAGGGATAGGCACAGGAAATGGACAAAGTCGAAATACAGTTATTTTCAAGGCACATGATCTTATACCTACAAGATCCAAAAAATTCTACAAAAAGACTCCCAGACTGAGTAAGCAAATTCAACAAAGTAGCAGGGAATGAAACATCTATAAAAAATCTATAGCAGTCCTCACATCAATATTCTTCAGGAAGAAATTAGGGAAACAATGCCATTTACAATGCATTAAAAAAACTAAGTACTTAGGAATTCACATAACTAAAGAAATGAAAGACTTCTATAATGCAAATTACACCACTCTGAACCAAGAGGTTAAAGAGGATGTCAGAAAGTGAAGAGAGACCCCTATTCCCAGATAGTCAGAACTAACACAGCAACAATGGCAATACTTACAAAGCTGATGTACAGATTTAACACAGCTCCAATCAAAATACCAGCAATAATCCTGCAGATGTAGGGAAAAATCCAGAAGAAGGGACCCAAAAGAAATCCTAGCTAACAAATCCTAGCTAGCAAAGCAGGAGGCATCATAATCCAAGATTTGAAGTTATATTACAAAGCCACAATGATTAAAAATAAAAGAGCAGCATGGTCCTGGCACAAAACGAGAAACATGGATCAGCTGAAAAGAACAGAGGATGGAGAATAGCCCAGAGCCATTCAACTGCTGGATCTCTGAAAAGGGGCAGAAACACACTGGAGGGGAGATGGCCTCTTCATTAAACGGTGCTGGAGAACTGGCTGTCCACACGCAGAAGACTGAATCCAGACCCATCGCTCTCACTAGGAACAAAACGAAAATCAGAATGGATCAAAGATCTAAACGCTAACACAGAAACACTTAATCTGCTCACAGATACAATAGGGAAAACTCTTCACAACATGGTGTCGGCAAGGACTTTCTGAACAGAGCACCGGTGACTGGGATCCCATCAACCCAAAAAGCTTCCGCAGAGCACAGGAAACCACCAACAGAGGGAAGGGACGGCTGAAAGGACAGGAAAATATCTGCCAGTGCTTCTACTGACAGGGGACTCACAGGGACGTAGCTGGAGTCTGTGAGGAACTCGGCAAAATTAGACTCCCTGAAATAAAAGGCCTGGTCAAAACCTGGGCAAACAAAATGCATAGACATCTCTCAGAATAAAAGTGCAGACGTCCAATAAATACATAAAAAATGTTCAACATGCCTGGCCTAAGAGAAATGCAAACAAAATCTACATTAAGATGCAGTCTTAAAAAAAAAGATGCAATCTTATCCTGGAAAGAATGGCTTTCATCAAAAAGTTTAACAACAACAGATGCCGGTAAGGAGGTAGGAAAGAACACTCTCTGTGTTGTTGGTGGGAACGTAAACAAGAGCCAGCACTACAGTGTCGAGATTTCTCAAAAACTAAAAGGAGACGTTTCATTTGACCCAGGTGTTCCCCTTCAAGACATCTTCCCAAAAGAGTTAAAATAAGAGACACAGACGTACCCACATATACAGCAGCACAATTTGTAATAACTAGAGCTTGGAAACAGCATATGTGCCCATCAACAGACGAATGGATAAAAAATGTGGCATTTATGTACCATGGAGGACCACGGTGCCGTAAAGATTAACTTGAACATTTATAGACAAATGGATGCAACTGGAGATCATAGTATCAAGTAAAGTAAGTCAGACATGCAAGATTAAATATCACATGGTTTCTCTTACATAGGACACTAAACATACATATAAAGAGCAAAATAAAGAATAAACAACCTTTAATATGATCTCATCTTATTAAAAAGCTTTTATTCAATAAAAGAAACTACCAAGAAAGTGTAAAGACAACCTATAGAATAGGAAAACACTTTAGACAGGTATCCCTCAAAGGACTTCTATCAAGAACACAAAGAGATGAGAAATATCAGGCCCCACAAATTCAAAGACCCAATCCAAAAATGGGGACCCGAGATGAATACACGCTTCTCAGATGAAGAAATGCAAGTGGCAAATAAATAGATGAAAAATGTTTAACATCAGCAGTCATTTGAGAGCTGCAAATCAAAACACTGAGATTCCATCTCACTGCAGAAAGAATGGCTACCATCAAGTAATCAATAACAAATGCTGGAGGGGCTTTGGGGGAAAGAAACCCTTTTCCACTGTTGGTGGGAGTGTAGGCTGGTGTAACCACTATGGAAATCCGTGTGGAGATTCCTCAAAAACACTAGGACTAGAAGTCCCATTTCATCCAGTTACTCCCCTTCTGGGTATCTTCCCAGAATTAAAAACATCATACCACAGTGATATATGTGCACCCAGGTTTACAGCAGCACAATTTTGTAATAGCAAAATGTTAGAAACAACCCAAATGCCCATCGACTGAGGAATGGATAAAGAATATGTCTTCTTTTACACAGTGGAGTACTACTCAGCCATAAAGAAGGATAAACTTGTGGCTTTTATAGGTAAATGGATGCAACTAGAGACCATACTCATAAGTGAAATAAACCGGACTCACGTGTATAAACCTCATACTGTCTCCCTAGAAACTGAAAGAGTAAATAAATCCTAAATGTACAATAAATATTATGAAATGGGAAGAAACTGCTCAAAAGCAAAGAGGAACTAGGTGGGAGGAAGGGGAAAGGAAGGAAGGGAAAAGGAAAAATAAAAGCTCCATTACTAGTTTCTCTTGGTTCCCTGAAAAGAAAGGCTTGTGTTCATACCATCTGAGAATTTATGCCCACATCTTGTATTCCGATTAGCTACTTTAAAGACAACACTCAATGTATTAATTATTATTCTATTATTGTTACAAAATTCATTTTACTTTTTGTCCATTAAAAAAGAGCAAAATAGAAGAAAAGAAAGTTCAAATAATTCCCCAGATTCTCTAATCTGTTTCAGAAATGTTTAACTATATATGCCAATCGTTTCTTTTATATTCCCAGTTTCTTTTATTTGATGAAAGTTTTGTGCTATCGCCTTTTACTTTTTAGAAAGTCATTTTGCCTGGCCTCGTACCCTGGGGAACATCCTGACTGCTCCTGTGAGATCATGGGGAGTGGTCCAGGGGAGCAAGGGCCAGGGGCGAGGAGGAGGGGAGGGGCGACGAGAGGAACAAAGATGTGCTGTGTCCGGGAACCTAACAACCCCCTTAATGTAGACTCTGTTGATCATCACATGAGCGAAGATGGTAACAGCAACACGCATAGAAAAGGGGTGGGGAGGGAAGGGAGAGGGCAGGGGGGAGGGGGAGAGAAGGGGGAGGGGGAGGGAGGGGGGAGGGAGGCAGAAAGGGGGAGGGAAGGGGAGAGGAAGGGGGAGGGGAAAGGGAGGGGGAGGGGAGGGGATCCAAACGAAGGACACAAGCTGTAATATGTACCTGTAACCACTCCCCAGATGACTGTAAGCTGCATAAATCACAAACATTTACTAATAGAATTGTTAAAAATTATTTTAAAAAGATTACCATGCACAGTATACTAATCATTGTTATTTTCCAATGGAAATCTTGTTTCATTTTAAATACAAGATGTTTATATTTTTTCTCAATATCTGTGTGTATTATATCTTTTAGTCCTCCGCACAGCTGTCAGGGCTGCAGAATTCACAGCAGAATAAAAATCGTGTTTTCTCGCTATAGCTGTTCAGGGGACCACCTCCTGTTTCAGTGTAAACAAATCCCTCCTTTCTGGAGGATGCAGCCCTCACCAGACAACAAAACTTACAGCATCTTCCTGGACTTCCCAGGAAGTTTCTGTTTTTATAAATAACCCAGTCTCAGGTATTTTGTTATGGAAGCACAAAAGAACCAAGATGACCTCTTCACCACAGAGCGCTCCACCAGCCCTTGTCAGCTACTGAGCTGACAAGGAGCACCCTCCCTCCCTGAGCTGAGCAGAGGACGCTGCACACACACCTGCTACGTGCATAGGAGACCTCTGAAAACACCTGTTAACTCCCAAGAGTGGTTTTCAGAAGCACCTGTTGACTGCATGAAAAGACTTCAAGCAGCACCTGGGAGTGACACACGGGGCCTCCTCAAACACCTGTCACCCACTGAGCAAAGGACCTTGCCAGGCACCAGGCCAGTCTGTCCCTGCCCCCCGAGAAAGGTTGATCTCCCATAAAATGGGCTCTTGTGGTTCTCCAAGAGGAAGCCGGGCTGGAGGAGATGGGCCAGCGCCAGCCCACCTCTGCTGGTACCCAGTTCTAAGAGGCATGGAGGGCTGGAGCCCAGCCAAGGCCACCAGATGCCAGGCTGGCCTCTACTCCAGGGCACTGAGCGGGGCAGGGGCTGACTGCCCAGGGAAGGCTCCCCTGCAGAGGCTCTGGGGTGGGGTGGGGTTCAGTTTAGACATCTTCTCATAACGGTGGAAGAGTGCTCTGACCTCTGAACCCAAACGGGGTCTCTTTCCCTACATGGAAACAGAACAGACCAGGTTCTCCAGAGGCAGAGGATGGAAAGGATGTTACAACAAGAAACAAAGTGGCACTGTGGGTCAGATCTTGTGCACTGTGTAGTACAGCACACCTGGGACATGGCCACCTGATGAACGCTCAGGCCACTGACCATCTGCTTTTGCAGATGTGCCTTGGCATTGCTCACCACATGTGTGGGAGGTGCTCATTAATTAAAACTCCAGAGCGGCTGTAGGCTGTCTCATCCCTGTGTGACCTTAGGTGGGGAGAAGCCCTTTCCTGAGCTCACAGGATGGGTGCTTGTTCCGCCCACACCCTCTCCCTGTGTTTCCTCTTTGACCCAGGGTTCCAGCCCACCATGCCCAGGCATGAGTCTGATGCAGAGCTCGGTCTGCAGCTTCGGGCCAACTCTTCTGATCTCGGTCACTCCTGATAGGACTGAGTTGTACCTCAGCAAACAGCCCCCATGGGGAGCAAACAGCCTTCATGGGAATCCACAGGTATCCGTGTTCATGGGTTGGAAGAATGAATATCGTTAAGGCACTATCCAACCCCAAGTGATCTAGAATCTGTGCAGTATCTGTCAAACTTTCGATGTCATTTTCCACGGAAATTTTACCAATCCTGAAATTTGTACAGGAACATGATGGACCCCAACGAGCTAAGCTGATGTTCACAGCTGGAGACACCACCTGCTGTGAATTTTGCAGCCCTGACAGCTTCACGGAGGGCTGAACAGGACTGAGAGCCCCCATGCACTTGCATGGTTCTCAGGATTCACAGTGTTGATGTGACAGGTGCGTGGCAGGTCTCTAAGGAGCTAAAGTCTTGAAGACGATATGGGAGAAATGTCCCTTGACACAGTAAAAGCTAAAATGACAAGCCCACAGCTTGCCCACTGCATGGTGAAAACCTGGGAGCTTTTCTTATAAGATCAGAAAGGAGACAAAGATGAGAGCTCTCACCGCTTCCGCTCAACAAAGTACTGAATGTTCTATCCAGGGAAATGAGCTAAGAAAAAAGAAAAAGCATCCAAACCAGAAGGAAGGGTGAAACAAAGCATGATGATGTTTTATACACAGAAAATCCTAAAGAGTCTAAAAAACATCACAATAAACAGCAAATTCAGTAAAGTTGCAGGATACAAAATCAACACGAAAAACCAGCCTTTTAAAATATTAACAATGAGCTAAAAAAATTAAGACCTCAATATCATTTACAATAGGATAAAAGCACTTGGGGCCAATTTCACCAACAAGTGAAATATGTATCACTGAAAACCACAAGACCGTGATGGAGGAAAATGTTGATGACCCGGGTAAATGGAAAGGCAGCTGTGCCCACGGGGTTGAAGAACAGGCATCATTAAGGCACCCATCCTACCGTAAGTGACCCACAGAGACAGTGCAGGCTCTATCAGAATTCCAATGTCATCTTCCACAGAAATTTTACCGGTCCTAAAATTTGTACAGGAGCATAAAGGACCCCAACGAGCCAAAATGGTGTTCAGCAAAAATAACAAAGCTGGAGACACCACATACCTGAACTCAAAATCTACTACAACACTGTAGTAATCAAAGCAACCAGGATGGCATAGAACCAAACACATCGACAGGCGGAACAGGTCAGAGCCCCAGAACAAACCTGCTTCCAAAGTTAACGGATTTTCTATGAAGATGGCAAGAATACACAATGGGAAGGGAGGTGCCTTCAGTAAGTGGCGCTGGAAAATGAGACATTCTGGAGAACAAAACAGCTCTTATCTCATGCCACATACCAAATCACTGTGAAATGCATGAAGCACTTTAATGTAGGAACTGCTAAATTAATTACCAGAAGAAAACGAGATGTTCCACCACACTCCCTGGGTAAATATGTCCTGTGCACGATCCCAAAAGGAAAGACACAAAAGCAAAATTAAGCAAATGAGATTGATCAAATTCAAAAGCACAGCCAGCGAAACCTGTGAAAGCCCCACAGGTGGGGAAAGAGCACATGGAAGCCACCTGTGTGACAGGTGAGGAGCCAAAACGTAACACAGATGTGAACGACGCGTGGCGGGAAAGCAAAGAACGCAGGCTTTTAAAAACGGAGGGAAGGATGCGGACATTTCTGAAAAGCATACATATATGCACATGACTTCTAATCAGAGAAAAAGAACATTAAAACCACAGTGAGATTCTCACCTCACCCCTGTTAGAAAGGCTATCGTCAGAAGGATAAAAGCGTCAAGATGTGAGTAAAATCTTTATGTAGTTTTGGTCAGGATGTGAATTAATGTACATGGTATGGAAACTGTACGGAGTTTCTCAGAAAACTAAAAACAGAATCACCATATGTGACGGCAATCCTATGTGTGATATACATGCAAAGTAACTGAAATCAGTGTGCATAAGAAATCTCTGCAGTCCCATGTTAAAAGCAGTGTCACTCACCCTAGGTAAATGTCAGCAGCCCATGTAACATCACTGGATAAGTGAACAAAAACTGTGGTGTTTTACACAGGGAGTATTACTCAGATTTTTGAAAGGAAATTCTGACACTTGTAGCAACCTGGATGACCTGTGAGGAGTCACACTAAGTGAAATAAGCCAGCCACAGAATGACAAACCTTCAGAGTGTCCTTAGACAGGAAATCTCCAAACAGCAGTGGACAGTGGGGTGGTTACCAGAGGACTGGGGAGAAAAGATAGTGATCAAACAGGAAACAGGTCCAGTTAGACAGGGGGAAGGATCTTTTGTGATTACACACAACTCTAATAAATAGTGCACTATTTCAAAATTGATAAAAAGTTAGATTTTCTATATTTGTATCACAAAAAAATAAGTATATAAGGTGATGGGTTTGTCTCTCCACAAAGTATACGTGTAAGGAAACCACATTGTACTACATAAAAATATAATGTATAGTTGTTTGCTAATCAAACGAGACTTTGATCGCCAACTCTGGCTAGTTTAGGAACATGCATTTCATTAGAGTTCTCCAAACGCAGCAGCAAAGGTGCTGTATAAACACCCCACAGAGCTGGACATATAATGTGAGTCCAGACATCCAAGCACACGTGTTTGTGAATGTCCGTGTGATGTGTGCATTTTAAAGACTCAACTCATATCTCGGTGTGCTGGCACTTGCCTGTAATGCCAGCTACTAAGGAGTCCGAACAGGAGGATCACAAATTCAAGTCCAGATCAGCCAACTTAGTGAGATTCTGAGTTTTTTTGCATCTGCACATTCCCCAGGAGATCAGGTGCCCAGGTTGGAGCTCAGAGGATCAGCACTCTGCATTGATCAACTCATTAATGAGAATGTGTCTGAAGCTGCTGTTGGAGGTGTGGCCTGGTGGGAAGAGGCGTGGCTTGGTGGGAAGGGGCAGGGCCTGGCGGGAAGAGGCGGGGCTTGGGGACCTAGAAAGGTCCTTCTTCTTGCCTGGCTCCTCCCTTCTCTCTCTGCTTCCTGCTTTGCTTTCTTCTACCAGGCCCTTCAGTCATGCCCACCCTGCCTTTCGAGCTAGCCAACCATGGACTAAAAACCAAAATAAATCTTTCTTCCTCTAAATGTCAAGTTCTGTGTCCCAGGTACAAGGAAAATAAAGTGACAAATATACCCTGCCTCAAAATAAAATTGTAGGGGGCAGGGAATCTAGCATAGTGGTAGAAGGCTTGCCTAGCAGGCACCAGGTCCTGGTTCAATGCCCATCACAAGAACACAGAAAGACAAGGACTCACACAGATGTGGACTGCAGGTCCACCATCCGCAAGGCAGCCTTGCAGCCCAGAGTTGCACGCAGAGCTGACACTGCGGTCCCGAGCCAGAATTCCTCTGCTCTGGGAAGCCTCAGATTTGCCAAGGCTCATACCTACAGGGGCCTCAGGTAGCATGGGTGTAAAGAGCTGCCTGGACGAGGCAGCCACATGGGCCCCCAGGACTGGCCTTCTCCGTGGGGAGGCTGTGGAGCACAAAGCCCAGGCCTCAGGCCCCTGCAGAGGCCAATGCTGCTCCTCCAAAAGGGAACACATGTCAGTTCTTTTTGAAGTATGCAGCTGGGCCGGCATGGTGATGCACACCTGCTGACCCGGGACTCTTGAAGGCTGATACAGGAGGGTCACAAGTTCAGGCCCAGCCTGTTTCAAAAGAAAATAAAATCTAAAAAGAGATAAGGTTGCAGATCAGTGGAAAGGCCTTCATGCCCCAGTACCCCAGCGGTTGGGGTGCAGCTGTCCTGGGAACTGCTGCTTTGAGATGCAGAGGCCAGAGAATTCTCCACTTGTCTCCATCTGCTGCTCATTCCTCAGCCTTGAAGGCACCCATGGGAGGCTCTTGCCCCAACTCCACGTCGTGGAGCATGGAGTTCACCTACAGAGCGAGTTCACCACAGTGAGTGCAATGCCTGGCACCTGCAAGAAGCTCCCCGGTGTGGGGGTGTGGAGCTAGAGACCTTCTGCATGAGGCAGGCACTGTGATTAGGCAGTAGAGTATTTCATTGCTAACCAAGGCAGCTGATAGTGCTAATTCCCATCATCTCTCCCAGCCCCGTGGCAGCCATGATTGTTACTGGACTAGCAGGTCCCACTCCCATGGTTCCTGACCTGCTGTCTCTCCAAGCTGCCTGTCAGGTGGCCACAGACCCCAGTTCTCTGTGCATTCTGCAGTCACTGAGCATGTCAGTGTCACCTGCTGGGTTTCCCCACCTTCCAAGAAAAGTCCTGTGAATTTTCCGTGGTGCCAGATTCAGGTGAGTCCTCCCCTCACACAGGTGGCTTTCCACCTTACCAAGCGGATTACTGCCAGGGGCCTTTCCACGCCCCTCCCACAGGTACTATGGGGTGTGATTGACATGGCACAGGTGAGCGTGCAGTTCCCACATGTCCACAAAGGGCGGTCCTAGGGCTGCCCAGAGGCCACCTCTTTGTGTTTAGACAGCTCGAAAACCCCTCTCTACGTGGTGGTTTCTACTATGCTCATCTGTCCACACAGCCTCACCGGGAGCCCTAGACAGAGCTGCATTCTCTGAGTAGAGCAGGGTCTTGACTGTCACTCACGGTGGAATCTGCTACAAGGGATGTTAGTCCTGGCAAATATCTGGACAGTTGTGGAGAAAACAGGAAACAGGGCGTTGGTGGACACCGATGCCAGCATGGCAGCGGTCACCCAGCCCAGGAGCAAGGACAGGCAGGCATGGGACTGCAGCTTGGCAGAATGCTTGCACCAGACCCTTGGTTGAATCCTCAGCATTTAAAAGAAAACGGCTGGGGCTGAACTGATGCACCTCTAGAAGTGTCAGTGCACGCAGGGACTGGGGTTTATGTCTTTCCAAAACCAGACCCGAGTTGGCAAGAGGGGTCATTTCTTGCCATTAGCAGTGACAGCTGTGGCCAGGCAGCTTTCCTCACCACTGTGGGTTGGGAGTCAATCTCCTGTTAACCTTTTGCCCACACCTGCAAAGACCCCCCCAGTCAGGACCCTTGCAGCAGCCACGCAGGAGCCCTCCTCTACCCCAAATCTGGAGCTGACCCTCTCCCTCATCTCAGCCCCGCCTGTGCCCCCCACATTCGCCACAGCAGGCCACTGACAAAGCGTAAGCAGCACCAACCAAATGCAGCCTGGAGGGGGTGTTGTGGACGCTGTCCAGGCCATGCACTGGACGTGCTAGTGGATGCCCGTGTGGATCCTGCCGGACCAGGCAGAAGGCCGAGGTGAGGTCCGGCCCACATCAAAATGGAACAGACACGTGTGCTTTCCGGGGTGGTTTTCACACTCTGCATGAAAGGTTCTGTACACGTGGGTAACATTTTCATGTCTCACAGGTCACCTGGCTATTTGAGCAACAAAAGCACATCTTACCATACCTGACACACTGGGTAAGGGATTTCTTGCATCCTTCTCATTTCTTCCTTAGGACACAGAATGTGGCTGGGGAGGAGCGAGTGCACATGACTTCATTTTAAAAGGCAATGGAGACTGGAGGAGTCTCAGGTTCTGCTTGTCACCGCAGAGCATCTCTCAGGTCACTCCCAGCTCAAAGGTGCACACGTTGCATCTGCCTTGGGCACGGGGTCCTGCTGCGGACCTGGTCCGTGACGTACTTAACTAGACTCCACTGAACCTTTTGGGTTGGTCACCTGTCACAGCACTGTCACCCACACAGGGCCCACCTCTCAATTAAAGAAAGCCCTCCTTCCCACCGAGCACACTGATGTGTCTGGAGGCCTTTGCAGTGGGGCACGCCCACCACTGGCATCTCGGGAGATGCTCACAGATGCTGGCCACACGCTACAAAGCGCAGGGTGGCCCCAAATAATGAGAAATCCACAGGTCCACAGGTTGTTGGCAGGAGCACTTGGACCCGTGGGGCACCTTCTTGGAGGCAAAGCCACAGTGACAGAGGCCTGCTGACAACAGACGCTTCTTTAGGGGGCTGCACCCCTCTGTAGCTGCAGCAGAACTGCACAAGTCACTGTGTCCCCAGCCCACACTCGCCAGAATCTTACCCACATCCCCACATCACAGTGGAGTCCAACATGCCGGTGCCACCCCAGAGTCTGCCCCACTCACCTGGGTACCCACTGACATTTACTGCCTCCCAGAACAAGGGTGAGGGCATTATGTCCGCCCGAGGTCCTACAGCCAGAACCTCATGGGCGGAGGAACGGGACGCAACACCGCGCTGCACCGGCCAGGGGACCCCTGAGCCCTGGGGACCTCCACTCACCGACATCTGCCAAGCACTGACCCAAGGGGCAGGACCAAGGTCAGAGGAGAACCGAATTTCTGCACAGGGTGGAAGAGGGCCGAGCAGAAGCACAGGAAGGGGAAGCCACGCCCCCTGGTGCTGGCTTTTTAAGCAACAGCGCCTTTGCGCCTATGCTCCGCCTACCCCTCTCCTAAAAGCTGAGGGCTGGGCTTCATTTGCAAGTGCTGCGCATTAGGGGCGCATTAACGACCCCAGCTGTCCCAAGGGGCCCTGGAGCACTCCACGCCTCCCTATTCCATGAGGAGGACGAGGAGGACCTTGAGGAGAAGGCTGCCACCTGTGTGCTGCGTGCCTTTGACGAGCCTTAGCAGTGCCCACAGTTGCATGCAGGACGTGCCGCTCCCACTTGCAGTCTGTGGAAAGTCAGGGCCTGCTGTGCCGTGAGCTTGGGAGCCCTGGCCAGCGTCCATCACAGAAAGCAGAGCCACGGGTGTGAGGTAAGGAGCCTGAGAGTCACTCTACCTGGCCTGGAAAAGGTGGCTGAGGGCAGGAGTCACCTAGAGAACTTGTCCTGGCTTTTCTTCCCCCAGGACAACAAGGTGCCCTGGGTCTGTCCCGCCACCCGGGGAGCAAAGGGAGCAAGTAAGTCTCATGGTCCTTGTTTCTCACCAAGCTGGAGAGCAAAACCACCTCCAGGCCCGCGGCACTACCTGGCCTCTGGGCCGAGAACAGGTGCACCATGGTGGCCGCAGAAGTTAAGACTCTGGTGAAATTGAGGAACGGCTGAGCGAATGAGACCGACAAAACTGAGAGCCGAGATTCTGTTAGCTCCAGAGAGGGGATCCTCTGAGCAGGTGATGAGACGCCCGGCTGTTCGAGGCTCCCACTCTTCATGGAGTGGGGGAGGGGAGCCGTCAACATCATCATCATGATTATGACTCCAAGCCTCACCCCCACTGCGCACAGCGATCGAGCGAGCGGGAACTGCCTGGAGGTGAACCATCCCTTCCGGGCCTCCTCACGGCTGCTTTCACTCCCATTTTATGGACCGAATGATGCAGATGCAGAGAAGCTGCAAAACTTGCCCGAGTCCCAGAGCCGGGAAGAGATGGACAGAGAAAGGCACAGTGACCAAAGCCCACCGGGTCTCTCCACACGTTAGGCCCAGAAAAGATCCGGGTGGGTCACAGACGGCTTCACCATAAATGCCCAGGCCGCTGGTGAGGGCTGTGTCCCCCACAACTCATATGTCAGAGCCCAAGCCTTGGTGACAGGTTCAAGGTGGGCTTTGGGAAATGGCTGGGCCACAAGGGCGCCTGTGTAAGCAGGGACGCAGAGCAGCCCGCTTCCCAGCATGGGACAGTGCAACGCCAAGGGGCCCTCACCAGACTCCGGCTCTGCTCTGCTGGCCTCTGGATCTTGGACTTCCAGGCCCCAGGACTGAGAGGTAAAAGCTTCTCCTCTTTGTAAGGCACCTGCCATGGTGTGGTCTTAGCAAAGCCGGGGACTGCTCAGGCCCTCAGGGTGCAGCCCATCCACTTTGTCCAGGCCTGCAGCGCCCACACTGTTGTGACTTGCTGCAGTAGAAAGGGTCCCTATCCCAGGAAGCTGGGCGGGCAGCTCAGAGGGCGCTGCAGAAGGTCCAGGTCCCTGCACCTCCCTCCTCCCCGCAGTCCTGTTCCTGCAGAAGCGGCTCCACCCTCCCCTCCCTCATTCTTCCTCCCCTGGGCCAGGCTCAGGGACCTTGCAGACAAGCCCACGTGGTCCCCAACCTTGGGTTCAGAATAGAAGGGACAGAATGTTAATATCTCTCTGTCTCTGTCTCTGTCTCTGTCTCTCTCTCTCTGTGTGTGTGTGTGTGTGTGTGTGTGTGTGTGTGTGTCTTATTTGTGTCTTTCTTGACAGATATTAAAACTTGGATCTTGGGGTGGCAGCAGCACAAAAAAGTTCTTTATAAAACTCGCCTGTGCTGACTTGGAGACAGGCGCTCCCAAGAACCAGCTGTCCCCTGGGGTTACACGTGCAGAGTGACGGTGCCTGCACGTGAGCCTGTAAATGGGCACGCGGTGTGCGCACACCGTGAGCTCTGTATCCAGCACGGCATGGAAACACACAGCCTGCAAAGCACTTTTCTGTATTGGAAGAGACACTGCAGGTGCGTTGCCTGGAAATTCCACTGTTAGACCTGGCTAAGGTAAACAAGCCCACCATGCTGACTCCAGCTGACAGACCGCCCACCTCCCAGCCATTCATGAGCCAGCTGCTGCTGCTGGGGCCGGAAGCACCAGGGCCATAAGTTAATTTTTAAAGCAGAGGTGTGAAGATATGACTGATGGTGAATTCTGGGTCATAAAGTTTTGACACTAGAAATTTCCTTGGAATGTTCATCCAGGGCAGGATGATAGCACCCAGGCTCCACGAGAAGTGTGTGTGCGTGTGCAGGTAGACGGGTGTGAATGGTGGGCGGTTAGGTGGAAAGCCCATTAATTTACTGCCTGGTGCTATTCGGCTTGCATACCACATATCAATCAAGAGGGCGGAACAGGGCCGGAACTCAAGACACTGCGGAGAGAAGCCAGTCATGCTGGAGAATGTAATCAAAGCTTCCTGCACTTGATTTCAGGGCCTTGGGAACCTCCAAATTATGTGCCCTGGGAGTGGAACACAACCTAAATTTGCAAATAGATGGAAATTCTGATTCTCACTGGTCTTTCAGCCAAGAGCGTGGATGAGTGGGTTGATTAATTGATTGACCGTGACTGGTAGCAGATCTGGGGGAAGTCCAAGAACAGTCAGCGAACTGTGCAACTGTCTGCACTTTGGACTGCCTTACAGGGTGGGGAGCCCTTTGTTGGCACACCTGAGTGAGGACTACTGCTCGTCTAGGTCCTGTTATTCCAAGCCCTGCCCTGAGGGCGAACAGTACAAACCCAGAGCTGGAGCTGTGCAGGTGGGAGCTTGGGTTCAGGTTCCAGGCTGGCATCCATTAACTGTGAGGCCTTGGCCCACACATGTGGCCACCCTGTGCCTCAGTTTCCCCTTCTGTAAGGAGTGATGTCACCAAGTTGTGGGATTGCTTGATAATAACCTTGAATCAGTGCCTAGTGTACAGGAAGCACCCAATAAATTGGGGGGGCACTGTCATTGTCTAATAAGTGTGCCCCAGAGTAGGGAAGGAACTTGTTTAGGGTTACACAGCCAAAGGGAGACACGGTCTAGACAGTGGTTCTCATCCAGGGTGACTCTGCCTCGTGGGGGACAGGTGGCAGTGACTGTCACCATTTTCAGTTGACACACCCAGACATGCATCTGGTCAGCAGAGGCCAGTGCTGTGACTAGACATTCTGTACACATGAGAACTAATATCTAGCCCTCCAGATACAAGCTCCCTTAGTGTCTTAAATCCCTGCCGTTTCAGAAAAGGATGACTCTGCCCCCTTTTACTCCAGGTACAGGTCTTCCACCCTGTCCCTCCCCACACTAGCAGGAAATGCCTCAGACATGGTAGCATTTAGGGTACAGTGTCAACTTGCCCAGGAGCTCCGCGGGGCACAGTTATGAGTGTATCAGGGTGAGTTGTGGGCTGCGGCCTCGAGGTCTATATCTGCTCCTCACCCACCCTCTCCGCCCCTGCTCCCCTGCCCCTTTCCTGGCTACCATGAACTAAGCAGCTTGGCTCTGTGGTACCCTTCTGCCATGATGCTCCTGCCTTGGAGCCAGCTGACCAGCGACCGAACCCTGCAAAACCGTGAGCCAAGTTAAGCCTTTCCTCCTTCCAACTATGGGTGTGAAGTATTATGTCCTAGCAGTGGGAAAGTTGGCTAATACACAGGGCTCTACGGTCAGCCTCTGGGAAACAGAGACCTGTGCACACTCCTCACCAGAAATGATGGAGTCATTCAGCGCCTCTTCGTCCTGATACAAAAGCAAGTCGTCCTTGAGCTCGGAATTCAAGATCAAGTTCTCTTTGTTCTCCTCAGACTCTTTAGCTGCAGTCCGCTTGCTCTCCAAGGCCCCGTCAAAGCTCCACGCCTCCTCCCTCTCCTTGCCGCGCTCCATGCTGGACGTTCTGGAGAGGTGGACATCTGCCCGCTTCTTGGGGGACCCTTTGCTTTCCCGCCCTTGAAAGCTAAATCAGAAGAACATCTTGGGTTATACACCACTTCCTTCTCCCAGGAAACCAGGAAATCAACTCAGGGGCTCATCATGAAGTGGGTAAACGTGGCCACAAATACATGTAGCTTCTCAGCTTGTGTCCACAGTCCCTGGGCAAAGAGCTCTAGAGAGATCACAGGGCTTAGAGGCCCAGGGAGTTCAAAGACACCATTCTGCAAAGCACAGGACACGTGTAATAAAGCATGGCAATGCATGTGCAGGAACACGCAGCTGGGGACCTCAGGAGAATTGAGGAGGGTCCTGTCCATCCAATATCCCACCAAACCACACATGAACTCTGCGCCCTGCTTGGCCAGCAATGATGCCCTTTCCTTAGCCTCAAGCCACAGTGATCAAAATAAAGATGTGGCAGTGGACACAGGGCTTCAAAATAAAGAGGAGAGGGTGACATAGAAGCCTCGGGTCCTGAACAAAGAAGACAGCCCCATCTCTCCCAGCCACTGCCCCTCAACCTCCTGCCACACCCCAACCCAAGGGCCTCCTGGGGGTCACTTTCCCACAGCCACGACCCTGCCCACCCCTTCCTGGAATGGGGGAACCAAGGCCAGCAACACAATCTGAGTGAAAATACGAAGCCCTTGTTCAGAACTTGTTAGAAAATTTCAAGGTGGTGACAGCAGAGCACGAAACCCAGCTGGCCCTGGTGGGAACCCTGGTGGGAACCCTGGTGGCACAGATGTCCCCTGCGGGGACAGGGCCTCACCTGTCCTGGCGGTGCTTTGTGGCCAGCGCCCTGTGCAGCTCCTCTATGACGCGACTGGGCGGCAGTGGCCGGTGGACAGCGGTGAGATGCGGGGACCCTGTGGGCGTGGACAGCTGTCCTCGGAGGGGCGGGTCAGAGCTCTTCACCCCAGGACCTTGGAAGAGCACAGCTTGGCCTGGACACGGGGACAGCCAACACGCACGTGAGACTTTATCCAGAACCAGCGCTTTGCTGGGAGACGGGAGTGGACCGACAGAGAGTGCACCCTTGTGCTGCCACAGTGCCAGACCCCACGAGGACCCAGGCCCCGCTGCAGAGCTGGTGACCAGAGCTGGCATCTCCTTCCAGTTCCCACCTGCTGAGCACCACAGATTTCAGCACCCACGTCTTCCTGGCAAGGTCCTGGGAGAGGACAGAGGAGCCTCCTCCGCGGCTCTGCCAAGCATGGGCTTCCTGGAGCCACACTTTGTGTGGGACCCCCGCGGCCTCTCCAAGCTCTGCAGTAGCCTCTGCCCTCCCCACACCATCTTGTCATGTGCATCCCCACTCTGCCTCTGCCCTCGCAGAGATGGGGGCCTTGCGGGAAGACAGTCCACCCCCACTGTGTCCATCTGAGGTGATGCGAACTCCTGACCCAGGCCTGAGGCACCTCGGCTGCCCTGCCTTCCCCTACGCCCCTCTCCCTTCTAGTCCCCAGAGGCAGCACCCTGTCTCCACACTGGGCCTCTGCATCTGCTGTTCCCCTGCCTGGGATGCTTTTCCCTTCCCCTGGAGCAATCCTCCTCCCTCAGCATCACAGACGGCCATGAATCCATCCTTGATTGGAGCCCTGACAAGGAGCTCAGATGCCTGAGGCTGCCTCCACCATAGGGATCAGTGGCTACCTGACACCCCTTTCCCCAGCAGGGCTCTCTCTGCAGGGCCTGCTTTCTTGCCCACCTAGGAGTCTCTGGGCGCCCTGGCCGGTTCCTCATTGTGAGTTCTTTAATGCTAGCTCCTAAAATGTGTGCAGGGGACAGTTCTTTATGCAACGTAAATGTGAAGACAACTCAGCCGCACTCACAGAGTCAGACACAGCGAGGCCTCTCTTCCTCCTTCCACAGATACTCCCTGAACTGGAGCTGGAAGCCAACCCAGGCGAGGCCATGGGCCTGCAGAGAGCACCTTGCTGTTCACAGCCGTGACCTCTAGTCTGGACCCGCCACCATCCACCTGTGTGACTCTGGGACCCCGGGGCTCAGCCCCTTTCTCTGTCAGGTGAGCCATGGGCCCCCAGTATTCTGTTCCCAAGGGACTCTCGGCGGGGTGATTCCAACAAATCAATTTGATTAAAATCCCAACAGGAAGAAAAGGGGCCTAAGTGACTCTGAATCACACCACCCCGCTGCAAGCCTGGATTGGGGGCAGCACCAGTCACCGTGCATCTCCCAAAGGCAGGAGGGACGTCGCACCTCTTGCAGAGGACCCCATTGTTTAGCTGCTGTAATGAGTGCCCAGCCCGGTTTTTCCAGGCAAAGTCAGGTCAGGAGCTAACAGCACAGGCAGACACAGAGAGAGAGAAAGCAGAGCATTTCAGGGAGGGAGAGTGGGAAGGAGGAGAGGGAGAGGGTTAGGGTTAGGGCCAGGAGGTGAGGACGCCCCGCAGAGGGACCTGAGTGCTGAGATGGAGGAGGTGGCAGCACAGCACTGCGTGGCCCCACGTGGCAAGCCAGCGCAGGACAGCACAGGGTTCCAGGGGCACCTCCCTAGGGTTGGCCCTGCTCCACACGGTGACCACATCCTGAGCACCCACTGGGGACCCTCAGTGTCACCGGCCCCTCTGTTGCTGTCCAGAGTTGCCCCTATGCCTTGCTCAGCTCTATGAGAAAAGTTTCAGCAGACCCAGTGCCCATGGGGAAACCGAGGCTGGACGGCTTGCGGCAGTCACTCAGCTCGGCTGAGCTGTGATAATGCCTGGGGTCTCTGTGCCACCTCGAGCTACCCTGTGAAGGCAGGAAGCTGGGGTTCGGGGCAGATGGCCGAGGGTCGCATGGCTCGGGTGCTAGCCAGCTGGGTCCCCGGGGGCCCTTGCAACCATGCAGACTGTCACCAGCAGCCTGGGCAGGGCAGGCTGGGTGTCGGCGAGCTCTTCACCTGCACTGGACCCTGCAAAGGCCATGGGGAATTGGGCTCAGCAATGGACTGGAGAGGAAGGACCGCAGACTGGAGCTGCTACCGCCTGGATGGGCCCTCTAGACGCGAAGACCTTTCAAAAGAAGAGGCGGCAGCTGGCCCAATGGGTTCTCCAGAGCCACAGGGGTGTTGGGGAGAAACCGGGGTTTCTGCTTCTCTGCTGCCATCTAAGGGCCACAGGTGGAAGTGCCCACTCCCCCCAAGGAAAGGAAGCTCGGGGCACCAGGCAGCAGGAACCTGGTTCCAGGTCACCCTGAGATTCCCTGGCCGTGGCACCCAGAGGCTCAGCCTCATTTCCAGGGAGGTAGGAAGCGGATATAGGGCACCCATTGGCCCATCTGGCACCGCTGCTGGCCCCTGCTGTCCACCAGGCCGAGGGCAGAGGTGAGGGCCAACCAGTGGGCGCCATGCTCCTGAATCCTGGGCAGCTGAACCACCACACATGGGGTCTGCAGGGCAGCTCTCCGGTTTGAACCTCAGGTCTGAGCCAGGGGCCAGCAGGGAGGCTCCTTCAGGAGCTCCCAAGGGGTGGAGCCAGCACCCAGGCCTCTCCCCCAGCTGCATAGCGCCCCAGTGTACAGCTGCACCCCTGCAGCCTCCGCCTCCATCTCCACACACTCTCAGGACACTGTGTCCCCGAAGGGACCTCAGACCCAGGACCCGTCCTGACCCAGAGAAGCTCTTTGCAGCTTGGTTGGCATGGCTCAGGCTGCAGAGGCGGGCGACATGGGCCCCTCTGCCCACCCCACTGTGCGCCCTTCCAGCTACCACCCTGGGGTCTGGTGCTCTGCAGGCCCACGACAGAGAATTGAGCAAACAGCAACCAGGAGGGAGAGGAAGAGAAAAAAGAACTCTCCAGCAGAGAAGCAGGAATAGAAGACAGACTGACTCAGGAACACCCAGACAGGAAGAGCCCCCTTGGATGCTGCTGCACCCGCACCAGGGGGCTGTGTTCTGGCAGCTGCTGCCTCTGACCTCTGCAAAGACACCGCCCATGAGCCAGGGAAGCCCAGGCAGTACACAGTGGACAACACAGGGTCACCTGGGAGTCTCCCCCAGGGCCATGCTGCCCAGAACCCCAGGTACAGAACAGAGAGGTGAGAACCAGCCCAGAGTGGGAATGCCAGCAGGACAGCCGAGGGACAGAAGGGTGGAGGAAGAGAAGGGGAAGGAAGGGAGAGAGGGAGGGAGGAGACAGCACAGCACAGACCTACCTGGGATGGTTTTCGCAGCTTTGCAGCTGGCCTTGGGCGGCGGTGTGGGCAGCAGCGGGGGGCTGGGGAGCTGGCCCGCGCATCTCTCCAAGGGTCTGGGAGGGCTGTCCAGGGAGTCAGACCCGGCTAAGGCTTGAGAGAGCTCGTCAGGGGTGGGCAGGAGGCCGCCGGCGTCTGCTTCCTCCCCGCTGGATGCAGAAGGCAACTTGGCTGGTTCCAAGGCAAACACAGTGGAGAGGCACAGTGAGGGGCAGAGCCCGCGGGGTGCAGCGGGGGCACTGGAGCGGGCCTGGGCTTCCGGTAGGGTCGGGAGAGCCATCGGACAGGAGGCCTGGACACTGTCTCCATCAGGTGCCAGCAGCCGCCCCCTGACAGGCCCCAGGATCAGACAGGTCTGGGCTCAGGCCGCCTCTGTGCTTACTCTGTGGCCTTGGTTAAGTCAGTAAACCTCTCTGTGCCTCGATGTGCTCAGGTGTGACCCTGTGCTAATGACGGGAGCCCCTCACGGCTTGGCCCCAGGTTTAAGTCAGAAACAACAGTGAGACACCAGAGGACACACGGAGACCACACCCTGGCAGCCCGGTTGGCACGGGCTGGGTTTCAGCACCCTCACCCCAGCCTACTGACCTGGTGAGGGGTGGGGTAGCGAGGGGCACCCCCAGGAAGGGTCTGCCCACCTCAGGTCCTCATGCCTCTCCCGTTTTCTCCCCTGCATCCCTCCTGCAACAGGGCCCCACCTGCAGCTTCTCGGGGCTCTGAAGCCTCGGACTGGGGCGGGTTCTCACAGCTCCAACTAAAACCCAAACCCACTCCCCCCCCGAACCCCCAGGAAGAAGGGCAGCCCGGAGACAAGCCTACCCTGGCTTCCACCCTCTTCCCATCCATGGTCCGACCCCTTGCAGGTGCTCTGGGAGGCAGACGCAGGCAGTGCCCTTCTAGGACTCACAGCTCCGGACAAGCCGGGGCCCACCTGCCCTGGGCTCAATTCTCTGCAGTCCCAGTGTGGTAGCCAGAGTGTGTGCCCACACTTCCCCTCTCCTGTCCCTTTCGCCCTGTGCCTTGCTCCAGAATCCAGCTCATGGATGGGTCCTGTGAGCTCCACACCACAACACACCTCAGCAATGCCCACCAGGCGCCACCAAGTACTCCAGACCTCTGCAGACCCCGGCCACCACGTCCAGCCCCACTCTTGCCTGATCCTAGCCCAGGCCATTCTCTGGAGCAGGGTCAGTGAGCTGTGCCCAGCCAGATGGGCAGCGACCTCAGCGTGGGCTGTGTGGGATTTGCTACAGTTATGGGTTTGGTGCAGAAGTACTGGATGCCCGTCTAATGCAGACAGCAAAAGCTGTCTGGCTTCTCACTGATGGGGCTCTTGGACCACCTCTCACCCTCTGGGCTGCTAGACAGAAATGCCACCGACCTGTCCACACAGGACAAGTGGCTGCTGCGGCTGGAGTACTGAGCTTTAATTTTGTATCACTGCATTTAATCTAAAGAGTCCTGTGGCAGAGCAGGTCTGGGCTGCAGGGAGGGACACCTAGCGTGGTGTCGCTGCGTAGCTGCCCAGAGCAGCATGAGGTGGCCAGAGAGACACAGTGGGCCAGATCCAAGCTGGAGCCAGCAGCCTGCAGCTCCTGTGTGAGAGCTCGGGAGCAGCTCTCTTTCCAGAAGCAGAGAGAAGGGTTATCTATCTCCCGCTTGGTCTGGTTTGGGTTGTAGGGTATGGTTAAAGTACACTGCAGTTTAGCCACTCATGTGCTGTGTAGCCTTGAACAAATGACTTCACTTCTCTGGACCCATTTGCTTATTTTAAAAAATGGCATTGGTATAAGTTGATACTGTGCATGTTCTTCTGAGAGTGCTGGACACCACTAGGAAGAGCCAGGGGACTCCCTGGGTGTGGAATGTCACCTGCAAGGGCATTGTGAGGTCTCCTCTAACTTGCCCAAGACCCAGCAGGGGAGACAGGCCCAGATCAGGCACTCAAATGTCACACTTATCTGTGAGTCTGCAGTTCGGTGACATCTGTCACGAGATCAGCTGCAGCCCAGAGGGATTGAGCCCAGATGTCAGCAGCTCCCGTGGGTGCTGAGGTGCAGGATGTGGGAAAAAAATAAAAAGCAAGGACAGCACTGGATGAACAGCTGGCCCTCCCCAAGCTCCAAGAAGCCCTCGCTGTGACCTCAGGTTCCAGCTGTCATTGTGCAGTGATGTCCTCATTATGCAAGGATCTAGGCCCTCACTGAGGGTCAGAAGCCGACAGCACAGTGCTTGGCTCCTAAGACCACATCCCTGACCTTCACTACGAGGTCGAGGTCGGCAGCCCGCCAGAGGGGCCAGGCCAGCACCACAGACGGGGCGCCCTCTGCAGGAAGGCCCTACTATGTGCAGGGAGAGTCTGGGTGGGCACAGGCCAGGCCGCAATGCAAATGGAAAGAGGTTGCACTTCTGGATTTTTGTGCATGCTTTTTAAACATCTTTTAAACATTTTAGGGCTTTCAAACATTTTAAAGAGCGATCTGATGCCGTGCATTTAGTTACGTTGGCTCTTTCAGGAAAGGACCCAGTATGGCCAGGCTTCTAACATGTTAGATCCCAGGCCCGCAGCAGGGACAAGACCTCGGGATAGCCCAACTGAACCACAAGCTGCAAGGGACCCCATGTCCCATGCACTGTGTCACAGGGAGCCCTGCATGTAAATAGGCTGCTCTCCTTGGCTGCACTTAACCCCGAGGATGATGGCAGCCATGAACACATGCTCACAGGTATTTCTGAGAGCCCTCGTGCATCAGGACCGGGCTAAGTGCTTCCCAGGGATCGCCTAATTCAATGTGAGCAGCCTGGAGGGGCCAACATGCGACACCCCCACTTACAGTTGCTAGAACGGGCTCAGGGGTTAAGTGACTTGTTTACAGGAGTGCAGCTTAGTGAGGGGTTCAGTCATCTTTGGTCCCAGGCCAGCCTGGTGTCCGAGGTGCCCGCTGCTCATGAGGCCCCATCTCTGTGCCTTTGGGAGCTCCCTGGCCTGTGTGCTCTCTCCTCACCCAAGGGCTTCTGTCTGGGGCTCTTTCCAGGCTGAATGAGCCAGTGTGTGTTCAGCACTGAGGACAGCGCCCACCGTTCTTAGGAGAGTCCCCAAAGCACTGGGGTAGAGGGGCACTTCCCAAGTCACCAGCAGGGCCAGGATGGCTAATTGAACACGCCACGTGTGTCCAGTCTTTCTTAGAATTAGGCTTGGGCTCCTTAGATGCTGTGGGCATTCCTCTGTACTTGCTGTGCTTTCATTTGCTATACAAAGGAACTCATACCTTTATTACAATCTATTTAGGAAGAAGAAAATCTCTCCCACTGCCCGGAATGCAAAACCAAGACAGCCTGCCCCAGCGATGAGAAGTAAGCACTGTGACGTTACAGTGCTTTCTCGTGCTCAGGTGCAGCCCTGGTGAGGTCATCTCATGGCCCCAGGGGCTCGGGACTCACACGGGAAGCCACAGGTGCACAGCCAGGGGAGGGGTGAGGCTGCGTCCCCCATCCTGCCTGCCTGCTGCCAGCCTCTTCTCTGGGTAACTCCACTGTGCCCCGTCCTCAGGACCCAGCTGCCTCCTGCTGTCCAGTCCCAGCCCTGCCACACTCAGTCACGGGCTGACGAGCCAAAGCCCCTGTCTTTCCTGCTCCTTGGCCATCCAAGGCCACCTGCCCAGCCTGTGGGAACAGCCTCTCTATCACACGCCGCACCCGGTCACTCACACACAGCAAGGACAGGGCTGCCTGGTGGCACCGGATGCTCCCGGTCCCCAGAGCCAACAGTATTTGGTCTCCGGATCCTCCCAGATCGATCTCATCAGCCCTGCTCTCCACCTGTGTGAGAGATGCGCTCTGTGCCTGGCAGACTCCCTCCCCTTGAGCTCACTGGGCAGGTCCAGCTCTTCTTGAGGGTCAGAAGGCAAGAGCAGCCAGGGAACAAGCTCCTCCCCTCCTCGTCTTCCTCCTCCCCTTCCCTTCCTCCTCTTCTTTCCCTCCCCCTCCTCCCCTCCCCCTCCTCCTTTGCTTCTTCCTCCTTCACATTCTCCTGTGCCCCTCCTCCTCCACACAGCTATGGCCTCTGTACAGCAACTCAATTCCAGCACCCCAAGAGTGGCTAAGGCAGAGGGAGCAACCACCTTCCTCCTGGCCCTGCACAGAGAGCCCACAGGGAAGCAAGGGCCCCAGGGTGCTGGGACAGGGCTTCACTGACGCTGGCCAACAGAAACACAACTGCTGTCCCTGCTTAGGGCTTAGGGTCGGCCACCTGGGGCTGACCTGGGGTCAGTAGGGCCCCTCTGGAGCCACAGCTCTTCAGATCCCGAGTTCCCACAGTGTCCCCCAGCTGAGTGATAGTGGCGGGGCACAGGGAGGCAGAGCAGGCGCGGGGCAGCCATGCCAGTGCTGCAGGGAGGCTGCGGACAGACTGTAGCCACAGGAGGGCATCAGTGCTGTGCTGGTCTGGCAGAGAAATGTACCACAGGGCGGACCCCACCCGGCTCTGAGCAGAAGCCCAGGCTTCCCAGCCTGCAGCCTGGCTCTCCAGCCTCCACAGTGCTGGATAGACCAGGGCTTCAGGACCAGCCCCTCACTGTACACGGCGTCCTCATGGCATGGACTTGTAGGAGTCGGAGACAAGCTCCTGCTTTCTGGATTGTTCCCAAGGAGACTTCACAGCCCCAGCCAGTCGGCCACAGCAGGGTGGGAATCACAGACCCACAGGACAGGGGCTCTGGTGGGTTTGCGCTTTTCCGCTCCATCCTTCTCCTCCTTCCTCCCTTCCCCATAGCTTGCAAGAGCCCTGGCCTGTTCCATTAAGGTGGAGACCACCCCATACTACCTCGGCAAGAGCCCCTCAACCCTGCAGACACCATGCCAAGTTCTCCAGGGCTCCGGACAACCCTGCGGGACCCTGGAACTTCTCCTGTGTAACAGAGGGGAAGCGAGTCCAATCTACTGGACAAGAGGACGGGGGAGCCCCATGAGAGTCCACCATGCTGCCGCATTCTCCTGGGCACATGGGCCCCTCCACATCTCCCAGCGGAAGGCCACCTGCCATAGGCCCTCATTGCCAGGAAGCAGAACCCTACCCTGCTGCCTTGGGGACCCCTGGAGCCCTCCCTGGCCCTGTACCCTTGGGGGGCCCTCTTTCCCAGAGGGTCCCCGTGGCTGGGAGGGGCTCGTGGCAGGAAGTCACCCTGAGCACTCAGCTCTCACTTATCAGCTGCACCAGACTTGGGAAGAGACGGAGGGAAAGGCTCTGGCAGAATGGGCAAGGCCGCGAGGGCACCAAGGGTGCTGACTGAGCCCGCGGTGGTGCCTCTCCCACCCAGGCCAGGGCCCACGGGGACAGCACAGCCCACAGGGTGTCCGCCAGTACCTGCATCATCCGAATGGATATCCGAGGATGGTGCCTCATCCGGGGAAGCCTGGATTGTCCCAGCGGCTGAAGGGCTTCCCGGCTGGACATCGTCAGAAGTCAGGGCCTCTTGCTTGGGGGTGGCCGGTTCACTCTGTGTGGACCTCGGGCCCCCGTCAGGGCTGCACACTTTGCTCTCGGCATCTGCGAGGATGTGCTGTTATCAGCAGGGCCTCGCACTCAGGACCCTGTCCCAGGTGCCCCCTCTGGTGGGGCAGCTGGACCCCACCCTCCCCTCCCTCTCCACCTTCTGTGCTCCCAGACGCTGCACACCTAGGCCTCTGGCTTTTGCCACACACCCCCTTTCTCCACGCCTGAGGGAGCCGGGTCGCTGTCTGCAGCCCATCCCCTGCTCAGGGCCCTTTGCAGCTCCTGCAGCCCCTCCTCGATCTCCCAGGCCGCTTTGTCCTGGGATCGCAGAGAGCTGCACACGGACGGGCGTGACTTCCCAAGCGCTCTGTGCGCCCTCCTGCTCCCTCCCATGGATGGGCCAGGTGGCTGCTGCAGGGTGACAGGCACATGGAGCAGGGCCAGGCAGCCCAGACAGGTGGCCACAACACTGACTGCCAGGCGCCCAAGGTGCGGGGCTCATGTGTGAGGTGATGTCATGGTGGCAGCAATAGCACCTCGTCTCTGCCCCGCAGGGGCCCAGCAGTCACTCAGGAAGTGCTGCTTCCAGACCACCCACCGGGCATCCAGCACTGACTAGCCCTGGCAAGGGGGAGGCCACTAAGATGCCACTTGGGTCACTGACACTCTGAGGGCACAGAGATGACCACTGTGGCATCTGAGGCTAACAACAAAGGGGCAGAGCTCAGGGGGTCCCCAGGACCAGCTTTTGCAGAATGGTGACACCAACAGGTGTCACGGACAGGTATAAAGAAGGGCTGTAACAGCCCCTCAGGCCCTGCCTCACCCCGGGTCGAGCCTCCACAGCAAAGACAAGGTGGCTGCTTCCGTCACACAGCTGCAGGGCTACTGGGCAGATGGCGCACAGGGCACCCTGATGAGCCTCTATGTGAACCCTGTGGTCCCTGCTTCACTGTGACAGATATCACAGCGCAGAGTGGTAACATGACCCATGTGTTCCCACAACCTCGGGACAGCTTGTGGGTGCCCACTTGCGCTGCCCTCCCCCGACCCTGCCTCCCTGCCTGCAGTGACAGACTGATCTGTCCACAGGCAGGGTTTCCCTTTGTCCAGCTCAGCACATTCTAGGTGTGTCCCTGTCACTGCCCAGAGTGTGCCCCCTGGAAGACAAGCACACGGCCTCCCTACATGCATCCCACCAGCACGCTTTCTGGGTCCTGGCTCCTTGTGTATAAGATGGGGATGATGCACTGAGTGTGGTGGTGCACACCTGTAATCCCAGCACTCCAGGAGGCTGAGGCAGGAGGACAAGTCCTAGGCAACTTAGTGACTTAGAAAGACCCTATCTCACAATTTTAAAAAGGGGGCACACTTTCCTGAGACCCGGCACACTTTCTGGGTCTTTCCTATGATGCAACTTGGTACTGCTGGGGACCAAGGAAGCTCAACTCTGCCAGGAGTCTGGAGATCTGCACACGGGACCAGCTCATCAGAGAGGGGCATTGCCTGCCTGGGGGCCTCACAGAGGCCTCTTCCCATGAAAGCACAGCTGCAAATGCCCCAGCCTTGGTGGCCACATGCCATTTGTCCATGCTGCTTGTGCAAACCCTGTGTGTTTAAGGAGTGCCCCAGCCTCGAGGCCATAGGCAAACAGGTCCTGGACTGCATGGAAACTGGACTTTGCTGCTAGCCTAGCCCTCGATCAGGCCAAGACCTGAGGCAGCCGGGAACTCAGTGGCTCGGCAGCATTAGGGTCTTGAGGCTGGAAACCAGCTGCAAAGCCTCCTTGTGGTTTGCTCAAATCTGCATGACAGTGTCCACTTCCTGGACCAGGGCAGCACAGAAGGACATCAGAGCTAGCCTACTGCGGCAGTTGGGCAGAACAGCCCTGCCTCGCTGTCCTGAGGTGGGCAGCTCTGCCCGCTGCCTGTGGCGATCCACTCCTAGCCCTAAGGGGCCACTGCTGCTCCCACTAACAAGCACCTGTGCACCAGCATCATCCCAGTAACAGGAGAGCAAGACGGGCAGGCCCAGAGGCAGGATCTGCAAGGATCTGCCCTAACCCGCACCACCTGGGTTTGTGGTTGAGTAGCCTCGTGAGGCTTTTCGAGCTACGCTCCAACCTCCAACCCAGAATCAGCTCAATGAGAAGTTACAGTTCCCAAAATAGCCTTGGTGGCAGGCGGTTGCTAGGAAACACAGGCTGGGGCCGAGGCGGGGTCTCCTGCCCTGTTTTTTCCCTTGTGTGGCCAGCGACCTCCCTGCCAGTCTCTCCACTGTTGGCCTTCTTCTCTGAGGGCTGCAAAGGGGGGACAGCACAGACTGCAGTGCGTCATTATAAAAGAACCACCATGAACATGCACAAATGCACACACGCATGTGTGCACACTGAGTGTGCACAGCATGCGGTATGGGTGCACATGAGGCATGCATCTGTGTGTGCACACATGTACGGCTCCCACACCTGTGCCCGGGGGAAGCAGACACACTCACCATCATTGTGCAGTTTCCCAGGCAGCCATGTGGCTTCTAGGTCACTGAACACGGCACAGGGCAAAGCGCTCTTTTTCAATATGATAGAAAATGAAGTCCTTTAAGTTATTTAAGAAAACGCCAGGTTGATGTTCATGGGGACACGGGAAAGTCATTCAGGGATGCGAACTGTGTCTACAAGGACACCCACAGTCTCCAGTCTTGCCTCAGGTGCTGCACTGGGGACTGGGCCTGCTCTGTTCCTCCGGGTCACAGAGGTCTCAGGAGGGGACAGAGCGGGATGTGGGCAGTAGCAGGCAGGCTCTGTGAGGGAGCTGGCCACAGGGGAGCGCCCACCACCGCAGCGTGGCCTCACTTCTCCAGGACTTGTGGAAGCCATGGTATGTGTGTTAATTGCTTTACTTTTAAGATAAAAGATGTTAAATGTATGAGTCGTGTTTTGTTTTGCTTTTTTTTTTTTTTTTTTTTTCCTAAACTAAAACCTCTGTCTTCAGTATTAACAGCTCTGCGGCTCTGCTGTTCCTCGGCGATAAATATGTAGGTCTGGGTTGTAGTTTGGACTCTCCTCTCTGAAAGCTTTGCCATCCTGCACCCAGCAAGCCCCTGCGGCCCGGGGAGCCTCCCGGCTGCTGCCCACAGGACAGGCACCTGTGCCAAGCCCCGCAGAGCATCAGCCTCACGTCCCATGCCCTCTGTGCTCCCCTGAGCTAGGAAGGGGCAGCTGTGACACCGAGGCCCCCCAATACCAGTCGCTGTCAGAGACAATGCCCGATGAACAGGGCAGGCAGTGCTGACTCCAAGGTGCAGGGGAACCAGGTCCCCCAGATCCTACAGCCAGCTTAGGTCTTAGGGCTGCAGGTTGACTAAAGGCAGTTAACACACAGCAGAGAAACACAGGCCTCCACAGGAGAAGCCAGTCCCGCACAGAGCAAGCCCCGTAGCCCCTTTTCCTCCTGTCTCTGCCCCCCGATGCCCTGGCCTTGCTCATGAACCACAGATTCCTCGGGCCCTTGCCCTGGTGTAGCTTAGGCTCCCACCCTCTTGTACCTGCCTGTGACACCCCAGCCGTTCCTGGGGCAGGGAAGCAGAAGGCAGCCCAGGCCTCGCCTCTCTCCCTGCCCTTTCCCTCAGCCTTGCCCCCCATCACAGGCTCCCTTCACCAGCCCCTTCAGCTCCACCCTTCAACCTCACACCCACTGTTCTGGCAGGAAGCTGGTCCTCACTTCCTGGATCCGACCCTGTAGGAAGCTGGAGTCAGCTGGAAGAGCTTATCAGCTACCCGTGCGGATGCAGCGGCCACCCCCAGAGTGTTTTGTTTTGTTTGTTGTTAAGCTCTCAGCTGCCGCTCAATGCTATAGCACTCACCTAGCACGTGGGGGGTGCTAAGCCCCATCCCAGCATCAAGGACCCTCACGTGTAACAAACTCTGAGGACCAGGCCATGTGCTCTGCTGCCGCTTGGTCTCCTTGTGAGCACACCTCCCAGAACCCAGTCAGCCAAGCTCCCTTGCACGTGCTCAGGCTGCTATGCGACCCTTTGTCATAGCCCCACCCTAACCTTCGCGCAGTTTTGCTCTGGTTTGTGGGTTTGTATAATGCCCGTGCCCCCCAAGGGTGCACATGTTGGGAGAGCTGAATCCCCAGCACTAAGGCAGACCCTGCACACGGGGGCACTTGGGAAGAGTCTGCAGCGTCACCTGAGGAGTGCAGGCTGGGCCCTAGCGACAGAGCCTGCTGCAGGCCACGCCGCTCCTGGTTCCCTGCTGCTCAGCCACAGAAATAGCAATGCCAGGGAGGGGCAGGCATGCCGAGGCCAGAGGCCCCAGGCCAGCCTCACACCTGCCCGTGTACCCAGGGCTAAGGCTGGTGTCTACCTCTACTAATGCTTGGGGAAACCTCGGAGGAAACGTAACGTGTCCTGACTCAGGAAGGCCACCGGAACCTCGGGCATCTGCACACAAAGTTACACTGCACGGGACCCGGCCGCTCATCACGTGAAGCCCGAGGCTGCTCTTGCCCTGGGGCTACAGCCGTGAGCAGCTTGACAGCCTGCACGCCTGGCCAGGGCTTTTTCTTCCAAACTCAGGCAGAAGTTTAAGCCCCAAGGTCGGGTTAGTAGTTTTATGGGGGTGGGAGTGTAATGTGACCATGGGGTTCAGGGCGGGGAATTAGAGGGTGGCTAGGACTAGGATGGAGCCCCAGGATGGAAGAGAAACAGAGCACAAGAACAGACAGATGCAGCGCCCTGGGCAGGCTCACTCCCTGCCTCTCCAGCCGCGTCACAGCCTGGGGACTCCTCTGGCAGGAAGGCCATCGCCAGGACAGGCTGATCACAGTGCCATGCCCTTGAACCTCCAAATGGGTGAGCTCGGCGAACCCCTTTCCTTCGAGTGTCAGCCTACGGCAGATACTGCTTTACGGCAGTGAAAGGTGATCAATGCAGAGCCCCCCAAAGCCTGACTGCCTGCCATCAGGCCTCGAAGCCCAGGCCAGCCGGTCTGCTTCCTAAAGCAGGGCTTAAGCCAGCAAGCACACGGAGGCTGGAAAGGAAGGTCCACCACGACGGGTGCCACTGCTGCTGCCGCCCGCCCAGCCTGATGCTGGCCCCTGGGCCTCTGTTCTGATGGCGCCCAACAACATTATCTTACAAAAAGAGTTGAAAACAGACAAACCGCACTCCTGGCAGTTTTCCTCTTCCATTAAAACTCTCAGCTCGTTCATCTTTGACAGGAATTGAATCTACATCTTTCCTCCTCCCTATTCCTCAAAAATAACACTTTTTAGGTAGCTTTAGCCTCCCTTTCCTGCTCCCTGAGACTGAAGATGAAGCTTGTTGTAGCATAATCAAAACAACAGGGTTTGGAACTCTTGGGTTTCAGTGAAATTAAAATAATCCAGATTTCTAGTTCGGCAGTGACCTTCCACCTCACCTGAGTGAGAGCAGGTCACACACCCGGACACCACAGGGCCTGAGGCCAAGCCTGCCTTCTCGTGGACACCTGCCTCGTGGTGTTAAAGAGCTTCCCACGGAGGTTTCTCTCCGCTTGGAGGGAAGGGAGAGAAACGAGGGCAGAGGCTTCGGCCCATGGCTGGGTTTATGAGCGGCAGGCCTGGGCGTTCGAAATCAACTCCAGAGGCTTCTAAGGGCCAGTGGGGTTTTACGCAACTCCCTACCCGAGGTTTAAGACCTCACAGAACTAGCAATGGGGAGCTTCGGAGTCAGGGCCCAACTCCAGTGCCCTGCAATGACGGAATCCGTAACAGAATCTGGGAGATGTAGGGACGGATGCTGTCCAGTGAATGGTGCCCATGGCAGGAACCAGCCACAGGCTGATGAAGAGGGAAGACTTGCTGCCACAGACGGGACCTGGTGTGGCTCCTGCCACTCCCAGTCCCCACATCCCTGCCTGTAAACTGCACCCCAAAGACACGGTGCACAGCCCGGGCTGTCACAGATGCAGCCACATGGGATCCTGGGAATCTTCTGATGGCAGAAGTCAAAATAATGTCCCCAAATCACAGGCTAAAATGCCAGTGTGGAGAAACTGAAGACTCAAAGGGGCACCACTGCTGCCACCTGGTGGGAAAGCAGGGAGCACAGGCTGCCATCCTGGCAGGAAAGAGCAGCGCTAGGTGCCCACAAGGGGGCGCCCTGATCCTCGCTGACGGACTGTGCTACTCCAGCTCCAGACCAGGGCTGGGCATTCATTTCCCTGGCCTAGGAGGCTGTGAGAGTCCAGTCCCACACCTGGCCACAGGACGCCTCTGGTCTGCATCCCGACCTCTGATCGGCGCCCCGGGATCTGTGTGCCATTCAGCTGGCCATGGCCAGCACATGCCCTTGGTACCCGGAGTGGCCCCACTTACCCTGCTCCATCATCTCCAGCAGCCCCTGCTTGATGAGCTCCTCCCGGCCCTGCCTGCTGGCCATCTTCTTCTCCAGCGCTGTGGACAACAACACTCGGGTGAGTCTGGGCTGCACCCCCGGACTGGGGTGGGGCAGGACTGCCTGTGCACTGCTGGCCGGGCAGTTCCAAGCTGCCCCACTCAGCAGTCTGCGAGGCCACAAGTGTTACAGTGGCCAAAGCTAAGTAGATTCATGGGTGTCTAAAGCGATGGCTATGTGATTCACTCTGCAGGGGACCCAGGAGTACAGCGGCCCCTCCAAGCCACTTCTGTGACCCCTTCCCGCCCTGCCCTGACGACTGTGGCCCAGTGCCCAGGGACACCTTGCTGCAGCTGTGGGAGCCGCTGCTGACTGCCTCCCCACCACCCGCATCTCCCCTCCCCGAGTTCTGTGCCTCTCTGCCCCAGAGGTCTGAGCACTCTCCAGTCACTGCTGGACCTCGATGCAGCCCCAGCTGCCCGAATCCTGCAATCTCATCTTCAGAAAAGCCCTTCCTGCAGCTCCCTCCCCCGGCTGCATCTGCCTGGCTCCTAGTCCCCTTCTTCCCCAGTTCACTGTGCACAGGTGAACCCCAGCTTCCAAATGCACAGCTGCTGAAGCCTGCTCTTAGGGCAGCACCCCAAAGCCACCTGCTCTCCCCAGATGTTCCCGGACACACCCGGCCACCCCTGTCTGAGCAAGAGACCAGTGGAGGAGGTGGCTGTCTCCAGGGGAAGGGGAATCCGTCCTTTATTCAGAGGTGTCTGCCCAGCACGCACTGCACGGCATGTGCTGAGGTGGATGCTGGGGGAGCCTCTGGGGCAGGGCCAGGGCCCGGCCCCCTTCATGCCTGGCTTGCCAGAGGCACCTGGGAGTTCCTGAACAGCGAGACTTAATTGGTTTTCATTCTTGGCAGAGAGAGTTTGTCAATAGACTTCTTGAGTGGTTAAGAAACTTCATGAAGTGTATACCAAGGTGTGAAGCAAACCCAGGGCTGTCGGAGCCACCAGCCCCACTCTGCAGGTGCCATGGCTTTGTCTCTGCCATCCGCAAGGCCCTGGAGACTGTGCCTTTTCAGAGCTTCAAGGAAAGGGGACCCTGGGGCCCCCGGAAGCAGCAGCCTGAGACAGGCACTTTCCAGCCTGTCCCTGAGGCCCAGGACTAATTCCACAGGACCAGTGCGCTCGCTAATTGCTTTCAGCCACAGCTGACAAACAAAGGACCCAGTGGGGAGGGAGGCCCTGGGGCCCAGAGCCTCAGCTCCTGCAGGATTTGCTCCTTGGAGTGCTCAGCCTTCGCAGATCCCAGCGCCACGAGCAGAGCCCCTAGGTCACCGGGGCTTAGACCTAGGTGAGTTCCTCCCATCTCAGCTGTTGCCCTGCCCCCCAGGGAGGCAGGGCCACGTGAGGTGGCCATCCCCACAGCAAGGTGCCCACGTGCCAGAGGCCTCCAGCATCTTCTGGCCCAACACCTGCTGTCATGGCCCCTTGCACCTTCTGGTGTCCATCTGGCACATGGCGGGGTCTCAGGGCCGCACTGCCCGCGGTGGATTCCGAGGAGGCGGGGGCAATGGCACAGAGCTGGGATTGGCAGGCTATAAAGGGCCTGAGTGAGCGTGCGCCCTTCTGGTCCTTGGGAGGGAGGCCCGGGACACGTGAACCCCGGCAGAGCTGGGCCCCGGGCAGAAGGACCCCGTGCAGGGCACTGAGCCCAGGGCCACCGGCCACTCCTCTTTCTGGTCCCCGATGTGAGCCTTGGTGTAGGTTGTGGTGGAGACGTGGGCAGCCAGGCCAGGTGGCCAGAGGAGGGAGGTGCCGGGCACAGCTGGGCAGCTCGGCCCTCAGAGACCTCAGAGCAGTCTGCCCACCCGGCAGCAGTGCCCACCGGGCCCGGTGCCCCCACCCTTCCCCTGATGGGCACTCACCTGACGTTGTCTGCTTCAGCTTCTCGGTTTTCTTTTTCCTCCATTTCCAGGGCTTGAAGATCCTGCCCAGCGTGGCCAGCTTGCTGTTCCTCCTCACGGGGGGAGTTCGGATCCCTGAGACCAGATACTCGGAGCGCACTGCGGGGGTTCGGTCCATCTCATCTGCAGGACGAGAGCCAAGGGAGGGTCACAGGTGACCACCAAGTCACCTGGTTTCCAGGGCCTGGGGCCTAGGAGGGTCCTCAGAGTAGGGGACGCTCCAGGTACACACAAACGTGCAGTCCCCACTTGGGCAGTGCTGCTGTGGAGACCTCCCTCTGCGGCCTCTCGCCACCCACCCATAGGCAGCCTCACCCAGCTCTGCCTCCCCCACTGGGATTTAAGGATTTTCTAATGTCACAGCCCCTACCCCAGGATCTTTGCTCATGCAGAGCCTACATCTAATCTACTCTTCTTTCCAGATTTTCTGTCTCATAAAACTACTTAGCTAACTGTCACCTCCTCCAGGAAGGCCTTACCTGGCCCAGAAGAAGCCAGGCTTTTGCAGGCCATTTGATGGCCACTGTGGGCCCTGCCCAGCTCTCCAAAGACAGAGAGCAGGCCTGGCACCACTGCTGACCCCCGCGTGGAGCCTGCCCTCTGAGCCAGGCAGTTGGCCCATGAGTGGACACAGGGGAGAGGCTGCCTCTGGGCGCCTCAGTGCTGGAGAAGCAGGCCACGCTTGTGGAGTTGGGGATACGCCCAGCTGGTGGCCAGGAGAAACCATGGTGACCAGTGTGTCCCTCAGTAGAGGACAGGCTTGGGAGTCACCCTTCCTGCCTGCCGCCAACCGATGCAGATGTACAGATGACAAAGCCAGGGCAGGAGAGGCCTGCTGCAGGGTCACAGCCATGCATGTGCAAGGGAAGGGGCGTGTGACGGTGTGTGGGCGGGAGGGCCTGTGGTGGAAGCCTCTCCCGTCTTCCCCCAAACATGGGGGTGAAGGCTGGGAAGGCGGGGAGATGGGCCCTTCCCATAGGCTACTTTACAGCAGGTGACACGGCTGACTCTGTAGGACATTCAGTTAGAGCACAAAACAAAATTCAGCAGAGTGGGGAAGTCTCAGGACTGTGACAGGGACCAGCACTGCCTCTGTCTGCTGCCCGGAGCCCGGCCAGCACAGGCTGCCCCTGGGGAAGAGGCGCTGCCCCCTCCTGCAGCATCGAGGGTCAGACACAGCTTCTGGGGTTGGAGGTGGGAGGAGCTGGGCAGCTCCCCACTCCCATCTCCCATGTTCGCACAGGAGCATCCAGGGGTTTAGTGCACCTCACTGCCTCCCCGAGAAGGGGCCATGGCCTCTGGTCCCTAACAGGACCCTGGGAGCTGGAGGAGCAGAGCAGCTCAGGAGGAGGCCCCTGGAGTCCCAGGGCAGGGACCTCAGCCTGAGGAGGCTGCTTCTCATTTCCCTGCCCGAGCTGCCCCTGGGCCACCACCAGCCATGCAAGTCCACAGCAAGGCCTGTCCTGAGAACAACCGCATGTGACAGCACCCAGGTGTCCGTGGGCCCGGCCTCTGTGCCCAGCCAGCAGCTGCTGAGAGCACCAGGAGAGGTGACCGCCAGAGGGCTGCCCCCCAAGGGCCACTCTGCCTCCCTGCACCTCAGTCTCCTCATCCATGGGCCAGAAGTTGGAGCCACCCTGATAGGACAGCAGCAGAGACCCACGGTGACAGGAGGTGGCTATAAAGCCCGGAGACAGAGGTCGGCAGCACAGCTGAGATGCACTGATAGGGAACCACGTCCAGACCTCAGGGCCGCTTGGACAGGCAAACAGGTGGGCATGGGGAGCTTTCAGGAAAACTGTCATCGTGATGCTTATGTCACAGCAGTAACACAGCACACTACACAGAGAGCGCAGCTCATGGCTGTGCGTTATGTTATGCTTCCCTCATGGTAGAGCAGTGAGCTATGGTTCGTGTCCATCCCACAGGTGAGCAAATTGAGGTGCCACAGCTGCTTTTGTCAGCTGCAGATCTGTGGCAGCTGTGACCCCCTGAGCTGTGTCTAAGGAGACTGTCAGGGTGGGGGCCACACCAAGACGGCGGCACACAGCAGCACCACACTGTACCACTGGTACGTGTGTTAGCTATCCAGGGCTCACGTCTTCCCCTGGCTGGGGTGGTGGCACTGGGGAAGCCGTCCTGCTTGGCACAGGCTCTGCCATCCACTGCAGACGCTGTTCGCCTTCTGGGCAACTTCGCATCCCAGTGACACAGGCATCCCCACGCTGACAGCAGCACAACTCACAAGAGAGAAACCTCTGCAGCCACCGCACAAGAAAATGTGCTGCTTACAACAGAGTACTACTCAGCCATGAAGAAGGACGGCCGTGGGTCACTGAGGGCAGGGCCACCTGGAGGCCATACTGTTAGGAGAAATAAATGACCAAGCTGAAGTATCACACAGTTCCTCTTATACGAGAAGACGAAGGTTTAAATAATTTAAAGAACGAAATAAAGAATCAACACTAGGAAGCAGAGCTAGACCTTTGGCAGATGGGGACGGATGGGACCTAGAGATGGAGGAGGGGAGGGGAGGGGAGAGGAACTACACTGTGCTGCGTTGCTGTGCCTCTGTGCACTGCGAACGTGGGAATGAAAATGTTAACAGTAAAGAAACCACAGCGTTGCCGTCCCGCACCGCATCCTCCAGGCGGGCCCAGCGGCTGGCACCTAGGCCAGAGATCCCGCTTGCTGTCCCCGCCCTGGGCTCTGCTGTGTGTGCAGGGTGCAGACGGGGCTCTCTCCTCCCAGAACTGGCTCTCTGCGTCCCTTTCCTCCTCTCCCCTCCCCTCCCCTCCTCTCCTGTCCCACCCACGGGCACCAGATGGGAGTGGAACTGCCAGTCCAGGCGACCGCAGGAAGCCAGCTCTCCTGGAAACCCTGGTGCGGCAGGATGAAGCTGAGTGGGGTCCCCACGCCCCCAGGCCTGTGCGAGGATGAGGGTCACGGCTGAGCCTGGGGGATGGCAGGGCGCAGGGGATGTCCCCCTGCTCTCTCTGCCCCTTGCTCCAGTGTGAGGCTCCATGGCCGTCACTGGAAAGACACCCTGAGCCGCCTAGGCAGGGGGAGGGTGAGGGTGAGGGTGAGGAACCCCGAGCAGGGGCTCCAAGCAGGGCTACAGCAGCAGGCGCTGGCAGGTCCCCACCAGAGACCCCAGAGGGGTCCAGAGGGTGTGTGCATGGCCCGAGCTTTCCAGCAGCCCGGGTGAAAAGGTGCAGCACACAGAATAAACTGCACAGCAGAGTCCAAGCCTGGTTGCTTAGTGTGGGCTTTGGTGGTGGTCACAGCTGTATCCCCAGAGACCAGGGCAGCAAGGCTCTGAGCTGTGCCCCCTGCAGCAGATCAGAGGCTTGGGAGAGTGGAGCTCATGGGAGATGACCAAGCTAACGGGCTCTGGGGAGGCACTGTACACAGGCTGCTGGGAGGTGCTGCCGTGAGAGGCAGACAGGGCCAAGACTCTCCATTCAGAGCCCAGCATGGAGCCGCTGGAGTGACTTCAGCCCAAAAGCCCCAACTTATCCAGGGGCCAGACACCGCACGGGTCTGTTCCCCCGCCTGGACGTCTCTGCCTGAGTGGGGGTGTCACCCAGGAAGCCATGATGGATGCAGGGGCAGAGGACCCAAGTCTGCACACTCCGAGCTCAGCTCCCAGCCCCAGACTGGGCTCCCTCTCCTCTCCCTGCCCCAGGGCCAGACAGCCGAGCCTCCTTGGGTTACGGGGGGGGGGGGGGGTTACAGTCGGTGCCGCCAGGCGAGGGAGTGGCTCTTGGGCAACACGGGCAGCAACTGGCATCTGCAACGCTGGCCTGCTCCAGGGAACAGGGAGCTGAGGAGCAGGGACGCAGTTCCCCTGGGCGAGCGTGGGGGTGAGCAGGGCCTGCTGTGTGAGTGAGTGGTCCCTGTGTCACAGAGGGAAGGGACATCCTGGCCGCTCCTCCCAGGTCTCTCTCACCATGGCGCTGCTCCCTGGAGCTGCCAGGATGCTCCTTCCCACTGAGGCTGCAGCGGGAGATTCCGGGAGGTGCAAGTGAATTAGCAGGTCCCCGTTAGCAGGTCCCCCCACCAGGAACAGTGGTGCTAAGTGCTGGGCACTCCTGCCACCTCCAGAGGCATTAGCAGCTCATTACTGAAACACTCTGCTATGTGGGCAGCAGTTGAGGAGAGGCCACAGCTCCCTGCAAGTCTTCCAAGGCTCCCAGCAACGGGTGCGCTGACCCTGGACACCTGCAGCCATCTCTGGATGACCCCGACTGCCCCCAGCACCCTAAGACACAAGATGACCCATCCACGGACCCTCTAGACTGAAAAGTTGGGCACAGTTCTGGCTGATGCCACACTGAGGGCCCAGGCTCATTTCCGTGCCTGGGGCAGGGCAGTCCTGGGGTCATAGCATTTCCTTTCATCTGAGCTCTGATCAGCCTCAGTTGTCGTTCCAGGTCCGTCCTCTCCTCAGCTGGCCTCTGCCTTTGCTGACTGACATCACTCCGTGAGAACAGGCACTGGACCTTTCTTAGCCCTAAGCCTGTGTCACCCCCGCTGGGCCCCGAGACCCAAATGTTCAAATACACATCTGTGTGCCCAAGGATCTGGGTGCAGGACTACACACGCTGGCACCCACCTCAGCTCCCACTGCAGGACTCTAGTGCCTGCCTTTAGTGACCTGGGCACACCAGCCCCCTCACTGTCTACCCAGTAAGCTCTGCCAGCCTGAGAAGACCCGGCCCCGAAACCCAAGGGAAGGAGAGCCCAGGACGCAGTGCCGTGGCCCAGTGGTGGTCTCTTAGGGACCCTGCCGCCGGTGATGCTGGCCTGTGATTGTATTTCTTGGCTTCTTTGACTCACTGGACATCCCTCTTCCCAGGGTGCACCGTGAACCAGGACTGCACTGAGCTCAGGAAACCAGCAGACACCTGCGAACTCAGTCTCTCCGTGCAAAGCTCACACCTTCTCGGAGGAGAAAAACCGAACCAAGCAGCCACGAGCTCGGACGGTATGAGCTGTGGGAGAGGAACGCTGGGGCGCGGCGCGGAGCAGAAGGCTTCTGAGGTTTCCTGCTTGGTTTTGGTTTTGTTACCAGCAATGTTTGCGGTACACAGTGATCACAGGATCGGTGGGGAGCTGAGGCGCACACGGCGCCTCTGGATTTTTTTGTTCCCTTCCCGCTCTTTCCTCTGACTCCTTCCAACCCTTGCGCCCGCCCATCTGCAAACTCTATTTCCGTTTTCCCACTTCAGTTCTCCTTTTCCATCCTTCCCCTGCCCTTCCTCGCTCTGTTGTTCCCTTTCTCTCTGAAAAGGATTTCCCTGGTGCCTATTACCTATCTTTCATTATTCTCTTTATTTATAATTTGTTTCTCATTTAAAAGAAGCTGTGCAGTTTTTAAGGTTGTGCGTCTGACTTACGTCACTTAATATCATGGTCTTGTGGGTCACTGTGAGGTGATAACTTTAACTCTGCACAGACACCTAGACGGGAATGGCTGGCTCAAACGGGATTGTTAGTGTTAGTTTAGTGTTGGTTTAGTTTTCGGAGCAGTCTCCGTGCTGATCTCTACAGGGCTTGTCCTCGTCTGGGTCCCCACCAGCAGTGTAGAAGGCTCCTTTTCCCCACAGCCTGCCCGCATCTGTTACTCCTTGATTTCTCCAGGAAGGCCGTTCTGCCTGGAGTGAGACAGCGGCTTCCTGCTGTAATGTGCATTGCTCTGATGGCCAGCGATTCCACTTCCTTGTTGAGTCCTCCGCTGGCCCCGCCCCCAAATCCATCTGCCAGTATCCACTGACATTGTCTTGGAATAAAGGCCAACCCTGGGCCTGGGGCCTCCTGCCCTGGGACTTGCTGGCCACAGAGTAAAGTGAGGTGCACAAAAGGAGCAGATGCCAAGGCGGCTCGGCCTCAGGGGCGGCAGCTCTTCCTGCCTGGACGGCGTGCGCAGAGGTGGGGTGGTAGCTGAGCGGGCACTCGCATCTGAGTGAGCATTGAATGAAAGGTGAACTCACCACAGCGTGGCACGGCACAGCCTTGGGGGGGGGGGTGAAGAAGGCTGGGAGGCTCGAAGCCCAGGAAATTTTCTGTGTGTAGACTTGGGCTCCACCCAGACAAGCCACCTCCCACTGTGCCCGTGAACGATGACCACACACACACACACACACACACACACACACACGCACGCACAAACATCAGCCATCGTCATCAGCACTGGGGCGATACCAAAGCTTCATTGACCGCATACTGATAAGTGACAATCCAGCTGGGGAGCCCTTAGCGCTCCCAATTTCTTAATGTGGGTCTGTGTACCCAAACCTGAAAGCCTGTAAGTTAGGGTTCACAGTGACAGAGTAACAGAGGCAAGGCTGAGCTTGGGAGGTGGGCGGGGCCTGGTGGAGAAGGACATGTGTCATGGGGGCAGGAGGACACTGCTGAGGACTCGGCTCAGCGTCAGCCTCATGATACAACCACGGAGAATGCATCTTGCTGGAGACAGCAGGCCCCAGGGGAGCAGAGCCAAAGGCCCAGGCCGCAGGGGATGTCACCCTCACGGGAGAGCCTATGAAGCAGGACTTCTGTCATGGTGGTCCTCCGTGGCAGCAGCACCTGTGAACACCTGCACTGTGACAGGCAGAGTCCTCGGCCTGGGGGTGAATTCGCTCCTCCCTAGCAGGACCCTGGGAGGCGGGATATTTTTATCACTCATCAACAGATGAAGGAGAAGACATGGCAAAAAGTGAGAGGAGTCTCCAGGTCACAAGCGGTAAGGGACCGAGTGGGATCAAAGCGACAGAAGTCGGGCCACCAGCGTCAGACAAGATGCTGCTGTCAGAGAGGAGCACGGAGGAGGAGAGGGCTGGAGAGGCCAAACCATGACAGCAGCCGCTAACAAATCCTGGGACTCGACCAGGGGCAAAGGCCTGGCCCCTGGGGCCAGCTGGCTCCACAGCCACCTCAAGATAAAGGCTGATGCTTTAATAGAACAACCTCCAGCATGGCCCGAACCTCCAAAACCAAATTTTAAAAATGGCTTTCAGACTTCCCTCATGTAAGACTCATGGAAAATTCTCAAACCAGCAGGGCATGACATTTTCGGGGATGCTGATCCTGGGGACAGAAAGGGCCACCCTGCCCACCGCCTGGGATGGGATGCGATTGTCAGGCTGCACGGGTCCCTCTTCTGGGGCTCAGGAAGGGATCAGCTGCTGCTGTGGGCAGGGAGCTGGGGCAGGGAGAGCCAGGGACAGGCGCACACACCTGGGGGTGCTTACTGCTCAGTCCTCCTCCTGCCCCCAGCCTCCCTGGGTTTTCCTCACAGCTCTGCAACCTGGCCAGTCAGCACCTGCGGCTGCAGCACAGCACGTGGGCGGGAAACAAGGCTGTGTTTCAGGAGGGAGGGACAGCGCCCTCTCCAGGATCCAGGACTCTCCCGCTCAGCACCTGTCCCAGGGCCTAGAGCGCAGGCTGCGTGAACGGAGGAGCCAATGGATAAAGAAGGAATGCAAGACAACAGCCTGGGCCACAAGGACCTAAGCAGATGGAAAGTAGGCCGCTGGTTACAGGCCCTGCGGCCCTCGACGTGGGGAACCGCAGTTCCCACGCAGCTCCCAGGCCTCATTCGGACCCACGGACACCTCCACTGTCCTCACCATCCCAACCCCGGCTGGCGAGCAGAGCCGCCAGGCACAGGGAGAAGGGACAGGGACAGAGCTTCACAGGGAACAGGCCAGCACAGTGAGCACTTACACTCGGATCTCAGCTCTGCGTGCCCAGGCGAGGTCACAGTGCGGGGACTCCAGACTACGCTGTCAGTCCCATCTTACATCTGGGAAGGGAGGGTCCCAGCAGGTAAGCAGTGAAGTTCAAGGCCCCAGAGCCAGCCAGCGGCGGGCAGGCATTGCGGGCCAGGCTGTGAGCAGGTGAAGGCTCTGAGAAGTCCTGCAGTAAACAGGCCGAGCTGGGGTTACGAGGCTTTTGCTAGACTGAGAGATCAGACAGTCACCCCATCAACCTAGACAGCGAGACCCTGTGAGAACTGCCAGATGGGGTTTGAGTTAGAGGCCTCGGAGGAGGCAGCTCCAGTGTGTTCTCACTAAGTGGTGGTAACTGGTATTTTAGGGACATGAAAGTCTGTCCCCCTGTATCTGATTAATAGGAGTCTCTAAGATCTTACATTGGGCCCCAACATTTCCCGAGTCACAGAGCCCCCTGCAGCTGCCCGAGCCCCCACCCAGCACTGAGGCTGAAATGAAGACAGACAGACAGACAGACAGACAGGCATCACCGATGCCCCCGACACCAGCGGAAAACCAAGACGCTCCTCAAGCAGCCTTTTTTTTGCCCATGTGTTTCGTGGAAAAAAACAGCACGTCTGACGAGAAAGCCCATCTGTTTCGTATCAACCCATAATTTTGCCAATGGTCGCTGGTGCCTGGCAGGCAGATGGCCGGTTCTCCAAGTAAGAGTCAGCTCTGCTGTGTAAATCAAGTGGGTCTGGACGAGCCCTGGGGAGTCCGGAGGCCGGGTGGGGTCGGAAGGAGGAAGGAGCGGAGATCGGGCTCTCTCCTTACCAGCATCCTGCTGGTTATTTGGTTTGGGAGGACGCTTCTGTCTCTGCTGAAAGCAGATTCCTATAAAATTCTCCTCTGGACAGCCACCTTTGTTTTTGCAAGGGCTACAAACTCCTTTTAGAGGTGTTTTTCTAAAATTCATGTTTTGCAGAGGGGAGGAAAAAAACGATCATTTCAGAGGAAGCATTTAACATGAACTAACTCACCGGGACCCTTTTGCATTGTTCCAGCCCTGACTTTCTCAAACCAAAGCGCAAGGGAAGCTTCTTAACAATGCACAAGGACACGCAAACAGGAAGTGAAGAGCAGTCTGCTCCAGAGGAGGGAAATGATTTCCGCACTGGGAAGACCTTGAGCCAAAGGATTTCTGTTTTGAACATGTGTCCTGCATTCGCTCTGCATCTGTCGGGGATCAGCTAACATCTGTGTGGGACAGATGGAAAAAAAGATTCGGAGGCTCTGCCGGTCACGTGGTCTCCACTGCAACCGTGCAGCTTAGCATCTGGAAGAGCACAGAGCCGGGGATCGGCACAGCGGGCGTGAGCGCGTGTCAATAAAGTTTTATTGACAAAACCCAGACCTCAGCTGTTTAGTCCATGGGTTTGACCACCCTTGGCCTAAGCAATCCCTTGCGAAATGTTTTCAGTGGCAAAGTATGACTGGGTACTCCCAAGAGGGTTAGGTTTCGGGTCCTGATCCTCTATCTTTGCTTCCATTTCTAAGCCCTGGGCTCCATTTCCCCCACACAACTCTGCAGCCTCCCCTCACCAGGCCCTCCCCTTTGCCCCTGAGCAAACACCCTGCATCCAATGTCAGCTTAACAGCATAGTGACTTTTAGGTCAGAGCCCCATCCCTGATCCAAGCTTCTGGCCTCCACTTTCTTCAGCTTATGTAATACCACTGCCCCTCACCCCACGTCCCCCTATATGTATCTCTTCTCTGCCTTTCGTTCACTGATCCCCCCACCACACACACACACACACACACACACACACACACATGGGGCTGCCACCCATGCCTCCTCCAGAGGTACCCCCTTTTCCCTGACGAACTCCTATTCACCCCTCATGGCCCCACCCTCCGTATTTTCCCACCATGGTCTTCAGCATAACTTAGTTCTTTTGTGCTTATTATTTTCATATCTGTTACTTCACCATAAGAATGGAGACCAACTGTGCCCTCAGAGCTGCCTCTGGGAGCCCTTGACAGAGCCTGGGGGCCCAGGGAGGGCTTGATAAGCATGTGAGCACCAAAGGGAGGTGAGTAGAGAGTCTCCTATGCTCAGCTTCAAGTCCCTGCCCCGGGGACCAGTCCAGGCTCATCTGAAATGTCAGAACCCACCAGAACAGATCATGTCCTAAGCAATGACTGAGTTTGCTGTTTGACGACTTTTGAGAATTTGGGGCCACACAACACACTGTTCAAAGACAGCTTCTGCCCTCGAGCAGAGGGTGGCATGTTTCAATGCCTGGAGGCACCTGTGCTGGCGTCGCACCCTGCTCATGCCACCTTATTCCTTGGCCCGTACAGTGCCCTGCCTACAGTCCCCTACCTGACTCTGCTGAAACCCTTCCAGTGGCAAACCTCCAGGGAGTCCTCGGGTGTCCTCACAGTCCGTGGCTTTCCCCCATCTCCTGGAGCCTCTGCAGCTTCCTGAAGCTCATCCCCACCTCCAGACTCAGATTGGCAGCCCTGAAGGGTGCTCCACCCTGTCACTCCGCCACTCCTCACCCGAGTGCAGTGAGACACCGCACCACCCCCCACAGCATGTTTGTCTCCCTGACTTGGGGCTGTCTCTCCCTCTGGAGAGACCTCCTCCAGCCCGGGGACCTGACGCAGGCTTTGGAAGGCCCCAGCAGAGGAACTCATGAACAGAAGAAGCTTTCGGAGGTGGCTCTGAGGTCAGAAACAGGATAGGGCTCGGGATGGGATTTCTGGAAAGTGACGGCATCCGAGGTCTCTTGAAAACCCAGTAGGAGTTAAGCAAGCTCTAAAAATAGTGATAAAGGTAACATTCCTGGAGTGGACGTGCCACCGTTCATTAATCCACTCACCTGTCGACAGCCATCTGTGTCGCTGGCACATACAAGCTGTGACCGGGAACAGTGTTGCTACGGACATTCAGGTACAGGTTTCCTTTTAATATGTGATATATATATATATATATATACACCTGGGACATATGAATTATGACTAAAAAATACAGTGAATGCTTTAAAAACTTCTAAAAATTATTATAGTAAAGAAACGTGGTCACTAATCCCCTGCAAAGTCCTCCCCTGCTTGGGACACACTTCCCCATCGCCCTTGCCAAAGCCCAAGCCGTCCTGGGCGTCCCCTTCCCTCTCCTCCTCCGCGTCCTTGAGGCTGCCTCAGGACGAAACCTTTACCTTTGGTGGTCGTTTAGACTTTGGGCAAAGCCAGAGGCGGTTCGGCGCCAGGGCTGGTAGACGGGCGTAAGGGACAGAACACACCTCGGTATTTTTATCCGTCTGCCTTCCTGCCGGATGGCACTTGGGATCCACATTTATCCTATTTTTTTTTTTATCATTTCTCATAAAGACACTCAGAAAAGAAGACACCCAAAACTGCCTCAGAAAACAGCAAGAATGGTGGGATAAATGTGTTCACACCGAGGAGTATCTTTAGAGGGATGTGTGGCAATGGGGTGGTTTTGTACATTTAAGTATCCACCATATATACTGGTCACACCACACACAAAATTGCCATACTGAACTTGCTGAGGAGCTGGTGAACTCTGTCCCACCGTGGCTGCACTGTTTTCTGCACACGGCGAGAACCCAGTACTGACACATGCTCAGCGTGTGTCACAGGAACCTGGAAGAGTCACAAAAGACCACACATTGCAGGAATCCATTTCTATGAAATGTCCAGAACAGGCAAATCCATGCAAAAAGAAAGCAGATCGGGCTGCCAGGCTCGGGAGAGGAGGAGGAGGAGGAGGAGGAGGAGAAGGAGGAGGAGGAGGAGGAGGAGGAGGAGGAGGCTGTGGGATCCCTTGGGAATGCTCTGAACAGACACAGGTCATTGCTACAGGGTCACGTGAGTGGACAGAGGGCCACCCCACTGCGAGAGCCACTCGTGCATCAGGGCCAGCTGCTGTGCCCACTCCTCCTCTTGCATGACTGCACCCCGCCTGCAACAAGTGCCCTATTCACGTGAGAAAATCGAGTTCCACAGAGAGAAGCCCACGGTCACCCAGCATCCAGGTGGCCCGGCAAGGGCTCAGACCCAGGTACAGCTAATTCCTAGATTCAGATCTGTCTCCCCATCACTCTTCTGCCATGGGGTGGAAGATCTCTGAGGGGCAAAACTGTACCCTTGATGACCTTGCAGTCTGCAAGTCCCCTCTGAGCTGCAGCCCAGGGGCGCTGACCACAGCCCTGACAAACACAAGGGCATTAGACGGAAGTACAACCAGAAGCCAGAAGAGTCCATGTGTCCTTCAGCTGAGGAAAGGACAGATAAAATGTAGGGTGTCCACGCCATGGACATTACTCAGCCACCAGAGTGAGTGGGGCACAGATACCTGCTGGGCACGGATCCACCTTATGGTGTGTTTATGAGAGAAGCCACGGATTGTATGAGATGTCCCAGAAACAGAAGCTAGAGGGTGACGGGAGAAGCTGGCAGCAGGGGACCCCAAACTTTCCTTTTGGGGATGAAATCTTCTGGGATTAGATCATGGTGACACCTGTACAGCATTGTAGAGTTGTGCCTTTCATCTATTAGATTAAGAATTTGATTAAAAGGTACCATAAAATGAACAGGCAGTGTCCATAAAGGAAAAGATGTCTGCAGTGTATGGAACACACATCGTCCAGCCCCCAGAGAAAGGGCTGGGGTTGGAGCTCGGTGGCAGAGACTGCACAGTGCCTGGGAGGCACCCGCCCAGGCACACACCCACGTGAGCTCACGCCCTCCTGGGTTCACACTTCCCGTGGCTCACAGATATAAACCAGTGAACATACAGCACAGCTGAGGCCCCAGTGCTGAGGGTGCCGTGGGGGAGGGAGAGCTGCTGAGAGCGCCCAGCGGAACAGGACCAAAGCCCCGGACGAGTGGGCACTGCTGGGGTGAGAAGGCCGAGCTAGGCAGCTGCGCCCAACACCCCAACCAGAGCAGTGCGCAAGTGCCAAACCACTGGGACACGGGCCACTCAGAAGGCTCCCACTCCCCCATCTCCCCAAGGTCTCCACGGCAGGCTGTGTCACCTGCATCTCCCTCAGAAACCAGGAGCCAGTGATGACCAAGGACTGAGTCAGGAAGCACCCTCTCCCAGGAACGATATCAATAGATATCCCTGGGGCTCTGCAGTACCCATGCTGGGGCCCCAGACCAGAGCATCACAGTGGACACAGCCTGGCCAGCTACTTCAGGTGAACTCCAACAGCAAAGAGGCCAGAGCCGCAGTGACCCCACCTGCCCACCTGGATGCTTGGTGACAGCTGGACTTTCAAACTGCCTCTGGAACATAAAAAGTCTTTGGTTGCAAATCCCAGCCCAGCAAGCGAGTCCCCCCACTGTGGCAGCTTAGATACACAGCCGGAACAGAGTCCCTGGGGTCTCGGCTCAGTAATCACTTCCTGCCTCATCCGTGAAATCAACCAAGTCAAGGCCGAGAGCTGGAGCCCTCTCAGCGGGCTGCAGTGCGCATGGAGAGGACCTGCAAGAAGACCCTGCCCTGAGCCGCTCCTGACATCCAGATATCGGTGCCCTTGGGCAGCTCCCTCAAGGCTGGCCAGCTGTTTGGGCTGCCCATAGCTTGCTCAGGATGCCGAGTGATCATAATGGGGGTGAGGAGGCAAGCCATCAGGAGGTTCCCCCAGCTCTGCTGGGAATGCAGACTGGGTGCCCATGTGCAGAGACTGCTGCTCCTCGAGGGGTTAAACCCAGACTGAGCATCTGACAACCCAGATGCTAGGGTGTCTCCTAGGGGTCCATACTGAAGACATTGGTACTGGTGCTGTGCATACCATCAAATGGCCTTGAGTAAAAGGGAGTCTACCACATAGTGAAATACTACTGGGCCAAAGAGCCGGTTGGAAACATGCTACCCCGCCAGGTGAGCCCCGAGGACAGGACACTAAGGGAAATGACTGGGTCATAAAAGAAGGCACACAGTGTGACCGATTTACACGGAATGACCAGAACAGATGACCCCACAAGCCGAGAGCAGGTCAGCGGTTACACAGCTATGCCTGGGCTCCTGCAGCCCGAACGGACGGGGGTGAATAGAAGTTCTGATTACACTGAAAGAAGGCAAGTTCATTAGGCTGCCGGAGCCTGGGTTTCCAGACCTCTGGAAATGGGGAGAAATTACCCAGCCCCCCAAGGCAGTGGACACGAGCTCAGGGAAGCTCGGCATGTTGCCTGACAAGGGACAGGATTTGATAAACACGAGCTGCAGCTTTGCCCGCATCTTTGGGGTGTCCAGGCGCCCGGAGCATCACAGGACCTGGTGCCTGGCGGGCACTCAGTAAACACCTGCCCAGTGAGTGAAGACAGGACGATGGAGAGCCTCAGCGAACTCACAAACTCTCAAGGGCGTAGAAAAAAGCAAACGCTTTTTACCAAGTCTTTAGTTTTCAACAGAATTGGTATTTCCTTCCTAAACTGAAAGACCAAGGCTGGCCGGTCTTCTGGGAGCCTGTAAGGACGCCATCAGGAGAAGTGGCTGCTGTGGTGAGAATTCTTCAGCCTTTTCAATGCTCTGGAGAGAAATGCACAGCAAACGGCATTTGGAGAAGGCTTGGATCAAAGGAAGCGCAGAGAGCTGTGTGCAGTTCTCCTCACTGACGGAGGACTTTGCAGGAGGACCTGGGCTCAGCCCAAATTTACAGACTGGGGGAGCCTGGACCCCTGCAGCAGCTGCATGGGGACAATGGCGGGCCCGACAGAGATAGATCAACGGGACAACACCCAGTGTGTCCCCAGGAAACAGAAGAGACAGGAATGGAGACACAGCAGCATGGACTGTCTGTTTTCAAGGGCCCATGAGCTCCTGGGCCGATGTGCGCACTGTGTACACAGTGGGGCCCTCTTGAGGCCAGCAGACCACGTTGTGGGGCACCGACCCCTTTGTATGGGCTGCCCTAAGAAACCGAGGCCTTTGGGCCTGGACACATTGGCCTCCAGGGGTGACGCTGTGGCCTGCACCACTGCACCCTCCCGACGGTGGCCTGGCCCTGAGTCTCTGCTCAATATTCAGGAGACGACGCTGCAGTCTGTACCCTGCAGCTTCCTGGGACGCAGCAGCACTCTGTGGCTTCAGGAGGGAGGGCCCAGGACTCCCCCAAGGTCCTCACCCATGAGACCCACATCACTGACCCTGGCATGAGTCACACCTATAACAAAACTAGAAGAGGAATCGGCCACCTGAACACACTTGGAGGAGCCTATTGCGGGCCCCCCAACCTCTCAAATCCCCCCAAGAGGAGGCTCGACTGCAGAGGACAGGCTTGAGGCAGACATCTTTCTGGGAGGTGAGCTAAAGGGCGATGGCAACGTCCTGCAGACTAAAAGTGCATGATCCTTGGAAACCTGAAGACTCCAGCAAACTTGAAGCCATGTCAGAGAGAAACACAGAAGCTACGAAATCCCCTTTAAGAACAACCTATGAACAAGAGAAAGTGAATTTCACCCCAGTGGGCCTTCCATTAGCCTCACAGTCCCAGGGGAGGCGCATTACTGATTTATTCATCTGTGCTCTGGCACGGCTGCAAACCCATTTATTACCAAAAAAAAAAAAAAAAAAAAAAAAAAAGAAGCCTCATAGCCCCACACTTCCATGCATTAAGTTTTCATAAGACTCCGCAGTGCTCATCTAGAGAAGGAAGCTCTCCCAGGAGGGTGGGTGCCACAGGGAGGGGCGGAAATGCTTTCCAGTAACAGCGGGAGGCCAGGTCTCCTAGGCACCAAGGCTGACCTGGCCACCAATGCACAGCAGAAATAGGCTGCTTCTCCACAAGGCTGAGGGGTGTTGGTGGCCTTTGCAAAACACGCAGCCACGTAAAGTTCAAATTCGCAGATTCCTTAGGGTTTGAATTTAATGTACATTAGATGGAATCCTTGGAAAGTGCCAGCATCTCTGGCTGCCACTCACCTACAAAGATGGTAACTTTCTACAGACACATTTCACGCAGTGGACTCTTGACTCACAACTGGCTGCACACATGAACAACTTGGGTTACCACTGGAATGCTAGGGTTAACTTACAACCAGAGCCGTGAGTTACCACCCAAACACCAGCCATTCCTGTGGTGGTAAACAAAGACTCAAGATGCCAGAAATCCGCTGTGCAAGTCTGCAGATGTGATTTCAGTCAGTGCTTTCTGTAATTGCTATGATCACTGCTATCAAAACAGTCCTCTCAAAGCTAGAAAAGATGGGAAGGAAAGGAAAAAGGAAAAAGGAAAGGAAAGGAAAGGAAAAGAAAGGAAGCGATCACAGTCCCAAAGAACAGCCTAAAAGACAGAAAGAGACAACCTCAGACCCGTTTTCAGTTCTGAAAAGGTTAAGACCCAGTGAGCCAGAGCAGGTCCTGGGGCTGTGGATTCTGCTGAGGACAGGAAGGGCAGAGAGTGCCGGATCCCTGAGGCTCTCGTGGATGGGGCCTCTCCTTCCAGGCAGTGACCACCGTCCAGTCCATCCTCTCTCCCTGCCAGCCAGAGATGTCCTCTTGCTCAGTGAGCACCTGGTGAAATTGTTGTTTCTGGTAAACTAGGCATATTTTATAGCTTTTTGGTGAATATAGTAGAAAAATAACTGGTGTTTCTGGTGAACTGCATACACCATACAAACTCTCTTTATTATGAAAAGGTCAGCTAAGGGGTGCTTTGGGAGGCTCGAAATGCATCATGGGTATTTCCATTGTTGCTGATGGGAAAAAACAGTCTTGACTTCCTACCAACTTGAGCCCTCACTCATGAACTAAGCTGGTCAGTCAAGGGTCCACCCTGTAAATTCAAAGCCAAGTCTCACTCTGCCCCGCAACTCATCAGCAAGCAAGGTGTCTCAGTCCTAATCTCCATGGGAGTTTTTATCTAGTAGTGGCTTTCCAGAGTCCTTCGGAAAGGACGGGAAATAGATTGCTTTATTGAGCACCTACTGTGTGCACTGGATGCAGAACCTTCTTTGGGGAGTGAAATAGGCACATATTTTGTTCTTAAGGGCAAGACCCACAATTAGTGGTGATGTGACATTAAAGTAGAAATAATCAGGTAAATAAACAGGTGCACTATAAGCAGGTAAATACTTAGGAATTGTTTTGGGGGAAGTTTTTCCTCTGCCATGGAAAAGGGCCACCCCACAGTGTAAGGAATGTGCTTGTCCTTATGTCAGGTGTCTCTCTTCTAACCACAGGCACAGGCATGCAAGGGGGCTGGGACCACTGACCACAGGGTCACAGGGCTGGCGGGGTCCTGCAGAGGTCTGGACAAGACCAGACAGGAACGCTGGGCTGTGCAGCAGGAAGCGTCTGGATTCAGAGTCATTCATGGTTCCCAGCAACCAGGGGAGAACGGGGCACCCTGGACCGATGCACCAAGCAGGCAACAGCTCCCGAGGGAAATGTGCACCCCTGGTGAGGCAGGGGTGGGGGACCTTTGGGAGCATTCCAAATCTCCGGTGACAAGGTCCTCTGGAAGAAAGGACAGGGAGTGGCCTCTGGCCACTGCTCGCTGTGATGATTAAGTGCGACCTCAGCTTGGCTGCAGTAAGAGCCCCTTTGCGGGCCGGTGACCTGGCTCTGGGTGCATCTGTGAAAGACTGGCATGGAGGGCAGAAGGACCGCGTGAGTGTGGGCGGTGCCAACCAGCAGGGGTGCAGCGTAAAAGAAGCGAGGAGGGAAAGGAGGAGGAGGCGAGTCCATTTTGGAAGAGCGCCTGTCTTCTCCGGGTCCTCTGGGCACCCTCTCTGGTTCCCTCGGGTCAGCGCAGACCTGCACCTGTGACTTCTAGGAAGCTTGCGAGCCGTCAGCCTCCTTCAGGCTGCACCCTTGGTGCCTTCCGTCCTTTGGCTTCCATTTCCTTGGGATAAGCAGCCCTGCCCCTCGGCTGTCCAGCGGGCCTCTCCTGCTGGGAGCTACCTAAGAAGGCCCCTTGCATAGTCTTTCTATGGGTCCCATTCCGCTAGAGAACCTTGACTCATCCATCTCCCTCACTTCCGGTGTCCCCAGCTGCCTGGATCCCAAAGCAAGTGAGGGAAGTACAGACCGCGTCCTCCTGTCTGGCATATGCACCTGCAGACCTGGACAGGGGTCTCCTTCCAGGTCACAAAGCCACTGCCATGCGCAGTCAAACTGCAAACACACAAGTGGTGTGTGTAGACACCGAGGGCTTCAGAGATATGGATGCCCTGCACTTTTGCAGATTGCCGGCTTCTAAGACAATACCATCCTAGAGGAATAGTAAAAGAAAATCCTCTTTTTGTTACTCAGGTGGCTTTCTCCTTGAAAGTTCTCTAGTGCAAGACAGATCCAGATGTCACAATTTGGGCTGATGTGGTCAAGGACACCGGCAGGGGTTGGGAGCTCCGGGTGTTGATTCTGGCTCCAGTGTGTCATGCCCTATCCAGCACTGCCCCTCTCTGAGCACAGGTGTCCTCGTTCCAGAACACAAGCGATTGCCTGCAGCACTGTTACCACAGCGAGGTGAGAGGTGGCACTCAGCACCATGCCTAAGTGCAAATTAAAAGCCAACATGAGGAGCTCTTGATTTTCACCAATGCCAGCAACTGTCTGGGTAGCTGGAGTCCAGCTGAGCAATGGTTTCCATGTTATTTCTCACAATTGCTTGCATACCTGCAATTGCCTTAATTGAAATATTTTTGGGGTACACAGCGCTGAAGCCAGGGCCTTCGCATTCAGTTGCCTTTCCAGGCTCTTTTGATTTTTTATTTTGAGACAGGGTCTGGTTAAGTCACTAAATTGACCAAGCTGGGATTGAATTTGTGATTCTCCCGCCTCAGACTTATAAAGCACTAGGATTACAGGCCTGTGCTACCACGCCCAGCTTTGGATAACATTTTTAGTTACAGTTTTGATACTGTACACCTGTCAGCCCAGCTCTCTAGGAGGATAAGCAGGACCACAAGCTTGCTCCCAGTTGGAGCAACTTAATGACCAAAACAGACCCCGTGTCAGAAAAACTCATTTAAACAGGGTGGGGGATACAGCTTAGTGAGAAGGCCCTGGGTTCAATCCCTAGAGCTGAAGAAAAAAAAACACCCTTTTCATTATTAAGATCATTAATCCTTTAAAAAAGACACATTGAGCAAACAGTTAAGGGGCCTTTTAATTTTTCATGAAAACAAAAAATAATTGTCTCCGGGGGCTGTTTGTGATGGGAACAAAATGAATGTAGGAATAAAATAATTTCTTGACGTCATCTCTCTGTGATGACCCCGTTTAATCTTCGTCTTCCTTTATGAACATAATAAATTTCAGTTACACTTGGTTCATCCGTCCGTGCATCCATTCACTCATCCACTTCTGTAAGTGGGGCCTCAGCAGGGAGCAAGCGGGGCTCAGACATCGACATTGGAACACATGAATGAAAGGGTGAGCTACAAACAGGCAGGGGCCAGGCAGGCGCAGGACACAGCCTCGTCCTAGAACTCGGGGAGGCTCCCGGGACAGAAGTGTCCAGAGACTTCTGCGTGAGCACCAGAGACTAAGACTGAGCAGGCAGCTCAGGTAAGAAGCAACAGAGGGGCAGACAGCAGGAGGGGTCCTCACCCCAGAAGGCCAGAAAACAAAGCTGAGGGACACAGTGGAGTCTGAAACTTGGGTGTGTCATGGACAGGACAGCGTGAGATGACACTGCGGCAGGGGTGGCAACAACTGAGGCTTCTGAATGTCACATGTGCGCACGCACACACACAGACACACGCACTGCAGTCTGGAGCCCAGAGCACCCTGGAGAGCCTGGCTCCCAGGGCCTACCCCTGTGTTTGCTCCCCACAGTGTGCGGCACAAACACTGAAGACACTTGCAGAGTGAATGCAGGAACGCTGCCTCCTGCTAAGAGAAAGTGTGGGCGGCCCCTCTGCTCTGCCTGCCGAAACTCTTCTCAGTGTGCAGCCTTCTGGGAATCAGAGGCCACCTTTTTGGAGCCCTCAGGCAGCTGTTAGGAACAAGGAGGCTCTGCACCAATCCCTCCCAGCTCTACGGGCAGAAATAGCCCTGGCCTTGCATGAATCTCAGAGAGAATCACAAACACAGGTAGCCTGCTTCACGAGGTCAGTGTGACCTGGATGCCAGTGTCAGAGAAGCAGGGTCCTTGGATGTGGGGGAGACGGCCAGTCCGTCTCATGACCACAGATGCAGAATCACCACAGGATGCACTGAGAGCCAGAGAAGGGGATAAACAGAAATAAAACATCCCAAAGAAGTAAAGTGAAACAGAAAAATCAGCAAAAACCACCATATTTGCAAATAAAAGAGACAAGTTATATGATTCTTTCAACAAACACAAAAATAGCATTATTTTATAGCAACGCCTTTTCATGATGTAAAACAGTTAAGAAATTAAGAATACAACTTCCTCAGCCTCTCAAAGAGCATAACAAAAAAACCTGTGGCCAATTCATACTGATGGCTCAACACAGAAAGCTTTGCCTCCAGACCATGGATGAGGCACGACCATCTTCACCTAAAACTGTGAGACAGGTTTTAACCAGCAGAATAAAGAGCAAAAAGATTGAGGGTAGCAAAGGAGAAAGGAGATCTCGCCCTCCTCCCTCCAAGAAGTGTTAGAAAACCCAAAAGAACCTCTAAAATTAGAATAATTTAGCAACTTTATTATTTAGTAGTTTCACAAATAGTTTCTCTACGCTGAAACCTAAGAATTAGAAAATGACATTTAAATAATGAGATCGTCGAAATGTCATCAAAAATATAAAATAACCCAGAATAAATTTAGTGAAAGATGTTCGTAAAACCTTTACAGAAAGCATTATTGAGATGAGAGAAAAACAGCCAAGACACAAGGTAAAATATAGTAGGGTTAGTGGTCAAAAGTGTGGATATTTTGAGGATTTATTTCCAAATCAATCCATTGGGTCCATGTATCCTAATGAAAATCCTGTGTATGTGTGAGTGTGAACATGTGCATGAGAGAGAGAGAGACAGAGAGAGAGAGAGAGAGAGAGAGAGAGAGAGAGAGAGAGAGAGACAGAGAGGAGAGGAAAGCAAATAATATAAAATTTTATATAGAAATGTCTATGAACAGCTAAGATGATATTAAAGAAAAAGCAATAAAAAGACAAGGTTTATATTATCAGAGGTCCTACTGTTATAAATCCACAGTAACCACGATGCTGTGTTCTGACCAATGGGACAGAATATGAGATCCACCAATAGATCCACAGATTACAAGGACCAATTTACGGTCAAGGGCACACAGCAGGACAGTGCAAGAAGGCACAGAATCACATGGGAAGGCTTATTTCTTGTCTGCTTGCAGAGCATACAGAAAGCCTGTTTTGGTTCTAAATTTCAGGGCAAAACCAATAAAACTCCTATGAGAAAACAAAGAAAAATCTTCATGGTTCTAAGGGCAAACAAATCCTCCTTAAGAGATGCAATATACTGACCAACTAATTTTAGAATTTTAAAAAATTGAGCAAGCACTTCAGAAGGAGTACATACAAGTGACCAATGAGAAAATGAAGAGGAATTCAACTTCACTGATTTTCAAGGGGATGCCAATTAACAAAATGCAGTATTTCTACATACCTACTACAATGGCTAAATCATTGCCAACAGTGCCAAGGGTTGGGTGAGAAGGGACCGCGCTGTGAGACATGGCATTCATACAACTATTTTGGAAAACCTATTGATAATATCTACTAGCACTGAACACTCGTAAGCTATATGATGCAGCAATTTCTCACCTAAATAGAAACAGAATAAGCCAAAATACAAACATAAATAGGAACAAGAAGGCTCCTTGTGGCATTATTTATTACTGCCAAATATTGGAAGCAACCCAAGTGTTATTAAACCTAGAATGGATAAACGTGCAGTCTTCCCCACAATGGAATCCCACACAGCAAGGAGAATGGGCGGAATATTTCTACACCCAACGAGAGAGATCGATTTCAGAATTATAACGTTAAACCAATGAAGCCAGACACAAAAGATTATACAATATACTATCTCTTATCTACTTTGCCATTGTTGAGACAAAATAAGTAACACTCGCCACGTGAAGGCAGTCAGATTTCTTTGGCTCACGTTTTTGGTCCAAGGTGCCTGGCTTCAAGAATGAAGCAAGATGGCGGAGGGTCATGGAGGAGGAGAGGGGACTCAACCCATCGCAGAAAAAAAGCAGAGAGGAGAGGAGCAGAAGACACCTGTGTGACTCACGCACAAGCAGACCCATCCTCTACAGCACAGTCAGTCCTGACCATAGCACGGTTCAGTCACCTTCCAAACACAGGAGAACTCGAGGTGGGGGTGGTTCAGATCGAAACTGTAACACATTGACCAATTCCAATCGTTTAAGATTCAAAACAAGTCAAACTGGGAAGCTATAAGTCTAGATGACGGTCCTCTTTGGGGCAGTAAGCTGAGGTGGGGACACTAGGACATTTTTGTGGGGCTAGAACTAATGAGGGAGCATGTTGGCCGAGTAGATTCGCACGTTTAGGAGTTATGCATTTTTATGTGTTACATCTCAGTGAAATATTTACAAAATTTAGGCTAAAATTCTGTCTATTGAACACCTTGTCTAAGCAAGATAATGCCCTGCAGATAAAACAGGAGTACTAGATATGTCTAGGAATCTATTTAGGTTTTAAAATATAAATAGAAAAATAAATCGCAAAGTGTGAAATCTCTGACTTCTGCTTCCCTGCATGAATGTGCACAGAAGCCCACTCCATGCACATCTGCCCGGAAGATGCTCAGGAGAACTTGCAAGGTGCATTTTTCCCCAAGCATTCATTCATCGTGACTCCAGCTGGGAACTCAAACCCTAGCCCTGCCGTGAGAGAGGGGCAGCCTTGCACTGTGCACACAAGGTCTCCTGGAAATCAGAATCACACTAATGCTTTGCTTTGAAATTAAGAAAGGAGGAGGGAGAGATACAGAGAGGTGATGAAGGTTTCTAAGCTCCAGGGAGGACTCAGAAGTCTGGTGTGCTCTGGTTTAATACAGGAACCATTGATAGTGATGGGGACACACACTCCAGAAGGCTAGCAAGGAGATAGTTTTGAAAGTTTCAACCAGGAAGCAATGATTCGTATTCAAAGAGAGACAGATACTTTAACTGATTTAACCATCGAGCAATATATATATATATATATGGAAACACCACATGATATGCTAAAATATATGCAATCTTTATGTTTTCATATATCAGTAAACATTTCAAAATATAAATACATTTTCAAGATTAAATATAAATGGACCATGAAAAAAGTCTTCATTAATGTACTTGATACCAATTTCAATTTATCACTTGAATTAATGCAAAAGTTAAATTAGCCGGCTGGACTGAAGACCCAAAACTAGTAAACACAGCATCCGTCTGTTTCCAGAATTTAATCAAAATGATGCACTGGAGAACAGTTTGTCTAAAATGGCAAATTAACCATGAAGTGACCTGAAAGAAAGGGCGCACTGGAGAACTGCGTCTGTGCCCAGTGAAGTCCCTTGGGCTGGTGCCATGAGGGACTCTTGCTAGGGCCAGGAAGATGCTGACGACACCCCGCCCATGATGGCCCTGAGGACACACACAAGGAGATGGGGCAAGGGTCCCAGAACTCTGGGGATGTGGGGTTTCTTGCTCAGCATGGGCTGCAGTAAGAGGTTCAGGGAGAAGGGGCGTGCATCTCAAAGCTGAAGTCATCCAAGCCAATGCACGTCACTGTGGAGATCATGAGGATGCATCCTGTGGGATGAGGTCAGGAGCACAGAGAGCATCCTAAGCTGAAACCACATGCTCCTCAACGCGCCTCTAAACAAACCACACTTGGATCTCTGCAGAAAAGTCATGCTGCTGATTTTTCATACTTATAGGGAGATAAATTCTAGTTGAATTTGAAAAACACAATTAGAGAAAATCTAGGCAAAATGGATTCAGCATGAAGATGAAATTATAATTATCAAGGTCACAGAAGCCATCAAGAACAAAAGAATGGGTCATCTAAATGACACAAGAATCTCAAACCAGGCGACACAAACTCCACAGAGAACACCGTCAGGTGATGAACCCTACAATCCATTCACAGTTAATGACAGAAGATCAAAAAGAGTCTTTCAAATCAGCCAGACAAAGGAATGCCTCCTTCCCCACGCTTCCCTCAAACAAGCACACAACGATTTTTAATGATCTTTGGAAGAAAAAAATATCATGAATGATAAACACCTGAAAAGAAAATTCAGTTACACAAGTTACTTAAAAGGAACCAGTAAAATACTGAGTTTCCATCTTTCCAAACTGTCCATGGGAAGAATCAACTCATCCCCTGTGGAGGGATCCAGGGAGCACGTGTGCAGTCCACGTGGCAGTGTAAACTGACACACCTTCAGGAGAAGGAGGCTGGTGATGGGTGTGTCAAGAGTGTTCCAGGAGTCCCCAAAAATACTTACATTTCTAAGTAGACAAAGTTTCATAAGAAAACAGCACCAAGTCCAACAGTAAGCAAAATATTTATACATCTGTACAGGGAAATCAGGACTTTAAAGCATTCTATAAAAGCCAGAGACTTGAAAAATATTTAATGATACTGAAGAAATTCTAATGATAATTAAAAGCAGAATTTTAGTTATATGTATACGTCGGTATTTGTATTATAAAACATCTCTGTGTGTATAGGCATTGAGAAGGAACACATGCGGATATTTATAGGATTGGTGTGAATTCTGGGTGCTATGACTCAGGGTAACTTTCACTGTGTCTGTAAATGTTCTGTAATGAGCACATCCTACTCACAGACAGAAGAAATAAACACATTAGACATTAAAGACCTCCTGGAGGTGCAGCATTTGCACGGGGCCTCCAGGGTGGGTAGGACCCTGACAGGTAAGACAGAGCTTGGAGGAGAGAAAGACCATGGTACAAATTTAGGGGACAAGAGCAGGCCAGGGAAAGCAAGCAGACATCGGAGGCTCAGCAGACCCGGAAGTGACTCCATGCCAGTTTGTGGGCTAATCAGAATGAAGATGGGGTGAGTGGAGAGGAGCGCACCCCTGATGGAATGGGCAGAGGGGATTCTCCACAGCCAGAAGTACCCCAAGAACTAGCTTGAATCAAGGTTGATTTCTGGAGATTACGGGCAGCTGGAAATGTGTATCTGTCTCCCTGAGATGCCCAGAACCTCGGGAGCTGCTGTGTCCATCCTGCTGATACAGACACTGCTTTGATTCTAAGGTGACCATCTCACTGTCTCCCAGAGAACAGACCAAGTTCCAAATGTCAGGGCCTTGTCACGATCCAAGGAGGACCCTTAGCATCTCATATCTCAGGGTCCTGCCTTCCTGAGGATCATCTAAGACCCCCTGAGTCTCCTGGCTTGGGACCAAATTAGGGTAATAGGGTCAGTAGACAGGGTCATAGATATCTTTACTGTTTGCATCCATGATACTCAAATAAATCAGCCTTTTTGTGTTTGCTAAGGGAAATCTATTGCTTCATGAACTGTAGGTAAACTAAGGTGGATTCAAAGAAATAGTTCCAAAAAACGATCTGCAAAAGTAAAAAGAAGACTCCAAGATAGGAGGACCTAAACACCAATCCAAACATGACCTTACAACACCTTTCCTGAGATGGGATTTCCTCTCCTCCCAAATAGAGAAAATCAGAACTCACAGGTTTGGCGAAAGGATTCTGTACATGGTACACCCCACGCACAGGACCCCATAGAGACCATGTCCATTTTGATCGTGTGTACCGTATACACTGCACTCGAAGCTGACTTCACAGGACCAGGGGAGACTCTGACTCCGCAGGACAGTCACCCTCAAGAAAGCAGTGAGTGTCCCAGGAATATCACTGCTCCCCCACTCCAGGTCCCATCATTGCTACATAAATCCTGGACAAGGGAGGCCCAAAGCATGGGAAATCCAGCTGCTCATGCACACCTGCTAAAGACAGTTTTATCTCTCAAGCAGATGCTAATCCTCAAGTTGGAAGCCACCGCTTTCCTTCCTACAAGGAAGGCAGCAAACTGCTCTCTACTCAACACCACAACCAGTGTAGGTGGGAGAACCTATGCAGATATCAGACTTTATGAGAAATGAAAGTGAAGAAATTCAAGGGGTTGCATGATTAGAAAAGGCCTCCCAGCTGGTCATGATAGCACATACCTGTAATCCCAGCATTCAGGTGGCTGAGGCAGGAAGATTGCTGTGAGTTCGAGGTCAGTCTGGGCTACAGAGTAAATTCAAGCCCAGACTGAACTCCATAGCGAAACTCTCTCAAAAAGGCAAAGAAAGAAAGAAAGAAAGAAAGAAAGAAAGAAAGAAAGAAAGAAAGAAAAAGGCTCCTGGCTCTTAGCACCAGTGAGAAAAACAAACACCAACAACAACTAAGAAAATCAGGAAGGCTCTGATTGGCACAGCCTGGTTAGACCATTATGCTGCCACATCCCTGGATGAAAACTTCAAGTGAATTCTCGTGATTTCCAGCAAATCTGGTTGGTATGTGACCCACTCCTCCACCCTCCACGCCCCTCATGATGCAGCAGCAGCTGTGCAGCCCACGATACGGCCTGGCCAATCAAATCGGAGCGTCTCATCTTATTGGCCAGATAGCCACGTGACCAGCACAGTGGGCCAATGAGAATCAATTCCAGGACTCTTTAAGGAAACACTGGGAAAGGCATTTGTTCTCCCAACTAAGGACTGCTAAACTGAGCATGCGCCAGAACGGGTAACTCACTGCCTCTTGGACAGTACCTGCTGGGGACTGAGGCCAACCAGACAGAGGCAGAGCCAGGGGCTAGAAAAGACCTTTGCGGACATGGTCTCTACCCATGGCGTACAAACCTAAGCCCTGTCCTTCTTGGTTCTGTATGATGCCTGGTGTTTTTTTTTGTTTTGTTTTGTTTTGTTTTTTTTAATAAATACAAGTCAGGTTCTCTTTACTCCTACACTTGTTACTAAAATATGGCCAATATAAATAATTTCATTTTCTCTTTAGAAAGAAACTAGTAAGATGTCTCAGGACAAGCACTGAGGATAGGATCCACAGGTAGCTGGAGGCGTTAAGCAGCTGAGAGGAAGTAGATCCCACCCTCCCACTGCCAAACCAGAATAGCCATGGACTGGACCCCAGGGAGCCGGCAGGGATGGTTTTCCTGTCTGTCTGTCTGGTTCCCAAACACAAGATCCCTGGGTTGTTCTGGATCTCCATGTGTGTGACTGTGTGTTCACATTGCACTCAGAAGTGCAAGACTAGAACAAGGAGAGCAGAGCAAACACTTCCTTCCCCATCAAAGCTCGGTCCCCTTTCCCCGCACAGGCGAGGGAGCCAGCCAGGACCCAAGCAGCACCAGCTCCTGCAGCCTGGCAGGCCTGGGCGCTGCTCTGGAAGGGCAGCCACTCCTAGAGGACAGAGGCTCTCCTCACAAAAGCCTGGTCACACCCAGACAGAGCAGAGAGGAGGGTATCTGAAGTGTGCTCCAGCGCTGCCACCTCTCTGTGGCATTTTCCAGTTTGTTAATGCAGCATCTCAGCCTCATCTATGGTCTTAAAAGATCCTTCTCATTACCGGGGTCACAAATCCACTGTCTGGACTCCCAAATCAGCCACCGTAACCCCAGCCATGTACCAATGCTGTGGCCTGGCTCCTCCTGCTGCCCATGGCTAGGAGAACCCCAGAGTCATTCCAAACTGACCTGCAGGCACCCCAGCATGACTCAGCCCCCAGTGGCACCCCAAGTTCTCAGCACACCGTCACCCTACATTCTCTGCCAGGTTGATGCTTTACATGTGGAGTGTTTGTTCCCTACTGAGTGTCATCTATGGATGAGACACAGAGCTTCCAGGTAAAGGAAAGTGTGTTCTCATGTGACCAAGGGCTGGGGTCAGTCACTAGGTCCCAGAGCATTCCTAGAAGAGGCTGCCGTGGACATATGCTGGGGAGCAGGGACAAGGACAGAAGAGGGGGCGCAAGCCATGCAAGTTATGGCAGAGACTGACAAGATCAGGATGATCATCGCTCAGAGACAGGTGCCATCATATCCCAGAAAGTAGGACCAGGATAAAAGGACAACCAGTGTCCACAGCTGGGTCACCCAGTTACCCCAGTTGGGTCCCCACACGAGGACTCAGGTAAGACTCTTTTGGGCCAGTGTCTTTGCAGCACTCAGGTGCGGACAGTGGAGTGCTGGGCGGGGTGTGTCCAAGCCTAACCATAGATGCCATCAGTGCTCAGGCTGTCACCACTGTCCCTGCTGTCACTATTGCTGTTATCATCGCCTGTTTGAACAGTGTCATTAAGTGCTGTCCACCTCATTTCCACTTCACACTGATATCCTAGAGGGTGGGAAACGTCAAGGGGGCTTGCATTTCCTTCGTGTGGCTGTTCCCCAGTGAGGCACCGGAAAATGTGACCAGTGTGCTGGTTTCCTGCATGGTCCTCACTGTCCTGATGGCTGCAGACTAGGAAATCCAGATGTATTTTTGGAAATGTTCTCCAATAATATTGAGCCACTCTGAGCCTCAGGAAAAACTGTCTGCGCTAAAGCAGACCTTGACATACGAAATGAGCTATAGATTTTCCACAATGCTTCTCTTTTCCAAAGCAAGCAAAACTATTCTCCTACATATAAGTAATTACCTGTCATAAATGTTCATTCAAAAAAATTTAACCAAAAGCATTGCAGGGACCATGGAAAACTCAGAAGACCTCAATGATTACATAACAAAATCCAAGCAAGAGAGACAGTGACACATAAATAATAAAAGCAAATATATTAGTTCATTACAGTCTGCATCCAGAGAGCCCACCAGGGTATTTCCTCTTTGATGCTGAGCTTTTCTGAAGACACTGAAGATGCCAGCAGCCAGGTTTTCAGGAGTGTGCTTCATATCTAGTCTCAGGGGCAAGAAGGGAAGAGCACAGAGCTCGGAGACCAGAGACTTTGAGACCGTGAGACCACAGGGCCAGGGTACATGGCTAAGCTTCAGCCCTCAGGAGTAGGACAAAGCTCGTCCAGTCACTGACATGAGGTTTTTGTTTATTATTTGTATAAAACAACATTGAACTTCAAAGTGCTGGAATACTGGCTCACCCAGGAATGCATCTTTTCTATAAATATGGAACGTCTGATTGTCAAACACCAGGATCCGACAGGAGCGAGACCGTCCTGTCTGCTGAAGGTGCTGATCTGAGGCGAGAGAGGGACTCAGGCAAATGGCAGGGAGGACCAGAGGAAGGCAGCCAGGTGGGTGGGGAAGGGGAGGCAGCAGCACCATCAGGAAGGCTTCCTAAGGAGGGAGCCCGAGCGAGCCAGGGAGAGGAGAGACCTGGCCCCACCGTGCTGGGGCCCGGAGCCAGCCAGGAGGAGAGTACTCCACAGGCTGATGTGGCTTGAGTGGCCTGGAAGCACAAAGGGCCGGCAGGGTCTGAACCAGGTTATTTTCTGTTGTGACGTTGTTTTTGGTTTTCTGGTGCACGCCAAGCACTCAGTCACCAAGATGAACCCGCAGGCCTTGCCCGGCATTGTTTGACCCAATACCATTCATTTAATTATCTGAGGAACATGGCACATCAAGGCGGGACCTTTTGAAACATATTCTTTCTAGAGGTCGCTGCTGACTTGGAATCGGCGTTCGGGGAGTGTGTGTGCTGTCCTCCCCTCAGTGTGTCTTCCCAACAGTTTCCATCGCCACTTGGCTCGTGGAGAAACCAGGAGCCCAGAAGAAACCAGCAAGTCCCCTACCTCTGCCTCTGAGGACTCTGGTCATGGCCACGCAGGACGCCTGGCTTTGACAGGCCCTTTCCTCTGCAGGAGAGCCGAGGTCCCCAGAGCTCCACAGGGCAGCTTTCTCCAGAGCCCACAAGGCAGGCACCAGTGGCAGAATTGCCCTTGCCCTGGATCACCTGTGGATTCCAGAGAAAGCAGCCACGCATTGTTATTTACCTGCTGGTGCCCGTCAGTCTGCACTCAGAGAACTGGAAAACTACTTTAAATACAGTACTATAGGAATGTGTAGGACAGGTGCTAAATAACGACTTAAGAAAAATTCTAGGCATATTTAAGGTGACTTGTTACACAATAAATGGAACAGAAGCAAGTCAGAATTTTCCCTAATAAGTTACAAACACCTTCCAGGTGATCTAATAGAAAATAAATATCCAGTCTACAATAAAATAAAAATTATTACACAAATAGAAGTATATCCACAGCTAGGTCTGGCACTGCATGCCTATAATTTTTATATTTGGGGAACTGGGGGAAGGAAGATTGAAGGTTTGAGTCCTGCCTGGGGAATTTAACAAGACCCTGTCTTGAAATAAAAAATAAAAAGTACTGCAAAACAAAAGGAAATAAAAAAAATAAGTCATAAGAAATTGTTGACTCCTTAGGAAGAAACTTTAAGTTTAAACTTATAACTTTAAAAAATATAGTCTCCCATGACAGACAGACATACAAAGTTCTTGCATAAGATGGCTCAATTAGTAAAAAAAAGCAATTCTCCAAAATGGTTTCATAAATTACATGCAATTTCAACTGTATATTATAATGCAGTGTGAAAGCCTTCCTGGCCCCTAAAATAGAGAAAAATAAAATAAAGGAGGCCTTTGGGTAGCTATTGAAATACATCATAAAGCCCTAGTTATTAGAGCTGTTGAGTGAAGGCGAACACCTACACCAAATGGAGAGTCCAGAGGGTAGCAGCCAGAACAAAGGAGACAGAGAAAGCCTCTTCTCCGCCCTTACCTTGTACACAGGCTACCGCACCTCCAGGGCCAGGGTAGCACTCACATACTCTCCTTGCCCTCCTCTTGCACAGGATGAAGATATTTACAAAGTAAGAACTCTGGCTCCCCCCTGAGTCTCTTAGTTAACTTCTCCACTGCTCAAGTTGACACAATGTATCAACCATAACACTAAGTCTGATCTGAAAGGAACTGGCACAGTTCAGAAGTTAACATTTGTGCTTTAATCATTTGTCTTTAAACCCACAACACGCAGAAGCAGCAGACTAAGGGTCTAGCCCAGTCAAATCTAGATGATGTCTGGGAAGACTGTACCGCCACAGAACTCAGCCACTGAGGAACTGGGAGAAGGGACCGACGTGCTCTTGGGTAAGTCGCTCACTGTCACAGCCCCACGTAAAGGCCTGCCTGTTAGGCTGCCACCTACATTTGCAAAATTGAGATATAATGTGTCACCTTCCCAGTCCTGACGGACCTGTGCATTGTGCAAGCTCAAAGGTGAGGGGGAGACACACACACACACACACACACACACACACACACACACACACCCGAATGCCAGAAATTAGGGAAAGTATTTTTAACATATGCAACAGGAATCCAGGTTGATGAGAGCACACCCAGAGCCACTTTCATGGTGCCATAAGAAAAGCTGTTTAATTCACTGCTGATGATGGAGAAGTTTGGTGCCTTCTCTCTGGAAGGAAATCTACCAAAATTACAAATCTTAAAAATGGTCAGGCCCTTTAACCCAAGAATCCCATCGTTAAAATGTATTATAAGAAAAGGGATCAATGGCCACAGTTTCAGACACCCCAGGAGGGGCTTCTACCATAGCATTTCAGACCACAAAATAATACTGTGCTATTAAAAGAAGTGTTTTCACAGAAACATTTCAAAAATGGGAAGTTACTGGTATGAAATTTAAAAAGATTCGAAATTAAACAAGGAGAGCTGTCCAAATCTTGCTCTGAAATATGTGACATGCTTATACTTAACTCTCACTGACTTAGGAAACTGTCACTGAGCATCTTCTCCGGACAGAGGCTTCGCAAATGAATGATACCAGCAAGGCCCGACCTGCTTTGCAAAATGACCGCAATCATACACGTACAAGGAAATGCTGCAGTGCTAACCACATCTAGGGCAACTACAGGTAAAAATGATTTATTTACATTTATCTGAAAGTATTTCCACCATACACATCTTATTTTCATAGTTGAAAATGAGTCCTTGGTAAAAAACCTCACCCTGTCCTACCCGGGACACAGCTGTCTCCCATCAGCAGAGGCGAGGACCTCACCGCTTGCTGTGAGCCTGTATCCTGCCCCGCTTTCCCTGAAAATAATTCCCTTTGTTAAACATAAGACTGGGTGGGGAGAAAGCATGTGAGATACTGATGCACCTACGGATCTGAGACACCTAAATGGTCTTTCGAAGACTTGGACTTAACATACACGCCTGACTCAGGAGCAAGGGATCCTGGTGACTAAATGTCCTCATAAAAATACCTTCAAACTTTCCCCAACTGTAGCTCATCCACCACACCAAAGTAAGGCCATTTGTGCTCAGAACTGACAAGGAAATGGAAATCACACCAGTAAACTTCAGGACCTGTGCGAAGCTAAAATATTTATGGTGTTATTTGCACCTCAGGAATGGAGAATAACACAATCTACACAAACACCTTTCAGAGGCCAGAACAGGTGAGGCGAGGGGGAGCATGTAAATAAAAGCCTCTTAAGACTGACTCCTGAGGGGCTGGGGATTTAGCTCAGCGGCATAAGCGCCTGCCTTGCAAGCAGGAAGTCGTGAGTTCGATCTCCGGTACCGATAAAAAGCAAAAAGACAAAAAAAAAAAAAAAAAAGACTGACTCCTGGACCTGTGTACTAGGGAGGAGACACTGCCCATGCCTTGATTCTGCTCCACAGGAAGGAAGCAGCCAGGTGTCTGTCTCCAGGCCAGTGATGTATGGAAGCAGGTCAGGGTCCCACCAGGAAACCACCTCGGCAGGAGCATCGCCAGGGCTCGCTGTGAAATGGATGAGCACAGCCAGTACAGCTGTGAAGCCAGCAGCAGGAGCTCAGCATCGTCAGATAGGACTCGAGGCCACCACGCATCCTACAGACACGCTGTGCACCCCTGCCCTGTGTCCTGGGCACGGTGACGGGGCTGGGATGCAGACCTGGCCTCTCACTTGGTGAAGATGATATCTCCGAGCAGGGGACAGATAAAGACCAAGCTGCTGAGACCATTTCGGGGAGGCAGAGCAAATGCAAGAAGGAAAATCAAAACAGGAATTTGGGAGGATGAGCCACTGGGGGTGTGGGTGCCTTGAGCTGAGACCTGGTCAGGGAAGAGATAGGAAGGAGTTTGCTGGACAGAGGGACAATGGTGCTAGTGCCTGGTATACAAGCTTGTGGGAGAACAGGAAGAAGCTGCAGGGGCTGTAGAGTCAGGGACAGGGCCAGAGCTGTTGGGAGGGTGGGGCCAGCTCCTCAGGGTCATGAGCGCCATTCCCATGATGCTCCAGGGACAACGAGAGTCACAGACAAAAGCTAACCATTTTGCAAATAAAAAAAAAAAAAAAAAAACTGTGTACCCCGAACTGGAGCAAATCAAGATGCCCTTCTGTGGTAGGTGAAGAGACCAACTGGTGCATTCAGTGGGATCAGCCACAAAAAGAAAGGAACTCTCATGCAGACATTAAAGGTGTGTCACTAACGTCATGTGCCACATGATCCAAAGTGCACTACATACTGGAAAACATATAGTGATCAGTAAAATGATCAATGGTTGCCAGGGGCTTGGTGGGGACAAAGGACGAATAGGCAGAATCTAGGGGAACTTCAGAGCTGACAAACTGCTCTGGATCACACATCCATGGCAGATAGATGACAGTGTGTCTGTCATAGCCCCTCGGACATACACTGCCAGCAGTGAATCTTAATGTGGACCACGGACTTCAGTTCATCACGTGTCAGAATAGACTCGTCAGCTGAAGCGGACGCCCTGCAGCATGCGAGCTGCTCGGAATAGGAGTAGCTGGCAGGGGGCAGTACATGGAAATGCTTCTTAGTTTCTGGACAATTTCTGTGCAACCCTGGACTGCTCTAAAAAAAATCTGTTTTAAAAAGGAGCTGCTAGTATAATGTCCATGTGCTATATTTACTTCTGTCTTGACCTTTCCTGTCCTCCTGGAGCCTGTCTAGCAACTAGACTCTCAGAGTAACTTGTGTCCCCGGGGCCTGGCAGACAGGTGGCCGCCAGCAAGATGGTAACCCCAAAAGGGCCAGGCGGGCAGAAGCAGCGTGTTGCTTTATTAGAACTCGGAGTTCCTAGCTTGTGCCACTTACCATCTCTCTGAACCTCTCTTTGCTTATTAGTGATACAAAAATAAAAGTATTGACTCCAGCCTTGCAGGGAAGCTGGGAGGAGTGAGATGACCCCTGCCAGGCACCGAGCCTCCTGCCAGCGTGTGATGAGCTCTGACCAATGCAAGCACAAAGATGGAAATCCACGATAATTCACTGACCAGATTTTTATTACGCCAGTCAGCTGCTTTATATCTGGCTTGAAAAGGTCCAGCATTAAAAGAATAAAGAGATGCAAATACGTGGGAAAGGACAGAGCCTGGGAAAATGCATGACCTTGTCGCTGTCACCCAGCATCAGCCACTCCCAATTATCAGAAGAGACACTGCAGATGAACCGGAGCACGGGAATAAGGGGGCATTCACAGTAAAAGATGATCCACAGCAATGCTGGTTCTATTGATAGACACTTAGAAGCAAGTGCATTATCCGCCAATGGGGAAAACACTTCACTATGCATCTCACAGAATAGCAGGCAACTCGTAAAGACTGAGAAATACTAAGAGGCGCTGACACGGAAAGGTCTAGAAGAAATATTGTAAAGTATGAAAAGATCTGAAGTAATACATACAGATTACCATCACTAGTATAAAATATGTGGACACTCACATACACAAATGATGAATGACCTGAACATCATCTCCAAGAAAGAAGCATAGCAATGATTTCTTTGGGAGGGGAGAACCAATCAACCAGAGGAAAAGCTTAAGACTGCATTAAAACTCACCCCGTCTAATAAAGGCAGTGAAAATAACACTGTCCACGACAGCAACCAGAACATTTTCAGGACTTTTTATTCATATTCACATATTGACCAGTAAAATATTTTTAGAATAAATGCAAGGAGGGGAAGGAAAGAAATACATTTTTCAGGCCAAATATAAATCCCAACTCTAAAGAGATGTAAGGAGGGTCCTAAAATACAGGAGAATGGGGACAAGACTAGGACCTTTCTTGTAAGAGCTGTATCAGGACTTTCCAAGTCACTGATGACTGACTTAGTCATCAGTGTATTCGCTAAGAATCAGTGATTTGTGGCCTAACCAGCTGGGCCCATGTTGTTTCCTGTAACTCTTGGTTCCCATATTGGTCCAGCCCAGTACTTAAGGCATTCATGTCCCTTGCAAACCACATCCCTGGCCTTGGGGGCCTGAGCGCAAATGGAGACGTAGCAATGTTCTTAGCTGTCTGTCGTCATCTGCTGGGGTTTGAGAGTTTTTTCGTTTTTTTTTTTTTTTTTAATATTCTGGTCCTATAAAACATAAGAAGTGACACCCCTTTCCACAGAACTCCAGAAACACCCCCCCACACACACACACATGCATACACGCACACACGTATGCACACGCACACATACATGCATGTACACCCCCCCCCCCCGACTTTTGGACTTCATTTTGGTTCTGGGATTTTGGAATCTGCAAACCATTGGGATGTCTCAGATAAGTGATGTTTCTCACTGCACTTTCTGGGCATTGCTAATCTGCTCGCCATAGCAGCAGCCTCACTGGACCAGCGAATGGGCATTTTAAATTCCCATCAAACCAAAAAATGATGTCACCCCAGACAAACTCACTGACTCAAGATTTAATTGTATGCCTAGCAAATAACTAGTACCATGGACAGTTCTATGACCCCATAAACTGCACACAATTCATAAGTGCTAAAAAACCTCCCTGGAGAAAAGAAAATTGTCTTACCAAAAGGAACTGGACTTTGACTTTAAAATGGGACTGGTAGCTAACCCGTCTTCCTCACTCCCTTCTAAATAAATCTCTCTTTTAAAGTGTTTCTCTAACTTTTCTGAAAAATGAAAAATTAAAATGCAAGAAATATTATATAGCAAATGCATGAAACTGGAGGCAGTTAAAGCTCTCATTTGGTGTGTGTTTCTGTGTGTAACTATATATATATATTCTCTTTTGCTCCATTCAACACTTGCAAAAGCAAGCATCACCCTGGCTTTGGCATGTGTCTTCCTAGCCCAACATTTAGAGCTCTGCATATTTTTGCTGGCTGTCTCTCTTCTCCTGTCTCCTCCCTCCTTCTGCCTCTCTGCCTGAAGACCCTTTCTGTGCCACACGGCCCCATAGGTTTGCTATCGTTTTGTCGGAGGCCTGGAGGCTTATAAGCACGGCAATACTTTGTACATTTCATCTTTTATTCACATAAATTTAGCTCATTGCTTTTATTTAAGGTCAACCAAGTGTGCCACAGTAAGATACACTATCCTGGGTAGGGGCCGTAAATCTAGACCCCGCTGATGACCCAGAGCATTCTGTGTTCATGTTTCTGCTCTTCATGACTGCACACAATGCCAACACGATGATGAGGTGATGAGTGCCAGGGCGCCTGCCTCCTTGCCCACTTCTACTTCCCTAGCAATGGGCACAGGGTGTCAGCACACTCACACTTGCAGTTTGCTCAGCACGGCCAAAGGTCTCGCTGCACGGCTGTACCAATCCACATCTGAAACACACACAGGGGCTTCCCTGTACTTCTGGACAACACTTGATGTTGTCAAAGTTCAGAATTATTTTCTTAGTCTATTGGATTAAAAAAGTGCCTTGCTCTTCCCTATTCATCCTGTCCTCCTTCGACTCTCCTGTGCTCTTCTCTCACTGTGTAGAACACCACATGTGCGAAGTCATAGCGCTCCTAAAAAACTGACAGCTGTGACAGCCATCAGAGGCTGAGGAAGGAGGGCGACTCGACAGCGGCCCCAAGGGTAAGCAATGGTGGAGAAGGTCTGCAGTGAAGCTCTGGCTGCTAACCCCCCTGTAGGGACCGCTGATCATTTGCCAAGGGGCTCTGCCAGCAAGGATGGGGTTAAAGAAGTAGGCAGGTCCATCCTTTGTTTTGACTGACTCTGCTTTGTTTTGTCACATTTGGTTTTATTCTCTTCCAAAGAAAAGTAATAAGAACTGTGGGAGTAATAAAACCCAAAATGTGTAATTGTTATTGTAAAAAAGAGGAAAAGAAAGTGCTCTAAGGGACACAATTGCAAGTGTGTTTAGCTGTGTAAGATAGATGACCGTATTACTAAGTTTTTGTTGGATCACTGAACACAGCTGTGTGCAGTCTCACTGTTTGAATGTCCACTTTGTATGCTTAATTTTGTAACTTGAGCAACTATTTATAAGATGACAATATGTAATCTATTAACTAGTGATTTCTTACTGTTTATTTTTTTTGAAATTCTGTATTACTTGTATCCTCTTACTGTTTTGTTTTGTCTTCTTTAAATAAAAAAAGAAGTAGGCAGGAGCCACCATGAACAAGGAGCTTCCTTCTCTGATTTCCATGGAGTCAGGTTGCAAATCTGCAAGGCTCGGGAACCTCGGAACTCGGGAACCCGGGAACCTGGGATCACCATCTGCCAGTGGTTTCCATCTCGACCTGACCCTTCTGTGCTCATGGGGTCAGGGGAGCCTCGAGAGGGTGAGTGGGTCTGGGAACCATCAGTAGAGCTCAGTTCCTGCAGGCAGGGTGGAGCTGCTCAGGAGAGGCAGCTCAGCAGAGGTGACCTGGACCACCTCCCTCCCAGCTCCCCGCTGCTCCCTGCTCCCTGTCTGCCGTGACACCACTTTGCCCCTCTGCCCTGGCATTTCTATCTTGCAGTCCACTGACTATGGACTGGAAACACAAATCAAAATAAACCTCTCCTCCATTAAGTTGCAGGAATCAGGTATTTTTTTTTTCCCCAATGACGAGAAAACAAGCAAGGTAACGGCAATCAGTGAAGTGTGATGGGCCCCGTGCTCAGCAGAAAATAGACCAAACACCCTCAAGTCACGAAGGTTCTCCATGTTCATACGCACAGGCTCTAGGAAGACCCAGCTACCAGCGTCCTGCGTGAGTCTTCTGAGAGAATGGACTCCAAGCCCCGAGCCTCAGTTTTGTGACCTGGTAAGTGGGGCACTCTGTACTGCATTGAGCCCCATCAGGAATTAAAGAGGACAAACATGCAGTGCCTCATTCTCTGACTCAGTTACCCTCTCGTTACCCTCTCGTTATCCTCTGCCCAGGTGTCTGACAAGAACCATGGCAGCCTTTGTTCAACCCTGAGATTCTTTCACATTGTCACTAATGCATTCTGTCTCCATCCACCCAGTGAGCCTGAAACTTTCCATCGGAGGGCTGGATCTGTCCCCAAGCCCCAAGAATGGCTTGGGTAAAGTGGGAACGAGGCTGAGGAGGAAGCACATTGGTTTTCGAGGTTCACAAAAGCAGATCTGGCATCATCAAAGGCCATTGGCTTGGGTTCCCTGTGGGCAGCTGCCTTGAGGGCCTGGCAAAGACAGAGCTGCAGTGGGGGCTGCTCCTTAGTATTCCCCAAGTCACTGCCCGTCCTTCTGAGCAGCACTGGCTGTAGGACAAGCGCCCTGGGCCTGAATGTGCACATTCTTCCTAGGTGGCCCAGAGCAGAATGGGTGAGTGGATTGGACCCCACCTGCTCAGCCGCAGAGGGGAAACAGCAGGCCTTCCCTCAGGGACGGAAGGCTCAGCCCCTGGGGAAGAGAGACCCCATGCATCTCAGGTCATCTCAGCTGTCTGCTCCAGGGACCGAGGAAGGCTGAGACACAGACTGGCTGAGCATTGCTGGCTGCTCACAGGGCTGCAAATACCTTAGAGGCAGCATCCGCAGGCCGCTTCTGTCAGCTGCGATCAGTGTGGATGGATCTAAACACTCCAGGGACTCCCAGCTCCCCGCTCTGACCTTCCCTTGCTGCTTGGAGCTCAGAGCACTGGAAGTGCTTTGCCCTGCATGTAACCCAGGACAGTGTCTGCTCTCCTTCCAGAGCTGTGTGGGTACAGAAAAGTCTACAGCTAATGGGTACAGAACTGGTTTCACTTAACTCTTCCCCAAATATCCAAAGATAACAGGAAAATACTGACCCCAAAATGCTCAGTTACTAAGAAAATGTTCACAAAATAACATTAAATTAGAAAACACAGACTAGAGCACGAATGGTTCAGTTTTAAGTTTGTCCACAGAATCTACATCTGCTTATGTCCGAATAGGAAAACATACCGTGATGACTCGGGCAGGAGGGAGCAGCGCTCACCCTTGGGTGCAGGGATGACTGGCAATGACACTTTCATTTTCACACGTCGACACCCTCTAGGGCAGTGGTGAGCATCACATGAGCATGCATGTGGAGCGTCTGGCTGACAGGGAGTTTACAGCGCATTTTCACTGAAATTTGTGGACGGTCAGCCACTCTGCTCACAGCCACACCTGGCAGGGACATTGCGATGGAGCCAGCCCCAGAAGCATTAGGCTGCTGCTCCCTCTCGAGGTCCCCCAAAGACCCTGTAGTGTCCCGTGGGCCCATGGCATTCCTCCTGTGCTCTACCTCCAGGATGGTGGACCAGGGTGTGCATCTCCAACAGTGAAAATAAAAACCAGAGCAAATAGCTACAAGGGCAATTCTCAAAGCATCTACGTTTTAGTTCATGACAAGCCAGGTTCTCTTGTTACCCCTTGTACAGATGAGACCAGGGGATTCAGAAAGGCAAATGCCTCCCCCCGAATCCATGGCTATACTTCACTGAGCGACAACTACTTCCTCCTCCTCCCCCTCCTCCTCCTCCCCCTCCTCCTCCTCCCTCTCCTCCTCCTTTTTTCCTTCTCTCTCTCTCTCTCTCTCTCTCTCTCTCTCTCTCTCTCTCTCTCTCTCTCTCTCTCTCTCTTTTTCTAACATCTGTTCTCAGCCTCTTCCTTTCTCCCTTCCCGTCAGAGTCTCTCCTAACTTAGATGGCTGCTTAACTTCCTGACTTCCCTCTCCCCTCCTTCACTGCTCTCTGCCTCTCCCCTCCCTCTTCTTTCCTTTCTCGTTCATGTTATGGTAACTATAAGGCACTCAGGATATAACTGTAAGTTGTAGAAAGTCCTACTTCTACTGAGCTCATAGTTTTAGAAGAAAAGCAAGCACACTCACTTGCATGTGTGTATTTGACAAGTCTGTGACAAAGCAGAGGAAAAGGAAGTCAAAACCGTGTCCTGTGTGATGGTCTATGGCCCAGTGGAGCCATTCACCTAAAGGACCACCCTCTCAGGAGTCATCTGTTCTCATCATGACAGGAGGGGAGGACAGGCAGGCCCACCACAGAAGGACAGGGGATCTGAGTCTCTGCAGAGTCCAGCTAGAGAACCAATACCTCCTAGGACACAAAACACAGGGCTCCTGGCCTCCGTGTGGTCAGTGTGGTGGACTGCAGCCATGGCCATGTGGCTCCGTCTTTCAGATCAAGCTCCTCTGCAATGGATCCCACACTTCCCACCAGGAGGAAGTCTTCCCTTTTCCTTTGAAGCTGGGCTGGCCCCGGGCTTATGTCACCACCAACAAGTGCAAAAGTGCTGGGGAGGTGGGGGAATCCAGGACCAAAGGGGCTTTGTTCATTCTTTCTGCCTGGGGCTCCACTTCCACCACGGGAACAAGTCCAGCATAAAGGTTACGTGAAACAGAGTGCATCATCCCGGGTATCCCAGCTGAGGTCCTGTCACATGGGGGAGATACCCAAATTAGCCAGTGCTATGCAGAACCTCAGCTGATGTGAAGCCAAGGTCTGAAGAACCACCCAGCTGAGCCCTGCCTGTATGTTCACACAAAAAACTGCAAATAAATGAATGTTGCATAGTTTGTTATGAAAGAGAATTGATTAGCTCGTGGAATTCCCCTGCAATTCCAACATCAAGTCAGTGAGCCCTGTCTCCGTCTCATAGAGACCTGAGAATTTACCCCACATGAAAGACACTAGCCTAAAACCGGTCAATGATTCCTTGAATCAACTCTGAGTTCAGCAAGTGTTTTCAAAGACTCCCACAACAACGAAAAGGGAGATGGGATTGGTCATGTAATGCAGTCAAGCGTGTCCCTGTGAATAACAGTAAACTGGGGGCAGAGGGGACCTCTGCTGTACCCAACATGCATCAAGGGCATCTTCAACTGGCCTTCAAAAACTCTGAGTCAGCTCCTGTGTGGACCCCTCACCACCACCTTACAGAGGAAGCAACTGGGGCACACAAAAGCTAAATTATCCACTCAAAATCATACAAATGGCAATGTCAGAGACAGGATCCTGCAGATCCTTGAACTAAGGCAACCTGCACCATGTATAACCATTCAGGATACAAAATAACACCCTCATGTTACAAATGAGAAAACTAAGGGTTAGAAACATTAACCAGATCAGTAAAAACCATTACTCTTCTGTGCTGGGCAACGTTCTAAAAGCTATGTGCATTTTCTCACTTAATCTTCACACACTAAAAACTGAATTCCATTGTTTGACTTCACGAGGGAAAGATAGAGACTTGAAGATTAATAAGCTGCCAAAGAGGACAGAGCTGAGCTCTTAACCAAGGCTGTGATTTAATTCTCACCACAGGACTGCATGAAGGGGAGGTGTTATGGCTTATGTCTAGATGTCCCCCCAAAGCCTCATGAGGTCATAGGTGCAGCTTTTCAGAGGCGACTGGATCTAGATATGTGACACTGGAGTGCATTCATGGTGCATTGCTAGGATCAAGGGCTCTGGGATTAAGGATGTGAGTGCTACCCACTCTAAGTAGCGTGGATAAGATGTAAGACATAGGAAGAGCTGTGGCTGTCTCTTCTCACCTTGCTACCTTTTGCCACCGTGAACTGTTTCCCCTCTGCAAAGCCTGTCTGCCATGCCACCCTGCCTTGGAGCCAGCCAACGATGGACTAACTGCAACCTTTGCAGACTATGAGATACATAAACCTTTCTCCGTTAACTTTGAGTGTCAGATATTTTGTCTCAGCAATGAGAGGAAAGTAACTAAGACAGAGGCACGGCCCTGAAGATACACGACAGCTCCGGGTCCCTCTGCTGACCCTGCCTTTGCAGAGGGCTCAGTTTCCTCATCTGTAGCATGAGGGTAAAACACCATTACATTTTAATTCAAGGACAGTACAGGAAACAGGGTCAAGCGTGCATCCAAAAACATTAGCTGCTGACATCGCCTGCAGCAGCATCCATTACTCTCCACCTTCCTCTTCCTCTGAGGTCACTCACGCCCTGACCACAGACCTCAGGAAGACACAGTCCAAACACTCCCTGGGCATTTGGCCAGATGCTATTTAGAGGATGATGCTAAGGCAGAGTGAGTATAGACAAGGACACCTCCAGAGCTGAGCCTTGGGCGACCTCCCCGGTCACTGCCAATTTTATTTATTGCCAGTCCAGCCGCTGCAAAGCTTTGTTCCTTGGACTGGATTTGCACTGCTCGCTTCCTTGCTGAGCGCTGTGCCCAGTGGACGTGTAGGATTTTCCCACAGGGCTGCTGGAGCCTGTTCCTCTAGAAGAACTCACTTCTGATGCTGGTCATCGAAATTGAGAAATGAGTTTGGTTATGGTGGGGCCTACTGCAGAAGGCTCATGGGGAGATGGAAGGGCGGATTGAATCCCTGAGCTCTGCCCTACACCCAAGGGGCTGCACTGACTCGAAGCGTCAAACGAACACAGCAGATGCATAGGCCCTTGGACTCAAGACGACACACTTGTCACAGGGTCACAGTGGACCCCAGAACATCCATGGGCACTTGTGTTAAAGATAAAAGGGTTAAAAACTCTTGGTGAGGAGATGGAAATGGGGTGGGGCTGTGGGGTTCCCGGGTTTATCATTACTCCAAACACACAGCATCATTTTGACAAGACTATTGAAGCATCTTTCGAGTATTAAAAGGCAACAATTCTCATAAGCCTGAAACCTCACAAAACTTACAGAGATTTAAAAGATGCACAGTAAATAAGATAGAATTTATGGGAAAAGTGAGAAGAAATAGGAAAAGACTGAAAATGAAATAAGGAATGAATGAGGGGCACAGGCATCTCTATTATTAAAACATATAACACAGTGACAATAATTAAAACAATATGGCTATTCTCCCAGAATAGACAGATTTCTGTGAGCCAAAATGAGGATCTTAAAAATATACCGCAAACATATGGAAATTTAATATAGCTATAAAAGCGGAAAATAAAAATCAGAGGAAATCATGTTGTTCAATAAATGGAGTTAGGACCATTGGTGCCAATCTGGAATAAAAGTAGGTCAGATCTGCCTCCCACATTTTATATCAAAATAAATTCCAGACTGAACGGAGCTTTAAGTATAAAAAGTGAAGACATAAAAAGAGTAAAAGGAAACATTTTAAAAATACTTGTAAAGTAAGGAAGTTCTAACTATGACATGAAGCCCAAATGTCATTAAAAAAAAAGAAAACTTTGATAAGTCTCTTACATGGAAACACATATGACAAAAATCACTCTAAGCAAAGTCAGTATGTTAGCACCAAACCAAGAAAAATTATTGCAACTTGTATCTCAGACAAAGGGCCAAACGTCTAATGTACGAGTCTGCAGAAATACAGGAAAGAGCACCTGAAACACGAGGAGGGGCCCGAAGGACAGGGCAGGTCTCCAGCGCCCCTGGGAGCTGCGGAGAAGCAATGCAGGTGACTCCCGAGTGCCTAGCTGGCACCCTGCTTTCCATGGCCGTCCCAGCCCCAGCCAGTTCTGCCACCACCGAGCAATGAGCTTTGATGGGAGCCCCACTCCTCATAGTGCGTGATCCAAATCTGGCCTGTACCTCCTGCATCCCTTCTAGAATTACCCAGCCCACCTCCTGAGCCCACCCTGAGTTGCACCACCACGGGGCGGTGATGTGCTGGCCGGCACCAAGCCACCTGCACTCTCTGCTGTTCTGCAGGTATCTCTGGTGGCCTGTGATGGCCGGGCTCTGGCAGAGTGGACAGAGCAGCTGACTGGTTAAATGTCCATTGTTGGCATTAGCACCCTTTCCTAGGACCTAAAACGGAAGTTGTGCCCCTCCAGGATGCAGAGGAAGAAGCAGATGACACAAGAAGCCTGCTTGGACCACAGACTAGGAGCCCCTTCTCTGCATGTCACGTGGTCCCAGGGCACCCGAGCCCTGTTCACCTTGTACACACAGAAAGCAGCTTGGAAGATACCAGGCTGATGATGAGCACACAGGGCTGAGGGGACAGGCCAGCGTGGCTTTGCAGAGCTCACACCCAGTGGGTGAGAGAGGGCCTGACATAGCACCCAGCTGAGCCACTGATGATGGGTATGGGTCACCTGAAAATGAGCCCTAGGGGCCAGGGAGCTCTGACGGGAAGCCCTGTTGGGACCTGGTGGCTTCCCGAGGAAGCGATACTTGTGCAAGGAGGGCCAGGTGAACAGGATGCAGTCAGGCCGAGTCTTTTTGAGCGCATGGCAGGGGCAGAGTTCATGGGGTGGAGCTCCATGCAGTTCAGAGCATGCATCAAGGCCCTGAGGTTGGAACCACGAAGCCCATGGGTTAAGGTAGGACCAGGTCAGGCGGGGAGGAATTTGGTATTTTATTCTTATTTTGGGAGTCTAGTTTATTTTGGTTGTTTGTTGTTTTTCTTTTTATAAGCCCTGGGTGACTGCTGAGAAATTTTAAGCAAGACGGGAACATGGGGGAGAGGGAGCTACTGGCATAAATGAGATTTGAGGCTTAAAAGAATCACTCCTATTACCCAGCAGAAGCCCAATTAGCAGGGCTGACAGAGGAAGTGGGGAGGGGTCAGGATGCAGCTGCTTTGGTCCAGGGGGAGATGGGTGGGGTGGGTCTGGTCCTTGGCATCAGAGGCTGGAGGCAGTGAGAGGCAGATGGGTTAGAGACTTCCTCAAGGCAGTCTTTTCCGGGGCAGGGACAAAGAATGGCAGAGAGCATTTTTCCTCGGGTTTCTGGCCAGCTGGAAGTTGGTACCACCTCCTCCTAGGGCCACAGAAAGAGGACAAGGGAAAGAGGACAGCTCCTGGATCTCTGCTTGGGTCTCAGTTTACCCTCATGCCCAAGAGCTGGGACTATCATAAGGGTTTCAGATCTGTTTCGGCCACTAAGTCAGGGCTTCACTCACCCCCACAGGACCTGAACAAACGAACAAATCAGACTGAAAAGGGGTGCAGCCTTAGCCCAGATGGCCCAGCATGCCCCTCAACTCCAAGCAGTCCCTGGGGTACCCCTGAAGATCCTAAAGGCCCCATTGAAGCAGGACTCAACAAAGGCCCCCGTCCCACCGTCTCTGTCCCACTCTACTGTTTCACAAAGTGCTTCTCCCCCGTCTGGGTCATTCCCCATCCCCTGCCTCAGAGCTACCCCTCCATCCTGCCCTGAGGCCCACCTCCGCCTGCTGGCTCGTCCAGAAGCCACACTAACTCCCTTTGGGAACCGAGCTCTGCCCTCCTGAGGAGCTGTCCTCCTGCTGCAGGAGTTCCTCTCAGGTGAGTTCCCGCTGCCCGCCTGCCGCCCCTGCCCTCAGCCCTCAGCCCTCCGCCCTCGCAAACCCACGTAGCAACTCTCTGGCTCCGCAATAAACCTGTACACAACAGAGAAGTCGGCTCCTGAGACATGCGTTTAAAAATACCCCTGAGATGGCGTGGGTATATATAGAGAGAATGAAGCCAGGCACCTCAGCCCACACAGGATGCAAATATGTGCCTTGGAGAAGTCTCTGTTGTGTCTTAAATAGAGGCCTGAGATATGAGCACCACCAAATAATAGGAATTAGCGCTCAGAACAACCATGACATCACCCAGCCCAGCCTTGGGGAACAAAGCTGGCTTCCTACCGTGCTCGCTTGCCTCTTTACCTTAATCAGATTAAAATATCCCCAGTGGCACAGTCACCCTTAGCTCACAGTTTGAGGAAACAGTTTCATCATTAGTGACCTACAGACTGCGGGAACTAGAGGTTCTGTTTGAAACTGGACCTGGGCTTCTTAGGAAGCCCAGGGAAAACAGAAATATGATCAGCTGCAATGTTCTCAGGACCCTACAAATAAAGCCAACCGCACTTTGCTGACACTAAACGATGTCTCCCTGTGGTTTTTCACACAGCTCATGTTGGGCACCAGGAAGGGTAATGCCCTCAATTCTGCTGCAGCAGATGAATAGGAGCTTGTGTGGCCCCAGATAACTCCAGACTTTGATGCCACCATGATGCTGCTCCCTTGGCCTGCCTTCCTCCGGGGTTCTCTACGAATCTGTCAAGAACCCTTTCTGTGCCACTTCACAGAGACTCGGCTGCATAATCATTTGTATTTTAAGGCAACTTACGTTGGGCATCTAAATAAATCTCCTTATTAAAGAAACTTTACATCTTGACTCTGATAGAGAAAATCAGCAGCCATTTCCGGAAATGTTAAACAGCACAAAACAAACATGGTGGACCGATCGATGTAATTAATACACACTGGCCAGACTGTGCCCTTCCAGGGCTCCATGCCGCAGGCTGCTCTCCGATTGTTAGGAAAGGGACACCAGGCAGAGCTCAGGGTCAAAGACACACCAGTCACGACAAAACAGAACAAACAAGACAGGAAATAGTTTCTCCTCAATATGTACAACCCAAAGACTTGAAAGAGGAAGCACCGGGGAGCAGCCCTGACTCCGGTATCCCATGGAACCCGGAGCCCTGGCTGAGTGCCCTCTGATGGAGTTACTTACTGGAGACCTTCTTTCTACCAGTGCCTGCTTGGAAGATGTTTCTTGCTGAGGGGCAACGATGTACAGATCTTCCTTCAGGGTCAGATACGACCACGTCTCTTTCCACATTAATTAAAATGGGCCTATGTATGCCACAGGGTAGATAAGAGCACAGGTCCAAAACCATGTCTGGGGTCTCCTGGGGTCAAGGTTCCTATTCAGAAATAGCAATCTTGCCGCCAGCTCCAGTATAGCTGAGGAACATTTAGAGGTCTGCTGCGTTCATCTTACATCAAAGAAGATCCATCCGTTCCCTGGTGAGCACTGCCTGTCACCTAGCTTTTCTCTTGTCAGCCTACTAGTGCCTTGCTGAGTTCTACTCTATTGCATATTTTGATATCTGAGACAACTACATCACCCGCGTCAGCACCAACACCACCAGCACCACAACCATGACTGAATGATCATCACCACACTTATCCTCATCATCACCAGGACCATCAGGACCATCCTCAGCACTGTCACCACCATGACCACCGTGATCATCATTACCACAATCCCCATCCCCAGCCCTGTCACTACCACGACCCCTATCACCAGCATGACCACTACCATCTTAGTCACTGTCATCACTAACACCATCATCACCACTGTCACAATCACCACCACCATCATCACCACCACCATTGCAATCACCATCACCATCACCATCACCACTGCCATCACAGTCATCACTATTACAAGAGTTCACATCCACACATCAACCACCACAATACAGGTCCTAGCTCTGTTTGAGAATTCTCAATATGAACGACTCATTTAACCTTCCCTACAACCTTAAAGGAAGTTGCTGTCATTTATTTTGACTTTACAGATGAGGAGAACGAGATACTAAGGGCTAAAAAATGTTGGCCAAGTTCACCCGGCTAATGAATATTGGGGCCAAGCTCACACAGGGAAGGCATGGCCAGCACCCAGGTTCATGCCCTTGACCGCTCTTCTCGTTCCCTGACCACAGTGAAGGAGACGCCTGCCACAAGGCTTCTACAGTCTGGGATAAGAGGATATTCCTGCTCTTGACGTTGGCACCTTGAGTACTTGAAGAGAAACAGTGCTCTCAGCATTCTGAGAGAGGGAGTAGCCAGTGCAATGGCCCTGAGGAGGGTGATAGTCTACCAAGCTGCAGGAATGAATAAGAGCCCCAGAGGGGCTGGGGTGCTGCAGGCAGCAGGGAGAGCAGATGAGAGGCAGGCGGCACAGTGCCAGCCAGGGGTCTCAGCACTCGGATATCTTAACTCTAGTACATCTTTGCTATGGATGGAATCTCATCTTCAGCCTCTTAGAGAAAAGGAAACAAAGTCATGACGCAAGTGGGCAGTGACCCCAGGGCTCACATCCAGAAACCCTGAGGCTTCTGAGTCCATTCTGTGACCACCAGGCTGGGCGGCCACTGCTCCCATGAATGGGAGATGAGAGAGCAAGGGAGGCAGGCCTTGGAGGCTGTGACTGAGGGTTTATGCCAAGGGCAGTGGGAGCAGGGACAGGACAAGGCCTCCTCAGCCACTGGGAAGACAGCAGCCACAGCAAAGCGAGGTCAGAGCAGGGAGTCCTGTAAGAGGCTGGCACAGGATCCACATGACAGAGGCTTGGAGCAGGTCACCATGAGCCATGGAGGAAGGTAGAGTGTGGAGTAAAGATTTCACAAAGCAGGGACCCGGTGGCATGACCAGGGTTTGGAGGGCTAGGAAGTGGGCATGCTCCGTAGAGGGACCACATATGCCAAGTGGTGGGCACTGGGCTGCAGGGCCAAACCACCCCCTCCATGAGCCACAGCTGTACAGCTGGCTTCTGTGGCCGATTCCAGTACTGCCATCCTCCTCTCCTTTTATCCTGTACTTTCAGAGTGTCCCAGACAGTTCTGGGCACAAAGGTGCCACAGGGAAGCAGATCCTATTCGTGAGGGGCTTCAGATGCTGCAGGAGAGCTCTAAAAGCCAAAGTGGGAGCGTACAGTAGGAAGAATCGCAGAGAGCCAAAACCTCTTCCAGTGTGAAGAGAAGCCCAGTTCCGTTTAGATGCTTCTCATGACAGCAAACTCCTTCCCCCATCAGCAGCTAAGGACTGAACGTAGCAGAGGTAGCCCTGTCCCCAGGTACAAAACGCAAGGCCTCCTTTCCTTAACCCAGAGCACTCACGGAGAGGAGATCCTGCGAGAGCCCCACAGAACAAAGGCCAGCTCTTAGCTGGACATCCGAGAGCCAAACCTGCTAATGATACACACAGCCAAGTGTACACACAGCTTCTCGCTGCCTCGCTCTGCATGGCTAAGGTGAATTTTGGCTCATGAGGACCTTAACGATAGTCCACAACCTGAAAAGCAGGCTCAAATAAACAAAGAGGAAACAGAAACACCCACTAAGAAAGAGATTCCTCAGGAAGCAGGTGACTTATTTTAAAAATCATGAATTCCAGTGGGAATTCCAGTACTCAGAGGGAACCAACACCTCTCTACCCACCTGACCCTTCCCAGATTGTCCCGGTGACACGAGGGACAAAGCCCAGGTTCCCTTTCCAAGCCTGCTGTCCCCCAAGTCTATTCCAGAACAAACAGCCATCATCCTTGCAAATCCCAGCTTGCCAAGGTCTCCCAAGAGACACAGGGTCCCAAAGAGACCCCAACATCGGTCAAGGGTCAGGCTGGACCACAGGCTCCCTCGTCCGACACACCCTGAGTTCACCAGCTGCTCCACTCAGCACCTCCTCAGGGCCAGGCGTGGAGAAGGGGGATGTAAGGGATTCAGGGAATTTCTGGACCTGACCAAAGTAACGGATGTTAATCTCTCTCCAGTGTCCTCTAATCTTCCAAGAGCATCATGGGGACTGTCACTGGTGCTCCCGTGACTGTGACACCCCTTATACTGTCAGTGTCTGTGCTGGCTTAAACACAGAGGATCCTCTGACTCAGAATGGTTGGAGGGAGATCACGCCTAGTTGAACCAAATGTTTTATATTTTCCGTTTTACTTTATGGTTACCTTTTATCAAAGGCAAGTGACACTGGATTTCTGCTTAAAGCTGCAAAGTAAGACTTCCTTCAGAAATGACACTTTAGGATTAAAAAAAAAGACTTAGATTAAAAGAAAATATTCATCGAACTGAACCCCAAGTGGCAGACAAATGTGTATTTTTGGGCTGAAGCATGTTTTATTCAAGGTATGCACCACGGTGGCCTCCCGAAGGGACTGCTTCAGCCCGGACTTTTCCCAGCAGAGCAGCCAGGGTCCAGTGTGACCTCTCCACATGGATGCTTCATGAACGCCTGAAATTTAACAGGGTCACAGTTAAGCTTCAGTCTCCCTCAAGCTTCTCCAGCTGTGGCCTCTGTGCCTGGATTGCAGCCGTGAATTCTCATGAGAGCAATCATGACTCTCAGAATGCAAACTCCCTGATGGCCTCCATCACACTCAGAGCAAAGGCCGCAGCCCGGATGGCGTCCCCACCCCAGGACTCTCCCTTCATCCCTCTCAGAGACTGCACGTGATTGCAGCTGTCTCGGGCTCTGTGCTGTTTCTGGAACCCCCTGGGCACCTACTTGGGGTCTTTGCATTGGGATGCCCATCGCTCTGAGGCCTCTTTGCCCAGATACCCACCTGGCTCATTTCCTCACCACCGTTACGTCTCAGTGCAAATGTCACCTCCTTATCACCGCCTACCCTGAAACTCCATTTGATACTCAACTGCCTCCCGCCCACTGCACTGTAACTCTCCTTACCCTGCCCTACTTTCCCATTCATTTCCCACAATGCTTATCACCAACGTGCAGGGTGACGGGCACAGCTTATTGTCTAGCTTCTCCCCCACAGAATGCAAGTCTAAGGGCCTGGCAATCAGGTCAGCGTTGCTCACTGCCTCCCCACAGCCAGACAGTGTGCCCACCCTCCGGGGGTCAGAACTTGGCCCAGTGAGGAGGCCCAGTTCCAACCCAATCGAAGCTGTGCAGGTCCAGGCTGTGAGGCTGAGCCCAGTCCTTCAGCCCACTCCACATCACAGCGCTCCGGGGCACCTCACAAGAGCTCTGCTGAGAGGTGTCTGCCTGGATCCCGAGTGTTCTGGCCACAGCACTAGCAGTTTTACAGATTTAGGTCATTTATGCTGTTGTCAAGGTAGATATCAGAGGCGTAAATCTGGCATGGAGCCCTAGGACATTTCTAGGGAGACGCTGGGAGGACTGGCCACTACCCCGGTTATTAAGATACTTGGAAAATTCTTTGAATATAAGAAAAAATGGGGGAAAATAATATGGTTAGAAAATAACCACACATAGGACCGACACCTTGGTTCACACCTTGCTGCATAGGCTACATGTGTGTGCTTGTGCATGTGTGTGCCCAAGTATGCACATGTATGTGTGTGTGTGTGCAATTTAGTGAGCTGGGGAGAGTCAAGATGGTACATTTTTCCTGCAGTAGGCTGGAGAGTGAACATTTTCAGCTGTGTGAACCTGTGGATTCTGTCTCTGCTCCCCAACTATTAGAAAGCAGCCCTAGAAAATACAAAAGTGAGTAGGGAAGGTTCTGTCCCCCAGTAACACTCTGCTTACAAGCCTGGATTAACAGATAACCTGCATGGACTCCACGTCTCTCGGAGCAGACACAGCAACTTCCCCCAATGGCAGCCTTCTGGACATGGCTGTGAGTGTCCGGCAGGTAGCAAGAGGCGGGAAGACAAAGCGGGAAGGAAGGAGGAGAGAAGGGAAAGGGGGAAGAAAGAAAGAAAGAAAGAAAGAAAGAAAGAAAGAAAGAAAGAAAGAAAGAAAGAAAGAAAGAAAAAGAAAGGAGGAAGGAAGGAAACGAACACTCCTGCAACCTGCGTGTGTGTGTGCGTGTGTGAGTTTGTGTGTGGGTGTGCGCGTGCGTGTGTGTGTGCGCATGTGTGTGTGTATGTGCGTGTGTGCGTGTGTGTGTCCTTACAGCCTCATATATGCTCTTCCACTTGAGCCACCCACCTGCGAGCATGGTTTATCCACTGCTGCCCATATATAAACAAGAAAAACTGTGCCCTAAGCTCCAAGGAATGGAATCTAAAATCTCTCCCATCACAGGCGAGGGCTCTACCCCTGAGCTACATCCCTGCCTGAGGCCTGTTACTGTGTTTAACATGTTCGTGTGACTTGGGAACAGGCAGAAAGTTCACAACGCTTGGAGTCCAAAGCCCCAGCAATCGGTAATCATTTTCTACAGCACTTCAGACGCCCAGGGGTCTTCGCTCACATTCTGTGTGCTCTGGTGAGCACCTCGATGTCACTGGTCTCGGTCCTCAGCCCCTAGACAGGGGTCCTTCGCCTCTCTCAGAGTGACATTGTCACATCTGACACTATCAGGAGTCCCCTCAGTCAGCCACCACACAGTCCCTGTTACTGCTTTTGTTTATACTTCAATTTCTCTTCCAGTCAAGTTCATCTCCCACCATGGGGACAGGATACACTTTCAATCCAAAATTTCCCATTCCACTCTCTATTTCTGAAATTGGCTCTCTAGATGGAGACATGGCCACCCCCTATGAATGTGAGTTCTGTGTCAGCAGGTATGGTCCTTGCCTGGCATCCCTAGACAGGCACCTGACTCTCCTGGAGACCTGCAGGAGAAGCAGATCCCCTCTGTTCCCACCCCAGACCCTCGGACTCAGAAACCCCGCTGGTGAGCTGCTTCTGAGCAGGTTCTTCAAACTGAGGACCACAGCTCCCTGGCCTCCAGTGCTGCATCAGAAGGAACAGCACCCCACCAACCTGCTCACGTGCACAAAAGTCAACAGCAGGCGTGAAAGGAGGGCAGGCTTCATTTTGCATCTTTTAAAAGATAATTGATAATATCGTAACTCCCCTGAGTAACAGCGATGGGTATGCTCAGGCAAGGGGTATTCACGTCCCACAAAACAGATTACAGAGCATAGCAACTCTGCACACAGATGCGATCAGCTGTGACATGTCAAACGATGTCAAGATGCGTGAAGAGAGGGAGCTAAAAATAGCACCATGCTGCTCAGAGCCGCAAGCTCCAGATCATCCAATTCAGGACCTCAGAACTGCTGCCAGCCATTCCTGCAGCCCCAGGAGGCCCCGGCCAGGAGGGTCAGGCCTCTGTACACTCGCACACCACGTGCCTCCGTGCCCTTAACTCTATAGGCGCACAGCAGATAACTGCAGGGGAAGTTGCTCCTGAGAATGGTATTTTAGACTTTAAAAATAGAATGTTCTGAGCATGCACGATACAAATGGTTACCCCACCAGCAAAGCTACTGAGTTATATAATAACATGTTTAAACTCCGCAAGTCACAGGCTGATGGTGGGTCGGACTGGCTCAGGGCTCAACTTCTTGGCAATCAAAGAGTTAAAATTAAATAAAAATAATAAACAAAAAATAATTTATATTCCAAGTATCCAGAGAACAGCAAACTGCCAGGCACTTGTGTGTGCGGTTCAGGAGGGGAAGGCAAAGCACACGTTTGCTAAGGGCTGCTTCTTTTAGCTCACCGGGCCGAGCTGCGAAGTGAAGCAACATAAATCTGCAGAACACCTTCCTGGGAATGTTTAATCGAATTGCAGCCCCAGACAACTTTGCACCATCCTCGCTTCAAGCAATGAAGCTCGGACCGCTTCTGAATGAACCTCAGTCCTCCTTTCATGCTTTGTTATTCTTAGGCTTGTGTCTGCAGAATCATGATGGGTTTGCAGACTTTCTACTTCATCCTTAAAGAGCACCACGCTAACCACACTCCACCAGAGGGCTGTTCAATGACTTCCTTTCCTGCCCCAAGAAGCAAGCTGGCGGCTCAGGACACAGCTACAGCACGCAGACCCCAGCCCCCTCTCCAAGTCCTTCGGATGCAGAATCACCATTGCCCGCTGGGTCCAGGGCTCCTTGCAGCTAGAACTCTGCTAGTAACTTCGGAAGCCAAGAATTAACACAACCGTAGCTGTCTCAGACTGTTTGTTCAGCTCCTGTGTGGCCCCCAGTGCCAGCCGCCCAATTTCACTTTCAAACCAGTTTTCAGAACGCAAAATCCACAAACAACATGACATGCAGAATCAAATAAAAGTGAAAGATACCCCCAACACACACACACACACACACACACACACACACACACACACACACACACATGCGCACACACACACACACACACACACACACACGCACACACACAAACACAAACACCAGGACCCTATGAGCGAGATTCGTGCAGCATAATGGTATTCTGGACAGTGAAATACTGACCCCACTGCTCAGGGGAGGTTTAAATCCACTGTGGAAAGCTCTCCTGACTGAATTTTCACAAAATCTGGCTCAGGCATAGTATATTGGGCAGCTCATACACACATCAGTGACAATCTATTATTTCCTGGAAATTTTCATCTCCTAATCTGGAGATGAAAAGGCATCCAGGTGGAATTATTTTTAGACCGCAAGGAATAGGTTACAACATTCACATGGAAACAAAAGACCACAGTGGCTCTCTCTGGGCTCTGAGGCAGGCACTTGGTCCTGGTCTGACCCTCTGTGGGAAAGCCTGTAGCTCCTACCACCCCAGACTCCAAACATGTTTCCCAGCCCGCCGCAGCTCAGGTTTGCCATACCTGCCCTACATGGCCACCCACCCCATCCCACCAGAGGGAGCGGGGATCCAACTCACCTTGTGGTCAAGGGGTGAATCTGGGAGAAAGTCTCCATCTCCCCCAGAAACTCTGCTTCCCCGCAGGCTCCTGGATGCGCTGCCCCCACCGCCCTGGGAGGCAGTGGTTGGCAGCAAGCCCTGCAGCTCGCTCGCTCATTCAGACTCTGGGTTCCCTGAAAAAGCCTCCAGCCCGGCGGCGCAGCCCTGCAATTGTCAGGAAGCTCCTGTCTGCGTTTGGGGCTGAAGCCCATGATTATCCATAAACACCCTTAAATATAGGCACTGCCAGAGGGGAGAAGGAGGTGGGGCTGGGGGCGAGCAGGGCAGCCCGGGCCTGCAGCATCAGCTTGGGGGACCTGGCGCCCACCCCCAGCCCCGCCTCTGCTCTGCTCAGAGCCCAGTCTTCCCTGTGCCCCTGATTTGTCACCCACACTGCCCAGAGGCATCGGGCATTGCCCAGGCTGGCAGAAGTCTTCAGAACCAGAGTTTGACATCCCGTACATAAAACCCACTACTCTAGCAACTTCTCCGCTAGCAAAAACTCCTGGCTTCCAGGAGTTCTCTTAGGAATCCAGCCTCTTCCTTCACCCCCACCTGGACTGCTGCCTCAGGGAACTCAGGGCGACAGGACCTTGGCATCCCAGAGTCATGAGGCTACTGTCGCCTGGGGTTCGGGAGCCTGTCAGACATACCCTGCTGTGACCCCCACAGGAGGGGACAGTCCAGCACCTGACAAAGATGCAGAAGGCCAAGCCCAAGAAGAGGTCTCAGGCGACACAGAGGGCCTATCATCACTGCAGGCAATGCCACGCCTGCCCTCCCTTGTGCTCCCATGCTGTGCCCTGCAGGGCTTCTGGCAGAGCCCTTCCCTTCTGCACTGGGTGACAGTGGCACCCCTACCTCATTCTGAGAACCAAAGTGCTCCTCTTCTGCTCATCCCTTGGGGTGGAAGAGCCCAGGGCTGAGAAGCCATCGGGGTGCAGAGCCCCTAGGAATCTGCATCCCTTCAAAATCACAGGAGCGTGGCTGGGGTGCTGGCGTAGAGGGTGACAGCCTCAGAGAGCTCCCCAAGGGCCAGGAGGGGCCAGTGAAGTGCCCATATTGAGCCAGTTGTCCTGGCCCCCCAGAGAACCTAGGTCCTTCTCTAAGTGAGGTGAACTCATGTGATGGCGGGCCACCTTCTATTCCTGCCCGCTACAGGGACAGGGCCCCTCACGCAGGGCTGTGTGCCATGCCCCCACCCCCGACCCTGCCACAACATGCAATAGGGTGCCCTCCTGGGGTGCCTTGTTCACAGCGATGAGGTCAGAGGATGTGTGCAAAGTGCTTATCTTGAAGAAAAGGCTCCGTAATGAGGAGCCAGGGAGGGGAATGGGGGATCCCAAGAGCAGGGCTCAGCAGGCCCCGTCAGGACAATCCTGGGTAAGCATCTCAATTCTGATCATTTCCTAGAAATTACTTGCATTTAGGGTCACTCTGGAAACCTCTCATTCCAGCACCCACTGACTGCCCAGACAGGTTGCTCTCATTAGATAGGAGGCTTTGCATCAGCTAATGACACCTTTGAGCCACCCAGCCTGGGGAAGTAGCCGGCCTGGAGCACCCACGGCTGAGTCGGGGAGAAGGGAGGGCTGAGATCATCTGAACCTCCACCAGAACGTCTGCCCCAGCCAAGACAGCACTGCGTCCAGGGGGCCTCCGGGTCTCCTGAGCTGTTGGTGTCCTTGCTGGGCACCTCAGACATTGTGTCTCAAGTATGAGCTTCTATGTAGGTCAAGGGATACCAGGAAGGGAACCTGGGGGAATGGGGCTGGGGTTCAGTGTGCTAACAACAGTCACTGGTTTAAAAACCACCAGGCCTGAGATGGAGCAGAAGCCCACTCTGACCAGCTGGAGGGGAAAGGCAGCGAGGGGAGCTCCCGATCCCAGGGCCCTGAAATGCCAGCCTCCCTACACGCCCACTTCCTCTGCAGAAGCCTGGCTCTGACCCTGCTTCTGATCCAGGCGAGGGTAAGGTGCCTCGCCCCCTTTCTGTCTCTGTCTGTCTCTGGCCTGTGCCTCTCTCTGCTGTGTCCCTGCCATTATCTGTTTCTCTTTGTCTCTGTCTCGGTATCTCTCCATCTGTATCGATCTTGCTGTCTCTGTGCACTGCTGTCTTTCTCTCTCTAGCTCTGTGTCCCTGCTGCTTTGGCTCTGTAATCCAGCCCAGTGTAGCTTCACAAGCAGATGGTCTTGGTCCCTGAGCCCATGTGACAGCTCAGTTCTATGTTCTTCCACTAAGCCCATGGAAGCCACGTCTACCTCTACACTCTTAAAGAGACCCAAGGGAGCAGCTATTTAGGGGTGAGCAGGAAATGCTGGACACCTGAACCAGGCCCCTTCTGATTCTACGCAGGGCTCCCCACGAGGGAGGCACCTCACCCACTGCACATTTGCCTCCACCCCTGGAGGTGAACCCTGAGAAGCTTCCCCACTCGCCTCAGCCATGGAGAGCTGGAGTGAGAGATGCCCAGCTCGGACTGCCCGGCAGTGGGCACTGCAAGCTGAGCTGACCTCAGGGCCCTTCTATTGCTGGCTCAGAGCCCTGAACCTGGATCTGGTCTGAACTCATCTTCACGCAGATGTCCTCTGCCAAGACCCTTCACATTGTTCCTAGGGTTCTGGTCCCCAAGACCCTCCAGGCTCCTGTTGACCCACACACCCACTCAAACTGTAAGCTGGCTTTCCTCTCACGCCTCACGAAGGGGCCAGCCCGTACCTTCAGTCTCCTCTCAGCCCTCTCCATGGCAGCCCAGTGAAAACATGAGGCCGGCCCAGTCCTCTGACATGAAATAATCCTCAACAACCTCCACACCAACCCCACTTGTAATCACCAGGGCCATAGACAAACAGTGCACTGACCCTTACATCTCCCTCCGCCGTGACAACAGAGGCCTCCAACCTCACCGTGCCCCGACCTCCCACCCTTCCATCTGCTGAGACTTCTGGTCCACCTCAGCTCTCCCTCCCTCTCTCCTCTGCCTGCTCCTCCCCGGTGTTATTTCCATCCAGGTCAACCCGGACCCGTGGGCCACATTTCCAACTAGCGCTAGCGAGGCATCAGGCATTCCCTTGACCTTCACCACGACCTCCAAGCTCCACCGTCTGCTTTTTCTCATTTGTGCTTTCCAGCAGAGAGCTTAAAATCTGCGGGAAAAAAATCACAATAGCAGGCCCCGTGACAAATTCAGTGAGGCAGGAGATTTTCTCACACATCCCCAGCTGATTGCTTTATACCAATTCCCAATCTTCAGGGGTGCAGTGAAAACCAGCACTTGTGTACAGCCGTTAGCACCCCAAGATGGCACAGCCCTTTAGGGTGAGAATTCTGCATTGATTTTAAGAGGCATACAGTTAACTTCTGGAGTTCATGTCTTAGACGCTACCTTGGAGAAAGACAAATATTCTAAACATGGAGAACACCGCATAGCTGAGGACTTTGCAGGAATACTAGCAGTCATATTGAACATTTAAAAGCACTGGAAATGTCCAGCCCAAGGCACAACAGATAGGCAAATTTTACTGAAGCAGGTTTTCTATTGAAAGACTGCTTATGCTTGAAATTTTGCAAGGAAACTTCAACTCAGACTACTGGAAATACATTCCTTTATTTGATTACAAAATAAAGTCAAGCAAGCCAGGGGCTGCATCCTGGCAGATGCAGAGCAGAAGACCAGGCCAAGGGAGGGCAGGGACTGCAGAGGTGGCCAGGAGAGACCTCCTTCCGGGCTGCAAGGACAGTCGTCCTCCCCTGAAGAACTAGGCAGAAGGCTTCACAGAGACAGTCTAATTTTAAGAGCTGATCTGTACAAGGGGCACCTGCTAGGTCAGCAGAAGGTGTGCGATGCTTCTGGAAGGGACAGAGGTGAGACTTCACCCAGATGAGTCTTAACACCTGTGACATCCACAGCCTCGCAGAGGGAAGTCTTTGCCGGGATGGTGGAGGGTGGCTATGTGACCTCTGAGACAGAAAGGAGCCAGCTGCCTGGGATGAAGGAAGAGGGGAGGGGGCTGGGAGTGGGGGCCGCAGTAGAAGGTCAAGGTGAAACCACGGTGAGTAAGACAGGCGTGATCGTGGGGACCCGGGTGGGGTGGACAAGCGGTGGGAACTATTCCGAGAGAGCCTGGAGGAACCTGGAGAACAAGGTCACCACCAGGGTGAAGAGCAGGCAGGACTCAAGCCAGAGCGCGGGCCGCTGCGGAGGGCAGCCTTGGGGGGTCATTGCAATGACAGGAGCATCAAGGCTGCAGAAGCGGGTCGCGGGGGACTGAAGCAGAACCACAATCACATTTCTAATCCCTCCCCAATTAAACGTGCCGCTCTGCCATTGCTCTTAATACGGATTTTTCACCTCCTCGCCCTCTTTCTACGGGGAGGGCTGTTTTCTGTTACTCACCTGCTAATTAATTATCTATCCACCACCATTCCGGGCCACTACTGAAAACATATATCCATAATCAGTAAGTGCTACAGCTAGGTGGGAGTTTTCTTCCATCTTGTCAACCATTCAGAAAAGAACAAGAGTCACAGGACAATAGGCACGTGTGGATTTACACTGAAGACCACCGGAACGTGGTACCAGGGCAACATGGAAATGGCCATCGTACAATCTCGGATGCCCCACTGTTGGTGTGGACTCCAAAATGTGGTCCTTATACATGATATCTTTGTGAAAAGGAAAAACATATGAACACACCAAGCAGACTGATATTTGCCCAACACATTCAAGCATCCTATGCTTCTTTCCACAGTCTTTTTAAGGGTTCGGGTTTTTTGCACAGAGAAAAACATTTAGGCTCCAAGAAGCCCAGAGCTTTCCCCGAGACTACACAGCTAGGACGTGGCAGAGCTGCGGTGACCCTGACTGTGTGGTCATCATACTAGGAAATGCATCACACAATGCTTACTGAGCTGAGTCTGGTGGTCACACTGAGGCTTTACAGAGGAGTGTGGCCAACTCAGGTAGCACTGAAAGGTTTTCAGCTCACTTGTATGAAACAAAAGGCAAACCAGGGCCTCAGTAAGAGCAGCTATGTCCCACACTTGCACATGAGTGTCACGGCCAGTACGAAACCTGATGTGCACACACTGGGGTCTGTCTTGCCAGGCTGGAAGTGCAGGCTAATCTTCTGCAGAGGGCTGAACAGGGTCTCCTCTGACGCATGTCTACCCAGAGCCTGAGAACCCTCTTTAGCGACAGTGCAGCTGTCAGTCACCGAGTTACAGTGAGGTCATTGAGGATGATGATGGCCCTCAATCCAATGACTTCCATCCTCACAGGAGGGAGAGGGGACACATAAGACGCACACACAGGGAAATCCACACAGAGCCAAAAACCAGAGCGAGGCAGCCACAAGCCAAAGAACCCCAGGAGCCACCAGAGGCCGGAGGACATCGGGAGGGAGCTGACAGGATGAGGGCAGCTCTGTGCAAAGCTGTTTCCTGCCCTTCTGTCCATCACCCTCTCTCCGCCCTCGCCTTGACCTCAGCAGTCTCAGGGCGAAGGCTTCTTCCTCTGGAAACCATCTCCTCACCTGCACGGGAGCAAAGTCTGCCTTTCTGCTAAATGTACCCCAGTTCTGTCGATGTGGTGAACCTCATTTATTGACTTGTGTATGATGAACCACCCCTGTGTGCCTGGGATGAACCCTACTTGGTCATGGTGTATAATCTTCTTGATAATTTGCTGCATTGTTTGCAGGTATTTTATTGAGGATTTCTGCATCTATGTTCATTAAATCCTTCACTAGTTTTGATATCGGGGTAATATTTGATTGTAAGAGTGAATTTGGGAGTATTGCTTCCCTTTAATTTCATTAAAGAGTTTAAGGAGACGTGGCATTAGGTATTCTCTAAATTTCATACAGAATTCAGCAGTGAATTTATCAGGACCTGGGTTGGTTTTTCACTTTTGTTTTGTTTTTGTAGGTTTTTATCACATCTTTATTCTCAGTGACTGATTAAATTTTTATATCATTGGTAATTCATATGTATCTAGGAATGTGTCCATCTCTTCTGTGCTGTCCTTATTAGAATAAAGGTCCTTGAAGTAGGTATTGATGATCTCTTGGATCCACTGTGGTTTCACCCTTTTCACTCATAACTGCATGGATCTGAGTCTTATCTTTCTCTCTTTTTCTTAGATAGGATTGGCTAAGTGTTTATTAACTTTATTTCAAAGAACTAACTCTGATTCATTGATTTTTTGTATTATTTTTCTTAGTCAAAATTGCACTAATTTTGTTTCTTTTCCTTTTTGTCATTTGAGACAGGGTTCCGCTGTGTATTCAGGCTGGCCTTGAACTCTCTTGCAGTCCAAGTTGGCCTCGAATTTGCAGTGATCCTCCTGCCTCCGCCTCCTGAGTGCTGGGATCACAGGTATGCCATGCCCAGTTGCACCACTTTCTGTTCTGATCATTATAATTTCCTCCTTCATATGAGTTTTGTGCTTAACTTGTTCTTTTTCTAGAAGTTTGAGTTTCAACATTAGGTTGTTCATTTCAGCTTGCTCTATTTTCCTGATGTGCGAGATCTCCGCTATACATTCCCCTTGTAAATTTGCGTCCCGTAAGTTCCAGTATGTTGGCATTATCATTTATTGTAGAAACTAATTTTTTCTTTATTTTCATCTGTGACCCACTGGTTGTTCGGGAGGGTGCTAATTTTCATGGGTCTATGGAGTTTGTGTGATTTCTTTTGCCATTGATTTCCAATTTCACTGCACTATGGTCTGATATTATGCATGGGATAATTTTGATTCCTCTGCATTTACTAAAGCATATTCTATGAGCTAGTGTGTGGTCTATTTTGGAAAATGTTGTATGTGCAGCCTAGAAGAATGTATATTCTGACATTGTGGGGTGGAACACTCTAGAGACATCTACTAAAGTAAATTTGCTCACAGGCTTGGTTTAGTTCTGATATGTCTGTTGATTTCTGTGTCTCGTTGATTTGCTTACTTGTGACAGAACTGTACTGAGATCCCCAGTTACAACTGTGTTGTGCCTATTTGATTCTTCATGGCTGTTAATATAAACCAATAAATGTAATACACCATAGCAACAGATCCAAGAACAAACATCATCTCAAAGTGGGATCTGAAAAGACATTTCACAAAGTCAAACACCCATTCATAATAAAAACCCTCCAGAAAATTATTAGAAGATCTTTGTCTCAATTTGATAAATGACATGGAGGACAAACCAAAATCCAACACCATTCTAAATAGTCAAATCTGAAAACTTTCACTGTAAAATCAGGAACGAGACAAGTATGTCCACTATCACCAATCCTGTTCAATATATTTCTGAAAACATTAGCCAGAGAGCAATTAGAAAACAGAATGAAATAAAATGAATAAAGATAGGAAAGGAAGAACTAGGAATTATCATTATTTGAAAATCACATGATACTTTACACAGAAGACCCCAAAAACCCCACCCAAAGACTTCTAGATTTAATAATCAAATTCTTATGTGTAGCTGGATACAAAGTCAATACTCAAAAATCAATAGCATTCCTGCTCACAAACAACAAACCCACTGAAAGAAAAATTGGGGAAATAACACCTTTCACAGTAACATCCCCCAAAATGAAATACTTAGGAATCAATCTAACAAAGGAAGTAAAAGACTTTACATTGAAAACTACAGTACTCTGAAAAAGGAGATTGAAGAGCATATCAGAAAATGGAAAGATATCCCCTGCTCATGAATAGACAGAACCAACACTGTGAAAATGGTCCAACTCCCAAAACTGTTATACAAAGTCAATGCAATCTCAATAAAAATACCATTAGCATACCTTACAGATCTAGAGAAAACATTCCTAAAATTCCTATAAAACCAGAAGAGACCTAGGAGAGCAAAAACAATTCTGGGTAACAAAGAGAAGGCAGGGGGTATCACAATCCCTGACTTGAAGTGAGACTACAGAGCTACTGTGATTTAAAAAACAGCATGCTACTAGCAAAAAAAGAAAAACCAGACTTGAGGATCAGTGGAACAGATTAGAAGATGCAGAAATAACTCCAAATATACTCAGGCACTTTATCTTTGATAAAAGGGCCAAACACCATCATTGGAAGAAAGAAAATCACCTTAATAAATGATGCTGGAAAAACTGGCTCTACACATGCCAAAGACTAAAACTAGACTCATGTCTCTCACCGTGCACCTAACCAAAATAAAAATGGATCTAAGGTCTACATATTAAAACAGAAACACAACACTGACTCTCCTGGAAGAGAAAGTAGGTAGAAATCTTGAAGGCACAGATGTAGGCAAAAACTTCACAAACAACACTCTGACTTCACGGGAAATACTACAAAGAATCAACAGCTGGGATCTCATCTTACTAAAAAGCTTTTGCACAGCAAAAGAAACCATCAACATAATGAAGAGATTAAAAAAAGCACAGCTTAGGAAAAAAACCTTTCCAGTTGTTCTTCACACAAAAGACTCACATCTAGAACATATAAAGAGCTGAAAAAAATCAGACTTCCCAAATGTAAAGACTCAATCCAAAAATGGGCATCTAAAGTGAAGTGATGCTTCTCAGACGAAGAATTGAAATGGAAATAAATATACGAATAAACGCTCATCCTTGGTCATCTGAGAGGTGCAAATCAAAGTAACGCTGAAATTTTGTCTCATTTCAGAAAGAATAGCTATCATCAGCCAGTGACAAATGTTGTCCGAGCTGTGACAAACAGGAACCATCCTCCACAGGAGTGTAGACTGATGCAACCACTGTGGAGATGAGAGTGGAGATTCCGCAAATTCTTTTTGTTTTGTTGTTTTGTGGGTACCAGGAATTGAACTCAGGACCTTGTGCTTGCCAGGCACAGGCCACACCACTGAACTATATCCCTGGCCCCTGAGTGGAGATTCCTAAAACCTTACAGGACTAGAGGTCCTGTTTGACCCAGTTATTCCCCGCTTCTAGGTCTCTTCCTAAAAGAATTAAAAGCATCGTACCACGACGATATATGCACATCTATGTTTATGGCAGCATAGTTTGTAATAGCTAACGCTTGGAAACAGTGCAAATGCCCATCAACCAAGGAATGGATAAAGAAGTGGTGTTTTTTTTTTTATATACAATAGAGTACTACTCAGTGATAAAGATAAACTTGAGATGTAAATGGATGCACCTTAAGAACTTACTCTTAAGTGAAATAAAAATCAGGTAAACACGTGGAAATATCACATGGTGCCTCCTGTGTGGGGAAAAGAAAAAGTACAAAAAGGATAAAGTGGAAACAAAACTTTCGTAAATAAGGAGAGGAAGAGGGGTTGAAAAGAGAAGAATGTAAAAAAAAAGAGAAATCAAGATTTATCATGTACAGGTACAAATTCCCTATGATGAATGTGACCATTCCGTATATCTAAATTGCACGCATAAATTTAATTTTAAAAAAGTCCCATTGTTTCTGGAAGACCTCACTTGGGGTCAGTCCCTCCCTTTGCACTGCGGGCTCTAGGCGTTAGGGACAGTGTCTGTCCCCCAGAACAGCCTTAGGGCTCTGCATGTCCAGGGTATACAGTGAATAAATGGATGAACCATCTCGCATGTAGGTAAAAAGTGGACCATGCCTCTAAATGACTCCTTTGCAGTGCTGAGTACAACTGACCCCTGTGAGTCCCTTTTGTGAGGGCCAAGAGAATCTGCCCACCACCAGTGGGGACCTGGTGGAAGACGGAAGCCAGGGAAGTTATTTTCAGACCATCTCCCCCAGAGCCAGTCGTGCGTACAGATCTGATTTCCATCTGAGTAGACTTCCTGCAAAACTCCCACTGACGGCCACGTCTGTCGCTCCATGGCCAGCCTGACATCTGAAGAGCCAGGACGACAGGCATGTAAGGGATAGCATGTGGTCACTTCTCAGGCAGCCTTACGGAAGCCCAAGCTGGTCAGTTTTCAAATCTAGTTCAGAAGACTTGGTCAAACACCTTTGCAAGTACACCTGAGCCATGCATGGGGCCAAAGGACCAGGTCCTATAATAAGGTCCTGACAGTTGTCCAGAGGGCTTCATGGCAGAAATGGCTGCTGAGTTTTGTCACTAAAATAGGGAATGACATTGAAATTGCATGTCTCACAGCACAGCGGGAGAAGAACAGTGCAGCTGGAGACAAACATCTCCTCTGTCTTGGACATCCTGAGTTTAGCACCTGGGTGTGCCCTCCAGACGGCTGGCTATGCTGTTCCCTGGACTCCAGAGTCATAGAACCATCTGAAGACCTCTTCCAACCATTCTCCACTTTAAGTATGGAAACTAACATTAGAAAAATAAGAATAGAACATGAAGAGATTCCATCACACAGAAAACCAGCCTACCACATCCTCCTCCTGTCTATCAGAGTTTGGAAACAACCAAGAGAGAAGTACGGGGAAACAGCATTTTCTAGGCAATGATTTCCTGATTTCTCTTTGTTGCAATTTTCCTAGGCGAAGGCAGTGACTACTATAGAATTTCCCTAATTTTAAAAAGTAGGTAAAATTGTGAATTCTTCATAAGATCAATCATCTTGGGCTCTCCAAAAAGATGATATGTTCACTGTGCACTTTCAGTGTTTATGTACAACTGACATTTGCACAAAACTCAGCATGAAGATAGCGTGATGGAGGATATTGTTAGTTTCCCGGCTCGGCCCATCCTCCTCGGTGAGATGAGAGGCACTTGGCATGGGCAGGAGGAAGGAGAAAGCTGCGATACTGTCATGAAACTTTGATGATTAGACTCAGCTTTGAGTGGAAAGAAGTCCCAGCCACAGCGTAAATCCTCCCACTGGCTACTTTTCATGGGCAGAAAGCAAGAAACCTGGAAGACTCAAGAAACACAGGGCCTCTGATCGCCCAAGCAAAACCAAGGGAAATGCAGTCTTCCTTCAGGATACCTGACGATGGGAGCCAACCACGTCAAATTAAAGTTACAAAAGAAGTCCAGGCCCAGCTCAAACTCAGACAACACTGGCTCAGCTCCAACTCTCACAGCCAGAAAGACGAGGAATATTGTTATTCAATATAAAATTGTGGTGTGTAGTACAAAATAGCATGCCTGACGAAGCAAGGAAATTTGTCGCATGGTCAAAAGAAGAAGTCAACAATAGAAGAAAACCCAGAAACACCAGCTGCTGAAATTATTAGACAATACATTTCAGGTTGGGCACGGTGACCTGTAATCCCAGCACTCAGGAGGTTGAGGCTGGAGCATGAACCATGTAGCTAGATCTTGTCTCAAATAAGTACATAACTAAATAAAGATAAGAGAATTTCTAGATAATTACGTAATGATTTTAAAATTAGCTTATGAAGGTAGACAATATGTCCCAAGAGAAAGAAAAACGAAACACACTAGAAATACCATATGAAATATCCAAGTGGAAATGTCACAGTGAAATATACAATATCACAAATGAAAACACCATTGGATGGCTTCAGTGACAGAGTAGACAGAGGACAGGAAATGATCAGACTGAGAAGACAGGTACGGGACGCTGATAGCACCGTGATGGTAGCTGAATCGTGGGCCAGCAAGCTTTTCAGAGATCAGAGGACGAGGTGGTAGGGAGTCTCCCCTGGCCAAATCTCACAAAAACCCTTGCGATAGGGTTCAAATTTAAATGGAATGTATGCGCTTGAGAGAGAGAGAGAGAGAGAGAGAGAGAGAGAGAGAGAGAGAGAGAGACAGAGAGAGAGAGAGAGAGAGAGAGAGACAGAGACAGAGAGACAGAGAGACAGAGACAGAGACAGAAACAGAAACAGACAGAGAGACAGAGACAGACAATCACCTATGACCCAGAGAAAGCTAACACCTTGGTTTGATGTCAGCCAAAGCAGACAGCCTCCCTGAGCAGCTGGGGTGGGAGACAGAAGAGGGAGGGAGGTCACAGAGGGGCCTGCTGAGCTGCTGTCATTGCAGGGTGGATGTCCACATCCTGATGGCAGCACCATCTAGGACCCAAGATGGTGCTGCCACCGAAGTCTCCACACTGTGGGGAAAATGAACCCCAAACAGCCTCTATGTGTCCTGAAACACAAACAGACCCATGGCAAGGGAAGAGAGCACCCAGAGCCTCTAAAATTTATCATCTAACAGGTCTAATATGGGGAAAGAAGTCACAAGGCATAGAAATATAGAGAGACACAAAGCAAAAAACCTGAAGGATGCAGACAATAGGAACTGCCTCCAAAGGTCCCGACTGTCAGGCTTAGCACACCAAGACTTCAAAGCAGCTTTTCTAAACAAGTTCAAAACATTTCAAATACGTTCATTCTTAAAGAGAATGTCAAAGTGTGGCGGTAATGTCTAATCAAATAGAGAATTTCAATAAAGAGATAGAGTATTTAAAAGAATCAAATGGAAATTCTGGAGTGGAAAATATTAATTTAGTGAAAAATTCACTGAATGGATCACTTAGCAGCCTTTAAAATGGCAGGAGAATCACTGAACTGAAAATCAGTTAGAAATTATTCGGTCGAAGCCAAGCAGGGTGGAACACACTTGTCATCTCAAAACTTGGGAGGCTGAGGCAGGAGGATCATGAATCTGAGACCAGCCTGGGTTACACAGCCGGTAGAGAGCTGACCCAGACTACGCAGTGAAACCTTGACTCAGAAACAAAAGGAGAAGAAAAGAAATTATTAAATCTGAAGAACAGAGAAAAATATGAAGAGAAAGCTCGGAGGACCATGAAGTGGGCTGACTTGACTTACAGTATAATGGGGAAAAAGGGGGTTAGGAAAAGTGTTTGAAGAAATAATGCCTGAATGCCTCCTCAACAGTAACCTTTAAAAACTTCGTATGTCCAAGAAGGTCAGCAGACTCTAGGGTAAAAGCAAAGACAGCCACATGAGACATATCAAGGTCAAAACATTAGAAGAAAACCACACAAATAAAATCTTGAAAGTAGCAAGAAAAACATGCCTGGTTTCATGCAAAGCCGACTTGGGATCATAAACAGCATGTCAGGAAGCAGTGGGATGCGCATCCCAAGTCCTGAAAGAAAACAGCCATCTGAGAGTCATTCATTCAGCAAAACTCTCTCAATAATGAATGTGAATTAAAAATTTCTCAGAGAAATAAAGACATTACTAAAAAGTTCCCTTATAAGAAAAGCTTACAAAGCTTTTTATGCTAAAAAGTAGACAATAATTCAAAACTGCAAACAAAACCAAGGTGCTCTTAACCAGCTAATGGGAGTCATATACCTATGAAAGATAGCATGAATCGTGTTTCTTTTGCTTCTTCAGTTAACTGACTTAAAATACAACTACACATATGATGCAGGTGCACCATGTCTGCAACATACAGAGATGGAAAAGGTTTATAATAAGGACCCAAAGGAAACATGTGAGGAAAGTTAAATCAGAGCAAGAAACTGGCACCAGAGTCCTGGACAGACAAAGAAAACCAGAAGTGATGGATACGAAGGTTAACGTAACAAATTCTGTAGATATGTGCTCGCCTTCCTCTATTTTCTCAGTTGCTGAGAAAGACGTAAATTCACGTCAAGTAACAAAAGTGAAAATTTATTGTAACTTTGGAACATACATAGATGTAAAAGATGAAAAATTATAGTACCAACAGAGAAAAGAAAGCATGTGCTATGAGAGTAATGTTTCTATGTCTGATGGAATTTTAGTTAATATGATTGAAGTATTTTTATAAATTAAAATGTATAAAATCACTCCCATAGCTACCATTAGAAAATAACTCAAAACACTGTTAGAAAAAATGAAATGTTCCACTGAAATGCACTTACTTAATGCGAAAGTAAACAGTAAAGGAAGAACACACAAAAAAGACATGAACTGTAGAAAGAAAAGGTTAAAAGGCAAATACAAATTCAATAACCACAATCACATTATGTGTAAATGATTTAGACAACGTAATAAAGGGTAAAGATGATCAGACTTAATAAAAGACAGGCCCACATCCTCTATGAGAGACACATTTAGACTCAAGGATACAAACAAATTGAAAGAGAAGGATGCAAAAATAAATTATTCAAAGAGCAATCATACAAAAGCTAGAGTGGTTATTTTAATGTCAGGGGAAATTACTTTAAAACAATGTTACTAGAGATAAAGAGAGACATTTTAGATTGATAAAAGGGTCAAACCACCAGCAAGGCATAACAATGATAAACGTATATGTACCTAACAACAGAGCTCTAAAATATGTTAAGAAAAACTGACAGAGTTAAAGGAGAAATAACGGGAACCTCCAATACTCCACTTTCAGTCATGAATATAACAGTAGGCAGAAGTTCAAGAGAAAAAAGAAGGACTAAATAACACTATAAGAAAGTTTTTACAGCATCCACTCTAGGGCAGATACCTACACAACACTTCACACAGCAGCAGCAGAATATATGTTCTCTCAAATGTTCGTGGAACATTCTCCATCATAGATCGTATACTGAACCCTAAGTCAAGCCTCAATAAGTTAAAAAGGAATGAAATAATAAAAAATATGATTTGAAATAAAAATGGAATGAAATTATAATTCAATGACAGAAACAAATTTGGAGAATTCACCAACATATAAAAATTCAACAATATGCTACTAAATTGGCCAATAAGTCAAAGAGGAAGTCAAAAGGAAAATTAAAAACAATATGAGATGGAGAAAAATGAAGAGTCAACCAAAACGTAGGGGATACAGCTCAAGAAATTCTCAGGGGAAAATTACAGCTGTAAAGGACATTCAAAAAAAGAAAAATATTAAACAATAACCTAGCGCTCTTTGATGGTAGAACGAGATTAAACTAAATGTAATTTGTAAGAAGGAATTAATAAAAGTTAAAGCAGAAGTTGATGGAAAGGGGAACAGAAATGCTACACAGAAAAAACAACACATGATTTCATTCACTGAAAGATAAACCAAATCTATAAACCAAAAAGGAGAAGACTTAAATTGCTAAAATGTGGAGGGGCCCACACTAGCAAACCAGGAGAAACAGAAGACAGAGCTAGAAACAACCATGACTTAGAAGTGGCCAAGTGTTTAGGAGAAAGCAGAAACCACGAATGTGATGGTGGCATAGTTCTGTAAAGATATATGAACCACTGAAGTGCATGCTTTGATTTTACCAGTTGTGTGGTGTATGGATTATATCTCGATAAAGCTACATGTAAAAAAGAAATTTTAGAAAATCACACTAAGATATGATTGCATGTCTTCCTGAGTGCAAAATCAAAGTGACAGTCAACCCTGCTTGTTTTGGAGGCCTTTGTTGCATTCATTTTTTGTTTTGCTTTTTTATTTACTTTAAAAAAGCAAAACAGAATAAAGGATAGAAATGATACAGAATTTTTTAAAAAGTAGGAAGTTAACACTAATTAATACATTACACTTTGTTATTTTGGGAGTAGTTGTACAGGCTGTAAGATTTAGGCATGAAAAAATGATCAAACAAGCAAACAATGAAAGAGCAAACTGTTCTTTTGGATGAACTAACAGAGTTTATAGTATAGTTATCTGTTCCCTCCTCCTTTCTCCTTTCCCCATCCTGATTGTTCTTTCCTTTTGGGCACTTTGTTTCCCTATTGACAACTACATGATACCGTGATATATGTGCACCCATGGTTATAGCAGCACAATTTATAATAGCTAAATCTTGGAAGCAACCCAGCCACAGAATGGATAAAAAATGTGGCATTTTAGGGACAAGGAGAGAACATGGCGGACAGACAACAGCAACTACTGAACGCTCTCTAAAGGCTCAGCTCAGAGGCCAGGAATGATGCGGACTAAGGAGATACGAACCAGTAGAGATATGCTCTGCTGACTCAGGAACGAACTGGGCTGAGAGAATCCAACTTGGAATACAGTCCTGGCGCTAAAATAGGAACAGAAAAATCTCGGTGTGGAGGCTCGACTCCGCGCCATTGGAAACCGCGGTTTGGATTTCCCGCCACCCGGCGGCCGGCTACCTCCACAGCGGCTCGGCAAGGAGAGACGCGACCCCCGAGCTCTGGGAACGGGAGTCTCCGAACGGAGTCGGAAACGCGACCGACAGGGAGGAAGGCTGACTGGTGGCGAGGTGAGCGAGGAACTGACTCCCTACCGCAGTTTGACTCCAGCGGAGGTTTTTTTCTGGGCGCGGGCAGTCCTGTAAGAGCAGGGCGCGGTGGCAACTGCAGCCGCACGTTTCCCTCTCGGACGGGATTGGTGAAAGGTGCCTGGCCGGAGGGACGCTGCTCGCGGACTCCCTAGGCTGGCCTAACCCAGATCCCAGAGCCTGACGGTGGCCCGGAGGAGCGACCGACTCCCGCGTAGGCTGCCTCCTCCGCAACTCCCTGGGGCGCAGCGGTGAGCGGGAACAACTAGCCAGCGCAATTTGATCAAGCTGTGGCTGACAGGCAGGGAAGCCGGGCCTCCTGTGTAAGATTACATTTTATAAGGAACAGAAAATATGGGGAAGGGAAGCAACAAAAAAGGCTCCAATCCTGAGAATCAGGCAATAGTGGACACTGCACCAATATACATTAAGCGCCATTTAGAGAGCCTCATAGACCAATTCAGGAATGAAGTTATCAATGACCTGAAGCTAGAAGTATGCAGAATAGTTAGAGAAATGCTAAGCACCACCCAGGAAAAAGCAGATGGTGGAATGGAAGAACAGAAAAAGAGGGGAGAATTGCTTGATGGAGAAAACAGAGAAAGCATTGAGTATGTGAAGCAGGTGCAAAGGGACTATCAAGAAATTAAGAAGTCTACCCAAGACTGGCATAACAGCTTGAAAGAAACTAAGGACAGACTATCTGAATTGGAGGGCAGACTTGAAACATGGGAGAATGAAATGAAAAACTTCTTAAAAATAACAAAGAAACACACAGCAATAATACAAAGACAAGAAGATGATAAGAGGAGCCATAACTTAAGGATTAAGAACATAAAAGAAGAAGTAGGGACACAAACAAGTGAACTACAAAAGCTACTCACAGAAATAATCCAGGAGAATTTTCCTAATTTAGCAAAAGGTAAAGATACTCAAATGTATGAGGCATACAGGACCCCAGCTACCTACAACCCTAACAGAGAAACACCCAGGCATATAATAATAAAAATTCCAGAAATTCAATACAAGAACAGAATATTAAAAGCTGTAAGAGACAAGAAACAGATCACTTACAAGGGAAGACCCATCAGAATTACAGCAGATTTCTCTTCACAAACCATCAAATCATGAAGAGCATGGGGAGAAATAATTCAAGCTTTGAAAGATAATAATCTACAGCCAAGATTGAGATATCCTGCACAACTGTCCCTGGAAATTGATGGAAAAACGAGGTGCTTCCAGGATAAAGAGGAACTGGGGGAATTTGCAACCACCAATTCAACCCTACAGAAAGTATTGCAGGATATTCTAAAAAAAGAAAAATACAAAGAACCCAGAAATAGGGGCGGGGAGGCCACAACGAATGGAGCAGAGAACAAAATGAAGAAGACAAACTGACAGCTACTGACAGAAAAAGAGCTCAACAGAAATGAGACAGAAGACTGGATGATAGGAACAGCTTTTTTTGGAGAAAATGACATCTTAATAGGTAATGCTGATTTAGTACCATCTTGTTATGAAGTCTCATCTAGCTTTTGTTCTTCTGTCTCCAATGGTCTAAACAGGTTGTATCTTATTGGATTTTGTTATGTACGATAGTATAAGAAAAAACCTTTTAAAGACAAGGAGATTATACAGAGACCATTGTTCATTTTCTGTTAGTCGATTCTAAATACTCTATAATGCTGTCATTCTCTTAAATGGTTTTACATTGTTTTGATATACTTAATGCTATAGTATAAGAAGTTGTACTCAAGGACTTCAGGGAGGGAGTCAATATGGTAACTATTTTTGGGTCAGGATTAGCTGGTGGTGAAACACTATTCTGCTTAAATGGTTATGTTTTGATCTGCCCTGTTTCGCTGTTATGCCCTCCTTTTTCTCAATCTCCACTCCATTATTTACTTTTTTATTTTTATCCATTTAAGGGAAAAATATAGCAGGATATAATATAGTAACCCACTTTGACTTTCTATTATCTCGATTTGAAGCCCTGTATTACTCTCACCATCTTGTTTTTGACTGAGGTTCCTATATTCTGTTTTGCTGGATAGTATCAGGTTCGAAAGTTTAGGCATCAGCTGTGAAGATAATGAGATTTATTATAACGCCCATTCTCGTTGACTTTTATCTACTTTTGAAGACCTACAATATCTCCAATGTTTTGGTTTTGTCGGTTTTATTCTTTACGGTTTTGTTCAATTGTATTACAACCAATGATATAGGCAATTCTATTAGAAATAGCGGGAGGCATTATGGTAACCATTGTTGATCACCTTGTATTATGTTTTTATATTATCTATTATGTCCACCCTTTTGACTTGACCGATTCTGTTCTGTTATGTCACATTTGGTTTTACTCTCTTCCAAAAAAGCAACAAGAACCGTGGGAGCAATGAAACCCAAAATGTGTAATAGTCACTGTACAAAAGAGAGGAAAAGAAAGTGCTCTAAACTATATAACTGCATGTATATTTAAATGTATAAGATAGAAAATGATAGCACAGAGTTTTATTGGATCATTGAACAGAACTGTTTGCAGTATCATTGTTGGAATGTCCACTCTACAAGCTTTAATTTTGTGACTTAAACAATTATTTCTAAGATGGCAATATGTAATCCATTAACTAGTGATTTCCTACTGCGCATTTTTTTTATTCTGTAAATCTGTATAACTTGTACCCCTTCACTGTTTTTTTTCTTTCTTTTCTTTTCTCCTTAAATAAAAAAAAAAAATGTGGCATTTTAATGCAATGGAATATTACTCAACTATAAAGAAGGATAATCTTGAGGCTTTTATAGGTAAATGGAGGCAACTTGAGACCACACTCATAATCAAAATAAATCAAACTCACATTTGTAAATATCGCATTGCATCCCTAGTGTAAAAAAAACCCACCTACTTTTGAAAATGGCATGGAATAATTTCAACTCTCACTGCTTAGAATAGTTTAGAAGTTCTTTACAAAACTACACATACACTTACCCTACGTTCTAACAACTTCACTTCTGTAATTTACCCGAGAGAAATAAAAACCCATATCTACAAAAAGACTCATACAAGAATCTACATAGTGACTGTGTTTACACTAGCCATAAACTAGAAAGAACACAATTGTCCACAAAAAGAGAACAGACAAATTATAGGCTACTCATATAATGGAGTACTACTCAACAATAAAAAGGAACAAACCAATTCAGTTACACAGATACACATTTGCACACACACTCATACAGTACGGATGTATTTCTGAAACATTTGTTCAGTGAAGGAAGCCAGATCCACACATCAAACACATACTGCGTGGCTTTGTTCATGTGATAATCTATGGTGACAGACCTATACAGAATGATCATCTCTGTGAGCCAGGGTAGAACTGACTGAAAAAAAAAGGAAAAATCCTGGAGAGGTGCAACTCTTCAAAATCGTGTTTGAGAAAGTGTTTAAATCATTAGCACCTTCTTCTAGCCCCCATATTTCCTTCAAAGCAGTAGTAAGATTTTAAAGCTCCATCGCATTCGGATTTAATTTTTTGAAGGCAAGAATTCTTTATAGGGGGTGGTATATATTTTCAGTTGCACTTTAGGAACTGCCTATAATCCAGTTTTAGAGAAGAAAAAAGAAATCAGTGTGTTCAGGTTACATCTCTCTGATCCATCCATTAAGAAACCCCCATCAATATTTACCTAATGATCTTGGCACCCACTGAGAATGCATCCGGCCCAGTCCATCATTTCAGTTGGGTTGTCAGAAGGTTTTGTAATTGTTTCCTTCTATTTTATTAATTAAATCTTTTTACAAGTAAATCTTTCAGTAATCAATTAACTAGATAGATAGATAGGTAGATGGATAGATAAATAGATAGATAAATAGATAGATAGGTAAATGTTCTGTCTCTCTAAAAACCTCTAACTGATACACACCCTCAGCATGGAACAGTCTCACCTCCTGCATAGTTACCCAGTACCCCACTATTTGGACATTCCACTGTTTATCCAACTAATCTACTATTCAGGAATATGTGGGTTGTTTCCAACATTTTGCTGTAATGAACAGTGACAAAATGGAAACTGTTGCGTGTGTACTAGGTACATTTTATCAAGATAATCAGGACAGATTCCTAAGTAGGACGGCCAGCTCAAAGGATCACTGCACAGGTAGTTATGCTAAAGGGAGTGAATCTTCTTTCCATAAGGTTTATGTGGTTATCCTGAGTGACAGTGTGACACAATCTGCTAAAGTTAAAAACCCTATTTTTATATTAATTAACAGACACTCATGGTGCATATTGGCAAGAAGTTATGCAATGGTTTCTACTTCTGATATACTTTGGTGGTGGGATTCACTCTAGCTTCCAATATGAAAATCTCCACCACTTCAGGAGTGCAGATTGAATGGGTTGATTTTTTTTTTAACGATTTCAACATGCACACACAGGGAAAATAAATATTCATGCATCCAATAGCCAAAGATTAATGCTTCTCTGTGGTTGCTGAAGATGAGTTTTCTTTTTATTAGAGGAACAATAAACAAGTGCCTAATCATTACAAAATAAGAAAAAAGCACCATAGACAGCTCGGGCCCTGCAGCTCTCTGAGCATCTTATCACATCTCAGCTCTGCCACTGCCCGGAAGCCCGGAGGACACTACTAGATGGTAGTCCCTCGGCCCGTCACTTCCAATTCCTTCATGGATACTGTGTCCCTTTTGACTTTATTTATTTATTCATTTAGTTGCTTTCTAATAAGCAAACAACCCTGGGCAACTGCCCGCTACTTTCGGGAGTGATCTTTCTCCAGAGCAAAGAATTGAGGGGTGCTGCTGAGCAACAGTGCTTCCAATTAGAGGACAGGGGCCACCTTGCTCTCCAGGGTGACCAAGGCCACCTCCACCAACCCTCAGCGCATACAGTTCCCCCGCCATGGCAACGCCTACCATTGCTGTGTTTCCCTGTTTGCATCTCACTGTTTCCATGTGCATTGAGTGGGACCCTATTTTAGTGGGGTTTTTTGTTTTGTTTGATTTTATCGGTACCGGGGATCGAACTCACGACTGCCAGCTTGCAAGACAGATGCTTACGCTGCTGAGCTAAATCCCCAGCCCCGTGGGACCCTTTTTTAAAGCCAGTTCCTTAACCAGGCACAGCTGTGCATGCCTGTAATCCTAGCACCCAGGAGGCTGAGGCAGGAGGATCACCCTTGAGTTCAAAAACCAGCCTGGGCTACATAGTGAGTTCAAGGCAAGCCTAAACTATAGAGTGAGACCTTGTTTCAAAAAAATACAAAATAAAATAAAACCACTTTCTTTAATGGTGAGGTCCACTTTGACATGACCTTCTAAAATTCATTCCCTTCCAAAACAAAAGAACAGTGAATATAACACAAAAGACAGAAGACAGCTCTTCACATTTCTTCTCATCTCTAAAAACCTAGAATTTTGTATCCGTCTCCTCTACCTAAATATTAGGGATCGGCAGATATATAAGGCAAATACTTTCTTAACTATAGAGGAGAACTTGAACCTGCTCACAAAGTTCTATTTACAATTTTCCTATTTTCTTAAGTTGAAAGTTCTGCTGGTGTATAAATGCTTTTGTGTTTCACAGCAGAATCACAGATTTCTAAGAACCCGGCCTTAGAAAATATGGCTAAAAAACCATGTACATTTTATATTTATTGTGAATATTATTCCATACCCAGAGCCTAGTATTTCATTCTTTATAGCTTGATGTTTTGCTCATTTGCCAAAAGAAAATACTTCCCGGGTTTCTTTATGTCTATTTATACACCCTTAAAAATAAAATATGTGCACATCCATAAACTATTTATCTGTATTCTGACAGATGTGCCAACGCTAGCTTTTGACCTCCAGGGGAAAACACAGGAAAGCACACAGCTCATCGGACGACCCATTTCTTATTTCTAACACGTGATGCTAAACACCAATTGGGTGTGGGGGACCATTTCATGCCATGGGAAAGCACACCCCAACTCATCACTGAAACTCTCAGGCTACAGAAAAGACATCACTGAGCATTACAGGGTGATAACCTGCAAAATCTGCCCAGATCATCCATGTGTGCTGCCACATGCATTCTGAGTGGGACTCTGCGACCCTTGCAGGATGCTGCTGTAACCGGCTGAGAGACGTTCTTTAAGGACAAGGAGCAATAAGCAGAAACCATGTCAGACCCCAAACACCCACTTTACTACCAACAAATCCACAGTGTATAGGTTAGCCCCCAATTTACAGCACAAAATACAGGCAGCATTTAAGGAAGGATGCAAAGGGCCGCTCCAGGTAACGAACCTCTGAATACACTTCACCAGGAGATGAAGCCAACAACAGACCAGGAGCCCACCACGCCTGCCTCCAAAAGCCTCTCGGGAAACTCACATCACCACATCATGGCTGGGCTCTCCATGACCACCGTGAACCTAGATCTGCTCCACTTAATCATTAGCATAATAACATCTCATAACAATTGCATATGTGGGTTACTTGCTACTGCTTTTCAATATGCTTATCATGAAAATCTCACATTAGCCTATATATATGTATGTACGTATATGGTGAGCAGGGCTCATGGTTGAAATGTGGGTACTTCCGGGCACAGGAGTGTGCAGTCCTAGCCAGGATCCCGGGAGAGGGGTGCCAGGCCTCCCATGCCTTCCCACGGGAAGGTGGTTCCGCTAAGGGCAGGGGTGCCCCCCACTTGCTCACCCCACACCGAATCACATCGAGCCAACCCATCAGCTGCTAATCCAAAAGTGTCCTCTTTAATTATTGTGGAAAGGAGGCCACAGTGATGGATGCTGGGGAGCCAGAGAGGGGCAGGTCCCACAGGAAGCCAAAAGGAGTCCTCCAGGTCCTCCTCCCAGGGCCACCCCCCTGGTCTCTGGGATAAAGGTATGTGGCAGAGCCGTGCTCTTGCTGACTAAGGAATTGCTGGGAAGCTTCTGAGAGCCCGTCTGAAGACTGCGGGGTCAGGTTCTGCAGACCCCACAGCTAGCAAGCCCTTCTGAGGTCACCTGGATTCATTCCCCTTGGAGACCTACCCTTTGCCCATTCAGGACCTTCGATCTGGGAGAAGCCAGCCACTTCCAGGCCCGTAGGATTTTTCCCTGGAGCTGCATTTCTTCCCCCCCCCCCTTAATCAGCAAGAAGACCCCTTCTGTGGCAGGGCTGAGTGCGGCGGTGTTCAGGCCGCCCAGCACAGGACCTCAGCTGCAGCCTCGGAGCCCTGGATGTGGAAAGGCCCGCATTCAGCACCTGTCTTCTGCGCCAAGGATCAGGCCTTGGTTCGGCCCTGGAGCCCAGCTGGGAGTGGAAACAGACCCAGTCTGCCCCTCTGGAGTGCAGGATTTAGTGTGGTGGAGAGGAAGAGCAGGACCTGGAAGAAGAGGCAGGGTTGAAACTGATAACTGGTGTCACAGTTACTGCTCATTTCCTTTTTATCACAACAGACGGAGTTAATTCCAACAGCTTTTCACCTCCAAAGGTGGAAGCACAGAGAGAGACAGAGACAGAGTGAAAGACAGAGAGGCTGTCACACCTTTCTCCAAGTGCGCAGTGCCGCCACTCTTTGGGCATGATCTTGCAGGACACATGGGTGAGTTGCTTGGCTCATAGTAGCTCTCCTAAGAGGTTGGACGTGTGTTACTGCTAAGGGCTCCGTGCCCCAACTCTGCCTGCATGTAACCAGCACCCATGAACTAGGACTTCACCCCGCATTTCCACCCAGCAGGACTTTACATTTCCACTGCTTTCATGGGCTGTCGCGGATGTTCAATAAATATTTCTGGGCTGGGCCTTGGCCTGGGGCCGGGTGGGGCTCAGGGGTAGAGTGCTTGCCTAGCACGGGAAAGGTCTCGGCTTCTATCTCTGCAAGGAAAAACAAATTGCAGGGGGGGACAGGCGGGTGTGGAAGGATCATCTAGAACCTTCTAGATCTGCTGATGCCAGAGAAGAAGAGCTGCTTGAGCCTGGAGCTGCCAGACCCGCTCTGTCCTCGGTGCAGCAGGAATGATCTCACAAGCTGGCAAAACGGCGCTCAGTGGGACCTGATACCTGCCTGGGGGCGATGTTCACGGAATATCCGGACTGTGACTATGGGTGACGTAAGCAGAAGATATGTCGCACCTCCCTGCAGCCCCACACCCTTCTCCTCTGGGATAAGTCTTCTAGGTGAAATCATGGGAGACTACATCAGCCGCACCTCTGTGCGTGCCCTGAACCCTCCCCTAGATATGCCCTCCTTGCCTCCTCTTAGCTCCTGGCTGCTCCCCCAGGCCTGCGCCAGAGTCCTCTCCACTGCTGGGAAGGATTAATTCCCCCACTGGGATTTTATTTAGATGCATTTTAACACACAGTGTCTGCCTTCTAATTTTAGAGTCTAATCATCTTGCGAAAAAGATCAAGGCAAATGTCTGTTCTGCTCGAAGCAAGGGCACAGTTTTGTGCAGAATTATTCAAAAAACAGGCAAAACTGAGGAAAAGGCAAATTTGGGGGTAATCACATTAAATCAAGATGTAAAAATAATAAAAGCAGAGTGTGCTGAGCTCCCCCAGTGCTACAGAGTGAAGGCAAATTAAAAGCTACACAGAAATCAGTTGTAAACTTAGTTCTTACTAATGGGGGAAAACACTGCAAATGAGAAAGAGAAACTATGATTTAATGCCCACAGTGGATGTGTGGGTGCCACGGGACACGCATTCTCATCTCACTCTGACCTAGCCAGCTCTCCAGAGAAGAGCTACAGTCTTAAAGGCCAAAGACCCGGCGTCCGCTGAAGGTCACGCAGCTTCCAAGTGGGTATACAGGGCCCGATGTTCTGCACAAGGGGGCCACTGCTTCCATCCTCGAGACCCAGGGATCCTGCTTGTAAGAATGTACCCCAGAGAAATAATCAGAGAGGTACACAAAGCAGTAACAAAGCACGAGGTCATGAGCTTCGGGGCCCTTCCTCTTTAACCCCAGCCAATTCTTTCCAGATTCCCAGTACCAGCAGCCAGCCCATCCCGGCCAGCAAAGCCTCCCAGGGACCCAGGTGTTTGTCACAGGGAAGGGGGCTGTTCCCTGGCTGGCAGCCAGGGTAGCCATGGGTCACACTCAGGGTTCTCACCTGACGGGGACAGGGACCTCCATGAGAGGAATGGGGGCTGATGAATTTGATTGTCTTTAAAGGGACTGACAAGAGAGCAGTTAATAAAGGTGGACTAGGGCGTCCCTGCTGCGTAATTTATTGGCACATTAAAGAAGCGGTGGAAATAACCAGATCCCAGCTAATCTCTGCCTCCAGGTTGTGAGTCAGGTTAACAAGAGATCACATATTGCTTATATTCCCATGTACAGGCACAGACCTGCAGATACACACATGATGGCTAACGAATGTCCCCTGGACTGGGCTTCAGGGTACCAGAATGTCTCAGAGGTCTGTAAGGGTGGTGTTTCTGGCTGACCTTAACATTCGCACAGAGAGACCGGGTAAAGCAGATGGCCCTGGCCAGCGTGAGCTGGCCTCCAATCTATGAAAGGACTGAAGAGAACAAAAATCAGAATAATAAGAATCTCTCCACCTGACTATCCTTCAGCTCAGACAATACTCTGCTTCAGAATCAGACTGAATTTTACACCACTGGATTTTCTGGTACTCACATTTCCTGACCCAAACTAGAACTCTACCATCAGCAACCCCAGGGCCTTACCTTGCTGAGTGCTGGAACTTCTCAACCTCTAAACCCTCACAATCCAGGTCCTTCTAGTAAATCAGACAGACAGATAGACAGACAGATAGATAGAAATATCTATGTATAATCATGTATGTATAAATAGACAGATACATACACATATACATACATACACAGATTCACATTGATTATGTTTTTCTTGAGAATATATTTTTCTATCTCTATATAATATTCATATTTGCATAACTAAATAGCTCTTAACTATGTACACACATATATGTGTTTTTATGGAGAGAGAGAAAAATGGTAACACCAAAATCATAAACTTGGTTGTTAATGCCTGCCCTGCTACTTCATTATGATCCATTTTTATAATTCAGAAGCCAGGTGCTTGATTTTTCAAAGGACTTTTAAGGTCCGTTTGTCTGCGTTCTCCTCACAGTCGCTGCCTCTGCAAGGACAGCGAACCTTCCGGAACTGTGCTGCCTTCCTTCCAGAAGCCGGGCCGAGGGTGCACCTTGTGAGCTCTCCAGAGGCAAGACTGGCATTTCCACCATGGCGGCCTGCTACCCTCCAGATCTGACTCGTGTCACCCTGGCCAGTCACATTCGCTGTTTCCTTCTGTCATTTCACTTGTCACCTCTGCTTTCCAAATGCTGAGTCAAGAAACAAGCTGGCACCCATCAGAGTGTTGAGAAATGTGAATAGAAAGCAGATATTTCTATAGTCAAGGAATCTGGTGAAATCTAGACATTCAAATTGCTTTAGAAATCAAAGCTCCAGCAGCCTTGAGGCCACCTGATCACAACGAGCCAGGCCCACAGCATGCCACTGGCATGTCCAGGGCTCCCTGCCCTGAGCTGGGATGGGCACTGTGTCTCTCCAGGACTGTTTGATCCTGCTTGGCCCCTGGCGACGCTGGCTCTAAGCCCTGCACACATTCAAGTGGCCTCTCCAGTGTCTCGGCCACAGTTCTTGGGCACGAGGTCTGGCCCTGAACCAGATAGCAAGTTCCTTGGGCACAAGGTAGCAGCAACCACCAGTACTCACTCCTGGCATGCATGGCACCCACGGGTTGGACCAAGCATTTTCCACAGTGCCTGCACTTGATCCTACCAAGCTTTAAGCTTAAGAATCTTTCCAAGAGTGCTTTGCAGGTGAGGAGCTGATCTGGGGCTGGAGTCAGGTGGGACCAGATCCAGCCCTACACCATCCACCCATCTGTCACACTCTGCTGTCCTGCTGCGCACCCCCAGAGGTGCAGCCCCAGTGGGCACAGGGCCAAGAACACACACTTTACACGGTGTATCCAGATGTCTGTCACAAGGGCAGCACTGGACCAGGAAGGGTTTATAAGCCTTTGTGCATTCCCCTAGGACAAGGAAAGAAAATAGATTCCTAGACACTGAAGTACAGCCCAGTACATCCTTCCCAAGAGTCTAAGAGAAAGGAAACAAGGAGTGACATGGAAACTGAGATAAAAGAAATTAACAGCTGCTGGACACCAGCTGAGTGCTGGCTACTTTCCACACACACGCATCCCTTTCCTTCGTCTACGCTATCGCAGGATCGGTGTGATGACGGGGAACCAAGGAGGAAAGGGGAAGAACCTGCCAAAGCCATACAGCCAGGCAGTGGCGGGGCTGGGACACAGGCCTAAGCTTTTCAAATGCCCCTATTCTTTGCAGCTGCTTCCCGCGAGCCTCAAAGTCAGCCTTGCAAAGGTTCTTTCAGTCAGCCAGCCCAGAAGACACCCAGAATAAGAAGCTAAGGTTCCGGGGAAGAGATTCAAGGTGGCAAGAGCCCAGCATGTGGTTCTGCTCCTCTTGGTGTCACAGGTGACCGGGAGAACCTTTGCCTAACCATACCCAGAGCCCTGGATGAAGACATCCCCAACAAGGGAAAGGGCAGACAGATATGTAAGGCTAATTCTTTCTCCATGAGCTGATGGCAACAAAATCAGGGCATGCTGTGAGATCCACTCTAGACTATGTCCCTGCTGGCTCTGTAAACATCTGTCCTTTGGGCACTGTGCATCCACCACTGTCCTCCAGCTGCCAATCCATAACCTGTCCTTCTGGTTCTACTCACATATCTATCTGTCCATCAACTACTCATCTACCTATCCATTCATTATTCATCATCCATTCATCTACCTGTCATCTGTCTATCCATCATTCATCATCCATTCACCTACCCATCATCCATTCATTTACCCATCATCCCTGTCTACCCATTATCCATCCACCCATCAACCATCCATCCATCCACCCATCATCCACCCACCCATCAACCATCCATCCATCCACCCATCATCCATCCATCAGCCATCCACCCATCATCCATCCATCATCCATCCACCCATCATCCATCCACCCATCAACCATCCATCCATCCACCCATCATCCACCCACCTATCAACCATCCATCCATCCACCCATCAACCATCCATCCATCCACCCATCATCCACCCACCTATCAACCATCCATCCATCCACCCATCAACCATCCATCCATCCATCTATCCATCCATCATCCATTCATCCACCCATCATCCATTCATACACCCACCATCCATCTATACATCTCCGTATCCATCACACATCCATCTATCTGCCCATGTATGCAACATTAATTGAGATGACACTGTATGAGGCACTGGGACAGAGCAAGCTGGAGGCTGCTCCTGTCCTCACAGAGCTACAGTGTGGCCCATAGAACAGATCTTCAACTACTTAGTAGCAAGATAACAATTAACTGAGTTTTGTGAGTACCACAAGAGCACTTGCAGTGTACTAAAACGTGCATGCCAGAGAAGCACACCAGCATGTTGGGGGTGGGCACAGCAGGAGTCAAGGAAGCCAGCCAGGCATCGAGGTCTCTGCAGTTTCCCTGCTTGATGCCTGAGTTCCCAGCCCCACCTCTGAGGGCCTCAGTTTCCACATGCTGGGAATAGGGGCGGAAACAACAGGAGCCTCCCAAAGCTGTGAGAGTGCAGGAGGGGCTACAGGCCTGACAGTACCATCACCCACCCTGCCTGCCAGCAAATTCCCCACTGGGACCGAGAACACACCCAGAGCAGCCCTGCAGCAGCAGCAGGGAGGGGTCCGGTGCTGCCCGTCCACATGTGTTTTGTTTTTTGACTGCCACACATTTGTCAGATCCTAACCATCACTTCTGGACTGCTGAGGTGGGGCCCAGATGTTGGGAGGAGAAGATGGGCAGCCAGGAGGCACTGATGTGGTTGTCATTTTTACCCAGTTCCTAGGGAAGCTGTGTCCTTCACGGACATGAGCTTTTGTGAAGAGTTCAATGCCTGGAAATTTTACCAGTTGTGAACTGGGAACAAATGGGAGCTCCTGTGTCATGCCTGGTCTCCTCTGTAATCCTAGGAAAGGGGAAGGGGACAGCACAGCCAGATGAGTGAGAAATGAAGGCCATGAAGAGACAAAGACACACATCAGGCCACCTGTCCACACTGTGATGCCTTCTGCATGTTGCTGCAAGGCCAGGCTGAGCCCCAGGGACAAGGAAAAGGGCCTCGTGGCCAGAGCTGCAAGACAGCATCCAGAACAGGAGGTTCTGGCCCAGCACCCCAAGCCCTGCTCTAACATGGGATGGGTCACCAATTTTAGACCCCACACAAAACCTGGCCACCAGTGCAAAGGAATGTGACAGCCAGAAAGGTGGATGCCTCCCACCAACCCGGGGAAGGATGCTCAAAGCACAGCCAAGACCTCGCCTGGAGTGTCCTGGAATGATGCTGGCCCCCTGGGCCAGAGGGCTGCCAGGAGACGAGGCCGGCAGCCACCCAGGGCTTGCAATAGCACCCCCCACACACACACACACACACTTAGCATGATGCTAAAGAACAAGGAACAAACATACCATAGCATCCTAATAAAACGAATAGTAGTACCACCCTTCTGAGCATCCTCAATCAGTCATCGAGTGCAGATGGAGGGCAAGGATTTGTGCCAGGGCCTTTGCACACTCCTGCATTGATCTTTAAAACAGCCCTGCAGGCAGATATCCTGTGATCCCTGAGGGTGAGGACACCGAACCTCTGAGAGGTCACAGGCGTTTGTTCAGAACCTCACAGCTGGTACCCAGGCCTGATTCTGGGCCTGGGCCTCCCCCACACTCCTGTGCCTCCCTGCCCCTCACACTGTTAGCTGCCCAGGGGGCAAGTGCGCCAGAGGCAACTGCACTCTGCTCAAATCCAGGCCAGGCCTTCACTTGCTAAGATTTAGGAGCTCTCACTTATCTCACCTGTAAAAGTGAGCTAACAGCACTGGCCCATCAGGCAGGCATGAGGGCTGGTGAAATAAAATTTGCAAGGTCCACGGCAGGTCCTCCTTGGACCTGTCTTCTGCTGTCTGCACCCTGATCCGCATCCCTGCTAAATAGGCTGAAGATTCAGAATGTGTTTATAGCCACTGCCCAGACCAGAAACTAAAGGGAGTAAAGAATGACCAGGGAACTTCCAAGGTGTGGCACTAAAGACATACCCTCAAAACACCCAAAGCGCGGCAGATACAGAGGGAGAGCTTTTCACCATCCAACTGGCAAAACCGGAAAGGTAGGCAAGAGCCAGCATCGCCCATGAGGAACTGCAGCTTCCAAACCCACTTCTCTGCTTCTCAGGATACAGTAGCGTAACTTTCTCCTTCGTGCTTGTCTGTGTTTATTAAATATTACACACGCACAGACACACCAACCAAAAGTACAACCTGAACTTTTACATTTAAAAGCGTTTTAATAAAATATGTGATAGCAAATCAGCAGGCTTCCTCCTGCAGAGCTGGCACCCTCCACTCCAGCCCTCTCCAAGGCGAACGCTGCAAAGTTGACCACACACACTGCTGCCCTCACTCACTGGGCCAGGACAACAGCACTGAGCAGCCTGGTGTGGTGGCCACCAGCCACAGGAGGCTCCTTGGATATAAACCGAGTCAGTTAAATAAAAGCGAAAATTTGGTTCCGCAGAGAGCCACCTTTCAAGCATCCCACAGTCGTTCCTGACCAGAGACCTCAGGGCTGCACAGCACAGCGCAGACCTAGAGCATTTCCACCACCACAGAACAGGCTGGCTCCCTTCTAGGAGGACCTCTGCAATGAGACCAGAGACAGAAGAGCAAGAGGGCATCCATGGCGCAGGGGTTGTACTGTATTTTCCTGTAAGGAGAGGGAGAAAGTAGGTGAGAGCCTGGGCGCCGATGTGTGGATTCAGAGTTGTGAGCGGATTGTGAGAATTCTCAGCTCTGCCACCGGAGTGGGAAAGAAACCAGAGAAGACACCGAAACCAGTGGGCGAGGAGGGTCCATGCGTTGGCACTGGCTGATCCTGCTCTGCCAAGAAGCTGCATTTTCGTCGCCGTCCACAGCTAGGCTCCTGACCTGTGCGATTCTTTATCTTTATTTGCTCACTTTGTCCTCACAAAGGGAGAAATCAAGGTGGGGAGGCGGGGACTCACACCCAGGTCAGCCTGACTGCAGGGCTGCGTTCACACCCACGGCTCCCACGGCTCCCAGACCCTCAGGGCACGAGAGGAACCGTCAGCAGAGCACTGTAATACGGTGGTGTGCACCGCCCTTTCCGCTGTGTGCATTTACAGGCCTCCAAGAAAACCTCAGAGCCCTGGAATGCATAGCTGTGGAATAAGAAAAACATGCGTATTTTAACCTAGCAAAGAAATAATGTAAAACTTACACATTTTCCAACAACTGATACAGCTGAGTGGTTTGAGCACAGAAATTATTCTGTGGAAAATTCAAAATGATGATGAAATTAGGAAACTGTTAATCTGTTACAAACTCTTTGGGTGTGCAGGAACCTCCCCTCTCGGTGTTTTAAATAATTAATTATGCTATCCATTAACCTCCGCGCTATTATACGACTCGAAGAACCAGAGTCCAAAGCCACAGGAAGCAATAAATTGTGGGCATGGGTACCTCATTATTAAAATTAAATGCGTCATCACTCCCAAGAAGATCATTTTCAGTGGCTTACGGAGCCCTCCGTGACCCCCCATGCAAACCCAGCTGGTATCCAGGAACAAGCTCTGCTTGGCAAAGCATGAGCCACGATCCCCCCCAGCCGCAGGCATCCCTAAAAGCTTGTTAAAAATGCAGAGGCTCAGGCCACCGCCTGAGGAACCACAGTCCACAATTTAACAGATCCACAGCTGATTCACACGCACCCAGAACTCTGAGGAATGCTGGGCCAGACTTTATCCAAGGACCTCAACTCTAATTGTATTAGAGAGTCCCCCAGCTCGGGCTTTTGCCCAGACTTTGAGCCCAAGGCCATCCTCTCCTGAGAGCTGCCTCTCTTCCAGCACAGAAAGTCTAAACTTGCTTTCAGCCCATCCCGTGACTTCCCTGATGTAGTGGCAGCTTTCCTGCTGGTGGTCACTCAACCCCACAACCGCCAGACCCATCCATCACCCTGCTGCTGAAGCTGGCCCACCCCGCTTCCTTGGAGTGTGTGGCTGTCTTCCTGGACCCCTTAGCACATCAGGAAGCTTCCAGCTGGGCTGACCAGGGCCCTGGCCTTTCACCAGCACTTCCTGCCTGTTCTGCCCTCCCCGGACTGCAAGCTCCCCAAAGGGTGCTGGACCTTTACCCCACAACCTATGTGTGACCGTCCCAGATCCCTCACCCAAGGCCTCCTCCAGAGGGCCTTCCCTACCTCTGTACCTCACAGCATTTCCCCACTGTTACCCGCTCATCCACCAGATATAATGTTTTACTAACACAAATTAAACATATGCCTAACTTAAACATCTTATATAAACTGGATCCATTCTGTCCTAAAGTTACTCCATACGCATCTTGGAAATCAGTATGCAGAATCCTAACAGGTTGGTTGGCATGCAGGAACCCCGGAGCATGCCCACCCAGGGGCCAGTCACTGTCCCGCTGCCTGGGGCTCTGCCACTGCAGCAAACACTCTTCTGTCCTTTGTCCCCCCACCCAGATCTTCTGGTCCACAGCCGAGGGTCCACTGCCAACACTGTGCCTAGGGCTGGTTTTCCTCCCCCTTGGACATGCCCAGTCTCAGGTGAAGTCCACAGTGGACATTGCGCCAAGCAGCATGGACTCTGCATCACCCACTGGGAGGCTTTGAGGACGGTGAAGGGGCTGGACTATTTTTTTTTCCTTTTTGGCGTTTGGAGAGTTCAACAGAATCATAGGAACAAGCCTCTGACCATAGGGCAGGGACAGTGTTTCTTCTGCCCATTTTTCTGACTCAGAATACAAGTTTCCAGATTTGTTTGGGATAGGAACAAGGCTCGTGTCCCCACTAGGTGTCTCTCAGAAAGGACCACAGAGACAGGACAGGGGCTCGGGAAGGGTAGGCAGCCCAGCAATCCCAGAGACCGACTGTGACTGTCTGTGTGAACAAGAGGCATGCTACCGTGGACGGGCCAGTGCAGTCCATGTCCGAGGGCCTTGCTTCACTTGCTGCAGGATTCTGCAGCTCACTTCCAACCAGCTGTAGAGAAGTGGTCTTTGTGTGACAGCCACAGACACAGTGACAACAACCAGACCTCACGCTTCCCAGGCTCCCTGGAACCAGGCGCCTGTACGTGCTTCACTAGGAAGTGCTTCCAGTAGGCGGGAGTCACGGCTGTGTCTCAATGTCCCCCCTAAAGTCTCATGAGGTCACAGAGGCAGGCTTTGCAGAGGCAGGTGAATCTAGTTTGTGACACCACAGACCAGAGATGGTTGGCCTCCCTGCAGGCCCCGGAGAGGCAGGGCTGAGGCAGGGGTGAGCCCAGGGCTTCCCTCCCAGCCCTTAGAAGGAGCTGGCCTCACTGGCATTCTGATCTCAGACTTGTGGCCTCCAGAACCTAGGGTACCTTTCTGCCGTTTGGAGTCTACAGTCTACGTGGTATTTTATTGCTGTGGCCATGATCGGGGAGGAAGATGAACACCTACAGGCAGCCCGAGCCTTTTCTAAAAAGCAAAAGCCAGGTCCTGAGCCTCGTTGGGCACCAGAAACAGAGGCCTGGGAGTCCAGGGGCGGCTGCCACTGCCCCCCGCCCCAGCATGATGGGGACACAGCACAAGGAGCCTCGGGTGCCACAGGGCCAAGGTGATGCCAGTGTCTGCCATACATCGCCAGGCTCAGCTCCAGAGCCCAGAGGACTGAACCTTTTCTAATGAAAAATAAGTCTGACCCGATTCTGGTGAATCTACAGGTGATAGCATCTTATCTGGTGAGAAAGAAAATAATCAGAAAATAATGCATGGAAAGCTTGGGGGACTCGAAAAGGCCTTGGGTTTAGCGAGCCAAGGGTGGCCACTGGCTGGTGGACCTTAGAAAGGTAGAGGCTGTCATGGAGGAGGTTGTGAGGACTCTTCACCCTCTCCATGGTGAGGCTGGTGTGATCTCAAATTATCCCAAAGCAGCAGGTTTAGGAAGTGTGAAAAGGATTTAAAAACAGTGTCCTGCAGCTGCCACTCACCCTCCCCTGTCCTCAAGGTCAGCTCGGCCCTTGGCTCCTTAGCCAGGTCTCTGGCCTCCCACACACCCAGCCCCTCCCTGCCTCTGAGTGTGAGTCACGTCACGGGGTGCCCTCCTGAACAGGTTCCCCACTGGCAGATCCTGGGGACCAGCAGGGGAAATGGGCCGATCTCCCGAATTTATGCTTCTTTGAGATTCTGTTGCTTTTGTCAAGCGGATCCCAGGCAGAGAACAGGGCCAGTCTTTCTCCCCTGCACGTGGCTGTGCAGCCTGGGCCCCCAGGCAAAGGCTCCATTCACCGGGGGCCTCGGAAGCTCATCTGGGGGACCCACACAGGCGGGCTGCGATCTGTGAAGCGCCCAATTCTCCTCTCTGGTCACCGTTCGCTATTCCAGCATCCTGCAGAGGCCTCAATGTGAGCCTTGTCCAGGAGGAGCACAAAGCTGCCGTTGCCCCGGGAGCCAAGAGCAGGGCAGGAGGAGCCACAGCTGAGATGGAGGACCCCGCTGCGGTGACTGGCTCCATTCTTCCCCAGGCCAGCCGGCCTGCCAGGGAGTGCGCAGCTCGGACTCCTGAGCACCTCCCTCCTGGCAAGTGGAGAGTGTAAATAAATCTTGGGAAGGGGAAATGGGAGAAAACACAGTTCCCGGAGAACAATGCCCTGAAGTGGTCACATGAGCCTAAAACGGCTGAGCTGAAGCCTGGAGAGGAAAGGACCTTTCTGTCGTTTGGGGCAAGATGCTGCTGGAGGGGTCCTGAGGAAGGGACGGAGAGTGGATGGGTGTGTGGAGGACCAGAGGAGATGGAAGGCTGATAGCCACTCGGTTGATGGAGGAGGGATGGGGGGGATGGACAGACAGACAGGTAGACCACCTGAGGGACTTATGGTTTGAATGAATCCTCTAGAATTGGAAACTCGGTTCGCAGCGCTGCACAGGTGAGAGGTGAGACACTGGGAAGTGATTAATCTACTAATGGCCCAGGAGAAGCGGCTTGGTTATAAGATGGAGCTGTCTCTGGCACCAGAAGCCGTCCACCACGCTGTGACACGCGAGGGAAGCTGCTCAGTGCCGAGGAGACAGTGGATCCCCTGCCTCCAGATTTCTAGTCTTCATGAATTTCTGTTCTCAGGTATTTTGGAATAGCAATGGAAAACGGGCAAGACAGTCATGCGCTTCTTAAACAAAAGTGCACAGCTGAATCGTGAATGTGCGCTGGGACAGAAGCCGGCCTTGCCCATGTTATTCAGTCCTGGCACCTGGATTGCACCTGCCCGCCTCTTCCCAGTGCAGTGTCCCGTTTCCACTTGGTAACTGAGGGGACAGACCCCCGACAGAACCGAGCAGCTCAAATAGGACTCCCATTCCACTCATCTCCATGGCTTCCCCACCGCTGCCCGGGACCACGTCATCCTTCCAGCGGCTCAACCACTAGAATCCCCCCGACTGTTCTCAGGCTGCTCCTCTCACCCTCCAGCAAACCCAGCTGACTCTGCCTTCACTGTACCCCGACTGTGCCCTTTTCCACCGTGTGCCCCTCTTCTAGCCTCTCAATTCGATTTCTCCTGAAAGCAGAACCGGACGCAGGCTTTGGTGTGGGCAGTTTGTTTGGGAGATGATCTCAGGAAGCAGGGAGGGCAAGAAAGGAAGAAAATATGTGGGTGCAGACTCAACGCCATTTTTGTAGGCAAAAGGGGATTCCTCCCGGGCAGCTGTGAGCATCAGCGGTCAGGGCGTGACCCTTCCATGAGTCGGAGACCATCCCTCCCTCGGCATTAACCCTGTCAGCACCCTGGCTGCACTTCTGCTCTGTGGGAACAGGTCCCAGTGTGGCTGGTATCAAGCTGCTAACGTGCCATCCACCAGCTTGCGATACTCCTGAAAATGTCACCACCAGCTCCTGTATGATATCCACCCCCCCCCATGCTGGCTGAGGTAGAAACACCGCCAAACAGCAAGATGAAGGTGGCCCAGGAGACATGGCCCAGGGGACATGGCCAGGCCCCGAGACGCTTGCTAAGAGACGGCTTGCTCCACACCACCGTCATCCCTCAAGCAGTCCCCTTCTACAGGTGCCTGGCCCAGAATCTTCTCAGCTCACACCAAGCCTTGGCCAAACCCCTCTAAGGTCAGGTTTTAAAACAGAGGCCAGGCCCCTACCCAGCCCCGTCACCCTCTTAGGGTCCTAAGCTGCATGTGGCCTCGGTGACCTCCGTACGGCCACTGCTCCTCCACGCACTGCGCTCCAGCCTTACCAGCTCCTGGCTGCTCCAGCCTTGGAGCACACGCACAGGGCCTTTGCACTTGCTCAGCCCTTGCCTGGAATGCTGTCCGGCAGGGCAGCCCATGGCTAACTCTTCCCTCTGCCTGGTCTCTGACTCTGTCACTGATAGCTAAGATACTCCCTAATGTCCCCTGTCCTCAAAACTTATTTTATCATCGGCCAGAGAAGCAGGACCACCAGTCACCGCACATCCCTTCTGTCCTGTCTACCCCACGAAGGCATAGACTTCTCAGTCTGCATTGCTACGTGCCTGGTTTAGTCAGCTTTTCATCACTTTGAAAAGGTGCCTGGCACACACAGTTCCAAGGAGGGGAGGTGTCGGTCCTCGGTCAGCTGGCACCGTGACTTTAAAACAGTGCCAAGGCACAAACAGCATGGCGAGAGGGTGCGGCAGAGGAGCTCAGTCACCTCATGGTGGGCAGAGGCAGCAAAGCAGGGCAAAAAGCTGGACAGGAAGGACCAGGGACAAGACGTGGTCCCTGAGGTCACCTCCCAGGGACCCACTCCCCTCAGCCAGGTCCCGCCCCCTAAATCTACATTATCTCCAGTAACACCAACGAACAATGAGTGCACCAGTGGATTCAGCCACTGAATAATCACAGCGCATGATCCAACTGCCTTGCAAAGCCCCACCTCTGAACGCGTGAGCCATCTGGAGAAGCTCTGCACCAGAATGCCACGTAAACCAAAACTATGATGGGCTAGTGTTAGGAATCTCATCAATAGCTTCCACGTGGCTGCAACCACAAACTTTAGGGGACATTTCAGATTGAGTTCACTTTTCAAACCCCCATGTGAAATTACAAAGACCACCCCCAGCTCAGAATTTCGGCTTCTGATGTCCTCTCAAATACAGTCTGGCCCCGGAGCCCCCTCACAGGGAGGCCTCTCGGCAGCTCAGTGACCCAGTACTGAGATCTCCCGCAGGGTAGAATCTTTCATCCAGCACAGCCAGCCCTCAGTCAGGGACGGCACAGACGCAGTGGTACATGCTCTAAGCTCTGTTTTCATTGGGAAGCCAGCTCCTGCCAGCAGCTCCCAGCAAAGGACTGCAGCACAAGGTGGGAAAAAGTAGCCCCACAGAATCCATGGGGGGACCCCACCTGACCATGGGACCGGCTGGAGTCCAGTGGGAATAAGAGCTGAGCCAGTCCATAAGGAGAGGCTAAAAGCGGTCAGGACAACGTCAGCGCACCCCTCCCTCGCAGCCAAGAAATCCTACAAAGATTTTTCTTAATTTTAACATCAGCTTTGGTGGAGGGCCATGAATAGAATTCTAAATGGAGTACAGAGCAGAATTAAGTGGGATCATCCAGATTCTGCAAGTATCTCCTGGGCTAAGCACAGCACAATGCACTAAGACTATGACAGCGGCTGCCACTGGCAACCTGAGCAGCCGTCCGCCAGGCCAGCCCTTCCCGGGCATTGTTCCCACTCAGTCTCCCAAACCACGGGGGTGACCAAGTCTCCACTACAGGTTACATCAGGGCCCCTATCTCAGGGCAGCTCAGGCCTCCGAGGAGTTGGGTGCTTCAGTGAGGAGACGCAGACCCAGGGCACAGGCAGAACTCACAAAAAGTGCGCACGGGAGCTGCTGCACAGCTCAGGACCGGGAGAAGACACTCGGAATTGAAGGACCCACCGCAGAGCAGGACAGCCACACTCCTCCAGGAGCTGGAGGAGACCCTGGGACAGGAAAGGGCATGAGGGGGAAACCAAGGACATCTGAAAAAGCGTGGGCCACAGTTAATAATAACACAGCGGTGACTTAGTCATGTAAGATGCTAACCCCCAGGGGCAGGGCGCGGGAGACATGGGAGCTCTCTTGACTCTCTCCGCAGGACTTCTGAAAAAACCAAAATGATCTCAAATTGAAAGCTGACTTCTAAAATCTACACTGTCTCTTTTGCATCAGGCTGAGTGAGGTGCTCCTGGGACATCTCCAGTACCAGGCACTCACGTTCCTTTGTTGGCATAGGACAGAGGTGGCTGGGACAGGCTGACCTTCCTGCGCAGTCACCTGGGAGATCCAGCAGAGTGGCTGGGGCAGGAAGGCAGGAGACGCAGGCTAGAGACTTTCTGTCTCCAGAACCCCGGTACTCCAAGGTAGTTCTCAGAGCAGCAGCACCAGCAGCTCTGAGGACCTCGCTAGAAGTGCATGACCCCATCTGTGCAGGGGTGCACTGAATCAGATGCTCCAGGAAGGATCCTAGCAGCTGCTGAGCGTCCTTTGGGTGGTCCAGCACTTGCTTAGCATGTGCAAGGCTTTGGGCTTGATTCCTAATAAAATAAGTAAATGAAAAAATAAATAAATAAACAAAGGCCTAAGTTTCCTCCAGGCAATGCCTCTACACACCACAGTTTGAGACCAGAATTTAGAATTTGGCCCAGGGGGACCAGAGATTCCGGCACAGAACTGGCACAGGCCAGGCCCCCAGGGGACCAAAGAGATAGATCAGCCACCAGGGGTGGACGAGAACAGTCTTCAGGCCTGCAGTTTACCCAGAAGAGCACCCATTGGTTCCAAAATGCCCAACCTCCCCAAGGAAGCACAAAACACATTTCCAACCAACATCCACGCCCAGATAGAAAGAAGCCGGCCTCTGCCATCTTCCTGGGTCCCGCCTGCTCTCCTCCCTAAAGGAAGGGGCGGCAGCTGATGTGGGAAGGCACAGCCCTGAAATTCCCAGTAGATACTTAAGGGTCAACTCCACCACCTAGCTCTCAGGCCACATCCTTTCAGCAGAGCCTTTTCTTTTCTTTTTCTGTTTTATTGAGACAGGGTCTCACCATGTAGTTCAGGCTGGCCTTGAACTTACTGTGTAGCCCAGTTTGACTTCAAACCCATGGTGATCCTCCTACCTCAGCCTTGTGAGTGCTGGGATAGCCTTTTGGCTTATTTTTGTCAGCAGTCACTGGGAGAAAGGGTCCTTGTGTGTGTGAGTGTGTGTGTGTGTGTGTGTGTGTATGCATGCGTGCACGTGTGTGTGCACATGTGTGTGTGCCCGCGTGTGCATGCACACTGCCTCCCTACAGCTCTGCACATCCCAAGGGAGCCTCTGGAAAGTCTGTGCACCTGGCACCTCATCGCCTCACTCAGGTAAAGGACTCATGACCCTGGCTGTCTTGTGGTGCCAGAAAGCAAGGACACCGCAAGGAACGGACTGTGAGGTGACCAAAGGCACAGACCCCAGCCCGACGGTGTTGCAGTGGCCAGCTCCGGGCGAAGGTGTTCGGTATAGTAACAGCAGCACAGGACTAGACTCCGCGGGATGGAACTGACGTTCGGGAGTCTATGTAGAAATAAACACCTGAGTGAATAAATGTGGCAGAGGGAATTCCAGGTGCACAGGCAGGGCAGAAACAGACACCCAGCTCTCAACCTGCAGCCACAGCTGTCGCAGGTAAGAATCTGCAGTGCGTGCGAAGCTGTGATGAGAGGCGGAAGGCACACCATCTGAGCCATCTCCCTACAAAATACTGATGAGTCACGGAGAAGACAACCAGTAACTTCCCAGTGGAGGCACCGCGCCAAGCGGTCAACGTCCACTTCCCCAGGAAAGAGACAAACAACATCACGAGCCTCCAAGATGACGCTCGGAGGACACAGCATCTTCTGCGGGATTCCTGCCCAAAATGCACAAGCAGCAGAGCGTCCTGCACACAGGGACAGTCTGCAAAACACCCAAGAAGTGCTCTTCACAAGTAGGCTTGTGGCCACAAGAGATGGGGCCCTGAGGAGACCTGGCAGCTGCGGGCCACATTCCTGGGCTTCTGGGTTGGTTCTGGGAAAATCTATATGGCTTCGCGCTCTGTTTCCTGGCAGACGACTCCAAAATTCTTGGAATCTCTGGTGCTGTGTCTTTTGGGTGCTAATGAGCTGCCTGGTGGCTGGCAGCCCCACTGCAATTTGACAGTGGGGTTGTCACTGAAAACATCAAAGCAGGAGCTGAGGAGGGGAGGATAGACAGGCTGAACGGGAAGTGGATCACCGTGGTCCAAGGTGGAATGGATCACACCTGTGCAAGGAAGCCTCCTTCCCAAAGCAGCCCGCTAGGGGTGTCTGAGTTAGTGGACTCCCTGAGCACCCTGGAGAGTGTGCACGGCCTCCCACCTCCCAGTGAATCTTTCATCCAGTTCCTTTGCAATAACCTGCCTAGTAAACCAGTGGTCATCATTCCCAAAGCTACGAGCCAATCTAGCAAGGTAAAAGGTTGTGGGTGCCCTGACTCAGAGCCAGTGGGTCAGAGGCACAGGTGACAATCCCAGGCCCGTGACTCACATCTGAAGTAGGGGGCAGAGGCACGGCTGGAACTGAGCCCTCAGTCTGTGGAATCTGATGTGACCTACAGCTGGGTGGACTCAGAACCAAATGGAACTGGAGGGCTCTACCTTGTGTCCCCTGTGGCCCTGACTGCTGGCTCAGCAGGCAGAACCATACACAACAGGGTCCGAATTGCACTCCAGGACCGTGTCCACCCCGTGCCTGCCTTCAGAGGGCCAGCACAGCCTGCCCAACTGCAGGCGCATCCAACTGTAGGTAACACTTTGCAAGGCCACGGCCACCTGCCAAACTACCCACTCTGTGGGGATGGAGCAACAAGTCTGCCCTCTATATGCCCCCTGCCCAGCAGCATGCCTGGCACTGTGCAGGTGTGGTGGGGGGAGTGGTGTCCAATGCTCAATGAGCCACGCAGCACCCCGCCCACCCTTTGTCAGCCTCTTCCCTACCTGGACTCTGGGCTGTGGAAGAAGCCATTGGATTCCGCTTCCCCTAGCCCCAGGACCTGGGACGTTACCACCACAAAATGCTAAGCAAGCCCATGGGTGCTAAAAGAATCCACATTCACATCTTCACTGAAAAGGGCTCACCGGGCTGAAGCCCAGTGCCAGAAAAAGCAAACAAAAAGAAAAAAAAAAATAAACAAAAGACAAATGATTGGAATGGATCTCCTCCTATTAGAGAACAGCTGCTCCATGCTAATATCCTCCTGGAATAAGCTGTTATTTGTTAATTTTTAAAAACTACACAGAGACCAATGATTAACAAATTTGAGCTTAATTTTAGCAATGCCTATTAGCGCTAGGTTGTGCCCTTTTGCCTGCTAGCTGGATCCAGACATTTCCAATAGGCTGACACCATTTAACATGAAGTCAGCAAAAGATTTTTTTTCTACCATTTGGGGTTTTCTCCCCCCCCATTCTAATTTCTGTCCTGTGCACCCAGGCAAAGGTGTCAGTGCCACCCACTACAGACCCAGCAACCACTCCTGAGACATCAGTTGTGAGCCAGGCTCTGTCCTGGAGCTGAGAACAGAGGTGGCAACAACAGATCCTTAAAGAGAAAAAATGCAAAAGTATTCCCTAGAAAGTGAGAAAGAGCTGGGAAAAATATTAGCGAAAAACAATCACATTAAAATGTCAACACTGTTTGGAATAATGATCCTGAGGAAAAGACAAGTCTCATTAGCTTCCCAGGGGAGATGCCAGGAGGAGATGGCCTCGGCACCCTCCGCGGGGGGAGCCTGCCCCAGCAAACAGAAGCAGCAGGCAAGACGCTCTGCTGGCTCCTTGTTGAACGCTCACCCTCCCCAAGAAGCACATGACGTAAATTATAAAAAACTTATAATTCATACGAAAGCAGAGCTAGCTATTCACAAAGATCATAGAGAAGGAAAGAAGCCACTCGAGGGTGAGAAGCCCCGTTAGCCCAGTGGTCTGTCCTGGAGCTCCTTCCTGAGCCAGAGCCAGCCCCTCGGAGGAGCCGGAGCTGCACGGTCAGCTCGGCCAGTCACGGCCTTGAGCCATTGCTGTTCTCTGACTCAGCCTTTGACCTTGCATCTGTTACACAAGCCCAGCATTCTGGCTCCCTCATCCCAGCTCCCCTCTGGGAAAATGAGGTGCATTGCCTTTGAAGGGGAGCCCCCAGTGCACTCCAGTGGGCCTGCAGACCCACTCCCAAGCTCAAGACAAGCCTTACTCCCCAGGACTGGAGAACTTCGGGCCAGGGGGAAACTTCCCTCAGCAGCCCAAGGCCCTGCAGGAGTTTCCTGCGGTCATCCAAGACCCTGCTGAGCTTTCTGAGGAAGCTTCTCCAAAAGGTGGAGGGGGCCTAAAGCTCACTCGTGGTAACTGGGGTCTCCCTGGGCACCAAGCACTGTGAGGGACACTTCATGGAGATTATGGCATCCCATCAGGATCGCCCTGCGAGGTGGGGCTAGTGTAAATAATCCCAAAGTCAGGCAACAAACAGGGTAGTTTGGCAGGTGAGTCCCAGCTCCCAACCCTGCCCCATCCCTCAAGGTGTGGTGCATTGGCCTCCTAATGTCCAGGTCCCATCATGCTACAGGTGGCAGAAGATTCCGAGATGAACCTGAGTCTAGGAGCCCATGGGAGAAATAAGCACACCTGCCACGTGACTGCCCCGGAGCTCCACCCCTGCCGGGTCTACCTGTGACTCTTCCTCTCCTGCACCAACCGGGGCTCGAGGATTCCCCATCTCCTTGAAATCAAGTTGGCCCCCATGCCAGCTCCCAAGCAATCTGCAGAAGTGATGTCCACTTAGACCCATAAGGCCCACACACTGCCACCAGTGCCACATGACAGACAGGTCTGGGCTGAACTGCAGGCTCAAGCGGGGTGGGGTCATGAAGAAGAGACACTGGCTGAGCCCAGCCTGGACCTCCTGCCCACCAGCCCCTGCCTGTGAGCAGTGGAATCCTAGCGCTCCAGGCCAGTGAGGGTGCAGGGGTGTTTCTGCAGGAGCCAGCCTGTGACACTCAGCCAAGAATAAAATGGATGCGATACCAAAGGTTCAAATTGGGGGGCGCAGGCACAAACACAGTGAGCCCCTGACTTACACACGAATTCTGCTGTGGGAGGGCTGCTCCTAAGCTGGATTCGTTCGAAAGCCGACAAAGTGAGTCTTACACGGTTCACCTGTGAAGGTTCAAAACTGGAATATCTGTAACGGTTTGTGTCCTGTCATTTTGCCTGTCAAAGCCCCAGCCAGATGGGGCACTCCCAGGCCCCACGCTAAGTCCTCCCACACAGAAATTCCTCGTGTACCTCTCACCTGAGAGCTATGTCACAATGGAAGGGCCACAGGGCCAAGGTGACCGTCTACACCCACAGCTCCCCACCACACGTGAGCCGGGACCATCTCTGGGGCTCTGAGGACGACTGTCTCCCAAGAGACACTTCCATTATTGCTTCAATTACCATCTTCTTATGCTATGTAAAGAAGCTGATTTTAAACCTGCCAGTTGCCCCTGAGTGCCCACGGGGATGGGTCCTGAGACTCCCTTTGGATACAGAACCCACAGATATTCCAGTCAGCACTTGCATAGAACCTACGCTTATACCTTAAATCATCTCCAGGTGACTTACGATACCTACCACAAAGGAAGAGGTATATTAACAGCTGCTCTGCACTGCTTAGGGAACTATGTACAGGCAGGGGCGAGATGCATTGTTCTAAGATTTTTGGCCCAGCGTGGGATGAAGCTATCAGAGCAGAGCCAACTGTCTATGGCCCTCTCCACAGAGAACCTGCACTCTTGGTCACAAAGAGAGGAAAATCAGGGAAGTGCACAGTAGGAGCCCACCGAGTCTAACAGAGCAGACATCAAGGTAGTCTTGGGGTGGCATCTCGGGAGCTTGGAACAGACCACAGGGTCACCTCATCCAACCCTACCAACAAGCTCATCCCAGAATCAGAGGGCTTGAGATAATGCTCTCCTCCTGAGGGAAGCCGAAAGAAATTTCTGGCATCTCTTCCCAGCTGCATTCCATCTGCATATGGAAAGAAATCTTCACGAAATAAGGAAACCAAAAACACTATATAGCAGTATAGTTCATTAGTAAGAACACTGCGGTGGCTACTTTTTAAAAATCTTGTTTCTATTAGATCATTGAACAGAAGAGATTGCATTGTCAATGTTGGAGTGCCTAGCCACATTTTATGCTTTGATTTTGTAACTTTAATAACTACTATTAAGATGACAATATGTAATCTATCAACTAGCGATTTTATGATATTAATTTTTTTGAATTTTGTATTCTTTTTCTCATTTTTTTCTATTTTGTTTTTTTAATTTTCTCTTCTTTCTTTCTTTAATTTTTTTTAAAGGGGAAAAAATATTGCGTTAAAACAACCGCATAACTCTGTATAACAAATGTGTTTGTCAGATCACACAGGCACAGCTCCTGCCCTCTCCTCTGTGCCTGGCAGATTCATTTCAGAGCTGCCAACTAATCAATGTCAAAGTCTACTGATGTGGTGCCATTAGATAGGGTACATTGCCAAGCTACCCACCCAAATGGCTCACTTTAACCAACAGGAACATGAGCCCCGGCCCATTACAGAGCGACCTTCAACAGCTCCGCAGGCTGCTGCCTCTCTGCGTCACCTTGCTGGTTCTCAATGAATCAGTCTCTTCCCAGTGGCCATTCTAGTTACATGAACTGGGAAATGGAAGGGCGTCCACGCTTCTGTGTGTTTATGTGACTCCTGATGTGGATCGATCCAGCAGAACCTGGCTGCTGGGAAAGAGGATTAAACACGTGTTTGTTCTGTCTAAGGGACAGAGGGCTTTCAGGTAAGATGCAGGATAAGGCACCAAGGGTAGCCAAGCACCAAGCTCGCTTGGATTCAGACTCTTCAAGCACTTCTGTCTACAGGGTCTCGCCTGGCTTAAAGGAGGGTGTGCCTTCTGAGAAATCTGAAACCTCATACAGAGTACTTCCACAAACTCAGCTAGCTACAATGTTGCAAGGCAATACCATCTTAAGGGCACACTGTCACATATGCAGTCTATTGTCACTGAAAGTCCCTGTATACTGCATGACTGTAGATGTAACCACAGGCAGGTCACTCAGCACCTGCTGGCTCTCCAACCCTACCTCAGGAAGACCAGAGGAAAGGACGAATGATAGGCCCTAGCGATACAAGAGCTGACAACAGGCACATTTCCATCCTGGCCACTGACCACTGGGCAAGAGACAATGACCTCATCTGTCCTGTGTCCCAGATAAATGTGACTAAGTGCAGTTTGGATGGACATAATGGTTAGCCTTTAATTTCTGAGCAGAATTACAAAACACAGGAAGGCTTCAGCCATCCCCTGGCTACAAGCCACTCCCAGCAGGTCCCTTTTGGGCATGTGGTGCCTTTTGTTTTTAAGTTGACATGGATGAGAGTGCGGTTGAGCACCCCATAGCCAGCCTCTCTTTCCCTCTTCTTTGTCTGTTCCTGGTAGAAGCAGCAATGTACCAATCTACAAACAAAACCCTGAACAAAAAAAGTACATTTCCCACCTGCCTGACACCAGGGAGTGGCCGTTCACGTCCTTCTGGCCAAGCATGCACAAATGGTCATCACCAGGAGAGGCTCCAGGAAAGCCACATCATGCCTGCAGGTAGACACCCACGTCCTTCCCTCCCGTCCCTCCTGCCCACGGAGTGCTCTGGTGGGTGGAGACGCAGCAGCCACTCAGGACTCAGCAGGAACAGTACAGAGCCTCCTCCCCGTGACAGGGAACCCACTGTGCTGCCTGCGCGTCTGGGGAAAAAATTCTCTATCTCATTTAAGCCAGCATTGTGTGGGTTTTCTACTACATGAAGTCAAATCAATCCCCAGTTGAAGAACCCGCCAACACTTAAACATCACCTCTTCCGGAAGAAGTTGGATTTTCAGCACTGCTCCTAAAACAGAATAACTGAGCCACCCTGGGCCCAGCACCAAAATCTCTCGCAACAAAATCCACACAGCAGGGCTCCCCAGCTCCCCTGCTCTCCTGGCTCCTGTAGACAATGCAGTCAGGGAGCCCTGAATAAAAAGGTTTTCTTGAACGTAGAGTAGAATCTACTTCTCCAGTTCAGCAATAACAGGTTTCAGTCATCTGCCATACTGGAGGGCATGTGAACTCTCTGTGTCCCTCGGCCACCCTTCCTGTACCTTTCCATCCACCCATCAATGATCTAGGTCAGTGGAGGAAAAATACAGCCCACATGTTGCTGCAGGCTGCTTGTTATTCCTGAAAGCCCTCAAAGGTTCACCATCGCTGAGTAGGGGGATGACACTCAGTTCAGAAGGCCAGTACACACACACACACACACACACACACACACACACACACATGCACATGCGCACACATGCACACACACATGCACACACACACACACACACACACACACACACACTGCATATGCTGCTGTCCACCCCAGTGGTCCTAAGCATTCAAACACCTTCCCTGTGTTATTCAAGAGGCACCCTTCTCCTAGAGACTCACAGTATACATGCAAGGAAAACAAAATCATCAGAGCAAAACAATCCAAAAAATTAAATTTCTCTTACAAGATAATGTGCACTCTCATAACTGTCAGGCCAGAGGGAGAGTGGGGCCAAAGGAGCTAGAAGAATCCTAGCCAGGCAGTGGGAGGCAGCCAGGGTAAGGGGTAGGGTGGGACAGCCCAAGCACAGGGCAGTAATGGGAAAAGGTGGTCAATGGCCGAGCCTATTGGAGCCAACCTTCCACGCCCATCACCAGCCGGCCCTCCCAGCTGGCACAGGAGATCTGAAAAGAACTGAGTTCTGCCATCTCCTTCTCACCATCACTAACTAAGTTGGGGCTCGTGTCCAGTGTTATACTAGGCGCTAAGAAGCAGAGTCCCCAGTGCCCAGCCAGACACAGGCAGAGGCAGAACCAGGCTGACCCACCAACTCTCCACTGTACTTGCCACTAACAGGCCCATGACCTCCCAGGAGTCATTAAGAAAAGAAGAAATTATCTCAAGGGGATTAGAGACTCTCCAAGGCGGTAATCGTCTTCTAATAGCCGTGTCTCAAAATTCACACCTTTCTGTAGTTAACAGTTCAGATGTCTCCCCTACCTTAGATTGAAGGATAGTAACTATCAGACTCTTTCATTTTAATGCAAATTCAAACTCAGAGGGTCAAACAACTTGACCAAGCTTACCTAGTGTGCCCATGGCACAGCCAGGACTTGGACTCATCCATCCAATTTCAGGTGAAAAATCTCTTTGTATCTCACTGTTCTCTTGGCCAGTGGAACACATCTAGCAAAGACCAAGCAGGTTAAATGTCAAGCTTTCTGGAAAAATCTACCTCGCTGAGAAAAATTAGTCTTGTGTGGGTAAGAAATTCTCTCTGCTTAGGGATTCCCCCTCCAGAGGATGAGATGCTCAGACTAAGGGTGGCCCCAGGTCCCCCCCGCCAACCCCAGCTGAGGGGCTGTGAGACCGTCATGCCCTGGCATACCCATCTAACCCACAAGCACTCACTGGGGCACCACTGGCTGCAGCCCCATGCAGCCTTGGTGACATAGCCAAGAAGAAAGCAGACAGGCCCTGCCCTCAGGGAGCTTCCAGGCTGAGAACTGCTGCCCAACAAAGCTACATGGACGGGTGGAATGTTCTAGATCTGCACTATCCAATAAGGTAGCCACAGCCACCTATGACTATGAAGCACTTGAAATACGGCAAGTGGCTAGTGTCTAAACATGGAACTGGAATTTTTAATGGTAATTTTTTGCATTTGGACTCAAATTACCACAGGTCACCAATGGCTACTATATTGGGCAGACCATAGCCATGTCTGTCCAAGGATTCCATGGGGCCGAGGGTGACAGGATAGGTGAAGACCCTGAGCTGTGTGATGGAGAGGAGCCTAGGTGGTCTGGGAAAGCCTTGGGCTCTGATTCTGCAGCATATGAAGGGCCAAAGCTAAACAGCTACACCTGTCTCCTAGAAGGCGCCCATGTCACTGACTTCTGAGTACCACTGACTGAGACGGGGACAGATGGAGAAACCTCCAGAAGATCCAGTCCTTCTCTGTAACCAATGCTATGCTTTCATGATCGGGAAAACTCAGAGTTTTTTTTTAAACTCGGTATTTTTAAAGCATCCAGTTTTTATTTTTAATAATCCTAAAGAAGCTGACAAGGTAATTACTGCATAGCTTCGATGCTAATTAAGCCATGGAGATACTGTACGGGGCCAGAGGAAGATCCCCAGAACTCCGAGCTCCAGAACATGAGTGTACTCCAGGAACGCAAAAAAAGAGCCACCAGCCAGGCGAAGGTGGCCGTGCCACCCTGGAGGCACCCGGGGGACCCTGGGAAGATGGTGGAGGACTAGGAGAGCCTGGCCCAGATCGGCCTGCTGGAAAGCTCCCTGCTCCTGCTGGGCTCGGCAGGGGAAGTAAGGGGGAGTAAAGACCCAGGCTCGGCACGGAGGTGGTGAGGAGAGGAAAGGAGGCAACAGGACGGAACGTGTGGGCTGGAGGTAGGGCTGCCGGAGAGGAAGCTGTCCAGGAGGGGCTCCCCGAAGGTGAGCCGCTGAGGAGGTGGAGCAGCCAGTGGGCCCACTGACCCCTGCAGGTAAAGCAGCGTGAGGAGGGAGGGGCTGTCCTGTGCACCCAGCTGCAGCTCTGGAGGGGACGGAAAGTTCTGGCAACTTCTCCAGGCTCCCCAGGCTACACAACCTGGAGACAGACACACGGGCTGCAGCGAGTGTCCAGTCACCTGGCCAGGTGCATCCCCAGGCCAGTCAGGCCAAAGAGACCAGTGCTTGCACCTGCTGATTCTACAGATGCTTGTGAAGAGCCTCAGCTGTGCTGAGCTCAGGGGCTGTGCTATAGGTGACAGTCAAGGTCCCTGTCCTGGGTGTTCCTGGTCAACATGGGCAGAGATCATAGAGGATGAAACATACAAGGATCCCAGGGAGTAAGAGGCACCAGGAGCCAATCAGAGAGGAAGGATGGGGTCAGAGCTAACAGGAAGGGCACGGCAGCCCAAGAGCCCAGGAGGACAGGGTGGGACCCTCACAAAGGGGTGTACATGTCACACATAGAAGTTGTCAGCAGAGAGCGTCGAGCCCACAGTCAAAGTTCAGACTCTGGTTCTCCAGGTCTGGTCACCTGATGGGCAGCAGCATCCGTGGGAACCTGCTAGAAATGCACCTCTGAAACCACCACGGCCCCACTGAGTCCAGAAGCTCCGAGACAGGCTCCCGTGAGTGTGTGTGTGTGTGTGCATGTGTGTGTGTGTACAAGCCTTTCGTGGGTTCCGATGTGCGCTTCCCAATGGACCCTACATCAGCAGCACTCAGGGACACTCTGCCCCTGAAGACACTTGGTAATGGCTAAAGATGTTTCCACCTGCCACAATGAGGGGATGGGATGTTACTGTCATCTAGTGAGTTGAGGCTGGAGTGCTGCTCTTAAATGCACCTGACAGCCCAGGACAGAGCATGACCCAGCCACACATGTCAGCAGCACAATGGCTGGGAAGCCCAGACAGAGCCAGGTCCTCACACCGGGTCTCCAGGCAGAGGAGGCCCCATGGAAACACTTTAAAAATTGTCACAAGGGACTCCCCAGCCAGGGGATGATGGTCTCGTCATCTGGGGACTGAGGAGATACACAGGAGGAGAGCTCAGAGTGCAGGAGGACAGAGTGAAGAATGGCACTGCAGGAAACCCCAGGGGTTACAGGCTGGGAAGATAAAAAGGCTGGAGAACCAGGAGCCAGGAGACAACGGTGTGGGTCAGGGCAGGCAGGAAGGCCCAGCGGTGGCCTGGGACCTATATGGGTATCATGATCACTTTCCCATGCCAGGGCCAAAGCCAGGGTCAGCCCCACCCAGGAAGAGGGCAGAGGCCTGGCCTGGGAGCGGATGGGAGGGTTAGAAACTCCCCAGGAGGAAGGCTCGGGGGAGCTTCCCTGACCTGCTTTAACTGGTGACTCAGGAAGAAAACCTAACCTGCTTGTGGGTACAGAGAAAGATCTACCAAGAGGCGCACCCCAGACAGGACACTATGGAAGAGTGAGGCAGAGGAGCGGCCGCGGGGAAACAGTTCAGTCCTGTCACACAGACCAAGCGATCTAATGTACAGCACAGGTGCAAAGTGATGCTAAACAGCAAGCAAAGAACCACAAGCTAACGCAAGGTACCATTTGCCTCTTGTCATGCTAGGGACAAAAAAGCAAAGTCAGGATTCAGATTCAGGTGTTGGCAAGGGTCTGTTCCAGATCTGGGAAGAGGTGTGGCTCAGTGCAGTTTCCAGAATGGTCCAACAGTGTCAAGATAAATAACACAGGAGTTCCTTGAGGCCCAGACGTTCCACAAGCTGGAGGAAAGTCACAGGTGAGAACAAGGCCACCAATGCAGGAAATCAGTGCACTGTGGCCAGTAATGGCTGAAAACTGGACCCAACACAAATACCTATTGGCAAATACCTGGGAGGAAAAACCTTAGAATTCTGACTAATGAAAAAGAGAAGCTGATAGATCCAGAGTGCAGTGTGGCAAGCTGCAAGAGCCGATGCCCAGCAGAGCGACACCTGAAGCACCTCACGCCCAGCACCCTTTCATTTGCCCTTTTCCGCACAGGTGGGCAAACCTCAAAGAGCAGGGTCACAGGGTACCCTCCGAAGCAGGTAGGGAGATCCCAGACACGGTTTACCCTCCAAGGATGCTTTGAGTTTTGACTAAAAGAATAGTGATGCCCTAAAAACGGCATGACCAGAAGGGTGAGCAAAGTTGGAGCTGCTTAATAAAAACAGAATCCAGCCACACGTGGTGGCACACGCCTGTAATCCCAGCTCTATGGGAAGCCAAGGCGGACAGGATCACAAGTTTAAGCCCAGCTTTGGCAACTTGATGATTCAGCCCTGTCTCAAAACATAAAAAATAAAAAGGGCTGGAGATACAGCTCAGTGCAAAGGCCCTGGGTTCAATCCCTAGTACCCAAAACACAAAAACAGAATTCACATGAAGGAGGTGACTCTTCTGCATTATATTCAGTTGGGTTATTCCAGGGCTGGAGCCCTGGATTCAGGGTTCTGGAGTCCTGAGTTAGCACAGCAGGTGGGCAGACAGAGTGGTCCTAAAAGGAGGGCCCAAGCAAGGGCAGAGACTTTCAGCTGGGTGAGCAGAGCACCAGCCTGTCTACAGCTCTGGTCACACAGAGCACACAGTGGTCACCTCAGGACTGATGGGCAGCGGATTCTTCCAAGCCATTTGAAGAAACCATGTTTAAATAGAGCTGGGTAAGATAAACATGCACTGCACTGTAAGGTAGTGAGCCCCCAACCAACCAAGGGATTTAAGAAGAAGTGCCTACTCCACCCAATTGCCTAAATCTGCCACTTACAGATTTAAACATAACAGACTTCTCGGCTCGGACATCAGCTCGCAGGTCCCATTTTGGCCATTTGAACCAGAGAAGAGCTGCATGCCACCACCCCCCCATGGCATAACTTAATTATGGGCGTCCAAGCCCTCCACCCCTCTCCTTGGTGGACCGGTGGCAGCCACCTGCCAGACCTCTCCTCCCACCCACGGAGGCATCAATTCACAGACAGCCAAAAAGCTAAGCCCTCCATAATTTCCGATTCAAGTTTGCTTCCTTTTACTGCCAGAAAGACAAAAGGAGCAGAGAAGGATTCTCTCAGGAGAAGCCATTCAACTCCCATAATTGGAACAATCCTGGATGTGTATCTCCAGCACAGGGGAAACCAATCCATCACGGAATGCAGAAGGCTTAATCCCCGATTACTAATAAAAGGATTAATTAAAGCCTTAAGGGTCTGCTCATGGCAGCCTCCTCTGGAAACTCCAAGGAAATTAACTTGCCCTCCCACATGTAGAAAAGCCAGGGATTTCCTTGGCTGGCACCTCGGTGTGGCCTAATGACAAGTGTCAATTGGCCTAACAAAGAAATCTCACAATACTTGCACAGGTTTATTGTTTAACATTTCAAATAAGGCTCTGGTGCCCACAGAGCTGCAGTTGCTGGGTCTTTCTGTGCAGTTCCCATGGCTGGGATGTGCTCCAGGGAAGTGATGGAATCCCTCCCCACCAGCCCAGCCACCACCAGCCAGGCAGAGTTTTCCTTTCGTGCCACCATTGAAAAACATCAAGTCCCCATTTGGATTAGAATGCAGAAGAACGGGTCTTCACAGGAAGGTAACTGCAAATTGTAACCCAACACAATCCATCAAGGCCTGGGCCTCTCTAAGACACAGAATCGAGTCCCGCGTGGCTTGACAGCAAACCACCAGTTTCGATTCTTTTTTTTTAAGGATACATTTCAGAAGCTCAGACTTCTCTGCGAGAAGTGAAAATTGCCTTCTGCTGGAGAAAGGTTTTAATGATCACTTTGCTTCCTGCGTCTCCATGGTGACAGGGCGCACACAGCCCACCCCCTCCACCTCATTAGGCCTTTCTTCCTCCCTGAAAGTAATCAATCAAGCCTTATAGATGCCTTTGTGACCGGTTTATCACCCACGCAATCGCCAGTGTGGGAGTGGAGGAGTGGGCAAGTCCGAGGAGTTACAGTTTGGGCTCCGTCTAGCGCACCCCTGGACACCCGCTTGGCAGCTCTGCCCCGCACACCTGTCGGGAGGGAGGGGGCTGCCCAGGTGCGCGGGCCTCGCCAGAGTCAGGTGCCCAACGATGAAGCCCAGCACAGAGGCCTGGGGGGCGCAGGCTGCCTGGCGGGGGTGGAGGGCAGAGCCCCGGCCAGCCCTGGGCCGGGAGCCCCTGCTCTGCCTTTTCTCTCCATGGGTCAGCACCTCAGCACCGCGGAGGGGGAGCCCCTCCGAGGGCGCCGCGGAGCCCCAAGGCCAGGCGAGCAATCGCACAGCAGAGCACCGAGCTCACCCGCAAAAAAGGCTGAGCTCTGGACAAAGAGCTCCGCAGCGTCCGTCCCTGCGCCCAGGGACCAAGGCACAGCCAAGGAGCGCCAGGTCCACCGCGCTGCCTAGTACGGCCATGCGCGGAGCCCCGCGGTGCCCAGGGCAGCGCCGCCTGCCTCGGCCTCCCCACCCCGGCCTCCCCCGCCCGCCGTTACCTGGGTTCTCGCCGGCGTCCGCGGAGGAGGCGGCCGAGGACTCAGTGAGGACGGTGGGGTCACTCTGGGAGCGGCCCCGCGACACGAGGCAGCCGCTGCCGTCCTCCGACGCGGCCATGGGCCCGGCGCGGCGGGCGGAGGGGCCGCGCGATCAGCGCATCCGCGGCGGCCAAGGTCACGATGAGGGGCTGCGGGGGTCTTTTTTTAAAAAAGGAGAAGAAAAAGGGACCGGGGAAGGGAAAGAACCGGAGGAGGAGGAGGCCAGGGCCAGCTTCAAGGCGAACAGACAATAGCCTCGCAGGCTGCAGCCAGGCGCATCCCGGCGCGGCCTCGCTTTGTTATTTATTCGTGTTTTTTCCCATTCCTCAGTTCATATTCCAGGAAAAAAAAAGTTGAACCAGGAAATAAAAACTTTCTTGTCAGTGTTTATTGCATGCTTGGGGCAGGGGGTGATGTCTAGGAAATGTCTGGGGGTGCTCCCTTCCCCCATCCCACCCCCCACCCCCCCGAAAAAAGGGAAAAAGGAGAATCTTTGCTCGTGCAATTGCTTTAATCTGAAAGCTGTTCTTGGAGCATCTGTTGGAAAACATTAGGATTCTCCCATCATGCCCCGCGAGGAGCATGACGTCACAGAGACGGGAGTGAGCGGAGCTGATGGTGGGGAGGGGTCTCGGATACCTGGACCGCAAGCCGCGGGGTGGGGGCTAGATTCGGGGTTCTGCGCCTCCCGCCCCCATCCAGCCTGCTGCGGAAACAGGAAAGCGTGCGGTCCGTCCCTTCTCCTCCCCCGCCCGCAGGAGGGGTGGAGACCCCGAGGGCGGCGCCTCCCCAGCTCGGTCCTCCTCTCTCTCCATGGCGATGCGGACCCAGTGGGTTCCGCTGCGCCCCTCCAGGACGCGAAGGGAGCAGTCGCAGTCGGGGCTCCACACCCCGCATTGCCTGGGCCCCTCCCCACCGCCCACCCCTGGCGCTCAGCCCCCCAGAGGGGAGGGACGGGAGGGGCCCAGGTGCCTTCCGGAGCGCTCCCAGGGGACAAGGAAGGTGGCATTCCAGGGCTGCCTCTCGCAGAGGCGTCCTCACAGCGTAGGTGCTGGGGCGGGGGGGTGAGCACTCGGTCCCCGCGAGGGTGACACTAGAGTAACAGAGAAACAGAAAGCCCAAGCGGGCAGGCTGGAGAAGGGCGCAGAGGAGGGGCGTGGCCACATGTCTGGAGGCGCTGGCAGGCGCGGGCACCCCCAGGGGCAGGCCATAGGGCAGGGGCGTAAGAGGAGTGTGCTGGGGCTCTCGGCCCGGGCACCGCAGAGCCGGGTTGAGTCTTCCCTGGGGCTGCTTCCACTAGTGCCCTGGGCCCAAGGGGAGCATGCAAGGGTGTCGGGTGACACCCCAGGGGGTGATGCAGGGAGGACTGCAGGGTGGGCAAGCACAGAGAATGCTCGCTGGGCGTCAAGCCTGGGCTCCTAGCAACAGTCCTCTGCCCAGCACAGTCTCCCGCAGACAAAAGAGTCACTCATTCATCCCCTCATTCATGCACCCATATTCACGCAGAATAGCGCAGTGGAACACTCTCGGGGAAGGACCGCCTGAGCTGCTTCAGAGAGAGGCCAGAAGGACGCGCTGAGTAACAAGGGAAGGAACGGCAATGTGCCGCTCCGCGCAACTTTACCCCTGGATTCCTGCTGTTGGACCACATTGCACACAGCGCCCGCAGAACTCGGCCCCTTCAGATGGTCCCTCCGGAGTCCCTCACCCACTGCATCACCCTGAGAAGGGCGAGGGGCAAAGAAGAGCGCTTGCTTTGGGGAGGCTGAGGCAGGAGGATCACAAGTTTGAACCTAGCCTGGGCAACTTAGCCGTTCAGAAGGACCCTGTCTCAAACATTTTTAAAAGGGCAGAGGATATAGCTCAGTGCAAAGGCTTGAGATCAATCCCCAGTATTACCAGGAAGAGAGAGAGAGAGAGAGAGAGAGAGAGAGAGAGAGAGAGAGAGAGAGAACAGACAGACAGACAGAGAGTTTAACAAGTGAGCTCAGGAGCCCATGTACTGTGATAGAAGACAAGAGATAGGATCATTTATTATTTTAAAGTGTATTTTAGCTGCAGACTGGAACAGAAGACAAATCCATTCACTAAAACTACATGTAACAACACACGTACAAATCCATGTAACAATATATGCAGAATACATGTAACATAGAAAACCACTTGATTTTTTTTTTGACCAAGGGATCCAAAAACATGAGGGAGGAAAGACAGCCTCTATCAAACGGTGCTGAGCAAACCAAATGTCCTCATGCAAAAGATGACAACTAAACCCTCGTTTCTCACCTTGTCCTAAAATCAAACCACAAGGGATCAAAGATCTAGGTATAAAGCCAAAAACAAAATTGCTGAAAAACAACCTGACAGTTGAAGCCACAGACACAGCAAAGACTTCCCGAACAGAACTCCAACGGCACAGGAAATGACAGTATCAAGAAATAACAAATTTAAAGGCTTCCGCACGGAAAGGAAACAGACAAGAGACAAGGCACTGACTTGGGAGAATCTTGGCTGGCTACACTTCTGATAGAGGGTTACTAACCAGAAGATGTAAAGAGCTTTAAAAAGATTAGTCGCCCCAAATAAAGAACTCCCCCAAAACGTGGATAAATGAGCTGAAGACATTTCTCAAAAGAGGTAATACACAATGACAAAAAAGAACGTGAAAAAGTGCTCCACATCTCTACCCGTCAGAGAAATGCAGGTGATGCGGTTCTGCCCTGTCCAGTTAGAACAGGGACCGTAAAGAATACGGCAAACTGTAACTGCTAAAAAGGGGACCGGAGAAAAAAAAACCCTACATTCTCGGTGGGAATGATCACTAAAACGTCCACTGTGCAAGTCCACGTGGACAGTCCTCAAAACACAAACACAGACATGCTATTGGGTCCAGCTGTGCCACTCCTGGGCACATTCCTGACGGAATTAGAAACTGCCGCTCCTGCAGTCCATGTTAAGAGCAGGGAAATTCGCAACAGCAAAGCTGGGGGAACTGATGGGTAACAAAGAAGATGTACCTGACACACGCAGTGGAGTATCACCCAGACACAAAAAAGAACTGAATCGTGTCATCTGCAGGGAGAGGAAAGGGACCCAGGATGACCGGGTAAAATCAGTGAGACTGAGAGGTCATTTGAGAAACCTAAAAGAATACCTAGTCAATAAATGAACTAATTCATTAATAAAGGGCAGATCATTGAGAAAGGAGATTTTTGGAGAAGGGGGACGATAATCCCTAGAAAGGGAAAGCGAGGAAGGGTGGATAATCCAGCTGAAAATCATCAGAATATGTTAAATGCATGCTCCGACTCTGCCAAACAAAGCCTGTCATTCTGGAATTATATTTAGTTAATACCCTAAATAATATATAATTGTAAACATACAACTAAAAATGCAAAAAAATTATATATACTACGCATTACACATTATATAATGCATGTAACAATAGACACAAAATATATCTGATATATAAAGCTTTATATGCAAAATAGATAATACTTTCCTTGAAAAATAATATTCATGCAAAATGTTATTTGTGAAAGCTGGGTAGGGAGGGAATTTTCCTTTATATCATTCTCGGCTTTGAGATGGTCCATCACAAAAATTAAACACTTTTAAAAGTTTTAGTGCCCCTACTGGCCGACGGAAAATAATGAAAGGCCTTCAGGTAAACTGCCTGAGGGGGCAGCTCTGGCCCTCAAAGAGGGTCCTCTTCCCTTGACTGGCCAGGGCCCCCGCAAGCAGCCATGTGTGTGGAAGAGGAGTCCCCAGCCCAGATGCCCCCCAGGGTTTGTGAAAGTCCTCGGTGAGGACTGATTGGATGAAGAAGCCCACGCTGGAACCCTGCAGGGGCCAACGAGGCTGCACGGTGACCCCAAAGTGATGACCTCAGACAGCCCAACCCTCAGACAGTCCACAGATGCATCGATGGGTAAAGGGCACTCGGTCCAGCCACACCTCGGAACAGAATCCAGTTGCAGACCAAGCGTTAACAGTGGCCACAGAGCACAGGATCTGCAGAGAGGCCCCTCCGCCCACACCAGGAAAGGAAGTCAGGCAAAGGCCGCTGGCTGCACGACCTCAGTGCTGCAAACCCTGCAGAAGCAGAAGGCACACTGATGGGCACCCGCAGATTTGAGGGTGTGAAGGGCGATCCGGGGGTGCCTGCTGATGGTATGAGATTTCTTTGGGGAAGGTACAAGGCATGTCTGAAGCATTCTAAAGATTGCAGGCATCATTTCACAGGTCTGTAAATACAACCACTGACTTTTATACTTTAATGGGTGGTACGCTTTATGAAATGCAAATTATTTCAATAAATCTTTTTTAAAAGAATCGCCTGAGAGACCCAGGCTGAGTTTGCTATCTGTATATCATCAGGGACTGCCTCTTCCCAGCGCAGCATAATTCACACTGAAAACCCGGCTGGTTCAGAGGGGCCCTGAATCAGACCGGAGCAGCCTGGGCTTGGGCTGAGGGGCCTCTCGGAAGGTCCTGCCATCCAAAACCCGGAGCTGGTTCCGAGTCAGGCGGGCCTGAGTGACCCACACTGCAGCCTGCTGGAAGGCACCATCGAGTCTTTCGAGCAACAGGATGTGGCCGAAGGGGAAGTCCTAACCCTGGGACGGCCAGAAAGGGCATCACTGTGAAGGGGACCCCAGGCTGCCAGACCACAAGCGTGCGCATGCACGTGCGCACACAGACACACACACGCAGGCAGGCATGCACACATGCGTGTGCAGGGGGAGGTGGAAAAGGAGCTGTAGAGAGACCCAGGCTGCCCACACTGGCCTGCAAAGTTGACTTTGATTCTCACGCAGTGAGCAGGTGCACAGACACGCCCAGCCACCCCCCAAACATCCCCTGGGCGTCTGTTCTGTGCCACATACCCACATAATCACGCCTGCTCTGATGGATTCACCAGGGACAGCACCGTGCACCAACGAGGCTGAGCCTTGGCTTGCGGAGCTCAAGCTCTGGCAGAGAAGGGAGAGCTAACTGATCAGCGATGGATCGATTCATCAGTTCCAAATGAGCACAGCAGGCAGGAGGCCTCGCTCAGGACGGGGCAGACCCGGGACAACAGTGAGAGTGGGAATGCGAGGCCCGTGGGGACCCACCCAGCGGACCAGAAAGGAGGAAGTGTGCCCTAGGCAAAAGAAGGTGCGGGCAAAGCTGCCAAGTGGGGCGGCAAGCAGCTCCGGAGTCCCCTCGAGGAGGTGCAGACGGCGCTGTGGCTGGACAGAGGGGCAGGACCCAGGCCAGGCGGCACCCGGGTCCTCCCTGGACCTGGCGTTTGTTGCAGGGATAATGAAAAGCTGCTGGAGGCTGAGGACGGGAGCAGGGAGGTGGATCAGGGGGCCAGCGACCTTCCAGGTGTTCGGGGGCAGCCGCCTGGGCCAGGCTGAGGAAGCAAAGACAGAGAGGACACTGCTCCAGTGTCCCCAGGCTTGTGATGGATGGGCTGGGGTGGGGGAGGACCTGAGGGTGACTCCCAAGGAGGGGAAGGGCGGGAACTGGTGGTCTGGTGATTAACAATCAAGTCCAGCACCAACAATGAAGTGAGACTGAGGCCACATTCTGGGGGGCAGGGTGTGGTCCAAGAAGGGGCCCGATGGAGCCCCAAGGGCATGCAAGTTGGTGAGAAAAGCCTGGGCCCCAGCTCAGCATCGATGGGGGCTGTGTGCTCCTGCAGTTGGGCGATGGAAGGGGCACAGGCCCTGGGCAGGAGACACCCACGCTCTGGGCATCTGCTTCCCCAAGTAGCAGGTGCTGGAACACAAGAAGCTGCTGACTTCAGCTGGCCTCCAACTGGACACAGCCAGAGGGGCCCCAGATTCCCAGGACACCGCGGGCCTGCAGTCATGGTCACAGCCTCCTGGGAGGCTGTTTTCTCCTGGCAGAACCCTTCTGTGAGCGCCTCCTTCCTCTCTAGGACACGGGACCCCTGGGCTCCCTAGAGCGGCTGGGAAGGGGACTCAGCCACCACAGCAGCACCGCGGTGGATCTCCATCCAGTCCATTCACACAGCAGACCATGCTGGGGCACACAGCAGTGTCCAGCCCTGCTCAGCCTTGTGGGCACCCTGCGGGCCTTGCGGGGACCTTGTGGTCACCTCTGCCCAAGTCCATAGCACAGGCTGGTTTCCCTTCTACGTGTGAAAATAACTCAGCCAGCAAACTTCAGACACCTAAAGGAACTGCTGCAAGCTGCTGCTGTCAGGAACACACTTAGAAGGAATCAACCAGAGAGGTGCAGGAGGATAAAAGAGCAGGGCGGAGACCCAGGAGCCTCGCTGCCTGGGAGCCAGGTCCGCGAGCAAGCGAGCAGCTCGCCCTCTGCTGGCAGCAGGGAGAAACTGCACCCAGAGTATCCTATGGGAGCCGAACCCTGATCTGGAGAGGAAAGTCCTGGGCAGCCTGGCTGGGAAAGACGCTGTGGCTTCCAGGGGACCCAGCCCTGCAGACGTCCACGCGTGGGGTTGGTATCGCGGCCAAACACCTTCAAACGGGGTGGCCTGTGCTGGCCACACGCCCTTCCAGCCTGGTGCTCCCTGCAGGGAGAGAGACCCCGCCCCAGGGTCTCAGCACTCAAAGCCCCAATCGGCCAGCAGAGCTGCCGCTGTTGGACAGGTGCCCGGGGACAGACACTGCCCCCGACGTTCCTCCGTGGCCCTGCTCAGCCTAGTAACAGGCGGGCGTCTAACCCAGACAGAGCCGAGAGGCAGGTGGCAAGGGGTCCCCACGGAAACAGATCAGCCTGTGTGTCCCCTCAAAGCTCCACACCAGCCTGCAGGGGAGTCCCATCCTCCACGAACACCCAGCTCTTCCTGCGGACAGCCACCGCCCAAGGTCACAGTCCTAAGCCCTAAGGTCCCTCCTGATCACACGGGCTCTGGCCACTCTGAGGCTCTCTCGGGGCACAGGGAGAAAGAGATGACCAAGGTACTTCCCTGCTTGTCCCGGCCACAAACCCTGAGAGCTCTAGAACCTCCCTGGGTCAGCCCAGGTCCTGCACCCCGGAACTCAGGGACTTCCAGCCAGGGGCAGTCCTCCGCAGGTGGGGCATCTGCAGCCCCCATAGCTCTGATGCCCGAAAGCCACTGATTCAGTGAGAAAGAAGAGGGGAAGGGGAGGGGAGGAGAAACAGGATGGGGAGGGGGAGGGGAAGAGGAGCAGGAGGAGGAAGATGTCCGCAGAATTCTGGCAAAACCCTACTGTTTACTGAGCACTTTGGGTGGGTGATGACCAACCTGAGTTTGGAATAATCATCTTCCGAGTACACACAGTGGGGGTGAGGCTTGGATAGAGTCCCCGACTTACTGAAGGTGCTATGCTACATCTTACAAGTGGCAGCAACAGGGCAAAAGAGGACACCGCATCCTGGATGCCGGCTCATCCCCGGGCCTCCCTACATCACAGAGTCTTATCAGCAACCCTGGCTCTAAACACAGATATTCATTCAACAAACATTACTCCACACCAGGTTGTGCCCAGCTTGCCTTGGGATGCAGGAGTGTGAGCCAGGGTGGGCCCAACACCACAGGTGCCAAGGCTCAGGGAGCCGGTGGGCGGCTGGCCAGACCCAGGGTGGGGGCAGTGAGGCTCTGGGGAGGAGGTGGCCACTCCTGGGGCTTTCCTGTGACAGTGCTGTCTGTGACCTGCCATGTATCAAGCACCAAAAATCTGCAGTGAACAAAAAGTGGCAAACGTAGCCTCGCATGGGGGCGGATAGCACACACCTGTCATTTCACCCCTCTGCAAGGCTGAGGTAGGAGGACTGTAAATCTGACCCAGCCTGTGACTCAGCAAGAGCCCTCATCCGGATACATTTTTAAAATGGGAGGGGGTGGTGGTAGTGGTCATGGTCCAGTGCAAAGGCCCTGAGTTCAGTCCCCAGTACTTGAAGTAAAAAGCTGCTAATGCTCCCACCATACCGACCTTCTGAGGGTCAAGGACGGCTGGGCAGGCAGACACCTTGGTGTGATGTGTTCAGAGGTGACCAGGCACTGCAGCGGCTGACCCTGCAGCGGGCAGCATGGCAGCTGGAGGGACCCAACACAAACTCACGGAGCTCGGTGGTCGTAGAGGAAGGTGGCCCTGCAGGAGTGCAAGGCAGGCAGTGTGGCTGTGTGGACAGGGATGGACCCTGAGGGACAGCCCTGGGCCTGACCCATGAGGGTGGCACACCTGCTCCCAACCCGAAGGCTCTGGCTCAGCTCATCCACAGTTGGGGGAGTCACTGCAGGAGACTCGGGGCTCTGTTTCCCTGTTTGTACCTGAAAATCCCCAGTGAGTTCCCAGTGAGCTTAGCAACAAGCAGAGGTCAGGGACTCTGCAGCTGGGCAGCAAAGAGTGGCCAGGTGGACGTGGTGACCTGGAATGGGATCCCGGCGCCAGATGCCAGAGGATGAAGGTGAGGACTTGACGACCTGAGGGCAGGCTGGACTGACCAGGAAGCGTCCACGCTGGCTCCGGACCCGGATCCTACCCCAGACATGGTGAGACCTCGGCCCTGTGAGAAGTCACTGTAAGAGGACAGTTCATGTCCGAATCATGACCTTTGTCATCCAAACGCTCCCTGTCCCCTCTGACTCCATGTGTGCGTTTTAATGGACTTCCTGGATTTATCTACCGAAGAGACCACGGTGCCGAGCTTATTGGCTTAGTGTCCCTTGGATTTATGTCGCCCACTCCATCACGGAAACGGCGGGCTGAGAATTTTACCCAATAGCCATTCAAACGGAGCCTCAAGTGGGTCTATAGATTACAGAAAATCCATAGCACTGGCTTTATAGGTGGTGCTTTAAAAATACATCATTGGTTCTGTCGCCACAGCGATGAAAATTCCAAGAATCGACCTGAAACAACCTATGGACAGCGGTGGCCTCCACCAGGGCTCTGCTGGATACCCCCGTGCTCCCCCATGCTGGGATCCGCTGGGGCCTCGCACTGGGCAGGGCACCAGGGCAGGCGCCTTGCCCACCTGCTTTCTGCTGTGCTGGGATCAGGCACGGGGTTTCCCAGCCCACGGTCATCACACACCCAGCAAACGGCACAGGACAGAGATGGCGCCTAGCATTTCACGGTGCCGGTCTGGAGGTCTCAGCCTTTCTGGTTCTTTCCTGTTGCTGCTCGGGAGGAGTCCACCCATACTGAGGTGTGGGGGGACCCTGCAGATTTAGCAATGGATGCCGGGGGTGTGAGTAGGTGGGAGTGCAGGCGTGGAAATGGGAGTGGGTGGGCTGTGCTTGCACCGGAAGTGGCCTCTTCTCTGGGAAGGGCCAGGAGACTGATGACCACAGGCTCCCCGGGCCTAAGGGGCAGCCTGGCTTCGGGTCTGTAGCTCAGCTCACTCCCTAGGGGACTCATTGACCCACTTATTCACAGAGTGCTCACGGAGCACAGGGCACGAGCCCAGCACCGAGGGCCGGGGTCCAGTGTCCTGACAGTAGCACAAGGTGGCCCGGGCCGAGTACTGGGTGGTGACAGCGGCTGAGAAAGGGCAGATGTGACTGCCGGTGTGGGTCACAGGTGAGGCTGAGAACAGGGCTGGAGAGCAAGGGCACCTGAGCCTCACGGGGGAGGAGACCTAAGCCCCGAGGTACGGGGACGCAGGGAGTCTCCAGCCAGGGAAAGACAGCAGACTTGAAGTCCTTCTCTCCGAAGGTCACTGGGCAGTGAGGTGCCAGAAAACTGGGGGAGGTGGACAGGGGAGAGGAGATGGCAGGGAAGCCTGGACAGGTGGTGACCATGAGGGACAGAGATTGATCCACTGTCACTGTATTCACCCAACTCTTCTCTCCAAGGCGCCCCGCAGCTAAAACCGTAATGATAAAGGGGGAAAATCCTATGCACAATTACCACTACCATTCAGATAATTACCAACTGGTTTATTTGCCTTGTGAGTTAGAAGCTGTTTGTTTAGGCTCAGGATTCCTGGAGGCAGGAATTTGGGCTGTAATTCACTTTCCCACCATAGGGATGGACGGACAGCAGAATTCCAAAGCCACCTCTTGCCCATCCCCAGGGCTCCAGATCCACAGTAATCTAAGTGCAACTTCAATGACCTTTGCAGATGGAATTAGGGTGATAATCATCTGCCTGGAAGGTGGGAGATTATCTGGGATGAGCCCCTGAGCTCAGTGTAATCACAGGAGCCCTCAGCGAGCAGAGCAGGAGGGAGAGAGACAGGCAGAGGGAGGAGGGCAGATTTGATGTGCGTGGAAGAGCAGCCCTAGAGGAAGGACCACCAGGGAATGCACCAGCTCTGGGCACCGAGCAGGACCTGGTCATGAGCCTGCAGGAGGACAGGGGCCTCCACCTGCTGACACAAGGACCAGCACCCCAACAACCACCTCGGGGGGGCAGGAGGCAACTCTCTAGGGACCTTCGAGAAGGAGCATGGCCTGGCCCACACCTCAGTCCTGGCATGAGACCCCCCCGGGGGGGGGGGTCCAGCTGACACGCCGGACTCGGGAGAGCGTGTGCAGAAGCAGCCCTTGACCCAGGCTCCCGAGCTCACCGTCACGTGTTCTGGCAGCAGCAGGAAGCTGGCTTCAGCTTCCTGTCTGTGCTGATATCATCCTCCACTGACGGGAGAGTAGAGCTGGAGTGTGGTGACACACAGCAGGGCACAGCAAACCAGGGACCTGAGGTCCTCCTCCTCCTCCTTTGTCACAGGCATACTCTGCAGACCAGCTCAGACGGTGCTCAGAAAAGGGACACATTCGTGTCTGATGTTCACCCAGGACAGGAGCAAAGGCGACAGCCCACAGAGGAAGACAGGCAGAGCCACCTGCCATCCTGCCCTCGCCGCGTCCCATCTGTGGGAAGGGCAGAGCTTTCTGCCACTGGCTTGCTTGTTTTCAGAGCAGGCTCTCAAAGGAAGAGCCGGAACTGGGGTGTCTTGTAAGGACCCCTAAATTAGGCACTAAGACCACCAAAAGGCCAAGAACAGAAATGACAGTCTACAAGAGATAGGACAGTAAAATTGCTGAGAACCCGGAATCCACCCAGGTTCAAATTCAGCGCTGTAGCCATGACCTTGGGCAAGTTTCCCAAGCCCACTAAGCCTCAGTTTACCCCACTGGGTCACTGGGGTCACACTAGGGTGAGGGGCAGGTGACTGAGCGGCGGTGCGGACCGGTCTGGCCCTCTCCTGGCGCTGGCAGGCGGCCCCCCGGGGACTCCCGTGCCACCCAGTGCAAATTCACCTGGGCCACGATACTCCAAGTTGGAAACCACGTTAGTCCACAGATAGGAGGGGTCTGTCCTCTTCCTTTTTACCATCCTAAGGCTTAACAAAGTGGCAGAACACTGGAGCTAATTTATCACCATTTCCTGTGAATTAGAGGGAGACGCGCAGACAGCAGAGTCATTAAAATAAAAATAGAAATGGGACTATGCAGCCTGCCTCAAATGGACCGGCGCCCTCGTAGCCCAGTGAGTGGGACTCAGGGCAGGGAAAGAGCTCGAGTCACAGGAGACGGTAACGCTGTGTTCGCACAGCTGTTAGATGCTCAGACATCGAAGGTACGGTCCGTAACGTCCGGCCGAAACAGCATCCGGGGAAGTCACCCTATTTTTAGGTGTTAGTCTCTGGGTGAGTGGCAGAGACCCTCCCCTCCAAGGATGCACTGTGCACCTAGCAGGCAGAGGCTGTGTATCCCACCTTCTGCGTTGGAGGCTTGGGAGTGGGGCTGCCCAGGGTGCCTGCTGGGGCATACTCGCCAAGGCCCGGGGGGATGCTGGAAGAAGGTCCCAGCAGGCTGAGAAGAGTGGGCTTCTAGGATAGGGACAGAAGGGACTGGGTGTCACCTCTCCCTTCCTTAAGCTGGTTGCCCTTGCTCTTGGTTGGACTGCAGAATTCGTAGAGGAGCCACTTCCCGGCAGGCAGTGTGGGAGGCACTCACCACACCCCTCGAAGCTGCACCAATAGACACGAAAGCTGAAGACCAAACCAAGCACAAAGAACTGCAAAAACAAAACAGAACAGCAAAAAGGGAGCCAGTCGCTGCTCCACCGGCTTCACTCAGACAGAGGACGGGCTGTGCACAAACGCAGACAAGCTGACTGTGTTTTGGGGACCCGCAACAGCACGGAAGACCCTGGAGAACTCAGGGACACAGAGGCAACTCAGAGGCTTCAGACTCCATCCCTGTAACAGGATGTGAATCACACCTGCAAAGGAAAAGGTATGGGGACACAGCCCGGGGCCGGGCTCCAGGAGGGCTTCTGTGGCATCTCCTCGGACCTCCTTCCTCCCTCTGTGATGAGCTGGGGCCACATGGCGACTGCTGTGAATCTGTGCTGTCTGCCAGGGAGCTGGTCAGAGCTGCAGGGCCAGGTCTTGCACAGGTGGTGTGGCATGCACCCCCTGCCCAGCTCGAGAGGAGAGCAGGCTCTGCAGGAGCCTGCTGGTCTGTGCCTCCACCAGGGGAGGGCAGGAACCCTGTGGAACCAGGGATAGTGGGTGCCCGTGAAGGGACAGCCTGGCCGGCTGCTTTGGGAGCAGTCTCAGACCTGCCTGTTGGAGTATCCTGGACAGCCACACACAGGGCAAGGGCTCCGGCAGCTCAAGGGGCTGCTTAAGGATCAGGGCAGCAAGGGGCCGGGTGGTTTAGACACATGGTGCTCTGGTTTAGATCCAGTGCGTCCCCCCAAAAGCCTCCATGTTCAGAGGTGAAGCTTCTGGAAACTGAGAGGATCTTGGGTGTGCTGTCCTCAGAGCACAACGTGCTGCTCTTAGGAGGTGGGGTGGGTCAGGAGACTGTCACTGAGGGGGTGACCCAAAAGGGTGCGTCTCCCTCCTGGGCCCCGTTCTTGGCTGCTTCTGGGCTGTGGAGATGTGACGGTCCTCTGCCCAGACCCTCGTGCTGTGCTGCAGCCTCTCTGCCTTGGAGTCAGCCAACCTCAGACTGACATTGCAAGCTGAAATAAACCTCTCCTCTTGTGAGCGGTGGGTCCAGCTTCGTTTCCCAGGGATCAAAAAGTGTTGTACAAAGATGGTATTTTACCAGCATGGCCCCCTTCTTCTCTGGTCACATGTTCCTCTCATGAGGCAGTGTCACCCTCCCACTCACAGGTAACTGATCTCCAAATCCAGGCAGTCTGACCGAATGGCTGGAGCGAGCCTGTGACTTTCAGGGTCAGGATGTAAACAGTAACAGAACCTGGGCCTGTGTCTCCGGGGACCCCGCTCTCAGAACCCAAGCAGCCCAGTCTCAGCCCCAGTGAGCTCCCAGCTGTCACAATGTGAAACATTGCCCCAAAATTCGTTCCCTGAGGTCCTGATCCCAGGTGCTCAGAATGTGACCTTGTGTGGGAAGGGGGTCTTTAATGGGGTGGCTAAGTTACATGAAGGGCCCCAGGGCTGCCGGGGGAGGCTGAAGGTCGTGGAGCTTTCTGTGGAGCAGTGCTTCACCCACAGAGGGCTTGGGTCAGCAGGGACCTCCTGAGGAGTGACACCAAGGCCAGGCCCACAGGACACAGGAAGCAAGCCCACATCCCGATGTTTCCCACTGAGGTTTGGGGCATCAGCAACCAGCTAAAGCAGCCAGCCTCGGCCAGTTCTGCACAGTGGAGAACATCCCAGAAGCCTCGAAGGCAAACAAGAATACAAGTTCCCCTCTTAGTCCCAAGCAGCCCCTATCACTCTCAGTCTAGACCCAGCTGAAGGACAGTTCAGAGTTGGTGTCAGCCGGTTCCGGGCACAGAGCCACACCCGTGTCCCCTTCCCATGCAGGAGACAGTTCTGAACAAAGACACAGTCTCCTAATGGACCTGATAAAGCCACCAGATAATCGGGAAATTCGGGCAGAAGCTCCTTGGACTTTAGCACAGCTCTAAGCTCAGGCCGCTCTCTGGGGTCAGATGCCTGTGGTTCTGAGTCTCTCTGCGGAAGAAAGGGACCCGAAGCTGCCCCAGTGCTTATAGCTTCTGCCCCTGGCACCCTGCCGCTGACCCTGAGCTGGACACCCCGGACCAGCTATGGCCCAGTACAAGACAACAGAGAGCCCTGCATGGTGCCAGAACTGCACCCCACTTCCACCCTGAGCTGCAGGGTAGGTTCCTGGCCCAGAACCCCTCACTGGGCCACATCCCTGGACAGCAGCACTCAGGCCTGGCCACGAGAACTTCTGACCGAGCTTTTCCAGCTGGCAGATGTGCCCAAGCAGCACCTCGTCACACCTGTTTTGGGTTCCTGAACCCAATGCTAGGGTGGCAGGGACGGGGTGGAGGTGAAAACCAATGTCATTGCCCAGGGGGACCAGGAAATCCACCAGGCAGTCACGACACAGCTTTGGAAGAGCTCCTGGGACAGGATGGCATTGCCAGGCCTGGCAGATGGACGCGACCTGTGTGTGGGCAGAAGAGCCTCTGTGGGGGGAGGCAGGTGGAGCGGCTGGGAGGCAGAGGGCTCCTGTGGGGCAAGGGTCAGGAGAGGATGGACATACCTGTGCCGCACACACCCTCCACACCCTCTGCGGGCACCCTCAGGGCTGACGTGCACATCCGATCATGCGTATTTGCTAATGTTGAGCATAAGAGGAGATGTCACCCAAAAACCCCGTTTTCCAGGTTTTCAGTAGCTGCCCTCACCTGCATGAGTTCCACTGTCCCAGTCACCTGCCAGGCACACGGTGCTGTACACAGCACCATTGCCCCCCACTCCTGGCACTGACAAGCTGGGGACTAAAACACCTTAGAGACCAGGGTGGAGCCCATGAGGGGCCCCAGGCATCCTGCAGGTGGCCCACGACACCCCAGGAGGCGCAGTGCCACCAGTCAGCTCTACCCTAGGCTTCGCCTGGTCACGAGGCAGATCACCCCCACCAGGGGACTCAGCCCTGCATCTCTCCTGAAGATGCTAACTGAGTAGCACCAGCATCTGTCCAGCGATCGGGCCACAGGGTCACCTGTTTTCAAACAGCCACATCCCCAGCCAATGGAGGTAGCCAGGCCTACCACATCCATCTGGACCACACAACCAGCCAGCCCCTCCTGTCAGGTGAGGAAAAGTCTGATGTAAGTAGTGTGTACTGCTGGGGAACCCTTGCCTAAACCTGGGGTGCAGAGACTGAGGACACTTGGGCAGTGGGGACTGGGCAGCTCCCTCCCGACCTGGCTTGGAGAGCAGCCAGGGTTCAAGAAACAAGGATAGTAACCCACTTTGCCTTTCTATTATCTCGATTTGAAGCCTTGTATTACTCTCACCATCTTGTTTTTGACTGATGTTCCCCTATTCTGTTTTGCTGGATAGTATCAGGGTCGAAAGTTTAGGCATCAGCTGTGAAGATAATGAGATTCATTATAACGCCCATTCTCGTTGACTTTTATCTACTTTTGAAGACCTACAATGTCTCCAATGTTTTGGTTTTGTCGGTTTTGTTCTTTACTGTTTTGTTCAATTGTATTATAACTAATGATATAGGCAATTCTATTAGAGATAGCGGGAGGCATTATGGTAACCATTGTTGATCACCTTGTATTATGTTTTTATATTATCTTTTATGTCCACCCTTTTGACTTGACCGATTCTGTTCTGTTATGTCTCATTTGGTTTTACTCTCTTCCAAAAAAGCAATAAGAACCGTGGGAGCAATGAAACCCAAAATGTGTAATAGTCATTGTACAAAAGAGAGGAAAAGAAAGTGCTCTAAACTAAATAACTGCATGTATATTTAAGTGTATAAGATAGAAAATGATATCACAGAGTTTTATTGGATCATTGAACAGAACTGTTTGCAGTATCATTGTTGGAATGTCCACTCTACAAGCTTTAATTTTGTGACTTGAACAATTATTTCTAAGATGGCAATATGTAATCCATTAACTAATGATTTCCTACTGTTCATTTTTTTCTTCTGTAAATCTGTATAACTTGTACCCTTTCACTGTTTTTTTTCTTTTCTCCTTAAATTAAAAAAAAAAAAAGAAATACAAAAAAGAAGCAAGGGGTCACCTTCTCAGCAGTGTGTTTAGCAAATGTGTAACCTATCAATGAAACCATAAATCGCATCAAATGGAAACTGAATGCTTGCCGCACCCCTGCATCAACTGTGTCCACCGCTGCCGAGAGGGAAGAGGACCAGCCATGGGCTCTCTGGCCATCCCTCTCCCTGTGCTCGCACGAAACTAACAGCGTCCCCACCCTCGGCAGGTCTCTGGCCAAATGTGCGACTCCTGGCATTAGTGACAGGCCTGCATCTCCCTCATTCCAATCACCAAAGGAAATTACAGAGGGTGAGAAAAATAAGGGTTAAGAACTCGGCCAGGCAAGCAGGAAACACAGGTGGGGCCTCTGACCACCCGCCCTGGCCTGGGGAGTTCTGGGGGCTTTGGGAACTGAAACCAGAGCCGCACCCAGTAAATGCAGAGTTGTCCACCTAAACAGAGGGCAGAAAATAGCAGTTACAGGAGACACAGAAAGACGTGAAGTGAATCTTACTACGTGAAACTGGAACTTCTCATCGATCAATCAGAGGCACGGTAGACGGAGTTCAAAGGCGAGCCACAGAAAGCAAAATATCTGCTCAGGCAGGGGATTGGAATCCAGAGCTTACAAGTGGCTCTGACAAACCCATTAGTAAGAGAGGAACAAGTCCCTGGGAGACTGGGTCCCAACAAGGGAAGATGCAAGTCACATAACCTGGAATCCAAACGGCCAATTAACATGAGAAAAACTCTCCGGCCATCAAGGGAATGCAAATTAAACCAAAGAAATCCACTTTTCTTCTTCAGGACTGGCAAAATTTCAGAATCTGAACATATCAAGCACTGGTGGGAGGAGCCCTGCAGAAGCTGGATGGACAGGCCACCGTGGGAAAGGGCTGGGTTTAAAGTGCTGTCGCCCTGAGTCCCCAGAGCCACACTTCTCAGTGTGCCCAGTTTCAGAGAAAGGTACTTGGAGGCACCAGGCTTCCCCAGGGCGCGCTATCCATGCCACACATGGGCTGACGCGGGAGAGGACCTCGAGCTCGGAAGCAGAAAGCCCGGAGCACCGCGCAGTGTTCTAAAGCAGTCAGAAAGCAAGACTCTGTTAACCCAGATAAATCTCCGAGGCACTGCTGAGGGACCCGCTCAGTTCCGGAACAAGACGTGCGGTCCAGTGCCATCTCGTGCCACCTCCTCATGACACAGGAAGCAGCGGTGCCCCTGTCTCACCCCGGGCTCCATGCTCGTCACTACAGCAGCCGCCCAGCGGAGCCGGGAGGGCAGGGGATGAGGAGGGTCAGCTTTATTGAGATGTTTCTCCTTCTCGCTTGGAGAAAGTGTGTAGGGCACACTAGTGATTCTGTGTGTGTGTGTGTGTGTGCGTGTGTGTGCGTGTGTGTGTGTGTGTGTGCACCTTACATTGGACAGCACACTATCTGTTCACCCACCAAATACAGTATTTTGAGTGTCAGCGCCAGGCCAAGCCCATCGTAAAACCAAGGATCACGTCTTCCTAAAAACAAAACTGGAACCACTGACTGAGTCACCAGCCACGTTCATCAGCAGACAGTGTCCAGGGAGCGAGGTGACAGAGCTGCGTGCAGGAGAGGGAAGAGTGAGGGGAGGTGAGGCGTGGGGAAGGCGCCAGGCCGTCCCGGGTGTGCCCTGTGCACTCCCACAGGGAGCCAGGAAAGAGACCAGGAGACCTGGAGGCCTGCTCCTTCTCCCCCGCAGAGGGACATCCACCCCGCAGCTTCTGCCAGCAGCCTTCTCCCAGGCTGAAGCCAGCAGGTTGGTCCAGGATCCACAGCAGGTTCTGCGGGTCAGATGGCCACAGGTGCAGGGATCCCGCCCAGCTGCAAACTTGCTGGAGTCTGGAGAGCTGGCCCCACCTCCCCCTCCTGCTAACACTGTCTGTTTCCTGCCAGAGTCTCCGGCTCCCAGGAGCTGGGGTCTCAGCTCTCCAGCCTTCCCCACACCCTGGCTGCGGTGAGCCGCTGAAGGGCCAGCAGGGCAGCCCGGCCAGAGCCCTGGACCAGCCAGGAGATGCTGCCTGGCGCTCCGTCCGGATGCTCTGCTTCCTGAACCCACAAATGGCTCTTTCACTTCAGCAGGTTCAGCCTACTTCTGTGCAGGCTGCCAGCGAAGCCTGCTCCTCAGCTGGTTGTCATTAAAATTTCAAAAGGATTGCGCAGCACCAGACCCCATGTGGGTCTTCAGAGTCTCCGCCTCAGGGAGCCTTGCCCAGCCCTTGCTGTGAAGCGCCGCGGAAGCCAGGCATTAAATTTCAAACTGCCTTCTGCAGCCCTGAAAGCCACAACATTTAATGTCTGTCAACTGGGACACGTCATGATTATCATCAATCACACCTTTCCCTTCAAAAAACTTTTTTTTAAATGACTCATTTGGTGCAGAAATAGCCCAGAACAAGTCAGCACTTCCTAATCAGACTTGGGAGAAGCAGTGACTGGGCACAGAAACAACCCGTCGCCCCCTGAAGGTTGGGAATTAACCCCCCCCCGCCCCCACCAAGCAGGCTCTTCCAAGAAGCACCCACACAAATCCAGGTGGCCCCACTAGGTGGCAGCAGGACAAATCCTCTGGCTCCAGAAGGAAAGAGGTCAAGGGAAGCTTCCCAAGGTCCGGTGCCCAGGGTGCCCGGAGCTGTGGGCACACGGTGCGGCCTGCCCCTTTGTCCCTGGCATTTGGACTCGGGTCCCCTCTGATGTGACACTGAAACCCAGAAACGCAGTCACACCCTCCTCTCAGCCCTGGCCCCCGAGGCACTTCCTTGATGTGCCAGTCCCTTCCTGTTGAGTCTGGGATTGGACCCTCCAGGCCACGCATGGTCCTGGGCTCCAGCTCAGGTAGGTCACTGCCCAGTGCAAGTGGCCTCTCTAGACTCAGACTCACACCCTGCCTGTGAAACTTGGGTGAGGCCTCATACCTCCCTGTTCCCCACCAGCCCCCCACCCACCACTCCACAAAGGGCACCGCCAGGAGATGCTACCCAGGCATGGCCCAGGCACGGCCATGGGAGCCCAAGGTCGGTCCTACCACAGTCCACCCTCCACACCTTGAAGTCACCACCTGTACTCTGAGCCTGCAGCCGCCACCGGGCAGCCAAGGGACCCCTCCATCCTCAGCCTACTGCCCAGGTAGCATCGAGGCCTGGGCCAGTGCGTCCCAGGCTCCTCCACTCCCTGAGCTCTGATCTCCAGCCTCAACCGCCTCCTGGTCCCCAGCTGCTGCACTGATGACGCCCGCAGCCCTCTCTCCTGCTGGGGACAAGCGTTTCTGACTTCAAGTAGTTCCCCACTTCCTCCCATTCAGTCGGGGCCAAAGCCCAGCGCCCCCTCTTCAAAGGCCTCACTCGGAAAGCAGCCCCTTCCCTGGACCACTGCTTCCTGAGCCTCCTTTTCTTCCATCAGTGCCTGCGCTGACGTTATGTTTGTTTGGATTTGTCCCTTTCATGTCCTCTCCCTTTGTGTCCCCCCACTAGAATAAAAGTTCCCCAGGAGTCGCCCTTGGGCTGTGCAGCAGCCCAACATGGAACTGGGTGCCCAGGGCACTTCCGAAAGGACCGGTCCTTGGCTGACCTACTGACTACACAGCCCGCCGTCGCCCAGAAGAAACTGGGTCAGCAGTGACTGAGCCCGGCACCCGTCTGAGCAGTGCAGTGGCCACAGAGCTATTTAAAAACGTGATGGCTGGAAGGAGCCCATAGACAGGTGGGTGTCGGATAAGCAACACTCCTGCCCCTGGCCCCACCAAACAAGTGTCACTGGCGCCCAGTAGGCACTGGTGCTGGGCGGGGCATGCTGCCTTCCTGGGCCCCTACTAAGTGCAGGCCGAGGAAGGACAGTGACTCAGTCCCCTCCCCCAGCTGGCCCAGTACCAGGCGGTGGGGCGGGTGCTGCTCCATCTCCCCGTGTTCTGGGCCACAGGAGTTCTGCTCACGGCACAGAAGTGTGCAGAGCCCAGGCAGCACAGTGCACAGAGGGCTCAGGGCACAGCAGGCTCTGCACGGACCGGACCCCCAATCTCTCCTTGACCACTTGGTACTGCAGGTTCTGAAGGTTCCCAACACCGGGGAGAGGGGCGCAGGCAGGGAGCAGTGGGCGCTGCAGGATGTTCAGGAGTACCCCTGGCTTAAACCCACTCTGAACCAGGGAACCCCCACCAGGCCCGTGACAACCAAACATGGGGTGGGGGCACTGGTAAGAGCTACAGATGGGTCTGAACCAGGACCGAGCTGACTCCAGGTCGCAGGGACGCTGGCTAAATAACATGGGTGTCGCAGATTCTGACTGGCCCAGGTTGGTGCCCCAGGGGTGCCTAGGGGACCAGCAGTGACCTGACTCCTCTCCACTGAGCGCACAGCCCCTGAACACCTGGGGTCCCAGGCCACTGCCCTCGGTGCACAGCCAATGCTGGATCTCCGGCCCTGGCACCAGCAGACCTTGGCTCCTTCCCCTAGCAGCCCCTGTCCTGGCCCAAGGGGCCCCGCCCCACTTTCCGGTTTCCTGGCGGCCCCTCTGCAGGAAGGCCAGAGCCAGGGGTCGCCCCCCGGAGGGGGCGTGAGAGGCTGCCCCTGCACACATGCACCAAACCCCAAAGCCCTGTCCTCCTCCGGGAAGAGCAGCCAGTGCCTGTGAAACCATCACCGGGCAGCTGCTGTCCCAGGAACGCAAGTCCTGGGATCGTCCCCATTTCAAGGATGTGGAAACTGAGGCACGAGAAGGGTAAGGGCCGTGGGCACAGGCTCCTGTGACTAGCAGCATCCAAGCCGCATCTGCGGACCCCCGACCCGCCCTCTCCCGACCACTGCGCGCCCTTCCCTTGTTTAGCAGGGACGATCCTGCGACTCTGCTGCAGAGAAAGCCCGGACCAGAGGCGCCCACCTCGGTGCCGCTCTGCACCCGCAGCGCCCCCAGCCCGCGTGCGCGGCACCCCGGCCTCCCTGGGACCCTTACCTTGCGCCGAGCCCCGCGCGGCGGGCGCGTCCCGGGCCCCGAAGGCGCGCAGCAGCGGGCGCAGTGGCTCCGGCCAGCGGGCGCGCCCCCCGCCCCGGCCGCGCATCCTGGAGGTGGCCGGCGCCGGCTGCGTCCCCGGCCGCGAGCGCCGAGCAGGGGCCGGGCAGGGGCGGGACCGGGCCGGGCCGGGGGCGGCGCCACGCGCGAGGCCGGCCCTCCGCGGGGCGGGGCGGGCGCAGCGGGCCGCGGTGACCTTGACCTCTCGGACCCCCGCTGGGCTGTGGCAGGACCAGGCAGCGCCCTGCGCTTCCGGAGCTGGAGCCGCGAGACCTTTAAAGGCGCAGCCCGCGGCCGGCCGGGAGGTGGAGCCCGGGTGGGTTACGTGCTCAGGAGGATGCGGGGTTGACACCCTGCGCCAGCCGGACACCGCCGGGATCCCTCGTGTCCTGCGGTTTCCTGCCACAGGGTGCAGTGAGATCAGTGGGACCCGAGAACTGGCCTGGACCGGTGCTTCCCAGGGTCAGAGACACCTTCGGTTTAACTGCGCAAAGATTCGAGGACCTTTCCTGCCCTCTGCCAACCCCCTGGGATCAGCCGGCCGCCTTGGTTATAAATCAGGGCTGTTAAACCTCCTGTGCTAACCACCAGCCACGGAGCCCCAGCCGCGGAGCCCTCCCCCGGGCCAGGCCGGTCCCCTGGCTGTCACACTCACAGCCAGCCGTTTGCGGTCAAGCCTGCAGCCCACTTCCCCTGGCACAGAGGCTGCCCTGAGGCGGACCACGGTCATAGGCCGGCCGCGCCAGGCCATCCAGAGTGCCCAGCTGCTTCACTGCCTCTCCGGCCCCAGAGAGCTGTGGCTGGGCAGCTCAGGCTTTGGGCAAGCAGGTCCTGCGTCTCTGGGTCCAGCAGGTTGAGGACAGAGACCTGCTAGGGATGGGCGCCCCAGAGCTGCAGGGCACAGCACTGGACTCAGCAGGCCACGCTAAGTGCCCGCCCCCTGCACCCTCCTGGAGGCCGAGCTGCCCCAGCCCAAGCCCTCACTCCGCATCCCCAGACCTTTGAGGGTGACAATCAGCCGCTGAGTTGGGGTGCTGTGTGGGGCATCTTCGCATCCAGGACAGGACGGTTATTCAGCCCGGTTTACAGATGAGGAAGGACAACTGAAGGACAGCGTTGTCACACCCCTTCCTTGCACCCCCTCCTCTGTGGCTTCCCCACCCACTCTTTTAAGTAAACACCAGTACCACCTTCTCTAGAAAGGCAGAAACATGGGCTCAGAGAAATAAACTAACTTTCCATAGGGAGTTAAGGGGGCACCAAGGCAGCCTCCAAACCTGGTTGGCGTCACAGTGCCTTACACAGTTCTGCTGTCTGCCCAGCACATTGTTATGCTCAAGCAAACTCCTACTCATCCTTCAAAACCTTGGCTAGGTATCACCTCCTTTCTGTTGATTTCCCTTCAGCCTCTCTGCTTCTCTTCCATGCATTTGGCTTTCCCTTTCCCGAGCCCCCAGCATACGGAGTACAATTATTTGTCCCCACATTCCCGTTGTTTCCAACTGGGCTTAGAGGAGAGGTTTTGGCTCTGGTTACTCAGGGGCCATCTGTTTTGCAGACTCCTGCTGGCCACAGCATTTCTGTGTACACACACACACACCAGGTTCGTCGTCTGTGTGTTGAGCCTTCCTTCAGCATGCTTCTGTCCCACAGGGCAGGAAGCTGCTGTGTTAACTTTGTAAGGTTTCTCCTGAATTTAGGAGTAAGTCAGGCTTGGGCTCACAGCAATATCTCCACTGTCCCCAGGTCAGGTGCAGAGCACTGGGCTCGGCCCCTCCCTCATCTGCGGTGGCCGGCAGCAGCACCCGAGGTCAGCAGCACCCTAGGCTGCATCAAGGCTGGCAGGGAATGCGTGACTGACCCGTGAGGGGGCAGCTGCTCCCCACACACTCCAGCCCTCCGCTGCCCAGGTGGGGAGCGCACCACTCGTGAGGACACAGCCGTGGCTGGACATCCCTCAAGCCAGTGGATTCAGTCTGGTCACGGCTTTAAGACCCTCCGCCCCGCAGGTCTTTGGCTTCTAGTGTCTGCTCACAGAAGAAGGCTGAGCTTGGCATCCCTGGGCAGGAAAGCAGCGCCACTCTCTGGGGAGGTGAAAACATTCTGGGGTAGCCGCGGTGGGTGTGCGCAGGGTGCACACGTGCTCAGCCCACAGCACTGTGCACAGTCCAGGGGTTCAGTTGGGGCTGTTTGTGTGCCCCAGCAAGACGACCTCTTGCCCAGCACATCAAGGCCCTCAGTTCGGTCCCCAACACCTCAAGACGTAGTCAAGAGGATAAAATGGTTAGCCTGGTGTTCTGCTTTTAGAACAAAAGAAATATCTTTTTAAAAACTGGGCCACCTTGGCTGGGGGCTTAGTTTAGAAGCACAAGCATATGAGTTCCATCCCAGGACCAAAAAAAAGCACCTCAAGTTGCTGAGATGGGATGGAGAAGACGGACTGCAGGGAGGACTGTAACGGTGTGTGTGAGGTGTGCATGCGAGGTGAGTGTGCGTGAGTGTGCCTGTGTTTTCTCTAGGGGACCCTCCGGAAAGCATTCAGCAGAGATTCTCAACATCCAGTCCCAAGTCAGACGAAATCCACTGCACGCCCTGCAGTGGTCCGAGGCAGCCGGATCCCTTGCGGTCTTCTGTTTCATCCTAAAAATCCACGAGGCATTTGCACGCTCTCCGTGCACGTGAGCATCCCCTCCAGCTGGCCAGGGATGCTGCAAATCGTAACAAGCGCAGGCCCTCACAGTCTGCGGAGGACGAGAGCCTCAGAGCAGGGGCCACTCCGGGTGGCCGTTCCAGGCCGCCCTTCTGGTTCCTGTTGACGTTTTCTCCCTCGCCCGTCATCTTCGTCGTTCTGGGTCATCATGAACACTGAGGTGCCGCTGTGGCAGAATTTTGTGAGTCACTGGTTAGTGCCCCACATCCTCTGGCGGGCTGGTTGCATAGTGACTGTCCCTCATGGGAAGGCTGAGCTCCCTGGGGTGGCCAATGAAGGTCATGCACTGGACAAATGCTGGCAGGCAGGTGTCCACCTGTCTCGGGACCCCTTGCAGCCTGGTTTCTCAACGTCTTCTGGAGGTGGACATGGATTCAAGGTCACCCAGGGGTCCCCGGAGAGAGATTTCCACACCAGACCACTCTGGCGAGTTTCACCTCTGGCCTCAGGATTCTCAGTTGACTCTGGGCCAGATTTGGGGCAGGTCACCTTCCCGCTGAGAGTCCAGGGTGGACGATGTGGGTCAGCTCCGCCGGCGGGCACTGGGTAGGAACACGGTGCTGCCCAGAGTCCTTCCCGGAATCTGCGACTGGGGGGGGGGGGGGAGGGGGGAGACCTAGCCGCCCTCTAGCGGCCACTAGGAAGAGTGCAGCGCGGCGTGTCCGGCTGTGCCCAGCTCCCCGGGGGAATCTGGGGTGGGCTGGCGTGGGGTGGGGTGCACAGAGCCTCCCGCGGGCGAAGCAGGGCTGGACCCTTTCAGCTCCCTTTATTCACTCGACTTCACATTCTAGACAACAAGCGTCCGTATTTGTGTCATAGTGACTCAGGGATTCTACCCAACCTTTAAAACCAAGGCCTAGGGTTTCACCCAGAGGTCGGGGTGCTCCTTCTGAGAAGGCAGGGTGTTCCTTGGGGGGCCCGCAGGTGGGATCCTCTCTTCCAGCTGGTAACAAGCAGGCTCCCTACCACCGCTAAGGCTCGCAGGGACCCACCGCCCATCCAGCCCTGGCCTCTGCTGCCCCCACCCACCCATTTCTCTTCCTCTACACCCTTCCTCTCCTCCCCCTGCCTCTGTCCCCACCCTGCTTGCTTCCTCCGTGGCCTCTTCCCTGGCAAATGAGCTGTCTGGCTGGACAGGTTCTTCTCTCTGGGGCCCCTTCCTGGATTTGCTTCTCCTCCCTTGCCCTGGACACGAGACTCTCTGGGCTTTGGGGTGACCAGCAGTGTGGCAGAGGGAGTCTTCCCGGGATTCCACCAGGCCTCGGAATTCAGCCTCTGCGATGCTAGCGCTCTGCGCGGAAGCTGCAGTCCCTAACCCTTCCGGGCGCTGTTCCTCTTCTCCGCCCCAAATCTTTCCCACAATCTCCTTTGCAGAGGCCCCTCCACACCAGCTGGCCTGGCACCATGTCCCTTGGCTTCCCTGTCCCCACTCCCTGTGGCCGTCCTCCCTGCCACCGACTGGATCTGTCCCCAGCGCTCAGACAGCCTGTGCACTCCCCTCCTCCACACCCCCTGCCTCAGTCTCCCAGGGGCTGCAGCCCGGCACGGGTGACCCCTCAGGAAAAGACTGGGGGAGGCAGGAAACAGGTGTACCTAGGACTGTTCCAGGGAAACTGAGGCACGGGCCACTCTGGGACAGACCCTCCCTCAGGATGGCCCGTGTGGAGGGAGGGAGAGAGGGTTTAGCTCCCTCTCCCCACCTCCTGGAGGTCAAAGGTCCACCCAGAGCTTCCCCTGCCAGCCTGCACCCTCTCAGGCACAGCAGGTCTCCGGGGCTTTCCTAGGCCTGCAGGGAAGCCTGGGCTGCAGGATGTGTGAAGCCCCCCAGGTTGTGCCCTGGTTGGGTCCCTGCAGAGCTCCTGGCAATGGCTAAGGCTGGGGCGCTGGGCTGACCCCATGGGCATGACCTACTTACCACAACGAGCTCAGCTCTGGTATCTCTGCCATAGGTCCCCACCCCTGAGTCCTGACAGAGACCCATCACGAAAGACCTCAGCCACGGGCTAAGTCCTGAGGGCGGTCAGGCTCTCGCTTCTGAGCTGCCCGGAGCAGCAGGAGAGGGGCGACTGATTAGTGATGTCTGACAAGGCAGGGCTGGTGTGTGAGTGGCTGTGGCCACTGGTGTCCAGCTGCCCGCTGTGCTCCTCGTCCTGTGAAGGACCACAGAGGAAATAAAGCGCCATGGATGGCATGTGAGTGAGGAGAATGAATGGTCATGGCTGCGTTCCACTAACACACTGGACAACAGGCGACCAGATCTGACCCCTCAGGCTCCTGGCCTGGACACTGGGAGGTTGCTGTCCATGAGACAAGAGGGCTACTTTGAGGCCACAGGAACACAGCGTGGAGAGCCTGGGCCTCAGGTAGAACAGAAGACGGTCCCCGGAGATGGCCGACCATGGCCCTCTCACTTCCAAGGAGATCGCTGCGGAGCTGGAGGTCGCAGCCCGAGGTACCTAGCTTGCTTTTCCAACAAAGATGCTGCGCATGCCTTGCCTGCGCCTCCTTCAGTGGCTGCAGGAGGCCACAGTTGGTTCCTGCAGTGTTTCTGGTCCCAGGAGGAGGAAGGGATCCCCCAAGGAGCATAACAGGGGAGGAAATGCGAGCAGAGAGAAAGGACAACGTTTCTCTGCACATGTTTTAAAACCAGGTGTTGCACTCTGTCTGTTCTCTTTGTGTTACTGGAACCAACCAGGTTGGACTCTGTACTAAGTACCCTGAAGTCCCCTGCGGGGCTGCCGTGCGCCCTCTGGGGTGTGATGTCAGGATGGCAGGGTCACCATAGGTGGCAGGTGTGGACGGAGGCAGCCATGGCCTGAGGTGCTGGCCTCACCTCTCACCAGCTCCTTCGCTGGTCCATGCCAGAGCGGCCAGAGGCTCCTGTGGCAGGCCTAGGGGCCACTGGGGAACAATGTTGGCCTGGCCTTGTGGCCTGACCACATTCCTGGGCCCACCGGGACGGGGACGGGGCCATCTCTGAGCACTGGTGTCAGGTTACTGGGCTGTAACCCTGGCACTGTACATGTGCCTGGCCTGGACCTGACTGTGGGCCCACAAGCTGGCACTGGCCCTGCCTAGGCCCTCAGGTAAGGTGCTGCCTGAATCGAGGATGCGGTATGCAGTATGGGGAGGGGTGTGAGAGCAGAAGCCCTTCCCTTCTTCTTCCTCTTCTAAATTAGCTTTAAAAACCTGTAAAATATACACAGCTTGCAATTTTACATCTTTACAAGCTTTAGAACTCTACCATGTAAAATGGATACTTTATTCCCACTTAACCACTAACTCTGCTCTCCATCCACCTGCCTAGGCCTGGACCCAGCGTCCTGCTTCTGCCTTTGTGAGTTTGAGGATGGCAGGGACCTGGCATGAGTAGATTCTTACCGCACTTATCCTCGGGGGCCTGGGTTATCCACTTAGCGTGCTGTCTTTGAGGTTGTCCAGGCTGCAGCGAATGTCAGAACTTCCTTGCCTTTGAGGGCTGAGTGGTATTCCAGGCCCCCTCCTCCATGCACTGCGGGCCTGGGGAACACAGGTTCTGCCGACAGCTTCATGGTGCAAAGCCCAGCTCTGCCTTTGCTAGCTGTGTACCTGCAGTCCAGCTGCTCACCTCTGAGTTCAGATGCCCTCACTGAGATAGGATCCTCCATCACGAGGCGGCACGTGGAGCTGGGTTTGGGCATTGTGCCCTCTCTGCTCTGGATCTGATGGCAGGGCTGCCTCACCCAGGCCCTGGTGGGAGCCCAGGACGCTTCCCTCCCATCAGCCTTGCACCCCAGCTCTGCACAGGCTGTGCCCCGGCCAGCTCAGCCCTTGACAGACAGCCCCACCTGCCCCAGCCTTCTCTAGTGATCTGGCTGGAGGTCCCCCAGCCACCTCTCCCTCTGCCTCTGCAGTAGAGGGCTGGCAGCTTCCAGTTCTTCTCGGTCTCTAGTTTGAGCTCACAGAAATGTCACCCCCACTGCCAGTTCCCTAACGTCATCCTTTCGGGGTGAATGTTTGACCTAAGGATAACCTCCTGAATGGTCACCACAGGCCAAGCTCTCAGGCCCATGCCTGGGTATGATGACAGCTCCTCACGCCGGGGCTCCGGGCCACTCAGGAAGTGTCCATGCATGCATCAGGGAGGCCAGAGAGAGCGGCCAGGTGGATGAACACCAGGGACATTTGTACAAGTGGAAAAAGGACCTAGAAGCCAGAGTGGCTGAATGGGGGAGGGAAGACATCTTGGAGGAGAAAGAGTCTCGGGGGGAACAGCAGCATAGGAATGGCACCCAGACACCGGGACAGTGTCCAGATTTCCAGGTAGGTCAGCCATTGATCGTGATGTCTGTCGGGCTCCCTCTAGTGGTCATCTCTAGCACTGCAACCCAGGTTCAACTAAGGAACCTTGATCCACCCAGAATGTACCTGAGAAGTGAAATAGAAGTTTGTTTAAAAATTGCTTCGCGGGGCTGGGGATTTAGCTCAGCGGCATTTGCACCTGCCTTGCAAGCAGGCAGTCGTGAGTTCAATTCCCGGTACCGATAAAAAGGAAAAAGACCAAAAAAAAATTGCTTTGCTTTTAAATTCTAACCCGTACGTGAGTCTGAAATGAAGGTTGTCAGCGTTGCTGTGAATACAGCCGTGCTTTGCTGTCTGTGAGTGCAGCCCGTGCGGCCTGCTTCGAGGTCTGGAGAGCAGGTCTCGGTGGCTGCAGGAGTGGGGGGGGGGGCTGACCCTGGGGACACAGGCCAGGCTGGGGAGCAGCGACCTCTGAGCTTCAGACACACGACCAGTGATTTTTTTAGCACCAGTGTGTCCCATGCAACATTTGGGGGCATTCTCGTAAGACTTGTTTTGTCTTTAATGGAACTTCAAACATGTTATCGTTTGCTGCAGCTGGAATCTGTGTCTTCCCGAGTCCCAGGTCCACCTCCAGCTGGCCCAGCCCCTGCCCCAGCAGCTTGCTCTCCCTTGGCTTCTTCTGCTCCCCCCCCCAGGTATTCGGCCTGGGGCTCTTTTCACATCCTCAGAAGCTGTCTGCATCCCCTTGGGGGAAAGGCCGGTGTGAATGGACCGGTGTGGGACTCAGTGAGCACCCAGGGCAGCTCCAGCAGGGCCTCCCTGGCTCCCATCGATGGCCTGGCCAGGGAAAAGGGAGAGCACGGGAATATATATAGCAGGTTTGAACCCAGTTCACAAAACAGGTGCGCCAGAAACAGGGTACAGTGACTGTGAATCCATGTTATTTTCACTCCTGCTAGAGATGCCAGGCAGGGCTCAGGACCCGCCTTCACCTTTCCATGGTGTCTGCCAGGCTGAGGAAGCAGCCTTGGGTCGCCCACTTCACCTCGGGCCAGCCACAGGCGCCTCTGCTGGAAGGAAGACTGGCTCCTTGCTCCTGGGCACTGTGATCTGGGCCCATGCTGTGGAAGAGGAAGCCACCCCTTCCGTGAGGGGCTGCGGCCTCCCGGAGCACCACTGCGGCACAGAGCACAGGCCCCTCTTTATTCCCCTGTCCCCCCAGTAGCTGGGCCCTGGCTCTAGCAGGGCCTGATGTGTGCCGGGTTCAGGCCAAAAGTCTGCACTTAATTTAGAAATGCAGCCCCACACAGCATTTGTTCCAGCCTGCCCTGCCCACAGACTGTCCTGGTGGCACACCAGGCCAGGGGTACGGCAGAGTCCTCAGCCTCCTTGACGCTCCTTGGCACAGGAGGACCAGGCCCAGCCTCATTCCCTGGCAGCCCCAGGCCTCTGCGTGCTGGGAGGGGGCCCCAGCAGCACCTCCATACTCTTCCCACCTCTGGCTCCAGCTGATGATGGGGAAACATTTAAAACCCTAATGATCATCTACTGGGAGGAGGACAGAATACAGTGTAGCAAATGTGGGGGTTTCCTTCTGTCCTGCCTTTGAAACCCAATATTGCTCTCACTGTTTTGCTTCGTTTTGTTTTGCTTTATTCAATGTTCTGTCTTGATTGGTTTTATTCTGTTTTGGTTTTGGTTTGATTTTGCTGTACCTGATGGAAGGGACAAGGATTGTGACGATAACAAGATATTCTATGGTGGCTATTGTTGTTTTCCTAGTATCCTGCTTAGAAGTTCTGCACCAGCTTTGCTGCTTTGTTTTGATTGGCTTTGTTCTGCTTTGTTTTGTTGGATTTTATTATCTTTAAAATACATAATAATAAAGAAAAAAATAAAACCTCAATAATGGCTCTTACAGAGCAGCAGAAGTGCTCGTGCTAGTACACGGGGAGAGAAAGTGGTGAGCGGGTGTCTGTGCTGTTGCTGAGTGTGAGAACTGGTGTTTGCAGACAGAAAAGATCTGAAGCAGGTTGGGAAACTGAAGTTCTGATGGTGGGAAAACTAGAATATTCCCCTTTTTATTTCTATCGGAATATTTATGTGATTCCTTTAAAAGAAAGAAAAATGTGACCAGAATCTTTGGTCTCCTTCACCTAGCTATCAAGTATTCCTCATCCATCAATTTCTTTAAACAAATCACACCAGCATTACCTGTATGGAGTACAGATTCCACTAAGATCACTTTAAAACTAAGAAATTTCATTTATTTAATGACTTGCTATTTTTAAAAAGCAGCGCTTGCTTTTTTAAAAAAAACCTACTGCTTCAGATCTCAAGAATCCCCCACTGCTCTTGTACACTGTTTTTGGCAGAAAGAGGATGTCCAGAGATGTCCACCCTCTGAGACTCAGAACCCACAGAGAGGGGTTACAGGAAGAGGGGGATCAAGGAGGTGGAAAAATTAACTTTGCTAAGCAGCCCACCTCAAAACCGGGAGGTCATGCCAGGGGAGTCAGGTGACGGGGGTCCCAGGTGAGGGAGGAGTCACAGGCGCGTGGAGGGGCAAAGGGAGGAGGAAAGGGAGGCAGGAGAAGACCAGGGTGACGCCTGGAGGGAGAGTCCCTGGACAGCATAGGTGACCTCGGGAGCTAGAAGCCCATTCTCCCCTAAACCTCCAGATGGGCAGCCCTGTCGAGACTCGTAAACAGACCCCCGTTCTACAGGACTTCCACGGGATACATCGGTCTGTGTGAACCACCAAGTGGGTAATCGGGCACCCACAGGATGCTCCATAGGCACCAGGACTGGGTGAACTGGGTGAAGAAGGCGGGCCTTCCAGTCCTGGCTCTCGTGGCTTCATGGATCTGTCCTCTTTGCCTCAGTCCTCCAGGACTTCAGACTAACATGCCCCAGCTGAGCTGAAGCCTTGTATGGTAGCTCCCGACTGTGTTAGCTCCCTGGATCCGATACCGGCAGAAAAATGATGGACTCCAAAAATTAACAAGAAGCGCTGTATTAGCTGAGCTCAGCAGCAGCACTGTCCCAGACAGCAGCCAGGGGAGTGTGCACCCAGCCAGGGGCTGCAGGGAGCTAAAAAGCAGCAAGCCGCAAGGGGAGGGGTCGGGGGCTTAGGGTCAGTTTGTGCCATCAAAGAAACCAGGATGTGGAACAAGGGGTTACAGGAACCAGGAGACAGGGAGGGGGCTACATGGCGGGTGTGTTACAAGGTTGCACCTTAACTGACAATTATACAAGTTTTACAGGAAAAGAACAAGTTATAATAAATGCAGCACATTTTGAGTTTTTGAGCTTATAAGCATTCCCCACTGCTTTTGGTCACTGAGTCAGATCTTTGACTCTGTTGTATAAGCATATGTAGGTAACTGGTTATATCCTTCTTGTCTAAGTATAAACATTTTAACAGCTCGAAATCGGTCCTGGATGTGATTTAGAAAGCACTTTATAATAAATGGTCCAATGGTTAAGGCAAGTAAGAAGAGTAAAATTGGTCCTTTAAAGCTGAGAGAAGGGTGGTCAGCCAGGGGACAGTGAGGACAGGTTTTGAAACCAGTTCTGGTCATGTTGTCACTGTTACTCTCGTTCACGGAGTCTTTTCCTAAGCTTGTTCATGCTGTCTCGTACGACTCCAGAGTGACTGGTATAGAAAGAGAAGCCTCTCCTAGTGCTACGCATAGACCACCTTTCATAAACCACAAATCTAGGCCTCTACGATTTTGGAGGATCATTTCAGCTAAAGAGCCTAGAGACTCCTCTAGTTAGATACTGAATGTTCCAAAGCCGCTAGGTCTTTACAATGAGAGCGCTCAACTCACAGTAATTTTTGTCACCAACCATTAAACTTGCAGTCCCTAAAGCTGTAACTCCAGACAGACCCAACCCTATAAGGATCAGGATTAAAACAGGAGCTGCTTGAGGTGACCAAAAAAGGTCTGACTCAAGATTTAGGTGCTCCCCCTCACTTGTACCTGAACACCAGTAAACCTGGGGAACACACGAACCAAGATGCATAGCTCAGTTTGTCTAGTAAAGACATCTAACGGTCTGACGTGACACAAGGAGTCAATCCTGAGATACAGGTGAACCAAGAGCCTTTGGGAGCCTCCAAATGCTGGCCTGATGACTATGAAACATTTGTCACCACAGTAGGGTTAAGGCAGAGATTGTGGTATGGGCTAAAGCTGAGGTCACAGGCGGCAAATGGGATGCAAGTTCTGTTTCCTTGAATATTCCCTAGAGTTAGGATAGGTTTTTGTCTCCACCAACAAGGGGAGTCAGAGTGCAAGTTGGAGGAGTTCTGGGTCTGGAAAGAGACATTTGAACCAACCGATGCTTGCAGAGCCTCCCCTATGTAAAAGGGTAGCTTTGGGTCTAAACATGGCCAGCAGTCCTGGGTGAGATTGGGATTGTTACAGTTGAGGTATCTGAGCATTGTGTCTAAGGGACTGTGCAGGTCAGGGACGGGCTGAGGGTTTGTGGCGGTGAAGGAGTAGAGGCAGCAGTAGGAGGCGGGTTGGGATTTGTCCTAGCGGGGAGAGGGGGCCAATAGCTGGCTGGGTAGGGCGATCAGTGGCCCAACTCCTGTTAATATGGAGGATTGTTCCTGGGTCATATCCAGACACATACAGTTGAAGTCCCCAAGTTCCTCCTCCCCCGCCATGAGTAATGGTAGACTTGTTTAAAGTTAAACATAAGGGGGTTACAATTTTGGGAACCACAGTCTGGTTCTGAGGATCTTTTGAGATCAATGAAAGGATCATTACTCCCCATGGAGAGATGGACTCGCATCCCCAGTAGTTATATTAAAAGTGATTATATCCCTCGCGGGTACATTAAGGTGAGGGTTTCCAGATGACTGTTCTCAGGGACAAACAGAACACTGTATATTCTGTAGATATTGTCATGCCTTAGAGCTACAGCAGTCAGAGAGATCTTCAGATTTGCCTCTGTTTTGGGATGAAGCTCATTTACTACTGATTCCCAAATGAGCAGAGCTCACTGTGGAGAACGGGCCACCCATGATGTTACACAGGTGTGTAACCAGGACAGCATGGGGTGTGGTATGTTTAGCTGAGATAGCCTGTTAAGGCATTGATTAATTCGGGGTGTAAAGGGGTGGGACATGTTTAAGAGACAAAGCAGCCATTTCCCAACAAGCAAGAGAAACTATCATTATCCGGTACATTTTGACAGTTTGAGTTTCAGGGGATGTTCGGTCCCAGTAACAGTCCACCTATCTGCATCCTGGGTGTCTGGAGGGAGGACTTGATGTGGGAGTGACGTATCCAGGTGGGTTTTCCAGCCACCTTGACGGCCGTGGGAGTGCTGAGCACAAGGGTGTATGGTCCAGTCCAACGGGGCTCAAGGGCAGAGTTGCAAGAGCAGCATTTGAGTAACACCTGGTTTCCTGGGCTTGCAGCCAGAGGCGTCTCTGGTGTGTGTGGCTTGGCTTGGTGGTCTCACAAAAATTGGTGGATGGAAGTCATCACAGACTGAACAGCCTGTAGGGACTTAATCAACTGTGATTAGCACTCTGCCAAATGAGTACTATCAAGGCGGGGGGCCAGGGGTGGTGGTCTTCCATAGAAGGGGTTATTTCATGTATATATGGAGTACAATGCACACGCAGGGGGGCAAAAGGAAGGAGACTCACCCAATTATTGTCAAACTCTAAAATCAATTTGCTAAACGTCTCTTTCAGAGTTCGGTTCATCCTTTCAACTTGGCCTGAACTTTGGGGATGGTAGGCACAGTGAAACTTCCAATCAATATGGGGCAATTGAGTCAGCTTAGGAATGAAGTACCTGTTCTGAAGCAACTCAGCCAGTTTTGAGCCTCCTTGGTGTGAGGCCTGGTGGATTTGAAGAATCAAGCTCTTCCTAAGGCAGCGGGTATTAGAATTCATCTGTCTGGCAGTTGTAACCAATTTTCGGCGAGCTTTTGTTTTGCTCTGAGTTGTCTAGCTAGCTTCTGATCAGGTTTGGAATACACCAACTGGGGCAAACAAGGGGTGGCAGAACTGGCAGCAGGTGGGCCGCGGGCTGCACGGATGACTTAGAGCTGCCTGTCGAGCACTCCTGACAGCGAGAGTGTTTCCTATGGAGATTGGATCTTTTCCTGTTTGGTGGCCCCTGCAATGCACCACTGCTATAGATTTTGGGAGCCAGGTAGCCAACTTTAGGGCCTCTGTGAGGGCAATGAGTTTGGCCCTTTGAGCGGAGGTGCCTTGATCCAGGGGTTGGGCCCAAATTACTTGTGTTTGAGTGGTTATGGTCGCCCCTGCCACCCATTTGCCTTCAAAGAGGAAGGTGCCAAATTGGAGAAATATTCAACATCTGGATTCTCTAATGGAAGATCAGCGAGGGCTTGACGAAGTCTGGCAGTGGTAGAGAGCAAGCCCATGCCATCATGGATGGGTACCTGTGGTCATCATCTGGCAGCAGGGTTGCTGGGTTTAAGACAGTAGTCTCCTTGAATTCAGTAAGGTCGGAGTTACACAGGAGGGCCTGGTAATGCACAATCCTCGAGTCTGAGAGCCATCTGTTGGGTGGGGCCCTGAGGAGGGTTTCAATTGCACGAGGCACCCCAATCTTTAGTTTCTGTCCAAAGGTTAGTTTATTTGCCTCTTTTACCATTAGGCCTCTAGGAGGTGCTCAAGGAAAGCCAACAGAGACTCAGAAGCCAATTGTCTTACCTCAGTTACTTTTGGTAGATTAGTCAGCTTTCGGGCAGCCATAAGAAGAGTCTGGCGATCCCGATTGAGAGCCCCTTACCTCCATCTGTGTTGGGGTCCCAGTTGGGGTGGGTCAAATGGAAAACAGCATCCAGCCTCATTAGATCAGAACTGGGCTCCCTGTTGGTGTCAAGGACAGATCGGTGCACCAAGGTGTGGATTCATTCCTGTTCCTCAGATGTGAAGAGTCTGCAAAGCTGCCTGCAGTCATCCCAGGTCACCTGATGAGTGAAACAAATGGACCCAAGGAGAGATATCAGAGCGTGAGTGTCCTTAGAGAAAGGCGGGTTCTGTAATTTCCAACTGTACAAATCTCTGGTAAGGAAGGGGGCATAGGTGAGGAAAGATCCCTGGGAGGAGTCCAGTGGAGGGACTTCTCGGAGGGGCAGAATGGAGGGAAGGTCAGTGGAGTCAGGGCTGGGTGTGGAGAGGGTACGGGGTGGGCTGGGAGGGGTAGGGGCCCTCGGGGAGGGTTCTGATGAGCTTGGGGAATCAGAGCGCTAAGGAGGGGCCCGGGAAAGAGGTCGGAATCATCGGGTGGAGGTGGACCAGCAGGAGGAGGTGGCACCTTAGTTTTTATCATTGCCACGAGAGGCTTCTTCCCATAGGAGTTTCTTATCCATGAGGGGGATCCGGGATCAAGTCAATCCAAACTTCAGTCATCAGGATGTGTGGCTGGCTTATGAGGGGGCCGGGAAATGACTTGATGGACCTGTTGAGAGACTTGTAAGGTAAAAGTTCCCTGTGAAGGGCACCCAACACCAAAGCAAGGCCATTCGAGTCCACAGAACGTTCTTAGCTTCTCAGGTAGACAGGATCTCCATATGCAGCAGCTCGATCCCTGAAATCCTTAAAATGGTTAAGAACGAGTTGCAAGGGTGACAAAGGGGAGGAAGCTGTCTGGCCCGTAACAGTAGACACGCGAGACAAGGGTGCAGATGAGTGAATACAGAATGGCAGAAGCCCATCATAAAGACAAAGACAAGATGGCGGAAGCCTGCCACAAAGACAAAGAATCACCCAAAGGGCTACTGGAGCAGGTCCCGATTTCGCAACCAGGAACTGGTTAAAATTACCAGGTGGCCACTCTCCTGTTTGTCAATTGCAGATCTGCCCCAAGAATTTAAAATAACCAGTTTTGTGTTCAATTGAGTAATAGCCCCATAAAAATCACCTGATTTTTTCAACTCGAGTTAGTCAGCTAAAAAGACCTCTAGGAGATGATTTGCACATTAGATTCGGCTTAATTTGCAGGAATTCTCAGTAATGGATGAGGCAGGGACAGAAGAAGAAGACAAAGGTATAGGAGAGCTAAGATACGATTTTGGCAATGTCTCACCCAAGTGGAAGCAAGCGGGACACTTGTCCCCGGTCATAGAAAGGAGAAAGATGGCAGAGCGGAAGGAAATTAGTAAGTACGGTAGAAAGAAGCAGAGTTCAAAAAGAGCCTGATGTCATTCCAACAGTAGGAGCCCAGGGCGTGTGTGTGTGTGTCGGGGGGTAAATCCTGTAAAAGGTGGAATCCCGGATGGAGGAGCCCCAAATGATATGGGAAGACTCCAAAAATTAACAAGAAGCACTTTATTAGCTGAGCCAGCAGCAGCACTGTCCCAGACAGCAGCAGGGGAGTGTGCACCCAGCCAGGAGCTGCAGGGAGTTATAAAGTAGCAAGCCGCAAGGGAAGGGGTCGGGGTCTTAGGGTCAATTTGTCCCATAAAAGGAACCAGGACGTGGAACAAGCCGTTACAGGAACCAGGAGACAGGGAGGGGGCTGCACGGCGGGTGTGTTACAAGGTGGAAACTTAACTGTCAATTACACAAGCTTTACAGGAAGAGGGCATTTATAGTAAGTACAGCGCATTTTGGGTTTTTGAGCTTATAACAGGATTGCTCTCTTCCTCTTCCCTGGACTTAGGGTGATGGAAACTACGCAGGGCCTGGGATTCAGCCCTTGCAGTTTGACCCAAGAGCAGAGTTTTCTGATTTGCTTCTGGTGCTGTGGTGTTTGTCCTGTGTAGGAGTGTATGTGGTGGGGGGCCCTCTGCCAGGCCTCCACTGGCTTCGGCCGCCTAGCGGGGCTGCGCCCACTGTTCTGCTGGAACAAGTCCGCGTGTCTGTGCAATAAGCTGTTCCCTGCACAGGCGCGTTTATCTATGCTGTGCCCATGGCTTTGCACACGCCCCGCCCCGCTACTTAACACTTTCATTATTCTGCATTTAAGACACAAATCGGCTTACATGATAGAAGTATAGCTTGTTTCCAACTTTGAGCTGTTATGAATAATGTGAAATATAAATCCTCTCTCTCTCTCTCTCTCTCTCTCTCTCTCTCTCTCTCTCTCTCTCTCTTTCTCTTTCTTTCTCTCTCTCTTGCTTTCGGATAAAGACCCAGAAGCAGAGTCGCTGAATCTGTGATCAGCACGTATTTGTTTGGCTGCGTAAGAGTCTGTCACACGGGTTCCAAGACAGCTGCGTGATTTTGCAATCTCATCAGCAAGGCAATGGCTTAGGAGCATTAAAGGAATTAATACAGAACCATTTCTAAAGCACAAGCTTCCGAGGCCACTGCAGCACACCCAGCGTCCGTGCATCCACGAACATATCCTGCCCGAACCCACATTTTTGTTTTAAGACTGCAGAGTGTTCTCAGAACAAAACGTGCGAGGCCTGCTCCGACAGCATCCAGTAAGGGCGTGTGTGTGCCTGTGTTACAGCCGCCACAAGGGGGCCTCTGACGACTTCCTTGCTTTTTAATGTGAACAAAATCCATGCTACTGAAAACACTCAAAGTCCCGGACCCGGTGTCTGAAGAACTGCGATGGGCGAATACAAACTGCTGGACTCTGCGAGCCCCTCCTTGGGCTTGCACACTGCGGTGGGTGGTAGGGTTTGTCCAGCTGCTAAACTGGTTTTGGCCTTATTGTTGCTTTTTACATATTTCACCCCAAAAACGAAAACTTTGTTTTACCTTCCAATCCAGACGCTGCTCCTATGACCCTATTCATCCTGAAAGTGTGATTTTGGGGTACCAGCTTACAAGATTCTGCACCGATAAGGAAGGGAACTGCTCTGGAGGAATCGGGCCTGACCGCAGGGCTGCAGACCTAAGTCAGGAGCCGCAGGAGGCAGCTGCTGAGCCTGGACCTCCATAGGCAGAGGGCGCTCCCCGCCTGCCTGGCCCGGGCTCAGAGCTCCTGCAAGCTGCGCCCTCTGCAGGGCCCGGCTTCCGCACCCTTCTTCCCTGGTGCTGGGTCCGTCTGCAGGGCGCCGCCCAGCCAGGCCTCTGTGCACACGGGGAGCCTCCCTGGCCTGGCAGGGCCATCAGGACAGATAGCAGATCCCGCTCCACACCCAGCACCCGGGGCTGCTCCTGCCCTTCTTCCTCCTTCCTCAGAGGGGACACAGGGCGCAGAAGGGCTCCCGCAGTCACTGGTTCAGAGTTGTGGAGGGGACAGGGGGTAAAGACAAGGGCTGGGCAGGAAATGGCCCCAGGCAGGCTGGAACAACCTCAGCCACCTGGTCCTGCCTGGGCGCTGGCTGGGCACCGTGCCCTCCAAGCTTCTGGCTGAGCTCCAGGGTCCCTTACAGACCACTGGGCCTTGGTTGATATTGCAGGTGACCTGACCGGGTGCAAATGCGGGACACTTGTGTACATGGAATACTTGAAAATTTTAAGTTTTTAAAAACAAGAATATTATATCAGCAATTAACAGGAAATCATAGGTAGCAAATATGCTTAAAGTTCTCATGACTTTTTTTAGTTTTGTTTCTGTTAGTGCACGTTGGGAATACACAGAGAATGCTTTCACTGCGGGGAGCTGGTTTGCATTCATAGCTCATCCTACCCCTTCCTACTAATCTTTCTCTCTTCCTTCCTGTATCCTTCCATTTCTAGATCTACAAAGCCTACTCACCTGTCTCCTAGAGTTTCTCTTTTATTTTGCTATTTTAATTATGTATGTTAGGTTTCTCACAGGGGAAACCGTGTGCTATTTTTAACCTATGTCTAATTTATTTCACTATATCAGGGTCTCCAGGTGCTTCCATTTTTCTAAAAATGAGCCAAATTTATCCTTTTTTATGGCTGTGTAGCATTCCACTGTTCACATGAATCTTATTTTTAAAATCAATTCATTTGTTGATGGGCATTTAGGTCACTTCCAAGGTTAGCCACGGTGAGTTAATCCATCTCTAAATGTGTATCATACATCACTGTAACAGGGTGTTTTTAACTTACTTGGGAAGATTCACAGAGGACGTATGGCCAAGTCAAATGGAATTTCTATCTAATTTTTTAAGGAATCAGTATACTGATTTCCATGGCAGTCATCCTAGTTTACTTTCCTGCAAACAGCTCCACAATCTCACACCATTTGTTGGCTTATTATGGTCATTGTTTCTGTAGTAGAGTGGAATTTCATATTGCTTTGATTTGCATTTCTCCAGTGGCCAAAGACACTGAACAGTTTTCACTTGCATATTGGCCCCTTGTATTTCTTCTTCTGAGAAATATCTAACTTGTTTCAATTTCTATTGCTGTTGGGCCTTTTATTTTGGGGGTCTAGCTTTTTGAGTTCTTTCTGTATTCTAGACATAAGTCCCCTGTCTGAAGAGTAGCTGGCAAAGTTTGTGTCCCCTCTCCAGGACATCTCTTCATTCTGTTGGTTGTTTTTTCTGTGCAGAAACTTTCTAATTGATATAATCCCATCTTTTGATTATCGATGCTCTTTCTTGAATGATTGACTTGGTTCAGGAAGTCCTTGCCTATGCCAATTTCTCCAAGAGTTTTACACAGTCTATCTTCCAACAGAGAGCTTCAGTTTTAATATCTAGGTCTTTGATCCGTGATTTTATTTTAGTACAGGTTGAGATACGGGTCTAGGAACATTTTTCTGCATGTGGATAGTCAGGTTTCCCAGCACCATTTGGTAAAGAGCTAGCTTTTCTCCAACATATGGTTTTGGCTCCTCTGTCAAAGATCAAATAGTTCAAGGCACCTGGGGTTTTCTGCATCCTGTATTCTGTTCCAGGGATCCACATCTCTATTTTTGTACAAGAACTAAGGTATTTTTTTCATTTTAGCTTTTTAATATAACTTGAAATCTGGGTGTGTGATGACCTCTGCTCTGCTTTTGTTGCAGAGGACTGTTTTTGCTATTCTGGGTCTCTTGTGGTTTCATGTAAATTTTAAATAATTTTTTTTTTATTTCTGTGAAGAATCCTGTTGGCATTTTAATTCTCATTATAACACATACAGAGAATTTTTAGTAATACGCCCATTTTGACAATATGGTTTTGCCTCTGTTGTCCTCTTATCCCTTTTTTAAAGAGTACTATAATTTTTGTTAAAGAGGTATCTTATATCCTGGGTTATGTTAATTTCTAGATATTTAATTTTTCGAAGCTGTTGTGAATGGGATTGTTTTTCTAATTTCTTTCTCAGTGGGTTCATTGTTGGTGCACAAGCACACTATTAATTTTGTGTATTGCTTGTGGGGTTCAGTATATTTTATGGCAAAACAAGAACAGAGAGATTGGCGACAGATGCAAGAACAGATGGACAATGGGAGCAGACGCGTGCAAATCGTCAGCACAAACCAGACAAAACGCTGGAGATAAGCGCCGAAGAAGTGGAGAGAATTTGCGGGGCCAGGAGTGGACTGGGCTCACCGAGGCCGACTCCGAGCTGAGCAGAGATCCACAGAAAATCACCTGACTCCAACAGAAGGAGAAAGAAGACTGAAAACTTAACAACAAAACTGCCGAGAACCATGAGAAAATTAGGCAAGGTGGACCTAGCACCAAAGTGGAAATCTCAGAAGAAATAAAGGGATAATAGAGATATCTGAAACAAATCACTGAGATTGTCCCTCAAATTAATTTCAAGGTAGTAAACCCCAAGAAGCACAGAGAACACCTGGCAGGGAGAGCAGGCACCAGCAATGCAGCCACACTGAGTGAATCATTTTCACACCATGAAAGTCGAAGGTAAAGAAAGAACCTGAAATCAGCCAGAAGGGAAGCACTTTGATTCATGATTTTATTTTAGCACAGGTTGAAGTGTATGGGTCTAGGTCCATTTTTCTGCATGTGGATAGCCAGTTTTCCCAGCATCATGTTGTTACATGGCTATCTATTCTCTAGCATGTAATTTTGTACATCTTTGTCAAAATTCAGATGACTGAAATTGATTTGGGATCCCGCATCGTCCATTCCATTCCACTGGCCAATGTATCTGTTTGCATGAGACGGCCATACTGTTTTCACTACTGTAGCCTTATCATATAACTTCAGGTCTGGTGCTGCAGTGCGTCCTGCCTTGCTCTTGTTACCCGGGATTGCTTTTGTGATTCTGAGTCTCTTGTGGCTTCATGTAGATTTTATAATTACTTTTTTTCTTTAAAGAAAAAAAAAACAGAAAAAAGGGTAGAAACAATACAGAATTTCAGAAAAATAAACAGTAAGAAATCACCAGTCAATAAGTTACATACTGTCATCTTAGAAATATTTGCTCAAGTTACAAAATTAAAGCATACAAAGTGACATTCAAATAATGACACTGCAAACTGTTCTGCTCAATGATCCAACAAGAACTTAGTAATATGGTTATCAGTCCTACACACTTGTTTTTTTATCTTAAAGAGGGTAAGATTAAACAGGACAAAATAGAACAAAACAGTTTATAAGGAAACAATTTAAAGATTTCAAAGCAAGCCCACTGGAGATCTTCACTATCTTATTTTCTCTAGTTTTCTTCCAAATAGTTGTCCCCATCTTCACACACATTAAATATATATTGAACATTATAGAACTAATCAAATCATTACAGGATGATGAAGGCTTTTTAGGTCTTCAAGACCTGATTTTGGGGAAGTCAATAATGTCTACCATAATGTGTCTCAGTCTTTTCATAGTAGCTGAAATTGAATATAAGAGACTAGACTGATATCACCCTGCACAGTGAATGATAGTATTGCTAGATTTTATATCATAATGCTATTGAATTAGTATTGGGTTTCTTAGTGTCTCTTCTTCTTCAGAGTATCTGTTCATTACATTGTGTATTACATAATCTGTTCCCGTAAATAGTTTAGAAATTCTTGCCATGTGTGAATCTCTACATGTATATCTATCCTTTCTGTATTATAGGGAAAAACAGATCAAAAGAAGACAACAAAATAAATTCCTAGAAAAATATGAAATGAAAAAGACGTATAGGACCACAATATTAGATGATCTACCGTAGTTACTATGCTTTCTCTTATTATTCTCAATAGAATTGTCCATATCATCAGGCATAATATCATTGAACATAGCATTACATAGCTATTTTAAGAAAAACATTGTAGGACTTGAAAGCAGTTAATAATCAAAACCAGAATGGATATCTTTTACATCTTGTCATCTGAAGAGTAGTTGTCTCTACCCTTAGACTTGATACTATCAACTATACTAAATTCGAATGAAATCAGTTGAGGCTAAACAGTGGTCTAACAAACCAGCTTCAAATAAGTTCAGTCATAGTAAGACAATGTAAGTAATACAGGGATTCAGTGTAAGTTAATAGGAAATTAGGAATAGTTACCATGGCATAACCTGCTATTTTTGGGTTAGTTGTCTGTGCCCTCAAATCTAATATGAGTAGACAGACCGGAACAAAATATAATCAGACTAAACAGAATGATAAGATTACTTAAACCCTGACACTATTAACAGTGTCCTCTGCCTTCCTTTTTTAGACAATTCCTCCTTTCTCCCTTTCTCAAGGTGCTTTGTATATTTTGGGCCCCACTAGCTCTTTAGTTTTTAGATTAGGGGGCCAACTTGTCATCTATCTGAGTGGTGCTGAACCTTTTTATCCCTGACTTGATCTTGAGCTGTACTCCTTTACTTACTAAAGTCACAAGGTTTTCCTTCCTTCCAGCTGTGTACCTCTACACTGCTCAAAAGTATCATAGCTTTCCAATCTATCTGCGGTTGCTGGACAAGTTGTCCCTATTTCTCTCTGGTTTCCTGTCACATATAGCGTTGTTTTCTTATCTTTGACTTTCAGTTTATTAACCCTCTTTCAGGTTGTATATGTCCTATTCAGAGCATCTTGATGGATCCTGTCTTCTAATCTACTCTGCCTGTGTTTCTTTTTTTGTTAGTGTATCAGGGCTATCTATATTAAAGATTATAGCTTACTGTCTCTGCCTCATCTCTGCTATTTTATTCTTCTGCTGTTATTTGTCTACTTTACTCCTTCATTCCACTCTCTGCCCCATTCATTGAGGCCTCTCTGTCACTGTTGCTGGAATCCTGGTATTTTTTCCTCTCTCTCTCTGGAATGTCCTTCAGTATTTTTTGTAGGGTTGTGTTGCTGGCCATGAACTCCCACAGTTCCTCCTTGTCTTGGAAATATCTTGTTTCTCCATTAATTTTGAGAGAGAGTTTTCCCGGGTATATCAGTCTTGGTTGGAGGTTATTTTCTTCAGGGCTTGGACTATTTCCCCCCAGGCTCTTCTCGATTTGAGATATGTATTGATATGTATGTCATTATTTTGATAATTTTTCCATTGTAGGTAATTGTCTTCTTTTCTCTGGCTGATTTTAATATTCTGTAGTTGTGGTGGATTTCTGGAATGTTGATTATTATATGTCTGGGTGTAGATCTGTTTTGCTTGTAGGTGGCTGGAGTCCTGTATGCCTCTTTGATCTGCATATCATTTCTTTTTCCTATGCTTGGGAAGTTTTCCTTAATTATACCTGTGAATAGTCTTTGTAGTTCATTTGTGGTAACTACTGCTTCTTCACTCACGTTTTTTATTCTTACGTTATAAATCCTCTGGTTGTCTTCTAGCCTTTGAATTGTTTCTTCCTGGTTCCTTGTTATTTTTATGAGATCTTTTCTTTCATGATCACACACCATAAATCTCTCTTCAGGTTTCAAAAGGCTAACTTTAGTTTTTGTCAAGGTGTTTTGCCAGCTTTCAAAGGAGTTTTTAGTTTCCTGGTAATCTCTTTGGATCTGTTTCATGTATTCTAGATTTTGTTCATATTCTTCATCAAAGGTTTCTCTTCCTTTTCTGAGTTCCTCTGTTTTTCCATCTGTGTTCTCTTGGGAGGAGCTTATCATTTCTTTAATTAGTCTTTTTATATCTTGCCTCACATAGTTTTAAATTCATCTATGAGGTCATGAAGGTATGTCTTTATGTCTGCTGATGCTGTATCTAATATTGCATGATTACTGCACTGGTTCTGTTCTGTATTTACCTCTCCTGGGCTTATTTTTCCAGAATCAGTGGCTAGAGGTTTTTTTTTTTTTTATTTCTGTCTCTTATCATGTTTCTGATTTCTTTCAGACAGGTGCATCCTGAGGGTCTCTGGCCCTCTCCATATTGCTTAGGGTCATTCTGTAGTGTGCTGACTGGGGTTTTGCTGCCCTCCCCAATTTGCTGTCATCTGAGGTATCTTAAACTCCCTCCCAGGGGCTCAGGATAGTGCAGGGGCACTCACCCCAGGCTACCCAGTCCAGTGTTCAGGGTGCAGGCAAGCAGGCCCAATTCCCAGAAGCTGGTCAATCACAGCAGGAAACCGGAAAGTTCTGGTTCTGTATTTTTGATTATTGTCTGAAGAGGTGTTTTCAGAAGCAGATTCTCTGGGCTCCATTCATGGCGGCTCTGTGGGGCTCCAGCCACGTGGGCCTGACAGTATCGAAGACACACTCACCCACCCAGGGACCTCAGGGGAGCTCCAGTGGTGGGGGCCCACTCAGCACCAGTGTGCTGGCTCGGGTCCTTACGTGAGCGGTGAGGGCAAAGGTGGCGATGTGTCCCAGCAGGTCCAGTCCTACACCCACTACACCACAACAAGCCCTCCTCCTTGCGCCCTCCAGGACGCGGCCTGGATCCGAGGAGGTAGGGGGGGGTTAGGGCAGGGGCGGGTGTGGGGGCAGCTGGTGGGCACAGAGTTGCTCTGCTCCCCCAGCCTCTGGCAGGCCTGCAGCAACAGAGTCGGAGGTGGTGGCTGGAGCATGACGATGCAGGGATGTACTGTCTCGCCGGCGACCCCAAGGCAGTCAGGGCTCAACGGTGGTGCAGCTGGCCAGGACTGTATGTTTGATTGGTATTTCTCACCTTAGTTTCTTCTTGGGACAAGAGAATTCATCTCCCTCTGTTCAGGACTCCCCATGCTGTATTATGTTGAATTCTAAGTTTACTATCTCAGGGAGCCTCTGTAGCCAGCTGTTATCTATCCACCCCTATAATTACTTTTTATAGCTCTGTGAAAAAAGCTGATAGCTTTCTGGTGGTGATTGCTGAAACATTCTATGTCATGTATCATTTTTGGTAGTATTGCCGTTTTGATTATATTAAGTCTCCTATCCAAGAACAGGGATGTGTTTCTTTTTTCTTGTGTTCAATCCCCTTTTTCAGAACAATACAGGTTTTATTACAGAGGTCTTCCATTTTCTTCATTATATTAATTCCCAGATATTTATTTTGAAGCTACCATGAAAGATAATGTTTTCCTGATATTCACTATTTTCTTGGTGGATTCATTCTTACTGTATAGGGATGCTATTGATTTTTGTGTATTTTTTTTTCTTGTCACTTTGCTAACTTTTTTAAACTTTCCCTTAGAAGACTTTCTTTCTCTGCTTTTATATGGGTTACTTATAAAGTTAGAAGTCAATTTCAGACATCTGAAAAGTAAAAATGAACTTTATAATCAAAGAAAAACCTGGACATGGACCCTCTCTGAACATATCCAGGAAGTCAGAAGTTCTAGGATCATTCCCACCAACACCCACCTCCCCATATCACCAAATGCCAAAATGTCACCAAGAGAAAAAGGCAATTGGAAGAAGGGAAGGGCAGAGCAAAACACTTCTCAAACTGGGACACACTCACCACTCAGAGGGCAAGACAGACCTGGAGGCCATGCCAGACCACAACCTGCCAGGGCTCCACGTCCAACCAGCATCTGCCTGGAAGAAAACGGCCCAGGCCCTGCCCTAATGCCTGCTCCAGGAAGGCTGTTGCCACTGTCCATCCCTGTGGCTTTGCTAGAAACCCGAATCTGTAGACTGAGGGTAGGAGCAGCAGTGAGAGCCAGCAGGACCTTGTCCCCTGTGTTCGTTGGCCCCAATCCACAGTAGCATTTGCCCATGAGCTGGGAACAAACCGCTCTTGCCAAGGGTGACCACCTTTCATCCAAACTGGACATAGGTGGGATGAATGAACCGCGTTGATGCTCAGGTTCTTGAGTGGGCACTGAAGCTCTGCCCCTCCCACTGCCCTAGACAGGCTGCAACCTGATCAGCTTCAAACAGGAAGCCGCACAGAGCAAAGGGATGAAGGTTCTCAGCTGACCAAAGGCCTTATAAAATGTAATCTTTCACCTATCAAAAAATGAAGTGTTCAGATAAAAGGAAAGAAATTACAGTACATTTAGGACTCATTTTGAAACCATAGGTCCCCATGCAGGGTCTGCCTCCCTGGAACACGCAGCAGCTCCAGGTTGGCGGGGGTTGTAGTCAGGGGCTGTGAGGAGAAATATTAGAAACAGGACAGGGAGTTTATAATATTGCTTTATGATGGTCACTGGGAGTTAACACAAGAAAGTGCAGGAAATCTATCCACAACACTAAAGACATAGAATATTTAGCCAAGGGCCTGAATCCCAAAGCAATATCCCACATGAGTCCAAATGAAGACCCAGAGCTCATAACAATGCATCCCACTAGTCCAACTGGAGGTCAAGAGCCCACAAGAAGGGCTCACGCCAGTCTGTTTTTCAGATCCATGCTGGGAAAGCCCAAAGGTCAGTGGCAGAAGCTAGAAAGTCTATGCCAGCAGGGTGAAGGAGCTATGCTGGTAGGTTTAGGGTTCTATCCTGGAGCCAAGAAGTTATGCTTATAACAAAGACCAGGGCTGTCCTGAAAGGCACCACAGCCGTCCTAAGTGACACAGAGCCCCCTAGCTCCTCCGACAATAAGCACAATCAAGTACATGCCAGGAAGCCAGATTGATCCCCTCCAGAGCCAGGAAGCGATGCTTGATGTGAGGACCAGAGCTTCTCCAGGAGAACCAATGGCTCAAACAGCAACTCACAGGAGAACCCTCAATCCCTCAAGGCCTCAACGCATAGCTTCCCCTCCACGTCTCTATTTATGCTGGCAACTTTCCTCAGGTGAAACATCCATGCTCAGCACCATGCTGATGTAATCCAGCTGGCATTAAGCTGACCACCAGTTTTTAGTCATAACAGTGGGGGAGCCTGGGAATGCCTCTTCCGGGGCACACCTCACAGAGGCATGCTCAAGCAGAGTGGCAGGGTGGGCAGCTCCACTACATTAAGGCCGAGGCCAAGTATCTGCAGCCTTCCTGAGCCTGGGAATGATGGAGTTTCATGAAGTTTTATTTGGATACTCTGTAAAAGATCATGTTATCAGCAAACAAGGATATTTTGATTTATCCTTTTCATGTTCAAATCCCTTTTATTTCTTTCTCTTGCCTAATAGTTCTGGCTAAATTTTCTAGTCTATATGATCAGGGGTGGTGAGAGTAGGCACCCTTGTCTTGCTCCTGGGTTTGGTGAGAATGGTTCCCATTTCCCCTAATTTAGTATGATGTTGGAAGTGCGTTTGTCACAAGTACTTTTCCTTATGGGTGTCCATGAGAGCTCTCTAAATCCCCAGGAGGGAAGAATGATGAGAAGATGAAGAAAATACACATAGAGACAGAAAGCTGGGGTCAGGCGGAGCCCTTCTTCAGATGGGAAGAAGAGACTGCTCAATCGCCAAATGTGTGTATTCATACACTTGGCCCATCACTCCCCTTTGCTTAACCAGCTCGCTTCTCATGCCCCGTGCTCCCTCACGTTCTCAGGGCTGGACACCTGCTCAACTCCAGCACCCCATGCGCTCAGGGTGGTTCCCGGGCTCTCTGTGCCCTCCGGGCCTCCTGCTTAGGCACTTGTACTATCCATGCCACAAGTGTGAACTGTCACCAGCTCAGGGCTCCCCGTTCTCTGTAGCTGTAGTTGATCCGGCTGAATCTGAGGACCTGTGTTTGAAGGGCTCTGAAGACAGCGTTCTTCCTTATGGTTATACTTCTCTGCTGGACGGTACAGGTTAAAGCGAGACCTGGACCACGCAAGACCAATTTCTTCCTATCTCCTAAGGTCAGTTAAGTCTCCTCAGGAGTTAGCCTGGATCCATGAGCGGCGTGGCCGTTGCTTCACCAAGTGGCTCCCTGTGGGAGCTCGGGAGATTTTTCTCTCCTAGTGACTCTCCTTAGCCACACTACACATATCGATCACCTTCCTCTGTGGTCCCATGATCTCCCTGATCAGAAGACTGGGGACTCACTGAGTTGCAGGACATCACGGCAGAGGTTCCCTTTATATCCTGGGTCTTCATCAACCTCGGAGGGCTGTAGCCAAATACTGGCTGTCCTCTTAGCCTGTCTATTTTTCTAATCTTTTGGTCTCTAACTTTCCTTGTTGAACATCCAGAAGAGAAGATTGATGATATTACATTGTATTGAAGGCAGTAACTTAATATTATTATCTTATTTGAATATCAAGCACCTTAAAACATAATTTAAAACCCTTATTTTCTAACAACCATGGATATTCTAATATTTGAATCTTTAAATAATATTAGCAGACAACAGTTACATATTTTACACACAAAATTAGAAGTCAGAAAACCATACATAAAATTACAGCATCACAATCATGCTGACATTTTGAAACATACTTAAATTTTCATGTTGACACAGTATTCCCCCATTTTGAAAAATTATCCTTATCTCATATATAAGATACCTAATTGACCTTTAAGGGGATGTATGGTACATAATTTCTTTGTAAGAGACTGATGTCTAAATTTGTAAGAAAAATATCACCACACCCAGTCCTTATTTCACGCTGCCAAAGAAGACCTGAACATTTACAGGCAGGAATATATTCAATACGCTACAAAAATAATAAAGATCAATGATAGCCATATGAAAACCTCTGTACAAGAACATCTTTAAATAGCAAAAATCATTGTCTGGACAATTTAATCCTCTTGAAGAACAACATAGATGTATCACAGTATTTTTAAATAACATTTATTGAGGTGTCTCCCATAAGGCTGTGGAGCTCACTGGGCCTCTTGTTAATGAGCAAAGGCTGAGGTTTTTCCCAGGCAGCTGCTCCTCTATTCACCAAAGAGAACCTTAATCAATAATTCTTCAAGCCCCTTTCGGATGCCCTCTGAGAAAACCCATTCTGATACTATTTCTATCAGCTGTTAATGCGTGCTTTTAAATCTACAACCCAAAAGTTTCAAAACTGTGAAAGAAAAAGAAAAAAAGTTGAGCTCAAATTAAAAAAAAAGCTGTTTACATATGTGACAGACAACACACTTTTCAGATTGACAGTTACATAAGCAGACTGACAAACAGTTAAGACATCCTAAAAAGTCAGAGTGCATTCAAATATATTGTGAACCAAATTAAATTATAGTATCACTTTTACAAATTTAGGAATTTATAACCATGAAGAGACTATTCAAATTTTTCGTTGTAAGTCACTTATTAGGTCTCTTAAGAAGGCCTTTATTGATAGTTAATCTATATTATTTGTATTTTATTTTAAGAGTGCCGATAACTTTCTGTCATGTGCTTTCCTCCACATTTCTCGTTATCTCTATACGCTTTGTCACCTCATTCAGACCTTGATTCCTGTTTTTGGTTACCATCTCCTGGGTGTCCTGGGTCAATTCCTTTAGTTAGCCCCCGGTCGGGCCCTGTCCCATCCTTAGGTATCAGTAGCCTGGTCTCTCAGGCATCACTGTTATCAGATTTTAATTGGTAGAATCAATTTTCCAGATCTGGGTTCGTGATACAACCAGATAGCACGCTCTGGCACCCAGATAAGCCATTCAGCATTTTGTGGAAAACCACAATCACACCCTGTACCCCAAGTGATTAGCTGGCTAAGTCCTTTCCATTGTCCAGTATGAAGATCTTTCTTTTAGAAGGGAAAGCAAAAGACGTGAAGGAAGCAAATGGAATTAATTTGTCCGAGGATAATGGCCCTAACCCCAGGGAAGCTTGCTAATGCAGTCTGCCAAGAGGATAAGAACTGCCATTACCACTGTGGCCGAACCCTATATATCAGAGCATGCAAAACCCTTCGATCCTGTTTCCTTAGTTGGAATTTTCCCAATTTTTATTAGGGGAAGAATGGCCAATTGAGAGAGATAAAAGCTCGGCATGACCTGGACGGTGTTTTAAATAGATTGAAACATAACTTTGGTTTCCTCTATGTAGCCAGAATCAATGACACCAGGCAATATCTGGGGACCTTTATGATGAGATTGCTTCAGCCTGGCAAGAGGTTAGGAATTAGGAATGACCTGGAGTCCCATTTCAGGAGTTAGCGTGAATCTGGAGCGGGACTACTGTCCCAGCCTCTGCTAACTTTTGTCACTCACCAGAGGTCACAGGCACACTTGGCCCTGGAGGGTAAGTTTGGGGAGGAATTAGGGAAAGCACCCCACAGTTTGGCAGGACCAGAGTGAACCCTGCTGGGAGTTTCCCAAAATAGGCTGACAGTCTGTATTAGTTGAGATCTGCATTCACCGGCCCAGTGGTCCCCTTGTCTACACTGTATAGAAATACCAGGTTTTGTTACAGGAACCAATAACAGCTGTACTGCCCTCACAGGTGCAGCAGGGCAGTTTTGGGCAAAACATCTTCTGCATCCACAGCTGCAACAAATGACCTTGTTTTTAGGCTATGAGTGGATAGTCTAAGCAATAGCCCCTGCCAAGAGAGCCCTTGGCCTACGAGGGGCCAGTGTCAGCCCACATTCTGATTAGCTCAGCCAGGTGGCCCACTTCTTATGGGTCCTTAAGGCCTCTTGACTCCAATTATTTGCACTTTCAAATTTTAACTGTCAAACCATCAACTTGTTAGCATCTGTATCACTTATAGTTGTCCCACTAGCCTGCAACAAGCATGTCACAAAATCCTGGTGGACAGAGGTCAGATTAAGGCATGACTCACCCTTTGAGACAATTTCCCTCCAAGCCCTTGTGGAGCTAATTTATTCTGCTCATAGACTTGCAATTCAAAAGAAGTCGGTGATTTGTGGCAGCAAAGCTACCCTCTCTGATTAAAAAACCCTTTGCAGTGATTTCCTTGAGTGCTAGTTGTAAGGAAGGGAGAAAATGGCTCCATTCCTTGAGAAAAGAAATTTTCAATCTGTGGTGTAGCAAAACTTCTTTGACCTGAACAGGCAGAAATCTGCTTGTGGCTCAACTAAATTTAGCGGGCACTGTAAAATAGAACTCGCGATGAGACATTCCTCTGGTGTAGCAGGCCCTCCTCACCTGCACTGCTTCTTCCCCGTCTAACTGAACATAAGGAGAGAGACTCTGCTCTACGGACCAGCGAGGGGGTGCTTGGGGCAACTGGTCCACCCTCCCCCTTCAACTCAGGACCTGGCCTTAAAGCAGCGCTCCGAGCCAACTCCTTTGTGACCACAAAAACTTTCTGACCAGAAAAACTTCCTAAAACAAGTTCACGAAAATAAATACAGAGATCAAAACTACAACAAGCATTTCTATAAACATCTACATACACCATTTCTATACAAATGTCCTTTGAAAACTGTTTCCCCATGGTTTAAAACTTGCTGAATTTAGTATACCTTCTCCTCTGGCCCTAGTGAGCCTGTTTCTCTCTCTCTGGCCCTCGTGAATCCTTTCTTTTCCTCTCTGGCCAGTGCTCATTCTCTCTCTCTCTCTCTCTCTCTCTCTCTCTCTCTCTCTCTCTCTCTCTCTTTCTCTCTCTCTCCACCCCCTCCCCCAAGTTTAACACCTGATGAATTCACTGTCAGTGCCTTTCCCCACCTTGTGCGTGCTCACTGAGATGTATCCCCTCGCCGGCTACTTCTTACCCTGGTCTGGATTTCGGTGCCCTGTGTCCATGTCCATGAGAGCCCCAGGACGGAAGAACAATGAGAGGATCAAGAAAATAAAGATAGAGCCTGAAAACCCTTCTCCGGATGGGAAGAAGAGACTGCTCAGCCACCGCAAATGTGTATTTATACACTTGTCACATCTCTGCCCTTTGCTTAACCAGCCCGCTTCTTATGCCCCGTGTTCCCTCATGTTCTCAGGGCCGCACACCTGCTCCCTTCAGCGCCCCACACGCTCAGGGCAGTTCTCGGGCACTCAGAGCCCTCGGGACCCTGCTCAGGCACTTGTGCTCTCAGCATCACACATGCCAACGGTCACCAGCTCCGTGTTCCCGCCTCCTATGCCAATATTTGTCAAGGTTTTCATCATGAATGTGTGTTGAATTTTGTCATGGGCTTTTTCTGCATCTATTGGGGTGACAATGTGGTTTTTGTTCTTCTGTTTATTTGATGTATTACATTTATTGATTTAGGTGTGTTAAACCATCCACGCATCCCTGGGATGAAGTCAACCTTGTCATAATGTACGACTTTTTAAGGATTAGTTATACTCTGTCTGCAAGTATTTTGTTGTGGAGTTTTGCATCTATGTTCATTAAAGAGATTGGTCTTTTATTTTATTTTAAAATTTATGTTTGTTAACTCTTTGTCCAGTTTTGGTATCATTATGCTACCCTCCAAGGAATGAATTTGGCATTCTTTTTCCTTTTTGATTTCTGGAAGAGTTGGAGGAGCATTGACATTAGTTCTCATTTGAAGTTCTGGTAAAATTTAGCAGTGAATCTATTGTGTCCCGAGATTTCCTTAGCAGGATCTTTATCACTGCCTCAATTTCATTGCCTGTTATTGGACTGTTTATGATTTTAAAGTCTTCTTGGTTCAGTTTTGACAATCCATTTGACTTTAGGAATACATTCATTTCTTCTGAATCGTCCAATTTATTGAAATATAGGTTTTCAAAGTAGTTACCTATAATTCTCTGGATTTTTGTAGTGTTCATTGTGATTTTTCCTTTTTCACTTCTTAATTGCATGGATTTGGGTCTTTTGTTTCCTTCTTTTAGTAAGTTAGGCTAGAATTTTATCCAGTTTGTTTATTCTTTTAAAGACCCAACTCTGATTCACTGATTTTTTTATTGTTCTTTTAGTATCTTTTAGTGATTAATTCTGCTCAGATCTTTATAACTTCCTTGGATTTGAATTGCTCCTGTTTTTGTAGGACCTCAGGTTGTATCTCTAAGTTATTTGGGATCACCCTCTCTTTCTAATGTGGGTGCTCACAGCTACAGTCTTCCCTCTTCAGACTGTTTTCATTGTGTCTTGCAGGCAGTACTAACTAATGTACTGTGCTGGCATTGTCACCTGATTTTTGAATCTGTTTTGTCACATCCAGGGGACAAGCACCACTGCTCCGCTGCAGGCAGGCAGCTGATTGGGATCATAAACTCAGCCCCATAAAGGATTAGAAGGGCAAAGCTTAACAAAGTGCAGAAACTTTGTAAGAAGGAAAAGGAAAGGGAAGTAAAAGATATATAGCTACCTTGACAAGAAAGAAATAAGGTAGGGGGTCCAGAAAGACGGAGGGCCCAGAGCTGTGGGTTCCTGGCTATGTTTACAGGGGTGTGGGCTTGGCTATCTTAACATGACATCCACCCAACTTGGCACCGGCCCCAAGAAACAACTTATCTCTCCAAGAATAACTTTTGTGTTTTCCTTCTAGCTCCAAAAATAAACCTCCCATGCTCCCTTTCTGCGCTTGCACTGAGCCCTCTCCAAGCCCAGGACTCCACAACCACCCAAGCGCTCCACCCCAGCTCAACTCCAGAAAGGCTGTTCCCCAGCTGCCCTGTTTTTGAGGGTTTCTGCAGTCTCCAGCAGCCCTCCCGTGCTACAAAACAGCTTTAAAATATTTTTTCTCTCATTGTCTCTCAATTGTGCCCAAAAAATCTTAACAGTAGGGACCTTCCCCCACCCAGAACATGCCCTAACTCAGTTGGCTTTCAGGCATCTCTGCCTATGTCACCACACCTACCAACAGCTTCTTTCTGTCTTGTTTATTTATTTGTTCTTATTTACTTGTTTATTTTCTTATTTTAGGGACTTGTCTTTGGGATGAGTGGTGGGTTGGCAAGGGGGTGCCTTATTCATGATTAGGCTAGAGTTAGTAAGGGAGTGTGTGGATGTCTTTTGCAGCTTATAATTATATAGTGAATACAGTGACCCTGGAGTGAATACACATGAATATATACACATCTCTGTGTGTTAGTCCATAGCTGTGTGTACCTACTTGTATAAGAGCTTTCTTTACAGTTAGTCAGCAACTGTTATGGTCAGGGTTTTTACCAGGGAATAAATTTAATACAGGACACATAATTTATAGGATTATTTTATAATAGTAACACAAAGAGTCAAGTGCAAAAGAGTGCAAGAGATTTGGCCACATGCTAGAGACCCAAAGAATCCAGCTGAGGGCCTTGATCCCATGACAATATCCTTCATGAGTGCAGCTGGAAGCCTACAGCCCATGACAATGTCTCATGCAAATCTGTATCAAGGATCTGCCCTGGGAAGGCCCAAAGGACAGTGGTGGAAGGTAGAAAGTCTGCACCAGCGAGATGAAGGATCTGTGCTAGCAGGCTGAAGGGTCTGCACTGGAGCCAGGAAGTGATGCTTAAATTAAGGACCAGAGCTCCCCCAAAGAGACCTGCAGCCATTGTTAGCAATTGCAAGGACCTGAGCTCTTCAGACAATGTGAACAGCCAAGTTCAGATCAGAAAGAAAGCATAACAAGCTTCCCAGAAGGATCGATATCGTACCACCTTCCCTTCCAGTTGTCTTCACACGTTGTTGTCAACACTCTTCAAGTGGACCTTCAACACCCAGCACCACACTGACTCAGTTCAGCTGGTGCTTACAAGTTGACCACTAGTTAACCCACCACAGCACCTCACCTGTGCTCTCCCTGTATTCCTCCTGAGGCGGGGGTGGTTAGTAGTTTGTGCACTTGACTCTTTCCGTACCCTGCCTGTCAGCTATTTCTCTTTGTAGTCTCTTGGTGCAAATTCCAAGACCATCTGGTGCCTTTCTTTGTCTGATTTTTCTTTCTCTACCCCCATCCTTAAAAACTTTAACTCCTTCTGGCCATGACTAGCCAAATGACCTAGTGAGGCCCTTATTCTATTCTTTTTGATATTTATACATCCATTCCCACATAGTTTAATTTTTCTTGATTTCTTCTGTGACTCAGTGGTTATTGAAAAGTGTATTATTTAATCTCTATATGTTTGCATAATTTCTGTGATGTTTTTCCATCTATTTCTAGTTTCATTGCACTATGATCTGATAATATACATCAGGTTGTCAAGTCTTTTGTGTTTATTTAAGGCCACTTGATGGCCTAATATACAATCTGTTTTGGAAAATGTTCTATGTGCTGCTGAGAAAAATATGTATTCTTTTGTTTTGGGTGAAACACTCTGTAGGTATCTATTAAGTCCCTTTGTTTAAAAATTGATTCAATTCAGATATTTGTTGAATTGTTTTGTCTACTTGATCTGTCTATTTGTGATAGTGGGATGTGGAAACCCTCCACTGTAACTACATTGATCTTTAATGGGGTTTTATGTGCAGTTGTATTTTTATGATGTTGTGTGTACCAGCATTTGGTACATACAATTTTATAACTGAACTCTTCCTGTTGAATATTCCCTTTACCAGTATGCAGTGACCTTCTTTGTCTCTTCTGTTCAGTTTTGATTTGTTTTCAACATTATCTGAAAATTGAATAGCTACTCTTCCTTCCTTGCTGGAGTATAATTTTCCATTCTTTGACTGTCAGTCTATGAGTTTCTTTATGGGTTAGTTGTGTCTCTGAGAAGCAACATGCAGTTGGGTTTTGTTTTATGATCCAGCCTGCCAATCTGTGTCTTTTCATTGAAGGGTTAACTCCATCTTCATTGAGAGTTATTACTGAAAGGTATTTGTGGAGGGCTGCCATGTCTCCCTCCCCCAAACCCAAGTGTGACTGTATTTATTTACAATCAGTGCAGGAAGTATACAGATGACTTCCTTAAAATGGCTTTCAGTTTAATTAGAGTCTTCCCAAGGCTGTATACATATCTTCACGAAAGCTGGTGGGTGATAATGAACTACTATATAGTTTATTACCAATGGTTAGAGTTAAGCTCAGATAGATGAGTTGTGATACTATTGTACTAAAATTCTAAAAAACTCAAATGCAAAGTTAAAAAGATTGACTGGAGCACTGACCACACAGTTATAGATTAATTGATGCATCATCATACTGTTCTGTATGCATCATCACCCTAGTAACCTGTTCGTTCCCTTTATGAGAAACAAATGCTCCTGAAATCAGCAGACCAGGGGCAGTAAATTAAGGAAAGAAAGAGGTAACCGCCAACTGCGAAACATCTCTGACCCCAAGCAAAGGGGGACAAAGGCCTTCTGCTTTCTTGCTTGCTTCACATCACTCCTTACCTTGTGGTTTAATCACTATAAAAATCTGTCAAAATTCGAACCCATTTGTAAACTCCATCTGCACTGTTCTGCTGGTGCCAGCTTAAATAAAAGTGCTTCTTTTTTGGAAGATGTCTTACCCCCTTCTTGACAACATCTCGGGGCTTGTTTTTGGGGTACAACAATACTATAGGGCTAATCTATGAGATAAAATCTCTGCTGAAGCCTGTGTTACTCCAAAGGAAAACCCTTCCCAGCACTGGCTACAAAGCAGGTTACTCATTAGCTGTAATCTAGATCTGGCTGTTCTCGTCCCTTCAGCAAGAGTGCTTTGCTCCCCATGTTGTAGGCCTTGCTGGCCTTACCACTTGTCCAGCAAATCCAGCTGCAATCCCCTCGCCCTTTTCCTCAGTGAATGAACACTGAGCTTCTAAGGTGTCCATAAGCTCACGGCCTTTGGTTCCCCAAGAACAACCTGTGACCTCAGATCCTTGCCTGAACCCCTGTTTCTTCTCTTGCTCTTTCTTCCCACCATGGCCAGTAACTCCAGACAGGAGGCTGAGACTCTCCACAGGGTTCTCCAGCAGGTGCTGACAGACTCCTGTCATTGCCTTCTTTTTATTTGCTGAGTCCCTTATTTTCCCTTTTTATTTAACTCTTCACTCTCCTTGATGTTCACTGCTTTGGGCTCATGTTGGGCTCACTGTCTCTGTCTAGGAATTCTTTGAGTACTTTTTGTAATGCTGGCCTCAATTTCTTAAAGTGTTTTTTTGTCATGAAAAGTGTCTTATCCACTAAGCAGGGGGCCACACCAGGTCTGAGTGCACTGCTGCCCTTCATCCAGGGGCATTTCCAGGCACACATCAGGCTGCACTGCTGAGCCCCTCCTCCCATGAGCACCAGGAAATGGTCAGGGCCTGTGAGCTCTCAACCGCTGAAGTGTCCTCACATCCAAGAGACGACACGTGGCCCAGGACCAAAACAGTCCTGCAACCTGAGGACCTCGCCGATATAGACACCATCCTGCGAGTGAGGCAACAGGACATCCAGAGGACCATGATGAGCCTCCCATCAGATGGCTGAGCTCACCCTCCAGCCAGGGAACTGTATGCGGTCTGGGACCCAGCTCATCCTTCCATCCAAGGAATTTGCTGGGTCAGCAAACAAGGACACAAATTCACCCTATATCCAAGGGACTGTGCCAGTCCATACCCTGTGGGTGAGCCGGCCTTTGGCCCCAAGGGCTACACGGGGCCTGGGATCTGCCCACTCTCCATCTGGGGAATGTGCTTGATTGGTGAGCTCTCCTTCCTGGACAGCCCGCCCCTCATCCATGGGGAGAGCACTAATGTTTCACTACCAGGGTGGACTTGACCTGTGTCCAGGGTGCCCCACAGGGCCAGGAACCCAGCCATCCCTGTGTCGAGGGGACAACACCCTTCCTGCCATTGTGCCTGCTCTTTACCTGTGGGACCGTGCAGGGACCATGCACGCTCCTGCCATCACCCCTGCATGGACTGACGCTGCACTGGTCCTGCATCCCAGTGACCAAACCTGGCTCACACTGGCACTCCAGCTCATTCTGGATCCAAGTGCCTGCCATGGCCCATGAACCACCCTACTGAGCCCATCCTGCACCAAGGGGACCCTGTGCCTGCAGTCTCATTTACTATCATGGGCAACACACCGGCATGCCAGCATGCCTGCCCCACCCCACCTCCCTGGGACAAGTGCCAGGCTCCACAGCACCCTGGGGAACCCATCTGACATCCAGGGAAAGGTGCCAAACTGGAAGTGCCTGGTTCAAGCTGCCTGTCACGTGAAGATCAGCGGGTGGCCTGGAACCACACCAGACCCACTTCCAGAGAACTACACCAGGCTCACATCCCCACCGACTCTCCATCCAGGGAACTATAAAGGGACTCTATCTGCCCTTGCCGAGCTCATGCTCAGTATAGGGGACCATGATGGCCTGAGAACACCCAGGCAGGCCTGCTCTGTCCCCAGGGAACACTGCCAGCCTCTCAGTGGATCAATGAGCCTGCTCCACATCCAGGGGATCTTGCAGGTATGGCCAGATCTCATTGCTGGGAAAAAAACAACACCCAAAATGAAGGAAGGAAAGTTTTATTATCTCACTGTGGAGGTTTCAGTCCATAATCAGCTGACTCCAACGCAGGGTGACATGGCACCCAGGGCAACACTTCAAGGCAGCAACCATAACAAAGGAGAAAATAAACCCCTTCTCCTGGCTAATATTGTACACAGGCCACCTCACCACACCCAAATGGTGCATAGCACTAACAAACTTGTCTTGCTCTGCTTTGTACAGGATGAGGATATTTATAAAGTAAGAATGCTGGCTCCCCACTGAGTCTCACAGTTAAGCTTCTAAACTGCTCAAGTTGACACAATGTATCAACCATAACAATCCACCACTTGTCAAATTGGCAACAGGCATATTTTTTTAATCAGCCTCCAGAAAGAGAGGCATGCTTATTCTTAACATTTTTCAATTTAAAAATCCTAAAGAACCAGCACTATCAACATTAGATTACTCTAGAAACATAACATTTTGTCCTTGAACCCCCAAAGACTCATGCACATCTCTTTATGCAAAAAGCATTCAGTCCATCTGCAAGAGCTGCCAAAGATTTAAGTCCCAAGTCTTCTCCAAGATTCAAGGCAAACTGTAGCTGCAAGACTCTGTACAAATGAAAACAGAGTTAAATACTTCCAACATGCAATGGCACAGGACTGACACTCCCATTCCAAAAGGTACAAACAGGAGGGTACAAAGGATTGGGACAAAAACAAGTCCAGAATCCAGCAAGGCGAACATCATGTCCTGTAGTTCCATGCACACCCTTTGAGGCACTCTGTGGCAAGCTGTGGGCTCCAAAGGGCTTGTGACTCCACCCCATGGCACTTCTGGTGGTGATTGATCCCACAGCTTCTCTCTCAGGCCCACTCTGCTCAGTCTTTGCAGCTTTCCTTAGATGATTCACACTCCTGGCTGTTTTAAACTTCTGGATTCTCTGCTGCACGTTTGGCTTCACACTGACAGCTTCACACACTGCCCTCTCAGAGGCACCCTGCCTGGCCTCCCAGGCCTTCTGAGATGGATGTAGAAGTCTTTTTAATCTCAGAACCCTTGCATTCTCTATGCACCTAAAACTAGCACCACCTGGAAGATATCAATGTCTCCTGCCAGCTGTAGCAGTAGCCAGGCTTCCTCTCTCTTGGCTGTAGGGGTCGAGTGCCTGAATCACTGGGCCCTCTGAACCTGATTCTGAGGAACAGATTCTCTATGCTGTCTCTGTTCTGGAACCTGTGGAGCCTTCACTGCCATCCTGGAATATGGTGCTCTGTGGCTTTCTTCTCAAAACAATCTTCCACTTTTGCAGTTAGGAGGCTGCAGAGTTTGGAGATTTGCTGCCTTCAATGATGCCTTCAGGTCATCTGTTTTATTCTGTTCCTTCTCAGAAATGGAGAGCAAGATGACCTTGCTCTATCTTATCAGTCCACAGCTTTAGTGGAGCTTCCTTTCTGTCCAAATTCACAATGTTTTAAATCATCCTTCTAAGTTCTTTGCTCTTGACTCACAATATAAATCTGACTAAAAGCCCCCAACTCTACCCATGCTACAGCCTCAACATTAGACTGCCTTGAAATTTCTTCAGCCAGATTAATTAGTCCACTGTCCTTAACTGTGCTTGTAGGTAAAGTATCTGGATGTGAACAAAATGCAGACAAACTTTCTGCCAAGCCATAACATAACTCAGCTGGAGTCCAACAACCATTGCAGTCCTTCTTTCCAGCAGGAACCTCCTGAGCCTGGTATTTACTGGCAGGCTTTCTATCAGCATCTCTGACCAGAATCTCTCCTACAGAGCAGCCTAAGCTGTTACAGCTCTGTACTTTCAGGTGACATCTCTGAACCTTTCCAAATCCTTCCCACAAGCCATTCCCAAAGGCTCTTGAACCACATGAACAGGTGCAGTCACAGCAAGGACACCACACTTGGCACCAAATTCTGTCCTGGTTACTTTTCCCTTCTTGTCCACTCACCATCTCTGGGAAACTTTGTGGGATGGGGTTTTCCACCACTTGGGGGAGCCCACCCTTTTTGAAAGGGAGCACACTGCTTTGCACCACAAACACAAGCCTGGCACTTATCCAGGGTAACAGGCCTGATTAGACCTGGCTCATTCTACATCCAGGACAGTGCATCTGCCCTGCCTCTGAACCTGCCCTGCATCCACTCCACAGCACCAGGCATCCATCAAACCACACTGCCTAGCCCATGTGATCCCCAAGAAACTCTTTTGGCCTGCGATCACCAAGGCCAGTCTGCCTTGCATTCAGTGGACTGTGCAGGGCCTGGGACCAAGCCCCCAACCTCCCCTACCTCCATCCAGAGAGCCTGGCAGTTCTGCAACTGCAAGGCTGAGCCTGTGGTGTGGTCAGGTTATTGCATAGGGCTGGGAACCCAACTCATTCCTCGCCCAGGTCACCTCGGGGGCACCTGCCAATTCCTGGATGAACCTGCCCTCTTCCTGTGGGAGTGCCCTAGGTGAGCCTACAAAGGCCCAGGTGAGCCCCCTGCATGGTAAGGACAGTCAAAGAAAGAGCCAGGTTCTGCGTCCCACCCATGTCCAGGAGTGGGTTCCTACCCGCAACTGTGCCCACTCTCTGCTGCTCCAGGGGACCCATGCCAGGACCCCAACTGGCCTGCCAAGCCCACACTTCAAGATGACCTTGCTGATTCAATGTCCTGTCTGCTAACCTGGGGACCACATCAGGTGTATGTCCATGCCTGCCCTTCATCCAGGGGCATTGCCAGGCATCCATCTAGTTGCACTACCAAGCCCCACCCCACTCCACCCCTGCCAATCAAACACCAGGAAATGGTCAAGGCCCATGACCTCTGGAGGTCTGAGGCCTCCTCACTTCCAGGGGACTGCATATGGCCCAGCTAAGCTATTCCTTCATCCTGGGGGTCACACTGGTCTGACACCCTGCAAGTGAGGATACAAGACTTACAGAGGACAGTGTGGAGCCTCCAAAGAGATGGCTGAGCTCACCCTCCATCCAAGGAACCATGAGGGCTGGATCCTGGTCAGTCCTGTGTCCAGGAGACCGAGCCCTGCCTGAAAACACATCTGTTCTCCACCCTGGGTATTGTGCAGGGAATTTGCACAGGTCTCCCAGCACCCGTGCATTTTTAACAGTGCATGGTTGATGCTGTGCCTGCTCTCCATATCAGGAATCATGCCAAACCCGCCCCTGCACCCACTGTCAACCTGGGCATCTGCCATAGCTCTCAAACCACTCTCCTGAGGCCGTCCTGTACCAAGTGGAATCTACGAGCCTGTAGCGCTGCCTACTGCTCAGAGGACCATGTGGGGGCTGTCTCTGTGCCCCCCATCCACTGTCTCGGGAGAAGCTCCAGGCTTTCAAGTGCCCTAGTGAGTTCTTCCAACATCCAGCAAAGAGCACCAACCCCAGAGTGCCAGGTTCAAGCTGCCTTGCACACAATGGACAGTGCATGGCCCAGACTGTGTGAGTCCCACCTCCAGAGAACCACACCTGGTTTGCGGCCCTACCCAATGTCTGTCCCAGGTAGCATGCTGGGAGTCGATCCACCAGCTGAGCCTATGCTCAGTCAAAGGGATCACAATGGCCTTCAAACATGCAGGCGAGCTTGCCTGCATCCAGGGGATCTTGTGGCTATGGCCTGGGGTGGTGCCCTCTTACCACTTGGGGGATCACACAAGGTGGGATCTGTCACTGCCCAGGGTGAACATGACCTCCTGGCAGGGGAGCACACCCCTCTGTCACTGCAGGGGGTAGCTCGGCTCATATCCAGGCTAATGGGCCAGGCCCTGGACCTGGCTCATTCTCCAGCCAGGACAGGGTGACTGCCCCTTCTCTGTGCCTCCCTTGCATCCTCTCCAGAGCACCAGGCATCCATCAGGCTTCCCTGTCAAGTCTACAGGACTACAATCTTTCACTACAAAGATAGGCTTGCCCTGTGTCCAGGAAACTGCACCCTGCCTGCCATTCTGCTCTTTCTCCACCTGGGGGACCCTGCCAGGACCACACACACTCCTTCCAGCACCCCTGTGTTCAGAAGCACACAGCAGGGGCTGAGGCTCTGTAGAGCCTGCATCCTGGTGACCATGTCACACCAGCACCCGAGCACGATATTGACCCAGCGGGCTGCTTTGGCCCTCGAACTGCCCTGCTGAGCCCATCCTGCACCAGTTAGACCATGCAGGCCTGCAAACTCGCCCAGTGTCCGAGGGACCAAGCCTGGCCCAGGAGCATGCCTACCCCCTCCTCCTCATTAGAAGACAAGTACCCAGCTTCCAAGCACTCTGGTGAACCCATCAGACATCCAGGAAACAGCACCAATGAGGGAATGACCCATTCAAGATTCCTTGCACACTATGGATAACACGTGGCCTGGAACCACTCCAGCTCTGTGTCCAGAGAACCATACTGGCCTCGAGTACCTGTCCACTCTCTGTCCCGAGGTCTATGCTGGGACTCAGTCTGCCCCGCTGAGCCCACACAGGGTCAAAGGGACCATGATGGCCTGCAAACACTTGAATGGGCCCACTCTGCATCCAGGGAACCGTGCTGGCATCTCAGAGGATAGGTGAAGTGGGCCCGCATCACATTGAGAGGATCTTGCAAGCAGGGTCTCAGATGGTGCCCACTTGCAGCTGGGGGACCTTGCAGGTTGGGGTCTGCTACCATCTGGTGTGACCCTACCCTCCATGTAGCAGAACCTGGTGCTGGCACAACAAGGGGGAGCTCACCCTGTGTCCAGGGCAGCGCGCCTGTTCCACCTCTGTACCTGCTCTGCATCAGCTCTACAGTGCCAGGCATCCATCAGGCTGCACTGCTGAGCCAGCAGCGCACCCCCGCCCCCTCCCCCCAGAAACAGCTCAGGTCTGTTACCACCAGGCCAGGCTGCCTTACATCCAGGGGACTGAGCAGGGCCTAGGACCAAGCCCCCAACCAACTCCCAACTCCATCCAGGCAGCCTGGCAGTTCGGAAACTGTGAGGGTGAGGCGGTGTGAGACCAGGTTACCGCACAGGGCCTGGAACCTGGCTCATCCTCTGTCAAGGGCACCATGCTCTGGACTTGGCAACTTGTGGCTGCACTCACCATCCTCCCAGGGGAGCTTTTCGGGTGAGCTCAAGAAGGCCCTGGTGAGGACCCCTGCATGGTAAGGAGAGTGAAGCAGGAAGCTGGGCTCTGTGCCCAGTCCACATCCAGGGGATGGTGCCAGCCCACGATATTGCCCACTGTCCAACCCGGAGACCAACCAGTTTGTGAGGCCCACATGACATCCAGGTGACCTTGCAGACCCAGTGTCTTACCCAATAAGCAGGGGACCACACCAGATCCCAGTCCTCTCTTGTCCTTCATCCAGGAGCATTATCAGGTGTCCATCAAGGTGCACTTCTGATCCTCTACCCCCACCCACGAACACCAGGAATGGTCAAGGCCCACAAGCTCTCGAGGGCTGAGGCTTCCACACGTGTGGAGAACTGTGGATGGGCTGGGACAGAGCAAGTCCTGTGTCCTGGAGACAACCCGGTCTACCACTCTGCCAGCCAGGCCACAGGACATGCAGGGGATTGCAACAGGCCTCCCAACAGGTGCCTGAGCTTGCTCTCCATCCAGAGAACAGTGCAGGGCCAGCAGCCCAGCTTGTTCTCATAGCTGGGGACCTCGCCAGACCAGCAAATGAGCCCAGGAGTTTACCCTACAATCAAGAGACTGCGTGGGCTCTTGAGCCTGTGGGCCAGTAGACCCTGAGTCATAAGTACAACAGGAGAACTGGGATCAAATCTGCTATGCATCCTGGAAATGAGCCAGATTGGCGAGCTCCCCAGGAGTGAGTCTGCCCCACATCCAGCGGGAGCGCACTAATCTTTCAGTACAAAGATGGGCTCACATGGTGTCCAGGGTATCACAGGGGCCTGGAATCCAGCCAACCCTGTGTCCAGGGGGCCCCACCCTAACTGCAATTGAGTCTGCTCTGTACACCCCCCCTGGGACGATGCATGCTCATGCCAGCACCACTGTATTCAGAAGGACAGCCTGGTGGACGGCCAAACCACATCCCAATGTCCGCACCAAGCCTATGGCCATGCCCACTTTGATCCAGCAGACTGCTTTGGTCCTTGAACCGCCCGGCTGAGCCCATCCTGCACCAAGAAGACTCTGCTGGACTGCAACCTTCCTTAGTGTCCAAGGGACCATACCAGGCCAATGAGCAAGCCTCCCTACCCTCCATGCTGTCTGGGGAGAAGGGTCAGGCTTCCAATTGCATTGGTGACCTGTCTGATGTGCAAGGAACAGCGTGGTCCCAGGAGCACCCAGTTCAAGCAGCCTGGCACCCCAGGGGCAGCACATGGCCCAGGAACGGATAAGCTCCACCTCCAGAGAACCTTGCCAGGCCAGCGTCCCCACCCACTTCCTCTCTCTGGGACTGTGCCTGGATTCCATCTGCCCCATGGAGCCTGAGCTCTCACTCAAAGGCACCAAGATGCCTATGAGCATGGAGGTGTGCCTGCTCTGCATCCCAGAAACCCAGCCTGCATATGAGAGGATGGGTGAGACCACCTTGTGTCCAGGGGACCTTGGGGGCACGCCCTGGAATGGCACTGGCTCACCACCTTGGAAACCACAAGGGGTGAGATCTGCTACCCCCTTGGGTGAGCCCACCCTCTGTGCAGGGAAACACCCACTCTGTTACCATGAGGGAGAGCTCACCCCGTATCCAGGTTAATGGGTCAGGCCTTGGACCTGGCTCATTTTCCAGCCAGTGCAGGATGCCTTCCCCACCACTGCCCCTACCCTGCATCAGCTCCAATGGGCCAGGCATCCATCAGGCCACACCACCCCCAGGAAATGGCTTCGGCCTGTGACCACCCAGGCCAGGCTGCCTTGCATCCAGGGGACTGCCCAAGGCCTGGGACTGAGCCCTCAACCTCCCCCAGCTACTATCGAGGGAGGTTGGTAGACTTGCAACTGCATGGAGCCTGCCATGCCACTGTTACTGCGAAGGGCCTGGAACCCGGCTCGTCCTCAATTCAGGGCACCGCATGTGGCACCTGGAAACTCTCCGTGGAACCTGCCCTTCTCCTGGAGGAGTGTGTGGGATGAGACCGAGAAGGCCTGAGTGAGACCTGCTGCATGGTAAGGACAATGAAGCCAGGAGCCTGGTTCTGTACCCAACCTGTATCCACGAAGGGTGCCAAGCTCACGACTATGCCTGCTCACTGCCCAAGGGACCGTGCTGAGACCCCAAGCAGCCTACCAGGCCCATACAACATTGAGGTGCCCTTGCTGACCCAATGTCTTGCCTGCTAAACAGGGGACTGCACTAAGTCTGAGTGCATGCCTGCCCTTCATCTGGGGCCATCACCAGGCATCCATCAGGCCACACTGCCGAGCCCCCACTCCGACCCACAAATACCAGGAAATGGTCAAGACCCATGACCTCTCTGAACCGAGGATGAGCCAGTCTTGGGTCATAGAGATCCCACAGTCTGCCACCCTGTGAATGACACCATAGGATGTCCAGAGGACCACAACAAGCCCCCCAAACTGAGCTCACCTTCCATCCAGGGAACTAGCTGATCTTTCAATCAGGGAGCTTCACTGGACTGGCAAAAGATTCCAAGAATTCACTCTACATCCAAGAGACCTCGCCAGCCCATAAAGCTGGGAGAAAGCCTGCTTGGGTCAGGGGACTACTCCGGGCCTGGGATCTTGCTTGCTCGGCAACGAGGTAATGCACTGGATTGGTGAATTCCCCTCCTGTGAGCCCACCCTGCATCCAGGGGGAGCACACCAATCTTTTACTGCAAGGGTGGGTTCATCCCTGTCCTGGGAACCCCATGGGGACTGGAACTGGCCAGCCCTGTGCCCAGGGGACCCTGGCTTGACTGAGATGCTGCCCGCCCTCTACCCGGGTGACCCTGCTGGGACCCTTCTGAACACCTCTGTGTTCAGAAGGTCAGTGAGGGTGTTGACGCTGCGGCAGCCCCACATCCCAGTGACCACACCGCATCTGCACCTATGCCCACTCTTTGCCCAGGCAATCACCATGGTCCTCAAACCACTCTGCTGAGCCCATCCTGCACAAAGTGGATGCTGCGGGCTTGCAGCCTCATTGAATATACTAGGGACTATTCCAGGCAAGCAAGCATTCTAGTCCCCCTTGACCCTATCCAGGGAGAAGTGCCTGGCTTCCAAGAACCCTGGTGAACCCATCAGACATCCAGGGAAGAGGGTGGATCCTGGAGCTCCATTTCAAGCATCCTGGCACCCGAGGGACAGTGTGTGGCTTTGGGACTGTGCCACACCAGCCTCCAGAGAACCCAGCAGGGCCTGCATTCTCACCCACTCTCAGTCCCAGGAACCTTGCCAGGACTAGATCTGCCCTGATGAGCCTGTGCCTGGTCAAGGGGTCCATACTGACTGCAGACACTTAGGTGGGACAGCTCTGCATCCAGAGAACCCTGCCTGCCTCTGAGCAGATGGGCCAGCCCACCCTGCATCACAGAGCCCTTGTGGGCACAGCCTGGGATGGTGTCTTGGTTACTTTTTTCTCATTGCCTTGACAAAATACCTGACACCCAAAATGAAGAAAGGAAAGGTTTATTTAGCTCACTGTGGAGGTTTCAGTCCATAATCAGCCGGCTCCAAGGCATGGTGGCATGGCACAGGGGCAACAGTTCAAGGCAGCGGCCACAGAAAAAGTGGGAAACAAGCCTTTTCTCCTCCCTTGCAGTGTATACAGGTCACCCCTCTCAAGGGCAGGTGTAGCACTCACAAAATCTGCTCACCCTCCTCTTACACAGGCTCAGGATATTTATAAAGTAAGGATTCTGGCTTCCTCCTGAGTCTCTGTTAAACTTCTTGACACAGTGTAACAACCATAACAATCCACCCCTTGTCAACTTGAAAACCAGACATATTTCTTTGTTTTTATTTATGTATTTATTTATTTGGGTACTGGGGATGGAATTCACAACCTTGCACTTGCCAGGCAGGTGCCTTTGTTCTGAGTTAAATTCCCGGTCTTAGGCAATGGCACAGGACTGACATTCCCATTTCAAAAGGTACAAACAGGAGGGTACAAAGGATTGGGACAACAGCAAGTCCAGAATCCAGGAGGTCCAACATTAGGTCCTGTGGTTCCATGTGCGCCATTTGAGGTACTCTGTGGCAAACTGTGGGCTTCAAAGGGCGGGTGTGACTCTACCTCTATGCACTTCTGGTGGTGACGGATCCCATGGCTTCTCTTTAGGACGACTCTGCTCAATTTTTGCAGCTTTCTCTTGGATGATCCATGCTCCTGGCTTTTTAAAACTTCTGGGTTCTCTGTGCACCTTTGGCTTTACACTCACAGCTTCACACACTGACCTCTCAGAGGAGCACTGCCTGGTCTCCCCAGGCCTTCTGAAATCGGGGTGGAAGTCTTTTTAATCTCAGAACCCTTGCATTCTCTGTGCACCTAAGACCAGCATCACCTGGAAGATGTCAAGGTCTCCTGCCAGCTGGAGCACTGGCCAGACTTTCCTCTCTCTTGGCTGTAGGTGTCGAGTGCCTAGATCACTGGGCTCTTTGAAGCTGATTGTGAGGAACAGATTCTCTATGCTGTCTCCATTCTGGAACCTGGTGCTCTGTGGCTTTCTTCTTAAAGCAAAGTCTTCCACTTTTGCACTTTGGAGGCTGCAAAAGTTAAACACTTACTGCTTTCTGTGATGCCTTTAGGCCGTCTTTTCTGTTCTGTTCCTCCTTAGCAAAGATGATCTCAGCTCTATCTTATCAGTCCACAGCTTTACTGGAGCTTCCTTTCTGTCCAAAATCACAATGTTTTAAATCATACTTCTGAGTTCTTTGCTTTTGACTTGCAACATAAATTTGGCTAAATGTCGTCTATCATAGTCATACTACAGCGTCAACATTTGACCCTCTTGAAATTTCTTCTGACAGGTTAATCAGTCCACCGTCCTTAATCAAAGTCTCAGGCAAAGACTCTGGATATGAGCAAAATGCAGACAAACTTTCAGCCAAGACATAACATAAATCAACTAGAGTCCAACAACCAATGCAGTCATTCTTTACAGCAGAAACATCCTGAGCCTGGTCTTTCTATCAACCTTCTATCACCCAGGATTTCTATCAGCCTGCTGGTCTTCCCTAAATCAGAATTTCCTGTATAGAAAGCCTAAGCTGTTCCAGCTCTGTACATTCAGGTGACATTTCTGAACATTTCCAACCCTTCCCACAAGCCATTCCCAAAGGCCCTGAACCACATGAGCAGGTACAGTCACAGCAAGGATGCCACACTTGGTACCAAATTCTGTCTTGGTTACTTTTTTTCTTTTTGTCCACTCACCGTCTCTGGGGAACTTTGTGGGATGGGGTTTGCCACCACTTGGGGGAGCCTGCCCTCCATGAAGGGGAGCACGCTGTTTTGTCACCACAAGGGTAAGGCCACCACTTATCCAGAGTAACAGGCCTGACCAGACCTGGCTCATCCTTCCTCCAGGGCAGTGCACCATCCCTGCCTCTGAGCCTGCCCTGCATCCACTCCACGGCACCACCTATCCATCAGGTCACACTGCCCAGCACATGTGACCCCAAAGAAATGGCTTTATCTTGTTATTGCCTGGGCCATGCTGCCTTGCATTCAATGGAATATGCAGTACCTGGGACCAAGCCCCCAACCACCCCCACCTCCATCCAGGGTGCCTGGCTGTTCTGCACCTGCAAGGGTGAGCCTGTGGCCACCCTGTGAGGCCAGTTTACTGCACAGGGCCAGAACCCAGCTCGTTCCTCATTCAAGTCACTGTGGCTGGACTTTTCCTTCTCCTGGGTGTGCATCAGCTGAGCCTACAAAGGCCCCAGGTGAGCACCCCTTGCATGGTGAAGACAGTTAAGGAAGGAGCCAGTCTGTTTGTCCCACCCACGTTTAGGGCAGGGTGCCTAGCCAGGTACCCTTCCTACTCTCTTCCAGCCCAGGGGACGTCACCAAGACCCCAGCTGGCCTGCCAGGCCCATACTTCAAGGTAACCTTGCTGAATCAATGTCTTGACCACTAACCAGAGAACCATGTCAGCTCTATGTCCACGCCTGCCCTTCATTCAAGGCATCACCAGGCATCCATCCAGCTGCACTGCCAAGCCTCACGTACTCTACCCACACTGCCCAAACATCAAGAATCAGTCAAGGCCTTGAAGTCTCAGGCCTCCTCATTTCCAGAGGTCCTTGCATGACTGGGGTGAAGCCACTCCTACGTCCTGGGCATCAATCTGGTCTGACAACCTGCGAGTGAGGACATATACTTGTAGGGGACTGCGTTAATCCTCCCAATAGATGGCTGAGCTCACCCTCCATCCAGCGAACAGCAGAGGGGACCTGCGTCCTCCTGCATCAGTCCTGTGTCCAGAGGACCAAGCCCTGCCTGAGATTGCACCTGTTCTCCACTCTATGGACCTCACAGGGACCCCGGCACTCCTGGGTTCAGAAGGACAGTGTGGAGGCTGACACTGTGCTAGCCCTGCATACCAGTGACTGTGCTGTTCCTGCCCCCTTGTCCACTGTTGAACCAGGCGACCTCTATAGCCCTTGAACTGCCCTACTGAGCCTGACCTGCACCAAAGGGAATCTAAGGGCTTGAAGCTTTGCCTGCTGGGCTATGGACCCCTTGTTGCTGCAAGCTTGCCTGCTGTGCCCCTGACCTCCAGTCTGGGGAGAAGCATCATGCTTCCAAGTGCCCTGAGGAGCCATTGCTACATTCAGGGAAGAGCGCCAATCCAAAAGGACCCTGGTCAAGCTGCCCTGCACACAATGGGCAGCTCATGGCTAGGGACTGCATGAGCCCTGCCCCAAGAGTACCACAACTGGCTCTCAACCCTGGCCAATCTTCATCCCAGGGAGCGCACCAGGAGTCGATCTGCCCTGCTGAGCCCATGATCCATCAAAGGCCTCCGAATATGCAGGTGGGCCTGCCCTGCATCCAGGGGACCTGAGATGGTACCTGCTCACCATCTGGGGGTAGGATCTACCACTGCCCAGGGTGAGATTATCCTCTATGTAGCCTCTCTGTCACCGTGAACGGGACCTTTCCATTTTTTCAGGGTAACAGGCCAGGCCCTGGGCCTGGCTCATCCTCCAGCCAGGGTAGCATGCCTGCCCACCTCTGCGCCTGCCCTGAATCTACTCCACAGTGCCAGGCATCCATCATGCCCCATAGTCCAACCTGTGTGACTCCAGGAAACTGCTTGAGTCAGAGACTGCCCAGTCCTTGCTGCCTTGTGTTCACTGGACTGGGCAGGGCCTGGGACCAAGCCCCCAACCACATCCAGGGAGCATGGCACTTCTACAACTGCAGGGTGAGGCTGTGGTGCAGCCAGGATACTGCACAGAGTCTGGAACCCAGCTCATTCTCCCTTCTAAGGCACCATGCATGGGACCTGCCAGCTCATGACTGAACCTGTCCTCTTCCCTGAGGGAGGGTGTCTGATGAGCCTTCGAAGGCCGAGGGTGGCGTCCCTGGGTGGTAAGCACAGTCAAGGAAGGAGTCAGGCTCTGTGTCCCACTCATGTCCAGGGGAGGGTGCCTAGACCATGATACTGCCCGCTCTCCACCTGCCCAGGAGACCGCACCAGGACCCCAAATGTCCTGGCAAGCCCACAGGACATCAAGGTGACCTTACTGACTCGATGTCTTGTACACTAACCAGGGGATCATGCCAGGTCTGTGTCCACTCCTGCCCTTCATCCAGGGGCATTGCCAGGCATCCATCCAGCTGCACTGCAGAGCCTCACTCCACCCCACCCCCACCCTGCCACTGAACACCAGATAACTGTTAAAGCCCAAGACCTCTCAGGTTCAGGCCTCTTCACTTTCAGGGGTTGCACACTACCTGGGTCCACGCTACTCCTGCATCCTGGAGGCCACACTCATCTGCTACCATGAGAGTAAGGACACAAGACTTACAGGGTACTGTGTGGTGCCTCCCAAGAGATGGCGGAGCTCACCCTTCATCCAGGGAACCATGAGGGGCCCGGGTCCCAGTCAGTCTTGCGTCCAGGGGGACTGAGCCCTGCCTGCAATCACTTCTGTTCCCCACGTTGGGTACCTCGCAGGGAACCTGAACAGGCCTGCCAGCACCTCTGCATTCAGAAGGACAGTGGGGGCTGACACTGTGCCTGCCCTGCATATCAGTGACCATGGCATGCCCTTGTCCTTGCCCACTGTCCACAAAGGCAACTGCCATAGCCCTCAAACCACCCTGCTGAGCCCGTCTTGCGCAAAGCAGAACCCAAGGGCTTGTAGACTTGCCTACTCTCTGGGGACCATGCAGAGCTGCAAGCGGGCCTGCAGCACCCCCATTCCTGTCAGTGGAGAAGCTCTAGGCTTCCAAGTGCTTTCCCTGGTGAGCCCTTGCAACATCCAGGCAAGAGTGCTGACCCCAGAGCGCTGGGTTCAAGCTGCTTTGCATACCATGGGAGCCGCACCTCCAGAGAACCACGTGTGGCTTCAGCTCTGCCCAATCTCTGTCCCAGGGAGAGCGCTGGGAATCACTCCATCCAGCTGAGCCTATGCTGGGTCAAAGAGACCTCACTGGCCTCTGAACACACAGGCAGGCCTGCCCTGCATTGAAGGGATCTTGTGGGCATGGCCTGGGATGTTGCCTGTTCTCCATCTGGGGGAACAGGTAGGGTGGGATATGCAACTGCCCAGGGTGGGCACGCTTGCTGTGCAGGGGCTCACATTGCTCTGTCAAAGCCAGGGGAGCCTGGCATGTATCCAGGGTAACGGACAAGGCCGAGGAACCTGCTCATATTCCATCCAGGGTAAGAGGCCTGCCCTGCCTCCGCGCCTGCCCTGCATCCACTGCACAGTGCCAGGCATCCATCAGGCCACACTGTTGAGTCCGCATGACTTCCAGGAAATGGCATAGCCCTGTAACCACTGGGTGAGGCTGTCTTATATCCCGGGAACTGCTCAGGGCCTAGGACGGACCTCTTAGCCTCCCCCACCTCTCTCTTCGAAGCCTGGCAGCGCTGTAACCATGAGAGCAAGTCCACAGTGCAACCAGGTTACTGTGCAGGGCCTGGAACTCAGCTCACCCCCCATCTGAGAAACCCCATATGAGATCTCCCAGCTGCAGCCAATCCTGCCCTCTTCCCAGGGAGCACAGCCAATGAGCCTGTGAAGGCCTGGGTGAGCCCCACTGCCTGGTGAGGACAGCAAAGCACAGAACCTGGCTCTGCATCCCACCCATATCCAGAGGAGGCTGCTGGGCCCGAGACCATGCCCGCTTTCTGCCCAAGGGACCCTGCGTGGCCCCAACCCACCTGTTGGGCCCACATGACATTGAGGTAACCTTGAAGACACAATGTCCTGTCCACTAAGCCGGGGACCATGCCAGGTCCAGCCAAATGCCTGTACTTCATTCAGCAGTATCACTGGGCACCCATCAGGTCACCCTGTCAAGCTCCCAGCCCCACCTATTAACACCAGGAAGTGGTCAGGGCACGTGACTTCTCTAGGCGTTGGACGGAGCTGGTCTTGGGTCCTGAATATCTTGCCTGGTCTACCATCCTGTGAGAAAGGCCACTGAATGTTTAGGGGACAGCACCATGCCTTTCAATACATGGCTGAGTTAACCCTCCATCCAAGGAACCAGCTGGTCTTTCCATCAGGGGACCTCACTGGACTGGCAAAAGAGCCCAAGAATTCACCCTCCATCCAAGGGACTGTGCCAGCCATAAAGCTGCAGGAAAGCCCGCCTTGGGTTCAGGTGACCACTCTGGGCCTTGGATCATGTTCCCTTTGCATTCAGGTAATGCGCTACATTGACGAGCTCCCACCAGGTGAGCCTGTCCTGCATCCAGGGGGAGTACACCAATCTTTCACTACAAAGGTGAGCTTGCCCTTGACTAGGGTACCCCGCAGGGCCTAGAACTCAGCCAGTGCTATATCTAGGGGCCCATCTGGCCATGATGCTGCCTGTCTTCTACCCAGGTGACCCCACCGGGACTGCGCAAGCTCCTTCCAACATCCCTATGTTCAGAAGGACATGTAAGGGGCTGATGCTGTGATGGCCCCACATCCCAGTGACCATGCAGCGCCCATGCACGCTCTTGACCGAGGCAATCGCCATGGCCCTCGTACAGCCCTGCTGAGACCCTCCTGCACCAGGTGGACCCTGAGGGCCTGCAGCCTTGTCTATTGTCCAGAGGACTGTGCCAGGCCAGTGAATGTAGTCTCGGGCAAAGTCTCTGGACATGAGCAAAATGCTGACAGACTTTCTGCCAAGCCATAACATACATCGACTGGAGTCCAGCAACCAATGCAGTCCTTCTTTCCAGCAGAAACTTCCTGAGCCTGGTCTTTACTGGCAGGCTTTCTATCAGTCTTCTGGCCCCCTCTCTGACCAGAATCTCTCCTACAGAGCGGCCTAAGCTGTTACAGCTCGGTACACTCAGGTGACACCTCTGAACCTTTCTAAACCCTTCCCACAAGCTGTTCACAAAGGCTCTTGAACCACATGATCAGGTGCAGTCACAGCACGGATGCCACACTCGGTACCAAATTCTGTCCTGGTTACTTTTTCCTTCTTGCCCACTCACCACCTCTGGAGAACTTTGTGGGATGGGGTTTGCCACCACTCAGGGAACCCACACTCCATGAAGGGGAGCACCCAGGTTTGTCACCATGAGGGTGAGCCCACCACTTATCCAGGGTAAGAAGCCTGATCAGACTTGGCTCATCCTCCATCTAGGGCAGTGCCCCTGCCTTGCCTCTGTGCCTGACATGTGTCCACTCCACAGTGCCAGGCATCCATCAGGCCACACTGCCCAGCATGTGTGACCCTCAGGAAGTTGCTTTGGCCTGTGACTTCCCAGGATATGCTGCCTTGCATTCTACAGTCTGTTCACGGCCTGGGACCAAGCCCCTAGAACTCCCACCTCCGTCCAGGGAGCCTGGCAGTCTGCAACTGGGAGTGTGAGCCTGTGGTGTGACCAGGTTGCTGCACAGAGCTAGGAACCCAGCTCGTTCCTTGTCCAAGTCACCCTGGTATGACCTGCCAACTCATGGCTGAACCTGCCCTCTTCCTGGGGCAGTGCACTGAGAGAGCCACAAAAGGCCCAGGTGAGCCCCACTGGGAGGTGAGGACAGTCAAGGAAGGAGCCAGGTTCTGTGTCTCGCCCATGTCCAGGGGAAGGTGTGTAGCCCGCCACTGTGCCTGCTTTCTGCTTGCCCAGGGTACCACAGAACCCTACATGACATCAAGGTGATCTACTGACGGAATGTCCTGTCCACTAACCAGCGGACCAATCCAGGTCTGTGTCCACTCCTGCCCTTCATCCAGGGGCACTACCTGGCATCCATGCAGCTGCACTTCCAAGCCTCATCCTACCACCGCCCTGCTGCAGAATACCAGGTAGAGGTCAAGGCCCGTGACCTCTCGGGGTCTCAAGGCCTCCTCACTTTCAGGGGCACAAATGGACCGGAATGAAATCCTGCATCTGGGGCCACGCTGGTCTGCCACCTTGTGAGTGAGGATAAAAGATTTACAGGGAACTGCACTGAGCCTCCAAATAGATGGCTGAGCTTGCCCTCCATCCAGGGAACCAAGAAGGACCAGGATCCCAGTCAGTCCTGCATCCAGAGGACCAAGCCCTGCCTGAGATCGCACCTGTTCCCCACCCTGGGTACCCCCGGGGACCCCTCACGGACCTGCTGGCACTTTTTCATTTAGAAGTGCGGGGCTGACACTGTGCCTGCCCTGCATACCGGTAACCGTGTCGTGCCAACGCCTTTGCCCACTCTTGACCAAGACAAACGTCATAGCCCTTGAACCACCCTGCTGAGCCTGTCCTGCACCAAGCCGAACCTATGGGCCTGTAGCCTTGCCTACTGTCCGGCCACTACTTAGGGCCACAAGTGTGCCTGCTGCACCCCACCACCCACATCAAGGGAGAAATGCTAGGCATCCAAGCGCCCTGGTGAGCCTTTCCGACATCCAGGGAAAAGTGCTGGCCCCAAAACTCCCAGTTCAACTGCCTTCCACGCTGTGGACAGCACATGGCCTGGAGCTGTGAGACCTGCATCCAGAGAACCACAGCTGGCTTCTGTCCCTGTTCAATCTCCCTCCCAGGGAGTGTGCTGGGAGACAGTCTGCTCCACTGAACCCACGCTTGGTCAAAGGGATCATTCTGCACGCTGGCCTCCGAACAGGGCAGGTGGGCCTGCCCTGCATCCAGGGGACCTTGTAGGCACAGCCTGGGATGGTGCCTGATTGCCACCTTGGAGAGCACGCAGGATGGGATCTGCCACAGCCCAGGGTGAGCCCACACTCTGTGCAGGGGAGCATACTCTGTCACCTCAATGGGGAGGTTGGCCTGTGTCCAGGGTAAAGGGCCTGGCCCTGGACTTGGCTTCTCTTCCATCCAGGGCAGTATGCCTGCCCCGACTCTGCGCCTGCCCTGCATCCACTCCACAGTGCCAGGCATCCATCAGGCCAACTGTGGAGCCCACACAACTTCAAAGAAATAGTTTAGGCCTGTGACTACCCGTGACTGTGTTACCAAGCCCCAACACACCCGACCCCTGCTGCCTAAATACCAGGAAATGGCCAAGGCCCCACTTGTACATCTAGAGGGCTGAGACCTCCTCATGTTCAGGGAACTGCTCAGGGCCTGGGACCAAGCCCTTAACCTCCCCCACCTCCATCTAGTCACCCTGAAAGTCTGCAACCATGAGGGAAAGTCCTTGCAACAATCAGGTTACAGAGCAAGGCCTGGAACTTAGTTCGCCCGCTATCCAGGGAACCATGCAGAGGATCTGCCAGCCCGGCCCTCTTCCCGGTGGAGTGATCCAATGAACCTGTGAAGGCTCAGGTGAGGCCTCCTGTGCGGTGCAGACAGCAAAGCTCAGAGACTGGCTCTGCGTCCCTGCCTAACCCAGACGAGGGTGTCTGTGCCTGCGACCCTGCCTGCTCTCTGACCAGGGAATCGTGCCAAGATCCCAACCAGCCTGCCAAGCCCACATGATATGGAGGTGACCTTGCAAACCCAATGTCTTTCCCCCTAAGTAGGAAACCACGCCAGGTCCCAGTCCACAATTGCCATTCATCCAGGGCCATCACCAAGCATCCATCAGGCTGAGTTACCAAGCCCCAGCCCACCCCTGCTGGCAAACACCAGTAAATGGCAGAGGTCCCTGACATCTGGAGGGCTGAGGCCTCCTCACATTCAGTGGACCACACACTTGTCTAGACACCACACTGCAAGCCAGGCCACAATGTCCTGGGGATTGCACCAAGCCTCCCACAATGTGGCTGAGCTCGCATTCCAACAGGGCAGAGTTGGGGAGGGGCAGGACTCAGCTCGTGCTTCCATTCAGGGGACCTCACCCAATCTGTGAATGAGCCCATGAGTTCATCTTGCATCCAAGAGACTGCGCCAGACCATCACCCTGCAGGCCAGGGGGCCTTGAGTCCTAAGACCACATGGGCCCTGGAATCATGCCCCTTCTCCGTTGGGAGAATAGGCTGGATTGGAGAGCTCTCCCAGGTGAGCCTGACCCACATCCAGGGGGAGCATACTAAGTGTGGGCTCACCAAATGCCAGGACACCCCATGGGGCCTGGAATCCAGCCATCTGCCATCCTGCCTGCTCTCCAACCAGGGGACAACTGCTGGGACCATCCATTCTCCTGCCAGCACCCCTGTGTTCTGAAGTACAGTGCAGGGACTGAGGCTTGTAGAGCCCAAGCAGATCTATACCATGGATGTGACTTGGCCCTTGAACCGCCCTGCTGAGCCAGTCCTGAAACAACCAGACCCTGCGGCCTGCAGACTCGCCCCATCCTTTGGACTTCCTGTTTGTACCTTTTGGAGTGCGGATGTCAGTGCTCTGCTATTGCATGTTGGAAGTGTTTAACTCTGTTTTCACTTGTACAGGGCCTTGTAGCTAAAGTTTGCCTTCTGTCTCGAAGGAGTCCTGGGACTTAAACTGCAGTGGGGAAGCTCTTGCAGATGGACTGAATGCCTTTTGCATACAGGGATGTGCATGAGTCTTGTAGCTGAAGGACAAAATGTTGTCTGTTTCTAATGTAATCTAGTGTTGATAGTGCTGGTTCTTAAGGGTGGTTAAATTGTAAACCTTACCAATAAGCATGCCTTTGTATCTGGGGCTGATTTAAAGAAATATATCTGGTTTCCAAGTTGACAAGTGGTGGATTGTTATGGTTGAGACACTGTGTCAACTTGCGCAGTTTAGAAATTTAACAAGGAGACTCAGCAGGGAGCCAGGGTACTTACTTTATAGATATCCTCATCCTGTGCAAAGGAGGGCAAGGAGATTTGTGAGTGCGACTGGACACTGGGGTTGGGGGTGGCCTGCATACAGTATTAACTAGGAGAAGAGGTTTGCTTTCTCCTGTGCTGGGGCTGCTGCCTTGAAGTGTTGCCCTGGTGCCGTGCAACTCTGCCTTGGAGTCAACTGATTATGGACTGAAACCTCCACAGTGAGCTAATAAAACTTTCCTTCCTTCATTTTGGGTGTTGGGTATTTTGTCGTAGCAACAAGAAAAAAGTAGCCCCCAGGCCCTGCCTGCAAGTTCCCCTGGATGTGGGGCAGGTTCGATGATCAGCTCAGAGGCCACTGGTGTTCGCTGGATGCAGAGCAGGCCTGCCTGTGTGTTGGCAGGCCAGCATGGTCCCCTATACTGAGCATGAACGGATAGAGTCCCGTTACAGTTCCCAAGATGGAGAGTTGGTGGGGATGCGAGCCCAGTGTAGTTCTCTTGAGGTGGGGCTGCACAGTCCCAGGCCACCCTCTGTCACTTGTATGCCAGGCAGCTTGAACTAGGCATTTCCAGATTGGTGCTCTTTCCTGGATATCAGACAGGCTCACCAAGGCATTAGGGAGCCTGGCACTTTTCCAGGACAGTGGGGTGTGAGCACGCTTGACAATGGGCCAGGCGTGGTCCCTAGGACATTAGGCAAGGCTGCAGGCCACAGGGTCCCCATGGTGCAGAATGGGCTCAGCAAGGCGGTTTGAGGGCCATGGAGGTCACTTGGGTCTAGAATGAGCAGGGGCCTGGGCATGGGCCAGTTTCAGTCACTGCAATGTGGGTGGAGCCTTCACAGCATCAGTCCCTTGCTTCTTCTCAATGTAGGGGTGATGGCAGGAGCGTGCATAGTGCCAGCAAGGTCCTGAGGGTGGAGAGCCGGCATGATGGCAGGAAGGGTGCAGGATCCTGGACACATGGTGAGTGCATCCTAGTAGTGAAAGATTGGTGCTCTCCCCATGGGTACAGGTTGGGTTCTCCCAGAGGGGGAGCTCAACAATCCGGAACGTTCTCCAGATGGACAGTGGGCACGATCCCAGCCCCCACGTGGTCCTTGGGACCCAAGGCCGGCTTGCCCACAGGGTTATGGGTTGGCACAGTCCCTTGGATGTAGGGTGAACTTGTGTGCTCCTGGCCAACCCAGTGAGGTTCCCAGAGGGAAGGGTGGGTCCTGGACCCCGTGAAGGTCCCTGGATGGAAGTGAGCCTAGCCACATTGTGGGAGGCTCTGCTAGGCTCTGCTATCCAGTGGCCTCACTCCCAGGATGCCCTTAAGATTTGTCAGGTCCCCAGGACACAGGATGGTCTTGGTCCTGTGCCACACGTGGTTCCTTGGACATGAGGAGGCCTCAGCCCTCAAGAACTCATGGGCCTTGACTGTTTACGGGTGTTCGTGGGTAGGAGTGGAGACTCAGCAGTGTGGCCTGATGAGTGCCTGGCAATGCCCCTGGATGAAGGGCAGGTGTACCCTCAGACCTGGCATGGTCCCCTGATTAGTGGGTAAGACTCGCCTACTTTTGGGGGGACCAAGCCTGGCATGCCTGCCCGTGCTCCCCAACCTGACTGGGGAGAAGCCCCAGGCTTCCAAGTGCCCTGGTGAGCCCATCAGACATCCAGGAGAGTACTGATCTGGGAGGGCCCAGTTCAAGCTTCCTGACACTTGAGGGACAGCACATGGCCTGGGACTGAGCCAGAGAATCCTCAGGCCTGCAATCATCTGAACTGGCTGCCTTGCATCAAGGGGACTGCTCAGGGTCAAGGGCCCAGCTCCAAACTCCCCCCACCTCCATCCAGGGAGCCTGGAGGTAATGCTACCCCATGGGTGAACCTGTGCTGCGAGCTGGTTAATGTGCAAGGCCTGGAACCTGGCTCGTCCTCTGTCCAGGGCACCTGCAAACTCACAGCCGAACCCACCCTCTTCCTAGTGGACTACAAGTGTGAGCTTGGGAAGGCCCTGGTGAGGGTTCCTGTATGGTGAGGACCGCAAAGCACAAAGCCATGTTCTGTGTCCAACCTGTATCCAGGTGAGGATGCAGGTCTCATGACCTTGCCCATGCTCCAACCAGGAGACCACACCTAGACCCCAACAGGCCTGTGGGACCCAAACAACATCCAGGTGACCTTGCAGACCCAATGTCTTGCCTAATAAACAGAGGACCTCACCAGGTCCCTGTCCACTCCAGGAGCATCGCCAGGCATCCATCAAGCTGCACTGCTGAGTCCCCACCCCTACCCATACACCAGGTCTCGAGGGCTGAGACCTCCACACGTGCAGGGTACCGTGGGCAGGCCAGGACTGAGCCAGTCCTGTCTTAGAGACCGCATCAGTCAGGCCACCCTGCCAGCCAGGCCACAGGACTGCAGGGAATCTCAAAAAGCTTCCCAACAGGCTGAGCTCACTCTCCATCCTAGGGACCACACAGATCCAGGGACCCAGCTCATCCTTAAATCCAGGTACCTCACCAGACCAGCAAATGAGCCACAGTTTTACCCTACATTCAAGGGACTGTGTCAGCTCTTAAACCTGTAGGCCAGCTGACGCTGGGTCCCAGAGACCATGTGGGGCCTGGGATTGCGCCACTATGGATCCTGGGGACGAGCCAGGTTGGCAAGCTCCCCAGGGGTGAGTCTGCCCCATATCGAGGGGGAGGGCACTAATCTTTCGGTACAAAGATGGGCTCATATGGTGTCTAGGGTACCACAGGGGCCTGGAACCAAGCCAACCCTATGTCCAGGGAACCCCACCCTGACTCTGATCCTGCCTGCTCTCTACTCTGGTGACCCCTCCGGGACCATGTATGCTCATGCCAGCACTACTGCATTCAGAAGGACAGCACAGTGGATGACGCTGCCCTGGTGCCAAATCACAGTGTCTTCACCGAGCCCACGCCCATGCCTATTCTCAACCCAGGCCACTGCCTTGGCCCTTGAACTGCCCAGCTGAGCCCGTCCTGCATCAAGTGGACCCTGGGCCTGCAGCTGTGCTTATTGTCCAGAGGACCGTGCTGGGCCAGCCAGCATGCATGCCGCCCTCCACCCCCATCATCTGGGGAGAAGCACCAGGCTTCCAAGTGCCCTGGTGAGGCCATCTGACATTTAGGGAAGAGTGCCAACCCGGGAGCACCTGGTTCAAGCTGCCTGGCATCCAAGGGACAGTGCTTGGCCCAGGACCAAACAAGCTCCAGAGAACCGCATCATGCCATTGTCCCCAAGCACTTTCTCTCCCAGGGATCTCATTTGCATTCGTTCCACTCCTGGCAGCCTGAACTCTGTCAAGGGTACCACACTGGCCTTGGAACACGTGGGCGGGGCTGCTCTGGATGCTGGCAACCCTGCTGGCCTCTGAGCAGACAGGTGAGCTCATTCTCATCTTGGGGGAGTGCACCAATCTTTCACTGCAAGGGTGGGTTTGCCCCTGACCAGGGTACCCAGCAGGGCCTGGAGCTTGGCCAGAAACCACCCTAACTGTGATGCCACTATGCCCAGGTGATCCCACCAGGACTACACAGGTTCCTTTATACACCCCTTTGTTCTGAAGCTCAGCGTGGGGGCTGCAGTGCCTCTGCATCCCAGTGACCACACTGCACCTACACCCATGCATGCTCTCGATACAGCAATCACCATGGCTGGAACCACCCTGCCAAGCCCATCCTGAACCAAGGGGACCCTGAGGGCCTGTAGCCTCCAGAGAATCCAGCAGGGCCAGCATTTCCACCTGCTCTCAGTCCCAGGAACCTTACCAGGACTGGATCTGCCCTGCCAATCCTGTACTCGGTCAAGGGGATCACAGTGAACTGCCACCCCCTGAGAAAATCTTTGCATCTGCGGAACCCTGCTGGCCTCTGAGTTGATGGATGAGCCCACCCAGCATCCCAGGGATCTTGAGGTCATGGTCACAGATGGTGCCTGCTCACCATCTGTGGGACCACAAAGGATGGGATCTGCTACTGCTTGGGTGAGCCAGCCCTTGGTGCAGGGGAGCATGCTGTTCTGTCACCACCAGAGGGAGCTCGTCCCATATCCAGGGTAACAGGCTGAGCCTCAAAACTGGCTCATTCTTCACCAAGCCACACTGCTGAGCCCACATAAACTCCAGGAAGTGGCCTATACCTGCAACTGCCTCGGACAGGTTGCCTTGCAGCCAGGTGACAGGACATGGACTGGAGATGAGCCCCCAACCTCCTACCACCTCCTTCCAGAGAGCCTGGAGGCTCTGCAACCACCAGAGCTAGCCCACGCTGCAGTCAGGTTACCACTCACAGGATGTGGCAATTTGTGGCTGAACCTGCCCTCCTCTCAGAGGAGCATGTCCAGAGAGCCTGCAAAGGCCAGACTGAATCCTTCAGGGTAGTGAGGACAGTGAAGCACAGAGCCAAGCTTTCTCTACCTGTATCCAGGGAAGGATGCGGGGTCCCTGACCATGTCTGCTCTCCACCCAGGGGACACTGCTGGGATTCCACCAGCCTCCCAAGCTTATACCATACCAAGGTGACCTTGCCAACCAGTTGTGTTGCTCACTAAGCAGGGGACCATGTTAGGTCCGAGTCCACACCTGCCCTTCATTCAGAGGCATCACCTGGCTTCCATCAAGCTGACCTGCTCGGCATCACTGGTGAAGAGGACTGAGGGGGCTCAGGGGCCATGGCACCCGCCACGGTACCTCTCTCAGAGGCCCGAGTCTTGCTGGATGTCTCAGATAGGACACTGCTTTCCTTGTCAGCATAAAGCCACCTGGAGCATTCTTCCTGAGTTCTTGGGTTGAGGTACCTGATCAACAGTCTCTGGCATGGGGGTTGATGGCCAAGCTACACAACACAACCCTTCCAGAAGGGACCCACCCCAGGTAGGCATAAAAATCTCTCCTTTATTCACAATTTTCTCATAATTACAAGGTGCCCCACCTCAATATTCACCTGTGCAATTACTACTAATTCACAAACCCACCTACAATTGAAACACAGAGTGATGGATCTTCCAGGGATCCGTACTTCTTCTCCCAGATCATTAGAGCATCAACATCATCACTAACTTACACAGCTGCTTTCAGGTAGGCACTCAGGATTAATCTACACTCCTAGCACCAAGCATTACTCACCCCTCTCTAAAAGGGTTCTTCATCAGGTCACCCACAGCTGTCATCTTTACACCAAGACCTCCCCTCAAGACACCTAGCTCCCTTTCCTTCCCAACTCACCAGCTTTGGGGACACACAACAGGTGAAGATTGGCATGTAGATCTTATACCTGTGCCTAAACATAACACCTTTAGATATCTCCTGACCTTTGTCTGTACTCCCTGGGGATGAATACATGGCCCAAGAGACTGCAGACATAGTTTCCAAGAGTCTCACACAAGAGATTAGTCCTAGATTTGCCTTACCGCAAACTATGCAACAAGACCATGGCCCAGCTTCCCTTTCTCAGAGTACCCCACAAGTGCCCTTGAGTCTGAACATTGCTCAGGAAGCTCCACCTGCCATGTCAGCCACAGTCCTCAGGAAAAGAGGGGAAGGCAAATGGCTCACTGAAGACACAGCTCACAGCTCTCGTTCTCCAGCTACATCCACCCTGGCCCAGCTCCTTCCCTGAGCCCTAACTTGACTTAGGACACTGCTGTGACCACCCACTTTCCTAAGTCCACCGGAGCTCATTTATGGGAGACTCTTCTTACTCCCCAACTCACCTACCTCACGAAACCTTTCCCCCCATCACAGACTGCTTCCCAGTCCTTTTCCTCTTTAGATGGTATTTGCAACAACACATTGATCTAGGTCTCCCACAACCACCAGATGATCAAACCTCACAGTCTTCCATAACCCAGAGACTAATATATCTCAATTCTTCTAGGCCCACAGGGCTACAGCCCTTGTGGATGGGACCCCACTTGGTCCTCCTCATGACACCTACAGCCGTCAAGGTTGGCAGCCTTTTTTCCTGGTTCCACATCCCCCAGACCAAATGGTGCCCTGACAACCTGGACACTGGTAACCCCAAACTCACCCTCAGTGTGGTCACCACACCTCCTGAGTCCCACCCATCTTTGCCTCACCAAATCCCTAACCAAACTTCTGAGCTTCCCCATGCATGGCTATCCACCAGATTTCTGGTCTCCTTTCTCCTGTTGTTTCTTATTCTCTGAGAAGGCTTCCAACCGCACAGAAAGTGATTTTATATTTTTCTATGGGCTGAGGCTCCTGACTCTCAATCCTCAGATGTTTTGTCAAACACAAATAATAAGGCCACCAGGAGGTCCTCAATCTGGGCCCTCATTCCACTCACCATAATGGTGTCACAGGTCTCCCCACCGACTAACTTGCAATTTTCATCTCACAAAAAAAGAGGGATTAGCTGGTCGTCACCATACCATTGTGGGCCAAAAAACCTGGACCTCGGGCACTCCTACACTTGATGTAGAATGGGGCTCTGTATGTTCTACCATAGCCATGATAGCAAGGCCTTGTGCTCAGTCAGGGGTCCGTCATTTTGCTTGTGCCTAGAAAATTGCAATTATCTATCTTGTGATAATTGGCTTGCCAAGCAACACAGCAAAGAGGTGACCTTACTGATGAATGAGCCCACAAACTCACCCTACATCCAAGAGACTGCACCTGCCCCTAATCTTGCTGGTGAGCAGGCCTATGGTCCTGATGACCACATGGGTCTTGGGATCACACCCGCTCTCCATTCAGGGAACTTTCTGAATTTGTAGGATCCCCCAGCTGAGCCTACCTCACATCCAGGGGAAGCCACCAATCTTCAACTACAAGGGTGGGTTTGCTCCTTGTCCACGGTTAAGCACAGGGTGAGGAACCCAGCCAGCCCTGAAGCTGGGATACTGTGACCTGACTTGATGGCTCCCCTTCTACACAGGAGGGACCCTGCCAGGATCATGCATGCTCATGCCAGCACCACAGCATTCAGAAAGACAGGGTGGGGACTGACGCTGCCCAGTGACCAAAACTGGCCAGAGCCCATGCCCAATATCAATCCCAGTAACGGTCATGACCCTTAAACCACTCTGCTGAGCCCGTTCTGCAAGGAGTGGACATTGTAGGCCTGCAGCCTCACCTACGGTCCAGGGGGCTGTGCTGGGCTTGAGAGCGTGTCTGCTCTCTGCCTATGGGGGGAAAAGCAGTGGGCTTCCAGCACCCTGGTGAGCCCCTCTGACATCCAGGGAGAGCACAGACCCAGAGGCACTCCGTTGAAGGAGCCTGGCAGCCGAGGAACAGCCTGTGTCCCGGGAACGTGCCAGCCTTGTCTCATCAGAACCGTGCCGGGCCCATGTCCCTGGCCACTCTTCATCCCTGGCCTTTCTTCATCCCTGGGACTGCGCCTGGACTCGATCTTCCCTGCCAAGCCCACACTGGGTCAAGGGCACCATGCTGGGATGAAAACACTCAGCTGGGCCCACCCTGCATCCTGGGAACCCAGCCTGGCTGTGAGCAGATGGGCGAGACCTCCTTGCATCCCAGGGACCTTGCAGGCATGACCTGAGATAGTACCTGCATATCACTTGGGGTATGGCACAGGGTGGGATCTGCTATCACCCTGAGTACATGGGCCTACTAGGTGGGCTGCCCTCCCTGCTGGGGAGTGCACTGCTCTGTCAGCACTTCATTCAGGGTGACAGGCCAGGCCCTGGACCTGGCTCATCCTCCACCCAGGCAGGGTAGTACACCTGCCCTGCCTCTAAGTCTGCCATGCATCCACACAACAGTGCTGGACATCCATCAGGCCACACTGCCAAGCCCGAGGGACACCCAGGAAGTGGCATAGGTCTACAGCCAACCAGGCCAGGCTCCCTTGCATCCAGGGGACTGCCCAGGGCATGAGATGGAACCCTCAACCTCCCCCAGTTTCCATCAAGGGAGGCTGATGTTTTGACAAACTGCTAGGAGCCTGCCATGTGACTGTTACCACAGAGGGCCTGGAACATGGCTTGTCCTCTGTCCAGGGCACTGCAGGTGGGAAATGCCAGCGGGAAGCAAAAACCATACTCCTACTGGAGTCCATCAGGTGAAAGCACATAGGCCCGGCCAAGGCCCCCTGCGAGGTGAGGACAGCCAAGCACAGAGCCTAGGTCTGTGCCCAACCCCTATGCAGGGGAGGGTGCTGGGCTCAGCACCTTGTCTGCTCTCCCCCACAGGACCGGTCAGGACCCCAACCAGCCTGTCTAGCCCACACGACATTGAGGTGACCTTGCCAATCCAGTGTCTGTCTTTTTTTTATTTAAAGAGAAAAATAAAACAAAACAGTAAAATGCTACAATACAGAATTTCAAGAGAAAAAATATACAGTAAGAAATCACTAGTTAATAGATTACATATTGTCATCTCAGAAACAGTTGTCCAGGTTACAAAATTAAAGCATATAAAGTGGACATTAATACAGTGAGATTACAGATAGTTCTGTTCAATGATCCAACAAAAGCTCAGTAATATGGTTTTCTACCCTACACACTTAAATATACTTGCAGTTGTATCCTTTGGATCACTTTCTTTCCTCTCTTTTTTACAATAACAATCACACATTTTGGGTTCCATTACTCTGACAGTTCTTATAACTTTTTCTTTGAAGAGGAAAAGAAAAAACAGAACAAAGAAAAACCCAATGTGACAAAGCAAAATAGAGTCAGTTAGAACAGGAGGATGGACATAGTATATAATGCAAAAAGAGATTACAAGGTGATCAACAATGGTTACCATTATGCCTCTTTTTATCTTAAAAAGAGTTGCCTATATCAGCTGGTATAAAAGAACTGAACAAAACAGTACAGAACAAGACCAATAAAACCCACATTAGAGACCTTACAGGACTTCCAAAGAAGATAGTAGTCAAACCATAATGGGCATCATAGAATATCTGGTTGCCTTCAAAGTGGTTGCCTATACCCTCAAATTTGATACTATTAAACAAAACGGAATATAATAAAATCAGTCAGAACAAAATATGGAGAACAATACAGGGGATCAAATCAGGTTAATAGGAAAACAAAAAAGTTACTATAATATATCCCTCTATTTTTAACTTAGTTTTCCTTTAATTAAAAGATACTAAGAAATAAATTAATTTTTAAAAAAAGAAAAAAGGGGGAGATTGAGATAAAAAAGAACGTATCAGTAGAACAACACTGGTCAGAACCGAACAATTTAAGCATCATTGTGTTTCACCACCAGATAGCCTGACATTAATAGTAGTTACCATAGTGTCTCTTTCCTTGAAATATTTGAGTCTAACTTCATATATTATAGCATCAAACTTATCAAGACAGTGTGAAACCATTCAAAAGAATGAAAGTATTGCAGGGTATTTTGAACCAGCTAACAGAAACCGAACATCGGTTTCTACATTATCTCTTTGCCTATAAAAAATTTTGCTTATACTATTGAACACATTAAAATATAATAAGATACAACATGTTAAAACCAATGGAAACAGATGGACAACAACTTGATGGGGCTTCAAAACAGGATGGTATTAAATCAGCACTAGTTATTACGCTGTCTTATTTTCTTCAAAATAGCTATGCGTATCACCACAGACAATAAAATAAAACAAACCAGATTAAAGCCATTCCAATTAAGGATTGAAAACATTATATGACTTCAAACCAGAGTGACTGGGAATCATGATTATCACATACTTTTATGTATTCTTATCATTTCTTACACTAGGTAAACTATTCAGTATTTATACATGTGAGTTTGATTTATTTTACTTATGAGTATGGTCTCAAGCTTCATCCATTTATTTATAAATGTCTCAATGTGATCATTCTTTATAGCTGAGTAGTACTCCATTGTATAAAAATACCACAACTTCTTTATTCGTTCCTCAGTTGGTGGACACTTAGGTTGTTTCCAAGATCTGGCTATTACAAATTGTGCTGCTATAAACATGGGCACACATATATCACTGTGGTATGATGCTTTCAGTTCTTCTGGGAATATGCCTTGTAGTGGCATATTGGTCAAATGGGGCTTCCAGTCCCAGCTTTCTGAGAAATCTCCAGACTCCACAATGGTTCAACTAGTCTACACTCCCACCAACGGTACAGGAGAGTTCCTTTTTCCCCACAGCCTCTCCAGCATTTGTTATTGATAGTTTTCTTGAACTTGGCCATTCTTTGAGGAGTGAGATGAAATCTCAGTGTGGTTTTAATTTTCATTTCTCTAATGACTAGTGATGATGAACATTTTTTCATATATTTATTTGCCGTTTGTATTTCTTCATCTGAAAATTGTTTATTCATCTCAGATGCCCATTTTTGGATGGGGTCTTTGAATTTGGGGGGCCTGATTTTTTTAAAATTCTTTATGTATTTTAGACAGAAGTCCTTTGTCTGAGGGGCAGTTCACTAAGATTTTTCCCCAGTTTGTGGGTTTTCTTTTCACTATGTTAGAGACTTCTTTAGACGTGCAGAAACTTTTTAATAAGTTATTGACTTATTAAATTGACTCTGGGAAGTTACTGACTCTGGGAAGTATTTCCCGTGCGGTTTGAGTCTTGTTCATGAATTCTCTACCTACCCCTGTGTCTTCAAGGTTTTTACCCAATTTGTCTTCCAATAGACTTAGTGTTTCTGTTTTAATGTTTATATATTTGATCCATTTAGATTTTATTTTAGTATATGGTGATAGGAATGGGTCTAGTTTTAGTTTTTGGCATATGGAGAGCCAGTTTTTCCAACACCACTTATTAAAGAGACTGTCGTTCTTCCAGTGAACCTGTTTGGCCCCTTTATCAAAGATAAGGTGGTTGAGTGTGTTTGTAGTTGTGGTTGTATCTTCTAATCTATTCCACTGAAGTTCGGCTCTGTTTTGATTCCAGTACCATGTTGATTTTACTACAGTTGCTTTGTAGTATAACTTCAAGTCAGGGATTGTGATGCCTCCTGCCTTGCCTTTGCTACTTAGAACTGTCTTTGCTATTCTAGGTCTCTTCTCACTCCAGATGAATTTTAGGAGTGATTTCTCAAGATCTATGAGGTATGTTGATGGTATTTTTATTGGAATTGTATTGAATCTGTATAACAGTTTTGGGAGAATGGCCATTTTCACAATATTTATTTATTTATTCTTCTTATCCATGAGCAAGGGATGTTTTTCCATTTTCTGAGATCATCTTCAATTTCATTTTTCAGTGTATTACAATTTCCCTGTATAGGTCTTTCACTTCATTTCATGAGAATAATTCCTAAATATTTCATTTTTCTGGTTGCTAGTGTGAAGGGTGTGGCTTCTCTTATTTCTCTCTCTGTGATTTTGTTTTTAGTGTGTAGGAATGCTATTGATTTTTGAGTATTGATTTTGTATCCAGCCACATTGCTGAATTTATTTATTATATCGAGGAGTCTTTCAATGTAGTTTTGGGGGCCTTCTATGTAGAGTATGTCATCTGCAAATAATGATAATTTAACTTCTTTTCCTATCTTTATGCCTTGTATTTCTCTCTCTTGTCTATTTGCTCTGGATAGTATTTCAGGTACTATATTAAATAGGAGCAGTGATAGAGGACATCTTTGTCTTGTGCCTGATTTTAAAGTAAAGGCCTTCAATTTTTGGCCATTTAGTATGATACTAGCTGTTGGTTTGTCATAGATGGCCTTTATTATATTGAGGTAAAGACCATCTATTCCAATTTTCTTCAAGGTTCTTATCATAAATGAATGTTGTACCTTATCGAAAGCTTTTTCTAGATCTATAGAAATGATCATGTGATTCTTACTTTTGACTCTACTGAAATGGTGCATTACATTTATTGATTTACATATGTTGAACCATCCCTGCATTCCTGGGATGAATCCCACTTGGTCATGGTGTATAATCTTCTTGATGATTTGCTGCATCCTATTTGCCAATATTTTATTGAGGATTTTTGCATGTGTTCATTAGGGAGATTGGTCTATAGTTCTCTTTTTCAGTTGGGTCTTTCTCAGGTTTTGGTACTAGAGTAATATTTGCTTCCAGGAATGACTTGGGAAGAATTGCTTCCGTTTCAATTTCATTGAAGAGTTTGAGGAGTGTCGGCATTAGGTCTTCTTTGTATTTCTTGTAGAATTCTGCAGTGAATCTGCCTGGGCCTGGGCTCTTCTTTGTAGGTAATGACTTAATTACGTTTTCAATTTCATTAATAGAAATTGGATTATTCAGCAGTTTTACATCTTCTTGACCTAGCTTTGGTACTTCATATGCTTTTAGGAATCTGTCTATTTCTTCTGTGTTATCAAACCTTTGAGAGTAGTGGTTTTTGAAATAGGTGTTGATGATCTTCTGTATTTTTATTGGGTCTGTAGTGATTTCACCTTTTTCATTCCTTATTGCATGAATTTGAGCTTTTTCTTTCCTTTTGTTAAAATAAAGTCGGCTAGGGGCTTACTGATTTTATTTATTCTTTCAAAGAACTAACTCTTTCATTCATTGATTTTTTGGATTGTTTTCTTAGTCTCTATTGCATTGATTTCTGCTCTGATTTTTATTATTTCCTCTCTTCTTTTGGCTTTGGGCTTGACTTGCTCTTCTTTTTCTAGATGTTTGAGGTGTAGTATCAGGTTATTTATTTGTATTTGTTCTGTTTTCCTGATGTGGGAACTCAGTGCAATAAATTTCCCTCTGAGGACAGCTTTCATTGCATCCCACAGATTCCGATAAGTTGTATTTGTGCTTTCATTTGTTTGTAGGTATTGTTTAATTTCTTCTTTAATTTCATCTGTGACCCACTGATTACTCAAGAGTGTATTATTCACTTTCCGTGTGTTTGTGGGATTTTTGCAGTATCTTTTATCATTAATTTCTAATTTCATAGCGCTATGATCCGATAACATGCAAGGGATAATTTCAACTCTTTTGCATTTATTTATCTGGAGTTAATATATGGTCTATTTTGGAGAATGACCCATGTACTGCTGAGAAGAATGTGTGTTCTGTTGTTGTTGGGTGGAATACTCTGTATATGTCTATTAAGTCCATTTGTTCACAGGTGCGATTCAGTTCTTTTATTTCTTTGCTGATCTCTGTCTGTTGTTCTGTCCATTGGGGTCAATGGTGTGTTAAGGTCTCCTATTATAATTGTGTTACTGCTAATTTGGTTTTTCATTTCTGATATTGTTTTACATAACTGGGTGCACTGGAATTTGGTGCATATATATTTAAGGTAGTTATCTCTTCCTCTTGAAGTTTTCCCGTAACCAGTATGTAGTGACCTTCTTTATTTCTTCTGATCATTATTGGTGTGAAGTTCACATTGTCTGCAAACAGAATAGCTACCCCTGCTTTTTTGGGGGGTTCCTGTTGCATGAAGTATTGTTTTCCATCCTTTGACTTTCAGTCTGTGAGTAGCCTTTTGGGTTAGATGGGTTTCTTGTAGACAGCATATGGTGGGATTTTGTTTCTTGATCCATTCTGCCAGTCTGTTTCTTTTAATTGGTGCCTTGAGACCATTTACATTAATGATTATAACTGTTATATATTGGTTTATTGCTGACATGTTATATTCCTGCTGTTGCATCTTAATCTTTCTGTTCTGTTTAATTGTCTGCTTTGTTTAGTGTTTTTTTCCTAAGTGTATCTAAACTGTCTTTCAGTATTCTTTGCATGATTGGCTTCAGGATCATGAAGTTCTTCAGCTGTTCTTTGTCTTGGAAGTATCCTATTTCTCCATCGATTTTGAAGGACAGTTTTGCAGGGTACATCAATCTAGGTTGGAAATCATTTTCCTTTAGGATCTAAAATACTTCACTCCATGCTCTTCTTGCCTTTATTGTTTGTGCTGAGAAGTCTGTTGTGATTCTGATAGGTTTTCCTTTATAGGTGATCTGTCTTTTCTCTCTGACAGCTTTTAATATTCTATTCTTTTGTTTGATTTCTGGGATGGTGATTATTATATGTCTGGGTATAGTTTTATTTTGGCTGTGGCTATTTGGAGTTCTATACCTGTTCCTGATATCAGTTTCCAATTTCATGTTTGGGAAATTTTCAGTTATTACTTCTCTAAATATCCTCTTGACATCCTTTATGTGGTCTCCTTCTTTTTCATTTATCCCTATCAACCTTATGTTGTTTTTCTTTGCATCATCTTTCAGGTGTTGAATTGTTATTTCTTGATTTCTTGTTATTTTAAAAAGATCTTTCCTTTCCTGTTCACTGGCAGCAATCTTATCTTCGAGGTCAAAATTCTATCTTCACATTCATTGAGGTGGTTTTTACAACTTTCAATGGAATTTTTGATTTCCTGTATATCTCTTTGCATCTGTTTTATATATTCTGTTTCTTATATTGTTCATCCAGGGATTCTATCTTTTTGTTTAGTTCCTCAAATTTTTAAACTGTGTCTTCTTTAGATATTTTCAACATCTCCTTCATTTCTTTTATCATTTCTTCTTTTACCTGAGAGATTATTTCTAGTTTGAATTCCTTTAAAGCTTTGCAGAGTTGCTTCTTTATTTCAGTTACTATTGCTTCAGGTATTTCAGGCATATGGCATGTATTTTCTTCTATGTACATGGCTCCTAGGCTTTCATGGGGTGGGCTGGATATTTGAGATTGCATTTTGGTCTTTCGTTTGTCATTTTCCTATATTTCTGTGTTTCAAGTGGTGTTCCAGAGTTTCCCCTGGGCTCATTGGAAATTGCCTCTTATGTCCTGGGCTCTTGGGACTCGTCTGGTAGTGTAGCTCCCTCCTTGAGCAGCGGAACCCCCAGATTAAAAGAGGGTTGCCAGGTTCCTCTCAGGTAGACCTAAAGCCTCCTCAATCTGAACAGTTTCCCCCTCTGGTAACAAATCTCCCCTGAGGGAAAGAAGGCCACCTGGTGTGATCCAGGAAATCCCAAACCCTGCTAAGCCCAGTCTAGTGTGGCTGCAAGCCCAGCGGACCCCTAACCCCCTAAAGCCAGGATCTCATACTCTCCCAGGGATTGGATGTTGTGTAGTCATCCAGCTCCTTGGATGTAAATCTCCCCAGGCTGATAAAGGGTCCCCCTATGGCCTAGGTAGACCTCAAACCTCCTCAGCAGGGCTGCTCCCTCCTCCAGGCAGTGGTAGTAGTGCTGGTGCTCTCCAAGTCAAAAGAAGGTTGCAGGTGAGGCCGGAGCATGTTCCAGTGGCTTGGCCCAGCTTCTTCCTTCCAGAGGGCAGCTGTGGTGCACTCCTCCGGTGGGAGAGGTGGTGAGTGGGGCTGGACCAGAGTTCCTCTGCTTGGCTGTGCCCTCTCCTTCTGGCCGGTAGCCAGATGTGCTCCTCCAGTGAGAGAGACAGCAGGCAGGGCTGGGCCCTAGTGTCTGTCTTCTAAGCAGGGAACCATGCCAGGTCCAAGTCACACCTGCCCTTTATCCAGGGGCATCCCCTGGCATCCATCAAGCTTCACTGCTGAGTCCCCACCCCAATTTACGAATACCAGGACATGGTCAAGGCCTATGACCTTTAGGGCTCAGGACTCCTGGAGAGTACGCAAGACCCAGGACTTACCCATTTTTGTCCTGGAGACTTTGCTGGTCTGCCTCTGCAAGCAAGGCCACCAGACATCCAGAGGACCATGCAGAGCCTCCCAACATATGCCTAAGCTCACTCTCCATCCAGTGAACCATGTGGACCCCTGGACCTAGTCTTTTCTTCCATCTGAGGGACCTCACCAGGCCAGCAAAGGAGCCCACAATTTCACTCTATATCCAAGGAACTGTGCAGGCTCATAATCTTGCTGGCGAGCCTGCCTTAGGTCCAGGGTACCTCTCTGGGTCTGGGATCATGAAAGCTTTGCATCTGGGGAACACACCACAGAGGAGCCCTCCCTACAGGCTCACCATCCCTGTTGCAGAACTGCCAGGATGGAGGTGGGCGTAGTTTGGGGCTTGGTCCCAGACCCTGCACAGTCCACTGAATGCAAGGGAAGCATAGTCAAGGTGGTCACAAACAAAGGAATTTCTTCAGGGTCTCACAGGCTGGGCAGACTGGCCTGATGGATGCCTGGTGCTGTGGAGTGGATGCAGGGCAGGCTCAGAGGCAGGACAGGTGCACTGCACTGGATGGAAATGAGCCAGGTATGATCAGACCTGTTACCCTGAATAAGTGGTTGGCTCACCCTCACAGTGACAAAGCATTGTGCTCCCCTTCATGGAGGGCAGGCTCTGCTGAGTGGTGGCAAACACCATCCCACAAAGTTCCCCAGACATGGTGAGTGGGAAAGAAGGAAAAAGTAACCAGGACAGAATTTGGTACCAAGTGTGGCGTCCTTGCTGTGACTGCACCTGACTATATGGTTCAAGAGCCTTTGGGAATGGCTTGTGGGAAGGCTTTAGAAAGGTTCAGAAATGTCACCTGAATGTGACTGGAACAACTTAGGCTCTTCTATACAGGAGATTCTGGTTTAGAGGGGACCCAAAGGGTGATAGAAATCCTGGCTGCTAGAAGGCTGATAGAAAGACCAGGCTCAGGAGGTTTCTGCTGGAAAGAAGGACTGCATTAGTTCAAGGACTCCAGCTAATGTATGTTATGGCTTAGCAAAAAGTTTGTCTGCATTTTCAGAGACTTTGCCTGAGACTATGATTAAGGATAGTGGATTGATTAATCTGGCAGAAGAAATTTCAAGGTAGCCAAATGTTGAGGCTGTGGCAGGGATATATTGGGGGCTTTTAGCCAGATTTATGTTGCAAGTCAACAGCAAAGAGCCCAGAAGGATGATTTCAAATGTTGTGAGTTTTGCCAGAAAGGAAGCTCCAGAAAAGCTGTGAACTGGAAAGATAGAGCTGAGATCCCCACTGCTGAAAAGAAACAGAATAGAAAAGATGATCTGAAGGCATCACAGAAAGCAGCAAGCCACCAAACTTTGCAGCCTCCAAATTTCAAAAGTGTAACACTGTGTCTGAGAAGAAAGCCAGGCCCCACAATGGAGACAGAACAGAGAATCTGTTCCTCACAATCAGGTTCAGAGAGCCCAGTGATCCAGGCACTGGACCCCTACAGCCAAGAGAGAGGAAGCCTGGCCACTGTTCCAACTGGCAGGAGACCGCAACATCTTCCACATGGTGCTGGTTCTAGGTGCATACAGAATGCAAGGGTTCTGAGATTATAAAGACTTCCATCGTGATTTCAGAAGGCCTCGGGAGGCCAGGCAGTGCTCCTCTGAGTGGGCAGCGTGCTTGAACCAGGCATTTCCAGGTGGTACCTTCCCTGGATATTAGATAGGCTCACCAAGGTACTGGAGGGCCTGGCACTTTTCCCAGGACAGTGGGGTGTGGGCAGGCTCGCCAGTGGGTAGGTGTGATCCCCAGAATATTAGTCAAGACTGCAGGCCACAGAGTCTCCTTGGTGCAGGATGGGCTCAGCAAGGTCAATGGAGGTCAATTGGGTCTAGGAGCACGGGCCTAGGCATGGGAAGTTTTGGTCACTGGAATGTGGGGCCTGTACATCATGGGTCCCCTGCTACTTCTCAATGCAGGGGTGATGGCAAGAGTGTGCCTAGTCCCATCAGGGTCCCCAGGGTGGAGAGCCGGCATGAAGGCAGAAAGGATGCTGTCCATTGGACATGGAGTGAGTACACCCTAGTAGTGAAATACTGGTGCTCTCCCCATGGATGTGGGGCAGGCTCTCTCAGAGGGAGATGTCAACAATCCGGCATTCTCCAGATCGAGAGTGGGCACGATTCCAGCCCCCATGTGGTCCTTGGGACCCAAGGCTGGCTTACCTACAGGGATATGGACTGGCACAGTCCCTTGGATGTAGGGTGAACTCGTGTGATTGTTGCCGACCCAGTGAGGTTCCCCAGAGGGAAGGATGAGCTCAGTCCCAGGACCTGAGCAGGTCCCTGGGTGGAGTGTAACCTCAGCGACACTATGGAAGGCTAAGCTTGGTCCCCTGGACATTCTGTGGCATCCTTACTCCCAGGATGCCATTTAGATTGACGAGGTCCCCAGGAAGCAGGACTGTCTCGGTCCTGTGCCATGCGAGGTCCCTTGGACAGGAGGAGGACTCAGCGCTGTAGAACTCATGGGCCTTGACCATTTACTGGTGTTCATGGGTAGGGGTGGGGGCTCAGCAGTGTGGCCTGATGGGTGCCTGGTGAGGCCCCTGCATGAAGGGCATGTGTGCCTTTGGAACTGGTGTGGTCTCTTGCTTAGTGGGTAAGACTCACTTACTGTTGAGGGGACCAAGCTTGGCCACAAGCATGCCTGCCCACATTCTGCAATCCGACTGGGGAGAAGCACCAGGCTTCCAAGTGCCCTGATGAGCCCGTCAGACATCCAGGAGCATACTGACATCCAGGAGCATACTGACCTGGGAGGGCCCAGTTCAAGCTGCCTGGCACCTGAGGAACAGCGCTTGGCCTGTTACTGTGCCAGAGAATGGCTCAGGCCTGCAACCACCAGCGCCTGACTTCCTTGCATCAAGGGGACTGCTCAGGGTCAGAGGCCTAGTCCCAAACTCCCCAATCTTCATCCAGGGAGCATGGAATTTCTGCAACCCTGAGAGTGTGTCCATGCTATGACCTGGTTACCACACAGGACCTGAAAACTGGCTCATCCTCTGTCTGGGGCACCGTACACCAAAACTGTCAACTCATGACTGAACCTACCCTCCATCCTAGTGAACCACATCTAGTGAGCTTGGGAAGGCCCTGGTGAGGGCTCCTGTGTGGTGAGGACAGCAAAGCACAAAGCCGGGGTCTGGGCCCAACCTGTATCCAGGGGATGGTGCCAGGCCCAGGACCTTCCCACACTTCAAACAGGAGACCACGCCTGGACCACAAATGGCCTGGGGCCCACAGGACATCCAGGGTACCTTACAGACCTAGTGTCTTGCCTGGTACCCCACCAGGTCCCAGTCCACTGTTGTGCTTCATCCAGGAGCACAGCCAGATATCCATCAAGCTGCACTTCTGAGCCCCCACCCCAACCTGTATTCCATGTCTTGAGCATACCGTGCAGGATATCATGCACAGGCCAAGAATGAGGCAGTCCTGTCTTGGAGACCGGGTCAGACTACCACCCTGCCAGTCAGGCCACAGGACTGCAAGGGATCACAACAAGCCTGCCAACAGCCTGAGCTCACTCTCCATTCAGGGGCCTGCACAGAGCCAGGGACCCAGCTAGTCCTTCATCCGGTCACCTCACTGGGCCAGCAAATGAGCCCACAAGTTTACCATACATTTAAGGGTCTATGTCAGCCCTTAAACCTGCAGGCCAGCTGACCCTGGATCCTTGGGGCCATGTGGGGCCTAGGATCATGCCCGCTATGCATCTTGGAACCAGCCAGATGGGCGAGCTCACCAGGGGTGAGTGCCCCACTTGCAGAGGGAGAAGACTAATCTTTCAGTACAAAAATGGGCTCACATGGTGTCAAGGGTACCACAGGGGCCTGGAACCCAGCCGACCCTGTGTCCAGGGAACCCCACCCTGACTGTGATCCTGCCCACTCTCTACCCTCCTGACTCCTCCAGGATCACACATGCTCATGCCAGCACCACTGCATTCAGGACAGTGCAGTGGATGACACTGCCCTGGAGCAGAATCACAGTGACTGCACCAAGCCCAAGCCCATGCCTGCTCTCAATCCAGGTGACCACCTTGGCCCTTGAACCGCCCTGCTGAGCCCATCCTGCAGCTAGTGGACACTGTGGGCTTGCAGCCTTGCTTATTGTCCAGAGGACCAAGCCGGGCCAGCCAGCATGCATGCTGCCATCCATTCCTGTATTCTGGGGAGAAGCACCAATCTTCCAAGCACTCTAATGAGCCTATCTGACATCCAGGGAAGAGTGCTGACCCAGGACCAAACAAGCTCCAGAGAACTGCATCACGCCAGTGTTCCCATCCACTTTCTCTCCCAGGGATCTCACCTGGATTCGATCCATCCCGGACAGCCTGAATTCCATCAAGGGCACCATAGAAGCTTTAGAAAACGTGGGCGGGGTGACTCTGTATCTTGGGAACTCTGCCAGCCTCTGAACAGAAGGGTGAGTCCATGCTGAATCCAAGAGGAGCACACCAATCTTTCATTGCAAGAGTGGATTCATCCCTGTCCAGGGTACCGGACAGGTCCTGGAGCTTGGGCAGATCCTGCCCTTACTGTGATGCCGCTTGCCTTCTATTCAGGTGACCCCACCAGGACTGTGCAGATTCCGTCAGACACCCCTGCATTCAGAAGCACAGCGTGGGTGCTGCAGTGCCTCTGCATCCCAGTGACCACACTGCACCTACACCCATGCATGCTCTTGACCCAATAATCACCATGGCAATTGAACCACCCTGCTGAGCCCATCCTGCACCAAGCAGATCCTGAGGGCCTGCAGCCTTGTCTACTTTCCAGAGAGGACTGTGCTGGGTCAATGAGTGTGTCTAACACTCCTCATCTGGGTAGAAGTGCCAGGCTTCTAAGCACCCTGGTGAGCCTGTCCAACATGCAAGAGCACAGACCCGAAACGTCCACTTCAAGCTGCCTGGCACCCGAGGGACAGCGAGTGGCCCAAGACTGCAGCATCCCTGCTTTCAGAGAACCATGCATGGCCAGCATCCTCTCTTCCTCTGAGTACCCTGCTTGAACTCGGTCCGCCCTGCTGAGCCCATGCCCTCTCAAGGCCATCACATTGGCTTAGAAACAGCCGAGCGCATCAGCTTCTGGGTAACCCAGTGGGCTTCTGAGCCAATGAGCGACCTCGCCCTGCATTCAGGGGACCTTGTGGGCATAGCTTGGGATCAAACCATGCAGGCCTACATCCTTACCTACTGTCTGAGGAACGGTGCAGGGCCAGCAAGCATTCTGGCCCCCATCCCCCAGTCTGGGAAGAAGCAGTCGGCTTCCAAGTGCGCCGGTGAACCAGTGACACACCCAGGGAAGATAGTGGATCCTGGAGTTCCCTGTCAAGCAGCCTGGCACCTGATGATCAGAGCCTGGCTCACTACTGTGCCTGTCATGCCTCCAGAGAACCCAGCAGGACCAGCAGTTCCACCCACTCTCAGTCCCAGGAACATTGCCAGTCCTGGATCTGCCCTGCTAAGCCTGTGCTTGGTCAAGAGGACCACACTGACCTGCCAAACCCTGAGAAGATCCTCTCTGCATCTGCAGAATCCCGCTGGCCTCTGAGTGGATGGGCGAGCCCACCCAGCATCCTAGGGACCTTGAGGGCATGGCCTCAGATGGTGCCTGCTCACCATCTGGGGGACCACCTGGGATAGGATCTGCTACTGCCTGGGTGAGCCAGCCCTCTGTGCAGAGGAGTGCGTTGAGCTGTTACCACAAGAGGGAGCCCGCCTCATATCCAGGGTAACAGGCTGAGCCTCAAACCTGGCTCACCCTCCATCCAGGGCCAGTGCTCCTACCCCAACATGGCTCCTGCCCTGAATCCACTCCACAGCACCAGGCATCCACCAGGCCACACTGCTGAACCCATGCAACCTCCAGGAAATGGCCTATGCCTTCAACTGCCAGGGACAGGCTGCCTTGCACCCAGTGCACAGCACGGGGCCTGGGGATGAGCCCCAAACATCCTACCACCTCCTTCCAGAGAGCCTGCAAGTTCAGCAACTGCGAGAGCTAGTCCATGCTACAAGCAGATTACCACACACAGGATGTGCCAATTTGTGGCTGAACCTGCGCTCCTCTTGGAGGAGAATGTCCAGTGAGCCTGCAAAGGCCAGAGTGAGTCCTCCAAGGTGGTTAGGACAGCAGAGCACAGAGCCAACCTCTGCATCCTACCTGTATCCAGGGGAATGTGCCGAGCCCCTGATCATGCCTGCTCTCAACCCAGGGGACTGCGCTGTGATCCGAACTGGCTTCCTGGGCCTATACACCATCAAGGTGACCTTGCCAACCGGTTGTTTTACCCACTAAGCAGGGGACCAAGTTAGGTCGGAGTCCATACCTGCTCTTATTACAGAGGCATCACCTGCCTTCCATCAGCTGACCTGCTTGGCATCACTAGTGAAGAGGACTGATGGGGCTCAGGGCCATGGACCCTGCCAAGGTACCTCTCTCAGAACCCCGAGTCTTGCTGGATGCCTCAGGAAGACATTGTCTTTCCTTGTCAACGAGCCACCTGGAGTGTTCATCCTGAATACTTGGGGTGAGGTACCTAATCCACAGTCTTTGTTATGGGGCTTGCTGGCCAAGCTACATAACCCCTCCTCCCAGGACCCACCCCTGTAGGCTTAAAACTTCTTCACTCACAATTTTCTCATGATCTCAATATGCCCCACCTCAGTATTCACCCATGCAATTACTACTAATTCATAAACTCACCCACAATTGAAACACAGAGGGATGGATCTTCTGGGATCCACACTTCTCCCAGATTATCAGAGCATAAACATCATCACTAACTTACACAGCTGCTTTCATGAAGGCACTCAGGCTTAATTAGATTAAACCTAGCTCCAGGCATTACTCACCCCTCTCTTAAAGGATTCTTCATCAGGTCACCCACAGCTGTCATCTTTACACCAAGATCTCCCCTCTAGGATGCCTACCTCCCCTTCCTTCCCAGCTCACCAGATTCGAGGACACACAGGAGTTGAAGGTTGGCAGGTAGATTTTACACACGCGCCTAAACACAAAACCTTTAGCCTGTCTCTGCACCTTTGTCTGTAGTCTCTGGGGATGAATAGAGAGAGGCCTTTGGTATTGGCCAAGAGATTGCAGACATGGTTTCCAAGGCTCCCACACAAGAGATCATTCCTAGATTTTCCTTACCTCAAACTATGCAACCAGACCATGGCCCAGCTTCCCTTTCTCAGAGTACCCCACAAGTGCCCTCGAGTCTGAACATTGCTTGGCACTTACACCTGCCATGTCAGCCACAGTCCTCAGGAAAAGAGGGGAAGGCAAATGGCTCACTGAAGACACAGCTCACAGCTCTCGTTCTCCAGCTACATCCACCCTGGCCCAGCTCCTTCCCTGAGCCCTAACTTGACTTAGGGCACTGCCCGAAGCACCCACTTTCCTAAGTCCACTGGGGCTCATATAGGGGAGACCCTTCTTACTCCCCAACTCACCTACCTCACAAAACCTTTCCCCCATCACAGACTGCTTCCCAGTCCTTTTCTTCCTTAGATGGCGTTTGCAACAGCACATTGATCTAAGTCCCACATAACCACCAGATGATCAAACCCTACAATCTCCCATAACTGAGGAGACCTAATATATCCCAAATCTTCTAAGCCCACAGGACTCCAGCCCTGCTGGATGGGACCCTCCTTGTTCCTCCTCATGGCACCAACAGCCATCAAGGTTCCCAGCCTTTTTCCTGGTTCCACATCACCCAGGCCAAATGGTGCCCTGACAACCTGGACACTGGAAACCCCAAACTCTCACCCTCAGTGTGGTCACCACACCTCCTGTCTCCCACCCATCTTTGCCTCACCAAAACCCTAACCAAACTTCTGAGCTTCCCCATACATGGCTTTCCATCTGGTTTCTTGTCTCCCACCTCCCATTAGTTTTTTTTTTTTTTTTTTTTTTTTTTTTTGCTGTTGGATTCCAGGCTGTCCTCCCAGAGGACTTCCAACCCCACAGAAAATGCTGTTATATTTTTCTCTGTGCTGATGTTCCTGACTCTCTCCATCCTCGGCTGTTTTGTCAAACACCCGTACTAAGGCCACCATGAGGTGCCTTATAATCTGGGCCCTCATTCCACTGACCACAATGGTGTCACAGCCCTCCCCTCCTCTGAAATACAACTTTCATCTCACAAAACAAGAGGGATTAGGTGGTCACTGCCATACCACTGTGGTCCATAAACCCTGGACCTCATGCACTCCTACATTTGACACAGAATGGAGGTCTCTGTATTCTACCAGAGGCACTGATGCAATGCCTTGTGCCCTGACAGGAGTCTATGCTATTACTCACGCCCAGAAATCCCAGATTATCTGCCTTGTGATAATGCAGCATCCTTTATTCTGGGGGACCTCGACAGACAAGCGAATGAGCCCAGGAGTTCACCCTGTATCCAAGGAACTGCACCAGCCCATAATCCTGTTGTGACCTGGCCTTGAGCCCTGAGGACAACGGGGGTCCTGGGATCATGCCCGCTTTCCATCCAGGGAATGTTCTGATTTGGTGAGATCCCTCCAGGTGCGGCTACCCCACATCCATATAGAGCATCCCAGTTTTTCACTGTAAGTGTGGGCTCGCCACTTGTGCAGGGTTAGGCAATGGGCTGGGAACACAGCCAGCTCTTTGTCCAGGAGACTGCACTCAGAGTGTGATGGTATCCACTCTACAAACAAGCGACCCCACCAGGACTGCATATGCTCATGCCAGCACCCCTGTGTTCAGAAGGGCTGCATGGGGGCTGATGCTGCTCTGGCTCTGCATCCTAATAAACAAACCTGGCCTATGCCCCAGCTGGTACCCAATCTTGACCTGGGTGAACATCTTGGCCCTTGAACTGCTCTGCTGAGCCCTCCTGCACCAAGTGGACTTGGTGGGCCTGCTGCCTCGCCGACTGTCCAGGGAATTGCACCAGGCCTGGGACTGTGCCTGCCCACTACCCGGTCCAGGGAGATGCCCCAGGTTTCCAAGTGCCCTGGTGAGCCCCTCTGATATCAGGGGAAGAAGACGACCTGGGAGCACCCTGTTAAAGCTGTCTGGCACCCTAGAGACAGCACTGACCTAGAACTCTACCACCCTCACCTCAAAGAAACCACACCGGGCCTGTGTCTCCTGCCACTCTCCATCCCTGGAACCGCACCTGGACTCCATCTGCCCCTCCAAGCCTGCACTCTGTCAAGGGCTCCATGCTGGCCTACAAACAAGTGGACAGGCTCTCTCTGCATCTTGGGAATCTCACCTGGCTCTGAGCAGATGGACAAGCTGCTCCACATCCCGGGGACCTTGAAGGCGTGACCTGCAATGGCGCCTGCAAGCCATCTGTGATACGGTCCAGGATGCTATCACCCATGGTGGGTGGGCCTGCTGGGTGGGATGCCCTCCTTGCTGGTGTGGGCAATGCTCTGCCAGCACCTTTTCCAGGGTAACCTTATCCAGAGCTCAGCTCTGGACCTGGCTCATCCTCCATCTAGGGCAATGCACCTGCCCCACCTCTGCGCCTGCCCTGCATAAACTCCACAGCACCAGGCATCCATCAGGCCACACCGCCGAGCCCATGTGACCCCCAGGAAATGGCTTAGGTCTGCAACCACCTGTGCTAGGCTGCCTTGGTTCCAGGGGACTGTGCAGGCCTGGAACGGAGCTCCAATACCCGCCCCCATCCAGAATGCTTGGTGATACTGTAAACTCGAGAGCAAACCCCAGCATGACCAGGTAACCATGCAGGGCTTGGAACCTGGTTCTTCTTCTGTTCAGGGCACCATGTGTGGGACCTGTAAACTCGAAGCTAAACTTGTCTTCCTCTCAGTTGAGCACGTTGGGTGAGCCTGTGAAGGCCTAGGTGAGCCCCCTTGCATGGTGAGGACAGCAAAGCACAGAGTCTGGCTCTGCATCCAACCAGGTATCCAGGGGAGTTGCCTGTGCCCATTCTCTGCCCCAAGGCCTATTCCAGGACCCTACCAGCCTGCCCAGAACATAGGACATCCAGGTGACCTTACCCAATAATATCTTGCCCAATAAGCAGGAGCCCACACCAGGTCCGAGACCATGCCTGCCCTTCATTCTCCGGCATCACCAGGCATCCACTAAGTCACACTGCGGAGCCCCCCACACTCCCAACTGTACACCAGGACACAGTCAAGGCCTGTGACTTCTGGAGGTCTGAGGCTGCCACAAATGTGGAAGAGCTCGGGCAGGCCGGGATTGAGCCTGTCCTGTGTCCTAGTGACCATGCCGGTCTGCCACCTTGCAAGCTAGGCCACAAGACATCTAAGGAACTGCAACAAACCTCCCAGCAGTGGCTGAGGTCCTCTCCATGCAGGGACTGCCCAGGGCCCAGGACCCAGCTTGTCTTTCTATCCAGGGTCTTAGCTGGACTGGCAAACGATCACATGACTTCAGCTTACATCTAAGGGACTGCGCCAGTAAGTAACCCCTCAGGCGAGCCTGTATGGATCCAGGGGACCACGAGAGTCCTGTGATTACACCGGCTGTGCATCCTGAGGAATGCGTTGGATTGGTGTGCTACCCTGGGGTGAGTCAGCCCATACTTCAGGTACAGCAAACCACTCTTTTTCTACAGTTTGACTCACCCCATTTCCAGGGTATCATATGGGGCCTGGAACTAAGCCAACCCTGTGTCCAAGGAACCCCACCCTGACTGTTTTGACCCCTTGGAGACCAGGCATGCTGGTGCTGGCACTACTGCCTTCAGAAGGACATTGTGGTGGCTGATGCTGTGGTGGCCTTGCATCCTAGTGACGGAACCTGGCCCACACTCACACCGGCTCTGGACCCTGAGGACCGCATTGGTCCTGGAACTGCCCTGCAGAGCCGAGCCTATACCATGCAGTCCATGCTGGCCTGCAGCCTCCCCTACTGTGCAGGGAAATGCACTGGGCCTATGAGCATGCCTTGCCCCATCCCCTGGTCTGGAAAGAAGCACCAGGTTTCCAAGTACTCTGGTGAGCCTGTCTGACATCCAGGAAAGAGCATTGACCTGAGAGCTGCCTGCCACCCAAGGGGCAGCACATAGCCCAGGACCATGCCAGTCATGTCTCCAGAGAACCATACTGGGTCCACGTTTCTGTCCACTCTCCCTTCCAGGGACCAGACATGGACTTGATGTGCCCCATGGGGCCTGCACTGGGTCAAGGGCACCAAGCAGGCCTGAAAGCACAGAGGTATCTCTGCTCTGCATCTGGGAAACCCCACGTGCCTCTGAACAGTCAGGGGAGCCTGCCCTGTATCTGGGAGACTTTGGGGAAGGCACTGGGATGGCACCCACTCACCACCTGGGAGACCACGTGGGATGGGATATGCCACATCTCAGAGTGAGCCAGCCCTCTGTGCAGGGGAGCACCCATTCTGTCACCATGAGGGAGAGCTTACCTCATATCCAGGGAGATGGGCCAGACCCTAGACCTGGTTCATCCTCCAGCCAGGGCAGCCCGCCTGTCCCTCCACGGTGCCTGCCCTGCATCAACTCCAAAGAACCAGGCATCCATCAGGTCGCACTGCTGAGGCTGCATCACCCCCAGGAAATGCCTTAGGTTTGCCAACACTTAGGTCAGGCTGCCTTGCTTCCAGGGGACAGTGCAGGGCCTGGGACTGAGCCTTCAACCTCCATCAGCCTCCCTCAGTGGCAACCTCATGGCAAGCCGCCATGTGACTAGGTTACCATATAGGGCCTCGAACCCAGCTCATCCTCTGGCCAGGGCACTGCGCGCCAGATCTGCCAGCCTGAGGCAAAAACCACACTCCTCCCAGAGGAGCACATTGAGTGAGACTGAGAAGCCCTAGTGAGACCCCTGCATGGTGAGGACAGCAAACCACCGAGCCTGGTTCTGTGCCCAACTCATAACCAGAGGAGGGTGCTGGGCCCTTGACCGTGACTGCTGTCCTCCCAGTTGACCAGGCCAGGACACCAACTGGCCTGCATGGCCCACAGGACATCGAGGTGACGATCCATTTGCCCAATAAGTAGGAGATCATGCCAGGTCTGAGTACATACCAGCCATTCATCCAGGACATCACCTGGCATCCATCAAGCTGCACTGCTAAGCCGTTGTACCTACCCATACACCAGGACATGGTTAAGGCCTGTGACCTCTGAGGGGATGAGGCCTCCTGATGTCCCAGGGACCGTGCACCACCCTGGACCAAATTAGTTTTGCCTCCTGGAGACTGAGCTGGTCTGCCTCTTGGGTGCGAGGGCACAGGCCATCCAGGGGACCCTGGGGAGCTTCCCAACACATGGCTGAGCTCACTCTCCATGCAGAGAACCAAGTTGGGCCTGGGGCCCAGCTCATCCTTCTATCTGGAGACCTTGATAGACCTGCAAATGAGCCCATGAGTTCACCCTATATCCAAGGAGCTGCAGGGGCCATAACCCTGAGGGAGAGCTGGCCTTGAGTCCAGTGAACTACAAGGGGCCTGGGATCATGCCTGCTCTGCATCCACGGAACACACCGGATTGGTGAGCTCCCTCAAGGCGAGCCCACTGTACATCCAGGGGAAGATCACTGATCTTTCACTGCAAGGGTGGGTTCGCCCAGTGTCCAGGGTCCACTGTGTTGCCTGAAACTCAGCTAGCTTTTCATTTTGGGGCACTGTGCCCTGCCTACAATAGTGTTCACTCTCCATAAGGGGAACCCCATGGGGCCCAGACATGCTCCTGTCAGCACTCCTGTGTGCAGGAGCAAAGCATGGGGCTGATGCTGCACCAGGCCTGTATCTCAGTGAACATGCTGCTCGCATGCCTGTGCCTGTGCTGGCTCCTGACCCAGGCTACCGCCATGGGCTTGAGAACCGCCCTGCTGAGCACTTCCTGCATGGGGCGGACCCTGTGACCTTGCAGCTTCACCTACTGTCCAGGGGACTGTGCCATGCCTGGGAGCATGCATGCCATCCATCCCCCATCTGGGAAGAAGTGCCAGGCTTCCAAGTAACCTGCTTCACTAGAGTGACTTGTTCAAGTAGCCTGGCACCCGAGGTACAGTGTGTGGCCTGGGATGCACCAGCCCTACCTCAGAGAACCATGCCAGGCCCTTTTTCCCACCTACTCACCCTCCCAGGGACCCTGCAGAGACTCCATCTGCCCTGCCAAACCCAGGCTCCTGGAGTACACCATGCTGGACTGTTAACATGCAGGTGGGCCCAATCTGCATCTGGGGAAACCTGCTAGCCACTGAGCTGATGGGAGAGCCTGAGCCACATCCAGAGGACCTTGTGGGCATGCCTGGGATGGCACTCACTCACCACCTTGGGGCTGAGTGGGAAGGGGTCTGCCATGTGTCAGAGTGATACTGCCCTCTGTGCAGGGGAGTGCTCCCTTTGTCACTGCAAAGGGGAGCTCACCTTATATATAGGGTAGTGGGCTGGTTCCTGGACCTGGTTCATCCTTTGTGGGAGACAAGTCCAGTGACTTCCCTTGAATGCAAACAATGCTGAAGAATCAATTTGCATAATTCAATTAAGGTAGCAACTGAATTGTTTTAGGAGGCTGTTGCTTCCATTTCTGACATGTAAATATTTGTGTCCTGGGGAGTCATAGCCTCTTTTCCTTGAGGTTCCTACCCAGTTGACATTCCTGGAGCTGCTGGCTTTAACTTTCCACTGTGCTCATATCTTTTATGGAGAATGCTATGCAAGGAAACAGGAGACTGCCTGTGGCTTTAGAGATCACTTATCAGTACCCAGCTAGCTTTATTTGCAATGATTAGAATCAATTGAAGAGAGAAAAAAATATCATAGCCAGCTCTGTACATATCAGTATAAAGAAATAAGTCTTCACATAATCAAAGTTGCTGGCCATAACAACATTGAGATGACCTTGCCAACCCAGTGTCTTGTCTGCTAAGCAGAGGACTGTGCCATGCCCAAGTCTGCACCTGCCCTTTATCCCAGGGCATCTCTAGGCATCCATGAAGTCAAACTGTTTAGCCCCCTACCCACTCCACCGGTACACCAGGACATGGTCAAGGCCCGTGCCCTCTGGAGGGATGAGGCCTCCATATGTGCGGAGAATCATGGGTAGCCTGGGATTGAGCCAGTTCTGCGTCCTGGCAATGGCATCGGTCTGTCACCATGTGAGCCAGGCCATAGGAAGTCCAAAGACTGTGCCTAGCCTCCCAACAGGTGGCTGAGCTTGCTCTCCATGCAGGAAATCAAGCTGGTTCCAGGACCCAGCTTGTGCTTCCATCCAGAGTTCTTGCTGGATTAGCAAAAGAGAGCAGAGTTCAGCCCACATCCAAGGGACTATGTCCAGGAGACCCCACCCTGACCACAATGGTGCCTGCTGCCTACACTGACAACCCCTGTGAGACCATGTACACTCATGACAGCACCACTGCCTTCGGAAGGACACATGGGAACTTATGCTGCGGAAACCCCTCATCCTAGTGACTGAACCTGGCCTGTGCCAGTGCCCAACTTCTACCCATGCGACAGCCATGTTCCTTGAACCAGCCTGCTGTGCCTTTCCTGCAGTAGGTGGACCCTGTAGGCATGCAAGCTTGTCTACTCACTGGGACCTTGGTTGCCCCCCCCCCCATTGTTTGGGGAGACGCAGCAAATTTCCCTGGTGAGCGCATCCGACAGACAAGTAAGAGTATTGGACTGGGAGTGCCTTGTTCAAGATGACTAGCATCCCAGACAGCCCATGGCACAGGACAGCACCAGCCATGCCTCCAGAGAACTATGCCTGGCCTCACCCACTCTCAATCCTGGAGACTAGGTCTGGACTCGATCTGCCCCTCAGAGTGTGCACTGGTTCAAGGGCATCAGGCTGGCCAGTGAGCAGGGAGGTGTGTCTGCTCTGCATCCTAGGAACTGCCATGCCTCTGAGAGAATGGGAGAACCCACTCTGCATCTAGGAGACCTTGGGGGCATGGCTTGAGTTGGCGCCCACTCACACCCTGGGGGTGTCACAGAAAGGGGTCTGCCACTGCACAGGGTGAACCTACACTCTGTACAGGGGAGCACCCACTCTGTCACTGCAAGCTGAAGCTCTTCCCATACACATGATAATGGGTGGCTCAGCCTCCATATTGGGGGACTTGCCTGACCCACCTCTACCCCTGGTCTGTATTCACTCCACAGTGCCAGGCATCCATCACGCCCCACAGCCTGGTCCATGCGATTCCCAGGAAGCAGCTTAGGCCTGCGACCTCCCATGGCAGGCTGCCTTGCATCCAGGAGACTGTGCAGGGTCTGGCACTGAGCCCCCAACCTCTGCTACTCCCTCCAGAGTCCCTGGAGGTTCTGCAACTTTGAGGGCCAGGCATGACACAATCTGGTTACTATGCAGGGCCTGGAATCCCTGGTTGTCATCTTCTGTCCAGGGCTCCTCACATGGCACCTGCTTGTGTCTAGCCCGACTTCCTCCTGGGATAGTGGGTCAGGTGAGCCTATGAAGGCCCTGGTGAGCCCCACTGCATGGTGAGGACAGTGAAGCATAGGGCCTGGCTCGATGTCCAACCTGTATCCAGGGGAGCTGGCCATCCCCACTGTCTATCCAAAGGACTGTGCTGGTACACCAACTTGCCTAGTAAGCCCATATGACATCTAAGTGACCTTGTGAACCCAATGTCTTACCTAGTCTTTTGGCCCAGTCTGCAACCCACCCAGCCAGGCCACAGGACGTCCAGGGAACCACAGGGGCCCCAGGACTCAGCTCTTTCTTCCATCTGGGAGACCTTGCCAGATCAGTGAATGAGCCCACGAGTTCACTCGGAATCCAAGGGACTGCACCAGACAATAACCTTGCCACCCAGACAGCTTTGGGTCCTGAGTCCATGTGGGGCTGGGGATCGTGCAAGCATGTTATCCAGGGAATGCGCTGGCTTGGGGAGCTCCATACAAGTGAGCCAGCCCTGCATCCATGGGGAGCCCACCAATCTTTCACTACAAGTGTGGTTTCACCCCATGTCCAGGCTACCTCATGAGGCCCAGAACCCAGCTAAGCATGTGTCCAGGGTCCCATGCCCTGCCTGCAATCGTGCCCACTCTCTACCTGGGGGAACTTGCCTGGACCGTGCATGCTCCTGCCATCAACCATATTTTCAGAAAGATAAAGTGGGGATGATGCTGTGCCAAGGGAGGCATCCCAGTGAATGCACTGTGCTCATGCCTGGGCCTGGGCCTGCTTTTGATCTGGGTGTCCACCTTGGACCTCAAACCAGCCTGCGGAGCCCGTCCCGCACCAGCTGAACCATGCGGGTTTGCAGGCCCACTTACTCTCCAAGAAAGCAAGCCTGGCCCAACAGTGTGCCTACTGCCCCCTCCCATCAGAAGAGAAGCACTCAGCTTCCAAGCACCCCACGGAGCCAGTCAGAAATCCAGGGAACCTTGCCAACCCGGGAGTGTCCAGTTCAAGATGCCTTGCACATGATGGGCAGCACATGGCCTGGAACCACATCAGCCCTGCCTTCAGAGAACCACATAGGCCTCATATTCACTCACTGTCCTGGGGACTGCGCCTGGACTCCATCTGCCCCGCCAAGCCCACACTCAGTCAAAGGAATCACAGTGGCCTAAGAACACTCAAATGGGCCTACTTTGCATGCAGGGAAGCCCACCAGCTTCTCAGTGGACAGGCCAGGTGGGCCACATCACATCGAGGGGATCTTACTGGCACAGCCTGGAAAGCACCCACTTGCCGTCTGGGGGACCTTGCAGGGGGAGATCTGCTACCACTTGGTGCCAACCTACCCTCCATGCAGCAGAGCTCCATGTTCTGTCACCACGAGGGGGAGTTACCCTGTCTCCAGGGTAATAGACCAGGCCCTGGACCTGGCTCATCCGCACCCAGGGCTCCAGCTCTGCACCTCTGCTACATCCACTCTACACTACCAGGCATCCATCAGGCTGCACTGCCCAGCCAGTGCCATGCCCAGGAAACAGCTTAGGTCTGTGACCACCAGGCCAGGTTGCCTTGCATCCAGGGAACTGTACAGGGCCTGGGACCAAGCCTCCAGCCAACTCCAAACTCAATGCAGGGAGACTGGCAGTTCTGCAACTGCAAGGGTGATGCACTGTGCAGCCAGGTTACCGCAGAGGGCCTGGCACCCGGCTCGTCCTCTGTCCAGGGCACCGTGTGTGGGACCTGCCAACTCATGGCTGAACCCACCTTTTCTTGGGGGAGCTCTTCAGGTGAGCCTGCAAAGGTCCCAGTGAAGTCAAGTGGTGAGGACAGTGAAGCACAGAGCCTGACTGTGAGTCCAGCCTGTCAGGGAGGGCGCTGGGCTTACGGCCATACCGGCTCTCCACCCAGGGGACTGCACTGAGATACCAACCAGCCTGCCGAGCTCACACGGCATCAAGGTGACCTGCTGACCCAATGTCTTGCCCACTAAGCAGAGGACCATGCCTGGTCCGAGTCCCCACCTGCCCCTCATCTAGGGGCAGTGCCAAGCACTCATCAGGCCACACTGCCAAGCCCCCACCCTACCCTACCCCCACTGCCTAAACACCTGGAACTGGTCAAGGACCCTGATGTGGCCCCTGATGTCTGGAAGGCTGAGGCCTCCTAACCTTTGGTCCAGACGTCACCCCATGAACCTGCCACAGGACATCCAGGGGACTGCGCTGAGCATCCCACATTGTGGCTGAGCTCATCCTCCATCCAGGGAACATCACAGGGCCTGGGACCCAGCTTGTCCTTCCATCTGGGGGACCTCACCAGATTGGCCAAGGAGCGCACAAGTTCACCCTACATCCAATGGATTACACTGACCTGAAACCTGTGGGAAGCCAGCCTTTGGCCTAGGGGATTCACAGAGACTTTGATTGTGGCAGCTCTCCATCAGGGGAGCTGTTGGGAGCCGCGGCCGACACCGGTCGCCTTACTTGGCGGACGTAGGGCCTGTGGGTGGGAGCGGAGCCTGAGCTAGATTGCCCCTCCCATCGAGTGAGCCAAGTTGGCGCCTGCTTCCTGCCCCCTGATTGCCCTGGCGACTTAAACAACCCGCTCTGTAAGATAGTCTGCCTAGCAACAGCTGATGTTAGCCAGTCAGCCCGCATTGCGCGCTTTGAACTGATTGGCTACTGTTACCCTATAAAAGTAAATGCCTCTCCCGCCACGAGAGAAGAAGCACAGAGAGAGATAGAGAAAGTCCACCGGCGAGAAAGGGCTGGTGACAGAGCGGAGGCCTCGCGGGGCCCACGCGGAGACAAATAAAGGCAAGGTTGCACACCGCCAGACTTTGTCGTGTGTCTTTCCTGCCGGCCGGGAGCGACCCCGACATTTGGTGACCCGCACGGGGACTGATCAACCCCGAGACACGGCGGTGGTGTGCAACGCTCCAGCGTGGTGCTGCCGGACAGGTGAGTTGGGGATAAGCCTGGGCTCTGGGTGGCGCGCACCTACAGGGCTTTTAGACTCCCCTCAGGCTCACGCATAGGTGACGGGTTCTTTAAGTCACACGCGGTGAGTTACAGCCCTTAGAGGTTAGAGATGGGTAATTTACCGAGCGCGGAGGCGCGGCCCTTGGTAAAGGCCCTTAGGAAGCTTTTAAAAGCTAGAGACCTCAGGGTAGGTCAAAAAACACTGGAACTATTCATAGCAGAGGTAGATAGGGTGGCTCCCTGGTTTTTACCCACAGGGCATTTAAACCTGCCGTCATGGGAGAAGTTAGGCGGGGACCTCGCCTCGGCGGAATTGGAAGGGGATATTTCGCCGGCTATTCGCCCCCTGTGGGAAATGATACATGCGTGCCTTGACTCCTATGCCGAGTTGCGCCGCAAATTGTGTGCGTGCGCCGCCCAAAAAAAGCAGAGAGAGGAAAAAGGGCCCCCGAGAGCCCTCTGGCGGGGAGGAGATAGAGAGCTATCCGCTCCGCCCTGGAGCTCTTCTTCAGAAGCGGCTCCCCGCCGAGAGGCCGCTACAGGGAACCCTCCCTTCTCTCAGCCGGCACAGGAAGTGACGCCCCGTTCCACTCTGTCGCGACCGCCGTCCTATGACGTTGCGCTGCGGGGCGGACGATATTTTCATGGGCGGCTACTCTGCCGAGCAGGCTGAGAAAAATGCCGGTCGAGGAAACGGGGGCTGGGGATTTAGCTCAGCGGCATAAGCGCCTGCCTTGTAAGCAGGCAATCGCGAGTTCGATCCCTGGTACCGATAAAAAAAAAAAAAAAAAAAAACGAAAAAGACCAAAAATAAAAAAATAAATAAAAAATAAAAAATAAAAAGGGGGAGTAAGCCAAGGCCTGCCTCCAAAGGCGCGGTTATCTATGGCATGACAATGGATGGGCCCGGATCCGGTGGTTAGCTGGAACCGAGGCGCGGTTTGTGTTTTTCCGCAGGAACCGGGACGAAAACCACTGTGGGTCCCAGAGAGGTTGACGCGACAAGTCCCTCGACTGAAGATCAGGCCTGTTCCACCAGGGGCCAACCGCAGACCCAACAACAAGATGAGCCCTAAAAGAACTGCAGGACAATCCCTTTTTGGGGAGCCTGGAATGGCTTGCTCCCCTATGTTTTACCATTGTTAGGTCCCCTGTGCTCCTTGCTTCTGTTCTTACTTATAGAACCATGCTTGCTCCGATGGGTCACATCATTTATTAATGGGCGCCTTGCGGCGGCCCGGCGTCAAGTACGCCTGGTTGCCCATGCGGCCCTGGCAGCAGCCCGTGATGGGCACAATGACCCCCAGGCCTACGCTTGGCTCGCTCGACTGGCCTACGACTGGGTCTAGGTGTGGCGGGTCTTCCGCATTCCTTCCCTAATGACACCACACAGCAGGGTAGGTGAGTCAATGACGGGTAAGAGCGTGCCTCCCCAGCACGACTCGACCTAAGCCAGGCCCTACCCCATGGCGCACGAAAGCCGCTGGATTACTAGAATCTAACCAGATCTAGATGCCTCTCCGAGGGGATCACACGGAGGGGCATGAGTGCATGCCTATGTGCATCCAGGTTCCGTCCAGTTCACTCCTGGCCCTGGAAAAAGGACGAGGGTCTCAAGGCCTTGGCGGACCCGGGGGCGGCCGACCAGGGTCCAAGCCAAGGGCCTACGGTGGGCCTCAACACAGGGCATAAGCCTCTGCACTCGATCCAGGGCGGGCTGCGATGCATACATTCATTCAAAGTAAATAAAATAGGGGGAGATGTTGGGAGCCGCCGACACCGGTCGCCTTACTTGGCGGACGTAGGGCCTGTGGGTGGGAGCGGAGCCTGAGCTAGATTGCCCCTCCCATCGAGTGAGCCAAGTTGGCGCCTGCTTCCTGCCCCCTGATTGCCCTGGCGACTTAAACAACCCGCTCTGTAAGATAGTCTGCCTAGCAACAGCTGATGTTAGCCAGTCAGCCCGCATCGCGCGCTTTGAACTGATTGGCTACTGTTACCCTATAAAAGTAAATGCCTCTCCCGCCACGAGAGAAGAAGCACAGAGAGAGATAGAGAAAGTCCACCGGCGAGAAAGGGCTGGTGACAGAGCGGAGGCCTCGCGGGGCCCACGCGGAGACAAATAAAGGCAAGGTTGCACACCGCCAGACTTTGTTGTGTGTCTTTCCTGCCGGCCGGGAGCGACCCCGACAGGGAGCGAGTTGGATTCAAGAGCTCCTCTGGGGTGAGCCTATCCCACATCCATGGGGCACACCAATCTTTCACTACAAATTTGGGCTCGTCCTATGTCCAGGTTACACCCAGGGCCTGGAACCCAGTCACACCCATGTCAACGTGACAGCGCCTTGCCTGTGATGGTGCCTGCTTTCTACATGGGAGACCTTACTGAGACTGCCCATGCTCCTGCCAATAGCCCTGTGTTCAGGACAGCGCATGAGCTGATGTTGCACCAGCCTGGCAGCCCAGTGCCCATGCTTGTGCCTGCTCTTTACCCAGGGGACCAACTTGGCCCTCAAACCACCCTATGGAGCCCATCCTGCAGCAAGTAGACTTTGGGTCTGCAGCTTGGCCTACTGTTCTGTGGACTGCACCAGGCTTGTAAGCCTGCCTGCCCACTCCAATCCCTGTTTAGGGAGAAGCCCCAGGCTTCCAAGCACGCTGGTAAGCCTGTCCTACATCCAGGATAAAGTACTGACCTGAGAGTGCCCGGTTCAAGCCCCAGTTCACACCAGCCACACCTCCAGAAAACTTCACAAGGCTGGCGTCCCTACCCGTTCTTCCTCCCAGGGACCCCTCCTGGACTGGATAAATGCTGCCCAGCCTGCTCTTGGTCAAGGGCACCATGCTGGCCTGCAAAGAGGCAGGCAGGCACGCTGAGCATCTGGGTAATCCTGCTAGACTTTGACCAGATAGGTAAGCCCTACCTGTATCCAGGGGCCATTGCAGGCATGGCCTGGGAAGGCACCAGCTCACTACCTGCAGGACTGAGTTGGATGGGGTCTGCCCCCTCCCAGGGTGAGCCCTCCATCCATACTGGGGAGCATGCAGCTCTGTCACTACAAAGGGGAGCTCCCCCTGTATCCAGATTAATGGGTCAGGCCCTGGACCTGGCTCATCCTCTGGCCAGGGCAGTGCACCTGCCCTCCTTCTGCGCCTGCCCTGCATCAGCTCCACAGCACCAGGCATCCATGAGGCCCATGCCACCCACAGAGAATGGCTTAGGTTTGCAACTGCCTGGGCCAGGCTGCCTTGTATCCAAGGTGCTATGCAGGGCCTGGGATCCAGCTCCCAACCTCTCCCACTCATCCAAGAAGCCTGGAGGTTCTGCAATCCAAGGTGTACTAATGGTGCAACCAGGTTACCCCGCAAGGCCTAGTACCTGGCTCATACTCTGTCTAAGGCACCCAGTGCAAGACCTGCCAACTCACACCTGGCAAATACCACCCTCCTCCATGGAGAGTGCACTGGGTGAGCTTGCAAAGGTCTGGGTGAGACTCTCGGAATGATGAGGACAGGGAAGAAAAGAGCCCGGTTCTGCGCCCAACCTGCATCCAGGGGAGGGTGCCAGCTGCAACCTTGCAGGCTCATGGACCAGAAGACCATGCCTGGACCCCAACCAGCCTATGGGGCCCACACGACATCGAGGTGAGCCTGCAGATCCAATGTCTTACCCACCAAGCAGGGGACCACACCAGGTCCCATTCCACTCCTGTCCTTCATCCAAAGGCATCGCTAGGGATCCATCAAGCAACACTGGTGAGACTCCACCCCCACCCACGAACCCCAGGAAATGGCAAGGCCCATGACCTCTCAAGGGCTGAGGCTTCCTCATGTGCAGGGGATTGTAGTGGACTGAGACAAGACAATCCTCTGTCCTGGAGACTGAAGTTCTGCCTGTCTGCAAGTGAGGCCACAGGTCGTCCAGGGGGCCGCACCTAGCCTTGCAATAGATGGCTCAGCATGCCCCCCATCCAAGGAACCGTGCAGGGCTTGGGACCCAGTAGTCCTTCATCTTGGGACCTTGAGAACTGGTGAATGAGCCCAGGAATTCACCCCACATCTAAGGGACTGCACTGGCCTGTAACTCTGAGGGAGAGCTGGTCTTGAGTCCAGGGGACCACACAGGGCCTAGGATCATGCCAGCTCTGCAACTGGGGAATGCAGCTGGATTCTCAAGCTCCCTCAAGGTGAGCCCACCATGCATCCAGGGGGAGTGCACTAATTTTTCACTGCAAGGGTGGGTTTACCCAGTGTCCAGGGTATGACAGGGAGCATGGAACTCAGCCAGCCTGCAGTTCAGGGGACCATTCCCTGCTTGTGATGGTGCTCACTCTTCACCTGGGGTACCCCACCAGGACCAGGCATACTCCTGCCAGCACTCCTGCATGCAGATGCAAAGTGTGGCAGCTGATGCTGCACCGGATCTACATCCCATTGAATGTGCTGTGCAGATGCCCGCACCTGTGCCCGCTCTCCACCCAGGTGACCTCATGGCCCTCGAACCGCCCTGCTGAGCACGTCCTACATGAGGCAGACCCTGTAGCCCTGCAGCCTCACCTACTGTCCAGGGGCCCACACTCGGCCCAGAAGCATGCATGCCACCCCACCTCTAGTCTGGGAAGAAGCCTCAGGCTTCCAAGCATCCTGTTGAGCCCCACCAACATCCACCCATCCACCAGGCCTGGACCTACTCTTTCAAGTTGCCTGGAATGCCATGTATAACCTGTGGCCCCTCCCCCAGAGAACATGCGTCAGACTGCGTCCCCACCTACTTGTCAGTCTTGGAGACCCTGCAGAAACTCCAGCAGCCCTGCGAAGCCAGCCCCCTTTTTTAGTGCACCATGGTGACCTGTGAACACTGGGGCGGGCTTGCGCTGCATCCAGGCAACCCACCAGTAGATGGGGGAGCCAGCCCCGCATTCGGGGGAACTTGTGGGTAGGGTCTGAGATGGCACCCATTTACCACCTGGGGGACCACGTGGGAAGTGATTGACCACCACCCTTGGTGAGCACTCCCTCCATGCAGGGGAGCGCCCACTCTGTCACCTCAAGGGGGAGCTCACCCTGTATACATGGTAAATGGGGTGGCAGGGACCAGCTTCACCCTCCAGACAGGGCAGCATGCCTGCTCAGCCTGTGAACCTGCCCTGCATCCACTGCACAGTGCCAGGCATCCATCAGACCAAACTGCCGAGTCCGCAGGACCCCCATGAAACGGCTTAGGTCTTCAGCCTTCTGTGCCAGGCTGCCTTATATCCAGGGGACCACTCAGGGCCTGGGAACCAGCCCTCATCTCCCCCACCGCTTCCATCCAGAGAGCCTGGTGGTTTTGCAATTGGGAGGGAGAGGCACTGTCCACTAGGTTACTGCACAGGGTCTGGAACCTAGGTCTCCCTCTGTCCAGGGCTCCATGCGTGGTGCCTACAAACTCATAGCTAAACTCGCACTCCTCCTGGGGATGCAGGTCGGGAGAGCCTGTGAAGGGAGCCCCACTGCGTGGTGAGGACAGTAAAGCACAGGGCCCAGCTCTGCATCCCACTGGTATCCACTAGAGTTGGCCATCCCCACTCTCTGCCCATAGAATCTCCCCAATACCCCAACCTACCTGCCCAGCCCATAGGACATCAAGGCAACCTTGGGAACCCAGTGTCTTGCCCAGTAAGCAGGGGCCATGCTAGGTCCTAGACAAGGCCTACCTTTCAACCTGGGGCATTGCCAGGCACTGCCAGTCTGCACTGCCCAGCCTATGCCCCCAGCCCCACCCCCACCAGGTCTCCATGGCTGAGGCCTCCACACATGCAGGGGACCGTGGGTGGGCCAGGACTGAGCTAGTCTTTGTCCCGGAGACTGTGCCTGTCTATCTACCACCCTACCAGCTGGGCCACACAACCTGCAGGGAATCACAAGGAGACTCCCAAGAGGAGGTCGAGCTTGCTCTCCATTCAGGGAACCACACAGAATCAGGGACCCAGTTGGTACTTTCATCCTGGGGACCTCGCTGGACCTGCGAATGAGCCCATGAGTTTACCCTACATTCAAGTGACTGTGCTGGGTCTTAAACCTGCAGGCCAGCCTGCAGTGGGCTCCAAAGAGCACAGGGCTCCTGGGATTGTGACTGCTATGCATCCTGGGAAAGAGCCAGATAGTTAAGCTCCCAAAGCATGAGTCTGCCCTGCATTCAGCGGGAGGACACTAGTCCTTCAGTACAAAGATGGGCTCACCTGTTGTCCAACGTTTTGGGCGGAGCCTGGAACCCAGGCAGCCCTGTGTCCAGGGACCTTGCCCTGACTGTGATTGCACCTGCTCTCTACACTGGTGACTCCCATGGGACCACATACCCTCATGCCAGCACCACTGCCTTCAGAAAGAGTGTGGTGGCTGAGGCTGCGTCAGCCCTACATCCCAGTAACAGCACCACACCCATGCCCATGCCCATTCTGGATCCAGAAGACCACCTTTGCCCCTGAACTGCCCTGCTGAGCCTGTGCTACAACAAGTGGACTCTCTGGGCCTTCAGTCTCACTTATTGGCCAGGGGAACACACCAGGCCAGCTGCCACCTTCTCATACCCCATCATCTGGGGAGAAATGCCAGGCTTCCAAGCGCCCTGGAGAGCTCATCCGCCATCCAGGGAAGAGCTCTGACCTAGGTATGCCCAGTTCAAGTTGCCTGGCACCCAAGGGACAGTGAGTGGCCCAGGACCTCACAAGCCTTGTGTCATGGTTTATGTTTGTGTCCCCCAGGCTTCATGAGTTTGCATTGTGTATTTGTGATTGGTTCATTGTCTAATTCTTGGATTGATGGTGTCAGTGCTCCACCCACCTAGGGGTGGAGCCAGGATGTGATAATGGCAGGAAGAAGGTATGTCTTTCTCTTTGCTGGTTCAAGCTTGCTGTCGGCAGCTGCCATGAACTGCGGTCCAGCCATGCCTGCCTGTCTTGGAGCCAACTGAGTGTGGACTGAAACCTCCAAAAACTGTAAATAAACCTTTCCTTTCCCAACTTGGGCATCAGGTATTTTGTCTCAGCAATGAGCATAAAGTGACTAAGATACCCCACCTCCAGAGAATGGCTCTAGGCCTCTGGCCCAGCCTACTTATACTCCCAGGGACCCCGAGAGACTCCATTCACCTGTGGAGCCTGCACTCCGTGGAATGCATCGCACTGGGCTGTGAACAAGTGGGTTGGGCTGCTCTGCATCCAGGGAACCCTGTCTACCTCTGAGCAATGGGTGAGTCATCCCGCTTCCAGGGGACCTTGCAGGCATGACCTGGAATGGTGACTTCACACCATCTGGGTGTGGCACAGGCTAGGATGTGCTATCACCTGTGGTGGGTGATCCTGCTGGCTGGACCATCCTACATGCTGGGGAGGGCACTACTCTGTCAGCACCTTATCTAGGGTAACAGGCCCTGGACCTCGCTATCCTCCATCCAGGGGAGTATACCTGTCCCCTCTCTGCACCTGCCCTGCATCCACTCTACAGTGCCAGGCATCCATCAGTCACCATTGCCAGGACATGTGACCCCCAGGAAATGGATTAGGTCTGTGACCGCCCATGCCAGGCTGCCTTGCTTACAGGTGACTGTGCAGGGACTGGGACTGAGCTTTAAACCTCCTTGCACCTCTATCCAGGGAGATTGGTGATTTTGCAACCACAAGCGTGAGCCCGAGGTATGACCTGGTTACCTTGGAGGGCCTAGAATAATTGGAGGGCCTTGGAGGGCCTGACTAATTCTCAATCCACGAAACTGCGCATGGGACCTGCCAACTCACAGCTGGTGAAGGCGGCCCTCCTTCTGGAGGAGCACATTGGGTGAAACTAGGAGGGCCCAGGTGAGGGCCCCTTGTGTAGTGAGGACAGCTGTTGCACAGGAAATCCAACTGACCTGCTGGGCCTTCAACATGTCTTGCCCAATAAGCAGGGGACCAAGCCCTTCATCCATGGGTATTATGAGGCACCCATCAGGCTGCACTGCTGGGTCTGCCCCCCGACCACGAACACCAGGAAATGATTAAGGCCAGTGACCTCTGCAGGAGTAGGCCTCCTGACATCGCTAGGAATGTCAGCAGTCCAGGACAGAGTCAGTCTTGTGTCCTGGAGTCCGCCAACCTGTGATTGAGGCCTCAGGACATGCAGGTAACCATGCATAGCCTCCCTATGGATGGCTGAGCTCGCTCTCTGTGCAGGGAACTGCTCAGGGCCTGAACCCAGCTTGTCCTTCCATCGGGGAACCTCAATGGACCAGCAAATGAGTGTACTAGTTCACTCTACATCCAAGAGATGGGGTTGGCTCATAACCTTGCAGGTGAACTGGCCTTGGATCCCACACACCATGCAGGCCCTGGGGTCATGCCTGCTCTGCATCCAGGGAATGTGCTGGATTAGCGAGTTCCCTTTGGGTGAGCCCACCCCACATCCAGGGGGAACACACCAATCTTTCACTGCAAGTGTGGCTTCGCCCTGTGTTCAGGGTACCCTGCAGGACCTGGAACTCAGGGGAGTGTTCTGTGCCTGCAGTGTGTCTCTACCTGGGCGACCCTTTGGGACTGTGCATGCTCCTGCCAGCAACCTGCATTCAGAAGGACAGGACACAGGCTGATGCTGATGCAGCCCTGAATCCCAGTGACCATGCAGTGTCCATGCTCATGTGCATTCTTGAACCAGCCAATTGCCATGGCCCTTGAACCGTCCTGCTGAGCCCATCCTGCATCAAGCAGACCTTGCAAACTGGTACCCTCATGCACTGTCTAGGGAACTATGCTAGGACAGCAAGTGTGCCTGCTAGCCCCTTATCTAGGTAGTAGTGCCAGGCTTCCAAAAGCCCTGGTGAGCCTGTCCAACAGGCAAGGAAGAGCACTGACCTGGGAGTGCCTTGTTCAAGAGGCCTGGACTCAAGAGATAGCCAGAGGTTCAAATCAGCATCAGCCCTGCCTCCAGAGAACCTAGCCCAGCCTACCCAGTGTCTCTGCCCACTCTGTGTCCCAGGGACTGTGTCTGGACTCCATCCACCCTGCAGAGCCCATGCTCACTCAAGGGCAACATGCTGACCTGGGAACAGGCAGGCATGCTCAGTCTGCATCTGGGGAATCCCGCTGTCCTATGAGCCAATGGGAGAACCTGCCCTGCCCTGCATCCAGGGGATCTTGGGGGCATGGCTTGGGATGCTGCCCGCTCACTACCTGGGGGACCCTGTGGCATTGATCTGCCACTGCCTGGGGTGAGCCTACCCTAGATGTGGGGGAGAGTGCTACTCTGTCACCTCCCTGTAGTTCTCCCTGTATCCAGGATGATGGGTGGGGCCTGAACCTGGAACATTCTCCTGCAGGACAGTGCACCTGCCCTGCCTCTGCACCTGCCCTGCTTGTACCCAACAACTCTAGGCATCCATTAGAGCACACTGTGGAGCCTTAGGACACACTTTAGGCCTGCAACCACCCGGGCCTTGCAACTTTTCATCCAGGGGAATGAGAAGGGTTTGGGAACAATCCCCAAATTCCCACCACCTCCTTCCAGGGAGCTATTGGCTCTGCAGCCATGAGGGCTGAGTCCAGGACACCAGAAGTGTGACCTGCCAACTCCTGGCTGAGCCTGCCCTCCTCCCAGAGGAGTGCGTAGGGTGAGACTGCAAAGACCTGGGTGAGCCCCATTACATGGTGAGGAGAGCGAAGCATAGAGTTCAGTTCTGTGCCCAGCCCCTGTACAAAGGATGGTGCTGGGCCAAGACTGTGACTGCTCTCCACCCAGGGAACTGTGCTAGGAGCCCAGCCACCCTACCTATCCCACAGGACATCAAGTTGACCTTGCTGACCCAGTGTCTTGCCCACTCAGCAGGGGACCATGCCAGGTCACAGTCCATGCCTGCCCTTCATCCAGGGGCATCGCCAGGCATCCATCAAGCCTCATTGCCAAGTCCCCAGCTGCCAGCTGTTCACCAGGACATGGTCAGGGCCCATGACCTCTTGAGGGCTGAGACCTCCACATGATCAGGGGACCATGACCAGCCAGGATGCAGCTGGCAGCAGTCTGCCACTCTGCCAGCCAAGCCACAGGATGTTCTGGGCACATCGTGGTGCCTCCCAACAGATAGCTGAGCTCATCATACACCCAGGGAACCATGGGGGCCCTGGGAACTAGCTCTTCCTTCAATCTGGGAGACTTCACCAGACCAGAGGGCCACCAGTTCACTCTATATCCAAGGGGCTATTCTGGCCAATAACCCAGTGGGTGATCAGGCCTTGGGTCCTGGGGACCACAGAGGTCCTGATATCACCCCAGCTCTGCATCCAGGCAATGCCCCAGAGTGGCGAGCTTCCCCCTGATTGAGCCTGCCCCCATCCAGGGGAAGCAGACCAATCACTCACTGCAAGAGTAGGCTTACCCCATGTCCGGGGCACTCCAAGGGACCTGCAACCCAACTCACCCTGTGTTCAGGGGATCATGCCCTGCCTGTGATGGCACACCCTCTCCATCCCTGGGACCCCACCTGGAATGAGCAACCATGTGTGCAAAAGAGTGGCATAGGGCTGATGCTGTGCTGGGGGTGATATCACAGTGAACACAACATGCCCATGCTCGTGCCTGCTCTTGACTTGGGTGTCCTCCCTGGCTCTTGAATCACCATGCAGAGCCTGTGCTGTACCAAGAAGACCCTGTGGGCTCTAATGTCCTGGGCACCACATGGGGCCTGCCAGCATGCCTGCCCCTGCTCCACCTTCCTAGGGAAAAGAACCAGGCTTCCAAGGGCCCTAGTGAGCCTGTCCCAGGTCTAGGGAAGTGTGCCATCCTGCAAGTGCCCAGTTCAAGCTGCCTGACACACGAGCAACAGCAGGTGGCCCAGGACCTCGACAGCCCAACCTAACGAAAACAGCTCCTGGGTCTCGTCCCCACCCCATCCCAGGGACTGTGTCTGTACTCTGTCCACCCTTGCCAAGCCTGTGCTTGGTCAAGGGGACCACACTGGCTTGCGAACATGCAAGTGGGCCCACTCTGCATCAGGAGAACCCCCCTGCCTCTGAGCGGATGGGTGAGCGTATCCTGCATCCTGGGGACATTGTGGACATGGCCTGCGATGGTGTCTTTGTTACTTTTCTCTCATTTCTGAGACAAAACATTCAAATCCCAAATGAAGGAAGGAAAGGTTTATTTAGCTCACTGTGGCGGCTTCAATCTGTAATCAGCTGGCTCCAGAATCTTTACTGGCAGGCTTTTTATTAGCCTTTTGGTGTTTGGAGCTCTGACCAGAATGTCCCCTACAGAACAGCCTAAGCTGTTGCAGTGCCACTCTTTCAGGTGACATTTCTGAACCTTTCCAAACCTTTCCCACAAGTCATTCCCAAAGGCTCTTGAACCACATGGTCAGGTGCAGTAACAGCAATGACGCCACACTAGGTACCAAGTTCTGTCCTGCTTAATTTTTTCTTCATGTCCACTTATCATCTCCAGGGAACTTTGTAAGATGGGGTTTGCCACCACTCAGGGAGCCCACACTCCATGAAGGGGAGCACGCTGCTTTGTCACTGTGAGGGTGAGCCTGAAACTTATCCAGGTTAAGGTGTCTGAGCAGACCTGGCACAGCTTCCCTCCAGGACAGTGCAGCTACCCTGCTCTGCACCTGCCCTGCATCCACAGCACCAGGCATCTATCAGGCCACATTGTCCAGCATGTGTGACCCCCAGGAAATGGCTTTGGCCTCCAACCACCTGGGTTAGGCTACCTTGCTTCCAGTGGACTGTGCAGGGCCTGTGATGAAGCCCTCAACCTCCCCCCACCTCCATCCAGGGAGCCCGCAGTGCGATCAGGTTACTGCGCAGGGCCTAGAAACTGGCTCATGTTCTGTCCATGGGCACAGTGCTAGGGACCTGACAACTCGATGGTGAACCAGCCCTCCTCCTGGGGAAGTGCATCACGGGACCTACCAAGGCCAGGTTAGCACCAGTGGGTTAAGGACAGCAAAGCAACAAACCAGGCTCTGTGACCTGTTTCCAGAGGCTTGGCTGTGCCCACTCACCACACAGGGGATCACGCCGGGATCTCAATCTGCCTGCTGAGCCCATATGCCATGGAGGTGACCTTACCCATTAAATATCTTGCCCACTGAGCGAGGGCACACATGAGGTCTGAGCACACCTCTAACCTTCATCCTGGGGAATCACCAGGCATCCATCAAGCAACATTGCTGAACCCTCCACTCACTTCACCCCTACACGAGGACATGGTAAATATCTGTGACCTCTGGAGGGCTGAGGCCTCTTCAGGTGCACAGGAGTGTGGCGGGCCCGGACTGAGCCAGTCCTGCTTCCCGGAGACCACAGTGCTCTTCCACCCTGTGAGACAGGCAACAGGACATCCAGGGAACAGCAACCAGCCTCCCTTCAGGTAGCTGAGCTCACTCTCCATCCACAGAACTGCATGGGGCCTGGGACCCATCAGGCCTTCCATATGGGGGACCTCGACAGACCCATGAACAAGTGCATGGATTTACCCTATGTTGAAGGGACTGCGCTGGCTCATAAACCTACAGGTGAGCCGGCTTTGGACCCCAGTGACCACATGGGGCCTGGGATTGCCCCCACTTTCTACCCAAGGAACGGGTAAGATCCCCAGGGGTGAGTCTGCCTTGCATCTAAAGGGAGCACACCAAACTTTCACTGCATAGGCGGACTCCCCCATGTCCTGGCTACCATGCAGGGCTGGAACCCAGCCAACACTGTGTCCAAGAGACCCTGTCCTGACTAGGATCATGACTGCTTTCTTCACTGGCGACCCCTCCGGGACCACACACAACTCTGCCACCTTGGTCAAGGGGACCACACTGGCCTGTGAAAACATGGATGGGCCCGCTCTGCACCTGGGAATACCACGGAGCTCTAAGCACATGGGAGAGCCCACCCCTCATCCTGGAGACCTTAGCGAATGGCCTGGGATGGGATCTGAGGGACCTCACAGTATGGGATCTGCCACAGACCAGGGTGAGACCCCTCTCTGTGTAGGGGAGTGTGTTCCTTGTGTAGGGCAAAGGGCTAGGCCCCAAATGTAGCTCATCCTGTAGCCAGGGAAGAGTGCCTTACCCGCCTCTGTGCCTGCCCTGCATCTACACCACAGAGCCAGGCATCCATCAGACTGCACTGCTGAGCCCGTGCAAAGCCCAGGAAAAGGCTCAGGCCTGCAACCAACTAGGCCTGACAGCCTTGCATCTAGGGCCCATCTAGGGACCAGGGACAAGCCCCCAACCTCCCACCACCTCCTTCCAGGGAGCCTGGATATGCTGTAACCGCCAAGATGAGCCTGTGGTGCAACCAAGTTTCCAGGCAGTGCCTGGAACCCGGCTCATTCCGAGGCTCATGGGTCGTGCCAATTGTGGCTGAACCCACCGGCCTCTTTAGGAGCATATCTGGTGACCCAAAGAAGGCCAGAGTAAGTCCCCCAGGCAGGTGAGGACAGAGAAACAGGAAGCCCCGCTCCAGGTCCACCCCTATCCAGAAGGGGGTGATGGCTCCCCGATTGTGCCAGCTCTCCACCCATGGGACCACTCTGGGACCCCAACCAGCCTCCCAAGCCTACACCACATCAAGGTGACCTTGCCAACCTGTTGTTTTGCCAACTAAACGGGGACCACTTCAGGTCCAAGTCCATGCCTGTCCTTCATCCAGGGGCATCACCAGGCATTCTTTAAGCAGGACTCCAGAGCCTGCCTCCACCAGAGCACCAGAAAATGATCAAAGCCCATGACTTCTCGAGGGCCGAGGCCTCCTCAAGTCCAGGAAACCTCGAAAGGTGGCCCAAGACACATCTAGGCTTGTGTCTTGGGTTCCACACTCATCTGCGACCTTGTGAGTGACATCATAGGTCATTATTACCTTTATGCTAAAATTCCTATTTTATCTCCCATGCCACACCTGATATCAAGGCCAAATTGAAACAGTTGGCCCTGAGTCCCCACAGGGAGGTCTCCTAGATGTGATTTTCTGTGTCTTCAATACTACAGAGGAGCACCAAAGACAGAATGATCTAGAAAATTTAAATTCTGAACTAAGCTAAACTGCCCATTTTTGTCTTCAGCACTTCGAGCTCCCAAAAAAATACAGGCTGAAGGAAAATCTAAAAGCCACATCCTTCTGGGAGGATGTTTTACGTGTGACAACCAAGGATAGGGGGCAATACTCTGCCGTAATCTGTGGCCACCAGCAGGAAGCTGCCCCATCTGCAAACAGAGGGGACACTGGAGGTACAACTGCCCTGTCCGTCAGAGAGCAGGGCAGTCATCAAACTCACTGCCCTTGTAGGAAATCCTGTCACCACCATCAGACTCAGCATTAGCCGACCTGCTTGGCATTGCTGCTGAAAAGGATTGAGTGGACCAGGGTCATGGCCCCTATCAAGGTACCTCTCTCAGAGCCCCGAGTCTTGCTGGATATCTCATGTAGGACTCTGTCTTTCCTTGTCAACACGAGAGCCACCTGGAGTGTTCTTCACGAATTTTTGGGTTGAGGTACCTGATTCACAGTCTCTGTCATGGGGGTTGATGGCCAAGCTACACAACACAACCCTTCCAGAAGGGACCCACCCAATTAGGCTTAAAACTTTTCAACAGTCACAATTTTCTCATAATCCCCATGTGCCCCACCTCAGTATTCACCCATGCAGTTACTACTAATTCACAAACCCACCTACAACTGAAACACAGAGGGATGGATTTTCTGGGGATCCATACTTCTCCTCCAGGATCATCAGACCATCAACAGCATCACTAACTTACACAGCTGCTTTCAATTATACACTCAGGCTTAATCTCCACTCCTAACTCCAGGCATTACTCACCCCTCTCTAAAAGGGTTCTTCATCAGGTCACCCACAGCTGTCATCTTTACACCAAGACCTCCCCTCTAGGACACCTACCTCCCCTTCCTTCCCAACTGACCAGATTCGGGGACACACAGGAGTTGAAGGTTGGCAGGAAGATTTTACACATGTGCCTAAACACAAAACCATTAGCTGTCTCCGCACCATTGTCTGCACTCTCTGGGGATGAATAGAGGCCTTTCCTATGGCCCAAGAGACTGCAGACATGGTTTCCAAGGCTCTCACACAAGACATCATTCCTAGATTTGCCTTACCTCAAACTATGCAATCAGACCATGGCCCAGCTTCCCTTTCTCAGAGTACCCCACAGGTGCCCTCGAGTCTGAACATTGCTTGGCACTTACACCTGCCATGTCACCCACAGTCCTCAGGAAAGTCAGAGAAGGCAAATGGCTCACTGAAGACACAGCTCACAGCTCTCATTCTCCAGCTACATCCAACCTGGCCCAGCTCCTTCCCTGAGCCCTAACTTGATTTAGGGAACTTCCCTAAGCACCTACTTTCCTGGGTCTATTCAATATCATGCAGGGAGGCCCTTCTAACTCCACAACTTTCCAAAACCTTTGCCTCCCAAAACCTTTCCCCCATCACAGACTGCATCCCAGTCTTTTCCCTCCTTAGATAGAGTTTGCATCAACTTCCCATAATTCAGAGGTGTCTTAAAAATCTCCAAAATTCTAAGCCCACAGGACTCCAGGGATTGCAGCCAGCCCTGTAATCAGCCCTGGTGGATGGGACCCTCCTTGTTCCTCTCATGACACCAGCAGCCATCAAGGTTCCCATGCTTTTTCCCTGGTTCCACGTCACCCAAACCAAATGGTGCCCTGACAACTTGGACAATGGAAACCCCCAACTCTCACCCTCAGTGTGGTCACCACACCTCCTGTCCCCACCCATCTTTGCCTCTCTGAAACCCTGACCAAACTTCTGAGCTTCCCCATGCATGGCTTTCCCATCTGGTTTCTGGTCTCCTTCCTCCAGTTAGTTGTTTTCTTTGCTGTTGGATTCCGGGCTATACCCCAGAACACTTCCAACCCCACAGAAAGTGCTTTTCTATTTCCTATGGGCTGATGCTCCTGACTCTTTCCGTCCTCAGCTGTTTTGTAAAACACCCGTACTAAGGCCACCATGAGGTCCAGGGCACCATTCCACTCACCATAATGATGATATGCTATGGAAGTGACCAGCTAATCCCCCTTGTTTTGTAAGATGAAAGTTGTAAGTCAGAGGTAAAGAGGGCTGTGACACCACTATGGGGAGTGGAATGAGGGCCCGGATAATAAGGCACCTCACAGGGTACCGCACAGGATGGGATCTGCTATCAGGATGGGCCTACTAGCTGAGCTGCCCTCCTTGCTGGGAAGTGCATTGCTGTCAGTACTTTATTCAAGGTGACAGGCCCTGGACCTGGCTTATCCTCCATCCAGGCAGGGCAGCACACCTGCCCCACCTCTAAGTCTGCCATGCATCTACTCAACAGTGCTAGACATCCATCAGGCCACACTATCAAGCCTGTAGGATACCTAGGAAATGGCTTGGGTCTCCAACCAAACAGGCCAGGCTCCCTTGCATCCAGAGAACTTCCCTGGGCAAGGGACAGAGCCCTTAACCTCCCCCAGCTTCTATCAAGCTAGGCTGGCATTTCAGCAACCTTGGTGGTGAGCCAGCCACTCAACCAGGTTACCACACAAGGCCTAGAACCCGGCTAGTTCCCTGTCCAAGCCACCACATGGGAGATTTGCCAGCCTGCCGTGAAACTGCCCAAGTCCTGGAGGAGCCCATTGTGTGAGACTTCAAAGGCCTGGGTGAGGCCCCCTGTGTGGTGAGGACAATGAAGCACAAAGCCCAGTTCTGGCCCCACCCCTATCCAGGGGATGGTGCTGGGCTTCCACCTTCCTTTATCACAGTGTCTGGACATGAGCAAATAGAGACAAACTTCCTGCCGAGCCATAACTTACATCAACTGGAATCCAACACTCAATGCAGCCCTTCTTTCCAGCAGATACCTCCTGAGCCTGGTCTTTACTGGCAGGATTTCTATCAGCCTTCAGGTCTCCTCTCTGACCAGAATCTCCCCTACAAAACAGCCTAAGCTGTTCCAGCTCTGTACATTCATGTGACATCTCTGAACCTTTCCAAAGCCTTCCCACAAGCCATTCCCAAAGGCTCTTGAACCACATAGTCAGGTCAGTCACAGTAAGGACACCACACTTGGTACCAAATTCTGCCCTGGTTACTGTTTTCTACATATCCACTTAACATCTCTGGGGAGCTTTGTGGGATAGTGTTTGCCACCGCTCAGGGGAGCCCACCTGCCCTAAAGGGGAGCATAATCCTTTACCACCAGTTTGGGGAGCCTGGCACTTATCCAGGGTAAGGGGCCTGACCAGACCTAGATCATCCTTCATGTGGGGAAGTGCACCTTCCCTGCCCCTGCGCCTGCCCTGCACCCACTCTACAGCACCAGGCATCCATCAGGCCACACTGCCAAGCTTGTGCAACCCCCAGGAAATGGCTTTGGCCTGTGACCTCCCAGACCAGGCTGCCTTCCATCCAGCAGACTGTGTAGGGCCTGGAACCAACCCCCAACCCCCAACCTCCATTCAGGGAGCCTGGCAGTTCTGCAACTGGGAGTGTGAGCATGTGGTGCAGCCAGGTTACTGCACAGGGCCAGGAACCCAGCTCATTCTTTGTCTAAGTCATCATAGTGGGACCTGCCAACTCTCAGCCACTCCCTGCGGAATATGTCTAGTGAGCCTTCCAAGGCCCAGGTGAGCACCTCTGAGTGATGAAGACAGTCAAGGAAGGAGCCAGGCTCTGGGTCCCATCCATGTCCAGGGGAGTGTGCCTAGCCAACAAGTGTGCCCACAGTCTGGCCACCCAGGGATCTCACCAGGATGCCAACCAGCCTGTGAAGCCAACACAACATCCAGGGGACCTTACTGACTCAATGTCTGGCCCACTAACCAGGGGACCACACCAGGTCTGTGTCCATAGCTGCTCTTTATACGGGGCATGAACAGGCATCCATCCAGCTGTACTGCCAAGCCTCACCTCACCCCACCGCTGCCACCCAAACACCCAAATACCAGCTAATGGTCAAGGCCCATGATCTTTCAAGATATAAGGCCTCCTCACTTCCAGGGGACTGCATGTGCCCCAGGCCCAATGCACCCCTGTGTCCTGGGGAACATGCTGGTCTGCCACCCTGTGAGTGAGGACAAAGACTCACAGGGAAACATGTTGAGCCTCCCAACAGATGGCTGAGCTCGCCCTCCATCCAGGGAACCCTGAGGGCCTGGATCCCTGTTAGTTCTGCACCCAGGGAACCAAGCCCTGACTGCAATCGCATCTGATCTTTACCCTGGAGACCCAACAGGAACGTGTACACTCATGCCAGCACCCCTGTGCTCAGAAGGACAGCATGGGAACTGACACTGTGCTGGCCCTACATACCAGTGACCCCACTGCAACATCATCCTTGCCCACTCGACCTGGTCAACTGCTCTCAAACCTCCCTGCTGAGCACGTCCTGCCCCAAGCAGTCTTTGTGGGCCTGCAGCATTGCATACTGTCCGGGGCACCACGTGGCACCGCAAGCCTGCCTGCCTCTCTTCCTGTGCATCCAGAGGGAAATGTTAGTCTTCCAAGCGTCCTGGGAACATCCAGGGAGGAGCTCTAGCCCCAGAGCACCTGATTCAAGCTGTCTTGCACATGATAGACAATGCATGTCCCGGGACTGTGTGAGCCCTGCCTCACAGAACCACATCTGGCTTGCATCCCTGGCCAATCTACATTGTACGGATCGTGCCAGATTTGATCCACCCTGCTTAGCAGATGATCCATCAAAGATACCAAACTGGACTCAGAAAACACAGTTGGGCCTGTCATGCATCCAGGGGACCTCTTGGGCATTGCTTGAGATGGTGCCTGCTCACCATCTGGGGCCCTTCGCAGAGTAGGATCTGCTGCTGCCCAGGGTGAGCCTGCCCTCCATGCAGCCAATCTGTCACTATGATAGGGAGCTCACCTCATTCAGGGTAACTGGCTGGGCTCTGGACCTGGCTCATCCTCCAGCCATGGTGGCACTCCTGCCCACTCTAGGCACCAGTCCTGAATCCACTCCACAGTACCAGGCATCCACACTGCTGGGCCCACACCACCCTCAGGAAATGGCTTAGGCCTGCGAACCTGTCATGCTAGGCTTTCTTGCATCCAGGGGACTGCACAGGGCCTGGGACCTAGCCTCCAACCTCTCCCCAGCTCCATTCCTGGAGCTTGTCGGTTCTGCAACCTCACGGGCAAGCCTGAGGGGTGACCAGGTTATCTCTCAGGGCCTGGAACCTGGCTTGTTCTCCAGCCAGGACACCTAGCTGGGGACCTGCTAATTCATGGCTGAACCCATTCTACTTCCAGAGAATCATATCAGGTGAGTCTGTGAAGGCCCTGATGAGCTCCACTGCATGGTGAGGACAGTCAAGGAAGGAGCCAGGTTCTGTGTGCCACCCATGTCCAGGGGAGGGTGCCTATTCTGCCACCATGTCTGCTTTCCTCATGCTAAGGTGATGATGTCAGGACCCCAACTGGCCTGCCAAGTTCACACGATATCGAGGTGACCTTGTTGACCCAGTGCCTTGCCCACTAAACAACGGACTGCACCCAGTCCAAGTCCATGCCTGCCCTTCATCCCTAGATACCCTTCATTTGCCAGGCACCCATCAGGTTGCACTGCTAAGATTACCCTGCTCAAATACCAGGAAATGATCAAGGCCTCTTTCCTTTTGATGGCCTAGGCCTCATCACATCTAGGGAACTGTGTGAGGTCGGGGAAGGAGACAGTCCTAGATCCTGTCTCGCTGGTCTGCTACCCTGAGGATGAGGCCACAGGACATTCATGAAACTGTACAGAGCTCAAAAGCAGTTGGTGGAGTTTGCCATCCAGGGAATGGCTTGGGGTCCCTGTTCCAGCTTGTCCATCCATCTAGAGGACTTTGCTGGACTGAAAAATGAGCCCATGGAGTCCACCCTACATCCAAGGGACTGCCATGGCCTGTAAATCTGCAAGTGAGCAGGCTTAGGGTCCCTGGCACCAAGCTGAACTGTGAACATGCAGGCAGACCCCCCTGTATCCAGGGGACCTTGCAGTCTTTGCCTGGGATGGTGCCTGCTCACCACCTGGGGGACCCTGTGGATGATATCTCACTGCCTGGAGTGGGTCGGCCTGTGGTGTGGGCTGCCCTCCATGCAGGGGTGTGTGCTACTCTGTCACCAGTGTACCAGGCCTGTCCCTGGACCTGGCTCATCTCCTATCCAGGGCAGCCCTTCTGCCCAGCCTCTGTGCCTGCCCTGAATCTACTTCTCAGCGCCAGGCAACATCAGGCTGCACTACAGAACCCATGACACTCCCAGGAAACAGCTTAGACAAATGACCGACCGGGCCTGGCTGTCTTGCATCCAGGGCACAGCACAAGGCCTGGGGATCAGTCCCCTACTGCTTACTACCTCTAGGGAGCATGGTGGTTCTGCAACCATAAGGGCAAGCCCACAGTGCAACCAAGTTATAATGCATGATCTGGAACCTGGCTCCTTCTTCCTCCAGGAAAACACACCCGGGACATGCCAGTATGTGACTGAACCCATCCTGTCTTGGGGGAGTGAATTCTGTGAGCCTGCAAAGGTCGGAGTGAGTTCCCTAGCATGGAATGGACAGCGAAGCATAGAGCCTGGCTCTGCATACCAGCTGTATCCAGGGGAGGGTGATAGGCCCTGACCATGCCTGCTCTTCAGAGACCACTCTAGGACTCCCAAAGGCCTCCCAGGCCTACATGACAAGGTGACCTTGAAACCTGTTGTCTTGCCCACTAAGCAGGGTACCATGTCAGGTCTCAGTTCATGCCTGCATTTCATCCAGGGGCATCACCAGGCATATCAAGCCAGGCTTCTGAACTTGCCTCCACCAGAACACTAGGAAATTCTCAAGGTCTGTGACTTCTTGAGGGCTGAGGGCTCCTCAGTCCAGGAAACCTTGAGTGGCGGCCAGAGACCCATCCAGTCTTATGTCCTGGGGACCATGCTCCTCTGATGCCTTGGGAGTGAGACCACAGGTACATCCAGCAGACCTTGCTAAGCCTCCCAACAGGTGCCTGAGCTCGCCCTCCATTTAAAGAACCACATGGGGCCCAGGACCCAGTTTGTACTTCTATACGAGGGACCTTGCTGGAGCTGTGAATGTGCAGGAGCTCATCCTGCATTCAGGGACTGTGCCTTATGGTGACCCTGCTGGTTCACCAAGGCAATAGTGGTCCTCACCCTCATCTCCTACCTATCCCATGTCTCATAGTGCTTAGGGTCCTTCGCTGCTAGCCCATGTCATCATGTCAAAGAGCTCCAATTTGTGATTTATCCCTGTGACTTCCTAATGGCTCTCTTTGCTTTACTGTCTCTGCTTTCACAGGTATAAAAGGTCACATTCCTTCTGATTCTTGTTTCAAGTTGACTTTGTTAATTGATGTACAAAAACCCCAACTAAAGTTATGAAAATATATTATTGCAATATGTTCATATTGGTAATCATCAAAAAATTAATATAATGTGGGATTTTTGATTTACAGATGCTCTCATACAAAAGTTCCATGTGGCTAAGACAATTCAGATTTATAATTGGGATTGTGTATGATGACTGAGATCTTTCAGATCAGAGGTCTGCTTTTCTCTTCTGCTCCAGCTGCTTGTGACAGAAGTTTCAGGTTAAACCAACATGAGGTCACAAGTCAAGTAATGTTTTAAACAAAAATTTCTGTAATGTAGTTATGTATGTGCCACTATACTTTGAGATGCTTAGACACTAATCAGTCCGAACAATGTCACAAAATTCATGAATGACATCCCATTAAATGGCAACAAATTGGATGAAAATGTCTTATGTAGTCGATAGAGATGAGTAACTGAAGAGACCATTCTATCCGAGATGGAGATTTAAGTGCAATATCAAAGGTCATCATGACCCTTATGCTAGAACTCCTATTTCATCTCCCATGCAGCACCTGACATCGAGGTCAAATTGAAAAACTCAGATCTCGGTCCTCAGGCCCCACAAGGAGGTCTCCTAGATGTGGATTTATGTGTCTTCAGTACTACAGAAGGGCAGCAAAAACAAAACCTTTGCCCTACCCCAGACTGCATCCCAATCCTTCTTTAGATGTCTTTTACAACAACGCATTAGTCTATGTTTCCCACAACCAATAGATGATCAAACCCCCAAACCTCCAATAACTCTGTGGGACTTAATGTTCCTCAAATCTTCTAGGCCCACAGGAATATAGCCCCGGTGGATGGGACCCTACTGGGTCATCCTCATGACACCAACAGCCATCAAGTTTCCCAGCCTTTTTCCTGGCTCCACATCACCCAGGCTAAATGGTGCCCTGACAACCTGGACACTGGAAACCCCAAACTCTCACCCTCAGTGTGGTCACCACACCTCCTGTCCCCACCCATCTTTCCCTCATCTGACCAAACTTCTGAGCTTCCCCACGCAGGGCTTTCCCACCTGGTTTCTGGTCTCCCACCTCCTGTTAGTTGTTTTCTTTGCTGTTGGATTCCGGGCTGTCCTCCCAGAAGACTTCCAACCCCACAGAAAGTGCTTTTCTCTTTTCTATGGGCTGATGCTCCTGACTCTCCATCCTCAGCTGTTTTGTCAGACACCCGTACCAAGGCCACTGTGATGTGACATAATCTGGGCCCTCATTCCACTCACCATAATGGTGTCACAGCCCTCCCCACCTGTGACTTACAGCTTTTATCTCACAAAACAAGGGAGATTAGCTGGTGATTTCCATACCATTGGTGATCCAAAACACCTGGACCTCAGGCACCTCTACACTTGACATAGAATGGGGATCTCTATATTCAATCACAGGCACTGATAGCAAGGCCCCGTGCCCAGTCAGGGGTCCATCATTTTACTCCTGCCTTGAAAATCCAGATTATCTGCTTCAGGATAATGTGGCATCCTTTCACCCGGGGGACCTTGCTGGAGTGGTGAAAAAAGCTCTACATTCAAGGGACTGCACCAGCCTATAATCCTTCTGGTGAGCCAGGTTTGGGTTCTGAGGGCCACGTGGGTCCTGGGATTGCACTGGCTCTCCATCCCAGGAACATGCTGAATTGTGGGATCCACCCAGGTGAACCTACCCCACATTGAGGGGGAGCCAACAATCTTTAACTACAAGAGAGATGTTTGTCCCTTGTCCAGGGACACTGCACAGGGCCAGGAACCCAGCAGCTCTTGGTCCAGGAGACCTTGCTCTAAAATGAAGTTGTCCGCTCTACACAGGGGGGACTCCCAGGACCACACATGCTCGTGCCAGGATCATTGTGTTCAGAAGGACATTGTAGGGAATGTTGCTGGGTTGGCTCTACTCCCAGTGACCAAAACTGGCCTGTGCCTGTGCCCAAACTTGACCAAGGCAACTGTCATGAGCCTGGAATCATACTGCTGAGACTGTCTGAACCAAGTGGACACTGTAGGCCTGCAGTCTCGCGTACTATCTAGAGGACTGTGCTGGGCCTGCCTTCCCCTACCCCATATGAGGAGAAGCTTGAAACTTCCAAGAGCACTGGTGAGCCTGTCCAACATCTACGCAAACATGAGGACCTGGGTTTGCTCCTGTCAAACTGCCTGGGCCTTGAGGGGGCAGCTTGTGGCCTGAGAGTGGGCTATTCTCACATTAACAGAACTGTGCCAGGCCCACATCTCTGGACACTCTCCATCCCAGGGACTGGGCCAGGACTCCATCCACCCGGCCAAGCCTGAGCTCGGTCAAGGGCACCACGCTGGCCTACAAACACTCAGGTGGGCCCGCTCTGCATCCTGGGAACCCTGCCTGCTTCTGATCAGACAGGCGAGCCTGCCCCACATCTGGGGACCTTGCAGATGTGACCTGAGATTTGGCCTACAAACCATCTAGGGTGTGGCACAGAGTGGGATCTGCTATCACCCTGCATACGAGGGCCTACTAGGTGGGCTGCCCTCCCTGCTGGGGAGTGCACTGCTCTGTCAGCACTTTATTCAGGGTAACAGGCCGGAACCTGGACCTGGCTTTTCCTTCCCCCAGGCAGGCATCACACCTGCCCCACCTCTAAGTCTGCCATGCATCCACTCAACAGTGCTGGACATCCATCAGGCCACACTGCCAAGTCCGAGGGACTTCCAGGAAATGGCATAGGTCTGTAACCAACCAGGCCAGGCTCCCTTCCATCCAGGGGACTGTCCAGGGCATGGCACTGAGCCCCAACCTCCCCCAGCTTCCATCATGGGAGGCTGGTGTTTTAACCTCATGGTGAGCCTGCCATGTGACTCGTTACTGCACAGGGCCCAGAACTTGGCTCGTCCTCTGTCCAGGGCACTGCACTCGGGAAATGCCATCTGGAGGCAAAAACCAGGCTCCTACTGAGGGGGTCCATGCGGTGAGAGTGCAAAGGCCAGGCCAAGGCCTCCTGCGTGGTGAGGACAGCCAAGCATGGAGCCTAGGTCGGCGCCCAATTCCTATGCATGGGAGGGTGCTGGGCTCAGGACCCTGCCTGCTCTCCGCCCAGGACCCCTGGCAAGGACCCCAACCAACCTGCTAGCCCACACAACATTAAGGTAACCTTGCCAATCCCTTGTCTTGTCTGTTAAGCAAGGGACCATTCCAGATCCAAGTCGCTCAGAATGGGATAGCCTCATGGCTAGGGTTACTCTGTGTGCCCTGTAGCCCAGCCAGCCCCGTGTCCAGGGGACTGCGCCCTGCATATGATCCTGCTCAGGCTCCACCCTGGGCACCCTGCCAGAATGTGCACACACACGCCAGCACTGCTGTGTTCAGAAGGGCAGCATGGGGGCTGACACTGTGCCAGCCCTATATACCAGTGACCCTCTTGCACAATCGCCTGAGCACAAGTAGAATGCATGGCCCCCGTCTCCAGGTGATCATGCCAGGCCCACATCCTCATCCACTCTCTTTCCTACGGACCCTGCCAGGGCTCTATCCACCCCACTGAGCCTGTGGTCAGTCAAGATAAACACTGGACTCAACCACACTGGCAGGCCCGATCTGCATTCAGGGAATCACACTGGCCTCTGAGCTGATGGCGACCCACCCCACATCCAAGGGACCTTTTGGGCACAACCTGAGATAGTGCACACTCACCACTTGGGGGACTCCCAAGAAGGGATCTGCACCACCTCTGGTGAGCCTGCACTTTGTGCAGGGGAGCACCTGCCCTGACACTGAGAGGGGGAGCTAGCCCTGTATACAGGGTTGGGTGGGGCCATGGACCTGGCTCAACCTCCAACCAGGGCACCTTGACTGCCCCGCCTCTGCACCTGATCTACATCCACTCTATGGCACCTGGCATCCATCAGGCCCCACTGCCAAGTCTGCATGACCCCAAGGAAATAGCTTAGGCCTGCAACATCCTTGGGCATGCTGTCTTGCATCCAGAAAACTGTGCAAGGCCTGGCACCAGCCCCCAATGTCCACCCCCCCCCACCTCCATCCAAGGCTCCTGGAGGTTCTGAACCAAGAGGGTGAAGAACCGTATGATTTGGTTACCACACAGGGCCTGAAACCCTGGTATTCTCTGTCCCAGGCACCTCAAGAGATACCTGCAATCTCACAGCTAAACCAGCCCTCTTCTTGGGGGAGCGGGTTGAGGGAGCCTGTGAAGGCCACAGTGAGCCCTACATGATGAGAACAGCGAAGCAACAGAGCCCAGGTCTGTATTCAACACATATACAGGGGAGTTGGTCGTACCCACTCTCTGCCCACAGGACCTCACCAGTACCTCAACTTGCCTGCCCAGCCCATCAGGGTGACCTTGTGAACCCAATGTCTTTCCCAGTAAGCAGGGGCACTTGCTTGGTCCAAGACAAGGCTTGCCTTTCAATCCGGGCTGTCCCCTGGCATCCATCAAGCCACACTGCCAAGCTCCCACCCCAACCCATACAACAGGACATGGTCAAGACCCCTGACTTCTCAATGGCTGAGGCCTCCACATAGCAGGAGACCATAGGCTGGGCAGGATGGAGCCAGTCTTGCATCCTGACGAATGCAGCGGTCTGCCACCCTGCCACTCAGGCCACAGGATGTCCTGAGGACCATGCAGAGCCTCCTAATAGATGGCTGAGCTCACTCTCTATCCGAGGGAACCATGGAGGCCCTGGGAACCAGCTCTTCCTTCCATCTGGGGGACCTCACATGACTGGCGAATGAACCCACCAGTTCACTCTACATCCAAGGGACTGTGACAGACCATAACAGGGAAACTCAGCAGGGAGCCAGGGTACTGATGTTGTAGATATCCTAATCCTTCTTTGCAAAGGAGGGCAAGGAGATTTGTGAATGCTACTGGCCACTGGGGGCAGGGGTGTCCTATGTACAATATTAGCCAGGAGAAGAAGTTTGTTTTCTCCTTTGCTGTGGCTTTGCATTGAAGCATTGCTCTGATGCCTTGCAACTCTGTCTTGGAGTCAACTGATTATGGACTGAAACCTCAGAGGTGAGCTAAATAAAATTTTCCTTCCTTCATTTTGAGTGTTGAGTATTTTGTCCAAGCAATGAGAAAAAAGTAACCATCCCAGGTCATGCCTGCAAGTTCCCCTGGATGTGGGGCAGGCTCAACGATCAGCTCAGAGGCCAGGATGCAGATCAGGCCCACCTGTGTTTTGGCAGGCCAGCGTGGTCCCCTATACCAAGCACGAGCTCAGCAAGTGTGGATAGTGTCCTGTTACAGTCCCCACAATGGAGAGTGAGTGGGCATGCAGGTCTGGTGCAGGTCTCTTGTGGAGGGGCTGGCATGGTTCCAGGCCACCCGCTGTGCCTTGTATGCCAACAGCTTTAACCAGGCATTTCCAGGTTGGTGCTCTTCCCTAGATATCAGCCAGGCTCACCAGGGTACTGGAGAGCCTGACACTTTTCCCAGCACAGCGGGGCGTGGGCAGGCTGGCCAGTGAGCAGGCCTGGTCCCCAGGATATTAGGCAATGCAGTAGGCCACTGGGTCCCCTTGATGTAGGATGGGCTCAGCAAGGCGGTTAGAGGTCACTCAGGTCTAAAACGAGCAGGGACCTGGGCATGGGCCAGTTTCAGTCACTGGAATGTGGGTCCTGTACAGCAACAGTCCCCTGCTACTTGTCAGTGCAGGGGTGATGGCAGGAGCATGCAGGGTCCCAGCAGTGTCCTCAGGGTGGAGAGCTGGCATAATGGCAGGAAGGGTGAGGTCCCTGGACACAGGGTCAGCCCACCCTAGGAGTAAAAGATTGGTACTCTCCCCATGGATGCAGGGCAAGGTCCGGGGTGGGGGGAGCTCAACAATCTGGCAGGTTCTCCAGATAAAGAGTGGGCACAGTCCCAGCCCCAACGTGGTCCCTGGGACCCAAGCCTGGCTTGGCTACAGGGATATGGACTGGCACAGTCCCTTGGATGTAGGGTGAACTTGTGTGCTTTTTGCCGACCAAGCGAGGTCCCTCAGATGGAAGGATCAGGTGGGTCCTGGGCCCCATGCAGTTATCTGGATGGAAGTCGAGTTCAGCTCAGCTTGGTCCCCCTGGCCTCACTCCTAAGATGCTGTTTAGACTGGTGAGGTCCCAGGGCGCAGGACTGTCTCGGACCACTGCCATACGAGGTACCCTGGACACAAGGAGCCTCAGCCCTCAGGAGCTCATGGGCCTTGATGTTTACTGGTGTTCATGGGTAAGAGTGGGGGCTCAGCAGTGTGACTTGATGGGTGCCTGGCAATGTCCCTGGATGATGGCAAGTGTGTCCTCGGACCTGGTGTGATCTCCTTCTTGGTGGGTAAGACTTGCCTACTTTAGGGGGAACCAAGCCTGGCCTGAGAGCATACCTTCCCGCCTTTGCCAATGCACCTGGGGAGAAGTACCAGGCTTCCAAGTGCCCTGGTGAGCCTGTCAGATATCCAGGAGAGTACAGCCCAGGAGAGGCCAGTTCAAGCTGCCTGGCACTTGAGGGACAGCACGTGGCATGGGACTGTGCCCAAGAATGGCTCAGGCCTGCAATCACCTGTGTCTGCTGCCTTGCAGCAAGTGTACTGCTCAGGGTCAGGGGTCCCAGCCCCCAAACTCCCCCACCTCCATCCAGGGAGCCTGAAATTTCTGCAACCCCAAAGGTGAATCCATGCTGCAACCTGCTTACTGCACAGGACCTGGAACCTGACTTGTCCTCTGTCCAGGGCACCGTGCACCAGATCTGCCAACTCGTGGCTGAACCTGCCCTCCATCCGAGTAGACCGCATCCATTGCACTTGAGAAGGCCCTGGTGAGGGCCTCTGTGTGGTGAGGACAGCGAAGCGAAGCATGAAGCTGGGTTCTGTGCCCAACCTGTATCCAGGGGAGGGTGCTGGGCCCACAACCTTGCCCCTGCTCCAACCAGGAGACCACACCTAGACCCCAAAAGGCCTGTGGGGCCCACACAACATCCAGGTGACCTTGCAGACCCTATGTCTTGCCCAATAAATAGGGGACCTCACTAGGTCCCAGTCCACTCCTGTCCTTCATCCAGGCGCATCGCTAGGTACCCATTAAGGTGCACTACTGAGCCCTCCCCCCAATCCAGACACCAGGTCTCGGAGGGCCGAGAGGTCCACACATGCAGGGTACTGCGGGCGGGCCAGAACTGAACCAGTCCTGTCTTGGAGACTGGGTAGATCTACCACCCTGCCAGTCAGGTTGGAGGACTACAAGGTATCAAAACAAGCTTCCCAGCAGGCTGAGCTCGCCCTCCATCCAGGAGCCTGCAAGACTCAGGGACCCAGATAGCTTGCCAGACTGGCAAATGAGCCCACAAGTTTACCCTATATTCAGGAGACTGTGTCAGCTCTTGAACCTGCAAGCCAGCTGACCCTGCGTCCCTTGGGACCATGTGGGGGCATGTGATGCATGCCTGCTATGCATCTGGGATACAAGCCAGATTGGTGAGCTTCCCAGGGGTGAATCCACTCCACATCCAGGGGGAGGGCACTAACCATTCAGTACAAAGATGGGTTCCCACATTGTCGAGGGTACCACAGGGGCCTGGAACCCAGACAACCCTGTGTCCAGGGTATCCCACCCTGACTATGATCCTGCCCACTGTCTACCCTCGTGACCCCTCCAGGATCATGCATGCTCATGCCAGCATCACTGCATTCAGGACAGCGCAGTGGATGACGCTGCCCTGATGTGGAATCACAGTGACTGTACCAAGCCCACGCCCATGCCTGTTCACAACCTAGGTGACTGCCTTGGCCCTTGAACCACCCTGCTCAGCCCGTCCTGGAGCAGCAAGTGGACTCTGTGGGCCTGCAGCCTTGCTTATTGTCCAGAGGAACATGCTGGGCCAGCCAGCACGCATGCTGCCTTCTATCCCTATATTCTGGTAAGAAGCACCAGGCTTCCAACCCCCCTAGTGAGCCCATCTGACATCCAGGGAAGAGTGCTGACCAAGGAGCTCCTGGTTTAAGTGGCCTGGCTCCCGAGGCACAGTGTCTGGCCCAGGACCAATCAAGCTCCAGAGAACTGCTTCAGGCCAGGATCACCACCCACTTTCTCTCCCAGGGATCTCACCTAGATTTTATCCACCCCAGGCAGCCTGAATTCCATCAAGGGCACCACAGTGGGCTTAGAAAACATGGGCAGGGCTGCTCTGTATCTTGGGAACCCTGCCAGCCTCTGAGTAGAAGGGTGAACTCACCCTGCATCCTGGGGGAGCGCACCAAACTTTCACTGCAAGGGTGGGTACCTGACAGGGCCTGGAGCTTTGCCTCCCTTACAGTAATGACCCTTGCCTTCTACCCAGGTGACCCCACCAGGACTGCGCATATTCCTTCATACACCCCTGCATTCAGAAGCACAGCATGGGGGCTGCAGTGCCTCCGCATCCCAGTGACCACGTTGCACCTACATACATGCATGCTCTGGACCCAGGCAATCACCATGGCTTGAACCACCCTGCAGAGCCCATCCTGCACCAAGCAGACCCTGAGGGCCTGCAGCCTTGTCTACTGTCCAGAGAGGACCGCGCTGGGTCAATGAGTGTGCCTGTTACCCCTCATCTGGGTAGAAGCACTAGACTTCCAAGCGCCCTGGTGAGCCTGTCCAATATGCAAGAGCACAGACCCCAGAATGTGCATTTCAAGCTGCCTGGTACCCAAGGGACAGCAAGTGGTCCAAGACTGTGCCAGCCCGTCTTTCAGAACCATGCCTGGCCCGCCTGCTCTCTGCCCTGAGGACTGCCTCTGGCCTCAATCCACCGTGCTGAGCCCATGCTTCTCAAGGCCATGAGCACACAGAGTCAGCCTCTGGGGTACCCTGCTGGCTTCTGAACCAATGGGCAAGCCTGCCCACAGTCTTTCCTTGTCAACATGAGAGCCACCTGGAGTGTTCTTGGGGAGTTCTTGGGTTGAGGTACCTGATACACAGTCTCTGTTATGGGGGTTGATGGCCAATCTACAAAACCCCACCACACTGGACTCACCCCCTGTAGGCTTAAAATTCTCTTCGCTCACAATTTTCTCATAATCACAAGGTGCCCCACCTCAGTATTCACCCATGCAATTACTACTAATTCACAAGCCCACCTACAACTGAAAAACAGAGGGTTGGGGCTTCTGGGATACATACTTCTCCTCCCAGATCATCAGAGCATAAACATCATCACTAACTTACACAGATGCTTTCCTTTAGGCACTAAAGCCTAATAATACTCCTAATAGCAGGAATTACTCATCCCTCTCTAAAAGGATTCTTCATCAGGTCACCCACTGCTGTCATCTTTACACCAAGACCTCCCCTCTAGGTCACCTACCTCCCCTTCTTTCCCAACTCACCAGCTTCGGGGACACACAGCAGGTGAAGATTGGCAGGTAGATCTTACACACCCTCCTAAACACAAAACCTTTAGCTATATCCCCTCCTTTGTATGTACTCCCTAGGGATGAATAAAGGCCTTTCCTATGGCCCAAGAGACTGAAGACATATTTACCAAGGCTCTCACACAAGAGATCATTCCTATATTTGGCTTACTTCAAATTATGCAATTGGACAATGGCCCAGCTTCCCTCTCTCAAAGTACCCGACAAATGCCTTGGAGTCAACATTACTTGGCACTTACACCTGCCGTGTCCTCAGGAAAGGAGAGAAGGCAAATGGCTCACTGAAGACACAGCTCACAGCTCTCATTCTCCAGCTACATCCACCCTGGCCCAGCTCCTCCCCTGAGCCCTAACTTGACTTAGGGCACTGCCGTGAGCACCTGCTTTCCTAAGTCCACTGGAGCTCATTTATGGGAGACCCTTCTTACTCCCCAACTCACCTACCTCACAAAACCTTTCCACCATCACAGAGTGCATCCCAGTCCTTTCCCTCCTTAGATGGAGTTTACAACAACCCATCCAGGCAGAGCAGCACACCTGCCCCGCCTCTAAGTCTGCCATGCATCCACTCAATAGTGCTGGACATCCATCAGGCCACACTGCCAAGCCTGAGGGACCCCAGGAAATGGTGTAGGTCCCCAACCAAACAGGCCAGGCTCCCTTTCATCTAGGAGACTGCCCCGGGCATGGGATGGAGCCCTCAACCTCCCACAGCTGCCATCCTCAGCTGTTTTATCTAATACCCGTAGTAAGGCCACCGTGAGGTGCCTTATAATCTGGGCCCTCATTCCACTCACCATAATGGTGTCACAGCCCTCCTCACTTCTGACTTACAACTTTTATCTCACAAAATAAGGGGGATTAGCTGGTCACTTCCATACCACTGTGGTCCAAAAAACATGGACCTACCTCAGGCCTTCATACACTTGACAAAGAATGGGGCTCTGTATGTTATACCATAGCTGTGATGGCAAGGCCTTGTGCACAGACAGGGGTCCATCATTTTTCTTGTGCCCAGAAAATCACAATTATCTACCTGATAATAATTGGTCCTCCTAGCAACACAGCATCGAGGTGACCTTACTGATGAACCAGCCCACAGCTTCACCCTACGTCCAGGAGACTTCACCTGCCCCTAATCCTGCTGGTGAGCAGGCCTATGGTCCCGATGACAATGCGGGTCTTGGGATCATACCTGTTCTCCATTTGGGGAACTTTCTGAATTTTTGGGATCCCCCAGCTGAGCATATCCCACATCCAGGGGGAGCCACCAATCTTTAACTACAAGGGTGAGTTTGCCCCTTGTCCAGGGTTAGGCTCGGGGCCCGAAACCAGGCCAGCCCTGAAGCTGGGAGATTGTGACCTGACTTGATGGCTCCCTCTCTACACAGGACGGACCCCGCCAGGACCATGCATGCTTATGCCAGGACCACTGCATTCAGAATGACAGTGTGAGAACTGACACTGCACAGGCTCCACCTCCCAGTAACCAAAACTGGCCAGCGCCTATGTGCAATCTCAATTCAAGCAACTGTCATGACCCTCAAACCGCCCCGCTGAGCCCATTCTGCAACCAGTGGATGTTGTAGGCCTGCATCCTTGCCTACTGTCCAGGGGTCTGTGCTGGGCCTGAGAGCATGCCTGCCCTCTACCCTATCTGGGGAGAAGCAGTGGGCTTCCATCATCCTGGTGAGCCCCTTTGATGTCCGGGGAAGAGCCTAGACCCAGGAGCACTCCGTTCAAGGAGCCTGGCAGCCGAGGGACAACCTGTGGCCTGGGGCTGCGCCAGCTTTGTCTCATCAGAACTGTGCCTGGCCCTTACCCCTGCCCATTCTTCATCCCAGAGAATGCACCTGGACTCCATCTGCCCCACCAAGGCTGCACTGGATCAAGGGCTCCATGCTGGCCTGAGAAAACTCAGGTGGGCTCACTCTTCCTCCAGGGAACCTGGCCTGGCTCTGAGCAAACAGGCGAGCCCTCCTTGCATCCAGGGGACCTTGAAGGCATGACCTGGAATGGTGCCTGCACACCATCTGAGGCAGTACACGGGATGGGATCTGCTATCACCCCAACTATGTGGGCCTACTTGGTGGGCCTCCCTCCCTGCTGGGGAGTGCATTGCTCTGTCAGCATTTTATTTAGAGTAACAGGCCGGGCCCTGGACCTGGCTTATCCTTCATCCAGGCAGGGCAGCACACCTTCCCCACCTCTAAGTCTGCCATGCATCCACTCAATAGTGCTGGACATCCATCAGGCCACACTGCCAAGCCGGAGAGACCCCCAGGAAATGGCGTAGGTCTGCAGCCAACCAGGCCAGGATCCCTTCCATCCAGGAGACAGCCCAGGGCATGGCACTGAGCCCCAACCTCCCCCAGCTTCCATCAAGGGAGGCTGGTGTTTTGGCAACCTCGTGGTGAGCCTGCCATGTGACTCGTTACTGTACAGGGCCCAGAACTTGGCTCGTCCTCTGTCCAGGGCACTGCATTCAGGAAATGCCAGCTGGAGGCAAAAACCAGACATCTACAGGAGGAGTCCATCGGGTGAGAGTACAAAGGCCCAGCCAAGGCCTCCTGCATGGTGAGGACAGCCAAGCATGGAGCCTAGGTCTGCACCCAACCCCTATGCAGGGGAGGATGCTGGGCTCAGGACCTTGCCTGCTCTCCCCCAGGGGACCTTGCCAGGACCCCAAATAACCTGCTAGCCAATAGGACATTAAGGTGACCTTGCCAATCCAGTGTCTTGTCTGTTAAGCAAGGGACCATTCCAGATCCAAGTTGCACCTGCCCTTCATCCAAGTGCATTTCCTGACATCCATTAAGCTGCACTGCTGAGCCCCCACCCCAATTCATTATTCGGTCAAAGCCTATGATCTCTTGAAGTTTGAGACCTTCACATGTCCTGGGGAGGACACAAGACCCAGGGCTTTGCCAGCTTTAGTCTTGGAGACTTTGCTGGTCTGCCTCCTGCAAGCTAGAATACAGGAAATCCAGGGGACTATGCGGAGCCTCCCAACACATGCCTGAGCTCACTCTCCATCCAGTGAGCCATGTGGGCCCCAGGATCCAGCTCTTTCTTCCATCAGGGGCATGTCACCAGACTGGCGAAGGAGCCCACAAGTTCATTCTATATTCAGAGGATTACACAGGCTTATATCCCTGCTGGCGAGCCTGCCTTGGGTCCAGGGTACCTCTTGGGACCTGGGATCATGCCAGCTCTGCAACTGGGGAACATACCAGATTGGTGAACACCACCTGGTGAGCCTATCCTGCATCCAGGGGGAGTGCACTGATCTTTCACTACAAGGTGGGTCTGTCCTGTGTCTTGGGTACCTCGAGAGGCCTGTTACACTGCCAGCCCTGCAGCTCAGGGGACAGTGCCTGCCTGCAATGGTGCTCACATTCTACCTGGGGGTCATCGCCGGGACAGGGCATATTCCTGCCTGCACTCACTACACTTCAAGGCTGGGCTCGCCCAATGTCCAGGGTACAGAGCACTGCCTGGAACCCATCCAGCCCTGCCTCCAGGGGACTATCCCCTGCATGTGATGGCGCCCTCTCCACCTATGGGACTCAGCCTGGACCACCCCCATGCCTGCCAGCACCCTTGCATTCAGGAGCACAGCACAGGGGCTGAGCTGCTCCAGGCCAGCATCCCAGTGACAGTGTCACACTAGTTCCTGTGCTGGTGCCTGCTCTCATCCCAGGCAACCCAAATGGCCTTTCAACCATCCTTCTGGGCCTGTCCTGCACCAAGCTAACCCTACAGCCTTGCCTACTGTCCAGGGAACTGTTGGGAGCTGTGGAAGCTGGATACTGATCTAAGACATGAACCAGATGCGACCCTATTCAGAAAACAAAGAGTGCCCCTGTCAGTCAGGTGAAGAATCTGCTGAAGCCCAGGAAAATAGCAAGCCCCTAGACAGTCCAAGCAGTGGGTTGCTGGGCAGAGGGGCTGAAAGTGACATCGTTTTTCCCAGAATATAAATAAAGGTGCTGCAGTGGTTGAGCAGGTCCTTTCCTTCCATCAGGGGGATGAGGGCCCCACCTGAACCCAGCTTTGTCTCTTCTTTATTTTTCACATCCTCTCATGGTCCTTAATCTCAGGAGCCACTTTGGGTTGCAGCAGGGAACCATACCCGGTCCATGAGCCTGCCTACACCACCCTCCTTATCCGGGGAGAAACACCAGGCTTCCAAGATCACCGATGAGCCCACCCAACTTCTGCGGAGAGAGCTGACCCAGAAGTGCTTGGTTCAAGCTGCCTTATGCTCAAGGGACAGTGCTGTGCTCTTGTCCCCGCCTGTCCATCCCTGGGACTGTACTAGGGACTGGGTCTGCCTGGCAAAGCTTGCACTTGGTCAGCTGGACCCATCTGGACTGTGAACACACAGGCGTGGCTGCTCTGCATCCAGGGAACCCCTTGGCCTCTCAGCAGATGGGCAAGGCTGGGCTGCATCCAGGAGACTTTGTAGGGATGGCCTCAGATGGTGCCCGCTCACCATGTGGTGCATCTCACTAGAAGGGATCTGCTACCACCCAGGGTGAGTGGGCACTCTGTGCAGGAGAACTCACTGATCAGTCACCATGAAGTGGAGTTTCCTGTAACCAGGGAAATGGACCAGGCCCTGACACTGGCTCATCCTTCATCCAGGTCAGTGCACCTGCCCAGCTTCTGCACCTGCCCTGAATCCACTTCACAGTGCCAGGCATCCATCAGGCTGAACTGCCTAACCTGCGCCACCTCCAGGGAATGGCTTAGGCCTGCAACCATCCTTACCAGGCTGCCTTGCATCCAGGGGACTGTACAGGGCCTGGAACAGAGCCCCCAGCCTCTCCTCACCTCCATCCAGGGAGAGTGATGGTTCTGCAACCTTGAGAGCGAACCTTTGGTGTGACCAGGTTACTGCACAGGGCCTGGAATCCAGCTTGTCCTCTGCTAAGGGCACCTCACACAGGATCTGCCAGTTGGAGGCTGAACCAGCCCGCTCCCCAAGGGAGCCCTTCCAGTGAGCCTGAGAAGGCCAGGGTGAGCCCCCTGTGTGGTGAGGACAGCAAAGCATGAAGTCTGGCTCTGTGTCCCACCCGTATGCAGAGGAGGGTGCCTGGCCTATGACTGTGACCACTCTCTGCTCAAGGGACCGGGCCAGGAACCTAACCTGCCTGTAGTTTCCACAGGACATCAAGGTGACCTTGCCCACCCAATGTCTTGCCCGCTAAGCAGGAAACTGCACCAGGTCTGAGTGCAGGCCTGCCCTTCATCCAGGGGCATCACCAGGCACCCATCAGCCTGCACTGCAGAGCCCCACCCAAACCACCCCTGCCACCAGAACACCAGGAAAAGGTCAAAGCCCATGACCTTTTGAGGGCTGAGGTGTCCTCAAGTCCCAGGTACTGCAAGCTGCCTGGGACTGAGCCTTTCTTGAGTCCTGTAGACTGCACAGGTCTGCCACCCTGCTTGCAATGCCTTAGCACATCCAGGGGACTGCACAGGGCCCAGGACCCAGCTCATCCTTCCATCCGGGGGACCTCACTATCTTGGAGAAAGAGCCCAGGAATTCACGATACATGCAAGGGACTGCACCAGTCTGTAAAACTGCAGGTGAGCTGGCCTTGGTCTAGGGAACCAAGTTGGGCCTATGATCATGCCAGCTCTGCATCTGGGGACCACACCGGATTGGTGAGCACCCCATGGGTGAACCAACTCTGCATCCAGAGGGAGTGCACTAATCTTTCACTATAAGTGTGGGTTCGTTCTGTGTACAGTGTACCCTAGAAGTCCTCGATCCCAGCCAGTCTTGAAGTCAGAGGACTGTACCCCGCCTGCGAAGGTGCTCACTGTCTACTAGCAGGACACCATGAGGACCAAGCACAGCCCTGGGGCTGACCCTGTGCTGGCCTGTATCCCATGCTTGCTCTCAACATGGCAACCACCATGGCTCTGGAACTGCCCTGCTGAGGCTGTCCTGCACCAGGTGGACCCTGCGGGCCTGCAGCCTCGCCTACTGTGTGAGGGACTGCATCAGGTTAGCCAGCAGGTGTCTCCTGCCCCTTTGTACCACCCCCCACCCCTACTCTGGTCTGGGGAGAAGCCCCAGGCTTCCAAGCACCCTACTGACCTGACCTGACATCCAGGGAAGAGCGCTGACCTGGGAGGTCCCTGTTCACCCTTCCTGGATCCCAGGGACAATTTGTGGCCAGGACCACAGCAGCCCTGCCTCCAAAGAACCAAGCTTGGCCCATGTCCCTGTCCACTCTCAGTCCTGGGGACCCTGTCAGGACTCAATGTGCCTTAATGAGCCCACGCTCATTCAAGGGCACCTAGCCTGTGAACATCCAATTGGGCCTGCTCTGTATCCAGGGGACCTTCAGGCACTGCCTGGGATGGCACCTGCGCACCACCTGGGGGATCCTGTGGATGACATCTCACCACCTGGAGTGGATGAGCCATCCATGCAGGGTGTGTGCTGCTCTGTCACCAGGGTAACAGGCCTAGCCCTGGACCTGCCTCATCCTCCATCCAGTGCGGGGCACCTGCCCCGACTCTGAGCCTGCCCTGAATCCACTCCTCAGCACCAGACATCCATCAGGCTGCAATGCCATGCCCATGCAAATCCCAGGAAACCGAGTAGGTCTGCAGCCACCTAGGCCAGGCTGCCTTGCTTCCAGAGGACTGCACAGGGCCTGGGACTGAGCTCTCAACCTCCATCCCCCTCCATCAAGAGAGCCTAGCAGTTCTGCAACCATGAGGATGAGCCTGCAGTGCGACCAGGTGACTGTGCAGGTCCTGAAACCCAACTAGTCCTCTATACATAACGCACAGCCAGTGGAGACCGACCGCATCCTAGAGCAGCCCACTGGGGGAGACTGCATGGGCCTGGGTGAGGCTCCTGTGTGGTGAGGACAGCTAAGCACAGAGCCCTGTTCTACACCCAATCTGTATCCAGGACAGGGTGCCTGGTCCTGGACCCTGACTGCTCTCCTCTCAGGGGACCATGCGAGGAACCCATCGAGCCTGCTATGCACACACGGCTACAAGGTGACTTCACTGAACCAATGTCTTGTCCAATAACAGGGGAGCGCGACATGTCTGAGTCCATGCCTGCCCTTCATCCTGGGGCATCACCAGGGATCCATCAGGCTGTACTGATGAACAACCCCCACCCCCACCCCATGAACACCAAGAAAATATCAAGGCCCATGACCTCTCCAGGACTGAGGCCTCCTGATGTCCAGGGAAAGTGGGTGGCCTGAGATCAAGCCATTCTTGCATTCTGGATACTGTGGCGGTCTGCTGTCCTGTGAGTGTGGCCACAGGACATCTACGGGACTGTACCCAGCTACCTACAGAGGGCTCTCCATGCAGGAAACTGCACGGGGCCCAGGACCCCATGCAGTCTAGTCCTTCCACTCAGTGGAACTTGCTGCTCTGGCGAATGAGCCCACAATTTCACTCTACATTCAAGGGACTGTCCTGGCCCATAACCCTACAGGACACCCACCTTGGGTCCCGGAGACCAGGTAGGATCTGGGATCCTGCCTGCTCTGTATCCTAAAACATCAGATTGGTGAGCTCCCCCGGTGAGCCCGCTTGCATCCTGGAGGAACCACCAATCTTTCACTACAGGGTTGGGTTCCCACCATGTCCAGGTTACTAGGCAGGACCTGCAACTCAACCAGCCATTCATCCAGGAGACCATGCCTTGCCTGCAATGCTGCCCGCTCTCCAACAGCGTGACCTGCCAGGAGCATGCAAAGTCCCTCCAACACCCGCGTTCCAAAGGAGAGCACAGGGGCTGAAGCTGCAGCAACCCTGCCTCCCAGTGACCACAATGTGCCCTCACCTATGCCTGCTATAGACCCCGGGGATCAACATAGCCCTTGAATCCCTCTGCTGAGCCCATCCTGCACCAGTTGGACCCTGTGGGCCTGCAGTCTCATCTACTGTCCAGGAGACTACACTGGGCCAGCAAGCATGCCTGTCACCCCCTGGTCTGGGGAGAAGCACCAGGCTTCCAAGCACCCTGGTGAGCCCATGTGAAAAGCAAAGAAGAGTGCTGACCCAGAGTGCCTGGTTCAAGCAGCCTCACACCTGAGGGAGAGCACGTGGTCTGGAACAGCACCAGCCCAGCCTCCAGAGAACCATGCTGGGCGTGCCCACTCTCAGTCTGGGGATCTGGCCTGGACTCAGTATGCCCTGTGGGGTCTCTGGTCACAAAATGGCACCAAGCTGCCTGGGAACAGGTGGGCACATGAGGTCTGCATCCAGGGAATCCCATCAGCTTCTGAGTGGATGGGAGAGCCCTCCTGTATCCAAGGGACCTTGATGGCATGGCCTGGGAGGGCACCCACTCATGACCTGGGGACTACACAGGAAGGGATCTGCCACTGCCCAGTGTGAGCCTGGCCTCTGTGCAGGAGGCATGTCACTCTGTCACTGTGATGGAGCTTACCCAGTATCCAGGATATTGGGCTTGGTCCCAAACCTGGCTCATCCTCCATCCAGTGCAGCGCAACTGCCCCACCTCTGCCCCTGCCCTGAATCTTCTCCACAGCACCAGGCATCTATCAGGCCCTCTGCCAATCCCAAGTGACCCTCAGGAAGTGGCTTAGGTCTGCCACCACCCGGACCTAGTGGCCTTTCACCCAGGGGACTATTCAGGGCTTGGGAAAAAGCCCCCAAATTCTCACCACTCCCTGCTGGGGAGCCTTGTAGTTCTACAACCTCAAGGGTGAACCAGTGCTGGGAGCAGGTTACTTCCCAACAGGCTCACACACAATCCAGGAGGCAGTGTGGGGTCAGGGACACAGTTTGTCCTTCTATGTGGGGAACCTCACAGGACTGCTGAAGTAGCCCACGTGGTCACTCTACATCCAAGTGACTACACCAGACCATAAGCCTGCAGAAGAGCCAGCACTGTGTCGGGGACCGTGATCAGCTCACTATCCCATTCAGGGAAGGTGGTGGATTGGCCAGCTCCACCTGGTGAGCCCACACTGCTTCCATGGACAGTGCGCCATACTTTCTCTACAAGGGTGGGCTCGCCTCCTGTCCAGGGGCCTGGAACCACTTCCTATCTTTGACTGTGCACCAAACGAACACTAAAAGCCTACAACCTTGCCTATGGTCCTGGGACCATGCAGGGCCCACCAGCAGGTCTGCTCCCTCTGTACTGTCGGAGGGAGAAGAGCCAGGTTTCCAATCACCCAGGTGAGCTGTCCCAAATATAGGGAAGAGCATCGACTGGGAAGTGCCTTCTTTAAGCTGCCTGGCTCATGAACAATAGCAGTTGGCCCAGGTCCATGCCAGCCTCACTTCCAGCAAACAGTGCCACAGTGGTGTCCCCAACCACTCTCCAACCCATGGACTATGCCTGGACTCTATCTGCTCTTGCCAAGCATGCGCTTGGTCAAGGGGACCTTGCTGACTTTCCAACACACAGGTGGGCCTGCTCTGCATCCACCTCACCTGCCTCTGAGATGTGAACGAGCCCGTCCCTAAACCCATGGATCTTGTGGGCATGGCTTGTGGTCCCATCTTGGTTACTTTTCTCACCTTGCAGGTACTAAATACCCCACACCCAAAATGAAGAAAGGAAAGGTTTATTTAGCTCACTGTGGAGGTTTCAGTCTTAATCAGCAAGGTCCAAGACAGGGTGGCATGGTACAAGGGCAACACTTCAAGGCAGCAGCCAGAGCAGAAGAGGGGAGCAAACCCCTTTTCCTCCCCCATAGTGTACACAGGCCACACCCTCTCCAGGGCAGGTGTAGCACTCACAAAATTTTATACCCTCTGCTTACACATGACCAGAATATTTAGAAAGTAAGAACCCTGGCTACCTACTGAGTCCCTTAAACTTCTAAACTGCTCAAGTTGATACAATGTATTAACAATCCACCCCTTGTCAAATTGGAACTAGACATATTTCTTTATTTTTTAAAAATTTTATTTATTTATTTATTTATTTGGGTAACGGGATAAACCTTGCACTTACCAGGCAAGGTGCTTTTACTGCTGAGCCAAATTCCCACCCTGGACATAATTCTTTAAATCAGCCTTCTGAAACAAAGGCCTGACTATTCCTAACACTTGACAACTTAACAATCCTTAATAACCAGCACTATCAAAATTGAATTACACTAGGAACATAACATTTTGTCCTTTTACTCCCAAAGACTCAGGCACATCCCATTATGCAAAAGGCATTTAGTCAATCTGCAAGAATTGCCAAAGGCTGCAAAAGTTTCCCCACTGCAGTTTAAGTTCCAAGTCTCCATTGAAATGGAAGGCAAACTTTAGCTGCAAGGCTCTGTACAAATGAAAACAAAGTTAAACACTTCCCACATGCAATGGCATATGACTAACACTCCCATTCCAAAAGGTACAAACAGGAGGGTACAAAGGATTGGGACAAAAGCAAGTCCAGAATCCAGCAGGGCCAACATTAGGTCCTGTAGTTCGAAGTGCACCGTTTGAGGCACTATGTGGAAAACTGTGGGCTCCAAAGGGCTTGTGTGACTCCACCCCATGGCACTTCTGGTGGGGACCAATCCCATGGCTTCGATGTTAGGCCTACTCTGCTCAATCTTTGCAACTTTCCTTAGATGATCCATACTCCTGGATTTTTTAAACTTCTGGATTTTCTGTGCACCTTGGGCTTCACACTCACAGCTTCACACGCTGCCCACTCAGAGGAGCACTGCCTGGCCTCCCGAGGCCTTCTGAAATCGCGATGGAAGTCTTTTTAATCTCAGAACCCTTGCATTCTGTATGCACCTAGAACCAGAACCATGTGGAAGATGTTGCGGTCTCCTGCCAGTTGGAACAGTGGCCAGGCTTCCTCTCTCTTGGCTGTAGGGGTCCAGTGCCTGGATCACTGGGCTCTCTGAACCTGATTGTGAGGAACAGATTCTCTGTGCTGTTTCCATTGCGGGGTCTCCACTGCCACTGGAACATGGTACTCTGTGGCTTTCTTCTCAGACACAGTGTTACACTTTTGCAATTTGGAGGCTGCAAAGTTTGGCAGCTTGCTGCTTTCTGTGATGCCTTCAGATCATCTTTTCTATTCTGTTTCTTTTCAGCAGTGGGGGATCTCAGCTCTATCTTTCCAGTTCACAGCTTTTCTGGAGCTTCCTTTCTGGCAAAACTCACAACATTTGAAATCATCCTTCTGGGCTCTTTGCTGTTGACTTGCAACATAAATCTGGCTAAAAGCCCCCAATATATCCCTGCCACAGCCTCAACATTTGGCTACCTTGAAATTTCTTCTGCCAGATTAATCAATCCACTATCCTTAATTATAGTCTCAGGCAAAGTCTCTGAAAATGCAGACAAACTTTTTGCTAAGCCATAACATACATTAGCTGGAGTCCCTCAACTAATGCAGTCCTTCTTTCCAGCAGAAACCTCCTGAGCCTGGTCTTTCTATCAGCCTTCTAGCAGCCAGGATTTCTATCATCCTTTGGGTCCCCTCTAAACCAGAATCTCCTGTATAGAAGAGCCTAAGTTGTTCCAGTCACATTCAGGTGACATCTCTGAACCTTTCTAAACCCTTCCCACAAGCCATTCCCAAAGGCTCTTGAACCACATGAACAGGTGCAGTCACAGCAAGGACACCACACTTGGTACCAAATTCTGTCCTGGTTACTTTTTCCTTCTTTCCCACTCACCATCTCTGGGGAACTTTGTGGGATGGTGTTTGCCACCACTCAGTGGAGCCCGCCCTCCATGAAGGGGAGCACAATGCTTTGTCACTGTGAGGGTGAGCCAACCACTTATTCAGGGTAACAGGTCTGATCATACCTGGCTCATTTCCATCCAGTGCAGTGCACCTGCCCTGCCTCTGACCCTGCCCTGCATCCACTCCACAGCACCAGGCATCCATCAGGCCACTCTGCCCAGCCTGTGAGACCCTGAAGAAACTCCTTTGTTTGTGACCACCTTGACTATGCTTCCCTTGCATTCAGTGGACTGTGCAGAGTCTGGGACCAAGCCCCAAACTACGCCCACCTCCATCCTGGCAGTTCTGCAACAGGGATGGTGAGCCTGTAGTGTGGCCAGGTTACTGCACAGGGCTGGGAACCCAGCTCATTCCTAGTCCAAGTCACTGTGGCTTGGCTTTCCCTCTTCCTGGGAGTGTATCAGGTGAGCCTACAAAGGCCCAGGTGAGCCCCCCTGCATGGTGAAGACAGTCAAGGAAGGAGCCAGTCTCTTTGTCCCACCCATGTTTAGAGGAGGGACCTTGCCCGGGACCCTGCCCACTTTCTGACATCCTAAGGTACCTCACCAGGACCCCAACTGGCCTTCCTAGCCCACATGATATCAAGGTGACCTTGCTGACTCAATGTCTTGGCCACTACCAAGGGACCACATCAGCTCTATGTCCACACCTGCCCTTCCTCCAGGGGCATGCACAGGCATCCATCCAGCTGCACTGCCAAGCCTCACCCCACTCCATCCCCACTGCACAAACTGCAGGAAACAGTCAAGGCCCATGACCTCTCAGGGTCTCAGGCCTCCTCACTTGCAGGGCCACTTGCGTGACTGGAGATGAAGCCACTCCTGTGTCCTGGGCATCAAGCTGGTCTGACAACCTGAGAGTGAGGACATAGACTTGCAGGCGACTGCATTAATCCTCCCAATAGATGGCTGAGCTCACCGTCCATCCAAGGAACAGCGAGGGAGACCTGCGTCCCCCTGCATCAGTCATGCATCCAGAGGACCAAGCCCTGCCTGAGATTGCACCTGTTCTCCACCCTGTGGACCTCACAGGGACCCCGCACTGGCCTGCTAGCCCTCCTGGGTTCAGAATGACAGTGTGGAGGCTGACACTGTGCTAGCCCTGTATACCAATGACTGTGTTGTGCCTGCCCCCTTGTCCACTGTCGAACCAGGCAACCTCTATAGCCCTCGAACCACCCTGCTGAGCCTGACCTGCACCAAAGGGAACCTAAGGGCCTGAACATTTGCCTGCTGTCCTGGGGACTCTTTGTTGCCGCAAGCTTGCCTGCTGTACCCCCAAACTCCAGTCTGGGGAGAAGCATTATGCTTCCAAGTGTCCTGAGGGACTATTGTGACATTCAGAAAGAGCAGCGATCCAAAAGGACACAGGTCAAGCTGCCCTGCACACAATGGGCAGCTCACAGCCAGGGACTGCACAAGCCTCGCCTCCAGAGTACCACAATTGGCTCTGAACCCTGGCCAATCTTCATCTGAGGGAGTGCACCAGGAGTCCCTATGCCCTGCTAAGCCTATTCATAGTCAAAGGGAACACGCTGGCTTTCAAACATGCACCTGACCGGTTTAGCATCCAGGGGACCTTGTAGCACAGCCTGGGGTGGCGCCCCTCACTTCCAGAGGGATCATGAAGGGTGGGATCTGCAACTGTCCAGGGTGAGCATGGTTTCCTTGCAGGAAAGCCTACCTCTCTGTCACTGTGAGGGGGACCTCAGCCCATATCCAGGGTAACAGGCCAGGCCCCCCTGTGTGAGGACAGCAAAGCACAGAGCCTGGCTCTGCATCCCACCCGTATCCCGAGGAGGGTGCTGGGCCTTCGACCATGCCCGCTTTCTGCTCAGTGGACCACACTAAGACCCCAACCAGCCTGTCAGGCCCATAGGACATTGAGGTGACCTTGCAGACACAATGTCTTGTTCACTAAGCAGCAGACTGTGCCAGGCTTGTCCTTCATCCAGGGGCAATGCTAGGCACCCATCAGGCTGCACTGCCAAGCCCCCACCCCATCCCACCCCCACTGCCCGAACACCAAGAAAGGGTCAAGGCTCCTGACATTTAGAGAGCCGAGGACTCCTCACATCCATGGGACCATGCCAGTCTAGATGCCAACCTTCCAGCCAGGCCACATGGCATTCAGGATCTGTGCAGATCCTCCCACAATGTGGCTGAGCTTGACTTCCATCCAGGGAACTGCACAGCGCCCAGCATCCAGCTTGTCCTTCCATCTGGGAGACCTCACTGTATTGAGGAAGGAGCCCACGAGTTCACCCTACATCCAAGGGACAACACCAGACCGTAAGCTTGATTTGGGTCCATGGGACTCTCAGGAGCACTCTCAGCTGCACTTGTGCCAGCTCTCCATCTGGGGAATGTGCTAGATTGGTGAGCCCCTCCAGAGTGAACCTGTTCCGCAGCCAAGGAGTACACCAATCTTTCACTACAAAAGCGGGCTCATCCATTGTCCAAGGTACTGCACAAGGCCTGGAACTCAGCCTGTCCTGCAGTTTTGGGAACGTCGCCCTGCCTGCGATGGCACCCACTTCCTGCATGGGAGACCCTGCAGAACTGCACATGCTCCTGTCAATGCCCCACGTGTTCAGAAAGAACACAGATTGACCTTGGGCCAGCCCCGCATTCCTGTGGCCCCACTGCACCTGCACTCATATAGGCTCTTGACCCAGGTGACCACCTTGGCCCTTGTACCACCCTGATGAGCCTGCCCTGCAGCAAGTAGACCCTGCAGTTCTGTAGCCTCATCTACTGTCCTGGGAACAGCATCTGCCACCTCACCCCCATCTGGAAGTAGCCCCAAGCTTCAAAGCACCCTAGTGATCCTGTCCAATACCCAGGGAAGATCTCCTACCCCAGAGCACTGGGTTCAAGCTGCCTTGCACACCGTGGGCAGCTCATGGCTCAGGAATAGGAGAGCCACACCTCCAGAGAACCACACCTGCCTTGCAGCCCTGCCCAATCTCTGTTCCTGGGAGTGCACTGGGAGTCAGTCCACCCATATGAGTCTATTCTGGGTCAAAGGGACCTGGCTGGCCTCTGAACACACACTCAGGCCTGCCCTGCATCAAAGGGGATTTTACAAGCATGGTGCTTGCTCTCCATTTAGGGACTGTACAGGGTCCGATGTACAACTGCTCAGGGTGAGCACACCCTCTGTGCAGGGGAGCATATTGCTCTGTCTTTGAAAAGAGGAGCTTGGCCCGTATCCAGGGTAACAACCGTGCCCTGGAACAGACTCATCCTCCACCCAGTGCAGGACGCCTGCCCCACCTGTGTGCCTGCCATGCATCCACTCTACAACACCAGGCATCTGTCAGGCCACAATGTAGAGCCCGCACTACTTCCAGGAAATGGCATAGGCCTGGAGGCTGTCTTATAGCCAAGGGACTGTTCAGGGCCTAGGACTGAGCACTTAGCCTCCCCCACCTCTATCTAGGAAGCCTGGCAGTGTTGTAACCATGAGAGCAAGTCCACAGTGTGACCAGTTTACCGTGCAGGACCTGGAACCCAGCTTATCCCCCATCTGAGGAACCACCCTTTCGATCTCCTAGCTGGAGGCCAAATCTGCCCTCTTCCCAGGGAGCATGTCCAATGAACCTGTGAAGGCCTGGGTGAGCCCCAATGCATGGTGAGGACAGCGAAGCACAGAGTGTGGCTCTGCATCCCACCCATATCCAAAGGAGGCTGCTGAGCCTACCTTCAAAAGTATAGAGCAGCGGCTGAGGCTGTGTAGACCCTGCATGCAGTGACCATGCTGCACTAGTGCCCAAGCCTGATATCAACCCAGGGGATCACTGTGGCCCTTGAACTGCCCTGCTGAGCCCTGAACCACCTGGACCATTCGGGCCTACAGACTCACCTACTGTCCTGGGGACCACATCTGACGTAGCAGAGTACCTACCCTTCCTCCTCATCAGAAGAGAAGCACCAGTTTCCAAGCACCCTGGTGAGCCCGTCAGACATCCAGGGAACAGCACCAACCAGGGAGTGACTGGTTCAAGATGCCTTGCACATAATAGCACTTGCCCTGGAACCACACCAGCCCTGTGTTCAGAGAACCACATCAGCATCGCATTTCTGTCCACTCTCTGTCTCGGGGACTGCGCCAGGAGTCCATCTGCCCCCCTGAGCACACACTAGGTGAAAGGGACCACGATGGCCTGCAAACACTGGAGCAGGCTCACTCACATCCAGAGAACCCTGCTGGCATCTCAAGGGACAGGAAAGGTGGGCCTGCATCACGTTGAGGGGATCTTGCAGGCATGGCCTAGGATGGTACCCAATCACCATCTGGGGGACCGTGCAGGATAGGATCTGCCACCACCCAGTGTGAACCTGCCCTCCATGCAGAGGAGCTCCACGCTCTGCCACCATGAGGGAGATCTTGTCCTGTATCCAGGTTAATGGGCCAGAACCTACACCTAACTCATCCCAGAGCAGGGGACCTGAACCACCTCTGTACCTGCCCTGCATCCTCCACAGCACCAGGCATCCATATCTCAGGGTATTCACAAAGTAAGAATCCTAGCTTCTGCTAAGTCTCAGTTAAATTTCTAAACTTCTCAAGTTGACAGAATATATCAACCATAACAATCTATCCCTTAACAACTTGTCAACCAGACATATTTCTTTGTATCTATTTTATTTTGGCGGAGAACCAGGGATCAAACTCACAACCTTGCACTTGTCAGGCAGATGCTTTTGCCACAGAGCTAAATCTACGGCCCTAGACATATTTCTTTAAATCAGCCTGAAGAAACAAAGGCATGCTTATTATTAACATTTTGCAACTTAACTATCCTTAAGAACCAGCACTATCAACATTAGATTATACTACAAACATAACATAACATTTTGTCCTTCAAACCCCAAAGACTCATGCACATCCCTGTATGCAAAAGGCATTCAGTCCATCTGCAAGAGCTGCCAAAGGCTGCAAAAGTTTCCCCATTGCTGTCTCAAGTCTCCTCCCAGATGGAAGGCAAACTTTAGCTGCAAGGCCCTGTACAAATGCAAACAAAGGTAAACACTTCCAACATGCAATGGCACAGGATTGGCATTCCCATTCCAAAAGGTACAAACAGGAGGATACAAAAGGATGGGGACAAAAGCAAGTCCAGAATCCAGCAGGGCCAACATCAGGTTCTGTAGTTCCATGTGCACCGTTTGAGGCACTCTGTGGCAAACTGTGAGCTCCAAAGGGCTTGTGTGACTCCAACCCCATGGCACTTCTGGTGGTGACCAATCCCATGGCTTCTCTCTTAGGCCCACTCTGCTCAATCTTTGCAGCTTTCTTAGATGATCCATGCTCGTGGCTGTTTTAAATTTCTGGATTCTCTGTTGGACCCTTGGCTTCACACTCACAACTTCACACACTGTCCTCAGGGGTGCTCTGCCTGGCATCTCCAGGTTTCTGAAATTGAGGTGGAAGTCTTTTTAATCTCAGAACCCTTGCATTCTCTGTGCACCTAAGACTAGCACCACCTGGAAGATGTGCAGGTCTCCTGCCAGCTGGAGTATGTCCAGGTTTCCTCTCTCTCTTGGCTGTAGGGGTCCAGTGCCTGGACCACTCGATGCAGTGAACGTGATTCTGAGGAACAGATTCTCTATGCCGTCTCCATTTTGGAACCTGAGGGGACTCCACTGCCATCCTAAAACATGGTGCTCTGTGGCTTTCTTCTCAGAGAAAAGTCTTCCACTTTTACATTTTGGAAGCTGCAAAGCTTTGAGACTTGCTGCTTTCTATGATGCCTTCAGGTCATCTGTTCTACTCTGTTCTTTCTTAGCAATCAAGATCTCAGCTCTGTCTTTCAAATTCACAGCTTTACTGGACCTTCCTTGCTGTCCAAACTCACAGTGTTTTAAATAATCCTTCTGGTCTCTCTGTTCTTAACTTGCAACTTATATCTGGCTAAAAGCTCCCAGTATTAGCCATGCTACAGCCTCAACCTTTTGCCTACCTTCAAATTTCTTCTGCAAGATAAGTCAGTCCACCATCCTTAATTATAGTTTCAGGCAAAGTCTATGCACATGAGCAAAATGCAGACAAGCTTTCTGCCCAGCCATTACATACATCAACTGAAGTCAAACAACCAATGCAGTCCTTCTTTCCAGCAGAAATCCTCAGAGCCTGGTCTTTACTGGCAGGCTTTCTATCAGCTTTCTGGTCCCCTCTCTAACCAGAATCTGTCCTAAAGAACAGCCTAAGCTCTTCCAGCTCTGCACATTCAAGTGACACCTCTGAACCTTTCCAAAGTCTTCCCACGAGACATTCCTACCTGACATCAGGTGCAGTCACAGCAAGGACGCCACATTCGGTATCAAATTCAATCCTGGTTCCTGTTTCTTGTCTCCTTATCATCTTTGAGGAACTTTGTGGGATGGGGTTTGCCACCACTTGGGGGAGTCAGCCCTCCATAAAGGAGAACACACTGCTTTGTCATCAGGGAGATGGCCACTTATCCAGGGTAAGGGCCTGACCAGACCTGGCTCATCCTCCATCCAGTGCAGTGCACCTATCCTGCCTCTGCACCTGCCCTGCCTCCACTCCACAGCACCAGGCCTCCATCAGGCCACACTGCAAAGCTGTGCAACCCCCACGAAATTGCTTTGGCATGCAACCACCTGGGTTACATGCCTTTCATCCAGCAGACTGTGCAGGGACTGGGACCAAGTCCCTAACCTCCCCTCACCTCCATCCAGGAAGCCTGGCAGTTCTGCAGCTGGGAGTGTAATCCTGTGCTGCAGCCATGTTACTGCACAGGGCTGGGAACCCAGCTCATTCCTAATCTAAGTCATCGTGGCGGGATCTGCCAGTTTTCAGCTGAACCCACCCTCTTCCTGAAGAGGGTGTCTACTGGGCCTTATAAGGCCCAGGTGAGCCCCTCTGTGAGGTGAGGACAGTCAAGGAAGGAGCCAGACTCTGTCCCACCCATGTCCATGGGAGGGTGCCTAGCCAGCAATGGTGCCCACTCTCTGCCCACCCAGGGTAATGCAGCAGGACCCCAACAAGCCTGCTGAGCCTGTATGACTCTGAAATGAACTTACTGACTCAGTGTCTTGCCCACTAACCAGGGGAACACGCCAGGTGTGTATCCACACCTGCCTTTCATCCAGGAGCATGAACAGGCATCCATCCTGCTGCACTGCCAGCCCACCCCACCCCACCTCTGCTGCCCGAACACCAAGAAATTGGTGAAGGTCCGTGACCTCTCGAGGTGTAAGGCTTCCTCACTCCCAAGGAACTGCACGTGGCCCTGGACCAAGGCACTCCTGTGTCCTAGGGACAATGCTACCCTGCCACCCTGCAAGTGAGGCCATAAGACTTACAGGGGACCATATTAATCCTCCCAACAGATGGCTGTGCTCACTCTCCATTTAGGGAATGGTAAGGGGCCTGGATCCCAGTCAGTCCTGCATCAGGAGCACGGGGACCACGGCCTGCCTGCAGTCACATCTGTTCTCCACCCAGGGATCCCACTGAGACCATGCACACTCATGCCAGCACTCCTGGGTTCGGAAGGACAGCTCGGGGGCTGACACTGCACTGACCCTGCATACCAGTGACCCTACTATGCCATCGCCCTTGCCCACTCTCCATAGCCCTCGAACCACCCTGCTGAGCCCATCCTGCACCAAGCAGACACTGTGGGCCTGCAGCATTGCCTGCTGTCCAGATGACTAGGCAGGGACACAACTGTGCATGCCTCTCTCCCCCTTATGTCCACGGAGAAGTGTTAGCCTTCTAGCGCCTGGTGAGACCTTTTGTCACCCAGGAAAGAGCATTAACCCCAGAATGCCCAGTTCAAGCTGCCTTGCACACCATGGGCAGCTCATGGTCCGGGACTACAGGAGCCCTGCCTCCAGAGAACTGTACCTGGGCCAATCGCAGCCCTGGCCAATCTCCATCACAGCGACCCCATCAGACTCATCTGCCCTGCTGAGCCCATGATCCGTCAACGTCAAAGGGATGACGCTGCCCTCTGAACATGCAGGTGGGCCCACCATACCTCCAGGGGACCTTGCAGGCACAGCTTGCCATCTGGGGAAGCATGCAGGGTAGGATTTGCCACCATCCAGGGTGAGTGCGCTCTCCATGCAGAGGAGCACTCTACTCTGTCACAGAGAGGGCGAGCTCAGCCCGGATTCAGGGTAATGGGCCGGGCACTGGACCTGACTGATCCTCCAGCCAGGGTAGTGCGCTGCACCACCTCTATGCCTGCCCTGCATCCTCTCCACAGTGCCAGGCATGCATCAGGCTGCACTGCTGAGCCTTCACCTCCTCCAGGAAATGACATGTGACCACCCGTGCCAATCTGTCTTCTGTCCAGGTCACCTGGTATGGCACCTGCAAACTCATAGCTGAACCAGCCCTCCTCCTCGGGAAGCAGATTTGGTGAGCCTGTGAAGACCCCAGTGAGCCCCTCTGTGTGGTAAGGACAGCAAAGTACAGGGCTTGGCTCTGTATTCAACCTGTAGCCAGGGGAGTCAGCCATCCCTACTCTCCACCCAAGGGACCATGCCAATATCCCAACTGGCATGCCTAGCTGGTACCACATCGAGGCGACCTTGCAAACACAATGTCCTGCCTAATAAGCAGGGCCCACCCTAGGTCCGGGACAAAGCCTGCCTTTCATCCCGGGTCATTGCCAGGCATCCATCAAGCCCCCTGCCTAGCCCCATCTCACCCTTACATCAGACATGGTCAAGGCCTGTGACCTCTCAAGAGCTGAGGCCTCCACAAGAGCAGGGGACCATGGGCAGGGCACGATGGAGCCTGTCTTGTGACCTGGCAACAGTTCCAGTCTGCCAACCTGCCAGATAGGCCACAGGATGTCCAGGGGACCCCGCCAAACCTCCTAAGAGATGGCTGAACTTGCTCTCACCCGGGGAACCATGCAGGCCCCAAGAACCAGCTCTTCCTTCCATCTGGGGGACCTTGCCAGACTGGCGAATGAGCCCAGAACATCCAAGGGACCATGCCGGACTGTAACTTGTGGGACAGCTGGCCTTGGGTCCTGGGGTCCATGCAGGGCCTGGGATTGTACCAGCTTGGCATCCGGAGCACATGCCGGCGTGGTAAACTCCACCTGGGTGAGCTGCCCTGCATCCTTGGGGAGCACACTAATCTTTCACTACAAGGTTGGGATTGCGCCATGTCTAGGGTACCCCGAGGTGCCTGGAACCCAGCCAGCTCTGGATCAAGGGGACCCCCACCCTGCCTGCAATCCTACTAGCTCTCCACTCAGGGATCGAGCCTGAACCACTCCTGCCAACAGCCCTGCACTCAGAAGGATGGTGAGGGGCTGATGCTGCCATGGGCAGCATCCCAGTGAATACATGGTGCGCGTGCCTGTGCCTGATCTCGATCTGGGAGTCCGCCCTGGCACCCAAACTGCCCTGCTGAGCCTGTCTTCCACCAACCAAGCCCTGCAGGCCTGCAGCCTTGCCTACTGTCCTGGGGATCATGCCGGGCCCACTAGCATGCCTGCCCCCACCCCACCATCTGAAGGAGAAGAGCCAGGCTTCCAGGCACTCTGGTGAGCTGGTTCCACATCTAAGGAAGAATGCCAACCAGGAAGTGCCCAGTTCAAGCTGCCTGGCACATGAGGGACAGAAGGTGGCCCAGGACCCTGCCAGTCCCACCTCCAGAGAACAGTGCTGGGCTTGAGACCTCACCCACTCTCTTTCCCGGGGACTGTTCCTGGACTCTATCTGCCCTTGCCTAGCCCAAGATTGGTTAAGGGGACCACGCTGACCTGCGAACATGCAGGCCCACTCTGCTCAGGAGAACCCCACCTGCCTCTGAGCAGATGGGTGAACCCACCCTGCATCCCAGAGACCTTGCAGGCATGGCCTGGGATGGTGTCTTGGTTATTTCTCTCTCCTTTGGGTGTCAACTAAATACCAGATACCCAAAATGAAGAAAGGAAAGGTTTATTTAGCTTAATGTGGAGGTTTCAGTCCACAATCAGCTGGTGAGGCAGGTGCTTACACCACTGAACTAAATACCTGGCCCTATGGGTTTTCCTGAGCATGGATTTTTAAAAATTTTCTGCTATAAGATTTTTAGATCTTCTTCTAAAGGATTTGCCATGTTCTTTACATCTGTTGGCTTTCTCCACAGTATGGATTCTAAGCTTACAAAGGAGTGCCCATGGCTTAAGGGCTTCCCACATTATTTACATATACAGGGCTTCTCTCCAGCATGAGAGAAGCCAGATGGTGAGCAGGTGCCAACCCAGTCCATGCTGTTAAGGTCCCCAGAATGCAGGTTGGGCTCTTTCTTATGTTTAGAGACCAGTGTGGTTCCTTGGATGCGGAGTGGGCCCGCCCATATTTTTGCAGGCCAGCATGGGGTCTTCGTGGGATGAATTGAATACTGCTGAGGTCCCCTGGACAGAGAGTGGGCAGGGACTGGGGCTAGGCATGCTTTTCTTGAGGCAGGGCTGGCGCCCTCCTGGGCTGTGCACTGTTCCTTGGGTGTCAGGCAGCTTTAACTGAGCACTCCCATGTCAATGCTCTTCCCTAGATGTTGGACAGGCTCACCATGGCACTTGGAAGGCTGGCATCGTCCCCAGAACTAAGAGTGGGTGAGAACTGGGGCCAGGCCCTGTTTTTTGGAGATGGAGTTGATACAGTTCGGGCCACAAGCTGTCCCTGGGATTCCAGGCAGTTTGACGGGGGGCTTCCTGGTTATGCGCTGTTCCCTGGATGTTGGACGGGCTCACCAGGGAGCTTGGAAGCCTTGCCCTTCTCCCCACACCTGGGCATGCAAGAAGGCACGTTCACTCACACAACACAGTCCCCTAGACAGTAGGCGAGGCTGCGGGCCCACAGGGTCTGCTTGGTACAGGATGGGCTCATCAGGGTGGTTCAAGAGCCATGGAGATCACTTGGATTGAGAGTGGGCACTGGAGCAATCTTGGCACTGTCAATGGGATGCAGGGCAGGCTCAGTATCAACCCCTGCATTGTGCTTCTGAATGCAGGGGTGCTGACATGAACCTGCGGGGTCCCAACTGTGTCCCCCTTGTAGACAGTGAGTGCCATTGCAGGCAGGGTGCTGTCCTCTGACAGCAAGACTGGCTGGGTTCAAGGACTCACAGGGGTACCCTGTACAGGGGGCGAGCCCATTCTTGTAGTGAAAGATTGGTGTGCTCTCCCTGGACATGGAGTGGGCTACTCAGGGGGAGTTCTCCAATCAGTTGCATTCTCCAGATGCAGAGTAGGTGAGATCCCAGGCCCCGCGTGGTCCCCAGGACCCCAGGCCGGCTCGCCTGCAGGATTATGGGCCAGGGTACTCCCTTGGATGTAGGGTGAACTGATGGAGCTCATTCACCAGTCCTGCGAGGTCCCCTGATGGAAGGACAAGCTGGGTCCCTGGCCCTACGTGGTTCCCAGGATGGAGAGTGAGCTCAGACATCTGTGGAGAGGCTTAGTGCAGTCCCCTGGATGTGCTAAGGATCGCTTGCAGGGTGCAGACCTGTGCAGTCTGCAGAATGCAAGACTAGCTCAGTCCTGGACAGCACAGGATCCCTAGGACATGAGGAAGCCTCAACTCTCGAGAGGCTATGGGATTGACTGTGTCCTGGTGTTTGGGCAGCAGGGGTGGGTGGAGTGGATCTCAGCAGTGAAGCCTGATAGGTGCCTGGCAATGCAGCTGGATGAAGGGCAGGTGTGGATTGGGACCTGGCATAGTCTCCTGCTTAGTGGGCAAGACATTTGGTCTGCAGGTCACCCTGACGTTATGTGAGCCCAGCATGCCAGCTGGGGTCCCAACACAGTTCCCGGGCAGAGAGCGGGCATGGTCTTGGGCCTGGCACCCTCCCCTGGATAGGGTTGGGGAAGAACCCGGCTCCCTGTTTCGCTGTCCTCACCATGCAGCGGAGCTCACTCAGAATTTCGAAGTCTCACCCGACTCACTCCTCTGGGAGACGGGAGGGTTCAGGTACGAGCTGACAGATTCTGCTCGAGGTGTCCTGGGTGGAAGATGAGCCGGGTTCCAGGATTTGTGTGGTAACCTGGTTGCATCTCAGGCTCATCCTCAAGGTTGCAGAACTGCCAGACTCACTGGATGGAAGTTTGGGGAGGTTGGGGGCTCATTGCCAGGCCCTGTGAAGTCCCTTGGATGCAAGGCAACCTGACACCAGTAGTCATAGGCCTAAGCCATTTCCTGGGGGTTGCATGGTCTTGACATTCAGCCTGATAAATGCTTGGCACTGTGGAGTGGATGCAGGGCAGGTGGAGGTTAGGATAGGCATACTGTCCTGGCTAGAGGATAAGCCAGGTCCATGGTCTGGCCCATTACCCTGAATATGGTTTGCGCTCCCACTCTCTGGGACAGAGCCATTGCATGGAGGGCAGGCTCACCATGGACAGTGGCAGATCCCAGCCTGCTGGTTCCTCCAGATGTTGGGCAGATGCCATCCTAGGTCCCTTGGATTCATGACAGACCCACCTACATGTTCAGAGGCCCGTGTGTTTCCTTTGACTGAGCCTGGGCTCGGTAGGCCAATAGAGATTAGTCAGGGACACGAGCCAAGTGTGGTTCTCTGGAGGAAGGGCTCATGCAGTCCCAGGCCATGCACTGTCCATCGTGTGTAAGGCAGCTTAACCGGCGCTCTGGGGTCAGTGCTCTTGCCTGGATGTTAGCAGAGCTCACCAGGGCATGTGGAAGGCTAACGTTTCTCCCCAGACATGAGGGGAAGACAATCAGACACACTTGTGGTTCTATGTGGTCCCCTGGATAGTAGGCAGTGCCTCAGGCCCACAGAGTCTGCTTGATGCAGGATGGGCTCAGCAGGGTGGTTCAAGGTCTATGGCAGTCACTTGGGTCAAGAGTGGGTAGGGCATGGGTGGGGCATTGTCACTGGTATGCAGGGCCGGTGAAGTGTCAGCTCCTGCACTGTCCTTCTGAACTCAGGGATGCAGGCATGAGTGTGCATGGTCCCAGCGGGGGCCCCAGGGTGGTCAACAGATGCGATTTCAGGCAGGACTCGGCCCCCTGGACACAAGAACTAACTAGGATCCAGGCCCCTCTTGGCTCCCTGGATGGAGGGTGAGCTCAGCCATCTGTTGGTAGGCTCAACATGCTCCCCTGTAATTCTTGAGGCCTTATTCACAAGGTGGCAGACCAGCATGGTCCCAAGGACTCAGGAGTGCCTTGGTCCCAGGCTATGGGCAGTCCCCTGGAAGTGAGGAGGCCTGAGACCTTGAGAGGTCATGGGCCTGGACCATTAGTTGTGTTTGGGTGGCAGAGGTGGGACTTGGCAGTGAGGCTGGATGGATGTCTGTTGGTGCCCCTGGATGAAGGGTAGGCATGGACACAGACCGGGCCTGGCACCCTGGTTAGTGGGCAAGACATTGAGTCAGTAAGTTCATCTCAATGTCATGTGAGCTTGGAAGGCTAGTTGGGGTCCTGAAGTGGTTCCCTGGGTGAGCTAAGAGGGGCACAGTCTCAGGTTGGCACCCTCTCCTGGACATGGCTGGGACGCAGAGTCTGACTCCTTCCTTGACTGTCCTCACCACACAGAGGGACTCACCTGGGCCTTCAAAGGCTCACCCTAAATGCACCACTGGGAAGAGAGCAGGTTCAGCCATGAGATGGCAGGTCTGATGTGTGGTTCTTTGGATGGGGAACAAGCTGTGTTCCAGACTCTCTGTGCTAACCTGGCCGTTCCACAGGCTCTCACACCAAGTTGCAGAACCACAAGGCTCTCTGGGTAGAGGTAGAAGGAGGTTGGGGTCTTGGTCCCAAACTCTGCCCAGTCCACTGGATGTAAGGCAGTCTGGCCTGGGAAGTTGCAGGCTGAAGCAATTTCCTGGGGGCATTTAGTCAGATTTATATTGCCAGCTAAGAGCAAAGAGCCTAAAAGGATGATTTAAAATGTTGCGAATTTGGCCATAAAAGAAGCTCCAGTAGATCTGTGCATTGTGAAGATCGAGCAGAGATCTCCATTGCTGTGAAGGAACAGAATAGAAAAGATGACCTGAAGGCCTCACAGAAGGCAGAAAATCTCCAAACTCTGCACCCTCCAAACTGTGAAAGTGAAAGACTTTGCTTTGAGAAGAAAGCCACAGAGCACCATGTTCCAGAAGGGCAGCAGAGGCCCCACGGGTTCGAGAATGGAGACAGGATAGAGAATCTGTTCCTCACAATTAGGCTCAGAGAGCCCAGTGATACAGGCACTCAACGCCTACAGCCAAGAGAGAGGAAGCCTGACCATTGTTCCAGCTAGCAGCAGACTCTACATCTTCAAGGTGGTGCTGGTTTTAGGTGCATGGAGAATGCAAGGGTTCTGAGACCTTGAGAGGCCTGGGGAGTCCAGGCAGTGTGCCCTTAAAAGGGCAGTGTGTGAAGCTGTGAGTTTGATGCAAAGGTTCAACAGAGAACCCAGAAGTTTAAAACAGCCAGGAGCATTGATCATCTAAGGAATACTGCAAAGACTGAGCAGAGTGGGCCTAAGAGAGAAGCTGTGGGATCAGTCACCACCAGAAGTACCATAGGGGTGGGGTAACACAAGCCCTTTGGAGCTCACAGTTTGCCACAGAGTGCCTCAAAGGGTGCCCATGGAGCCGCAGGACCTAATGTTGGCCCTGCTGGATTCTGGACTTGCTTTGGTCCCAATCCTTTGTACTCTCCTGTTTTTACCTTTTGGAATGGGAGTGTCAATCCTGTGCCATTGTATGTTGGAAGGGTTTAACTCTGTTTTCATGTGTACAGGGCCTCACAGCTAAAGTCTGCCTTCCATCTGGGAGGAGACTTGGAATCTAAGCAATGGGGAAACTTTTGCAGCATTTGGCATCTCTTGCAGATGGACTGAATGCCTTTTGCATACAGGGATGTGCATGAGTCTTTGGAGTTTTAAGGACAAATTGTTATGTTTCTAGTGTAATTTCATGTTGATAGTGCTGGTTCTTAAGAATTCTTAAGTTGCAAGATGTTAAGAATAAGCATGCCCTTGTTTCTGGAGGCTGATTTAAAGATGTATGTCTAGGGCCAGGCATTTAGCTCAGCAGGAACAGTGCCTGCCTGGCAAGTGCAAGATTGTGAGCTGGATCCCTGGTATCCACCCCCTGAAAAAATAAAATAAAATAAACATAAAAATAAATAAATATGTCTCATTGCCAAGTTGACAAGGGGTGGATTGTGTCAACTTGAACAGTTTAGAAGTTTAACTGAGAGACTCAGCAGGAAGCCAGGATTCTTACTTTGTAAATATTCTGAGCTTGTGCAAAAGGAGGGCAAGGAGATTTTGTGAGTGCTGCAGCTGCACTGGAGAGCAGGTGGCCTGTGTACAATATAAAGGTGAAGAAGAGGCTTCTTCCCCGCCTTTTGCTCTGGCTGCTGCCTTGAAGTTTGCCTCTGTGCCATATCACCCTGCCTGAGAGTCAGCTGATTACAGACTGAAACTACTACAGTGAGCTAAATAAACCCTTCCTTTCTTTATTTTGGGTGTCCGGCATTTTGTCCCCGTTCACCCTGCTTGGAATCCCAAGGACAGCTTGTGGCCAGGGACTGCGCCAGCCCCACCTCCAATGAATGGAGCCTGGCCTGAGTCCTTGCCACTCTCAGTCCTGGAGACCATGCCAGGCTTCGATGTGCCCAAACCCCGAGCATGCTCTGGTTCAAGGGCACCTAGTTAGCCTACAAACAGGCGGGCAGGCCCGTTCTGCTTCTGGGGACCTTGCAGGGATGTCCTGGGAGACAGCCCGCTCAACACCTGGGGGACCTAAAGGGACCTGCCAACGAGTGCACAGGTTCATCCTACATGCAAGGGACTTCCCCGGATCATAAAACTACAGAAGACCCAGCCTTGGATCCTGGGACCACACAGGGCCTGGGATCGCGACCGCTCTCCATCCAGGGAACATGCAGCATTGACTACCTGGGGGCTGAGTCCACCCCGCATCCAGGGGAGCCAACCAATCTTTCACTACAAAGGTGGATGTCCAGTGTACCTTCCATGGGATGGAACCCAGCCAAACCTGTGTCCAGGGGACTCTGCCCTGGCTGCATCACCTGCTCTCTGCACTGGCGACCCAAAGAAAAGCGCATCACCTAGGACGGCACAGCCCTGCCTCAAGAAAACCATGCCTAGCCCCGGTCCCCACCCACCCTCTGTCCAGGGGATCTTGGCAGGACTCAAACCACTCCACAAGACCACATCACTCAGTCAAGGGGACCATGCTGGCCTTCAAAAATGTGGGTGGGCTCGCTCTGCATCCAGGGAACCACAGCAGCCTCTAAATATATGAGAGAGCCCACCCTGCACTCTAGGGACCTTAACAGCAAGGCCTGGGATGGTACTTGCTCACTATCTGGAGGACCTTTCAAGATGGGGCCTGCCATCTTGATGAGCCCAGGATGAGCCCACCTGCCTTGCAGGGGAGCACAATGCTTGTGCAGAGAAATGAGCTGGACCCTGAAGCTAGGTCATTCTCCATCCTGGGCAGTGTGCCTGCCCTGCCACCATGCCTGCCCTGCATCCATTCCACAGTGCCAGACATCCATCAAGCTGCACTGCCGAGACTGCCTGACCACCAGGAAAAGCTTAGGCCTGGGACTGACCTGGCCTAGCTGCCTGGAATTCAGGGCACAGTACAGGGCTTGGAGAAAAGCCTCCAACCTCCCATCACCTCCTTCCAGGGAGTCTGGAGGTTCTGGGAATGTGAGGGCGAGCTGCAGTGCAACCAGTTTAGCATGCAAGGCCCAGAACCTGGCTCATCCTACCATGCATGGGAAGTGCCAATTTGTTACTGCACCCACCCTCCTCTCAGGGGAGCACATTTGATGAGCCTGCTGAGGCCAGAGTGAGTGCCCCAGGGTGGTGAGGACAACGAAGCATGGAGCCCAGCTCTGCATCCACTTCTATCCAGGGGATGGTGACAGGCCCCAGCCATACTGGTTCTTTACCAGGGGACCATATGGGAGCCCTAACCAGCTTTCAGGGCCCACAGGATATCAATGTGATCTTGCCAATGCATTGTTTTTCCCACTAAGCAGAGGACTGTGTTAGGTCCGAGTACACAACTGCCTTTGATTGAGGGTGATTGCCAGGCATTCATCTGGACAGAGTTAGGAGCCTGCCTGCACCAGAACACTGGGAAATGATCGAGGCCTGTTATTTCTCCAGGGCTGAGTCTCCTCAAGTCCAGGACACCTTGCATGGTGGCCAGACACCCATCCAATCTTGCATCCTGGGGATTATGCTCATCTAATGCCTCGAGAGTGAGAACACAGAACATCCAGCAGACTACAATGAACCTCACAACAGGTGGCTGCAGTCTCACATCATGCAAGGAACCATGTGAGTCCCAGGACACAGTTCATCCTTCTGTCCAGGAGACCTTGCTGGACCTATGAAGGTGCACCTTAGCTCACCCTGCATCCAAGGGACTGCACCTTATTGTGACCCTGCTGGTTCACCAAGGCAATAAGTGGCCTCACCCTTGTCTCTTACTTTCCCATGTCTCATAGTGCTTAGGGTCCTTTGCTGCCGGCCCATGTAACTATGTCAAAGAGCTCCAATTTGTGATTTATTATTGTAACTTCCTAATGGCTTTCTTTGTTTAATATCTGTTTTTGCTTTCACAGGTATAAAAGGTCTCATTTCTTTTGATTCTCATATCAAGTAGTCTCTGTTAATTGATCTACAAAAAGGTTCTCAGTAGCCTATTCATACTTACAAAAGTAAAAACTATAAGAGTCACAATTCAAATTGGTCCACCATATTTACGTGCACTCTGATTGTGCAAGGCATTTGACTATTAAACTGTGTATATTCCTATGTCCAATCTCTGCAGACCGTCTATAGATGTTCTTTTGTGACATCTCTGAACAGATGTTTGTCTATCCGAGGTAAACAATATTTTTCCTTTCCCATTTGTGAATCATTGGTCCCAGTTTTAATGTGGGTTATACATCTACATACATGCTTCCACCTGAGGTGCCTACTGGTCAAAATGGTTTCATAACTGGTTGTGTAAATTTAACATACACTGTCATTTATATCTCATGAAGTGAGAGTCTCTCATTGTTCAAAAGGAATATGCTAAGTGTTTCGGTTGGTGTCTTCCTAAGTATCGAAAATTAAAATTATTAAGGTAATTAAACAAATTTTTTTGGGATGGGGAGAGATTATTGGATAGTACTTCAACTGATGAAATGGAAAGTAGCCACCTGGTAACATTTAACCAGTTCTTGTTCATTGATCAGAGGCCCCAATAATCTCCATGGCCTTATGGGAGACATCACAACTAAGGACATAAAACATATTATTGCAATATTTTCACACTGGTCATCATCAAAAACATAATATAATACAATTTTTGATTTAAAGATGCTCTCATACAAAAGCTTCATATGGCTAAGACAATTCATTATTGCTGATCTTGTGGTATATCGAATGCATTCAGTTCTTCAGGTGCACAAATCTTCCAAAATTTAAAATTGGCATTGTTTATGATGATTGAGATCTTTCAGATCCAGAACTCTGCTTTTCTCTTGTGCTCCAGCAGCTTGTGACAGGAGGTTCAAGTCAAACTAAAATGAGGTCACCAGTCAAATAGTGTTTTAAACAAGTGTGTGCCACTAAAAGATGCTTAGACATTGAGCAGTCCAAGCAATGTCACAAAATTCAGCAATGACATCTTATTAAAGGGCAACAAATTAAATGAAAACTTGTTACATAGTAGATAGAAGTGATTAACTGAAGAGCCTATTCTATCCAAGATGGAGATTTAAGTGCATTATAAAAGGTCATCTGATCCGGCCTGCAGATCAACAAGTTCGGAACTCCTGGAGGAGAAACGGGGATTAAATAAAAGACATGGGGGAGACAAAAAGAGACGAAGGCAAGTTGATGTTAACCCAATCAAGCCTCCGGTTTATTGAGAAAATAATCACACCTTTTATAGGCTAAGGGCGGGAGCTGGGACAGGAAGAGGTTAAACAGATGAATACAACAGGGTTACCATCACATCCGGATAAGTGACGTAAGCAGAAGAGGATTATGGTTAATGTAGGCAGACGCAGTGCCCATAGGAGAGAGAGAGAGAGAGACATCTAGGCAGCAATGCCTGTCACTCGGCTCCCTACATCTCCTCCCTTTTTATATTATTTAATTAAGAGTATGGCAGGCCCTGTGAGGACAGCGTCTGTCTTAGGTCAAGGACCTCATTGCATGAACCCAACCAGGCCTTACCCGTCATGGGCTTGCAGAACAGCAGTTGGTCCTGTGCCTGTCTTAGGTGGCTGTTGGAATTAACATGCATGTCCTAGTTGCCCGTCTCTGACTGCCTGTCCATTGCCCCAGGGCAGTCAGGCCGCATCATCATATGGGCCACTCGTGGGAATTCCTTCCCTGTAGGTTTGTTGATCTGTCATCTCCAGCTGATGGTAGTGTACCTGAATGGGCTTTGCCATAAATGCGTCTATCCGGTTATTAATGAACATCATAATCCTCTGAAAAATACAAGACTCACAGAAATGAGAAACAATAGGTCAGCTAGGGGACCCAAAAGTGGGCATTAGGTAAGGGAAAAACTCCCCCCCCCAAAATCAAGGAGAAGGGGTTGACAGTCATTTGTTGGTGTCTCTGTATGAAGTCATTCTCCTGTGTCTTGGAGCATGCCTTGTATAACACTGGATGTAGTCTATTTGGCTGGCGTATGTTCCTCCAGACCGAGAAGAGCCTCTTTCGCAGTCATGGGGTTCTGTGCATGGCTGTCAGCAGTTGCAGTCTGTTTGGCAGGGGTCAAAATCCACCATGGGTGTGGTGTGGCTCAAGAAGGCTGGTTAAGCAGCATAAGGCTCCAGGGAGATGTGTCACCTGTAAGAGAACACAGGGGATTGTGCCTCAGGAAATAACATTATTCCTGGGCGTTACATGGGGTCTTTGAAGAACTGTCTACTTGCTTTACGAGGCGTTCAGGTAGCCATCTAGCTTCTCTATCTTGTTGAGAGTAAACACACACTGAACCTCGTCCCCAGATAAGGACTGGATCAGGGCCATTCCACACATTGGTTAGTGGGTCTCTCCATAAAACAGATGCAAACCGTGTTTGAGTCTGAGTATGCCAAAACCGAGATGCTGCGGAGCAGCCTGAAGCATCCAGGGTCAGAAAATTTAAAATAAAAAGAGCATGTGAAAGGACATTTCTAGGGGACCCCTGGGTGGGGTACCATGTCTCCCTTTTTATTTTATCTATGGTGAATTTAAGAGAACGATGCGCACGTTCAACAATGCCTTGTCCCTGAGGATTGTAAGGTATACCTGTAGTGTGGAGGATATTAAGGCTTTTACAAAATTGAGCAAAGGAGGTGCTGGTATAGCCAGGGCCATTATCGGTCTTAAGCTGTTGAGGACATCCCAGAACTGAGAAGGCTGACAGCATATGGGCTATAATGTGTTTAGCAGCTTCTCCAGTCTGGAGAGTGGCAAAAATGAAGCCACTATAAGTGTCAATGATGACATGTACATATTTTAGATTGCCAAACTCATTGAAATGGGTAACATCCATTTGCCATAAGGCATTAGGAATTAAACCTCTAGGGTTGACTCCTAGGTGTTGAACAGGTGAGTGGATAGCACAAGATGGGCAATTTTTTACAATTTGTCTGGCTTGCTCACGGGTAATTTTGTAGAGAAGGCGGAGGGTGTGAGCATTGAGGTGATGTAGCTGGTGGGCTTGTTGGGCCTCAGACACCTTGGAGTCCTGAGCCATAAAAACCTGTGCTCGTACAGCAACATCAGCCAAATGATTTCCTTGGGCAAGAGGCCCTGGGAGGGTGGAATGAGCTCGCAGATGACCGATAAAGAACTTATGACAGCGAAGCCGTATGAAGCATTGTAATTGTTTGAACAGATTTGCAGCTGGGGAAGCATGACATATAATAGCAACAGTCTCTAATAATGGAACAGACTGAGCAAGGTAAGCACTGTCAGTATACAAATTAAATGGTTGGTCAGAGTAAGCAGCAAAAGCTGCAAGAATAGCTTCTAACTCTGCTAATTGTGCAGAGGAAGTATCTGCCTGGAGGGTAGAAACATTGTCTTGAGATACATAAGCAGCTCTTCCAGAGGATGAGCCATCAGTGAATAAAACCAGGGCACCCGGAGGGGTTGTGAAGCTGTGACTTTAGGGAATATAAATGAGTGACGATTAGCAAAGTCAACTAGCTTATTTGGAGGGTAATGATTGTCAATAGTCCCTGAATAGGAAGCTAAGGCAATAGGCCACACTTCAGTACTCTGAAGTAGCCAATCTATTTGGTCTTTTGTAAAACGTTGAATGATAATATCTGGTTCTTTGCCAAAGTAACATTTTCCCAGCTTTCTACCCTGGATTATTAGGTCTGAGACAGCTTGGAAATAAGGCAAAAGTGTTCTTTTTGGAGAGACTGGTAAATGGACCCACATGAGGGAGCTTGTTGCCAGAACACTGCTGTAGGGCAAAGCTTTGTATTAAAAATGAGAAACTGTAAAGGCTCATTGTAGTCCATAAAGGAAACAGTTTGTTGAGCAATAGCCTCTTCTACTTTACTGAGCGCTCTCCTGGCATCAGGTGTAAGCTCTCGGGGGGAAGTTGGATCTATGTCTCCCCGAAGCAGCGCATAAAGGGGCTGTAAATCATGTTTAGTTAGTTTTAAAAATGGTATGAGCCAATTAATATCTCCCAATCGTTTTTGGAAGTCATGAAGTATAAAGGAATAGAGAAAAAGCAATCTTTAAGATCTATGACAATTTTTAAAATCCTAAAGGAATGGCACTGAGTGAGGGGAGGCCAGGCTGTAGAGGCCCCTTTAAGACCATTGTCTTATTTATCGCCCTAAGGTCTTGTAGCAGCCTCCACTTCCCTGACCTTTTCCGGATAACAAAGATAGGTGTGTTCCAAGGGGAATTACTAGGAACAATGTGGCCTGCATCTAACTGGTCCTGCACCAGCTGCCTTGCGGCTGCAAGCTTTTCAGAGTTAAGGTTGTTTCTAAAGGCTTATATGAATCCCCAATTGGCCATGGAGGCACACGGAGTGACGGGCTGCCATCCTGGGACCTGCTGATCACGTCAACAGGTGGAAGTGGTGGCAGATCACCATGTATGAGGACCTCTAACAGGCCATCATTCTCTGCATCTGAGAAATCAGAGGCTTCAGATTTTTCTGAGGATGGTTTTGAGGTAGATTTAAGGGAGTCGCGCAAGGCAGCCTCACCCAGTGCAACTGTCTCCTCAACCTGAGGGTCTGCATGCCTCTGGGCAAGCAGCTCAGAAATTAAATTCCAATATGTAAAGGTGGTCACAGGAACCTTTTTTGGACCGAAAACTCTATAATAATCTTTTAAAACATCTCTTACTGTATTCCACCTCTTGGTATCTATAGAACCCTCTAGGGGGAACCAAGGGCAAACCTTATGAATAAACTGAAAATACTGTAATAATTCTTGTTTTTCAACCCTTATCTCTCTTGTCTTTAATGCCTTTATAAGGCCTCCGACGAACAGTTCATGTTCGCTCAATACTTGACCCATGTCGGGAAAGGGAAATGGGGTTGCCGTTCACTCACCGTGACTCGGGCAGGACGTCGGGTAGTCGTCTGCGCAGGTCTCGGCACTTGATTTAATGTCCTGTTGCTTTAAACTTTAATCCTTGATTCAGTTTACTCATTCCTCGGCCGAGGTCTCTGGTTCAATTTGCTTTCACTTTCGGTTTAAGCCGGCTGTCTCTCGAACGGCTCCCTCGTTAACTTCTCCGTGCCAGGGGCCCCACGTTGGGCGCCACTTGATCCGGCCTGCAGATCAACAAGTTCGGAACTCCTGGAGGAGAAACGGGGATTAAATAAAAGACATGGGGGAGACAAAAAGAGACGAAGGCAAGTTGATGTTAACCCAATCAAGCCTCCGGTTTATTGAGAAAATAATCACACCTTTTATAGGCTAAGGGCGGGAGCTGGGACAGGAAGAGGTTAAACAGATGAATACAACAGGGTTACCATCACATCCGGATAAGTGACGTAAGCAGAAGAGGATTATGGTTAATGTAGGCAGACGCAGTGCCCATAGGAGAGAGAGAGAGAGAGACATCTAGGCAGCAATGCCTGTCACTCGGCTCCCTACAGTCATCATTACCATTACATTAAAATTCCTATTGTATCTCCCATGCAGCACCTGACATCAGGGCCAATTGAAAAAGTTAGTCCCCACAGGGAGATCTCCTAGATGTGTCTTTCAGTGTATTCAGTAATAAAGAGGAGCAATAAAAACAAAAGCTTTCCCCTATCCCAGACTGAATCCCAATCGTTTTTTTCCTTAGATGCCTTTTACAACAATGCTTTGATCTATGTCTCCCACAATCAATAGATGATCAACCTCCAAAACATCCCATGCCTCCAGGGGCCCTAATATATCTCCAATCTTCTAAGCCCACAGGACTACATCTCTGGTGGGTGGGACCCTCCTTGTTCCTCCTCATGACATCAACAGCCATCAAGGTTCCCAGCCTTTTTCCTGGTTCCACATCACCCAGTCCAAATGGTGCCCTGACAACCTGGACACTGGAAACCCCAAACTCTCACCCTCAGTGTGGTCATCACACCTCCTGTCCCCACCCATCTTTGCTTCACCAAAAATCCTAACCGAACTTCTGAGCTTACCTATAACATGGTTATCCATCTGGATTCCGGTCTCCTAACTCCCGTTACTTGTTTTCTTTGCTGTTGGACTCTGGGCTATCTTCCCAGAAGACTTCCAACCCCACAGAAAGTGCTTTTCTATTTTCTATGGGCTGATGCTCCCGACTCTCTACACCCTGAGCTGTTTTGTCAAACACAAAAACTAAGTCCAGCATGATGTGCCTTATTATCCGGGCCCTCATTCCACTCACCATAATGGTGCCACTGCCCTCCACCCCTCTGACTTACAATTTTTATCCCACAAAACAAGGGGGACTAGCTGTTAACTTCTGTATTGTGGTCTAAAAACCCTGGACCTCAGGCACTTCTACACTTGACATAGAATGGGGCACTCTGTATTCTGTCATAGGCATTGATGGCAAGGTCCTTAGCCTAGTCAGGGATCCATCATTTTACTCATGCCAGAAAACCCTCATTATCTGCGGTGCATTAATGTGGCATCCTTCCTTCTGCAGGACCTTGCTAGACTAGCGAACAAGCCCCCAGTTCACCCTACATCCAAGAGACTGCACCAGCCCATAATCCTGCTGGTGAGCCTGCCTTGGGTCCTGAGCTCCATGCGGGTTCTGGGATGGCACCTGCACTCCATCCTGGGAATGTGCTGAGTTGGCCAGCTCTCGCCAGGTGAGCCCACCCCACATCCAGGTGAGCACACCAATCTTTCACTACAAGGGTGGGCTCACCCTGTGAACCAGTTACTGCATGGAGCCAGGAACTAGCCAGTCCTGCATCCGGGAGACTGTGCCCTGACTTTGGTGTCACTTGTTCTGCACATGGGGAACCCTGCCAGCACCACACATTCTCATGCCAGCACCTGTGCATTCAGAAGGACAGCATTGGGGCTGATGCTGTGCCAGCTACACATCCAAGTGAACAAACTTGGTTCACATTCATGCCTGTGCCCATTCTCAACCAAGGTGACCATCATGGCCCTCGAACTGGCCTGCTGAGCTCTTGCACCAAGTGGACCCTGTGAGCCTGCAGCCTCCCCTACTGTCCAGGGGGCTTCACTGGGCCTGAGAGTGTGTGTACCTCCTACCCCTTCTGAGAAGAAGCACCAGAGTTCCAAGCATGCTAATGACCCCCTTTGATAATCAGGGAAGTGTGCAGACCCGGGAGAGCCTGGTTCATGCTACCTAGCACCAGAAGGACAGCACTAAGCTTGCGCCTCCTCCATAGAACCACACCAGGCCCATGTCCATGCCCACTCTCCCTTCTGGGGACAGCACAGGTACTTGATCTGCCCTGCTGAGCCCTTGCCTGGGCAAGGGCATCACGCTGAGCTGCAAACACGCGAGTAGACCTGCTCTGCATCCAGGAACCCTGCCAGCCTCTGAGCAAGTGGGCCAGCCTTCCAGCAAGGGGACCTTGCAGGCATGGCCTGGTAAGGTGGAAACTCATGACCTGGAGGGCAGCACCAGGTGAGATCTGCCACCTCTCAGAGTGAGCCCACCTTCCTTGCAGAGGAGCTGTGGCTCTGTCACCACGAGGGAGAGCTCCTCTGGTACCCATGGTAAAGGACTGGGCCCTGATCCTGGCTCATCCTCCACCCAGTGCAGCGCATCTGCTCTGCCCCTGTGCCCGCCCTGCACCTGTTCCACAGCACCAGACATCCAGAAGGCCACACTGTCCAGCCCATGCGAATCTCAGGAAGCCCTGTAGATCCGCAATCGCCTGGGTCAGGCTGCCTTGCTTCCAGGGAACTGTGCAGAGCCTGAAACCAAGCTCCCAACCTCTCTCCACCTCCATCCAGGGAGCCTGGTGGTTCCTCAACCTGGAGGGTGAACCCACAGTAAGACCAGGTTACTGCGCAGGGCCTGGAATCCAACTAGTCCTCCATCTAGGGCACTGTGCCTGGCACCTGCCAACTCACAGCCTGCAAAGACCATGCTTCCCCCCCAGGAGTGCATTGAGTGACACTGCAAGGGCCCAAGTGAAGCCCCTTGCATGGTGAGAACAGCTAAGCACAGAGCCCAATTCTGCACTCAACCCCCATCTAGGGAAGGGCGCTGGACCCTTGACCATGACTGTTATCCTCCCAGGGAACTAGGCCAGGAACCGAACTGGCCTGCCTAGCCCACATGACATTGAGGTGACCTTGCCAATCTAGTGTCTTATTTGCTAAGCAGGGGACCGTGCCAGGTTCAAGTCCACACCTGCCCTTCATCCAGGGGCTTTGCCTGGCATCCACTACCCATCTGTACACCAGGACACTGTCAAGGCCCATGACCTTTCAAGGGCTGAGGCCTACACAAGAGCAAAGGACCATGGGTTGGCTGGGACAGAGCCAGTCTTGCATCCTGGTGACTCCGCCTATCTGCCACCATGCCAACCAGCCACAGGATGTCCAGAGAACCACAGTGAGCCTCCCAACAGGCTGAGCTCGCTCTCCATCCAGGGAACTGTGAGGGACTTCCATTCGGGGGACAGCTTGTCCTTCCATTGAGGGGACCTTACCAGGATGGTGAATGAGCCCACAAGATCACTCTACATCCAAGGGACTGTGTTGGCCCATAAACCTGGAGGCCAGCCAGATGGGTATCCTAGGGACCACAAGGGTCCTGGGATTGCACCAGCTCTGCATCCAGGGAACTTGCCAGATTGGTGATCTTCCCCGGGGGTTAGTCCGCCCTGCATCCCTGGGGAGATCACCAATCTTTCACTACAAAGGTGGGTTCACCCAGTGTCCAGGGTATTATAGGAGGCCTGGAACCCAGCTAACACTGTGTCCAGAAGACCACACCCTGACTGAGATCCTGCCTGCTCTCTACACTGGCGATGCCTCCAGGATCATACACATTCATGCTAGCACCCCTGCATTCAGAAAGACAGCACAGTGGCTGACCTTGCCACAGCCCCACATCTTAGTAACAGTGCCACGCCCACAGCTGTGCCCACTCTCCACCCAGGCAATCACCTTGGCCCTGGAACCGACCTGCTGAGCCCATCTTGCTCCAGGCAGACTCTGCTGGCCTGCAGCCTCACTTAGTGTCCTGGGGACCACTCTAGGCTACTGAGTGCTCCTGCCACCTTCCACCCTGTCTTCTGGGGAGAAGCACAAGGCTTCCAAGTGTGCTGGTGAGCACGTCGGACATCTAGGGAAGAGCGCTGACCTGAGAGCACTTGATCCAAGCTGCCTGGCACCTGAGGGACAGCACATGGCCCAGGACTGCCCCTGCCCCAACTCCAGAGGACTGCGCCTGTCCAATGTCCAGGCCCACTCATCCTCCCGGTGACATGCCTGGATTTGACCCGCATCTTGGAGCCTGTGCTCTGTCAAGGGCACCATGCTGGCCTGTGAACATGTGGGCATGGTTGCTCTGCATCCTCGGAACCCTGCAGGCCTCTGAGCAGATGGGTAAGCCTGCCTGGCATCCACGGGACATTGTGCCTGAGATGGCACCTGCTCACAACCTTGGGGACTGCAAGGGGTGGGATTTGCCACCATGCAGGGTGAGCCCACACTCCATCAGGGAGTGCCCACTCTGTTGCCTGAGGGAGAGCTCATCCAGTATCCAGGTTAATGGGCCAGACCCTGGACCTGGCTCATCATCCAGCCAGGGCAGCATGCCTGCCTGCATCAGCTCCAAAGTGCCAGGCATCCATTAGGCCTCACTGCCAAGCCTGTGCCACACCCAGGAAATGGCTTAGGCCTGCGACCACCCAGGCCAGGCTGCCATGTATCCAGGGCACAGCACAGGGCCTGGGACTGTCCCAAACCTCCCTCAGCTTCCACTGAGGGAGTCTGGTGGTTCTGCAACCATGTGGTGAGCCGGCCACGTGACACTGTTACCCCACAGGGACTGGAACCCAGCTCATACTCCATTCAGGGCACTGCACATGGCACCTGGCAACTCATGGCAGAACCCGCCCTTCTCCTGGAGAAGTGCATCAGGTGAGACTGCAAAGGCCCTGGTGAACCCTGCTGCATGGTGAGGACAGAGGAACACAGAACCTGGCTCTGCGCCCACCGCACATCCATTGGAGGGTGCTAGGCATGAGACCCCACCTCTTCTTAACCCTGGGGACCACGCCGGGACCCCAACCAGCCTATGCGGTCCACATAACTTTGAGGTGACCTTGCTGACCCAATGTCTTGCCCGTTAAGCAGGGAACTGTGCTGGGTCCAAGTCCACACCTGTCCTTCATCCAGGGGCATCACCAGGCATCCATCAAGCTGCCCTGCTGAGTCCTCACCCCCATCCATGTACACCAGGAAATGAAGGCCCATGACCTCCTCATGCCCTATAGGCTGCAGACAGCCCAGGATTGAGCCAGTCTTGCATACTGGAGACCCAGGTGCCAGGTGCCAGGTGCCAGTCTGTCACCCTGTGAGTGAAGACACAGAACATCTAGGAGACCATGCCTAGTCTCCCAACACATGGCTGAGCTCAGCCTCCAGCCAGGTAACCAGCTGGTCTTTCCATTTGGTGGACCTCAACAGACCGGCAAACAAGCCCATGATTTCACCCTACATCCAAGGGACTTCCCCAGGCCATAAACCTTCGGGGAAGCCCACCTTGGGTCCAGGGGACCATAGAGGGCCTGCGATCACAGCTGCTTTGCATCCTGGGAATGCGCAGCATTGGCGAGCTCCCTCTGGGTGAGCCCAACCCACATCCAGGGGGAGCCACTGATCTTTCACTGCAAGGGTGGGCTCACCCTGTGTCCAGGGTACCAAGCAGAACCTGGGACTCACCCAGACATTTGCTCAGGGGATCGTGCCCTGCCTGAGATGCTGTGCAGTCTCCACCTGAGTGACCACGCTGGGACCGAGCATGCTTCTACCAGCACCACTGAGCTCAGAAGGACATCGAAGGGGCTGACACTGCTCAGCTCCCCATCCCAGTGACCATAGCCACATCCTTGCACACTCTCAAGTCAGGCAACTGCCATGGCCCTTGAACCACCCTGCTGGGGCCGTCCTGCACCAAGTGAACCATGTGTGCCTGTAACTTCATCTACTATTCAGGGGACCAGGATGCGCTAGCTAGTGTACCTGTCCCCCCATGTCTGGGTAGAAACTCTAGGCTTCCAAGAGTCCTGGGGAGCCTGTCTGACATGCAAGGAAGAACATTGACCTGGGAGCACATGGTTCAAGTTGTCTAGTACTGGAGGGACAGCTCATGGCCTGGGACTGCACCAGTCCTGTCTCCAGAGAACTGCGCCTAACCTGTGTCCCCACCCACTCTCTGTCCTGGGTACCCTGACTGGTCTGCATCTGCCATGCAGAGGCCACACTCGCTCAAGGGCATCCCAGTGGCCTGAGAACAGGCAGGATCACCAGATATGTATCCAGGGAATCCTGCTAGCCTTTGAGCCTATGGGCAAGCCCACCCTGCATCCAGGGGACCTTGCAGATATGGCTTTGGATTGCACCCCCTACCACATGGAAGACCTGTGGTATGTCCTCCATACAGGGGAGCACGGTACTCTATTACCTCCAGGGCGAGCTTGCCCTGTATCCAGGGTAGCCAGCCAGGTCCTTGACGTGGCTCATCCTCCAGCCAGGGTAGTGCTCCTGCCCGACCTCTACAAGTGCCCTGCATAGACTTCAAAGACTTGGGTGAGCGCCCCTGCGTGGTGAGGACAGTGAAGCCCAGAGCCTAGCTCTGTGCCCAACCAGTATCCAGGGAGGGTTCCAGGCCTGCAATCTTGCCTGCTCTCCACCCAGTGGACAATTCGGGGACCCTAACCAGCCTGCCAGGCTCATAGGGCATCGAGGAGTCCTTGCTGATCCAATGGCTTGCCCACTAAGCAGGAAACTGTACCAGGTCTGAGTCCACACATGTCCTTCCTCCAAGGTTATTGCAAGGTATCCATCAGGAAGCACTGCTGAACCTCTCCCACCATCCAGGAACACCAGGAAATGATCAAACCCATGACTTCTTGGGGGCTGAGACTGCCTCACATCCGGGGGACCATGAGTGGCCAAGGACCATACCAGTCCTGCATCCTAGGGACAGCACCAAGCCATCCAACAGATATCCGAGGTTGCCCTCCATGCAGAGAATGATGCCACACCAGGAACCAGCTTGTTCTACATCCAGGAGACCTCCCTGACTGACAAATGAGCCCACAAGTTCACCCTACATCCAAGGTACTGCACTAGTTCCTAGCCCTGCAGGCAAACTGGCCTTGAGTCCTGAAGACACTAGGGGCCTGAGATTGTGCCCTTTTTCCATCTGGGGAATGTACCACATTGGCCAGCTCTCCCTGGTTGAGCTTGCTCAGCATCCATGGGGAGCACGCCATTCTGTCACTACATAGATGGGCTCACCCCATGTCCTGGGTACTTTGTGAGTCCTGAAACATAGCCAACTCTTTATCTAAGGGACCATACCCTGACAGCATGGGTGCCCACTCTCTACAGGGGTGACACCTCTGCGACTGGACACATGTGGCCAATTTGAATTGTGACTCTTTTATAGTTTTTACATTTGGAAGTAAGTGAGAAGGAAGGAGTGAGAACCTTTTCATACATCAATTAACAGAGAACTCTTCACATAAGAATCAAAAGGAATCAAACCTTTCATACTTGTGACTGCAAACACGGATATTAAAGCAAGGACAGCTATTAGGAACTCATGGGAATTAATCCCACATTGGAGCTTTTTGGCATAATTACACGGGTTGGCAGCACAGGACCCTAAGTGCTGTGAGATTGAGAAAGATCAGAGGGAAAAAGGACATGAACATGGACCAAGTCTTTAATGCCTGTCACCTTAGGGCAGGAAGGAGAGGCTGGCGTGAGTGACACTGTGAAGGAGGCTGGGTGGAGACAGTGGCAGCGATGTGTGACTGGAGGCAAGCAGGAGGGGGCACCGGAGGGTGGGGGTGGGAGGGAGATTGGGCACAATGGGCAGCTGGGGAATGGCAATGGCGGAGTGGGGGTAGAGCAGGAGGAAGAAGGGGTTGGGGGGGAGGGAGGATAAGATGGGGACGGAGAAGAGCAAGAAGTCTCTCAGGGATACCGGGGGTGGCAGTGTGAAGTGGCCCAAAAGTTCTTGGGTCAAACCCAAACTGCATGGGAAGTACTTCAAGAGTCAACAACTGGGATCTCATCTTGTTAAAAGGTTTGTGCACATCAAAAGAAATCACCAACAAAGTGGAACAAAAACCCACAGAATGGGGGAAAAATGTCCAACTGTCCCTCAGACAAAGGAGTTCTATCTAAAACATATAAAAAGTTGAAAAATGTCAGGCCCCTCAAATTCAAAGACCCAAGCAAAAAATGGGCATCTTTGATAAATATCCACTTCTCAAATGAGGAAATAAACGAGGAAAATGAATACATGAAAAAATGTTCATTATCATTGGTCATTCAAGAAATATAAATTAAAATACCACTCAGATAGCATCTCACTGGATAGAGAATGGCTGTTATCAAAAAATCAAGCAATAGCAAATGCTGGTGGGGATGTGGGGAGAAAAGCATCCTCTTCATTGTTGGTGGAGTGTAGACTGCTATAAACACTGTGGAAATTCCTCAGAAAACCAGGATTGGCGATCCCATTCGGCCTAGCTATTGCCCCTCCAGATATTTTCCCAGAACTAAAAACATCATACCAAACGATGTATGTGCACACATATTTATAGCAGAACAATTTGTGTTAGACATATTTTTGGAGGCCACTGAATACCCATCAACCAAAGCATGGATAAAGAGATGTGATGGTTTTATGCAACGGAGAAGTACTCAGATATAAAGAAGGATAAACTTGAGGCTTTCGTAAGTAAATGGATGCAACTTTAGACAATACTCCTAAATGCCCACGTGTAATCAAGGTATGGTCTCCCCAGGATAAAAAACTGACAGAGTAATTAATGCCCCAAATGTATAATAGATATCGTGAAAGCAACAGGGGAAGAAACTCTTCACAAGCAAAGAACAACTGGAACAGGAAAAGGAGAACAGAGAAGGGACAAGCATATACATATTCTCATAGAATAACAATGTTTCTAATCACCATTAGTGTTGTAGCTTGGCATGACAGATGCCATCTTGAGCCCTGCAATTAACTAGTGCCCTGTATTTGACCCAGGAGAATGGAAAAGAGGGCAAGTCCCGTGAGAAAAGCAAAATGAGCTGCACCCATGGGAGAACACTTGATCTGCTCAACAAAGAAGCAGGATACAGGTGTCAGCCACAAATTCATGTAAGATTCTAGCTAAATATTTTCCAACATGATGTCTTTCTGTGGTTCTGTGTTTTAAAAGCTCTGTAACTTTCCAGTTCAGTGCCACTGGTAAGACTCTGAAACAGGGGTCTGTTGCTGTGAGTGGTCGCTGAGCTCAGCTGGTTAAATTCCAAATTTATCAACTTGGCTGCTTGGATTCCAATAGTGTTCACAAACCCACTTCAATTAGTTCACTGAAAAAAAAAATTGTGCTTACACTGATGATCAGTTTCTCACGTCTCTATCTCATAATCTGAGCAACTACTTTTAAGATAACAATATACAATATATTAACCATTGTTAGTCTTGTATTATCTTGTTTTGAGATTCAATGTCATCATTTTTACTTTCTTCAAAATAAATAAATGAATAAATAAAATAACAATTAAAATAATGCAGAAAACTGAGCAGAACCAAGAATTTCTCAATATGTAAATTACGTTGATTTAGGAGGACTACCTTACCTCCAGATTGACCTTCACCACAGAAGTGAGAAGCCTGAAGCACCAGTTGTTAGTTAATTGGGATGGAGTCATCAGTCCTCAGCTGTGGCCTTGTCTTTCCTTTGAGGTATCACAGCATCACAGGCCACTACAGGCCTTAGTGGGACCAGAGAGTCACGCGGTTCACTTGCTATGGATCTGCTGCTCATCTCCAGACAAGGGGCCTCGGCTGGGACAGACTCACAGGGTAACATGCAAAGCCGACTGGTTAACTGTAAATCCTGCTCAGCGCTGCTTTGTAGTGGTCTCCATCGACTCACCCCTAGGAAGGCACCAATTCCCTCTTGGTCTCTTCTCTCCAAGACAGGCTTGTGTAGGGAGCCACTGAAGCTGGGGATTGATCACATGTGTGAGGCTAAGGCAAGGCCAGTCCTGAAAACAGAGAACCCAGAACAAGCTGGGTCACCAAGCTGTTCCAGCTCCAGGAGGGCAAGGGGCCCAGGCCAGCCAGGCAAGCAACTTCCTAGATAGTGGGGTTGAAACTGTATTCTTTGGAGGGTATGAATAAATCTGCTGCAGGGCTGAGTGGCTCCTTCTCCCCCATTAGGGGGGTACGGGCTCCCCCTGACCCCAGATTCCTCTCTTCTGTATTTTCTCATCCTCTCACCATCCTCTCCCACCCCAGACCATCTAGAGCTGCAGCCAGCTGCAGGCTTGGAGGGCCCAAATCCTTTTTGGTAGGGGGCAGAGGCAGTGAAGGGCAGCAAAAATAAAAGGAAGCTGGGGACCCAGGAAATGTTCTCGTGGCTCTGGAAACACCTAGTGCAATGGCAGGTGGGCCTGGGCCCCTGGACCCAGAGCTGGCTGGGTTCCAGGCACTGCGGGGTACCCTCAGCATGGTAGGAGCCCAACCTTGTAGTGAAAGTTTGATGTGCTCACCATGGATGCAGGGCAGGCTCACCCAGGTGGGCCTGCCAAGCCGGCCGGATGCCGAGCTGGTGCAATCCCAGGCCCTGCATGGACCCCAGAACCCATGTTCAGCTCTCCCACAAGTTACCATCCGGGGAAGTCCCTTGGATACAGAGTGAACTCCTAGGCTCATTTGCCAGAGTGGTGAGGTCTCCCAGATGGAAGGAAGAGCTGGTTCCCAGAGCCTGTGTGGTTCCCTGGATGGAGAGCGAGCTCAGCCATCTGTTAGGAGGCTCCCCGTGGCCCCCTGGACATCATGTGGACTAGCTGGCAGGTGGCAGACTGCCACAGTTCCCAGGACACAGGACTGGCTCCATCCTGGCCCACCCATGGTCTCCTGCTCTTGTGGAGGCCTCAGTTCTTGAGAGGTCACAGGCCTTGACCATGTCCTGGTATACGGGTCGGGTGGAGACTTGGCAGTGTGGCTTGATGGATGCCTGGTGATGCCCCGGGATGAAAGGCAGGCTTTGTTCCGGACCTAGGGTGGACACCTGGTTATTGGGCAAGACATTGTGTGTGCAAGGTCACCTCGATGTCATATGGGCTGGGCACACCTGTTGGTGTATCAGCATGGTACTTTGAGTGGAGAGTAGGGATGGCTGACTCCCTTGGATACAGGTTGGATACACAGCTGGGCCCTGTGCTTCACTGTCTTCACCACGCAGAGGGGCTCACTGGGGTCTTCACAAGATCACCTGATCCATTCCCCAGGAGGAGGGCGGGTTCAGCTATGAGTTTGCAGGTGCCATACCAGGTGACTTGGACAGCAGATGAGGACCAGGGTTCCAGGCCCTGTGCATTAACCATGTCACACCTTGCCTCGCCCTCCCGAGTTGCAGAACCTCCAGTGGCCCAGGATGGCAGTGGCACAAGGGAGGTTGGAGGTTCAGTGCCAGGCCCTGACAGTCCCCTGGAAGCGAGGCAGCCTGGCAGGGAGGTCACAGTCTTCTGCTGTTTCCTGGGGTTGCTTGGGTTCGGCAGTGGGGCCTGATGGATGCCAGGTACCGTAGAGTGGATGTAGAACACAGGCAGAGGCGGGGCAGGCAAATGGCCCTGCATGAAGGCTGAACCAGGTCCAGGGCTCTGCCCATTACCCTGTATACAAGTGAACTCCCCCTCGCAGTGACAAAGCATTTGGTCCCCTGCACAGAGTGCAGACTCACCAAGGGTGGTGGCAGATCCCTTCCTGTCTGGTTCCCTAGGGGGTGAATGGGCACCATCCCAGGCCATGTCCACAAGGTTCCCTGGATGCAGGGCAAACGCCCATCGGCTTAGAGGCTGACGGGCTTTCCTGGATGCCTGCGTGTTCTCAGGCCAGTGTGGTTCCCTTGACTGATCACAGGCTCAGTGGGGCAGATAAAGTCCCTGCAGGGTCCCTAGGAAGGGGAGTAAAAGGGGACGCGGGCCTGGCGTGATTATCTGGAGATGGGGTGGGTACACTCTGGGCCACGCACTGTACCTCAGGTGCCAGGCAGCTTGAACAAAGCGCTCAAGAGCCACCCTCTTCCCTGGTACTTGGAAGCCTGGAGCTTCTGCCCAGATAGGGTAGAAGGGCACACATGCTCCCATGCATGGGGTAGTTCCCTGAACGAGAGGCAAGGCTGCAGGCCTACAGGGTCTTCCTGGTTCAGGACAGGCTCAGCAGGGCAGTTCGAGGGCCACGGCAGTTGCCTGGGATGAGAGCAGGCACGGGCACTGGTGCAGCGTGTTCACTGGGATGTGGACTCAGTGCAGCCTCAGCCCCAGTGCTTCACTTCTGAATGCAGGGGTGCAGGTGATGTTCCCTGGGTGGAAAGTGAGTGCCATCACAGGCAGGGCAATGTCCCCTGAACTTCAGGGCTGGCTGAGTTCCAGGCCCCATGTGGTACCATGGACATGGGTTGAACCAACCCGTTAGTGAAAGATTGGTGTGCTCCTCCTGGATGCAGGGCAGGTTCACCTGGGTGGAGCTCACCAATGTGGCACATTCCCCAGATGCAGAGCTGGTGAAATCCCAAGCCCCACATGGTCCCCAAGACCCAAGGCCAGTTGGCCTGCAGGGTTATGGGCCTAACTAGTCCCTTGGATGTCGAATGAACTCATGGGTTCTTTCACTAGTCTGGCAAGGTCCCCCAGATGGAAAGAAGCATTGGGTCTCTGGGCCTATATGGTTTCTCTGTATGGAGCACGAGCTCAGCCATGTGTTGGGAGGCCCCACATGGTCCCCTGGATGTCCTGTGCTCTTGCTCACAGGAGGAAGACTGGTGCAGGCTCAAGGACACAAGACTGGCTTGGTCCTGTGTCAAGTGTGATCCCTGGGATATGAGGATGCCTGAGCCCTCGAGAGATCACGTACTTTGACTGTGTTCTGGCATACAGGTTGGGGTGGGAGTTCAGCAGTCTGGCTTGATGGATGCCAGGTGATGCCCCTGGATGAAGGTTAGGCGTGGACTTGGACCTGGCATGGTTCCCTGCTTTGTGGGCAAGACGTTGGATAGACACGTTCACCTCTATGTTCTGTGGGCTGGGCAGACTGCTTGGGATATCGGCATGGTCTCTTGGAAGCAGAGTGGGCACAATTGGGAGCCCAGCACCCGCCCCTGGGTGGCGGTTGGGCACAGAACTGGGCTCTGTGCTTTGCTGTCCCCACCATGCAGGGGGCCTCACTCTGGCCTTTGCAGTCTCAATCTATGGACTCCTCTGGGAGGAGGACAGTTTTTGCCTCGAGCTGGCAGAACCAGGGAAAAGCACTGGACAGAGGATGAACTGAGTTCTAGGCCCCTCGCCTTAGCCTAGTTGCATGGTGCCTCGCCATGAGGTTGCCAAAGTGCCAGCTTCACTGGATAGAAGCTGGGGGAACTTAAAGGATCAGTCCCAGGCCCTGTGAAGTCCCTTGGATGCAAGGCAGCCTGGCATGGATGGTGGCAGGCCTAAGCTCTTTCCTGGGGTTGGCACAGCTTTGGCATTGTGGCCTGATGGATGCCTGGTGCTTTGGAGCTGGTGTGGCATAGGTGCCAAGGTGGGGCAGGCGCACTGCCCTGGCTGGAGGATGAGCCAGGTCCAGGGCCTGGCCCATTAAGCTGGATGCAGGGCAAGCCCTCCTCATGGCGACAGGGTGAGTGCTCCCCTGCACAGAAGGCAGGTTCACCCTGAGAGGTGGCAGGTCCCACCCTGCATGTTTCCCCAGGTGGTAAGTGTGTGCCATTCTAGGCCATGCCCCCAAAGTCCCCTGAATGCAAAGTGGGCTTGCCCATCCACTTGGAAGCGGGGGGGGGGGCCTTTCCTGGATGCAGAGTAAACACACCTCCATGATTGAAGGCCAGTTTGGTGCCCTTAAGTGAACACAGGCTCTGTAGGGTAGATGGAGTCCTGGCCAGGTCCCCAGGAAGCAAATGGGCAGGGATGCAGGCCCTGAGGGCTTCTCTGGAGGTGTGACTGGTGCAATCCTGGGCCACACGCGTCCTTTGGGTTCTAGCCTGCTTGAACTGGACGATCCCAGTTTCCCACTGTCCCTGAATGTCAGTTGGGCTCACCAGGGCCACTGGAAGCCTGGCACTTTTCCCCAGACAACATAGGGGAGGCTCGCTTGCTGGCCTGGTGTGGTCCCCTGGACAACAGGCAAGGCTGCAGGCTGGCAGAGTCTCCTTGGTGCAGGAAGGGCTAAGCAGGGTGGTTTTAGGGCCAATGAGGTCACCTGAGTCCAGATAGGGCACAGGTATGGGTGTGGTGTGCTCACTGTGGTGCAGGGCCGCTTCAGCATCAGCCACCATGCTGTCCTTTTGAATGCCGGGGTGCTGGTATGAGTGTTCAAGGTCCCAGGGGTATCACCAGTGTAGAGAGGGCATGTGATTGCATTTAGGGCGGGGTTCCCTGGATACAGGGCTGGCTGGGTTTCGCAATCCGAGCGGTACTCTGAACACTCAGCAAGACAACCTTTGTAGTGAAAGATTGGTGCACCCAGAATTTGGTGCACTCTTGGAAGCAGAGTAGACCCTGTGCATTCAGAGAGTGCACCCTGAATGCTGGGTGGACTCACTCCAAGGGAGCTCACCAACCCAGCCCATTCCCCAGATGCAGAGCAGGAAGGATCCCACGCCATGCCATGTGGTCCCTGGGACCCAGCACCAGCTCCCCTGTAGGATTACAAGCAGATGTAGTCCCTTAAATGTAGGATAAATTTGTGGGCTCATTCGCAGGTCAAGTGAGGTTCCCAGGATGAAAAGACAAGCTGGGTCCAGGGCTCTGCACAGATCTATGGATGGAGATCAAGCTCAGCCTGTTGGGAGGCTCACTAGGGTCCCCTGGACATCCTGTGGCCTTGTGGGCAGGATGGCAGACAGGCGCAGTCACCCAGACATGGGACTGGCTCCATCATGGCCCACCCATGGTCCTCTGCTATTGTGGAGTCCTCAGCCCTCAAGAGATCAGGACTGTGTCCTGGTGTATGGGTGGGTACCAGGGCTCTGCAGTGTGGCTCACGGATGACGGACAATGCCCCGGGATGAACGGCAGGCCTTGTCTAGGACCTAGACTGGGCCTCTGCTTATTGTGCAAGACATTGTGTTCACAAGGTCACCTTGATGTGATATGGGTTTGCCAGGCAGGTTGGGGTAGTGACACAGTCTGACGGGTGGAGGGGGGATGGCCAACTCCCCTGGATACGTGTGGGATGCAGAGCCAGGCCCTGTGCTTCACTGTTATCACCATGCAGGGGACTCACTGAAGCCTTCACAGGCTCACCCGACCCGCTCCCAGATTCAGCTTGGAGTTTGTAGGTGCCACCCCAGGTGGCCTGGACAGAAGATGAGGACCAGGGTTCATGCAGATTGCAAAGTGCCTGGTCCTCACAGTTGCAGAACCTCCAGGGGCCCTGGATGGGGGTGGAGTTTGGGTTCCATTCCAGGCCCTGCACAGTCCCCTGGATTCATGTCCAGGGGGCATGACATGGGATGGATGTTGCAGGCCTCCAGCATTTCCTGGTGGTCAAGTGAGCTTGGCAGTGGGACCTGATGGATACCTGGCAGTGTGGAGTGGATGCAGGGCAGGCACAGAGGCGGGATAGGCCTGCTGGGCTGGGTCGAGCATGCACCAGGTTTGACCCAGCCCTTTACCCTGGATACAGGCAGCACTCTCCCTCATGGTGACAGGGCGATAATCTCAGCTGTACGGAGGGCTGGCTCACCCTGAGAGGTGGCAGAACACATCCTGCATGATCCTCCAGGTGATGAGGCTCTGCCTTCCAATTAAGATTGCAGGATCTGGGTGGGCTCGCACATCTGCTCCAGGGCTGGTGGGTTTCCCTGGATGCAGACCTTGTTTATTGGAGTATTCACAGGCCAGCATGGTGCCTTGAGTGAACGGGGGCTTCGCAGATGGCATCGAGTCCATGCATGGTCTCTGGGAGGGAGCACGGTGGGGGATGTGGGCTCAGCATGATTTTCTGAATTTGTGGCTGGCCCAGTCCTGGGCCACTCACTGTCCCTCGAGTGCCAGGCAGCTTGAACAGGCACTCCCAGGTCTGTGCTCTTCCCTGGATGTTGGATGGGCTCACCAGAGTGCCTGGAAGCCTGCAGCTTCTCCCCAGATAGGGTAGGGGCAGGTACGCTCTCAGGCCCGGCACAGTCCCCTGGACAGTAGACAAGGATGCAGGCCCATTGAGTCTACTTGGTGCTGGATGGGCTTAGCAGAGTGGTTTGAGGGCCATGATGGTCGCCCAGGATGAGAGTGGACATGAGTGCAGGGGAGGCCAGGCTTGGTCACTGTGATGCTGAGCACTGGGATCACTGTCAGGATGTGATTTCCCAAAGGCAAGGCTGTCCAGGTGCCCAGCATGGTGTGATAGCCCTAGACAAGGGGTGTGCCCACCCTTGTAGTGAAAGATTGGTGCGCTCTCCTTTGATGGGGGAGGGCTCACGTGGAGAGACCTAGCCAATTCACGTCATTCCCCAGATATAGAAGGCCACAATCCCAGGACCGGAGTGGTCCCTGGGACCTGAAGACAGCTATTCTACAGGATTTCAAGCTGGTGCAGTCCCTTGGGTGCTGGGTGAGCTCCTGCACATTCACAAGTACAGCCATGTCCCCCAGTGGAAGAAGGAACTGGCACCTGAGACCCGAGCTGGTCCCTGGATAGAAGGCCTCTGAAGGCAGGATTGTGCAGTCACTGGGATGTGGGGCCACCTCAAGGTCAGCCACTGAGCTGTCTTTCTGAATGCAGTGGTGCTGGCATGAGCACATGTGATCCCAGAGGGGTCCCCAGTATAGAGAGCGGATGTGATAGCACTCAGGGCAGGGTCCCCCAGGGCTGGCTGGGTTCCAGGCCTATGTGGTACTCTGGACACAAAGTAAGCCCATCTATGTACTGAAAGATTAGTGCCCTCCCGCTGGATGCGGGGTGGACTCACCCCCAGGGAGCTCCTCAATCTGGCTCATTCCTGGGATGCATAGCGGTGCAATCCCATCCCTGAGTGGTCCCTGGGACCCAGGGTCAGCCAACCTGCAAGCCAGGCCACAATGTCTAGGGGACTGAGTTGAGCCTCCCAGAATGTGTCTGAGCTCACCTTCCAACCAGGGGACTACTCAGGGGCCTGGGATCCATCTCATGCTTCCATCCGGGGGACCTCGCCAGATCTGTGAACGAGCCCATGAGTTTACCCTACATCCAAGGGACTGCTCCAGGCCATAACCCTGTAGGCCAGCCAGCCTTGGTCCCAGGGACCACATGGGGCCTAGAATCACTCCCCTTCTCCATCGGGAGAATGGGACAGATTGGAGAGCTCCCCAGGGGAGCCTGACCCACATCCAGGGGGAAAATACTAATCTTTCACTGTAAGCATGGGCTCACCACATGTCTGGGGCACCCAAGGAGACTGGACCCAGCCATCTGCCATCTTCCATCCCGACTGCTCTCCACCTGGGGGATCCCTCCGGACTACCCATGCTCCTGCTAACACCCTTGCCATCATGGTGCCGACCGAAGGGCACCATGCTGGCCTGTGATAGGCTAGTTCACCGGTCCAGCGAGGTCCCCCAGATGGAAGGATGAGCTGGGTCCTAGGCCCTGTATGGGTCCCTGGATGGAGGGCAAGCTCAGCCATCTGTTGGGAGGCTTGTTGCAGTCCCCTGGATGTCCTGTGGTCTCACTCACAGGGTGGCAGACCAACCCCATCTCCAGGACAATGACTGTCTCAGTCCTGGGCCCTGCTCAGTCCCCAGGACATGAGAAGGCCTCAGCCCTTGAGAGGTCATAGGCCTTGACCATTTCATTGTATTCGTGGGTGGGAGTGCATGTTCAGCATGAGGCCTGATGGAGGCCTGGCAATGCCCCTGGTTGAAGGACAGGTCTGCACTCAGACCTGGCATGGTCTCCTGCTTATTGGGGCACCTATTTGGTTCGCAAGATCACCTCAATGTCCTATGGGCCTGGCAGGTAGATTGGGTCCCCAGCGTAGTCACCATGGTGGAGAGTGGGCACAATCACAGGCCCGGCACCCTCCCCTGGATACAGGTTGGGCACAGAACTGGGCTCCTTGCTTTGCTGTCCTCAGCGTGCAGAGCAGGGGGATCACCTGGCCCTTTGCAGTCTCACTTGACAGAGGGTGCTTTCTATTTCAAGTACGCAGATCCTGATGCAGCACCCTGGACAGGGGGCAAGGCGGGTACCAGGTAACCTGGTTGCAATATGGGCCTACCCTTGCCTTTACACAACTGCCAGGCTCCCTAGATGGAGGGGGGGGGGGTGGGAGGAGGTTTGGGGCTCAGTCCCAGGCCCTAGCAGTCCCCTGGAAGCAAGGCAGCCTGACCAGGTTGGTAGCAGGCTTACACTCTTCCTGGAAGTCATGTGGCTTCGACAGTGTGGTCTAATAGATGCCTCGTGCTGTGGAGAAGATCAGTGTATATCCAGAGGTGGGGCACACTCCCTGTCCTGGCTGGCTGAAGAACCAGGTCTAGGGCCCTGGATACAGTGTGAGCTCCCCGTTGAGGTAAGAAAGCTGTGCACTCCCCTGCACGGAAAGTGGGCTCACCGTGGACTGTGACAGATTCCGTCCTGAAAGGTCCACCAAGTGGTGAGCAGGCGCCATTCCAAGCCATGCCCACAAGCCTGCCCCTGGATACAGGGTGTATTCACCCATTTGGTTCAGAAACTGGCAGGGATTCTCAGAAGTGGACGCTGCACGGTCACCTGTTTCCAGCCCAATGTGATGGCTTTGAGTGAGCGTGGGCTCCACAGGGCAAGTCGAGTCCAAGGGGGTCTCCAGGACAGAGAGTGGGCAAGGACGAAACCCAGGTGCAGGTCTCTGAAGGTGGGGCTGGTGTGCTCCCAGGGTATGTGCTGTCCCTCTGATGTCAGGCAGCTTGAACTGGGTATTCCCAGGTAGGTGCTATTCCTTGCATGTTGGACAGGCTCATCAGGGCTCTTGGAAACCTGGCGCTTGTACCGAGAGGAGGGGGTGGCAGGCACATTCACTGGCCTGGCACAGTCTCCTGGATAATATGCAAGGCTGCAGGCCTGCTGAGTCCACTTGCTGAAGGATGGGCTCAGCAAGGCGGTTCAAGGGCCAAGATGGTCCCCTGGGTTGAGAATGGACATGGGTGCGGTGCCTATGAATGTCAACCATGCGCTGTCCTACCAAATGCAGGGGCGTTGGAGGAGCACACAGGGTCCTGGCAGGGTCTCCCAGGTAGAGAGTGGATGTCATCACAGGCAGGGCACTGTGAACCCATCTTTACAGCAAAAGATTGCTGCTCCCTGTGGATGCGGGACAGGCTCACCCTGGTGGAGCTCGCCAATCCAGTGCGTTCCCCAGGATGCAGAGCTGGTGCAACTGCAGACCTGTGGATTCCCTAGACCCAAGGCCAGCTCCCCACAGAGTTAAGGCCGGTGCAGTCCCTGGGATGTAGGGTGAACTCCCAGGCTCTTTTTTTCAATTCGCTGAGGTCCCGTGGATGGAAGGACGAGCTGGGTCCCAGGCACTGAATTTCCTGGATGGAAGGTGAGCTCAGCCACATTGTAGAAGGCTTGCTGTGGTCACCTGGACCTCATGTGACCTGGCTCACTAGACCAGTGTGTACCCTCGATGTGAGGAGGCCACAGCCCTCCAGGCATCATGGGCCTCGACCCTTTCCTGGTGTTCCGATGGCGGCAGTGGTATGGGCTTGGGCTTGGGCTTGGGCTTGGCAATGCAGCCTGATGGATGCCTCGCAATGTCCTTAGATGAAGGGCAGGAATGTACTCAAACCTGGCATGGTCCTCTGCTTAGTGGGTAAGACATTGAGTTGGAAAGATCAACTCGATATCATATGGACTCGGTAGACTGCTTGGGGTCTCAGCGAAGTCCTCTGGGTGGAGAGCTGGCAGGGTCGTGGCCCAGACACTCTCCTCTGGATACAGGTTGGGCTCCTTGCTTCACTGTCCTCACCACGCAGAGAGGATCACCTGGGCCTTCACACCAGAAGGGCTCCCCCAGGAGGAGGGTGGATTCAGCAGGAAGGGCTCCCCCAGCAGGAGGGTGGATTCAGCAGGGAGGTTCTGTGTGTGGTGCCCTGGACGGAGGACAAGATGGTTCCAGGCCCTGTGGGTAACCTGGTCGCACCCAGGGTTGTCCTCGAAAATGCAGAACCACCAGGCTCCCTGGATGGAGGTGGGGGGGCAGGGAAGTTAAGAGCTCAGTCCCAGGCCCTTCACAGTCCCCAGGATGCAAGACAGCCTGACCCCATTGGTTGCAGGCCTAAGTGCTTTCCTGAGGGTCACTCATGCTCAGCAGTGCGACCTGATGGATGTCTGGCTCTGTGGAGTGGATGCAAGGCAGGTGTGGTACGGGACAGGAGTGATGCTCTAGCTGGATGATGAGCCAGGTCCAGGACCTGGCCCATTACCCTGGATATGGGGTGAGCTCCCCTTGCTGTGACAAAGTGGTGAGCTCCCCTGCACCTAAGGCAGGCTCACCATGGTGGTGGCAGTTCCCATCCTGAGCGGTCCCCTAGGTGGTGACTGGGCACATCCCAGGCCATGCCACAAGGTTCCCTGGATTTGGGCCTGTCTCACCCATCTGTGAGAGACCGGTGGGGTTCCCCGGAGGCAGAGTGGACCTCATATTCACAGTAAAGTTGTGTGGTCCAGTTGTAGGGCAGGTGCTTTGAGTCCCAGTGTCATTCCAGGGATGGAGAGTAGGTGGGGACAGGGTCAAGGTGCTGTTCTCTAGAGGCAGGGCTGGTGCAGTGCTGGGCCTTGAGTGCAAGACAGTTTGAAATGGTTGCTCCTGGTTGGGTACTGTCACTGGAAGTCAGAGGGACTCACAGGACGCTTGGAAGCCTAGTGCTTCTCCCCAGATTGGGTGAAGTGTGTGGCAGGCACCATGTGGTCCCCTGGACATTAAGCAAGGCTACAGACCCATAGGGTCTGCTTGGTGCAGAACAGGCTCAGGAGGGAGGTGCCAGGTCTATGGCGGTTGCCTGGTACTAGAGAGGGCAAGGGCACAGGCACAGCATGGTCACTGGTGTGCAGGGCAGGCACATTGTCAGCCCCTACTCTGTCCTACTGAATGCAGGGGTGCTGGCAGGCCAGTGAGGGGGTCCCTACAGGATGGAGAACAGATGCTATCTCAGGCAAGGCTTGACTCCACTCGACTCAAGACGGACTGACTCAAGACTCAAGATCCAGGCCTCTTTTGGTTCCCTGGATGTAGGGTGAGCTCAGCCATCTGTTGGGAGGCTTGACCCTTCCCTTCTTAGTCTTGTGGCCTCACTGGCAGGGTGGAAGACCAGCATAAACCCCAGGAGCCAGGAGTGCCTTGATCCTGGGCCATATGCAGTCCCCTGGAAGTGAGGAGCCCTGAGACTCCAAAAGGTACAAGCCTCAACAGTTTCCTAGTATTCGGGCAGCAGGAGTGGGGTGGGGTAGGACTTTGCAGTGCAGCTGGATGGATGCCTGGCCATGCCCCTGGATGAAGGGCAGCTGTGGACACAACCTGCTATGGTCCCCTGGTTAGTGGACAAGAGACTGAGTTAAAGGTCACCTCAATGTTGTGAGGGCTAGGTAGAAGAGCTGAGGTCCTGGCAGCAGGTGCCTGTTCCTTGGGCAGGCAGACAGCAGGCATGGTCATAGGCTAGGTATCCTCCCCTGGACATGGGTGGCACACAGATCCTGGCTCCTTCCTTGACTGTCCTCACCACACAGGGGGTTTACCTAGGCCTCTGCAGGCTCACCTGGTGAACTCTCACAGGAGGAGGGCAAGTTCAGCCATGAGTTGGCAGGTCCTACTGCACTGACTTGGACTAGGATCGAGCTGGGTTTCCAGGCCTGTACAGTTGACCTGGCCACACCACAGGCTCACCCTTGCAGTTTCAGAACAGTCAGGCTCCCTGGATGGAGGTGGGGGGGGGTTGGGGGCTCAGGCCAAGTCCCTGCACAGTGTGTTGAATGCAAGGCAGCCTGGCCTGGGCAGTCCCAGGCAAAGCCATTTCCTGGGTGTTGCACAGGCTGAGCACCATGGCCGGACGGATGCCTAGTATTGTGGAGTAGATGCAGGACAAGCTCAGAGGCAAGGCAGATGCACTGACCTGGATGGGGGATGAGCCAGGTCTGATCAGGTCCAGTACCCTGGATAAGTGGCAGGCTTGTCCTCACAGTGAGAAAGCAATGTGCTCCCCTTCTTGGAGGGTGGGCTCCCCTGAGTGGTGGCAAACCCCATCCCACAATGTTCCCAAGAGATGATGAGTGGACAAGAAGAAAAAAGTAACCAAGACAGAATTTTGTACTGACTGTGGTGTCATTGCTGTGATTGTGAATGTGGTACAAGAGTCTTTGGAAATGTTTGAGGGAAGAGTTTGGAAAGGACCAGAGATGTCACCTGAATGTACAGAGCTGCAACAACTTAGGCTATTCTGTAGAGGAGATTCTGTCAGAAATGGGACAAGAAGGCTGATAGAAATCCTGCCAGTAAAGACCAGGCTCAGGAGGCTTCTGCTGGTAAAGATTGCATTGCTTGTTGGACTCCAGTTGATTTATGTTACAGTTTGGCAGAAAGTTTGTCTGCATTTTGCTCACATCCAGACACTTTACCTGAGACTACAATTAAGAATATTAGACTGATTTATCTTGCAGAAGGAATTTCAAGGCAGATGAATGTTGAGGCTGTAGCATGGTTATTGTTGAGGGCTTTTAGCCAGATTTATATTGTGAGTCAAGAGCAAAGAGCCCAGAAGGATGATTTAAAACATTGTGAGTTTGGCCAGAAAGGAAGCTCACTAAAGCTGTGGACTGGAAAGATAGAGCTGAGATCACCATTATAGAATCTTGATAGTTCACCAGAATAGAAAAGATGACCTGAAGGCATCTCAGAAAGCAGCAAGTCTCCAAACTTTGCAGCCTCCAAACTGCAAAAGTGGAAGACTTTGCTCTGAGAAGAAAGCCATAGAGTATCATGTTCCAGGCTGGCAGGAGAGCCCCACAAGATTCCAGAATTGAGACAGCATAGAGAATCTGTCCCTCACATTCAGGCTCAGAGAGCCCAGTGATCCAGGCACTGCACCCCTACATCCAAGGTGGAGGGACCCTGGCCACTGCTCCAGCTGGCAGGAGCCCTGTACATCTTCCAGGAGGTGCTGGTTTTAGGTGCATAGAGAATTCACAGGTTCTGAGATTAAAAAGACTTCCACCCCGATTTCAGAATGTCTGGGGAGGCCAGGCAGTCCTCCTCTGAGAGGGCAGTGTGTGAAGCTGTGAATGTGAAGGCAAAGATTAACAGAGAACCCACAAATTTAAAACAGCCAGGAGCGTGGATTTTCTAAGGAAAGCTGCAAAGATAGAGCAGTCCTAAGAGAGAAGCCATGGGATCGGTCCCCACCAGAAGTGCCATGGGGTGGAGTCACACCAGCCCTTAGGAGCCTACAGTTTGCCACAGAGGGCCTCAAACGGTGCTCATGGAACCACAGGACCCAATGTTCACCCTGATGGATTCTGGACTTGCTTTTGTTCCAATCCTTTGTACCCTCCTCTTTGTACCTTTTGAAATGGGAATGTCAGTCCTGTGCCATTGCATGTTGGAAGTGTTTAACTCTGTTTTCATTTGTACACGGCCTTGCAGCTGAAGTTTGCCTTGCATCTGGGAGGAAACTTGGGACTTAAACTGCAATGGGGAAACTCTGGAAGCCGTTAGCAGCTCTTGCAGATGGACTGAATGCCTTTTCCATACAGGGATGTGCCTGAGTCTTTGGGGATAGAAGGAACAAAATGTTATGTTTCTAATGAAATCTAATGTTGATAGTGCTGGTTCTTAAGGATTGTTAAATGGCAAAATGTTACAAATAAGCATGCCTTTGTATCTGGAGTCTGATTTAAAGAAATATGTCTAGGATCAGGGATTTAGCTCAGCGGCAAAAGCGCCTGCCAGGCAAGTGCAACATTGTCAGTTTGATCCCCGGTACCCAAAATAAATAAATAAATAATAATAAAGAAATATGTCAGGTTTCCAAGTTAACAAGTGATGGATTGTTATGGTTGATACATTGTGTCAACTTAAGCAGTTTAGAAGTTTAACTGACAGACTCAGTAGGAACCCAGGATTCTTAATTCATAAATATTCTGAGCCTGTGCAAGAGGAAGGCAAGGAGATTTTGCAAGTGCCACACCTGCCCTGGAGAGGGGGTGGTCCGTTAACATATAAGGAAGGAGAAGAGGCTTATTCTCCCCATTCAAGGCAGCTCTGGCTGCTGCCTTGAACTATGGACCGTGACATGCCACCCTGTCTCGGAGCCAGCTGAGTATGGACTGAAACCTCCATAGTCAGCTAAAGAAACCTTTCCTTTCTTCATTTTGGGGGTCTGGTATTTTGTCTCAGCAATGTGAAAAAATAATGAGGACACCATCCTGGGCCCTGCCTACACGGTCCCCGGATGCGGGGCGGGTTCGCCCAGCTACTCAGAGACAGGTGGGGTTGTCCAGATCCAGGGCAGGCCCACTGCCTGTTCGGAGGCCAGTGTGCTCCCCTGACCAAGGGGGAGCTCAGCAAAGGGGATAGAGTCTAGGCGCATCCTTTGGAGGGAGAATGGGTGGGATTTTGAGCCCACTGCTGTTCTCTGGAGGTGGGGCTTTTGCAATCCTGGGCCACCTGCTGTCCATCATGTGCCAGGCAGCTTTAATCGGGTACTTCTGGGTCAGTGCTCTTCCCTGCATGTCGGATGGGCTTATCAGGGCACTCAGAAGACTGGCTCTTCTCCTTTGTATTGTGGGGCAGTGGCTGGCATGCTGGTGGGTCCCACATTTTCCCGAGGCCAGTAGCGAGGCTGCACGACCACAGGATCTGCTGGGTGCAGCACAGGCTGAGCATGGTGGTTCGAGGTCCAAGGCGGACATCCAGGTCAAGAGCAGGCACAGGCACGGACACGGTGTGTTCACTGGGATGCCACCCTTGGTGCAGTGTCAGCCCGGTGCCATCCTTCTGAACACAGGGCTGCTGGCAAGAGCCAGCGCTGTATAGTGGGGTCCCCCAGGTGGACAGTGGGCGCAATCGCAGGCAGGGCACAGTGCACCAAACTGCAAGGCTGGCTGAGTTCCAGGTCACACAGTGGACCCTGGACACTGGACAAACCCACCCTTGCAGTGCAAGATCAGTACATTTCCCCTGGATGCAGGGTAGGTGAGCTCAGTCATGTGTTGGGAGGCTCCCCATAGTCCCCTGAATGTCCTGTGCCCTCCCTCCCACGAGGCAGACCAGCTCAGTCTCCAGGATGCAAGACTAACTTGGTTCCGGGTGGTGTGCAGTGCCCAGGACATCAAGAGGCCTCAGCCCCCCAGAGGTCACAGGCCTTAACTGTGTCCTATTGTATGGAGGGGGCAAGGGCTTGTCAGTGCAGCTTGAAGGATGCTCCTGGATGAAGGGCTGGCGTGCACTCGGTCCTGGCATGGTCTCCTACTTATTGGGCAAGACACTGGATCAACAAGGTCATCTTAATGTCCTGTGTGACTGGCAGGCCAGTTGGTGTCCTGGCATGGTCAACTGGAAGGAAAGCAGTCACAGTTGTGGGCCCAGTAGCCTCCCTTGGATATGAGTTGGACATAGAACCAGTACTTGCTGTCCTCCCCATGCAAGGGCCTCACTCGGGCCTTCATAGTTTCACCCAATGCTTTCACCTCTGGCTGGCAGATTCAGCGCGCAGTGCCCTGGCCAGAGGATGAGCCGGGTTCCAGGCCCTGCTTGGTAACCTAGTCACATGATGGGCTTGCCATGAAGTTGCAGAACCACCAGCCTCCCTCAGTGGAAGCTGGTGGAGGTTGAGGGCTCAGTCCCAGGCCCTGCGCTGTCCCCTGGAAGCAAGGCAGCCTGGCCTGAGTGGTGGCAAACCTAAGCCATTTCCTGGAGGTCCAGCAACCTCGGTAGTGCAGACTGATGGATGCCTGGTCCTTTGGAGTTGATGCAAGGCAGGTGCAGAGGTGGGACAGGCACCCTGCCCTGGCTGGAGGATGAGCCAGGTCCAGGGTTTGACCCATCACCCTGTAAATGGGGTCAGCTCCCCCTCGTGGTGACAGAATGGGTGCTCCCCTGCACAGAGGGCTGGCTCACCCTGAGGAATAGCAGATCCCATTCCACGTGGTCCCCCAAGTGGTGAGTGGGTGTCATCCCAGGCCCTTGCCCAAGGTCCCCTAGATGCAGGGCTGCCTCACCCATCTGTTCGGAGGCAGTTGGGCTTCCCCAGGTGCAGAGTGGGCACACCTCTATGCTCGCAGGCCAGCTAGTGCCTTTGATCCAGAATAGGCTCTATGGGGCACACCAAGTCCATGTCTGGTCCCTGGGAGGGAGAGTGGGCAGGGATGTGGGCCTGGCACAGCTCTCTGTAGGAATGGTTGGCGTGGTCCTGGGCCGTGTGCTGTCCCACCAGGCAGCTTCAACCAGGTGCTCCCAGGTCAGTGCTCTTCCCTGGATGTCAGACAAGCTCACCAGAGTGCTTGGAAGCCTGGTGCGTTTCCCCAGACAGGAGAGTGGTGGAAGGCAGGATCATTGGCCCAGTGCATTCCCCTGCACTATAGAGGAGGCTGCAGCCCAGCATGGTCTGCTTGGTGTAGGATGGGCTCAGCAGGGCGGTTCCAGGACCAATGTGGTCCTCAGGGTCCAGAGCAGGTGTGAATGTGGGCCAGGTTCAGTCACTGGGATGCAGGGCCGCCGCAGCATCAGCCACCACACTGTCCTTCCTAGGGCAGTGGTGCTGGCACAAGCATTCCTGGTCTCCAAGGGATCGACAGTGGAGGTGCAATCACAGTCAGGGCGGGTTCCCTGGACACAGGGTTGGCTTAGTTCCAGGCCCCGTATGATACGCTGGAAACGGGGCAAGCCAAACTTTGCAGAGAAAGATTGGTTTGCTCTACCTGGATTCCAGGCTGACTCACCCTGGGGGAGCTCTCCAATTCAGCGCATTCCCCAGGATGCACAGCGGGTGCAGTCACAGGCCCTGCATGGTCCCCTGAATCCAAGCAGGCTCGCCTGAGGGGTTACTGACTGGCATAGTCCCTTGGATGTATGCTGAACTCACATGCTCTTTTGCCGGTCCAGGGAGGACCCCAGATAGAAGGACGAGCTGGGTCCTGGGCTCTGGGCAGTCCCTGCAAGGAGAGCAACCTCAGCCACCTGTTGGGAGGTTCATCACAGTCCCTTAAATGTCCTGTGGCAGACCAATGGTGGCAGACCAATGTGGTCACTAGGACACAAGCCTGGCTCAATCCCTGCCTGCCCGAGGTCCTCTGCACTTGTGGCGGCCTCAGACCTCCAGAGGTCACGGGCCTTAACCGTGTGTACAGGTGGAGTGGGTGAGTGGCTCAGCAGTGGGACTGGCAATGCCCTTGGGATGAAGGGCAGGCATGGTCTAGGACCTGGTGTGGGCTCCTGCTTATTGGGCAAGACATTATTGGGCAAGGTCACCTTAATGTCGTATGGGCTGGGCTGGCCAGTTGGATCCTGGCATGGGCCTCTGGGCAGAGAGTGGGCATAGGCAACTCCCCTGGACACCGGGTTGGATGCAGAGTCAGCTCTGTACTTTGTTGTCCTTACCATGCAGAGGGGCTCTCCGGGCCTTCGTAGCCTCACCCAAGGTGCTCAATTGAGAGGAAGGTGAGTTCAGCCTCGAATTTGCAGGTCCCACGCATGGTGCCTGGGACAGAAGGTGAACCAGGTTCCAGGCCCTGCATGGTTACCTGGTCACACTGGGGTTTGCTCTCAAGGTTACAGTACCGCCAGGCTTTCTGGATAGAGGTAGGGGGAGGTTGGGAGCTCAGTCCCAGGCCTTGCACAGTTCCTTGGGTGCAAGACAGCCTGGCATAGGTGGTTGCAGACCTGCACCATTTCCTGAGGGCTGGCAGCTTTGCCTAATGGATGCCTGGTGCTGTGGAGTTTATGCAGGGCAGGAGCAGAGGTGGGGCAGGTGTGCTGCCCTGGATGGAGGACGAACCAGGTCCAGGCCCCAGCCTGGTACCCTGCATTATGGAGCTGACAGAGCAGTACCCTCCCTAGCAGGGAGGAGAGCCCACCCAGCAGGCTCATGCACCATGGGTGATAGCAGGTCCCACGCTGTGCCGTATCCCAGATGGTGTGCAGGCGCCATTCCAGGTCATGCCTTCAAGGTCCCCTGAATGTTGAGCAGCTCGTCCATCTGCTAAGAGGCAGGTTGGATTCCAGAGACGCAGGCCCAGTGTGGTTTCTTTGAGGTGAGGCTGGTGGAGTTCTAGGCCACGTGTTGTCCCGAGGGTGCCAGGCAGCTTGAGCGGAGCATTCCCGGGTCTGCTTTCTTCCCTTGATGTCAGAGGGGCTCACCAGGGCACTTGGAAGCCTGGGGCTTCTCCCTGGACAGGGTAATGGGCAGGCACAGTCTCAGGCCTGGTGCGGTTTCCTGGGCAGTAGGCGAGGCAGCAGGCCCACAGGGTCCACTTGGTGTAGGAGGGCTCAGCAGGGCAATTCATGGGCCATGATGTTACCCCTGATCGAGATTGGGCCTGGGCTTGGGCGCAGGCCAGGTTTGGTCACTGGGATGTGGAGCCAGAGCAGTGTCAGCCCCTGTACAGCCCTTCTGAACCAAGGGGTGCTGGCGTGAGCATATGCCGTCCCGGTGGGTCCCTTGTGTGTAGAGAGGACACCATCACAATCAGAGTGCATTCTCCTGGATGAAGAGCTGGCTGAGTTCCCAGCCCACTGTGTAACCCTACACAAGGGGCAAGCCCACACTTAATAGTGAAAATCTAGGATGCTGTATGTGGATGTGGGGTGGGCTCACCTGGGGGGAATGTCACCACATCAGAACATTCCCTGGATGGAAAGTGGGCATGATCCCAGGACTCCTGTTATCCTCAGGACTCAAGACCAGGTCACAGAACGATTATGGGCTGGTGTAGTCCCTTGAATGTAGGGTGAACTTGTGGGCTCACCTGCTGGTCTGACGAGGTCCCCCAGAAGAAAAGATGCCACATTATTGCAAGGCAGATAATCTGGGTTTTCTGGGCATGAGTAAAAGCATGGACTTCTGCATGGACACAGGGCATTGCCATCAGTGCCTCTGGTGGAACACAGAGAGCTCCATTCTATGTCAAATGTACGAGTGCATGAGGTCCAGGGTATATGGACCACAGTGGTATGGTGAAGACCAGCTAATCCTCCTTGTTCTGTGAGATAAAAGCTGTAAGTCAGAAATGGGGAAGGCTGTGAAACCATTATGGTGAGTGGAATGAGGGCCCAGATTATTAGGGACCTCATCATATGCTTAGTGTGGGTGTTTGACAAAATAGCTAAGGATGGAGAGAGTCAGGAGCATCAGCCCATGTAAAAATATAAAAGCACTTTTGTGGGGCTGGAAGCCTTCTGGGAGGACAGCCCAGAATCCAACAGCAAAGAAAACAACTAAAGGGAGGTGGGAGACCAGAAACCAAGTGGGAAAGCCGTGCATGGGGAAGCTCAGAAGTTCTGTTAGGGATTTTTGGTGAGGAAAAAATGGGTGGGACAGGAGGGGTGGTGACCACACTGAGGGTGAGAGTTTGGGGTTTCCAGTGTCCAGGTTGTCAGGGCACCATTTGGCCTGCGTGATGTGGAACCAGGGGAAAGGCTGTCAACCTTGATGGCTGTTGGTATCACAAGGACTATCCAGTAGAGTCACATCCACCAGGGCAGTAGCCCTGTGGGCTTAAAAGATTTGAGATTTCTTGGGTCCCTTGAAGTTATGGGAGGTCGTGGCATTTGATCATCTATTGGTTGTGAGAGACATAGATCAATGTGTTCTTGCAAATCCCATCTAAGGAGGGAAAGGACTGGGATGCACTCTGTGATAGGGGAAAGGTTCTGTGAAATAGGTGAGTTGGGGAGTAAGAAGGGTCTCCCATTCCTGAGCTCCAGTGGACTTAGGAAAGTAGGTGCTCACGGCAGTGCCCTAAGTCAAGTTAGAGCTCAGAGAAGGAGCTGGGCCAGGGTGGATGTAGCTGGAGAATGAGAGCTGTGAGCTGTGTCTTCATGAGCCATTTGCCTTCCCTTCTTTCCTGAGGACTGTGGCTGATATGGCAGGTGTAAGTGCCAAGCAATGTTCAGACTCGAGGGCACTTGTGGGGTACTCTGAGAAAGCGAAGCTGGGCCATGGTCTGATTGCATAATTGGAAGTAAGCCAAATATAGGAATGATCTCTTTCTTGGAAACTATGTCTTCAGTCTCTTGAGCCATAGGAAAGGCCTCAACGCATCCTGAAGAAGTATGGAGAAGAGTGGGGAGATATCTATAGGTTTTGTGTTTAGGCATGTTTATAAAACCTACCTGCCAATGTTTACCTTCTGTGTGTCCTCGAATCTGGTGAGTTGGGAAGGAAAGGGAGCTAGGTGTCTTGAGGGGAGGTCTTGGTGTAAAGATGACAGCTGTGAGTGACCTGATGAAGGATCCTTTCAGAGAGGGGTGAGTAATGCCTGGAGCTAGGAGTGGAGATTAAGCCTGAGTGCCTACCTGAAAGCAGCTGTGTAAGTTAGTGATGATGTTGATGCTCTATGATCTGGGGGAAGTATGGATCCCTGGAAGATTGATCACTCTGTGTTTCAATTGTAGGTGGGTTTGTGAATTAGTAGTAATTGAATGGCTGAATAATGAGATGGGGCACATGGGGATTATGAGAAAATTGTGAGTGAAGAAAAGAGTTTTATTCCTATAGAGGGTGGGTCCTGTTTGGAGAGGTTGGTTTTGTAGCTTGACCACCAACCCCATGACAGAGACTGTGGATCAGGTACCTCAACACAAGAACTCAAGAAGAACACTCCATGTGGTTCTCGTGTTGACAAGGAAAGACAGAATCCTATTTGAGACATCCAGCAAGAGTCGGGGCTCTGAGAGAGGTACCGTGGCCGGGGCCATGGCCCCTGAGCCTCATCAATCCTCTTCAGCAGTGATGCTGAGCAGGTCAGCTTGATGGAAGCCAGGTGAGGCCTCTGGATGAAGGGCAGGTGTGGACTCGGACCTGACTTGGTCCCCTGCTTAGTGGGCAACATGACTGGTTGGCAAGGTCACCTTGGTGTCATATAGGCCTGGGAGGCTGGTGGGATCCCAGCAGTGCCCCTTGGGTGGAGAGCAGACCTGGTCAGGGGCCCTACATCCTCCCCTGGATACAGGTGGGATGCAGAGCTGGGCTCTGTGCTTCCCTGTCCTCACCACCTGGAGGCCTCACTTTGGCCTTCTCGGGCTCACTGGACATGCTCCTCTGAGAGGAGCATGGGTTCAGCCATAAATTGGCACATCCTGTGTGTGGTAACCTGCTTGCAGCGTGGGCTAGCTCTCGTGGTTGCAGAACTTCCAGGCTATCTAGAAGGAGGTGTTGGGAGGTTGTTAGCTCATCCTCAGGCCCTGCACTGTTCCCTGGATGCAAGGCAGCCTGATCCAGGCAGTTGCAGGCATCAGCCATTTCCTGGAGGTTGTGCAGGCTCAGTAGTGTGGCCTGGTAATGCCTGCTGCTGTACAGAGCAGATGCAGGCAGGAGCAGTGTTGGGATAGGAGCCCTGCCCTGGAGAGAGGATGAGCCAGGTTGAGGCTCAGCCTGTTACCCTGGATATGGAGCGAGCTCCCTCTTGTGGTGACAGAGCAATACAGTCCTCTGCACAGAGGGCTGGCTCACCCAGGCAGTAGCAGATCCCATCCCACCACCCCCAGATGGTGAGCAGGCACCATGTATGGCCATGCCCTCAAGGTCCCTGGGATGCTGGGTGTGCTCACTCATCTACTCAGAGGGCAGCGGGGTTCCACAGTTGCAGAGAGGATCTTCTCAAAGGTTAGCAGGTCAGTGTGATCCCCTTGAACAAGCACAGGCTTGGCAGGGCAGATCCAGTCCTGGCAAGGTTCCTAGGACTGAAAGTAAGTGGACCTGCTGGCCCCACTGGGTTCTCTGGATGCGGGGCTGGCACAGTCATGAGCCAGGCTGATCCCACGCTGCAAGCAGGTTACTGCACACAGGATGTGCCAATTTGTGGCTGAATCCTCGGGTGCCAGGCCGCTTGACAGGGAGCTCCAGGATCCACTGTCTTCCCTGGGTGTGTCACTGGTGCACCAGGGCACTTGCAAGCCAGCTGCTTCACCCGGGACAGGGGGATGGAGGCTGGAATTCTCACTGGCCCTGCACAGTCCCTCAGACAGTAGGTGAGTATGCAGGATCTGCTTTGTGTAGTACGGGCCCAGTAGGGTGGTTTGAGGGCCATGGTGGTCTCCTGGGTCGAAAGCGTGCATGGACAGAGGCACTTTACGGTCACTGGCTTGCTGGGCCTGTGCAACCGAGGTCCTGGGCTGTCCTGAACCCAGTGGTGCTGGCAGAAGCCTATGCAGTCATGTGGAGGGTAGACAGCATTCCAGGCAGGGTGGGGTCCCATGGACACAGCTAGGCTGAATTCCAGGCCCCACAGTGTACCTTCTATATGATGCAAACCCACACTTGCAGTGAAAGATTGGGTGCAGAGCCGGCTCACCCAGGGGAACTCGCTATTCTGGCACATTACTTGGATGCAGAGCAGACTCGATCCCAGGCCCTGTGCAGTTCCCGGGACCCAAGCCTGGCTCATCCACAGGGTTACAGGGTGGCGCAGTCCCTTGGATGCAGGGTGAACTGATAGGCTCATTCCCCAGGCCTGTGAGGTCCCCCAGATGGAAGGATGAACTGGGTCACAAGCCCTGTGCGGTTCTATGGATGGAAGGCAAAGCTCAGCCATCTGTTGGGAGGCTTGTTGTGGTCCCTTGGATGTCACCCTCATTTGCAGGGTGACAGACCAGCCCCATCTCCAGGAGGAAGACCGGCTCAGTCCCTGGCTCTGCATGGTCCCCTGGACATAAGGAGGCCTCAGCCCTCTAGAGGTCACAGGCCTTGACCATTTTTTGCTGTTTGTGGGTGATGGTGAGGGCTTGACAGTGTGGCCTGATGGGTGCCTGGTGATACCTCTAGATGAAGGGCACTGGGACCTGGCATGGTCCCCTGCTTATTGGGTAAGACATTAGGTCTACACCTCAATGTCCTGTGGGGCTGGCAGGCTGATTGAGGTCCCGGTATGGTCACCTGGTGGAGAGTGGTCACCACTGCAGGCCCAGCACCCTCCCCTGGATAGGGTTTGGGCACAACCCTGGCTCCTTGCTTCACTGTCCTCACCACACAGGGGGTCTCATCCAGGCCTTCGCAGTCTCACCTGACGAGCTCCTACTGGAGGAGGGCAGTTTCTGCCTCGAGCTGGCAGATGCCCTCGATGGAGGTCGAGCCAGGTTCTAGGCCCTATAGGCTAAACTGGCCTCCTTGACCTCCTGGTTGCAAAACTTCTAGGCTCCCCAGAGGGAGATGGGGGGAGGTAAGGGGCTCAGTCCCAGGCCTTGAGCAGTTCCCTGGATGTAAGGCAGCCTGACCCGGTTGGTCATAGGCCAAAGCCGTTTCCTGGAAGTCATGTGGGTTTAACAGTGCAGCCTGATGGATGCCTGGCACTGTGGAGTGGATGCAGGGCAGGCGGAGAGGCAGGGCAGGAGTGCTGCACTGAATGGATGATGAGCCAGGTCCAGGGCCTGGCCTGTTACCCTGGATATGGGGCGAGCTCCACTTTGAGGTAACAGAGCTTCTTGTTCCCCTGCACGGAGTGGGTACTCACTATGTGCAGTGACAGATTCCATCCTGTGAGGTCCACCAGGAGGTGAGCAGGTGCCATCCCAAGCCATGCCCACAAGCTCACCTAGATGCAGGGCGAGCTCGCCCATTGGCTCAGAAGCAAGCAAGGTTCCCCAGAAGTTGACCCTATGTGCTCTCCTGTTCCCCAGCCAATGTGATGACCTTGAGTGAGCATGGGCTCAGCAGGGCAGATAGCGGCCAGGCGGGGTACTCAGTGGAAAAGAGGATACGGGCCAGGTGTGGCTCGTTCTCTGAAAGCAAGCTGGCACAGTCTTGGGCCACCTGCTGTCCCTTGGGTACCAGGCAGCTTGAAGTGGCCATTCCCCCGTGTGCTTTTGCATGTCGAACAGACTCTTCAGGGTGCTTGGAAGCCTAGTGCTTCTACCCAGGTGAGGGGTGGCAGGCACACTCATTGACCCGTCGCAGTCCTCTCTGGACAGTAGACAAGGCTGCAGGCCCTCAGGGTCTGCTTGGTGCAGGATGGGCTCTGCAGGATGGTTCCAGCTATGGTGATTGCCTGGGTTGAGAGCATGCATGGGTATAGGTGCAGTGTGGTCACTGGGATGTGGAGGCACTGCAGCCCCCATGCTGTGCTTCTGAACGCAAGGGTGTCTGAAGGAACATGCGCAGTTCTGGTGGGGTCACCCGGGTAGAAGGCAAGCAGCATCACAGTAAGGGCGGGGTCTTGCAAAGCTCCAGGCCCTGTCCAGTAACCTGGACCGGGATAAACCCACCCTTGCAGTGAAAGATTGGTGAGCTCCCACTGGATGCAGGATGGGATCACTCTTCTGCTCAAAGGCTGGCAGGGTTCCCAGGATACAGAGCAGCCCTGCCCACGTGTTCCAAGGCCACTGTGGTACCCTTGACAGAGATCAGGCTCCCCAGAGTGGATCGAATCCAGGTGAGATCCCTGGGAGAGAAAGTAGGTGTGGACACTTGCCTGACAGTTCTCTGCAGCTTGTTCGGTCCTGGGTCAGGCACTGTCCTTCAGGTGCCAGGCTGCTTGAACCTGGTGTTACTGGCTCAGTACTCTTCCTTGTATGTCAGATGGGCTCACTAGGGTGCTTGGAAGCCTGGTGCTTCTCCACAGAAGATGGGGATGGAGGGCGGCATGCATGCTGGCTGGCCCAGCTCGGTCCTCTAGACAATAAGCAAGGCTGGAAGCCCACTGAGTCCACTTGCTGCAGGACGGGCTCTGCAGGGGATTTCAAGAGCCAAGGTGGTTACCTGGGTCAGGAGCAGACATGGGTGTGGGCTCGGTGCAGTCAGTGTGATTCTGCACCAGGACAGCATCATCCACTGCAATGTCCTTCTGAATGCAATGCTGCTGGCATGAGCATGAGTGATCCTGGAGGGTCACCAGAGTAGAAAGTGGCAGGACCACAGTCACGGTGGGGTCCCCTGGGCATAGGGTTGGCTGGGTTCCAGGCCCCTGTGGTACTCTTGACACCTTGTGAGCCCATCTTTGTACTGAAAGATTATTGCCCTCCACCTGGATGTGGGGCCAACTCACCCTTGGGGAGCTCGCCAATCTAGCTTGTCTCTGGATGCATAGCGGGCATGATCCCAGGCCTCACATGGTCCCCGGGACCCAGAGTCAGCTGGCCTGCAGGTTTAAGAGCTGATGCTGTCCCTAGAATGTAGGGTAAACTTGTGGGTTCATTTGCTGGTCTGGCGAGGTATCTGGATTTAAGGATGAGCTGGATCCCTGGCGCTATGCGGGCCCCTCGATGGAGAGCAAGCTCAGCCTGTTGGGAGGCTTGTCCTGATCCCTTTCAGTCCTGTAGCCTGACTGGCAAGGTGATAGACCGATGCAGTCTCCCAGACAAGACTGGCTCAGTCCTGGCCTGCCCACGGTACCCTGCACAGTACCCTCGAGACCTGGTTTACAGGTGGGGGTGGGAGCTCAGAAGTGCAGCTTGATAGATGCCTGGTAATGCTCCTGGATGAAGCACAGGAGTGCACTGGGACCTGGTGGGGTCTCCTGTTTAGTGCTCAAGACATTGGTCTGCAAGGTCACCTGGATGTTGTTTGGGCCCCACAGGCCTGTTGGGGTCCAGGTGTGGTCTCTTGGTTGGAGTGGGGGCAAAGCTGTGGGCCTAGCACCATCCCCTGGATATAGCTTGGGCGCAGAACCCGGTTTTGTGCTTTGCTGTCCTTACCACACAGGAGCCCTCACCAGGGCCTTTCCAAGCTTACTGGATGCGGTCTACTAGGATGGAGGGTGGGTTCAGCTTCGAGTTGGCAGGTCCGGTGCAAGGTACCCTGCACAGAGGAGGAGCCAGGTTCCAGGTCCTGTGCGGTAACCAGGTCACAGTGCAGGCTCACCCTTGAGGTTGCAGAACTTCCAGGCTCCCTGGATGGAGGTGAGGGGGAGTTTGGGGGCTGGGCCCCTGACCCTGAGCAGTCCCCCTGATGCAAGTCACCTGGAACAGGTGGTTGCAGGCCTGAGCCATTCTCTGGCTCAGTCCCAGGTCATGCACTGTCCCTCAAGTCTCAGATAGCTTGAACTGGGCCCTCCCAGGTCAGTACTCTCCTGGACATCTGATAGGCTCACCAGGGCACTTGGAAGCCTGGTGCTTCTCCCCAGTCCAGTTGGGGAGCACGTGCAGGTATGCTCTTGGGACAGGCTTGGTCCCCCCATATTAGGTGGGTCTTACTCACTAAGCAAGAACCATGCCAGTTCCAAAGGCACATCTGCCCTTCATCCAGAGACATTGCTAGGCACCCATCAGGCCACACTGCTGAGTCCCCACTCCTACCCAAGAACACCAGTAAATGGTCAAGGCCATGAGCTCTTGAGGGCTGAGGGACCTCATGTGGCACAGGATTGGGACAGTCCTGCATCTTGGGTCCTCGTCAGTCTAAACAGCATCCTGGGAGTGAGTCCAGAGGACATCCAGGGGACCAAGCTGAACTGAACTCACCTTTCATCCAGAGGACTGGCATGGGGCCCAGGACCCAGCTCATCCTTCCATCTGGGGGTGGCCAGACAGTAGGCAAGGCTAGAGGCCCATAGGTTCTTCTTGGTGCAGGACAGGCTCAATAGGTCAGTTCAAGGGCTATGGGGGTTGTCCAGGTCAAAAGTGGGCAACAGCATGGGCATGGCATGGTCACTGGTATGCAGGGCAGGCACAGTGTCAGCCACCATGCTGTCTTTCTGAATGCAAAAATGCCTGTAGTCCTGTGATGGGTCCCTTCGAGGTACCCAGGGTGAACAGGTGCAATGTCAGGCAGGGTTGCCTGGACACAAGACTGACTGGGATCCAGGCCTTTCGTGGTTCCCTGGATGAAGGATGAGTTCAGCCATCTATTTGGAGGCTCAACGTGGTTCCCTGTAAATCTTGTATCCTACTTCGCAGGGTGGCAGACCAGTGTGACCCCAGATGCAGGATTTCATTCCAGGCCATTTGTAGTCCCCTCCAAGTGAGGAGGCTTGAGACTTTGAGACATTGGGAGATCATGGGCCTTGACCAATACCTGGTATTCAGTGGAAGAAGCAGGGTGGGGTGAGGCTTGGAAGTACAGCTGCATGGATACCAGGAGATGCCCCTGCATGAAGGGCAGGAGTGGACCCAGACTTGGCAAGATCCCCTGGTTACTGGACAAGACATTGAGTCAGCAAGGTCACCTTGATGTCATGTAGGGTTGGCAGGCAGGCTGGGGTCCTGCTGCAGTACCCTGGGCAGGTAGAGAGCAGGCACAGTGTTGGGCTAGGCACTCTCCCCTGGACATGGGTGTGACACAGAGACTGGATCCTTCCTTGACTGTCCTCACCTCCCAGTGGGGCTCACCTGGGTCTTTGTAGGCTCACTGAATACACTCCCACAGGAGGGGAGGGTTCAGCCATGATTTGGCAGGTCATACCAGGACGACTTGGCCAAGGAACGAGCTGGATTCCTATCCCTGTGCAGTAACCTGGTCAAACCACAGGCTCACCCTCAAATCTATAGAATTCCAGGCTCCCTGGATGGAGGTGAGGGTGTTGTAGGCTTGGTCCCAGGCTATGCACCGTCTGTAGAATGCAAGGCAGCATATCCTGGAAGTCAGAGGCCAAAGCAATTTCCTGGGAGTCACAGAGGTTGGGCAGTGTGGCCTGGTGGATTCCTGGCACTGTGGAGTGGATGCAAGTCAGGTACAGAGGCAGGGCAGGTGCACTGCCCTGGATGGAGGATGAGCCAGGCCTGGTCAGGCCCATTATTCTGGACAAGTGGTGGGCTTACCCTTATGGTGACAAAGCAGCCTGCTCCCCTACATGGAGGGCGGGCTCCCTTGAGTGGTGGCAAACTCAGTCCCACAAAATTCCCGTGAGGTGGCAAGTGGACAAGAAGAAAAAGTAAGACAGAATTTGGTACCAAAACCTAGTGTGGCCAGGCTACTGTACAGGGCTGGGAACCCAGCTTGTTCCTTGTCCAAGTCACCCCAGTTTGGTATGGTGTGCTGTCCTTGCTGTGAGTGTACCTGATCATGTGGTTCAAGAGCCCTTGGGAATGGCTTGTGGGAAGAGTTGGAAAGGTTCAGAGATGTCACCTGAACGTATAGAGCTGGAACAGCTTAGGCTGTTGTGTAAAGGAGATTCTGTCAGAGAGAGGACCAGAAGGCTTGTAGAAACACTGCCAGTAAAGACCAGGCTCAGGAGGTTTCTACTGGAAAGAAGGACTGCATTGGTTATTGGACTCCAGTTGATATATCTTATCACTTAGCAGAAAGTTTGTCTGTGTTTTGTTCATGTCCAGAGTCTTTGGCTGAGACCACAATTAGGGACGGTGAACTGATTAATCTGGCAGAAGTAATTTCAAGGCTGTCCAAATTTGAGGCTGTAGCATGGCTTTTGTTGGGGGCTTTTAGCCAGATTTATGTTGCGAGTCAAGAGCAAAGAACTCAGGAGGATGATTTAAGACACTATGAGTTTGGCCAGAAAGGAAGCTCCAGTAAAGCTGTGGACTGGAAAGATAGAGCTGAGATCCCATTGCTGAGATGGAACAGAATAGAAAGGAAGACCTGAAGGCATCACAGAAAGCAGCAACTCTCCAAACTTTTCATCCTCCAAGCTGCAAAAGTGGAAGACTTTGCTCTGAGAAGAAAGCCACAGATAACCATGCTCCAGGATGGCAGTGGAGGTCCCACAGGTTCCAGAATGAAGATAGCATAGAGAATCTGTTCCCCAGTAATTCAGGCCCTCCACCCCTACAGCCAAGAGGAGGAAGTCTGGCTACTGTTCCAACTGGAAGGAGATCTTGATATCTTCTAGGTGGTGCTGGTTTTTTGCATGGAGAATGAAAGGGTTCTGAGATTCAAAAGACTTCCACCCTGATTTCAGAAGGTCTGGGGAGGCCAGGCTTTGCTCCTGAGAGGGCAGTGTGTGAAGCTGTGAGTGTGAAGCCAAAGGTGCACAGAGAACCTAGAAGTTTAAAACATCCAGGAGCGTGGATTATCTAAGGAAAGCTTCAAAGACTGAGCAGAGTGGGCCTAAGAGAGAAGCCGTGGGATTGCTCACCACCAGAAGTGCCACAGGGCTGGAGTCACAGAAGCCCTTTGGAACCCACAGTTTGCCACAGAGTGCCTCAAACAGTGTGCATGGAACTACAGGACCTGATGATTGCCCTGCTGGATTCTGGACTTGCTTTTGTCCCAATCCTTTGTACCCTCCTGTTTGTACCTTTTGGAATGGGTGTGACAATCCTGTGTCACTGCATGTTGGAAGTGTTTAACTCTGTTTTTGTTTGTACAGGGACTTGCAGCTAAAGTTTGCCTTCCATCTCAAAGGAGACTTGGAACTTAAACTGCAGTGGGGAAACTTTTGTAGCTTTTGGCAATTCTTGCATATTGACTGAATGCCTTTTGCATAATGGGCTGTGCCTGAGTCTTTGGGAGTAGAAGGACAAAATGCTATGTTTCTAGGGTAATTTAATTTTGATAGTGCTGGTTCTTAAGGATTGTTAAGTTGCTAAATGTTAAGAATAATCAGGCCCTTGTTTCAGGAGGCTGATTTAAAGAACTATGTCCAGGGTGGGGATTTGGCTCAGCAGTAAAAGCACCTGCCTGGCAGGTGCAAGGTTGTGAGTTTTTCCCCATTACCCAAATAAATAAATAAATAAAATATAAATAAAGAAATATGTCTAGTTCCAATTTGCCATGGGGTGGATTGTTATAGTTGACACATTGTGTTAAGTTGAGCAGTTTAGAAGTTTAACTAAGAAACTCAGCAGGTAGCCAGGGTTCTTACTTTGTAAATATTCTGGGCCTGTGCAAGCAGAGGGTATAAAATTTTGTGAGTGCTACACCTGCCCTGGAGAGGGTGTGGCCTGTGTACACTACAGGGGAGGAGAAGGGGTTTGCTCCCCTCTTCTGCTCTGGCTGCTGCCTTGAAGTGTTGCCCTTGTACCATGCCACCCTGTCTTGGACCTTGCTGATTAAGACTGAAACCTCCACAGTGAGCTAAATAAACCTCTCCGTTCTTCAAATTGATGTGGGGTATTTAGTCCCAGCAAGGTGAGAAAAGTAACCAAGATGGCACAACAAGCCATGCCCACAAGATCCAGGTACGGGCTCGTCCATCAGCTCGGAGGCAGGCAAAGTAGATGCAGAGCAGGCCCACCTGTGTGTTGGAAAGTCAGCATGGTCCCCTTGACCAAGCGCAGACTTGGCAAGAGCAGATAGAGTCCAGGCATAGTCCATGGGTTGGAGAGTGTTTGGGGACACAATTGTGGCACTGTTTGCAAGAGGTGAGGCTGGCACGGACCTGGGCCAACTGCTATTGTTCATGTGCCAGGCAGCTTAAAGCAGGTACTTCTGGGTCGGTGCCCTTCCCTATATGGGACAGTTCACTAGGGTGATTGGAAGCCTGGCTCTTCTCCCTCTGACAGTACAGTGGGATCAGATGTGCTGGTGGGCCCTGCATGGTCCCAGACAAGGTTGTAGACTTGTAGTGTTCGCTTGATGCAAGACAGGCTCAGCAGAGCACTTTGAGGGCCAGAGTGGATGCCCAGGTTGAGGGCAGGCATGGGCATGGGCATGGGCACTGTGTGTTTCCTGTGATGCAGCCCATGGTGCAGGATCTGCACTGTCCTTTTGAATTTACAGTTGCTGGCAGGAGCGTGCACTGTCCTGGAAGAGTCTCCGTGGTAGAGAAAGGGCATGATTGCAGATAGGACATGGTTCCAGGCCCCTGGACACGAGGCGAGCCCACCCTTGTAGAGAAAGTATGGCGCGCTCTCCATGCAGGGTGGGCTCACCTGGGTAGAGCTGGCCAATCCACCACCCTCCCTGAATGGATAGTGGGCCGATCACAGGCCTACCACGGTCCCCAACACAGTGCTGGCTCTTCTGCAGGGTTATGGTATGGTATAGTCACTTGGATGTAGAATGACCTCATGGGCTCCTTCACCGATAGTGTGAGGTCCCCCAGATGGAAGGACAAGCTGTGTCCCTGACCCCGCACAGCCTCCTGGATTGAGTCTGGGCTCAGCCTGTTGGGAGATAACCTAACCCCAGCACCAGCTCACCCTTGAGGTTGCAGAACCACAAGGCTCCCCAAAAGGGAGTGGTGAGAATTTGGGGGCTTGTTCCCAATCCCTGAATAGTCCCCTAGATGAAAGGCTACTAGGTCTGGGTGGTGGCAGACCTAAGTCATTTGGGATTGGCAGAGGGCCTGATGGATGCCTGGTGCTGTGGAGAGGATTCAGGGCTACGACAGAGTTGGGGCAGATGCACTACACTGGATGGAGGATGATCCAGGTTTGGGACCAAGCCCAATATCCTGGATACTGGGTGAGCTCCATCACAGTGACAGAGTGACATGCTTCCTGCACAGAGGCCAGGCTCACACTGGGCAGTGGCAGATCCCTTCCTGTGTAGCCCTCCACGTCATGAGTGGGCGCCTTGCCACGCCATGCTCTCAAGGTCCCTTGGATGCAGGAGGGCTCTCCCATCCACTCAGAAGCTGATGGGGTTCCCTGGATGCAGACCTCGTGTAACTGCCTGTTCCCAGGCAGCTTGGTGCCGTTTTGTGACCAGAGGCCCTGCAGGCCATATTGAGTCCAGACCAGATCACCAGGACTGAGAGTGGGCTCAGCGAGGCAGATTGAGTCTGGCACCATCCCTGTGATGGAGATTGGCCAGGGATGACAGCCAGGTGCGGTTCTCTGGAGGCAGCGCTATTGCAGTTCCCAACCCTGCAATGTCCATCCTGTACAAGGCAGCTTGAACCAGGCCCTCCAGGTCAGAGCTCTTTCCTGGATGTCAGAAGGGCGTGCTAGGGCCCTTGGAAGGCTAACATTTCTCCCCGGATGTTAGCAGAAGAGGGGCAAGCACGCTAGTTGCCCCACGTGGCCACCTGGAAGTTAGGTAAAGCTGCAGGCCCACAGAGTCTGCTTGGCTCAGGATGGGCTCAGCAGGGTGCTTTGAGGGCTATGGCAGTTGCCCATGTGGAGAGGCGATGGCGCGGGATGGTCACTGGTATGCAGGGCTGGCACAGCTTCAGCCCCCATGCTGTCCTTCTGAATGCACCAGTGCTGGCATGAGTGTGCACGTTCCATGAGTGTGCCCGGGGGGAGCCCGAGCACAATCGCGTGGGGCGCAGTCTCCTGGATAGAGGGCTGGCTGGGCTCCAGGTCCCACAGGATAACCCTCCACATGAGGGAAACCCACTCTTGTAGTGAAAGATTGGTGTGCTCCCCGTGGGTGCAGGGCAGGCTCATCCTGTTGAACTGGAGCTCATCAATCTGGTGTATTCCCCAGATGCAGAACTGGCTCGATCCCAGGCCCCGAGTGGATCCCAGGACCCAAGGTCGGCCTGCCAGCAGGGTTATGGTCTGCCATAGTCCACTGGATGTAGAGTGAACTCGTGGATTCATTAGCCAGTTTTTTGAGGTTCCCCAGATGGAAGCAGAGCTGATTCCCAAAGCCTGCATGGTTCCTTGAATAGAGAGGAAGCTTAGGAGGCTTAGGAGGCTCTACATGGTCCCCAGGACGCCCTGTGGCCTAGCTGGCAGGGTGGCAAACCACTGCAGACATGAGGAAGCAGGACTGGCTCCATCCTGGCCAGCCCATAGTCCTCTGCTATGTGGAAGCCTCAGCCCTTGAGAAGTCACAGGCCTTGACCATGTCCGGGTTTACAGGTGGGGGTGAGGGCTCAGCAGTGTGGCTTAATGAATGCCTGGCGATGCCCTGGGTTGAAAGGCAGGCCTCATCTTGGACCTAGCATGGGCCCCTGCTTATCAGATCAGACTGTGCCTCACCCTCTTGGTTCAGAACCTCCAGGGACCTTGGATGGAGGCAGAGGTGGAGGTTGGAGCCTGGTGCCAGGCCCTGCACAGTTTCCTGGATGCAAGACAGCCTAGCCTGCAAGCTTGCAGGCCTAAGCTGTTTCCTAGGGGTCACGTAGGCTCGGCAGTTGTGCCTGATGGATGCCTGGCACTATGGAGTGGATGTAGAGCAGGGGCAGAGGTAGGGCAAGCATGCTGGAGGCTGAGCCAGGTCCACGGCCCCACCCAATCCTGTATACAGGGCGAGTCCCCTCTTAGAGTCAGAACAGGCGCTCCCCTGCATGGAGTGCTCCCTGCACCCTGGCTCCTGCTCACCAGATGCAATGGCAGATCCCTCCTTGGGAGTCCCCCAGGTGGTGAGCGGGCACATTCCCTGGCTGAACCCACAGGTTCCCTGCATGTGGAGTGGGCACGCCCATCCTCTCAGAGGCCAATGGGATTCCCTGGATGCAGAGCCTACCCGCCAGTGTGTTCGCAGGCCAGCATTTACCTTGACTGAACTCAGGCTCAGTGGGGAGAATAGAGCCCTGGCAGTGTCCACAGGAAGGAGAGTGGATGGAGACATGGGGCTGGTGTGATCATCTGTTGAACGGGGCCACACACTGTACCTCAGCTGCTTGATCAAGGTGCTCCTGGGTCACGCTCCTCCCTGGAGCTCACCAGGCTAGACAGGCTCACCAGGGCACTTGGAAGCCTGGAGCTTTTCCTCACATGGGGGTGGGGTATGCATGCTTCCAGGGATGGCACAGATTCCTAGACAGTAGGCAAAGATGCAGGCCCACAGGGTCCACTTGGTGCAGGATGGGCTCTGCAGGGCGGTTCAAGGACTGTGGCGTGCACCTGGGTCAAGAGGAGGCATGGGTGCAGGCACAGCATATTCACTGGGATGTGGACCAAGAGCAGCCTCTGCCCCAGTGCTTTGCTTCTGAATGCAGGGGTGCAGACAAGAACATGCCCTGTCCCAGAAATGTCACCCAGGTGCAGACTGAGCACCATGGCAGCCGGGGCACTGTCCGCTGAACTGCAGGGTTAACTGAGTAACAGGTACCTCGAGGTACCCTAGAGACAGAACAGACCCACCTTGTAGTGAAAGATCAGTGCACTCCCCCTGGATGCAGGGCAAGCTCACTAGGTGGTGCTCATTCATCTGGCATGTTCCCCAGATGCAGAGCTGGCATGATCCCAGATCCTGAGAGGTACTCTGGATCCCAGATCCTGAGAGGTACCCTGGATCCAAGACAGGCTCACCAGCAGGATTATGAGCCTGCACAGTCCCTTGGATATAGAGTGAACTTGTGGGCTCCATTGCCGGTCTGGTGAGGTTCCCTATATAGAAGCAAGAGCTAGGTCCCAGGGCCCACATGGTTCACTTGATGGAGAGCGAGCTCAGGCCTATGTTGGGAGGCTATGCATGGTCCCCTGAATGTCTGGTGGCCTTGCTTGCAGGAGGCAGACCAGCAAAATCTCCAGGACAAAAGATGTCTAAGTCCTGGGTCTTGTGTGCTCCCCAGGACATGAGGAGGCCTGAGCCCTCAAGCGGTTATAGGCCTTGACCATGTCCTAGTGTTCATGAATTGGGGTGGGGACTCAGCAGTGAAGTTTGATGGATGCCAAGGGGTGCCCTTAGATGAAGGGCAAGTGCGACTTGGCACGACCTGGCACGGTCCCTTGCTTAGCAGACAGGCACTGGATTGGCAAGGTCACCTCAATGTCATGTGGGCTAGGCAGGCTGGTTGAGCTCCATGCCTGATCCCCTGGGGGAGAGCAGACAGGGTCCTGAGCCCAGCACCCTCCCCTGCACAGGGGTTGGGCACAGACCTGGGCTCCATGCTTGGCTGTCTTTACCACACAGGAGGCCTTAGCCGGGCCTTTGCACTCTCACCCAATGGACTCCTCCAGTAGGATCTTTCTGGTTTTTGCCTCCACCTGGTATTTCCCAAGTACAGTGCCTTTGACAGAGGACAAGCCAAGTTCTAGGCCCTGTGCAATAACTGAGTCACATGCCAGGCTCCCCACCAGGTTGCCAAAACACCAGCCTCCCTGGATGGAAGCTGGGGGATGTTGGGGCTCAGTCCCATGCCCTGGCAGTCCCCTGGATGGAAGGGATCCTGGCCTGGTTGGTTGTAGGCCTATGCCATTTCCTGGGGATCCCGCAGGCTTTGCAATATGGCCTGATGGATGTCCAGCACTGTTGAGTGGATGCACGGCAGACATAGAGGTGGGAAGGTGTGCTGTCCTCCCTGGATGGAGGATAAGCTAGGACCAGGGCCTGGACTATTACCCTGAATAAAGTTCTGACAGAGCAGTGCACTCCCCAGCAGAGAGGGAGGCCCACCTAGTAGGACCATGTATTTGGGGCGATGGCAGATCCCATCCTGTGAAGTACCCCAGATGGTATGCAGGTGCCATTCCAGGTCATGCCTGAAAAGTCCCTGGATGCAAGGAGGGCTCGCCAGTCCACTCTAAGGCAGGCAGGATTCCCAGGGTGCAGAGCAGGTCCAACTGAGTGTTTTCAGGCTAGCATGGTGCCCTTGACCCAGTGCGGGCTTGGTGGGGCAGATGGAGTCCAGTGACAGTCCCAGGGATGAAGAGTGGCCAGGGACATGGGCCCGACACAGTTCTAATGAGATGAGGCTGACACGGTCCCAGGCCACAGGCTGTCCCTCAGCTGCCAGGCTCCTTGAACAAAGTGCTCCTGGGTCTGTGCTCTGCCCTGCATGCCAGAGGAGCTCACCTGGGCGCTTGAAGCCTGAAGCTTCTCCTCAGATGGGGTAGAGGGCAGGCACGCTCTCAGGCCCAGCACAGTCCTCTGGGCGGTAGGCAAGGCTGCAGGCCTACAACGTCCAATTGGTGCAGTACAGGCTCCGCATGGTGGTTTGAGGTTCATGACAGGTACCTGGATTGAGAGTGGGCATGGCCGCTGGCCAGTTTTGGTCACTGGAGTGCAGAGCGAGAGCAGTGTCAGTCCCCACAATGTCCTTCATTGAATGCAGTGGTGCTGGCATGAGCATGCGTGGTCCTGGCAGGGCCCCTCCTGTGTAGAGCAGGCGCCATCAAGTCAGGTTGCAATCTCTCAGCTGCAGGGCTGGCTGGGTTACTGGCCCCATGCCTAACCCTGGACAAGAGGCAAACCCACCCTTGTAGTTAAAATTGGTGGCTCCCCTTGGATGTGGGGTAGTCTCACCTGGGGGATCCCCAAATTCAGCAAATTCCCTGGATGGAGAGCGGGTGTGATCCCGAACCTGAATGGTTATGGGGACCATAGGCCTGCTCACCAGCAGGTTTAGGAGCAGGTGAAGTCTCTTGGATGTAGGGTGAATCTGTGGGCCTGTTCATCAGTAAGGTCACCTTGATGTTGTGCTGCTTGGCAGGCCAATTATCACAAGAAACATAATAGGGATTTTCTGGGCACAAGGAGAATGATGAACCCCTGACTGGGCACATAGCCTTGCCATCATGGCTATGGTGGAACACACAAAGCTCCATTGTATGTCACGTGTAGGACTGCCCGAGGTCCAGGTTTTTTGGCCCACAATAATAAGACATTGACCAGCTAATCCCCCTTATTTTGTGAGATAAAAGTTGTAAGTCAGAGGTGGGGAGGGCTGTGACACCATTATGGTGAGTGGAATGAGGGCCCGGATAATAAGGCACCTCATGGTGGACCTAGTACGGGTGTTTGACAAAACAGCTGAGGGTGTAGAGAGTCGGGAGCATCAGCCCATAGAAAATAGAAAAGCACTTTCTGTGGGGTTGAAAGTCTTCTGGGAGGACAGCCCGGAATCCAACAGCAAAGAAAACACCTAACAGGGGGTAGGAGATCAGAAACCAGATGGTTAGCCATGCTTGGGGAAGCTCAGAAGTTTGGTTAGGGATTTTGGTGAGGCAAAGATGGGTGGGGACAGGAGGTGTGGTGACCACACTGAGGGTGAGAGTTCTGGGTTTCCAGTGTCCAGGTTTTCACAGCATCATTTTGCTTGAGTGATATGAGGTTAAACTTGTCCACCTGGACATCCAGTGGCCTCATCCCACAGGTGGCAGACTAGGGAGGCCCCTAGGATGCAGGACTGTCTCATTCCCAGGCCTTATGCAGTTCTCTAGATGTGGGGAGGCCTCAGCCATCAAGAGGTCTAGGGCCTTGACCATTTCCTGGTGTTCGGGTTGGGGGGAGTCTCAACAGTGTGACCTGATGGGTGCCTGGCGATGCCCCTGAATGAAGGGCAGGCATGGACTTGGACCTCTCACTGTCCCCTGCTTAGTGGGCAAGACATGGGGTGGCAACATCACCTCAATATCGTGTGGGGTCAGCAGGCTGGTTGGTGTCCCAGTGGCATCACGTGGGTTGGCAGAGAGCAGGCATGGTCCCAGACTAGGCACCCTCCCCTGGACATGGATGACACACAGAGCTTGGCTCCCTCCTTGGCTGTCCTAACCATACAGTGGAGCTCACCCAACGTGCTTCTCTGGCAGGAGGGCAGGTTCTACTGCAAGTTGAGAGGTCCCATGCGCCATGTCCATGTCCTGGAGAATGAGCCAGGTTCTAGGCCCTTTATGGTAACCCAGTCACACTGCAGGCTCGCCCTTGAGCTTGCAGAACCACCAGCATCCCTTGATGGAAGCTGGGGGAAGTTGGGAGTTCGGTCCCAGGCCCTGCACAGTCCCCTGGATGCAAGACAGCCTGACATGAGTGGTCACAGGCTATTTCCTGAGGAGGTGAAGACTCGGTAGTGCAGCCTGAGGCATGCCTGGCACTGTGGAGAGAATGCAAGGCAGGCACAGAGATGGTGCAGCGCACTACCCTGGCTGGAGGCTCAGTCAGGTCCAGTGCCCAGCCCATTACCCTGAATCCGGGCTGAGCTCGCCCTCTCTGTACAGAGTAGTGTGCTCCTCTGCACAGAGAACACACTCTTGAATGGTGGCAAATCGTACCCTGCATGTTTCCCCAGATGGCAAGCTGGCACCACCCCAGGCCATGCCTGCAAGGTCCTCTGGAGGCATGGTGAGCCCACCTGCATGTTCAGAGGGCAGCGTCATCCCTTTGACGTTGACGGATCATGGGCTCAGCAGGACAAATGAGTCTGATGGAGTTGCTGTGACAGAGATTGGCCAGGGCTGCGAGCCAGGTGCAGTTCTCTGGAGGCAGGGCTCCTGTAGATTCGGGCCATGAGCTGCCCATGGTGTGCAAGGCAGCTTGAACTGGGCATTCTGGGGTCAATGCTCTTTCCTGAGTGACAGAACGTCTCGCCAGGCCCTTAGAAGGCTAACACTTCTCCATGGACACAAGAGGGAGAGAGGCAGGCACGGTTGTGCCCCCGCCTGGTCACCTGGACAGTAGGCAAAGCTGCAGGCCCACAGTGTCTGCTTGGTGCAGGATGGGCTCAGCAGGGCGGTTCGAGGGCTATGGAGTCGCCCCGGTAGATAGTGGGCAAGGGTGATGGCACGGTAGGGTCACTGGTATGCAGGGTCAGTGCAGTGTCAGCCCCCGAGCTATCCTTCTGAACCCTCATGCCAGGAGTGCTGGCATGAGCGTGCATCTGTTCTCTCTGGGTGGAGAACAGATGCAGGCAGCCCGTGGTCCCCTGGATGCAGGAATGACTGGGATCCAGGCCTCTTACTGTTCCATAAATGGAGAGTGAGCACAGCCATCTATTGGGAGACTTACCCCTGTAAGTCTTATGGCCTCACTTGCAGGGTGGCAGGGTAGCATGGTCCCCAGGACACAGGAGTGCCTTGGTCCAGGGCCATGTGCAGTTCCTTGGCAGTGAGGAAGCCTGATATCTCAAGAGGTCACGGGCCTTCACCAATTTCTTGGTGTTTGGGCAGCAGGGGTGGGGTGGGGTGGGCTGGCAGTGCAGCAGGATGGATGCCTGTTCATGCCCGTGGATAAAGGGCAGGTGTGGATACAGACCTGGCATGGTCCCCTGGTTAGTAGGCAAGACATTCTGTCAGTAAGTTCAACTCAGAGTAGTATAGGCTCGGCAGGCTGGTCGGGGTCCTGCTGCATTACCCTGGGTGGGCAGAGAGTGGGCACCATTGCTGGCTAGGCACCCTCCCATGGACATGGGTGGGACAGAGTCTGGCTCCTTCCTTGACTGTCCTCACCTCACAGAGGGGCTCACCTCGGCCTATAAGGCTCAGTAGACACCCTCTTCAGGAAGAAGGTGGGTTCAGCTGTAAACTGGCAGATCCCACCATGATGACTTGGACTAGGAATGAGCTGGGTTCCCAGCCCTGTGCAGTAACATGGCTGCACCACAAGATCACACTCCCAGCTGCAGAACTGCCAGGCTCCCTGGATGGAGGTGAGGGGAGGTTAGGGGCTTGGTCCCAGTCCCTGCACAGTACGCTGGATGAAAGGCATGTAATCCAGGTGGTTGCAGGCCAAAGCAATTTCCTGGGGTTTGCACAGCATTGGCAGTGTGGCCTGATGGAGGCCTGGTGCTGTGGAGTGGAGGCAGGGCAGGTGCAGAGGCAGGATAGGTGCACTGCACTGGATGGAGGATGAGCCAGGTCTGGTCAGGCCCTTACTCTGGATAAGTGGCCATCTCTCTAATGACAAAGCAGTGTGTTCCTCTTTATGGAGGGCGGACTCCCCCGAGTGGTGGCAAACCCCATCCCACAAAGTTCCCCAGAGATGTTGAAGAGACAGCAAGAAAAAGTAACCAGGACAGAATTTGGTACTGAGTGTGGCGTCCTTGTCATGACTGCACCTGATGTCAGGTGGAAATGTCTCGTGGGAAGACTTTGGAAAGGTTCAGAGATGTCACCTGAATGTGTAGAGCTGTAAGAGCTTAGGCTGTTCTGTAGGACAGATTCTCGTTAGAGAGGGGACCAGAAAGCTGATAGAAAGCCTGCCAGTAAAGACCAGGCTCTGAGGATTTCTGCTGGAAAGAAGGACTGCATTGGTTGTTTGACTCCAGTTTATGTATGTAATGGCTGGGCAGAAAGCTTGTCTGCCCTTTGCTCATGTCCACAGACTTGGCCTGAAACTATGATTAAGGATGGTGGACTGACTTACCTTGCAGAAGAAATTTGAAGGTAGTCAAAATGTTGAGGCTGCAGCATGGCTATTATTGGGAGCTTTTAGCCAGATATAAGTTGCAAGTTAAGAACAGAGAGACCAGAAGGATTATTTAAAACACTGTGAGTTTGCCCAGCAAGGAAGCTCCGGTAAAGCTGTGAATTAGAAAGACAGAGCTGAGATCTCGATTGCTGAGAAAGAACAGAGTAGAACAGATGACCTGAAGGCATCACAGAGAGCAGCAAGTCTCAAGCTTTGCAGCTTCCAAAATGTAAAAGTGGAATACTTTGCTCTGAGAAGAAAGCCACAGAGCACCATGTTTCAGAATGGCAGTGGAGTCCCCTCAGGTTCCAAAATGGAGACAGCACAGAGAATATGTTCCTCACAATCAGGTTCAGAGAGCCCAGTGGTCCAGGCACTCGACCCCTACAGCCAAGAGAGAGGAAACCTGGACATACTCCAGCTGGCAGGAGACCTGCACATCTTCCAGGTGGTGCTAGTCTTAGGTGCACAGAGAATTCAAGGGTTCTGAGATTAAAAAGACTTCCACCCCGATTTCAGAAACCTGGAGATGCCAGGCAGAGCACCCTTGAGAGAGGACAGTGTGTGAAGCTGTGAGTGGGAAGTCAAAGGTGCAACAGAGAATCCAGAAGTTTAAAACAGCCAAGAGCATAAGGAAGCTGCAAAGATTGAGCAGAGTGGGCCTAAGAGAGAAGCCATGGGATCGGTTACCATCAGAAGTGCCATGGGGTGGAGTCACACAAGCCCTTTGGAGCCCACAGTTTGCCACAGAGGGCCTCAAAGAGTGCACATGGAACCACAGGACCTAATGTTGGCCCTGCTGCATTCTGGACTTGCTTTTGTCCCAATCTGTTGTACCCTCTGTTTGTACCTTTTGGAATGGGAACATCAATCCTGTGCCACTGTATATTGGAAGCGTTTACCTTTGTTTGCATTTGTACAGGGCCTTGCAGTTAAAGTTTGCCTTCCATCTGGAAGGAGACTTGACACAGCAATGGGGAAACTCTTCAGCCTTTGGCAGCTCTTGCAGATGGACTGAATGCCTTTTACATACAGGCATGTGCATGAGTCTTTGGGGTTTGAAGGACAAAATGTTATGTTTGTAGTATAATCTAATGTTGATAGTGCTGGTTCTTAAGGATAGTTAAGTTGCAAAATGTTAATAATTAGCATGCCTTTGTTTCTTCAGGCTGATTTAAAGAAATATGTCTAGGGCCGGAGATTTAGCTCTGTGGCAAAAGCATCTGCCTGGCAAGTGCAAGGTTGTGAGTTTGATCCCTGTTTCTCCACGAAAATAAAACACAAATAAAGAAATATGTCTGGTTGACAAGTTGTTAAGGGGTGGATTGCTATGGTTGATATATTCTGTCAACTTGAGCAGTTTAAAGGTTTAACTGAGACTTAGCAGAAGCCAGGATTCTTACTGTGTAAATATCCTGAGACTGATAGATGCCTGGTGCTGTGGAGAGGATGCAGGGCAGGTGCAGAGGTGGTTCAGGTCCCCTGCTCTGGGATGAGTTAGGTGTAGGTTCTGGCCCATTAACCTGGATACAGAACAAGATTTGCCTCATGGTGGCAGAGCATGGAGCTCCTCTCATGGAGGGCAGGTTCACACTGGGTGGTAGCAGATCCAACCCTGCATGGTCCCCCAGATGGTGACTGGGTACCATCCCAGGCCGTGCCTGCAAGATCCCCTCAATGTGATGCAGGCCCACCTTGCCTCTCCCTTGAGATGCCCTCCCTTGAGGGTTCCCTGGATGTGAGTCAGCCTGCTCCAGTGTTTGCAGGCCATCATGGTCCCTTTCACCTAGTGTGGGCTCAGTGGGACAGAGAGTGGATACAAATGCAAGGCTGGTGTGGTTCTCTGAACGAAGGGCTGGTGTGGGTCCAGGGCATGTGCTGTCTATTATGTGCAAGACATCTTGAACCAGTCACTCCCTGGTTGGCACTGTTCCCTGGATGTCTGACGGGCTCACCAGGGTGCTTGGAAGCCTGGTGCTTCTCTTCTGATGAGGAGGAAGGGTAGGCACTCTGCTAGGTCAGACATGGTCCCCAGGACAGTAGGTGAGTCTGCAGGCTGGAATGGTCCAGGTGGTTCAGGGCTCAGCAGGGCGGTTCAAGGGCCACAGTGATCCCCTGGGTCGATATCAGGCTTGGGCACTAGTGCAGCATGGTCACTGGGATGCAGGGTCTACACAGCCTCAGCCCCTGCTCTGTACTTTTGAATGTAGGCTCAGCAGCCTCCTTTGGATGTGGTTGGAATGGAGAGCCACACTCTGTGCTTCACTGTCCTCACCATGCAGTGGGGCTCACCCAGGCCTTCACAGTTCATTGCACATGCTCCCTGGGAAGAGGGCAGATTTGGCCTCCAGCTGGTGGATCGAAAGGGTGGTTCCTCAGATGGGGGACGAGCTGGATTCCAGGCCCTGTACAGCAAACTAGTCACATTATGGACTTGCTCTCATGGTTACAGCACTGCCAGGCTTCCTAGATAGAGGTGGGGGAGGCTAAGGGCTCAGTCCTAGGCCTTGAACAGCCCCTAAGCTATAAGACAGCCTCCAGGCCTATGCCATTTCCTGGAGGTAGTGTGGGCTCTACATTGTGGCCTGATGGATGCCTGGTGTTGTAGAGTGGATGCATGGCAGGCACACAGGTGGGGCAGGCGTCCTGCACTGGGTGGAGGATGAGCCTGTTCAAGGGCCCGGTTGTTGCCCTGGATATAGGCCAAGCTCCTCTTTTCGAAGACAGAGCAATGTGCTCCTCTGCACAGAGGGTGTGCTCACCCTGGGCAGTTGTACATCGGACCCTGTACAGTCCCTAAATGGAGAGCAGGCACCATCCGAGGCCATGCTTGCAAGATCCCTTCGATGCAGGGCAGGCCCGCCTGTGTGTTCAGAGGCCAGTGAGGTGCCTTTGATCCACCATAGACTCACATGGGTGGATTGACTCCCAGTGCACTCCCAGGAACAGATATTGGGCAGGGCCACAAGTCAAGTGTGGATCTCTGGAGCTGTGACTCTCTCATTCCTTTGCCATGAGCTGCCCACAGTGTGCAAGGCAGCTTGAACTCAGTGCTCTGGGGTTGGAGGTCTTCCCTGTATGTTTGGACAGGATCACCAGGGTGCTTGGAAGACTGGAGCTATTCCCAGTTGGGGGTGTGGTGGCAGGCACAGTTCCCAGGACAGTGGGTGAGGCTACAGGACTGCAGGGTCTGCTTGCTGCAGGGCAGGCTCAGCAGGGTGGTGCAAAGGTCAAGGTGGTCACCTGGGTCAAGAGCCCATATGTGTGCAGGTGCCATGCAGTCACAGGGATGCGGGGCTGGCCCCAGGTCAACACTGTGTTCTTTCTGAACACAGGGGAATTGACAGGAGCATGCGCAGTCCTGCAGGGTCTCACATGCAGGAAGTGTGTGCCATAGCAGGCAGGGTGTCTTTCCCTAAACTGCAGGACAGGCTGAGTTCCACGCCTTGTGCAGTACCCTGGACAGTGTATGAACCCATTTTTGTAGTGAAAGATTGGTGTGCTCCTTGGATGTGGAACAGGTTCACTCTGGAGGAGCTCACCCATCTAGCATGGTACCCAGATGGAGAGCTGGCATAAGTGCATGGCCTGAGAGTCCCCTGGACTCAAGGCCAGCTTATGGTCTGGTGTTGTCCCTTGGATGTAGGGTGAACTCCTGGGCTCCTTCGCCAATCTGGTGAGGTCTCCCAGATGGAAGGACAAGCTGGATCCTGGGCCCTGTGCAGTTCCCTGGATGGAACGCAAGCTCAGCCACATTGTGAGAAGATCTACACAAACCCTGGATATCCTGTGGCCTGACTGGCAGGTTGGCATCTAGACTGGCATGGTCCCATGGATGTGAGGAGTCCTCAGCCCTCTAGACATCAGGGGCCTTGATCCTTTCTTGGTGTTTGGGCAGTGGGGTTGGGATGGGTTGGGGGCTTGGCAGTGCAGCCTGATGGTGCCTGGCAGTGCCCCTGGATGAAGGACAGACCTGCACTCAGACCTAGCACAGCCTGCTGCTTACTGAACAAGACATTGGGTGTGCAAGGTCACCTCAATGTACTATGGGCCTGGCAGGCCGGTTGGGGTCTTGGTGTGGTCGCCTGGCAGAGAGCAGGCATGGTCGCAGGCCCAGCACCTTCCTCTGGATACAGGTGTGATGCATAGCCAGGCTCTGTGCTTTGCTGAGAGGGGGGCTTTGCTGAGGGGGGCCTGGCCTGTGACCCTTGGATGTGGGCCGAGGGCCACCTCACAGTGACAGAGGGGTGGGCATACCTGCAAGGAAAGCATGCTCACCCTGGGCAGTGGCAGATCCCACCCTGCATGGTCCCTCTGGAGCTGAGCGGGCATCATCCCAGGCTGTGCTGCAAGGTCCCCTGGATGCCTGATGGGTCAGCTGCATGTTTGAAAGCCAGCGTGGTCCCTTTGACTGTGCATAGGCTCAGCAGGGCATATCGACTTCTGGAGCGCTCCCTGGGACGAAGATTGGCCAGGGTTGAGAGCTGGTTGTGGTACTCTGGAGACAGGGCTCACACAGTCCCTGGCTGTGAGATGCCCATTGTGTGCAGGACAGCTTGACCTGGGTGCTTTTGGATCGGCGCTCTTTCCTGAATGCCTCAATGGCTCTTCAGGGCACTTGGAAGCATAATGCCTCTCCCCAGACTGGAGGTCGGGGGTACAGCAGGTAAGCTTGTGGCAACAAGGGGTCCCCAGGACAACAGGCAAGACTTTAGGCCCTTAGGTTCCCTTTGGTGCAGGCTCAGCAGGACGGTTCGAGGGCTATGGAGGCTGCCTGAGTCGACAGTGGACAAGGGGGCAGGCACAGCACAGTCAGTGGTATACAGGGCTAGCACAGTGTCAACCTCCACACTGTCATTCTGAACCCAGGAGGGCTGGCAGGCCAGTGTGGGGTCCCTGTGAGGTCCACAGGGTGGAGAACAGGTGCAATCTCAGGCCGGACTTGGTCCTCTGGACGCAGTACTGATGCAGGGGGACGCAGGTCTCCCTCGCTGTTCCCTGGATGGAGGGTGAGCTCAGCCATCTATTGGGAGGATTAATGCAGTCCCTTGCAAATATATGACCTCACTCTCAGGTTGTCAGACCAGCTTGATGCCCAGGACACAAGAGTGGCTTTCATCCCCAGTCACACAAGCGGCCCTGCAAGTGAGGAGGCCTGAGTCCTTGAGAGGTCATGGACCTTGACTGTTTCCTGGAGTTTGGGCAGTGGGGATGGAGTGGGGTGAGACTTGGCAGTGCAGCTGGATGGATGCCTGTCCATGCTCCTGAAGGTGGGGCAGGCGTGGACATAGAGCTGATGTGGTCCACTGGTTAGTGGTCAAGACATTGAGTCAGTAAGGTCACCTTGATATCATTGGGCTAGGAAGGCCAGTTGGGGTCCTGGTGAGGTCCCCTAGGCTGGCAGAGAGTGGGCAGGGTCCCATGCAGGGTCCCTCCTCTAAACATGGGTGGGACAAAGAGACTGGCTCCTTCCTTGACTTGTCTTCACCACACAGGGGGGCTCACCTGGGCCTTTGTAGGCTCATCTGATACACTCCCAGGAAGGGGGAAAGCCAAGCCACAGTGACTTGGACTAGGAATGAACTGGGTTCCCAGCCCTGTGAAGTAACCTGGCCACACCACAGGCTCACCTTCCCAGTTGCAGAACTGCTAGGATGGCAGTGGGTGTGGTTTGGGGCTTGGCCCCAGGCCCTGCACGGTCACTGAATGCAAGGAAGCATGGCCAAGCTTGTCACAAGCAAACGAGTTTCTTTGGGGGCTCACAGCCTGGGCAGAGTGGCCTGATGGATGCCTGGTGCTGTGCAGTGGATGCAGAGCAGGCTCAGAAGCAGGGCAGGGGCACAGCACTGGATGGAGGATGAGCCAGGTATGGTCAGGCCTGTTACCCTGAATAAGTGGTGGGCTCACCCTCACAGTGACAAAGCAGTGTGCTCCCCTTCATGGAGGGCAGGCGCCCCTGAGTGGTGGCAAACCCCATCCCACAAAGTTTCCCAGAGATGCTGAGTGGACAAGAAGTAAAAAGTAATCAGGACAGAATTTGGTACCAAGTGTGGTGTCCTTGCTGTGACTGCACCTGTTCATGTGGTTCAAGAGCCTTTGGGAATGGCTTGTGGGAAGGGTTTAGAAAGGTTAAGAGATGTCACCTCAATGTGACTCGAACAACTTAGGCTCTTCTATGCAGGAGATTCTGGTTTAGGGGGGACCCAAAGGCTGATAGAAATCCTGGCTGCTAGAAGGCTGATACAAAGACCAGGCTCAGGAGTTTCTGCTGGAAAGAAGGACTGCATTGGTTGTTGCCCTCGAGCTGATGTATGTTATGGCTTGGCAGAAAGTCTGGCTGAATTTTCAGAGACTTTGCCTGAGACTATGACTAAGGATAGTGGATTGATTAATCTGGCAGAAGAAATTTCAAGGTAGTCAAATGTTGAGGCTGTGGCAGGGATATTTTGTGGGGCTTTTAGCCAGATTTATGTTGCAAGTCAACAGCAAAGAGCCCAAAGGATGATTTCAAATGTTGTGAGTTTGGCCAAAAAGGAAGCTCCAGAAAAGCTGTGAACTGGAAAGATACAGCTGAGATCCCGATTGCTGAAAAGAAATAGAAAAGAAAAGATGATCTGAAGGCCTCACAGAAAGCAGCAAGTCTCCAAACTTTTCAGCCTCCAAACTGCAAAAGTGTAACACTGTGCTCTGAGAAGAAAGCAACAGAGTACCACGTTCCAGGATGGCAGCAGAGGCTACACAAGGTTCGAGAATGGAGACAGCACAGAGAACCTGTTCCTCACAATCAGGCTCAGAGAGCCCAGTGATCCAGGCATTCAACACCTACAGCCAAGAGAGAAGAAGCTGGCCACTGCTCCAACTGGCAGGAGACCTCAACATCTTCCACATGGTGCTGGTCTTAGGTGCATAGAGAATACAAGGGTTCTGAGATTCAGAAGACTTCCACAGTGATTTCAGAAGGTCTAGGGAGGCCAGGCAGTACTTCTCTGAGAGGGCAGTGTGTGAAGCTGTAAGTGTGAAGCCAAAGATGCACAGAGAACCCAGAAGTTTATGAAAGCCAGGAGCATGGATCATCTAAGGAAAGCTGCAAAGATTGAGCAGAGAGGGCATAAGAGAGAAGCCTTGGGATCAGTCACCACCAGAAGTGCCATAGCGGTGGGGTCACACAAGCCCTTTGGAGCCCACAGCTTACCACAGAAGGCCTCAAATGGTGCACATGGAACTACAGGACCTAATGCTGGCCCTGCTGTATTCTGTTCCATTTTTGTTCCAATCCTTTGTATCCTCCTGTTTGTACCCTTTGGAATGGGAGTGTCAGTCCTATGCCACTGCATGTTGGAAGTGTTTAACTCTGTTTTCATTTGTACAGGGCCTTGCAGCTGAAGTTTCCCTTCCATCCCAGAGGAGACTTGGGACTTAAACTGCAATGGGGAAATTCTTGCAGCATTTGGAGCTCTTGCAGATGGACTGAATTCCTTTTGCATACAGGGATGTGTATGACTCTTTGGGGTAGAAGGACAAAATGTTTTTCTACTGTAATCTAATTTTGATAGTTCTGATTCTTAAGAATGGTTAAGTTGTCAAATGTTAAGAATGAGCATGCCCTCTTCTTTGACTGGGGGCCAGGCTCCAATCCCCTGTTGGTCCAATAAAACCAGTTGAGGCAGGGAACCCCGCCCTAAGCCAGGGAACTGTTTTCTTTGCCTGGGGCCCAGGATCCTGCTTCCTGTCGAAATCAGTGAGTAAGGAGGGGGCAGGTAATTCTGTCCCAGGCTGGCTGAGCTCTCTACCTTACTTGGAACAAAACTTGAAGCTCAAAAATATAGGAAAATGACAAAACAAAAGACCAAAGGCAGTCTCAAACATCCAGCCCATCCCAAGAAAGCCTAGGAGCCATGTGCATAGAAGAAAATATATGCCACATACCTGAAATACCTGAAATAATAGTAACTGAAATAAAGAAGCAACTCTGGGAAGGCTTAAAGGAAATCAAACTAGAAATAATCTCTCAGGTAAAAGAAGAAATGATAAAAGAAATGAAGGAGATGCTGAACATATCTAAAGAAGACACAGTTAAAAAATTTGAGGAGATAAACAAAAAGATAGAATCCCTGGATTAACAATATAAGAAACAAACAGAATATATAAAGCAGATGCAAAGAGATATACAGGAAATCAAATACTCCATTGAAAGTTGTAAAAACGCCTCAATGAATGTGAAGATAGAATTTCAGACCTTGAAGACAAGATTGAAGTCAGTGAACAGGAAAGGAAAGATCTTTTAAAAATAACAAGAAATCAGGAAATAACAATTCAACACTTGCAAGATGATGCAAAAAGGAACAACATAAGGTTGACACGGATAAATGAAAAAGAAGGGAACAACATAAAGGATGTCAAGAGGATATTTAGAGAAGTAATAGCTAAAAATTTCCCAAACATGAGACTGGAAACCGATATCAAGATCAATGAAGCATATAGAACTCCAAATAGCCATAACCAAAATAAAACTACACCCAGACACATAGTAATGGCCATCCCAGAAATCAAACAAAAGCATAGAATATTAAAAGCTATAAGAGAGAAAAGAGAGATCACCTATAAAGGAAAACCTATCAGAATCACAGCAGACTTCTCAGCACAAACAATAAAGTCAAGAAGATCATGGAGCGAAGTATTTCAGATTCTAAAGGAAAATGATTTCCAACCTAGGCTGATGTATCCTGCAAAACTGTCCTTCAAAATGGATGGAGAAATATGATACTTCCATGACAAAGAACAGCTGAAAAACCACATGATCACCAAGCCAACCCTGCAAAGAATACTGAAAGACAGCCTAGATGCCTCTAGGAAAAAACCACTAAACAAAGCTGAGAATTAAACAGAACCCAAAGACAAAGATGCAACAGCAGAAAGATAACATGTCAACAATAAACCAATATAGAACAGTTATAACCATTAATGTAAATGGTCTCAATGCACCAATTAAAAGAAATAGACTGGCAGAATGGATCAAGAAACAAAATCAAACCATACGGTATCTACAAGAAACCCATTTAACACAAAAGGATACCCACAAACTGAAAGTCAAAGGATGGAAAACAATACTTCATGCAACAGGAACCCCCCAAAAAAAGCGGGGGTGGCTATTCTGTTTGCAGAATAGCCTGTGAACTTCTGTTCTGTCTGTGAACTTCAAGCCAATAATGATCAGAAAGGATAAAGAACATCACTACATACTGGTCAGGGAAAAACTCCAAGAGGAGGAGATAACTATCCTAAATATATATGCACCAAATTCCGGAGCACTCAGTTATATAAAACAAGTACTAACAGCAATGAAAAACCAAGTTAACAGTGACACAATTCTAACAGGAGATCTTAACACACCATTGACACCAATGGACAGATCAACCAGACAGAAAATCAGCAAAGAAATAAAAGAACTGAATTGCACCTGTGAACAAATGGACTTAATAGACATATACAGAGTATTCCATCCAACAACAACAGAATACACATTCTTCTCAGCAGTGCATGGTTCATTTCCTAAAATAAACCATATATTAATTCACAGAACATATCTGAATAAATGCAAAAGGGTTGAAATCACCCCTTGCATGCTATCGGACCATAGCGCTATGAAATTAGAAATTAATGATAAAAGATACTACAAAATTCCCACAAACACATGGAAACTGAATAAAACACTCTTAAGTAATCAGTGGGTCACAGAGGAAATCAAAGAAGAAATTAAACACTACCTACAAGAAAATGAAAACACAAATACAGCTTACCAGAATCTGTGGGATGCAATGAAAGCTGTCCTCAGAGGAAAATTTATAGCACTGAGTTCACACATCAGGAAAACAGAACTAATACAAATAAATAACCTGATGTTACACCTTAAACATCTAGAAAAAGAAGAGCAAGTCAAGCCCAAAGACAAAAGAAGAGAAGAAATTATAAAAATCAGAGCAAAAATCAATGCAATAGAGACTAAAGAAAAATCCAAAAAACTCAATGAATCAAAGAGTTGGTTCTTTGAAAGAATAAATGAAATTGATAAGCCCCTAGGCAACCTTATTTTAAAAAGGGAAGACAAAGCTCAAATTCATACAATAAGGAATGAAAGAGGATAAATCCCTACAGACCCTATAGAAATACAGAAAATCATCAACACCTATTTCAAAAACCTCTACTCTCAAAGGTTTGATAACACAGAAGAAATGGACAGATTCCTAGAAGCATACAAAGTACCAAAGCTAGGTCATGAAGATGTAAAACTACTGAATAACCCAATATCTATTAATGAAATCAAAAATGTAATTAAATCCTTACCTACAAAGAAGAGCCCAGGCCCAGAAGGATTCACTGCAGAATTCTACAAGAAACCCAAAGAAGATCTAATGCCAAAACTCCTCAAACTCTTCAATGAAATTGAAAGGGAAGAAATCTTTCCTAAGTCATTCCTGGAAGCAAATATTACTCTAATACCAAAACCTGAGAAAGACCCAACTAAAAAAGAGAACTATAGACCGATCTCCCTAATGAACACAGATGCAAAAATCCTCAATAAAATATTGGCAAATAGGATGCAACAAATCATCAAGAAGAGTATACACCATGACCAAGTGGGATTCATCCCAGGCATGTAGGGATGGTTCAATATATGTAAATCAATAAATGTAATACACTATACCAATAGAGCCAAAACTAAGAACCACATGGTCATTTCTATAGATGCAGAAAAAGCTTTCGATAAGGTCCAACATTCCTTCATGATAAGAACCCTGCAGAAAATTGGAATAGATGGTCTTTACCTCAATATAATAAAGGCCATCTATGACAAACCAACAGCCAGTATCATACTAAATGGCCAAAACTTGAAGGCCTTTACTTTAAAATCAGGCACAAGACAAGGATGTCCCTTATCACCACTCCTATTTAATATAGTACTGGAAATGCTAGCCAGAGAAATTAGACAAGAGAGAGAAATAAGAGGCGTAAAGATAGGAAAAGAAGAAGTTAAGCTATTATTATTTGCAGATGACATGATACTCTATATAGAAGATCCCCAAAACTCCATTGAAAGACTGCTAGATGTAATAAATAAATTTAGTAATGTAGCTGGCTATAAAATCAATACTCAAAAATCAATAGCATTCCTATACACTAACAATGAAGTCACAGAAAGAGAAATAAGAGAAGCCACACCCTTCACACTAGCAACCAAAAAAATGAAATATCTAGGAATTACTCTCACGAAAGAAGTGAAAGAGCTGTACAGGGAAAATTATAATACACTGAAAAATGAAATTGAAGATGATCTCAGAAAATGGAAAAACATCCCTTGCTCATGGATAGGAAGAATAAATATTGTGAAAATGGCCAAGCTTTTATACAGATTCAATGCAATCCCGATAAAAATACCATCAACATACCTCATAGATCTTGAGAAATCAATCCTAAAATTCATCTGGAGTGAGAAGAGACCTAGAATAGCAAAGACAGTTCTAAGCAGCAAAGGCAAGGCAGGAGGCATCACAATCCCTGACTTGAAGTTATACTACAAAGCAACTGTAGTAAAATCAACATGGTACTGGAATCAAAACAGAGCCGAAGATCAGTGGAATGAATTAGAAGATACAACCACAACTACAAACACACTCAACCATCTTATCTTCGATAAAGGGGTCAAACATGTTCACTGGGAGAACGACAGTCTCTTTAATAAATGGGGCTGGAAAAACTGGCTCTCCATATGCCGAAAACAAGACTAGACCCATGCCTATCACCATGTACTAAAATAAGATCTAAATATTAAAACAGAAACACTAAATCTATTGGAAGACAAATTGTGTAAAAACCCTGAAGATATAGGAGTAGATAGATAATTCATGAACAGGGCTCAAACCACACAGGAAATACTTCCCAGAATCAATAACTGGTATCACCTCTTATTAAAAAGTTTCTGCACGTCAAAAGAAGTCTCCAGCATGGTGAAAAGAAAACCCACAAACTGTAAAAAAATCTTAGTGAACTTCCCCTCAGACAAATGACTTCTGTCTAAAACATATAAAGAATTTTTAAAAAATCAGACCCTCAAAATTCAAAGATCCAATCCAAAAATGGGCATCTGAGATGAATAAACAATTTTCAGATGAAGAAATACAAACGGCAAATAAATATATGAAAAAATGTTCATCATCATTAGTCATTAGAGAAATGCAAATTAAAACCACACTGAGATTTCATCTCACTCCTGAAAGAATGGCCAAGTTCAAGAAAACCAAATAACAAATGCTGGAGAGGCTGTGGGGAAAAAGGAACTCTCCTGCAACGTTGGTGGGAGTGTAGACTAGTGCAACCATTGTGGAGTCTGGAGATTTCTCAGAAAGCTGGGACTGGAAGCCCCATTTGACCCAGCTATTCCACTTCTAGGCATGTTCCCAGAAGAACTGAACGCATCATACTACAGTGATATATGTGCACCCATGTTTATAGCAGCACAATTTGTAATAACCAGATCTTGGAAACAACCTAAGTGCCCATCAACTGAGGAACAAATAAAAAAGTTGTGATATTTTTATACAATGGAGTACTACTCAGCTATAAATAATGATCACATTGAGACATTTATAAATAAATGGATGCAGCTTGAGACCATACTCATAAGTGAAATAAATCAAACTCACATGTATAAATACCGAATAGTTTCCCTAGTGTAAGAAATGATAAGAATACATTAAAGTACGTGATAATCAGGATTCCCAGTCACTCTCTGGTTTGAAGCCATATAATGTTTTCAATCATTAATCGGAATGGTTTTAATCTGGGTTGTTTTATTTTATCGTCTGTGATACTATGCATAGCTACTTTGAAGAAAATAAGACAGCGTAATAGCTAGTGCTGATTTAATACCATCCTATTTTGAAGCCCCATCAAGTTGTTTCCCATCTGTTTCCATTGGTTTTAACATGTTGTATCTTATTATATTTTAATGTATTCAATAGTATAAGCAAAAATTTTTATAGGCAAAGAGATAATGTAGAAACTGATGTTCAGTTTCTGTTAGCTGATTCAAAATACCCTGCAATACTTTCATTCTCTTGAATGGTTTCACACTGTCTTGATAAGTTTGATGCTATAATATACGAAGTTAGACTCAAATATTTCAAGGAAAGAGACACTATGGCAGCTACTATTAATGTCAGGCTATCTGGTGGTGAAACACAATGATGCTTAAATTGTTCGGTTCTGACCGGTGTTGTTCTACTGATATGTTCTTTTTTATTTCAATCTCCCCCATTTTTTCTTTTTTTAAAAATTAATTTATTTCTTAGTATCTTTTAATTAAGGAAAAACTAAATTAAAAATAGTGAGATATATTATAGTAACTTTTTTGTTTTCCTATTAACCTGATTTGATCCCCTGTATTGTTCTCCATATTTTGTTCTGACTGATTTTATTATATTCCGTTTTGTTTAATAGTATCAAATTTGAGGGTATAGGCAACCACTTTGAAGGCAACCAGATATTCTATGATGCCCATTATGGTTTGACTTATCTTGCCCATTATCTTCTTTGGAAGTCCTGTAAGGTCTCCAATGTGGGTTTTATTGGTCTTGTTCTGTACTGTTTTGTTCAATTCTTTTATACCAGCTGATATAGGCAGCTCTTTTTAGGATAAAAAGAGGCATAATGGTAAGTGTTAGGTCTGAGAAAGGGGAAGAAGGGGAAGGAGAAGAGGAAGGAGTGGAAGGGAAAGAGGTCCGTGGAAGGAGTGGGCGGTGGTGGCTGCAAAGATAAGAAGTATAAAATATAAGTAACCTTTATTTCGGGAATGCGGGGAGAGACCCCCCCCCCGCCCCGGCCCCCGGGGCCGGCGGTCTCTCTCTGGAACACACACTCACACACACACACACACACACACACACACACACACACACACACACACGTGGAGTGAGGCCCATAAGTAGCCTCTGTCTGGGGTGGACCCCAAGGGGCATTAGGGATGCACAGGTAGCCCATTGGCACACATTTGGCGCCAGAGGCAGGTTCTTAGGGATGGGGGTATAGGGTTACAGGTAAATCTAAGGGGCGGGGGAGGCAGGAGCTCCTTAATTTGGCTGAGGCTTCTCCTGGTTAAAGTGTCCGGTCTGGGCCAGCAACTCTTTCAGTAAGCATTGTTGATCACCTTGTAATCTCTTTTTGCATTATATACTATGTCCATCCTCCTGTTCTAACTGACTCTATTTTGCTTTGTCACATTGGGTTTTTCTTTGTTTTGTTTTGTTTTGTTTTGTTTTTTCTTTTCCTCTTCAAAGAAAAAGTTATAAGAACTGTGGGAGTAATGGAACCCAAAATGTGTGATTGTTATTGTAAAAAAGAGAGGAAAGAAAGTGATCTAAAGGATACAACCGCAAGTATATTTAAGTGTATAGGATAGAAAACCATATTACTGAGCTTTTGTTGGATCATTGAACAGAACTATCTGCAATCTCACTGTATTAATGTCCACTTTGTATGCTTTAATTTTGTAACCTGGACAACTGTTTCTGAGATGACAATGTGTAATCTATTAACTAGTGATTTCTTACTGTATATTTTTTTCTCTTGAAATTCTGTATTAATTGTAGCGTTTTACTGTTTTGTTTTGTTTTTCTCTTTAAATAAAAAAAAAAGACAGACACTGGATTGGCAAGGTCACCTCAATGTCGTGTGGGCTAGACAGGCTGGTTGGGGTCCTGACCGGTCCTGTAGGGGAGAGCAGGCAGGGTCCTGAGCCCAGCACCCTCCCCTGCATAGGGGTTGGGCACAGACCTGGGCTCTGTGCTTGGCTGTCCTCACCTCGCAGGGGGCCTTGGCTGGCCTATGTACTCTCACCTGATGGACTCCAGTAGGATTATGGTTTTTGCTTCCAGCTGACATTTCCCACCTGCAGTGCCCTGGACAGAGGGCAAGCCATGTTCTAGGCCCTCTGCGCTAACAGTTACATGGCGGGCTCCTACCAGTTTGCCAAAACATCAGCCTCCCTTGATGGAAACTGGGGGAGGTTGAGGGCTCCATCTCATGCCCTGGGCAGTCCCCTGGATGCAAGGGAGCCTGGCCTGGTTGGCTGTAGATATATGCCATTTCCTGGGTGTCCCTCAGGCTTGGCAGTGTGGCCTGATGGATGTCCAGCACTGTTGTGTGGATGCATGGCAGACTTAGAGGCGGGGCAGGTGTGATGCCCACCTGGATGGAGGATAAGCCAGGTCCAGGTTCCTGCCTGTTAGCCTAAATAAAGTGCTGACAGAGCAGTGCACTCCCCAGCAGGGAGGGCAGCCCACCTAGTAGGCCCTTGTACTCAGCGTGATAGCAGATCCCACCCTGTGCCATACCCCAAGTGATATACAGGTACTATCTCAGGTCATGCCTGCAAGGTCCCTGGGATGCAAGGAGGTCTCGCCCATCTGCTCACAGCCAGGCTGGGTTCCCAGGATGCAGGGTGGGCCCAGCTGAGTGTTTTCATCCCAGCATGGTGCCCTTGACCCAGTGTGGGCTTGGCAGGGAAGATCGAGTCCAGGCGCAGTCCCAGGGATGAAGAAAGGCCAGGGATGAAGAGTGGCCAGGGACATGGGCCCGGCACAGTTCTGATGACACAAGGCTGGCACATCCCCGGGACACAGGCTGTTCCTCGGCTGCCAGGCTCCTTCGAAGGAGTGCCCCTGGGTCTGTGCTCTCCCTGGATGTCAGAGGGGCTCACCAGGGTGCTGGAAGCCCACTGCTTTTCCCCAGATAGGGCAGAGGGCAGGCACGCTCTCAAGCCCAGCGCAGCCCTCTGGACAGTAGGTGAGGCTGCAGGCCTACAATGTCCACTCCTTGCAGGACGTGCTCAGCCGGGTGGTTTAAGAGTCATGACCGTTACTGGGATTGAGACTGGGCATGGGCTCTGGCCAGTTTTGGTCACTGGGCAGCATCAGTCCCCGCCCTGTCCTTCTGAATGCTGTGGTGCTGGCATGAGCACGCATGATCCTGGCAGGGTCCCTCCTGTGTAGATGGGGAGCCATCAAGTCAGGTCACAGTCTCCCAGCTTCAGGGCTGGCTGGGTTCCTCACCCTGTGCTTAACCGTGGACAAGGAGCAAACCCACCCTTGTAGCTGAAGATTGGTGGCTTCCCCTGGATGTGAGGTAGGCTCAGCTGGGGGATCCTACAAATTCAGAAAGTTCCCCGGATGGAGAGCGGGTGTGAGCCCAAGACCCACATGGTCATCAGGACCATAAACCTGCTCACCAGCAGGATTAGGGGCAGATGCAGTCTCTCAGATGTAGGGTGAATCTGTGGGCTCATTCATCAGTAAGGTCACCTCGATGCTGTGTTGCTTGGCAAGCCAATTATCACAAGGCCTTTCAATCACAGCTATGGTAGAACATACAGAGCTCCATTTACATCAAGTGTAGGAGTGCCCAAGGTCCAGGTTTTTTGGACCACAATGGTACGGTAGTGACCAGCTAATGCCTCTTTTTTGTGAGATGAGTTATAAGTCAGTCAGTGGGGAGACCTGTGACACCATTATGGTGAGTTGAATGAGGGCCCGGATTATAAAGGACCTCCTGGTGGCCTTATTATTTGTGTTTGACAAAACATCTGAGGATTGAGAGTCGGGAGCCTCAGCCCATAGAAAAATATAAAATCACTTTCTGTGCGGTTGGAAGCCTTCTCGGAGAATAGCCCGGAATCCAACAACAAAGAAACAACTAACAGGAGAAAGGAGAACAGAAACCAGGTGTATATCCATGCATGGGGAAGCTCAGAAGTTTGGTTAGGGATTTGGTGAGGCAAAGATGGGTGGGACTCAGGAGGTGTGGTGACCACACTGAGGGTGAGTTTGGGGTTTCCAGTGTCCAGGTTGTCAGGGCTCCATTTTGCTTGAGTGATGTGGAACCAGGAAAAAAGGCTGCCAACCTTGACGGCTGTTGGTGTCATGAGGAGGACCAAGTGGGGTCCCATCCACCAGGGCTGTAGTCCTGTGGGCCTAGAAGTATTGAGATATATTAGTCTCTGGGTTATAGAACATTGTGGGGTTTGATCAGAGCGTGGTTGTGTGGGACCTAGATCAACGTGTTGTTGCAAACACCATCTAAGGAAGAAAAGGACTGGGAAGCAGTCTGTGATAGGGGAAAGGTTTCGTGAGGTAGGTGAGTTGGGGAGTAAGAAGGGTCTCCCATAAATGAGCTCCAGTGGACTTAGGAAAGTGGGTGGTCACAGCAGTGTCCTAAGTCAAGTTAGGGCTCAGGGAAGGAGCTGGGCCAGGGTGGATGTAGCTGGAGAACGAGAGCTGTGAGCTGTGTCTTCAGTGAGCCATTTGCCTTCCCCTCTTTTCCTGAGGACTGTGGGTGACATGGCAGGTGTAAGTGCCAAGCAATGTTCAGACTCAAGGGTACTTGTGGGGTACTCTGAGAAAGGGAAGCTGGGCCATGGTCTTGTTGCATAGTTTGCGGTAAGGCAAATCTAGGACTAATCTCTTGTGTGAGAGTCTTGGAAACTATGTCTGCAGTCTCTTGGGCCATGTATTCATCCCCAGGGAGTACAGACAAAGGTCAGGAGATATCTAAAGGTGTTATGTTTAGGCACAGGTATAAGATCTACATGCCAATCTTCACCTGTTGTGTGTCCCCAAAGCTGGTGAGCTGGGAAGGAAGGGGAGGTAGGTGTCCTAGAGGGGAGGTCTTGGTGTAAAGATGACAGCTGTGGGTGACCTGATGAAGAACCCTTTTAGAGAGGGGTGAGTATTGCCTGGAGTTAGGAGTATTTATTAAGCTTCAGTGCCTAAAGGAATGCAGCTGTGTAAGTTAGTGTGATGTTTATGGTCTGATGATCTGGAGGAGAAGTATGTATCCCTCAAAGATCCATCCCTCTGTGTTTCAACTGTAGGTAGGTTTGTGAATTAGCAGTAATGGCACAGGTGAATATTGAGATGGGGCACCTTGTAATTATGAGAAAATTGTGAATGATGGAAAGATTTTTATGCCTACCTGGGGTGGGTCCCTTCTGGAAGGATTGTGTTGTGTAGCTTGGCCATCAACCCCCATGCCAGAGACTGTGGATCAGGTACCTCAACCCAAGAACTCAGGAAGAATGCTCCAGCTGGCTTCATGCTGACAAGGGAAGACAGTGGCCTACCTAAGTCATCCAGCAAGACTCGGGGCTCTGACAGAGGTATCGTGGCAGGGGCCATGGCCCCTGAGCCCCCTCAGTCCTCTTTACCAGTGATGCCGAACAGGTCAGCTTGATGGAAGCCAGGTGATGCCTCTGAATGAAGGGCAGGTGTGGACTCAGACCTAACATGGTCCCCTGCTTAGTGAGCAACACAACTGGTTGGCAAGGTCACCTTGGTATGGTATAAGCTTGGGAGGCTGGTGGAATCCCAGCAGTGTCCCCTGGGTGGAGAGCAGACATGGTCAGGGGCCCTGCATCCTCCCCTGGATACAGGTAGAGAAAGCTTGGCTCTGTGCTTCACTGTCCTCACTACCCTGAAGGACTCAGTCTGGCTTTTGCAGGCTCTCTGGACATGCTCCTCTGAGAGGAGGGCAGGTTCAGCCACAAATTGCCACATCCTGTGAGTGGTAACCTGACTGCAGCGTGGGCTAGCTCTGGTGGTTGCAGAACCTCCAGGCTCTCTGGAAGGAGGTGGTGGGCTCATCCCCAGTCCATGTGCTGTCACCTGGCTGCAAGGCAACCTGTCCCAGGCAGTTGCAGGTATAGGCCACTTCCTAGAGTTCATGGGGGCTCAGCAGTGTGGCTTGGTGAAGAATGAGCCAGGTTTGAGGCTCAGACTGTTACCCTGGATATGGGACGAGCTCCCTCTGGTGGTGACAGAACAGCATGCTCCCCTGCGCCAAGGGCTGGCTCACCCAAGCAGTAGCAGATCCCATCCTTTGTGGTCCCACAGATGGTGAGCAGGCACCATCTGTGACCATGACCTCAAGATCCCTGGGATGCTGGGTGGGCTCATCCATCAACTCAGAGGCCAGCAGGGTTCCGCAGATGCAGAGAGGATTTTCTCAGGGGGTGGCAGTTCACTGTGGTCCCCTTGACCAAGTACAGGATTGGCAGGGCAGATCCAGTCCTGGTAAGGTTCCTGGGACTGAGAGCCGGTGGAAATGTTGGCCCTGCTGTATTCTCTGGAGGCTACAGGCCCTCAGGGTCCCCTTGGTTCAGGATGGGCTTGGCAGGGTGGTTCCAGCCATGGTGATTGCTGGATCGAGAGCGTGCATGGGTGTAGGTGCAGTGTGGTCACTGGGATGCGGAGGCACTGCAGCCCCCACGCTGAGCTTCAGAACAAAGTGGTGTATAAAGGAACCTGTGCAGTCCTGGTGGGATCACCTGGGCAGAGTGGCATCACAGTTAGGGTGGTTTCTGGCCAAGCTCCAGGCCCTGCTGGATACCCTGGTCAGGGGCAAACCCACCCTTGCAGTGAAAGATTGGTGCACTCCCCCAAGATGAGAATGAGCTCACCTGTCTGCTCAGAGGCCAGCAGGGTTCCCAGCATCCAGAGCAGCCCCACCCACGTGTTCCAAGGCCAGTGTGGTACCCTTGACAGAGTTCAGGCTGCCAGGAGTGGATCGAATGCAGGTGAGATCCCTGGGAGAGAAAGTGCTTGGGGACAATGGCATGATGCGGTTCTCTGGAGCTTGTTTGGTCCTGGGCCAAGCACTGTCCCTTGGATGCCAGGCAGCTTGAACCAGGTGCTCCCGGGTTGGCACTCTTCCCTGAATGTCAGATGGGCTCACCAGGGCACTTGGAAGCCTGGTGCTTCTCCCCAGATGACGGGGGTGGAAGATGGCATGCATGCTGGCTGGCCCAGCACGGTCCTCTGGACAATAAGCACAGCTGCAGGCCCAGGGTCCACTTGATACAGGACAGGCTCAGCTGGGCAGTTCAAGGGCCAAGGCAGTGACCTGGGTTGAGAATAGGCACGGGCGTGGGCTCAGTGAAGACACTGTGATTTGGCACCAGGGCAGCGTCATCCACTGTGCTGCCCTTCTGAATGCAGTGGTGCTGGCATGACCGTACATGGTCCCGGAGGGGTCACCAGAGTAGAGAGCGGGCAGGATCACAGTCAAGGTAGGGTCCCCTGGACATAGGGTTGGCTGGGTTCCAGGCCCCTGTGGTACCCTAGACACCATGTGAGCCCATCTTTGTACTGAAAGATTAGTGTCCTCCCCCTCGATATGGGGCAGACTCACCCCTTGGGAGCTTGCCAATCTGGCTCGTTCCCAGGATCCATAATGGCACAATCCCAGTCCCCACATGGTCTCTGGGACCCAGCATCAGCTAGCCTGCAGGTTTAAGAGCTGACGCAGTCCCTTGAATGTAGGGTAAAACTGTGGCTCATTTGCTGGTCTGGTGAGGTACCTGGATTTAAGGATGAGCTGGGTCCCTGGATCTGTGTGGTCCCTCGGACGGAAAGTGAGCTCAGCCTGTTGGGAAGCTCTTTGAGATTCCTGCAGTCCTGTGGCCTGGCTGGCAGGGTGGCCTGACTGACCAGGTCTCTAAGACAGGACTGGCTCAGTGCTGACCTGCCCACGGTACCCTGCACGTGTGGAGGTCTCAGCCCTCAAGACTTGGTGTATGGGTAGGGGTGGGGACTCAGCAGTGCAGCTTGATGGATGCCTGGCAATGCTCCTGGTTGAAAGACAAGAGTGGACTGGGACCTGGTGAGGTCCTCTGTCGGTGTCGATCCCGGCCGGCAGGAAAAAACACACGACACGAGTAGTCGGCGGATAGCCTCTGATTTATTTTCTCTCTCCGTACGCCCTGTTCCGGGATCTCGGATCCCGCCTGAGGGAAGCCTCCTCTGGTCCGTTCCCTACGGCTCCTTGTGTGCTTCTCTCAGCAGTCCCTCTTCTTGGTGTGTGTGTTCTCGCCCCAGGGGTGGTGTCAGCATATATATGGACACATCGACCAATCACATCAAAGTAGGCAAGACGAGCTGATTGGCCAGCGTCAGCTGTTGCTGGGCAGACTAGCTTACAGGGCGTGTTGTTTACTAGCTAGGGAGCAGGAAATGGGCGCCATCTTGGCATACTCGATGGGAGGGGTAATCTAGCTCAGGCTTCACTCCTCACCACAGGCCTCATATCACTCGGTCGAGCTCCCAACATCTCCCCCTTCTTTATTTATTAAGATAGTGTGGTCTGTGGGTCCATGTGAGGTGTCTGGGAGTGGGCCTATTTCGCAGGCCGAGGCATGAGAGAATGTAGAGGTCTATACCCTGCTGTGCATCACCTTGTCTCGTACATATCCTTGCGCCAGGACCATGCTCAAGGTGAGTGGTTCATTTTTTCGCAGGGCCAGGCTTTTGTGAACCGAACCTGGATGCATATAGACATTCATTCCTGCCTTCCCCTCAACCCTCGAGGCGGATGGCACTGCAGTACCCTTGGTCTCGCATCTCAATGCCATAACTCTCACTCCCTAGAGGACCCTCGGAGTAGAGCCTGTCTTAGGTTGATCAGGAGAACTTCTCCCGTCTTACCCGTCGTTGGCTTGCCCACTCAACTCTTAAAGCTTATATCTTGGGGGAGACACGGAGGGGTCAGCCGAGTGACATTTGAGGAACCGCGTAATCACTAATTACCAACCATAATCCCCGTTCACTACAATCACTAATTACTATTTTCTAATTATCAATGGGAACACGCCTTAAGCGTGGGGTCCTTCTAGTCTAAGTTCGCAGCCGCGACGGGGAAGGAGACGTACGTAATAATACTAGAACATCCGTAAGAATAATGGCGAGGGCAGCCACGTACTGGTTAAAGGAGCCGTGCCTTTCTAGCCTGAGCCCAGAAAACGCTAGGTGTGGAATCCCCTTGACTCTGGGCCAGCAACATCATCAATGTCATATGTGTCTTTTGGGTCGCCCTTATCGACCGCAGGCACCTAAGAGTCACGAGAGTGACAATCACAAGAGCAAGAATGATCCCATACGCAAGAAGTGACGAAGGTTTGAAGAAGGAGCCTATCTGGCTTAGGACATCATCAAAAAAGGAGGCTGTAAGTATAGGCACCTCTATCTGATCTAGCTGCCGGATAGTCATATCCAGGCGCACGCTAGCGTTCCAAAAGGAAGAATTATAGGTGGTGAGAACATAATCCTGAAATTGCCTGTAAGCCGAACGGTTGACCTGGATGGGGGTAACGCACAACTGGGTGAATGCCCATCTGGCGTCACATAAATTGTTAGCCACCTCCCAGAGTCCCTGGACTTCCTGAGCGATTAGGTCGATCTGCTGCTGTAACGCCATTATGGCGTTGTGCTGGAGGAGGTTGACTTCTTGTTGCTCCCTCAGCGCCAGGGAGGTGGTGTCCGTAAGATTGGTAAAGGCCTGAGCCGTCAGCGTAGACTGGGTCAGAGCAACGGCAGCCGTCACAGCCGTCGCAGTCAGAGTCACGAACAGTGCTGTCAGGGCCGCTGTGATCCCAAAATCTCTCTTACGTCTGAGCATGGGTAGTTGGTCCTGCTGATAGACGGGATGAACCCAAACAGATTCGTTAAAGGGAACCCACATCAGTGGGGGTCGAAGAGCCAACATAGCATACGGGAAAGACCCATTCCAGCAGTTCCCTGTAAAGCATGGTTGGTTACTGCACTTAAAGGAGATGTCAGCAGAGAATACCCATAAGTAGGGCGGTTTTACGCATGCAGCCTCAGAATTAAGGGTGACATTGGTGGTTCCATTAGAGGCAGAAGCGTTAATAGCGAGCATGGGTCTTAAGTCCATGCAGGCTCCGGTGGAGAGGCACAACCAATTTTCATTAAGGGGGAAGGGGAAGCTTATTGCCCACTTGTTGTTCACTCTCAGGTAGGACTCCCACCAGGTCAACGCGAATATGTTGTTACTACCGGATGGAGGAGAGAACCGGGACCACCAAGACATGTTTAGATGAGTCACTCCCACGCCGTCGACAGTACAGGGCTGCCATGAAAGTTGTGACAGGTCCACCATCTGTCTTTTTTGGCTTGGGGACACACGGTATGGGCATGTGGGGAAATCGGGACGGGTGTGCATGGCTGCTCGGGGTTTGCAGGTTGAGTTAAAAGTGATGACTCCGCCGCTAAGTGTGCCAGCTTTAAAACATCCAGGCGAATGCAGGGATGGGACAGACAACCTCACCGTCAGGGAGGTATTGTACCATTTTACAAGGAGGGGCAGGAAGCTAACGCAGGATCCCCGGTGACACGAGGGGTTACTATTAGTGGAAAAAATGACCACGTCATTGGTGATGGGAAGGTCAAAACGTATGGGTCTGATGGTTAACGGTATATCTGGTATGCAAGGCAATCTGGCGGAGCAGTTTTTTGCATACAACTTTGGGAGAGAGGGGGCTGTGGTGGAGATAGCGGCTAGCGCTGGCGGATGATGTATTGCTGCCCACACCAAGTCTGCTCCTATTTCAGTAGTGGTGGTGAGCATCAAAACCAGAAGGAAGGGGGCTGCCGGAAGGCGGCGTGGCCTAGCCACTCTGGCTGCACCGTACCCTAAAAGAGAGCCAATTACTATCGAGAGCATAATCATTACTGTGTCCCATAAGTCATACGGTATTCCTCGGTCGAGCAGCAATATCCTGGTCGGACCGATCTTGATTAGGCTGTCCGCTGCCGTTGAGTTTTGGAGTGTCTCCTGCATTATGTTTCGTTGGATTCGCCACACGCGTCAGCCGTTCTGGGACCCACAATGGTTCTCGTCCTGGTTCCTGCGGGAAAACACAAACCGCACCTCGGTTCCAGCTAACTACTGGATCCGGGCCCATCCATTGTCCCGTCAGGACATCTTTCCATTTCACCCATCCCCTATTGCCAGGAGATGGATTACAATGTTCCATGGCCGGGGAGTGATTGTTGTTATTCAGGTTCAGAAAATTGTATGTGAACAGTGCCATGGAGAGCCGTGCCTTTGGGGGCAGGCCCTGACTTATTCCCCCTTTTTGTTTTTGTAGAATATCTTTAAGGCTCCTATGAGCCCTTTCAATAATTCCTTGACCTTGGGGATTGTATGGGATGCCATGTTTTAACTGTACCCCCATTTTTTCACAGAACTCATTAAAGGCTCTGCTTGTATAAGCTGGTCCATTATCAGTTTTTAATATTTTTGGTTTGTCCCATGCGGCCCAAGCTGTCAGGCAATGATTGATTACATGAGACACCTTTTCGCCAGTTTCAGCAGTCGCAAATATAATATGAGAGCAGGTGTCCGTAGAGACATGAACATATTTAAGAGATCCGAATTCTATCATATGTGTGACATCCATTTGCCAAGTGTCGCCAGGAATCAATCCCCTGGGGTTAACTCCCGTTGATACGACGGGTGTGTATGTGGCGCAAGAGCCGCATAACCGTACGATGTCCCGCGCGTCAGCCCTGGAAATGTGGTACTGGTTGGCTAACGTCCTGGCGTTGACATGAAATCTGTCATGAAACAGACGGGCTTGTTCTATTGAAGATAACATATTGAGTATCCACAACGGGCGAGTGGCCACGTCAGCTGCCGCATTGCCCTGTACCATGGGCCCTGGCAGGCGCGTATGTGCTCTTATGTGAGTGATGTATATTTTGTTGTGTCTATTTATCAGCAGAGTCTGGATAGACAAAAACAAATTAGTCACTTTGGAGGTTGGCTTAATCGGGCCCGCAGTCTCAAGGACCTGCATGGCATTAACAACGTATTTTGAATCAGAAACAATATTAAGGGCCCCTGGGAACTTCTCGAGGACGGTTTGTACAATTTGTAACTCTACCACCTGTGGTTGATCTGGTTCAAATTGTATGCTGATCGGAGGCATACCTGAGACCACATAAGCCCCTATCCCGGTTTTTGACCCGTCCGTATAGATCGTTGTTGCAGGAGTAAGTGGTGTGGACGCGGTGATTTTTGGAAATATCACCGGATGTTGAGTAACAAACTGTAGTATGGGGTCCCTGGGGAACTGGTTGTCTATCTCCCCAAGAAAAACACATCTCAGGATGGCCCACGTATCTATACAAGCAGTCAGGATTTTTATTTGAGAAGCGGTATAAGGTACCCGAATAGCATGGGGTGCAGAGCCAAAATGTTGGATAGCCCTGCCATGTGCCTCCAAGGCCAGGGAAGCGACCGTTTCCGGATAATGTTCGATAATCTTGGCAGGTGAGACCTTAGGGTGCACCCACAAAAGTGGTCCCTTTTGCCAAATCACTGCCGTAGGTTGAGAAACGGTCTGCAACAAGCAGACCTCAAAAGGCTGTTCTGAGTCAATTCTCCGCAATGCAGCTGTACTTAGGGCTTCCTCTATCTTTCTCAGAGCAACTCTGGCTTCCGGGGTGAACTCCCTGGGGGAGGCAATATCCGGGTCTCCTTTCAGGAGGTCGAACAGGGGCTTTAAGTCCGAGTTAGGGATGTGTAAATAAGGTCTGATCCAGTTTATATCTCCCAGTAGCTTTTGCATGTCATTCAAGGTCCTTAGGCTATCTGTTCTGATGGTTACCTTTTGTGGAGAAATCGATGTGGGGGAGACTTTGGTGCCCAGGTAGGTCACTATGTCTCCTCCCTGAATCTTGTCAGGGGCAATATGTAAATTTGCCTTTCTCAGGGCCCTGACCAATTGGCCAAGCATATCCTCCAACTCAGTCACATCTTTTGCACTGATTAGCAAATCATCCATGTAATGAATACATCTAATTCTGGGGAAGGCTTCACGCAAGGGGGCCAGTAGAAAATCAAGATACATCTGACACATGGTGGGACTGTTGGCCATACCCTGGGGTAATGTAACCCACTCGTATCTCTGATCAGGACTCTCTTGGTTAATGGTGGGTAGGGTAAAGGCGAATCTGTGGGTGTCCTCTGGATGCAGGGGGATTGAGAAAAAACAGTCTCTAAGATCTATGGCATAGACTGGCCAGGACCGAGGGATGGCTGAGAGGGCTGGTAGTCCCCTCTGGATCGCCCCCAGGGGCTGCATCTGTGAGTTGACAGCCCTCAGATCATGGAGCAGCCTCCACTTGCCTGATTTCTTCCTGATAACAAAGACAGGGGTATTCCAAGGGGAGGTTGACGGCTTTACGTGTCCCGCCTGAAACTGGGTTTTGACTATCTCAGTTAATGCTAAAAGCTTCTCCTTGGGTAAGGGCCACTGAGGCACCCAAACTGGATTTTGAGATTTCCAGGTGATCTTAATTGGAGCGGGCAGGAGAAGTTTCTCAGTGACCCCTAGGAAAAACCCAACCCGTGTCTACCTTCCCTTTTTTCTACAGGTACGGGGGATGTCCGGCCCTGCAGGGCTGCGCCCAGGCCCTTGCCGGGGACATATCCCTGATTTTTGAGTATCCCTTTGGCTTGGGGAGAGCAGGTGGATGTAAGAGTGACATCCATCTGGGTGAGAACGTCTCTTCCCCACAAGGATACTGGCAGCTGCAAGACAAAAGGTTGAAAATGTCCTCGGTGACCTTCCTCATCACCCCAAGGCAGGGTCACGGCACTAACCTGGGGGGCAGCCACTATCCCCAATCCTTGGAGTGTGTTGTCAGCTGTGTTGGTAGGCCAACTAGGGGGCCAGTCTTTCTTGGAGACGATGGAACGGTCTGCCCCTGTATCTAGGAGTCCTGTTATCTTTTTTCCGTTAATCCTGAGCGATAGCATGGGCCTTTTATCAAGAGTCATATGAAGTCCTTCAAAAATTTCCTTAGAGGAGCCAAGTCCCTGACCCCCTCTAACCCGTTGACCGGACCGGGGTCTCTCATGGAGACTGGGGAACAGTAAAAGTTGTGCTATCTTATCCCCTTCATCAATTACTATGGTCCCTATATGAGATTGTACCATGATTTTGATGTTTCCTAAATAATCTGGGTCTACAACTCCAGGGATCACGGTAAGGCCCCGGAGGGCTGTGGAGGACTGTCCAATCACTAAACCAACTAGCTTGTCGGGTAGTGGTCCTTTGGAGGTGGTTTCAACCACCTGAACGCCCATATCGGGTGTTAATAGGAGTCTGGAGGCGACACAGAGGTCCACGCCTGCTGGCCCGGGGGTGGCCCCTGTGGGGGGGTGCCATCTTGTGTTGTCCTGTCTAGGGAGTGGGGGCCCGTCCGTAAGGAGGGCCCCCTCTGGCCGTTTTTTGGCTCCGTAGTCTCCCTGCCACTAATACGGTTCCCCTGGGCATCAAAAATAGATCTGCAATCTTTTGCTTTGTGAGAACCTTTACCGCACCTTTCGCAGGTTCCCGTTCGTCTGTCTGATTCCTGTCTCTTGGATATAAACTCCCCCTGTCCGGTCTTGGGGCAGTTTTTCCTTATATGGCTGGGATCCCCACACTGGAAACATCCCCTGGGCTTACCAGGGTGATTGGTCTTCTGAGGCCCTGTCTGTTGTAAGGCGGCGGCTAAAAGGGCAGCCACGCCTGAGTTGGATAATGGCCCCCCTATTTCTCTACAAATTTTAATCCACGCCTCTATGTTTTTACCTTTATGGGGTGCTATGGCTGCCCTGCAGTCCTTGGTGCACTGTTCGAAGATTAACTGTTTAATAAGAGGAGCAGCAGCACTCGGATCTGAAAAGAGTCTGTCAGCTGCCTCCTGCATTCTGGCCACAAAATCCACAAAAGGTTCTGTGTTGCCCTGAACAATTTTAGAGAGGCATTGTGAGGCCACCCCTGTGTTGTTTACCTGCTTCCAGGCGCGGATGCCTATGTTATGTATCTGTTCATACACATTTGGAGGGAATCTAGTTTGATCTTGAGCGTACTGACCCTTACCCATAAGCATATCCTCATTTTGCCCCCTATGGCCCCTAGCCGCATTTTTTTCAGCCTGTTCGGCGGCAAACTCAGTATACCAGGCGCGCCAATCCAGAAAAGCCCCGGGGGCCAGGCAGGCTTTAGCCAGTTGGGTCCAATCACTGGGCGTCAGAAAGCCACCGGCAGACAAATTCTCCAACATAGTTATAGTGTAAGGAGCAGTAGGGCCAAATGTGGCAACCGCATTTTTAAGCTCCTTAATTTGCTTGATCTCCAGTGGTTCCCAGTAATTGGGTCCTTGGCCTTGCGCTAGGAGCACCGGATAAAGCCCACATTGTTCATACTCATTCGCCCCTTGAGGAATCTGTTCCATTCTAAATGTCCATCTACGAAAATACCTTCCCTGGGACCTTGGCATTTTTTCACAGGGTGGTGCCTCCCCATGAGATGCCTGTCCCTCCCTATCACAAAATTGTATCTCTTTGTAACATGGCCGACCAGTCTTTGGGGCACAAGATGGCGGGTCGCCAGGCAGACAAGATGGTGGCCCTACATGTGACAACGGTCCAGGCCACTCCCTCCATGGGGGGGGTGACGGAGGATGGCCCCAGGCCGCCATCTCACCACAGGAACCGGTGTTTGGGACCTCCCAGGGTGGCGCGGAAGGCTCTACGGCTTTCCGTTGGGGAGTGCTCAGGAGTTTCCTTCCCTTCTCTAGGTCTGTCTGCATCTTGACTAGGTCTCTACGTAAAGCTGCAAAGGGATTAGGGGGGTCACTTGCCTCATTGTCCTCGCCTTCCGAGGTATCTGAGCCCGAGGAATCCGAGGCAGGGGGTACCTCTCTCTTGCCTCGCTCTCGCGAGCGCCTCCGCACGCTCCCTGCGACGGACCCCTCTCGGGAGGACTCCGAACGGGCCCCTTCAAAAGCTCGGCGGGCCTGAGAGAGCCCATCTGCGCTATCCTTAGCCCCATTCCTCTCCCCTTTGAGGCATGAATGAATCATCTCCCAGAGCGGCCGAACCGAAAGTGGGAGTCGGCGCTCCTCTTCTGCTCTTTCTAAATCCTTACCTAATTTCTCCCAGCAAGGTAGGGACAAGTGCCCCGTCGGCAGGAACCAGGGTGCCGCCTCATCTACTTGTTGGAGAAACTCCGTAAGTGTCTTGGAGCTCATTGATATACCTGAAATCTTGAGCAGGTCTTTCACCGCTCTTACCAGTGACTTGGAACTCTTAGTGGGTAAGTTGCCCATGCCTGTCACTGAGGAGTCCGTTCTCACCGTGTGAGGCTAACCTGCCACATACACGTGAGCTTGAGGGGAGTCTAAAAAGCCCTGTAGGTGCGCGCCACCCAGAGCCCAGGTTTATCCCCTACTCACCTGTCCTGCAGAGCAATACTGGAGCGTCGTCCGCCTCGCCTCGGGGGTGATCAGTTCCCCGTACGGGCCACCAAATGTCGGTGTCGATCCCGGCCGGCAGGAAAAAACACACGACACGAGTAGTCGGCGGATAGCCTCTGATTTATTTTCTCTCTCCGTACGCCCTGTTCCGGGATCTCGGATCCCGCCTGAGGGAAGCCTCCTCTGGTCCGTTCCCTACGGCTCCTTGTGTGCTTCTCTCAGCAGTCCCTCTTCTTGGTGTGTGTGTTCTCGCCCCAGGGGTGGTGTCAGCATATATATGGACACATCGACCAATCACATCAAAGTAGGCAAGACGAGCTGATTGGCCAGCGTCAGCTGTTGCTGGGCAGACTAGCTTACAGGGCGTGTTGTTTACTAGCTAGGGAGCAGGAAATGGGCGCCATCTTGGCATACTCGATGGGAGGGGTAATCTAGCTCAGGCTTCACTCCTCACCACAGGCCTCATATCACTCGGTCGAGCTCCCAACAGTCCTCTGTTTATTAGGCAAGACATTGGGTCTGCAAGGTCACCTGGCTGTTGTTTGGGTCCCACAGGCCTGTTGGGGTCTAGGTGTGGTCTCCTGGTTGGAGCATGGGCAAGGTCACGGACCCTGCATCCTCCCCTGGATACAGGTTGGGTGCAGAACCCAGCTTTGTGCTTTGCTGTTCTCACGACACAGAAGGCTTCACCAGGCCCTTCCCACGCTCACACTTACAGTCCACTAGGAGGAGGGTGGGTTCAGCTGCGAGTTGACAGGTGCCCTGGACAGAAGATGAGCCAGGTTCCAGGCCTTGCACATTAACCAGCTCGCAGCACAGGTTCACCCACCGGGTAGCATTACCTCCAGGCTCCCTGGATGGAGGTGGGGGGAGTTTGGAGCTGGGCCCTTGACCCTGAGCAGTCCCCTTGATGCAAGGCAGCAGGCACAGGTGATTGCAGGCCTGAGCCATTCTCTGGCTCAGTCCCAGGCCATGCGCCGTCCCTCAAGTGCCAGGCAGCTTCAACTGGGCCCTCCCAGGTCAGTACTATCCTGGATGTCTTATTGGCTCACCAGGGCACTTGGAAGCCTGGGGCTTCTCCCCAGTCAGGTTCGGGAGCACAAGCAGGCATGCCAGGCTTGATCCCCCCGAAAATAGGGGAGTCTTACCCACTAAGCAGGGGACCACGCCAGGTCTGAGGATACACCTGCCTTTCATTCAGGGGCATTGCCAGGCACTCATCAGGCCACACTGCTGAGTCCCCACCCCTACCCACGAACACCAGTAAACAGTCAAGGTCCATGAGTTCTTGAGGGCTGAGGCCTCCTCATGTCCAAGGAACCACATGTGGCACAGGACCAAGACAGTCCTGTGGCCTGGGGACCTGACAAATCTTAAGGGCATCCTGGGAGTGAGGCCACTGGATATCCAGGGGACCAAGCAGAGCCTCCCACAATGTGGCTAGGCTCACCTCCATCCAGGGACCTTCACGGGGTCCAGGACCCATCCTTCCCTCTGGGGGACATCGCTGGGTTGGCCAGGAGCACACAAGTTCACCCTACATCCAAGGGACTGTGCCAACCCATAACTCTGTGGGCAAGCCGGCCTTGGGTCCCAAGGACCACATAGAACATGAGAGTGAACTTGTGCCCACTCTCCATCTGGAGAACGTTCCGGATTGTTGTGCTCCCCCCCTGGGAGAGCCCGCCCTGTACCCATGGGGAGAACACCAATCTTTCACTACTAGGATGCACTCACCGTGTGTCCAGGGTCCTGCACCCTTCCTGCCATCATGCCGGCTCTCCACCCTCAGGACCCTGCTGGAACTAAGCACACTCCTGCCATCACCCCTACATTGAGAAGAAGCAAGGGACTGATGCTGTGAAGGCCCCACATTGCAGTGACTGAAACTGGCCCATGCCCAGGCCCCTGCTCATTCTAGACCCAAGTGACCTCCATGGCCCTCAAACCGCCTTGCTGAGCCCATTCTGCACTATGGGGACCCTGTGGCCTGCAGCTTTAGCTAATGTCCTAGAGACCATGCCTGGCCCATTGTCAAGACTGCCCATGCCCCACTGTCCTGGGAAAAGTGCTAGGCTCCTAAATGCCCTGGTGAGCCTGTCTGATATCCAGGAAAGAACACCAACCTGGAAATGCCTAGTTCAAGCTGCCTGGCATACAAGTGACAGAGGGTGGCCTGGGACTGTGCCAGCCCCACCTCAAGAGAACTACACTGGGCTCGCATCCCCACCAACTCTCCATCTTGGGAACTGTAACGGGACTCTATCCGCTCATGCTCAGTATAGGGGACCATGCTGGCCTGCCAACACACAGGCAGGCCTGCTCTGCATCCAGCGAACACCAGTGGCCTCTGAGCTGATCATCGAACCTGCCCCACATCCAGGGGAACTTGCAGGCAGGGCCTGGGGTGGCTACTTTTTTCTTGTTGCTACAACAAAATACCCAACACCCAAAATGAAGGAAGGAAAGTTTTATTAGCTCACTGTGGAGGTTTCAGTCCATAATCAGTTGACTCCAAGGCAGAGTTGCACGGCACCAGGGCAACACTTCAAGGCAGCAGCCCCAGCACAGGAGAAAGCAAACCTCTTCTCCTAGTTAATACTGTATGCAGGCCACCCCCAACCCCAGTGTCCAGTCGCACTCACAAATCTCCTTGCCCTCCTTTGCACAGGATGAGGATATCTATAAAGTAAGTACCCTGGCTCCCTGCTGAGTCTCCTTGTTAAATTTCTAAACTGCGCAAGTTGACACAGTGTCTCAACCATAACAATCCACCACTTGTCAACTTGGAAACCAGATATATTTCTTTAAATCAGCCCCAGATACAAAGGCATGCTTATTGGTAAGGTTTACAATTTAACCATCCTTAGGAACCAGCACTATCAACACTAGATTACATTAGAAACAGACAACATTTTGTCCTTCAGCTACAAGACTCATGCACATCCCTGTATGCAAAAGGCATTCAGTCCATCTGCAAGAGCTTCCCCACTGCAGTTTAAGTCCCAGGACTCCTTCAAGACAGAAGGCAAACTTTAGCTACAAGGCCTTGTACAAGTGAAAACAGAGTTAAACACTTCCAACATGCAATAGCAGAGCACTGACATCCGCACTCCAAAAGGTACAAACAGGAAGTACAAAGGATGGGGCGAGTCTGCAGGCCGCAGGGTCTGGTTGTTTCAGGACTGGCTCAGCAGGGCGGTTCAAGGGCCAAGTCACATCCATGGTATAGATCTGCTTGGGCTCTACAAAGCCTCAGCCCCTGCACTGTACTTCAGAACACAGGGGTGCTGGCAGGAGAATGGGTGGTCCCAGCAGTTGTCCCCTGGTTGGAGAGCAGGCAGGATGGCAGATGGCTGGATTCCAGGCTCCGTGGGGTGTCCTGGCATTTGGTGAGCCCACACTTAGTATGCTTCCCCTGGATGTGGGTCAGGTTCACCTGGGAGAGCTGTCTAATCCTGCCTATTCTCCCGATGGAGAAGGGGCATGATTCCAGGGCCCATGTGGTCTTGGGACCCAAGGCCCCCTGGCCTGCAGGGTTATGGTATGGTGCAGTCCCTTGGATGCAGGGTGAACTCATGGGCTCATTCACAGATTGGGTGAGGTCCCCTGAATCGAAGCATGAGCTGCGTCCCCCCCGCTGCCATAGTTGGAAGGCGAACTCAGCCACATTGTGGGAGGCTCTATGCAATCCCCAGGACATGGTGGCCTGGCTTTCAGGGTGGTGTCTAGATGAGTGTGGTCCACTGAATGTGAGGAGGCCTCAGCCCTTCAGATGTCAGGAACCTCGGCCATTTACTGGTGTTCGGGCAGCAGGGGTGGTTTGGGGCTTGGTAACTCGGCCTGATGGATGCTTGGTGATGCCTCTGGATGAATGGCAGTTGTGGACTGGAACCTGGCATGGTTCCCTACTTAGTGGGAAAGACACTGGGTTTGCAAGGTCACCTCCATAATCATGTGGGCTTGGGAGGCTGGCTGGGGTCTTGCACAATTCCCTGGTCAGAGAGCAGGCAGGGTCGCAGGCCCAGACACCCTCCTCTGGGTATGACTGGGTCGCAGAGCCAGGCTCTGAGCTTTGCTGTCTGCACCACACAGGAGGCCTCATCTGAGCCTTCACAGGCTCATTGGATCACTCCACCGGGAAGAGAGCCAGTTTGTCCACCAGCTGGCAGATCCTCTGCATGGTTCACTGGATAGAGGGCAAACTGAGTTCCAGGCCTTGCACTGTAACCTGATTGTTCCAAGGACTTTCCCTCATGGTTGCAGACTCTCAGGGTGACTAGATGGAGGTGGGGGAGGTTAAGGGCTCGGTCCCAGGCCCTGAGCAGTTCCCTGAACATGAGGAGGCCTCAACCCTCTAGATGTCTGGGGCCTTGGCCATTTCCTGGTGTTTGGGCAGCAAGGGTCGGATGTGTTGGGGCTTGGTAATGCAGTCACGGGCAGTCACAGGCCTAAACTATTTCCTGGAAGTTGTGTGGGCTCCACAGTTGGACTGGTGGATGCCTGGCACTGTGGAGTGGATGCAGGGCAGGTGCAGAGTCAGGGCAGGCACACTGCCCTGGATGGAAGAGAAGCCAAGTCCAGGGCCAGGCCCTTTAACCTGAATACAGGCTGAGCTCCCCCTTAATGTGACAGAGTGGTATGCTCCCCTGCACAGTGGGTGGGCTCACCCTGGGCTATGGCAGATCCTGCCCTGCATGCTCTCCAAGGTGGCAATCGGGCACCATCCCAGGCTGTGCCCACAAGGTCCCCTGGATGCAGGGCAGGCCCACCTGTATTTTCAGAGGCCAGCATGCAGTGCGGTCCCTTTGACCAAGCGTGGGTTCAGCGGAGCAGACTGTCTCCCAGCACACTCCCTGGGAGGGAGATTGAGCAGGGGCAGAAGCCAGCTGTGGTTCTCTGGATGCAGGGCTCACACAGACCTGGGCCATGTGCTGACCACAGTGTGCAAGGCCGTTGAACTGGGAGTTCTGGGGCCAGCACTTTTCCCTGGATGTCGGAAAGGCTCACCAGGGCGCTTGGATGCCTAGCATTTCTCCCTGGATGTGGGTGGTAGGGTGCAGCAGGCACACTTGTGTCCCTGAGTGGTGGCCGGACAGTAGGCAAGGCTACAGGCCCATAGGTTCTGCTTGGTGCAGGACAGGCTCAGCAAGGCGGTTCAAGGGCTATGGCGGTTGTCTTGGTCAAGAGTGGGCAAAGGCATGGGCACGACATAGTCACTAGTATGCAGGGCAGGCACAGTGTCAGCCCCGCACTGTCCTTCTGAATGCAAAAGTCCCAGCAGGCCCCTGAGGGGTTCCAGGGGTACTCAGGGTGGGGAACAGGTGCGATCTCAGGCAGGGCTTGGTCCTCTGGATGCAGGACTGACTGGGATCCCGGTCCTTCTTGGTTCCCTGGATGGAGGGCAAGCTCAGCCATCTATTTGGAGGCTCAGTGCAGTTCCCTATAAATCTTGTATCCTCACTCCCAGGGTGGCAGACCAGCGTGGCCCCAGATGCAGGATTTCATTCCGGTCCATTTGTGGTCCCCTGAAAGTGAGGAGGCCTTGAGACCCCGAGAGGTCACGGGCCTTGACCTCTACCTGGTATTCTGCAGCAGGGCGGTGGTAGGATGAGGCTTGGAAGTGCAGCTGCATGGATGCCAGGTAGTGCCCCTGGATGAAGGGCAGGAGTGGACACAGACCTGGATTGGTCCGCTGGTTAATGGACAGGACATTCCGTCAGTAGATCACCTTGATGTCATGTAGGGTTCTGTGGTACCCTGGGCAAGCAGAAAGCAGGCACAGTCGTGGGCTACACACCTTCCCCTGGACATGGGCGAGACACAGAACCTGGCTCCTTCCTTGACTGTCCTCACCTCCCAGTGGGGCTCACCTGGGCCTTTTGTGGCTCTCTCAGTGCACTGCCCCCGGAGGAGGGCGGGTTCAGCCATGAGTTGGCAGGTCATACCAGGGTGACTTGGACAAGGAACGAGCTGGGTTCCTAGCTCTGTGCAGCAACCTGGTCACACCACAGGCTCACACTCCCAGTTGCAGACTGCCAGGCTCTCTGGACGGAGGTGGGAGTGCTAGGGGCTTGGTCACAGGCTGTGAACAGTCTGAGAATGCAAGGCAGCATATCCTGGGAAGTCACAGGCCAAAGCAACTTTCTGGGGGTCACAGAGGCTGGGCAGTGTGGCCTGATGGGTGCCTGGAGCTGTGGAGTGGACACATGTCAGGCACAGTGACAAGGCAGAGGCATTGTCCTAGATGGAGGATGAACCAGGTCTGATCAGGGTCTTATCCTGGATAAGTGGCAGGCTCATCCTCATGGTGACAAGGCTGGGTGCTCCCCTTCATGGAGTATAGATTCCCCGATTGGTGACAAACCCCATCCCACAAAGTTCCCCAAATACGGTGAGTGGGAAAGAAGGAAAAAGTAACCAGAACAGAATTTGGTACCAAGTGTGGCATCCGTGCTGTGACAGCACCTGACCATTGAGAATGGCTTGTGGGAAGGGTTTAGAAAGGTTCAGAGGTATCACCTGAATAGATAGAACTATAACAGCTTAGGCTGCTCTGTAGGAGAGATTCTGGTCAGAGAGGGGGCCAGAAGGCTGATAGAAAGCCTGCCAGTAAAGACCAGGCTCAGGAGGTTTCTACTGGAAAGAAGGACTGCATTGATTGCTGGACTCCAGTCGATGTATGTTATGGCTTGGCAGAAAGTTTGTCTGCATTTTGCTCATGTCCATATACTTTGCCCGAGACTACAATTAAGGACAGTGGACTGATTAATCTGGCAGAAGATATTTCAAGCCAGTGGAATGTTGAAGCTATTGTTGGGGGCTTTTAGCCAGATTTATGTTGTGAGTCAAGAGCAAAGAGCCCAGAATGATGATTTCAAACACTGTTTGGCCAGAAAGGAAACTTCAGCAAAACTGTGGACTGGAAAGATAGAGCTGAGATCACCATTGCTGAGAAGAAACAGAATAGAAAATATGACCTGAAGGCATCACAGAAAGCAGCAAGTTTTTAACCTTTGCAGTCTCCAAACTGCAAATGTGGAAGACTTTGCTTTGAGAAGAAAGCCAGAGAGCACCATGTACCAGAGTGACAGAAGGGGCACCACAGGTTCCAAAATGGAGACAGCATAGAGAATCTGTTCCTCACAATCAGGTTCAGAGAGCCCAGTGATCCAGGCACTCAACCCCTACAACCAAGAGAGAGGAAGTCTGGCCACCACTCCAGCTGGCAGGAGACCTCCACATCTTCCACATGGTGCTGGTTTTAGGTGCATGGAGAATGCAAGGGTTCTGAGATTAAAAAGACTTCCACGCCGATCTCAGAAGGCCTGGGGAGGCCAGGCAGTGATCCTGAGAGGGCAGTGTGTGAAGCTGTGAGTGTGAAGCCAAGGTGCAGTGCACAACCCAGAATTTTTAAAAATCTAGGAGTGTGGATCATCTAAGGAAAGCTGCAAAGATTGAGCAGAGCAGGCCTAAGAGAGAAGCCATGGGATCAGTCACCACCAGAAGGGCATAGGGGTGGAGTCACGCAAATGCTTTGGAGCCCACAGTTTGCCACAAAGAGCCTCAAATGGCGCACACGGAACTACAGGACCTAATGTTGGCCCTGCTGGATTCTGGACTTGCTTTTGTCCCCATCCTTTGTACCCTCCTTTTGTACCTTTTGGAATGGGAATGTCAATCCTGTGCCACTGCATGTTGGGAGTGTTTAACTTTGTTTTCATTTGTCCAGGGTCTTGCAGCTAAAGTTTACCTTCCATCTAGGAGGAGACTTGGGACATAAACTGCAGTGGGGAAACTCTTGCAGCCTTTGGCAGCTCCTGAAGATGGACTGATTCCCTTTTGCATAAAGGGATTCACATATGTCATTGGGGGTTGAAGGACAAGATGTTATGTTTCTGGTGTAATCTAATGTTAAGAGTGCTGTTTCTTAAAGGTTCTTTTTTTTTTTTTTTTTGTCTTTTTCATTTTTATCGGTACCGGGGATCAAACTCACGACCGCCTGCTTGCAAGGCAGGTGCTTATGCTGCTGAGCTAAATCCCCAGCCCCCTCTAAAAGGTTCTTAAGTTGCAAAATGTTAAAAATAAGCATACCTTTATTTCTTCAAGGTGATTTTAAAAAATATCTCCTAGGCCAGGGATTTAGCCCATCAGGAAAAGCAGCTGCCTTACAAGTGCTAGGTGGTGAGTTCAATTCCCAGTACCTCCCCCTCGAAAAAATAAAAATAAAGAAATGGGACTGGTTCCAAATTGACAAGCGTGGATTGCTATGGTTGATACACTGTGTCAACTTGATCAGTTGAGAAGTTCAACTGAGAGACTGAGCTGGAAGCCAGGATTTTTACTGTGTAAATACCCTGAGCCTGTGCAAGAGGAGGGCAAGGAAATATTGTGATTGCTACACTCGACCTGGAGATAATTTGGCCTTCGTACAGTACAAGGGTGGAGAAGAGTCTCGTTCCCCGCTTCTGCTCTAGCTGCTACCTTGAAGTGTTGTCCGGGTGCCACACCGTCTTGCCTTGGAGCCTGCTGTTTAAGACTGAAACCTCCACAGTGAGCTAAATAAACCTTTCCTTTCTTCATTTTAGGTGTCTAGTTTCAGTCCCAGCAATGAGAGAAAAGTAACCAAGACACCACCGGCAGGCCATGCTCACAAGGTCCCTGGGATATGGGACGGGCTCACCCATCTACTCAGAGGCAGGAAGGGTGGATGCAGTGGTGGCCGGCCAGTGTGTTCAAAAGCTATTGTGGTCCCCTTGAACAAGGGCAGATAGAGTCCAGGCAGAGTCCCTGGGTCACACAGTGGGTGGGGACACAACTGTGGCACTCTGCACTGGAGGTGGGGATGGCGTGGTCCAGGCCACCGGCTGTCCCTTATGTGCCAGGCAGCTTCAGCAGGGTGTTCCAGGTCCGTGCTCTTCCCTATATGTGAGGGAAGCCTGGCTCTTCTCCCTTGGATGGTGGGGCAGGGCAGTAAGCAAGGCTGCAGACTCACAGGGTCTGCTTGGTGCAAAACAGGCTCAGCAGGGCGGTTCAAGGGCCAGAGTAAACGCTAAGATCAAGAGCAGGCATGTGCACAGGCACAGAGTGTTCACTGTGATGCCGCCCATGGTGCAAGAAGAGCCCTGCACTGTCCTTCTGAAGGTAGAGTTGCTAGCAAGAGCGTGCACTTCCTGGCAGGGTCCCCCTGTTAGATAGTGGGTACGATCACAGGCAGGGCGTGGTCCCCTGTGTGCTGGGATGGCTGGGTTATAGGCCCCTGGACATGAGGTGAGCCCACCCTTGTAGAGAAAGTATGGTGTGCTCTCGACCACCCTGGGTGGAGCTGGCCAGTCCGGCGCCTTTCCTGAGTGGATAGTGTGCCGATCACAGGGGTGCCAAGGTCCCCGACACAGTGCGAGCTCTCCTGCAGGCTTATGGTCTGGTGCAGTCCCTTGGATGCAGGGTGAACTCGAGGGCTCCTTCACTGGTCCTGTGAGGCCCCCCAGATGGAAGGACAAGCTGGGTCCCTGGCCCTGCACCGTTCCCTGGATGGAGAGTGATAGCCTTTTGGGAGACTGGTTGCACTTCCCTGGAGGTCCTGTGGCCTGGTTGGCAAGGTAGCAGACCACTGTGTTTGCCAGGACACCAGACTGGCTCCATCCTGTCCCACCCAAGGTCCCCTGCTCATGTGGAAGACTCAGATTTCATGAGGTCATGGGCCTTGACCATGTCCTGGTGTTCAGGTGGGGGTGGGGCTTGGCTGTGTGGCTTGATGGACATCAGGTAATGTCCCTGCATGAATGGCAGAGATAGACTGGATGTGGCATGGTCCTCGGCTTAGTGGACAAGACACAGGATCAGCAAGGTTACCTCAATGTCTTTGGACTCAGGTTGACCTTGGCACTACACCATAACCTACTCCCAATGTTGGCTCACCTTTGAGGTTGCAGAATCTCTAGCCTCCTTGGAAGGGAACAGTGGGAATTTGGGGGCTCATTCCCAAGTCCTACACAATCCCCTGGATGAAAGGCCACTAGGCCCGGGCAGAGACAAGCCTAACCCATTTCCTGAGGGTCACTCGGGCTTAGCAGTACAGCCTGATGGATCAGTGGCATTGTGGAGTGGATGCAGGGCAGGCACAGAGGCAGGGCAGATGCACTGCCCTTGATGGAGGATGATACAGGTCTGGTCAGGCCCATTACCCTGGATAAGTGGTGAGCTTACCCTCATGGTGACAAAGAAACCTACTTCCTTTCATGGAGGGTGGGCTCGTCTGAGTGGTGTCAAACTCTACCCAATAAAGATCCCAAGAGATGGCAAGTGGACAAGAAGAAAAAAAGTAACTAAGACAGAATTTGGTACCAAAACCTAGTGTGGCCAGGCTACTGTTCAGGGCTAGGCCAGCTTGTTCCTTGTCCAAGTCACTCCAGTTTGGTATGGTGTGCTGTCCTTGCTCTGACTGTACCTGATCATGTGGTTCAACAGCCTTTGGGAATGGCTTGTGGGAAGAGTTGGAAAGGTTTAGAGATGTGACCTGAATGTACAGAGCTGGAACAGCTTAGGCTATTCTGCAAAGGAGATTCTGGTCCGAGAGAGGACCATAAGGCTTGTAGAAACCCTGTCAGTAAAGACCAGGCTCAGGAGGTTTCTGCTGGGCAGAAAGACTGCATTGGTGGTTGGACTCCATTTGATGTATCTTATGGCTTGGCAGAAAGTTTGTCTGTGTTTTTGTTCATGTCCAGAGTCTTTGGCTGAGACTACAATTAGGGACAGTGGACTGATTAATCTGGCAGAAGTAATTTCAAGGCAGTTCAATATTGAGGTAGTAGCATGGTTTTTGTTGGGGGCTTTTAGCCAGATTTACATTGTAACTCAAGAGCAAAGAACTCAGGAGAATGATTTAAGACATTGTGAGTTTGGCCAGAAAGGAAGCTCTAGTAAAGCTGTTGACTGGAAAGATAGAGCTGAGATCACCATTGCTGAGATGGAACAGAATAGAAAGGAAGACCTGAAGGCATCACAGAAAGCAGCAAGTCCAAACTTTGCAGCTTCCAAACTGAAAAAGTGGAAGACTTTGCTTTGAGAAGAAAGCCACAGATAACCATGGTCCAGGATGGCAGCAGAGGCCCCACAGATTCCAGAATAGAGACAGCATAGAGAATCTGTTCCTCACAATCAGGTTCAGAGAGCCCAGTGCTCCAGGTACTCAATCCCTACAGCCAAGAGAGAGGAACCCTGGCCACTGCTCCAGCTGGCAGGAGACCTCAACATCTTCCACATGGTGCTGGTTTTAGGTGCATGGAGATGGCAAGGGTTCTCAGATTAAAATGACTTCCACCCCTATTTCAGAAGGCCTGGTGTGGGCAGGCAGTGTTCCTCTGGGAGGGCGGTGTGTGAATATGTGAGTGTGAAGCCAAAGGTGCAGCAGAAAACCTAGAAGTTTAAAACAGCCAGGAGCGTGGATCATCTAAGGAAAGCTTCAAAGATTGAGCAGAGTGGGCCTAAGAGAGAAGCTGTGGAACTATCACCACCAGAAGTGCCATGGGGTGGAGTCACACAAGCCCTTTGGCGCCCACAGTTGGCCACAGAGTGCCTCAAACGGTGCACATGGAACTACAGGACCTAATGTTGGCCCTGCTGGATTCTGGACTTGCTGTTGTCCCAATCCTTTGTACCCTCCTGTTTGTACCTTTTGGAATGGGAGTGACAATCCTGTATCATTGCATGTTGGAAGTGTTTAACTCTGTTTTCGTTTGTAAAGGGCCTTGCAGTTCAAGTTTGCCTTCCATCTGGGAGGAGACTTGGGACTTAAACTGCAGTGGGGAAACTTTTGTAGCCTTTGGCAATTCTTGCATATTGACTGAATGTCTTTTGCATAATGGGATGTGCCTGAGTCTTTGGGAGTTGAAGGACAAAATGTCATGTTTCTAGTGTAAACTAATGTTGATAGTGCTGGTTCTTTAATATTGTTAAGTTGCCAAAAGTTAAGAATAAGCATGCCCTTGTTTCTGGAGGCTGATTTAAAGAAGTATGTTCAGCGTGGGAGTTTAGCTCAGCAGTAAAAGCACCTGCCTGGCAGGTGCAAGGTTGTGAGTTCTATCCCCAGTACCCAAATAAATAAATTAATTAAATAAAATAAAGAAGTATATCTCATTCCCAAGTTGACAAGGTGTGGATTGTCATGGTTGATACATTGTGTCAACTTGGGCAGTTTAGAATTTTAACTAAGAGACTCAATAGGTAGCCAGGGTTCTTACTTTGTAAATATTCTGAGCCTTTGCAAGCAGACAGCTTGGAAATTTTGGGAGTGCTACACCTGCCCTGGAGAGGGTGTTTCCTGTGTATACTACAAGGGAGGAGAAGAGGCTTCTTCCTCCCTTCTGCTCTGGCTGTGCCTTGAAGTGTTGCCCCTGTACCACCCTACACTTCCTTGGACCTTGCTGATGAAGACTAAAACCTCCACAGTGAACTAAATAAACCTTTCCTTTCTTCATTTTGGGTGTGAAGTATTTAATCCCAGCTAGACGAGAAAAGTAACAAAGACAGCACACAGGCCATGCGCACAAGGTTCCTGGGATGGGCTCACCCATCTGCTCAGAGGCAGGCCCGCCTGTGTGTTCAAAAGCCAGCATGGTCCCCTTGACCAAGTGCAGGCTTGGCAAGGGCAGATATAATCCAGGCACAGTTGATGGTTTGGATAGTATTTGGGGACAGGGCTGTGGCACTGTTTGCTGGGGTTGAGGCTGGCATGGTCCTGGGCCAACTGCTACCCTTCACGAGCCAGGCAGGTTAAACAAGGCACTTCTGGTTCAGTGCTCTTCCCTGTATGTCAGACAGGCTCACCAGGGCACTCGGAAGCCTGGCTCTTCTCCTTCCTATGGGAAGGCTGAGTAGGCATGCTGATGGACCCTGCATGGTCCCAGGACTGTAGGCAAGGCTGTAGGTTTGTAGGGTCCACTTAGTGCATGACAGGCTCAGCAGAGTGTTTCGAGGGCCAGAGTGGACACACACGTTGAGAACAGGCATGGGCATGGGCACTGTGTGTTCACTGTAATGCTGCCCATGGTGCAGGATCATCCCTGCACTGTCCTTTTGAATGTACAGTTGCTGGCAAGAGCGTACACTGTCCTGGCAGGGACCCCCTGGTAGAGAGCATGCATGATCGCAGATAGGGAGTGATCACCTGGGTAATGCACAGGGTGGGTTCCAGGTTTCTGGACACAAGGCAAGCTACCCTTGTAGAGAAAGTATGGTGTGCTCTCCATGGGTGCAGGGGGGTTAACTTAGGTGGACCAGGCCATTCCAGCACCTTCCCTGAATGGATGGGCCAATCACAGGGGCCCCATATTGCCTGACACAGTGCTGGCTCTTCTACAGGCTTACAGTCTGGCGTAGTCCCTTGGATGTATACTGAACTCGTGGGCTCCTTCACCGGTCCTGAGAGGCCCCCCCAGATGGAAGGACAGACAAGCTGGGTCCCTGACCCCGCACAGCCTCCTGGATTGAGAGTGAGCTCAGCCTTTTGGGAGGTAAGCTGCTCCCAGCATCGGCTCACCCTTGAGGTTGCAGACCCACAAGGCTCCCTGGAAGGGAGTGGTGAGAACTTGGGGGATTGTTCCCAAGCCCTGCGTAGTCTCCTGGATGTAAAGCCACTAGGCCCGGGTGGTGGCAGGGCTAAGCCATTTCCTGAGGATCACTTGGGATTGGCAGAGGGATCTGATGGATGCCTGGCACTGTGGAGAAGATGCAGAGCAGGGGCAGAGGTGGGGCAGGTGTGCTGCACTGGATGAACGATGGGCCAGGTTTGGGACCAAGCTCAATACTCTGGAGACCAGGCAAGCTCCACCGCAGTGACAGAGTGGGCATTCCCCTGCTCAGACGGTGGGCTCTCCCTGGGCAGTGGTGGATCCCTTCCTGCACAGCCCTCCAGGTCATGAGCGGGCACCATCCCAGGCCATGCCCTCAAGGTCCCTTGGATGCAGGGAGGGCTCTCCCACCCACTCAAAAGCCAGTGGGGTTCCCTGGATGCAGACCTTGTGTCCCTGCCTGTTCCCAGGCCAGTTTGGTGCCCTTGAGTGACCAGAGGCCACACAGGGCATATTGAGTCCAAGCCAGATCCCCAGGACTGAGATTGGGCAGCGAGGCAGGCCCAGCGTGGTTCTCTGGAGGCAGGGCTGGTGCTGTCCCTCAGGTTCCAGGCTGCTTGAACCAGGCGCTCCTGGGTCAGCACTCTTCCTTGCACATCAGACAGGCTCACCAGGGTTCTTGGAAGCCTGGTGCTTCTCCCCAGCGAGGGGGTGACAGGCATGCTTGCTGGCCCAGTGTAGTCTCCTGGACAGTAGGTGAGCCTGCAGGCCCACAGGGTCGCCTGTGCAGGACAGGCTCAGCAGGGTGGTTCAAGGGCCATGGTTGTCCCCTGGGTCTACAGCAGGCATTGGTGAGGGCAGTGTGGACACTGGGCTGCAGGGCTGCTGCAGCTTCAGCCCCTGCACTGTCCTTTGGAACACAGGGGTGTTGGAAGGAGCTGAGGCTGTCCTGGTGGGTCACCCTGGTGGAGAGTGGGCAGCAATGGGCTGCATTGCAGGCAAGGCATGGTCCCCTTGATGAAGGGCTGGCTGAGTTCTAGGTCCTGCCTAGTAACTTGGACATGGTGGGAACCCACCCTTGTGGTGAAAGAGCCCCCTGGATGCAGGTGGACTCACCGGGGGAGCTCTCCCAGGATACAGAGCAGGCAGGATCCCAGATCTGGCATGGTCTCTTGGACCCAAGGCAGGCTTCCCGCAGGGTTACAGGCCAGGGAAGTCCCTTGGATGTAGAGTCAAATCGTGGGCTCATTCACCAGTCCAGTGAAGTCCCCTCAATGGAAGACTAGGACTGCATGGATTTCTGGGTTCTGTGCAGTTTCCTGCATGGAGAGCAAGCTCAGGCATCTGTTGGTAGCTGGGTGCAGTCCCCTAGATGTCCTGTGGCCTCATTCACAGGACAGCAGACCCCCACAGTCTCCAGAATGTAAGAATGGCTTGGTCCCAGGCTGCCCACTTTCCCTGGACATCAGAAGGCCTCAGTCATGGAGAGGTCATGGGCCTTGAGCTGTTAGTGGGTGGGGGTGGGGCTCCGCAGTGCAGCCTGATGATGATCATGGTGATGCCCCTGGATGCAGGGCAGGCATGGACTCAGACATGGTGCACTCCCCTGTTTAGCAGACAAGACATTGGTTCGGTGAAGTCTCTTTGTTGTCATGTGGGTCCAGCAAGCTGCATGGGTTCCCCACGTGGTCCCCTGGGAGGAGAACCATCACGGTCCAGGGCCAGGTACCCTGTCCTGGAAACAGATTGGGCGTAGAAGTGGGCTCTGTGCTTAGCTGTCCTCACCCCACAGGGATCACATCCCGGCCGTTGAAGTCTCCCCCAGTGAGCTTCTCCAGGACGGAGTCAGTCTCCACTGGCTGTGCATTGGCAGATGCCATGCACTGTACCCTGGACAGAGGACTAATTGGGTTTCAGGCTCTGCACAGTCACCTGGTCACACTGCAGACTCACCCTCATGGTTGCAGAACGACTAGGCTCTCTTGATGGAGGGGGATGGAGGTTGAGAGCTCAGTCCCAGGCCCTGTGCAGTCCTCCAGAAGCAAGGCAGCCTGGCCTGGGTGACTACAGACCTACGCACTTTCCTGGAATTCCCAGGGGCTTGGCAATGCAGCCTGATGGACATGCCTGGAGCTGAGGACTGGATTCAGGGCAGGCTCAGAGGTAGAGCAGGTGCCCTGCACTGAATGGAGGATGAGCCAGATCCAGGGCCAGGGCCAGCAGCATATACCTCTGCATGCAGGGCAGCCCCCACAGAAGGCTCATCCACTCCGGGTGGTGAGACATCATCCAATGGTCCCCCAGGTGGTGAGCAGGTGCCATCCCAAGCAGTGCTTGAAGGTCCCCTGGATGCAGAGCAGGCTCACCTGGGTATTCACAGGATAGGTGCCCTTGAATGAGTGCAGGCTTGGCTGGGCACATTGAGTCCTGAAAGTGTCCCCAGGACTGAGAGTAGGCTGGGACACGGGCCAGGCTTGATTCTTCAGAGGTGCAGCTGGCTTGGTCCCAAGCCACAAACTGTCCCTGGGATTCCAGGTAGGTTGAACAGGGCCCTCCCAGGTCAGGGCTCTTCCCTGGATGTTAGGTCAGATCACTAGGGTGCTTGGAAGCCTGGGGCTTCTCCCCAGACCGGGGTAGCAGTGGGGAGGTACAAAGGGGCAGGAGATACATGCTGGCTAACCTGATGCAGTCCCCCAGATAGTAGGCAAGGGTGCAGGCCCTCAGGGTCCACTTGGTGCAGGATGGGCTCAGCAGGGTGGTTCCAGAGCCATGGTGATCACCATGTTGAGAGCAAGCAAGGGCACAAGCCTGGCAGGGTCACTGGGATGCAGGCCAGCACAGGGTCAGCCCCAGGACTGTGCTTGGTCCCAACGGTGTCCCACTACTAAACAGACAGTAACATTGCAGGCAGGGCACAGTCCTCTGACCTCAAGACTGGCCGGGGTCAAGGACCTCTGGTGTACCCTGTACACAGAGCTAGCCCACACTTATAGTGAAAGATTAGTGTGCTCCCCCAGGATGCAGAGCAGGCTTAGCTTGGGGGAGCTTGTCAAGCCAGCATGTTTCCTGGATGCAGAGCAGGCTTAGCTTGGGGGAGCTTGTCAAGCCAGCATGTTTCCTGGATGTAGAGCTGGCATAATCACAGGGCCCCCATGGTTCCCTAGACCAAAACCAGCTCCCCATGCATGAGTTCCTGCAGGTTTACATGCTGGTGCAGTCCCTTGAGTGTATCCTGAGCTCGTGGGCTTTTAATCCAGTATGGTGAGGTCCCTGGGATGGAAGGATGAGCTGGGTCCAGGGCCCTGTGAGGTCCCCTGAATGTGCTAAGGCATGGCTAGCAGGGTGGCAGACCTGCGCAGTCTACAGGACTCAAGAATGGCTCGGTCCCAGGCAGTGTGCAATACGTGGGATGTGAGGACACCTCAGCCCTCAAAAGGTCACAGACCTTGACCATTTCCTGGTGTTCTGGTAGTAGGGGTGGGGGTTGGCAGTGTGACCTGATGGGTGCCTGGTGATGTCCCTGGATGAAGGGCAGTTGTGCACTCAGACCTGGTGCAGTTCCCTGCTTAGTGGGCAAGACATTGGGTGGGCAAGGTCACCTTGACATCCTGTGGACACTACAGGCTGGTTGGGGTCCTGGACCAGTCCCCTGAGCAGAGAATGGTCACAGTGGTGGGTCAGGCACCCTCCTCTGGATACGGGTATGACACAGAGCCGGGCTTCATGCTTTGCTGTCCTCACCACACAGGGGCTCACCCTGGCCTTCTCAGGCTCACTGGAAGGGCTCCCTCATGAAGCAGGCTGGTTTCACTGTGAGCTGGCAGACACTGTGTGAGGTGTTCTGGGCAGAGGACAAGCTGGATTCCAGGCCCTGTGCAGTAATCTGGTTATACAAAAGGCTCACACTCAATGTTGCAGAACCGCCAGCCTCCTTGGAAGGGGGTGCTGGGTGGTTAGGGGCTCTGTTCCAGGCCCTGCACAGTCCCCTGGATGCAAGGCAGCCTGGCATGGGTGTTTGCAGGCCTAAGCCATTCCTGGAGGTGGCACAGACTTAGCAGTGAGGCCTGATGGATGCTTGGCACTGTGGAGTGGATGCAGTGCAGGTGCAGAAGCTGGGCAGGTGCACTGCCCTGGATGGAGGATGAGCCAGTATCAAGGCCTGGTCCTTTTCTCTGGTTAAGGGAGAGCTCCCCTTCACAGTGCCAGAGCAGTGAGCTCTCCTACACAGAGTGCCCGCTCACCCTGAGGGGTGGCAGATCCCTTCTCATGTGGTGCACCAGATGGTAAGCAGGCCCCATCCCAGGCCGTGCCTTCAAGGTCCCTGGATGCAGGCCAGCCTCACCAATTTGCAGAGAGGCCAGTGGGGGTCCCTGTGTACAGAGCAGCCAAGCCCATGTGTTCACAGTCCAGCTTGACCAAGTGTAAACTTGTCCAGGCAGACCCAGTCCTGCTGTAGTCCCAAGGATGGAGTTCACGCAGGGACAAGAGCCCAGCACTGTCCCTTGAGCATAAGGCAGCTTGAACCAGACACTCCTGGGTCAGCACTCTTCACAGAAGTTTCATGGGCTCACCAGGATCTTGGAAGCCTGCTGTTTCTCCCCAGATGACCAGGTTGGTGTAAGCAGGCTCATCGACCCAGTGTGGTTCCCAGTCACAACCCAAGGTGGCTCCTGAGGTTAAGGACCATGAGAGGATGTGAAAAATAAAGAAGAGACAAAGCTGGGGTCAGATGGAGCCCTCATGCCCCTGATGGGAGGAAAGACCTGCTCAACCAGTGCAGCACCTTTATTTATATTCTGGGGAAGATGATGTCATTTTCAGCCCCTCTGCCCAGCAACCCACCGCATGGACTGTCCAGGAGCTTACTCTTTTTCTGGGCTGCAGCAACTTCCTCACCTTACTGACCCTGGCACTCGTTTTCTGGGAGGGTCACATCCGGTTCATGCCTAGGTCAATTTCCAGCTTCCACAGCTCCCAGCATTTTCCTGGACAGTAGGCGAGACTATAGGGTTAGCTTGGTGCAGGACGGGCTCAGCAGGGTGGTTCAAGGGCCATTGGGGTTGTCTGGGTTGAGAGTTGGCACCGGCACAGGCACAGTGTGATGCTGTCACTGAGATGCTGGCCTGGAGTAGTTCAGCCCCTGCTCTGTGCTTCTGAATGCAGGGGTGCAGGCAGGTACATGGGTGGTTCAGGCAGAGTCCCCTAGGTGGAGAGAGGGCACCATCACATGCAGGATATGTTCTGGAGGAGGGCTGGATGGGTTCCAGGCACTGCTCTGTACCCTGGATATGGGTACAGAGTGGGCCAACCCTTGTTGTGAAAGATTGGTGTGGGGCAGGCTGGATGTGGGACAGGCTCACCCAGGAGAAGCTCACCATTCTGGCACATTCCCGAATGGAGATCAGCTGTGATCATTGGTCTAGCATGGGCCTGGGCACCCAAAGCCTGCAGTTTCCTTGGATGTAGGGTGAACCCTGTGGGTTCCTTTGCTGATCTGGCAAGCTCCACTGAATGGAAGGACGACCTGCATCCTGGGCCCTGAGCGGTTCCCTGAATGCAAGGCAAACTTCAGCTGCTAGGAGTTCTGCTCCATTTCCTGGACCTCCTATGGCCTCATCCGTATGGTGGCAGACTGGTAAGGCTCCAGAATGCAGGAGTGTCTCAGTGTCAGGCCTTGTACAGTTCTCTAAATGTGAGGAGACCTCAACCATCAAGAGGTTATGGTCCTTGACAGTGTCCTGGTATACGGGCAACAGTGGGGGCTCAGCAGTGTGGCCTAATGCATGCTTGGAGATGCCCCACAATGAAGGGCAGGTGTGGAGTTTGACTCCACACAATCCCCTGCTTAGTAGGCAACACATTGGGTTGGCAAGGTCACCTTGATGTCATGTGTGCTCAGCAGGTCATTGGGGGCTCAATGCCATCCCCTGGGTAGGCAGAGAGTGGGTACAGTCACACTCTAGGCACCCTCCCCTGGACTTGGGTGGCACACAGAGCCTCAATCATTTCTTGACTGTCTTCACCATGCAGTGGAACTCATCAGGGGCTTCACAGGCTCACCTGACATGCTCCTCTGGGGTGAGGGCAGGTTCAGCTGCCACTTGGCAGGTTCTGTGCACCATACCCTGGACAGAGGATGAACCAAGGGGCAGAACTGCCACCCTCCCTGGATGGCGGTGGGGAGAGGTTGGGGGCTCAGTCCCTGGTTAGGGTTAGGGTTAGGGTTAGGTTAGGGTCCAGGGCAGGTGCAGAGGCAAGGTAAGTGCATTACCTGGCTGGAGGATGAGCCACGTCTAGGGTCAGACCTGGTCCCTGAATATGGGGTGAGCTCCCTCTTGTGGTGACAGAGCCATTGCATGGAGGGCAGGCTCACCTTGGGCAATGACAGTTCCCACCCTGCATGGTCCTCCTGATGGCCTGCATGCCATTCCAGGTCATGCTGGCAACATTCCCTGGATACAGAGCAGGCCTACCTGGGTGTTTGGAGGCCAGCAGGATCCCTTTGACCTAGCATGGGCTCAGCGGGGCAGATTGAGTTTGATGCAGTCCCTGTGATGGAAATTGGCCAGGAATGCAAGCCAGGTGCAGGTTTCAGGAGGCAGGGCTCCTACAGTTCCCAACCCTGCACTGTCCATCCTGTGCAAGGCAGCTTGCACCAGGCTCCTTCCTGGATTTTGGAAGGACTCACCAGGGCACTTGGAATGCTAACACTTCTCCCCGGATGTGAGTAGAAGAGGGGCCGGCATGTTTGTGGACCCACAGGGTCACCTGGACAGCAGGCAAGGCTGCAGGCCCACAGAGTCTGCTTGGCTCAGGAAGGGCTCAGCAGGGTGGTTTGAGGGTTATGGAAGTTGTCCAAGTCAAGAGTGGGCAAGGGCGATAGTGCAGCATGGTCACTGGTATGCAGGGCTGGCACATTGTCAGCCCCCACACTGTCCTGAACGCAGCAGTGCTGGCACGAATGTGCAAGTTCCCAGCAGAGTCCGCAGGGCAGAGCCGGAGCACAGTCACATGCAGGGCGCAGTCCTCTGCACAGAGGGCTGGCTAGGTTCCAGGCCCCACAGAGTAACCCTGGACATGAGGCAAGCCCACTTTTGTAGTGAAGGATTGGTGCACTCCCCCTGGATTCAGGCAAGCTCACCAAGGTAGAGCTCACCAATCTGGCATGTTGACCAGATGCAGAGTTGGTGCGATCCCTGGCACCGAGAGGTACCCTGGACCCAAGGCAGGCTCGCTAGCAGGGCTATGAGTGTGCATAGTCCCTTGGATATCGAGTGAACTTGTGGGATCCATTGCTGTTCCAGTGAGGTGCCCCTGAGGGAAGGAAGATCTGGGTCCCGGGACCCACATGGTTCGCTGTATGGAGAGTGAGCTCAGGCATATGTTGGGAGGCTCTGCACAGTCCCCTGGATGTGCTGCAGCCTTGCTTGCAGGAGGCAGACCAGCAAAGTCTCCAGGACAAAATATGGGTAAGTCTCAGGTCTCACGTACTCCACATAACACAAGGAGGCCTCAGCCCTCAAGAGGTCATAGGCCTTGACCGTGTCCTGGTGTTTGTGAATTGGGGTAGGGGCTCAGCAGTGCAGCATGATGGATGCCAGGGGATGCCCCTGGATGAAGGGCAGGTGTGGATTTGGACCTGCATAGTCCTTTGCTTAGCAGACAAAATACTAGATTGGCAAGGTCACCTCAATGTCGTGTGGGCTAAGCAGGCTGTTTGGGGTCCCAACCTGGTCGCCTGGGGGAGAGCAGGCAGGGTCCTGAGCCCAGCACCCTCCCCTGCATAGGGGTTGGGCACAGACCTGGGCTCTGTGCTTGGCTGTCCTCACCACGCAGGAGGCCTGGACCAGGCCTTTGCACTGTCACCTGGTGGACTCCTCATGTAGAAGTCTGGTTTTTTCCTCCAGCTGGCATTTCCTGCGTGCAGTGCCCTGGACAGACCATGAGCCGAGTTCTGGGCCCTGTGAGGTAACAGAGTTGCATGGCGGGCTTGCCACCAGGTTACCAAAACACCAGCCTCCCTTGATGTAAGCTGGGGGAGGTTGGGGCTCAGTCCCATGCCCTGGGAAGTCCCCTGGGTTCGAGGGAGCCTGGCCGGTTGCAGACCTATGCCCTTACCTTGGGGTCCCTCAGGCTTGGCAGTGTGGCCTGATGGATGTCCAGCACTGTTGAGTGGATGCATGGCAGACCTAGAGGTGGAGCAGGTGTGCTGCCCTGCCTGGATGGAGGATAAGCCGGGTCCAGGTTCCAGCCTGTTACCCTGAATAAAGTGCTGACAGAGCAGTGCACTCCCCAGCAGGGAGGGCAGCCCACCTAGTAGGCCCTTGTTCGTGGGGTGATAACATATCCCACCCTATGCCATACCCCAGGTGGTTTGCAGGTGCCCTTCCAATTCATGCCTGCAAGACCCCTGGATACAAGGAAGGCTCACCAGTCCACTCAGAGCCAGGTGGGGTACCCAGGATGCAGAGTGGGCCGGCCTGAGTATTTGCAGCCCAGCATGGTGCCCTTGGTGGGGCAGATGGAGTCCAGGCACAGTTCCAGGGATGAAGAGTGTCCAGAAACATGGGTCTGACACAGTTCTGATGAGATGAGGCTGGTGCAGTTCCAGGCCACAGGCTGTCCCTCAGCTGCCAGGCTCCTTGAATGGACTGTTCCTGGGTCTGTGCTCTCCCTGGATGTCAGAGGGGCTCACCAGGGTACGGGAAGCCTGCAGCTTCTCCCCAGATGGGAGAGAGGATAGGCAGGTTCTCAGGCCCAGTACAGTCCCCTGGGCAGTAGGCGAGGCTGCAGGCCTACAATGTCCACTGGTTGCAGGCCGGGGTCAGCAGGGCGGTTTGAGGGTCATGACCATTACCTGGATTGAGAGTGGGCATGGGCTTGGCCATTTTGGTCACTGGGGTGCAGAGCCAGTGCAGTGTCAGTCCCCACGCTATCCTTCTGAATGCAGTGGTGCTGGCATTAACATGCGTGGTCCTGGCAGGGGCCCTTCTGTGTAGAGTGGGGCCATCAAGTCAGGTCGCAGTCTCCTAGACACAGGGATGGCTGGGTTCCTGGCCACTTGCCTAATCCTGGACAGGAGCAAACCCATCCTTGTAGTTAAAATTTGGTGGCTCCCCCTGGATATGAGGTAGGCTCAACTGGGGGATTCCACAAACTCAGAAATTTCTCTGGATGGAGAGCAGGTGCAATCGTTGGACTTGTGTGGTCATAGACCTGTTCACCAGCAAGATTAGGGGTAGGTGTAGTCTTCTACATATAGGGTGAATCTGTGGGCTCCTTCATCAGTAATATCATCTCGATGTTGTGTTGCTTGGGGGCCAATAATCACAGGATAGGTAATTGTGGTTTTCTGGGCACAAGGAAAATGATGGAACCCTGACTGGGCACAAGGCCTTGCCATCATGGCTATGGCAGAACATACATAGCCCCATTCTACATCAAGTGTAGGAGTGTCCGAGGTCCAGGTTTTCTGGACCACAGTGGTATGGTAGTGACCAGCTAATGCCCCTTGTTTTGTGGGATAAAAATCGTAAGTCAGAGGGGTGGAGGGCAGTGGCACCATTATGGTCAGTGGCATGAGGGCCCAGATAATAAGGTATGTTGTGGTGGCCTTAGTATTTGTGTTTGACAAAACAGCTGAGGATGGAGAGAGTCAGGAACATCAGCCCATAGAAAACATAAAAGCACTTTCTGTGGGGTTGGAAGTCCTCTGGGAGGACAGCCCGGAATCCAACAGCAAAGAAAACAACTAATGGGAGGAGGGAGACCAGAAACCAGATGGGAAAGCCCTGCATGGGGAAGCTCAGAACTTTGGTTAGGGTTTTGGTGAGACAAAGATAGGTGGGGACAGGAGGTGTGATGAGCACACTGAAGGTGAGAGTTTGGGGTTTCCAGTGTCCAGGTTGTCAGGGCACCATTTTGCTTCAGTGATGTGACCAGGGAAAAGACTGGCAAATTTGATGGCTGTTGGTGCCATGATGATGTCCAAGTAGGGTCCCATCCACCAGGGCTGTAGTCCTGTGGGCCTAGAAGAATTGAGATATATTAGGTCTCCTTAGTTATGGAAGGTCGTGGGGTTTGATCATCTAGTGGTTGTGTGGGACCTAGATCAATGAGTTGTTGCAAACGCCATCTAAGGAGGGAAAGGACTGGGATGTACTCTGTGATGGGGGAAAGGTTTTGTGAGGTAGGTGAGTTGGGAGTAAGAAGGGTCTCCCATGCATGAGTTCCAGTGGACTTAGGAAAGTAGGTGCTCACGGCAGTGCCCTAAGTCAAGTTAGGGCTCAGAGAAGGAGCTGGGCCAGGGTGGATGTAGCTGGAGAATGAGAGCTGTGAGCTGTGTCTTCAGGGAGCCATTTGCCTTCTCTTCTTTCCTGAGGACTGTGAGCGACATGGCAGGTGTAAGTGCCAAACAGTGTTCAGACTTGAGGACACTTTTTGAGTAATCTGAGAAAGGGAAGCTGGGCCATGGTCTTATCGCATAGTTTGAGGTAAGGCAAATCAAGAATGACTTCTTGTGTAAGACTCATGGAAACTATGTCTGCAGTCTCTTGGGCCATAGGAAGGCCTCAATCCATCCTAAGAAACTGCAGACAAAGGAAGAGAGATATCTAAAGATTTTGTGTTTAGGCACGTGTGTAAAATCTGCCTGCCAGTCTTCACCTCCTGTGTGTCCTGAAGCTGTTGAGTTGGGAAAAAGGGGGCAGTAGGTGGCCTTATAGGGAGGTCTTGGTGTAAAGCTGTGGGTGAACTGAAGAAGAATCCTTTCAGAGAGGGGTGAGTAATGCCTGGAGCTAGGAGTGGAGATTAAGCCTGAGTGCCTACATGAAAGCAGCTGTGTAAGTTAGTGATGATGTTTATGCTCTGATGATCCTGGAGAAGTATGGATCCCTGGAAAATCCATCCCTCTGTGTTTCAGAGGGTTTGTAGGTGGGTTTGTGAATTACTGGTAATTGCATGGGTGAATAAGGAGGTGGGGCACCTTGATATTGGGAGAAAATTTGAGTGAAGAGAAGATTTTTAAGTCTACAGGGGGTGGGTCCTGTGTGGAGGTGTTGTATAGCTTGGCCACCAACCCCATGACAGAGACTGTGGATCAGGTACCTAAACCAAGAACTCAGGAAGAACACTCAAGGTGGCTCTTGTGTTGACAAGGAAAGAGTGTCCTACCTGAGACATCCAGCAAGACTTAGGGCTCTGAGAGATGTACCTTGGTGGGGGCCACAGCTCCTGAGCCCCATCAATTCTGTTCAGCATAGATGCTGATCAGGTCAGCTTGATAGAAGCCAGGTGATGCCTCTGGATGAAAGGCAGGCATGGACTCAGACCCACCTTGGTCCCCTGCTTAGTGGACAAGACAAACATTTGGCAAGGTCACCTTGGTGTCCTATAGGCCTGGGAGGCTGGTGGGATCCCAGCACAGTCCCCTGGGTGGAGAGCTGACATGGTCAGGGCCTCACATCCTCACCTGGATACAGGTGGGATACAGAGCTGGGCTCTGTGCTTCGCTGTCCTCCCCACCCTGGAGGACTCATTCTGGCCTTTGCAAACTCACTGGACAGGAGAGGAGGGCAGGTTCAGCCACAAATTGGCACATTCCTTTGTGTGGTAACCTGCTTGCAGGTGGTTGCTGACCCTCCAGGCTCTCTGGAAGGAGGTGGTAGGAGGTTGGAGGCTCATTCCCAGGCTGTGTGCTCTGCCCTGGCTGCAAGGCAGCCTGTCCCGGGCAGTTGCAGGCATAAGCCACTTCCTGGAGGTCTTCAGGCTCAGCAGTGTGGCCTGATGATGTCTGGTGCTGTGGAGAGGATGCGTGGCAGGAGCGGTATTGGGGTAGGACCACTGCCCTGAATGGAGGATGAGCCAGCCTGTTACCCTGGATATGGGGTGAGCTCCCTATTGTGGTGACAGAGCAGCATTCTCACCTGTACCAAGGACTGGCTCACCCAGACAGTAGCAGATCCTATCCCAGGTGGTCCCCAGATGGTGAGCAGGTACCATCTGAGGTCATGCCCTCAAGGTCCCTGGGATGCTGGGTGGGCTCCCCCATCCACTCAGAGGCCAGCAGGGTTCCACAGATTCAGAGAGGATCTACTCAGGGGTTGGCAGGTCAGTGTGGTTTCCTTGACCAGGCACAGACTTGGCAGGGCAGATCTAGTCCTGGCAAGGTTCCTAGGACTGAGAGTGGGTGGAACTGCTGCCCTGCTGGGTTCTCTGGAGGCAGAGCTGGCACAATCGTGAGCAGGCACTGTTCCTCGGGTGCCAGGCTGCTTGACAGGGAGCTCCAGGATCCACTGTCTTCCCTGGGTGTATCACTGGCGCACCAGGGCACTTGGAAGCCGACTGCTTCTCCCTAGACAGGGGCATGGGGACCGGAATGCTCGGTGGCCCTGTATGGTCCCTCAGACAGTAGGTGAAGATGCAGGATTACAGGGTCTGCTTCATGCAGGATGGGCCCAGCAGGGCGGTTTGAGGGCCATGGTGGCCGCCTGGATCAAAAGCATACATGGGCACAGGCACTTCACAGTCACTGGCATGCTGGTCTTGTGCAACCCAGGCCCTGTGCTGTGCTGAACCCAGTGGTGGCGGCAGAAGCCTGTGCAGTCCTATAGAGTGGACAGCATTGCAGGCAGGGTGGGGTCCCATGGACACAGGGCTGGCTGAATACCAGGCCCCACAGTGTACCTTCAATATGGTGCAAACCCACACATGCAGTGAAAGATTGGGTGTAGAGCCGGCTCACCCAGGGAGAGCTCGCCATTCTGGCACATTCCCTGGATGCAGAGCAGGATGGATCCCAGGCCTGCATTGTCCCCGGGACCCAAGCCCAGCTCATTCACAGGGTTACGGGGCACAGTCCCTTGGATATAGGGTGAAATGATAGATTCATTCTCCAGTGCTGTGAGGTCCCTCAGATGGAAGGATGTATGGGGTCCCAGGCCCTGTGAGTTTCCCTGGATGGAAGATAAAGTTCAGCCATCTGTTGGGAGGCTTGTTGTGGTCCCCTTGTTGTCCTCTGGCCTCATTTGCAGGGTGGCAGACCAGCCCCATCTCCAGGAGAAAGACTGGGTTGGTCTCAGGCTCTGTATGGTCCCCTGGAGGTGAGGAGGCCTCAGCCCTCAGGAGGTCACAGGCCTTGTCCATTTCGTGCTGTTTGTGGGAAAGGATGAGGGCTTGACAGTGTGGCCTGATTGGTGACTGGTGGCTTCTGGATGAAGGGCAGGGGTGCACTTGGACCTGGCTTTGTCCCCTGCTTAGTGGGCAAAACATTGGTCCTACAAAGTTACCTCAATGTCCTGTGGGCCTGGCAAGCTGGTTAGGGTCCTGATATAGGCACCTGGTGGAGAGTGGGCGCCATTGCAGGCCCAGCACCCTCCCCTGGATATGGGTTGGGCACAACGCAGGCTCCTTGCTTCACTGTCCTCACCACACAGGGGGTCTCACCTGGGCCTTTGCAGTCTCACCTGAGGAGCTCCTCCTGGAGGCGGGAGGATTCTGCCTAAAGCTGAAGGATGCCCTGGGTGAAGGACAAGCCAGGTTCCAGGCCCTGCACAGTAACCTGCTCTCATCACAGGCTCACCCTCACGGCTGTAGAACATCCAGGCTCCCCAGATGGAGGCGGGGTGAGGTTAGGAGCTCAGTCCCAGGCCCTGAGCAGTTCCCTGGATGTTAGGCAGCCTGACCCGGTTGGTCACAGGCCTGAGTCATTTCCTGGAAGTCATGTGGGTTTGACACTTTGGCCTGCTGGATGCCTGGCATTCTAGAGTAGATGTAGGGCAGGTGCACTGCACTGAATGGATGATGAGCCAGGTCCAGGGCCCGGCCTGTTACCCTGGATATGCAGTGAGCTCCCGGTTGAGGTAACAGAGCTTCTTGCTCCCCTGCACGGAGTGAGTACTCACTGCAAGCAGTGACAGATTCCATCCTGAGAGGTCCACCAGTTGGTCAGCAGGTGTCATCCCAAGCCATGCACACAAGGTCCCCTGGATGCAAGGCAGGCTTTCCCATTGGCTTAGAAGCCAGCAGGGGTCACACAAGCAGAACCTGTGAGCTCTTCTGTTCCCAGGCCAATGTGATGGCTTTAGGGAGTATGGGCTCAGCAGGGCGGATTGAATCCTCAGGTCAGAGAGGATGCAGGCCAGGCATGGTTCTTTGAAAGCGGGGCTGGTACAGTCTTGGGCCACTTGCTGTCCTCTGGTACCAGGCAGCTTGAAGTGGACGTTCCTGGGTCTGTGTTCTTGCACTGGTCGTACAGGCTCACCAGGGCGCTTGGAAACCTGGCACTTCTACCCAGATGAGGGGTGGCAGGCACATTCATTGAACCAGCACGGTCCTCTTTGGAAACTAGACAAGGCCGGAGGCCCTCAGAACCAACCTCTGCTTGGTTCAGGATGGGCTCAGCAGGGTGTTTCAAGGGCCTTGGTGATTGCCTGGGGAAAAGCAAGCAAGGGTGTAGGTGCAGTGTGGTCACTGGGATGTGGAGGCACTGCAGCCTCCATGCTGTGCTTCTGAACACAGGGGTGTCTGAAGGAATGTGTGCAGTCCTGGTGGGGTCACCTGGGTAGAAGGCAAGCAGCATCACAGTAAGGGCAGGGTCTGGCCAAGTATCCTGGACAGGGGCGAACCCACCCTTGCAGTGAAAGATTGATGTGCTCCCCCTGGATGCAGGGTGGGCTCACTCTTCTGCTCAGAGGCTGGCAGGGTTCCCAAGATACAAAGCTGCCCCGCGCACATTTTCTAAGGCCACTGTGGTGCCCTTGATGGAGTTGAGGCTGCCCAGGGTGGATTAAATGCAGGTGAGATCCCTGGGAGAGAAAGTAGGTGGGGAGGCTGGCCTGACGCAGTTCTGAGGAGGGTGTTTGGTCCTGGGTCAGGCACTGTCCCTTTGGTGCCAGGCAGCCTGAACCTGGTGCTCCTGGGTGGGCGCTCTTCCCTGAATGTCAGATGGGCTCACTCGGGCACTTGGAAGCCTGGTGCTTCTCAATAGAAGATGGGGATGGAGGGCAGCATGCATGCTGGCTGGCCCAGCCCAGTCCTCTGGACAATAAGCAAGGCTGCAGGCCCACAGTGTCCACTTGCTGCAGGACGGGCTCAGCAGGGTGGTTCAAGGCCCAAAGTGGTCACCTGGGTTGACAGTGGTCATAGGCGTGGGCTCAGTGCAGCCACTGTGATTCTGCACCAGGGCAGCGTCATCCACTGCGCTGTCCTGAATGCAGTGGTGCTGGCAGGAGCATGCATGGTCCTGGGGGGTCACCAGAGTAGAGAGCTGGCAGGATCACAGGCAGGGAGGGGTCCCCTGGACACAGGGTTGGCTGGTTTCCAGGCCCCTGTGGTACCCTTGACACTGTGGGAGCCCATCTTTGTACTGAAAAATTAGTGTCCTCCCCCTGGATGTGGGGTGGATTCACCCCTGGGAAGCTCACCAATCTGGCTTTTTTTCCGGATGCATACCGGGCATGCATCACGTGGCCCCACATGGTCCCAGCGGACCCAGGGCCAGCTGGCTTGCAGGTTTAAGAGCTGACTCAGTCTCTTGAATGTAGTGTAAACTTGTGGGCTCATTCGCCAGTCTGGCGAGGTACCCAGATTTATGGATGAGCTGGGTCCCTGGCTCTTGCAGGTCCCTGAATGCAAAGCGAGCTTAGCCTGTTAGAAGGCTCTGTAGTCCTGTTGTGATACTTTGTAGTCCTGTGACCTGACTGGCAGGGTGGTAGATTGACGCGGTCTCCTAGACAGGATTGGCTCAGTTCTGGCCCGCCCACAGTACCCTGCATGTGTGGACATCTCAGCCCTCGAGACCTGGTATCTGGATTGGGTGAGGGCTCAGTAGTGCACCTTAATGGGTGCCTGGTGATGCTCCTGGATGGACAGCAGTGGAATGGGACCTAGTGAGGTGCCATATTTATTGGGCAAGATATTGGGTCTGCAAGGTCACCTGTATGTCGTGTGGGCCCCACAGGCCTATTGGAGTCCAGGTGTGGTCTCCTGGATGGAGCAGGGCAAGGTTGTGGGCCCAGCTCCCTCCCCTGGATACAGGTTGGGCCCAGACTCCGGCTTTGTGCTTTGCTGTCCTCACCCCACAGGGGCCCTCACCAGGGCCTTCCCAAGCTCACTGGATGTGGTCCACTAGGATGGAGGGTGGGTCCAGCCATGAGTTGGCAGGTCCAGTGCACGGTGCCCTGGACAGAGGACGAGCCAGGTTCCAGGTCCTATGTGGTAATCAGGTGGCAACCCGGATTCATCCTCGGGATTGCAGAACTTCCAGGCTCCCTGGATGAAGGTGGTGGAGTTTGGGGTATGGGCCCCTGACCCTGAGCATTCCACTTGATGCAAGGCAGCAGGCACAGGTGATTGCAGGCCTGAGCCATTCTCTGGCACAGTCCCAGACCATGCACTGTCCCTCAAGTGTCAGGCAGCTTGAAAGGGCCCCTCCTGGGCAGTACTCTCCTAGATATCTGATGGGCTTACCAGGGCACTTAGAAGCCTAGTGCTTCTCCCCAGGTGTGTTGGGAAAGGCAGGCAGGTATGCTCTCAGGCCAGGCTTGGTCCCCCCAACAGTAGGTGAGTCCTACCCAATAAGCAGGGGATCACACCAGATCTGAGGACACACCTGCCATCATCCAGGGACATTGCCACGCACCCATCAAGTCACACTGTTGAGCCCCCACTCTTACCCACAAACACCAGTAAACAGTCAAGGCCCATGAGCTCCTGAGGGCTGAGGCTTCTTCGTGTCCAAGGGACGTCCTGTGGCACTGGACTGAGACAGTCCTGTGTCCTGGGACCTCACAGTCTAAACAGCATCCTGGGAGTGAGGCCAGAGGACATCCAAGGGACCAAGCTGAGCTGAACTTGCCTTCCATCCAGAGAACTGCAGGGGGCCCGGGACCCAGCTGATCCTTCAGTCTGGGGGACCTCCCTGGGTCGGCAACATGCACACAGTTCACCCTACCTCCAAGGGACTGTGCCAGTCCATAATACTGTGGGTGAGCTGGCCTTGGGTACCCAGGACCACATGGGGGCTGGGATTGTGCCCACTCTCTGTCTGGAGAACCTGCCAGATTATTGAGATCCCCCTCTGGAAGAGCCCGCCCACATCCTCGGGGAGAGCACCAATATTTCACTACCAGGGTGCACTCACCCTATGTCCAGTGGACCACACCCTTTCTGCCCTCATGCCGGCTCTCCATCCTCAGGACCCTGCTGGGACTAGGCACACTCTTGCCATCACCCCTTACGGGTGAGAAGTAGCAGTGGACTGATGCTGTACAGGCCCCACATTCCAGTGACCAAATCGTCCCATGCCCAGGCCCCTGCTCTTTCTAGACCCGACTGACCTCCATTGATCTTCCTAGGCCCATCCTGCACCAAGGGGACCCTGTGGCCAGCAGCCTTGCTTAATATCCTGGGGACCACACGTGCCCACCTGCCAGCCTGCCCACACCCCACTGTCCTGGGAAAAGTGCCAGGGTCCCAAGTGCCTAGATGAGCCTAATATCTAGGGAAGGCACCACCTGGAATGCCTGGTTCAGGCTGCCTGACATACAAGGGACAGTACCACACCAGCCCCACCTCAAGAGAACTGCACCGGGCTCACATCCCCACCCACTCTCCATCCTACGGACTGTTTTGGACTCTATCCGCAGTTACGGAGCTTGTGCTCAGTATAGGGGACCATGCTGGCCGGCCAACACTCAGATGGGCCTGCTCTGCATGCAGGGAACCCCGCTGGCCTCTGAGCTGATTGTCAAGACTGCCTCACATCCAGAAGAACTTGCAGGCATGGCCTGGGATGGTTCCTTTTTACTCATTGCTAGGACAAAATACTCAACACTCAAAATGAAGGAAGGAAAATACTATTTAGCTCACTGTGGAGGTTTCAGTCCATAATCAGTTGACTCCAAGGCAGAGTTGCAAGGTACCAGGGCAACACTTCAAGGCAGCAGCCAGAGCAAAGTAGGAAACTAACCTCTTCTCCTGGCTAATATTGTACATAGGACACCCCTGGCCCCAGTGGCCAGTAGCACTCACAAATCTCCTTGCATTGCTTTGCAAGGGATGAGGATATCTACAATGTAAGTACCCTGGCTGCCTGCTGAGTCTCCCTGTTAAATTTCTAAACTGCTCAAGTTGACACAGTGTATCAACCATAACAATCGTCCACTAGTCAATTTCGAAACCAGACATATTTGTTTAAATCAGACACAAGATACAAAGGCATGCTTATTCTTAATGTTTTACAACTTTAAAATCCTTAAGAACCAGCACTATCGACATTAGATTACACTAGAAACATAACATTTTGTACTTCTATCCCCAAAGACTCATGCACATCCCTGTATGCAAAAGGCATTCAGTCCATCTGTAAGAGCTGCCAAAGGCTGCAAGAGTTTTCCCATTGCAGTTTAAGTCCCAGGTCTCCTCCCAGATGGAAGGCAAACTTTAGCTGCAAGGCCATGTACAAATGAAAACAGAGTTAAATACTTCCAACGTGCAGTGCCACAGGACTGACATTCCCATTCCAAAAGGTACAAACAGGATAGTCTGCAGGCCGCAGGGCCTGGTTGGTTCAGGACAGGCTCAGTAGGGCGGTTCAAGGGCCAAGTCAGTTCCATGCGTAGAGCTCAGCTTGGACTCTGCACAACCTCAGTCTCTGCACTGTAGTTCTGAACACAGGGGTGCTGGCTGGAGCATGGGTGGTACCAGCAGCATCCCCCAAGTGGAGAAAAGACAGGATGGCAGCTGGCTGGGTTCCAGGCTCCATGGCCTGGCCTGGACATGTAGTAAGCCCACGCTTATAGTGACAGATCAGCATTCTCTCACTGGATGTGGGTCAGGCTCCCCTTGGTCAGCTCTCCAATTCTCCCAATGGAGAAGGGTCGTGATTCCAGGGCCCATGTGGTCCCCCAGGAACCAAGTCCGGCTGGCCTGCAGGGTAATGGGCTGGTGCAGTCCCTTGGATGTCGGGTGAACTCATGGGCTCATTCACAGATCGCGTGAGGTCCCCTGAATGGAAGCACGAGCTGTGTCCTGCCCCCACTCCACATAGTTCGCTGAATGGACTCAGCCCCTGGCAAGCTCAGACACATTGTGGGAAGCTCAGTGCTGCCCCCTGGACATTGTGGCCTGCTTTGCAGGGTGGTGTCTAGATGAGTGTGGTCCACTGAACATGAGGTGGCCTCAGGTCTACAGATGTCACGGGCCTTGATCATTTCCGGGTGTTCAGACAGCAGGGGTGGGATGGGTTGGAGCTTAGTAATGTGGACTGATGGGTACCTGGTGATGCTCCTGGATGAATGGCAGCTGTGGACTTGAACCTGGCATGGTTCCCTGCTTAGTGGGCAAGACATTGGGCCTGCAAGGTCACTTCAATGTCATGTGAGCTTGGTAGGCCGTTTGGGTTCTTGGCACGCTCCCCTGGTCAGAGAGCAGGCATGGTCACAGGCCCTGCACCCTCCTGTGGGTATGGCTGGAACACAGAGCCAGGCTCTGTAACCTGGTTGTACCAAGGTCTTGCCCTCATGGTTGCAGAAGCGCCAGGCTCCCTAGATGGAGGTGGGGAGGTTAAGAGCTTGGTCTCAGGCTCTGAGCAGTTCCCTGGCCCTGGCGGTCACAGGCCTAAACTGTTTTCTAGAAATTGTGTGAGCTCCACAGTTGGCCTGATGGATGCCTGGCACTATGGAGTTGATGCAGGGCAGGCGCAGAGTTGGGGCAGGTGCACTGCCCTGGATGGAAGATGAGCCAGGTCCAGGGCCAAGTCTCTTTCCCTGGACACAGGTCGAGCTCCTTCTTGAGGTGACGGAGTGGTATGCTCCCCTGAAATGATGGTAGGTTCAACCTGGGCTGTGGCAGATCCCACCCTGGGTGCTCCCCAAGGTGGCAATCGGGCACCATCCCATGCCATGCCCTCAAGGTCCCCTGGATGCAGGGCAGGCCCACCTGTATGTTCAGAAGCCAGCGTGCAGGATGATCTCTTTGACTAAGCATGGGTTCAGTGAGGCAGACTGACTCCAGTGTATGACCTGGGAAGGAGACTGAGCGAGGATACTAGCCAGATGTCAGGCAGGACTCAGACAGACCTGGGCCATGTGCTATCCACAGTGTGGAAGACAGTTGAACTGGGAGTTCTGGGGCCAGCACTTTTCCCTGGATGTCGGAAAGGCTCACCAGGGCGCTTGCATGCCTAGCATTTCTCCCTGGATGTGGGTGGTGGGGTGCAGCAGGCACACTTGTGGTCCCCAATGGTCGCCTGAACAGTAGGCAAGGCTACAGGCCCATAGGTTCCTGTTGGTGCAGGACAGGCTCAGCAGGGGCGTTCAAGGGTTATGGCGGTTGTCTAGGTCAAGAGTAGGCAAAAGGATGGGCAGGGCATAGTCACTGATATGCACAGCAGGCATATTATCAGTCCCCACACTGTCCGTACGAATGCAAAAGTGCCAGCAGTCCCATGCAGGTTACCTGCAAGGTACCCAGGCTGGAGAACAGGTGCGATCTCAGGCAGTGCTTGGTGCCCTGAACACAGAACTGATGGGGATCCAGGCCCTTTGTGGTTCCCCAGAAGGAGGGCTAGCTCAGCCATCTATTTAGAGATTCAGTGAAGCTCCCTTTAAATCTTGTATCCTCACTCACAGGGTGGGAGACCAGCGTGGCCCCAGATGCAGGATATTATTCCTGGCCATTTACGGTCCCCTGAAAGTAAAGAGGCCTTGAGACCTAGAGAGGTCACAGGCCTTGATCTCTACCTCGTGTTCTGTGGCAGGGCGGGGGTGGGATGAGGCTTGGAATTGCAGCTGCATGGATGCCAGGTGATGCCCCTGGATGAAGGGCAGGAATGGACACAGACATGTATTGGTCAGCTGGTTAGACAGGACATTCAGTTAATAAGATCACCTTGAAGTTGTGTAGGGTTGGCAGGCCAGCTGGGGTCCTGCTGCATTACCCTGCAGGCAGAGAGCAGCACACTGCCGAGCTAGGCATCCTCCCCAGGACATGGGTGGGACACAGAGCCTGGCTCCTTCCTTGACTGTCCTCACCTCTCAGTGGGGCTCACCTGGGCTTTTGCAGGCCCACCTATGCATTCCCACAGAAGGAAGGCAGGTTCAGCCATGAGTTGGCAGGTCATACAAGGATGACTTGGACAAGGAATAAGCTGGATACCCAGCCCTGTGCAGTAACCTGGTCACACCACAGGCACATCCTTCCAGTTATAGATTACCAGGCTCCCTGGGTGGAGGTGGGCGTGTTGGGGCCTTGGTCCCAGGCCATGCAGAGTCTGTGGAATGCAAGGCAGCATATCCTAGGAAGTCACAGGCCACAGCAGTTTCCTGGGGGTCGCACAGGCTCAGCAGTGTGGCCTGATGGATGCCTGGTGCTGTGGAGTGGATGCAGGGCTGGCACAGAGGCAGGACAGGTGCACTGCCCTGGGGGAGGATGAGCCAGGCCTGGTCAAGCCCATTACCCTGGATTAGTGGCAGGCTTACCCTCATGGTGACAAAGCAGGGTGCTCCCCTTCATGGAGGGCAGGCGCCCCTGAGTGGTGGCAAACTCCATTGCACAAAGTTCCCCAGAGATGGTAAGTGGACAAGAAGAAAAAAGTAACCAGGAAAGAATTTGGTACCGAGTGTGGTGTCCTTGCTGTGACTGCACCTGATCATGTGGTTCAAGAACCTTTGGGAATGGCTTGTGGGAAGGATTTGGAAAGGTTCAAAGATATCACCTGAATGTACACAGCTGGAACTGCTTTAGGCTGTTGTTGTAGTCAGGGGTTGTACAGAGAGAACAATTAGAATCAGGACATGGAGTTTATAATATTATTATAATGGTCACCACTGGGAGTCAGCACAAGAAACTGCAGAAAATATATCCACAACACCAAAGACATAGAATATTTAGTCAAGGGCCTGAATCCCACAGCAATGTCCCACATGAGTCCACATGAAAACCCAGAGCTCATGACATGCCTCCCATGAGTCCAATTGGAGGTCTACAGCCCACAAAAAAGGACACACCAGTCTGTGTTTCAGATCCGTGCTGGGAAGGCTCAAAGGTCACCAGTGGAAGCCAGAAAGTCCATGCCAGTGGCGTGAAAGAGCTGTGCTGGTGAGATGAGGGTTCTATGCTGGACAAGACACACTCACAACAAAGGCCAGGGCTGTCCTAAAAGGCACCACAGCCATCCTCAGCAACATGGAGGCCCTGAGCTCCTCCAACAACAAGCACAATTGGGTACTTGCCAGGAAGCAGCGTGACGAACTCTTCCTGGAGACTAAGCAGCACATGTCTTCCCCTCTGGAGCCAGGAAGCAATGCTCGATGTGAGGACCAGAGTGTCTCTAGAAGAACCACCAGCTCAAACAGCAACTCGTGGGAGAACCCACAATGCTTCAACACAGCAACGCATTAATGCCTCACCACCTCAACAGCCTCCTTCTCTTTCACCTATTTATGCTGGCAACTTTCCTCAAGTGGAGCATCTTCACTCAGTGCCATGCTGATTTAATCCAGCTGGCCTTAAGTTGACCACCAATTCTTAATCCATAACACCACTCTTGTAGTGAAAGATTGGTGTGCTCAACCTGGATCCGGGCGGGCTCACTGAGGGGAAGCTCACCATTCTGGCACATTCCCAGAGGGAGATCAGGCATGATCATTGGTCTAGCGTGGACCCTGGGACCCAAGACCTGCAATTTCCTTGGATGTAGGGTGAACTCTGTGGGTTCATTTGCTGGTCTGGCAAGCTCCACTGGATGGAAGGATGAGCTGGATCCCAGGCCCTGAGCGGTTCCCTGGATGGAGGGCAAACTCCAACAGCTGCTGGGGGGTTCTGCTTAGTTTCCTGGAGCTCCTGTGGTCTCATCCATATGGTGGTAGACCCGCAAGGCCCCAGGATGCAGGACTGTCTCCGTTCCAGGCCTCAAACAGTTCCCTAAACATGAAGAGGCCTCAGTAATCGAGAGGTTATGGGCCTTGACCATGTCCTGGTATCCTGGCAGCAGTGGGGGCTTGGTCATGCAGCCTAATGGGTGCCTGGAGACGCCCCTGAATGAAGGTCAGGTGTGGAGTCGGACCTGGCACAGTCCCCTGCTTAGTGGGCAATACATTGGGTTGGTAATGTCACCTTGATGTCCTGTGCACTTGTCAGGCCGATTGGGATCCTGGTGCCATCCCCTGGGCAGGCAGAGAGTGGGCATGATCACAGACTAAGGATCACTGTCCTTACCCTGGACATGGGTGTTACACAGATCCTGGCTCCTTCCTTGACTGTCCTCACCACTCAGTGGAGCTCATTAGGGCCTTCACAGGCTCACCTGATGTGCTCCTCTGGGGGGAGGGCGGGTTCAGCTGCCAGTTGGCAGGTTCTGTGCACCATACCCTGGTCGGGGATGAGCCAGAGGGGCAGAACTGCCACCCTCCCTGGATGGAGGTGGGGAGAGGTTGGGGGCTTTGTCCCAGGCCCTGTGCAGTTCCCTGGATGCAGGCAGCCTAGTCTGGTCAGTTGAAGGCCTAAGCCATATCCTGGGGAATCTCTCAGGCTTGGCAGTGTGGCCTGATGGATGCCTGGCACTGTGGAGCTGATCCAGGGCAGGTGCAGAGGCCAGGTAGTGCACTACCTGGCTGGAGGATGAGCTAGGTCCAGAGCCAGGGCTGTTACCCTGACTGTGGGATGAGCTCACACTTGTGGTGACAGAGCACTTGCATGGAGGGCAGGCTTACCCAGGCAGTGGCATAACCAATCCTGCATGGACCCCTAGATGGCCATCGAGCACCATCCCAGGCTGTGCCAGCAAAATTCCCTGGATGCCGGGCCTGCATGTGTGGAGGCCAATGTGGTCCCTTTGACCTAGCATGGGCTCAGCGGGGCAGACTGAGTCTGGGATTGTCCCTGTGATGGAGATTGGCCAGGGATGCAAACCAGGTGTGGTTCTCTGGAGGCAGGGCTCTTGCAATATCCTATCCCTGCATGGTCTATACTGTACAAGGTAGCTTGAACCAGGTGCTCCAAGTCAGAGCTCTTCCCTGGATGTCCTAAGGGCGCGCCAGGGCACTTGGAAGACTGACACTTCTCCCTGGATGTGTGAGTGGGAGAGGGGCAGACATGCTTGTGGCCCACCTGGTCACCTGGACAGTAGGCAAGGCTGCAGGCTCACAGGGTCTGCTTGGTTCCAGACAGGCTCAACAGGGGGTTTGAGGGCTATGGCAGTCACCCAAGTCAAGAGTGGGCCAGGGCAATGGCACAGCACGGTCACCAGTATGCAGGGCTGGCACAGTGACAGACCCCACGCTGTCCTTCTAAACCCAGCAGTGCTGATGAGTGTGCATGGTCCCAGCAGGGTGCCCAGGGTAGAGCCCAAGCACAATTGCATGCAGGGCGAAGTCCCCTGGATAGAGGGCTGTCTGGGCTCCAGGCCTCATAGAGTAACCCTAGACATGAGGTGAGCCCACTCTTGTAAGGAAAGATTGGTATGCTCCCCATGGATGCAGGGCAGGCTCATCTGGGTGGAGCTCACCAATCTCGTGCATTCCCTGGATACAGAGCTGAGTCTATCCCAGGCCCCACATGGATCCCAGGACCCAAGGTCAGCACACCAGCAGGGTTATGGTCTGCCACAGTCCATTGGATGTAGAGTGAATGGGTGGGCTCATTCCATGGTTTTATGAGGTCCCCCAGATGGAAGGAAGAGCTGGTTCCCAGGGCCTGAATGGTTCCCTGGATAGAGATTAAGCTCAGCCATCTGTTAGGAGGCTCTTCGTGATCCCCAGGACATCCTGTGGGCTGGCTGGCAGGGTTGAAGACCACTTCAGTCATGAGGACACAGGAATGGCTCCATCCTGGCAGGCCCACAGTCCCCTGCTATGTGGAGGCCTCAGCCTTCAAGAAGTCACAGGCCTTGAAAATGTCCTGGTGTATGGGTGGGGGCAAGGGCTGAGCAGAGTGACTTGATGGATGCCCGGCGATTCCCCTGGATGAAGGGCAGGCCACCTCTTGGACCTGGCATGGGCCCCTGCTTATTGGGCAAGCACTGGGTTCACAAGGTCACCCTGATGTCCTATGGGCTGGGCAGGCATGCTGAGGTACTGGTGAAGTCCCGTGGGCAGAGAGTAGGCTCGGCCAACTCCCCTGGATATGGGTTGGATGCAGAGCTGGGCTCTGTGCTTCACTGTCCTCACCACTTAGGGGGCTCACTCAGGCCTTTGCAGGCTTCCCCAACCTGCTTCCCCAAGAAGAGTGTGGGTTCAGCTGTGAGTTTGCAGCTGCCTCTTGAGGTGCCCGGGACAGAGGATACCAAATTCCAGGACCTGTGCATAACCAGATCACACTGTGCCTCACCCTCTCAGTTCAGAACCTCCAGGGGCCTTGGATGGAGGTGAGTGGTGGAGATTGGGGGCTGGTGCCAGAATCTGCACAGTCCTCTGAATGCAAGATAACCTGGCCCAGGATGTCACAGGCCTAAGCTGTTTCCTAGGGATGACACAGGCTCGGCAGTGGGTCCTGATGGATGCCTGGTACTGTGGAGTGGATGTAGTGCAGGGTCAGAGGTAGGGCAGTCACACTACCCTGGCTGGAGGTTGAGCCAGATCCATGACCCCACCCAACCCTGTATACAGGGCAAGTCCCCCTCTCAGTGTAAGGACAGGCACACCCCTGCACAGAGTACTCCCTGCTCCCCTGCTCCTGCTCACCAGATGCAGTGGCACATCCCTCCTTGGGAGTCCCCCAGGTGGTGAGCGGGTGCATTCCTTGGCTGAACCCACAGGTTCCCTGCATGTGGAGTGGGCACGAGCATCCTCTCAGAGGCCAGTGGGGTTCCCTGGATGCAGAGCAGACCTGCCAGTGTGTTCTCAGGCAAGCATTTACCCTGACTGATCTCAGGCTCAGTGGGGTGGATAGAACCCTGGCAGGGTCCATAGGAATGAGAGTGGATGGAGACATGGGCCTGGTGTGATCATCTGGAGACAGGGGCCACGCACTGTACCTCAGTTTCCAGGCAGCTTGAACAAGATGCTGCTGGGTCAAGCTCCTCCCTGGGTGATAGACAGGCTACCAAGGCACTTAGAAACCTGGAGCTTATTCCCACATGGAGCAGGGGAGATGCATTCTTCCAGGCATGGTATAGATTCGCAGACACTAGGCCAAGCTGCAGGCCCACAAAGTCCACCCTTGCAGGATGGGCTCAGCAGGGCGGTTCGAGGACCATGGCATGCACCTGGGTCAGGAAGTGGCATGGGTGTGGGCATAGTGCATTCACTGGGAAGTGGACCCAGAGCAGCCTCAGCCCCAGTGCTTTGCTTCTGAACACAGGTGTGCAGGCAGGAACATGCCCTATCCCAGTGGTGTCCCCCAGGTGGAAAGTGAACACCATTGCAGCCGGGGCACTGTTGGGCGCAGGCGCTCAACATACCATACCCCAGCCGGGACTAAGGACCACGCCAGCTTCCGCAATGCGCTACGTCCCTCTTTAAATTAGCCAACCCGTGTGCACTTCGTGCTCACTCCATACTCTGTGGCAACTCCTGATTGGCCACAGCTGGATATAGTAGCTGGAGCCTACATCCCACTCCCGCCCTGCTTCCTTGTGGCAGCCTGTGATTGGTCACGGCCGAATATATAAACCAGAGCCCGCCTAAATAAAGCAGCAGTTAACTGTTGTCCACAAGAGCATCTCCTGTGTCCTGTTTCATTGGAGCTGCGCCGGTCAACTGGTGGCCCGTACGGGGAGCGCTGAGACGAGTGCTGAGACCCTCTCTCCGACAGTACGAGGAGAGCTGAGACCCTCTCTCCAATGGAACAGAGACGTTAACAGGTAAAACCGTCAAGCGCCAATAGCGGGGGCTACTTGGCGGGCGGGGGCTGACAGGTTAAACTGCTCAACGTTGGTAGCGGGGGCTATGCAACAGGCAGCGGGGGCTGCAGGGCCGGATAGCGGGGGCTATCGGGCAACCTTGGGCGGACGCGTCGCAAGGGTCAGGAACTCGTAAAGAGAGTTCCAGGGGCCGTAAAGAGGCCGGTTTTGGGGGCGCCGTAAAGGGGCGCGGGGACTAAGCTGTCCCTGTTTAAAAAAAAAAAAAAAAAAGGAAAAAGAAAAAATAAAATAAATAAAAAGAAACTCTTGAAATTCCAGTTAACATGGGTAACACGGCTACTCAGCCACTGTCAGTCGCCTTAAGCGACTTACTGAGAGAAAAGGGATTACAAATGAAACGGGAACAAATTCAAAACTTCCTCGATCAGGTCGATAAGGTAGCACCTTGGTTTGGTCCCACGGGGTCCATTACCATCCCCAGCTGGGATAAATTAGGGAGAGATCTTGACTTTGCAGCAGAAAATGGTCTCCTGGAGCCAGGAGTCAGACCCCTTTGGGCAGTGGTGAGAAGTTGCCTTGCAGACACCTCTTGTCGTGACCATATAAGGGCTGGCGCCATGGCGCTTGATTACCATCAGGCAGAATCCTCCCGTGAGCAATCTCGTGAGCCCAGTGCCGCAGGCGAGGTGACCCCACCCAACTCAGAAACAAAGGACTCGTCAGATAATGAGGGGGAGGAAGTAGTATACAAAATGGTGGATGCAGACACCACCAAAAGAGGGGAAGTCACACACACGCAGTCGAGAGGGCCTTACTCTGAGGCCATAAATGAGCTGCAACGCAGGATTTCTCAGAGTAAATGGGTCAATGAAAGTGAGTACGGGATCCCAGGGCCGCCCTGTATAAGACCTACAGCTCTACCTCCCGACCCGCCAGATTATCATGCTCACCGGAGACCCTGCCATCAGCTATGTAGCTGTCCGCAACGGGTCCAGACATCCCCTGGGACATTCCAGGAAGACCTTTGGCATCAAGTCAAAAGAGAGGACCCAGGAGGCCTGGGCCGTTTTCTCCAGGCTTTTCCGGTTGCTGTAGATGCTCAGGGAAACAGAGCCCACCTGCCTATAGATATGAAGGCGATAAAGCATCTTAAGGAGGCCAGCACCATGTACGGTGTTAATGGGGCGTATACCCTGTCCCTAGTAGAAGCCATGGCAGGAAACTCCATGACACCTGCTGATTGGGCCAGTTTGTGCAAGGCAGTGCTCAGCCCAGGCCAATATCTTGATTGGAAAGCTTGGAATGTTGAACTTGCCACAGAACAGGCCCAAGCTAATGCCCAGAACAATCAGGCCGCCTGGAACGCGGATATGTTATTAGGACAAGGGCAGTATCTCAATAACCAGCTGATATTTTCACAAAAGGTATATACACAGATAAATAGAATAGCCATACAAGCATGGAAATGGGTCTCGGCTAGGGGAGAAGTCTCAGGCCACTTGACAAAAATTTTGCAGGGCCCGAGTGAGCCTTTTTCAGATTTTGTGGCCCGCATGATGGAGGCAGCAGGGAGAGTTTTTGGAGACGCAGAGACAGCCATGCCGCTCATTAAGCAGCTCACAGCTGCTCTGGGTCAGCACCAGGTGTAGTTCGTTAACTTGGCAGGAGTCGGGGCTTGCCATTGTTGACGGCCCTACCACGAGACAAAGCAGAAGCCGCATCCAAACTTATTCAAGAGCAATTAAAGTTAGGTCATATCAAACCCTCAAGTCTATTCTGTTTAAACAAAAGGAGGGTATTGCCCAGGGCATGACACCTAGGGCCAGACTAAATCTTGCCCTCTTCACTTACAATTTTGTAAACATCAACCCACAAGGATCCACGCCAGCACAGCTACATGCCAACCCTGTCGCACCCAAACATGGTTGGGTACGCTGGAAAGACCTCCTGCATGGGGTGTGGAGAGGCCCCAGCCCAGTACTTAGTTGGGCGAGAGGGGCGGTCTGTGTCTTCCCGCAGGAAGAAGGCAGCAAACCTGTCTGGGTCCCGGAACGCCTGATACGTCCCTGCAAACCACCAGACCCTGACCCAGAGGAAACGTCAACCACAGAACAGGGGAACCAACAGGAGCCTCACAAGCCAGACCAAGCAAGTATACCCACAACTCCCATTAACCATGGCACCTTGGCCAACTCCCCTGGTTAGTAGCCTCCTTTTCCCCTCCTTCTTGCATCTCGTACGGCCCTTGCAGCCAATGACTTTTCTAAATTGCTCCACCGCAACCTGTTATATGTTACAATGTTGGGATAACAGTGCACTTTCAGCTGTTGTTATGCAGGTACTCCAGTTCGCACCGATTCCAGTTATGGCGGACTCAGACGAGTTTCCTGTGATCCAGCTCGGGCCAACTCTCCAATTGGCTTTCATAAAGGAATGGGCAGGAACAGGGGCTCTGGCTACCATGACTACACTTGCCGCTCTACTTCTGCTCTGTCGGATTCGCAGACAAAGGAATAGGGACAAAGTATCAAACAAGCATTGCTGATCATGGAATCTGGTCAAAGCCCGGCAGCATGGCTCGCCATGCTGTGACGCAGGTGTGGAGCAAAGCATCGCAGGGGGTGTCGTCCTTGGCCAGGAGACACCCCGGTCCCCATGTCGGTGAGCATGCGGGTTGGGCTCATAAAACAATACTCCCGTCCCCTCCAAAAGAGCACCAACGAGTAGTGAGGCACTGTCATGACTGCAGCGTGACACCTCACGAGGGGCACCGACCTCTGGAGACCCTGCGTCAGTTATAAAGAAAGGGGGAGATGTTGGGCGCAGGCGCTCAACATACCATACCCCAGCCGGGACTAAGGACCACGCCAGCTTCCGCAATGCGCTACGTCCCTCTTTAAATTAGCCAACCCGTGTGCACTTCGTGCTCACTCCATACTCTGTTGCAACTCCTGATTGGCCACAGCTGGATATAGTAGCTGGAGCCTACATCCCACTCCCGCCCTGCTTCCTTGTGGCAGCCTGTGATTGGTCACGGCCGAATATATAAACCAGAGCCCGCCTAAATAAAGCAGCAGTTAACTGTCGTCCACAAGAGCATCTCCTGTGTCCTGTTTCATTGGAGCTGCGCTGGTCAGGGCACTATCCCCTGATCTGCAGGGCTGGATGAGTAACAGGCCCCTTGAGGTACCCTAGACATAAGGTAGACCCATCTTGTAGTGAAAGATTGGTGCATTACTCCTGGGTGGAGGACAGACTCACCGGGTGGTGTTCACCAATCTGGTGTGTTCCTCAGATGCATAGCTGTCATGATCCCAGGCCCAGAGAGGTACCCTGGACCCAAGGCAGGCTCACCAGCAAGATTATGAGCCTGCACAGTCCCTTGTATATACAGTGAACTTGTAGGCTCCTTTGCTGGTCCAGTGAGGTCCCCCAGATGGAAGAAAAGACTAGGTCCAGTGGCCCACATGGTTCACTGGATGGAGAGCGAGCCCAGGCATATGTTGGGAGGCTCTGCATGGTCCCCTGGATGTCCGGTGGCCTTGCTTGCAGGAGGCAGACCAGCAAAGTCTCCAGGACAAAAGATGGCTAAGTCCCAGGTCTTGTATGCTCTCCAGGACATGAGGAGGCCTGAGCCCTCAAGAGGTCACAGGCCTTGACCATGTCCTGGTGTTCGTGAATTAGGGAGAGGGCTCAGAAGTGCAGTTTGATGGATGCCAGGGGATGCCCCTGGATGAAGGGCAGGTGTGACTTGGACCTGGCATGGTCCCTTGCTTAGAAGACAGACACTGGATAGGCAAGGTCACCTCAATGTCATGTGGGTGAGCCAGGCTGGTTGGGGTCCTGAACATGTCCCGTGGGGGAGAACAGACAGGGTCCTGAGCCAAGCACCCTCCCCTGCATAGTGGTTGGGCACAGACCTGGCTAAGGGCTTGGCTGTCCTCACCTCACAGGGGGCCTTGGCTGAGCCTTTGTACTCTCACCCAATGGACTCCAGTAGAAGCCTGGTTTTTACCTCTAGTTGGCATTTCCCATGTGCAGTGCCCTGGACAGAGGACAAGCCAAGTTCTGGGCCCTGTGCAGTAACGGAGTCGCATGGTGGGCTCCTACCAGATTGCCAAAACAGCCTCCCTTGATGGAAGCTGGGGGAAGGTTGAGGGCTCCATCCCATCCCCTGGGAAGTCCCCTGGATGCAAGGGAGCCTGGCCTGGTTGGCTGTAGACCTATGGTCCCTTGGGCTTAGGAGTGTGGCCTGATGGATGTCTAGCACTGTTGAGTGGATGCATGGCAGACTTAGAGGCGGGGCCGGTGTGCTGCTCTGCCTGGGTGGAGGATGAGCCAGGTCCAGGGCCTGGCCTGTCACCCTGAATAAAGTGCTGACAGAGCAGTGCACTCCCCAGCAGGGAGGGCAGCCCACCTAGTAGGCCCATGTACTCAGGGTGATAGCAGATCCCACCCTGTGCCATACCCCAAGTGATATGCAGGTACCACCGCAGGTCATGCCTGCAAAGTCCCCTGGATGCAAGGGCTCGCCCATCTGCTCAGAGCCAGGCTGGGTTGCCAGGATACGTGGTGGACCCACCTGAGTTTTTGCAGCCCAGCATGATGCCCTTGACCCAGTGTGGGCTTGGCAGGGCAAATGGAGTCCAGGCGCAGTCCCAGGGATGAAGAATGGCCAGGGACATGGGCCTGGCACAGTTCTCAGGAGACGATGCTGGTGTGGTCCCAGGCCACAGGCTGTCCCTCGGCTGCCAGGCTCCTTGAATGGACTGCTCCTGGGTCTGTGCTCTTCCCTGAATGTCAGAGGGGCTCACCAGGGTGCTGGAAGCTTACTGCTTCTCCCCACATAGGGCAGAGAGGAGGCTCTCTCTCTCAGGCCGGGCACAGTCCCCTGGACAGTAGGTGAGGCTGCAGGCCTTCAACATCTGCTTCAGCAGGGTGGCTTAAGGGTCATGACGGAGATTGAGATTGGGCCTGGGCACTGGCCAGTTTTGGTCACTGGGGTGCACAGCCAGAGGAGGGTCAGTCCCCACCCTGTCCTTCTGAATGCAGTCGTGCTGGCATGAGCATGCATGATCCTGGCAGGGTCCCTCCTGTGTAGAGCGGGAGCCATCAGGTCACTGTCTCCCAGCTTCAGGGCTGGCTGGATTCCACGCCTTGTGCCAAACCCTGGACAAGGAGCAAACCCACCCTTATAGTTGAAGTTTGGTGGCTCCCCCTGAATGTGAGGTAGGCTCAGCTGGGGGATCCCACAAATTCAGAAAGTTCCCTGGATGGAGAGCAGGTGAGATCCCAAGACCCGCATGGTCATGGGGAATATAGGCCTGCTCACCAGCAGGATTAGGGACAGGTACAGTCTCTTGGATATAGGGTGACTCTGTGGACTCATTCATCAGTAAGGTCACCTTGGTTGCTTGGCAGGCCATTTATCACAAGATAATAATTGTGGTTTTCTAGGCACAAGGAAAATGATGGACCCCTGACTGAGCACAAGGCCTTGCTATCACAGCTATGGTAGACCATACAGAGCCCCACTCTACATCAAGTGTAGGATTGCCTGAGGTCCAGGTCTTTTGGACCACAATGGTATGGTGATGACCAGCTAATCCCTCTTTTTTTGTGAGATGAAAGTTGTAAGTCAGAGGAGGGGAGACCTGTGACACCATTATGGTGAGTGGAATGAGGGCCCAGATTATAAAGGACTCATGGTGGCCTTAGTATTTGTGTTTGACAAAACAACTGAGGACAGAGAGAGTCAGGAGCCTCAGCCCATAGAAAAATATAACAACTCTTTCTGTGGGGTTGGAAACCTTTTCAGAGAATAGCCCGGAATCCAACAGCAAAAAAAAAAAAAAAAAAAAAAAAAAAAAGAGTAACGGCAGGTGGGAGATGAAACCAAGTGGGAAAGCCATGCATGGGGAAGCTCAGAAGTTTGGTTAGGGTTTAGGTGAGGCAAAGATGGGTGGGGACAGGAGGTGTGGTGACCACACTGAGGGTGAGAGTTTGGGGTTTCCAGTGTCCAGGTGATCAGGGCACCATTTGGGCTGGGTGCTGCAGAATCAGGAAAAAGGCTGTCAACCTTGATGGCTGTTGGTATCATGGGGAAGACGAAGTAGGGTCCCATCCACCAGGGTTGTGGTCCTGTGGGCTTAGAAGATTTAAGATATATTAGGCCCTCCTGAGTTATGGGAGATTTGAGGGTTTGATTGCCTATTGTTTGGGGAGACATAGATCAATGCATTGTTGTAAAAAAGATCTAAGGAAGGAAAGGATTTGGATGCAGTCTGGGATAGGGGAAAGGATTTGATTTTGCTGCTCCTCTTTATTATTGAAGACACAGAAAACCACATCTGGGAGACTTCCCTGTGGGGACTGAAGGCCAAGATCTGACTTTTTAAATCTTGCTTTCATGTCAGGTGCTGCATGGGAGATACAATAGGAATTTTAGCATCATGGTAATGATGACCTTTTATAATGCACTTAAATCTCCATTTTGGAATGAAATAGTCTCCTCAGTTACTCCTCTCTATCTACTACATAAGAATTTTTCATCTAATTTGTTGCCCTTTAATAAGATTTTATGCAAGAATTTTTTGACATTCTTTGAACTGCTCATTGTCTAAGCATCTTCAAGTATAGTGGCACATATATAACAAATATATTACATAAATTTTTGTTTAAAACATTATTTGACTGGTGACATCATGTTGCTTTGACCTGAGCCTCCTATCACAAGTAGCTGGAACACAAGAGAAAAGCAGATGTCTGGATCTGAAAGAAGATCTCAATCATCGTAAACAATCCCAGTTTTAAATTTTGAAAGATTTGTATACCTTGAAGTCATGAATACATTTGATATACCACAAATCCAGCAATAATGAATTGTCTTAGCCATATGAAACTCTTGTATGAGAGCATCTTTAAATCAAAAACCTTACTGTATTAATTTTTTGATGGTGACCAATGTGAACATATTGAAATAATATAGTTTTATAACCTTAGTTGGGGTGTCTATCGAAAGGCTTTAGAGATTATTGGGGCCTGCAATCAATGAACAAGAACTGGTTAAATGTTACCAGGTGGCTACTTTCCTATTGAGTAATTGAAGTACTATCTAATAATCTGCCCCATCCCAATAAATTTTGTTTGTTTAATTATCTTAATACTTTTAATTTTTTGATGATTTGGGTAGACCCCCAACCACAACATTTAACGTATTACTTTTGAACAATGAGAAACTCTTACCTCATGAGTTATAAAGGACAGAATATATTACATTGCACGACCAATTATAAAATCATTTTGACCAGCAGGCACCTCAGCTGGAAGCATGCGTTTAGATGTATAACACACATTAAAATTGGGACAAATGATTCACAAATGGGAAAGGAAAAAATTGTTTACCTCAAATATAAAAACAGCTGTTCAGGGATGTGACAAAGAAACATATTGTTATGGTTTGATAACTAGTGGTCAACTTAACGCCAGCTGGATTACATCAGCATGCATTGAGAGAAGATGCTCCACCTGAGGAGGGTTGCCAGGATAAATAGGTGGAGAAGAAGAGAGGTGTGGAGAGGGATTGAGGCGTTATGGAGGCATTGTGGGTTCTCCTACGAGTTACTGTCTGAGTTGTTGGTTCTCCTGGAGAAGCTTTGGTCTTAACATCGAGCATTGCTTCCTGGCTCCGGAGGGGAAGACATGTGCTGCCTGGTCTCCAGGGTGAACTCCTCACGCTGCTTCCTGGCACGTTCCCGACTGTGCTTGTCGTCGGAGGAGCTCGGGGCCTCCGTGTCGCTGAGGACAGCTGTGGTGCCTTTCAGGACAGCCCCGCTCTTTGTTGTGAGTGTGACTTCTCAGCTCCAGTGTAGAACCCTCATCCCACTAGCACAGCTCCTTCACCCTGCTGGCATGAACTTTCTGGCTTCCACCGCTGACCCTTGGGTCTTCCCGGCACGAATCCATAAAAGAGACTGGTGTGAGTCCTTCTTGTGGGCTCTGGACTTCCAGTTGGACTCGTGGAGGCATTGTCCTGAGCTCTGGGTTTTTATCTGGACTCATGTGGGACATTGCCATGGGGTTTAGACTCTTGACTAAATAATCTATGTCATTGGTGTTGCAGATAGATTTCCTGCATTCTCCTGTGTTAACTTTCAGTGACCATTATAAAAATATTATAAACTCCATGTCCTGACCTGAGTTGTTCTCTGTGTAATAACCCTGGACTACAACACATATATAGATGATTTGCAGAGAATGGACATAGAACCCCACACAGTTTAACAGTCAAACATCTTGCACAATCAGAGTGCACTCCAACATTTTGGGCCAATTTGTATTGTGACTCTTTTATAGTTCTTACATTTTTAAGTATAAATAGGCTACTGAGAATTGTAGATCAATAAACAGAGGCCAATTGAAATAAGAATCAAAAGGAATAAGACCTTTTATACCTGTGAAAGCAAAGAAAGACATTAGGAAGTCACAGGAATAAATCACAAATTGGAGCTTTTTTTTAATTTAAAGAAAAAAAAACAGTAAAAGGGTACAAGTAATACAGAATTTCAAAAAAATAAACAGTAGGAAATCACTAGTTAATAGATTACATATTGTCATCTTAGAAATAGTTGATCAAGTTACAAAATTAAGTATGCAAAGTGGACATTCAAACAGTGAGACTACGAACAGTTGTGTTCAATTATCCAACAAAAGCTTAGTAATATGGTCATCTATCTTACACACCTAAACACACTTGCAGTTGTGTCCTTTTGAGTACTTTCTTTTCCTCTCTTTTTTACAATAACATTTACACATTTTGGGTTTTATTACTCCCACAGTTCTTATTACTTTTTTTGGAAGAGAATAAAACCAAATGTGACAAAACAAAGCAGAATCGGTCAAAACAAAGGATGGACATAGTACGTGATATAAAAACAGAACACAAGGTAATCAACAATGGTTACCATAATTCCCCTTGCTACCTGAAAAAGAATTGCTTATATCATCAGATATAATAAAATTGAACTAAACATTACAAAACAAAAGCAATAAAACCTAAACATTGGAGACACTACTGAACTTCAAAAGAAGATAATAGTCAAACCACAATGGGTATCATAGTGAATCTTATTACCTTCAAAGTAGTTGCCTATACCCTCAAAATTAATACTATCAAACAGAACAAAATAGAGTAAAATCAGTCAAAACAAGATGGTGAGAGCAATAAGGGGCTTCAAATCGAGTTAATGGGAAATCAAAAAAGTTACTATAATATATACTGCTAATTTTTTTTAAAAATTCCCCTTAATTAAAAAAATAATAAGAAATAAATTTTTAAAAGGGGAGAGATTGAGATAAAAGAGGACATAACAACATAACAATTTAAGGAGACAATTTAAGCAACATAATGTTTCACCACAAGATAACCTGACTTAATAGTAGTTACCATAGTGTCTCTTTCCTTGGCATATTTGAGTATAGCTTCATATACTATAGCATCAAACATATCAAGACAGTGTGAAACCATTCAAGAGGATGAAAGTATTACAAGGTATTTAGAACCACCTAACAGAAAACGAACAATGGTTTCTATATTATCTCTTTGCCTATAAAAATTTTTGTTTATACTATCCCATATAATAAAATCCAATAACATACAACATGATAAAAGCAATGGAGACAGAAGGACAACAATTTGATGGGACTTCAAAACAAGATCATATGAAATCAGCACTAGCTATTATGATGTCTTGTTTTCTTCAAAATAGCTGTTCATATCATCACAGACAACAATATCAAACAGCCCAGAATAGCTCACAGAACATATTTAAATAAATGCAGAAAAGTTGAAATTACCCCTTTGTCTTAGTTACTTTATGTGCATCGCTGAGACAAAATACCCGATGTCCAAGTTGGGAAAGGAAAGGTTTATTTTTTACAGTTTTTGGAGGTTTTAGTCCACACTCAGTTGGCTCCAAGATAGGTGGGCATGGCTGGACTGCAGTTCATGGCAGCTGCTGACAGCAAGCTCGAACCAGCAAAGAGAAAAGACAGACCTTCTTCCTGCCATTACATCACATCCTGGCTCCACCCCTAAGTGGGTGGAGCACTGACACCATCAATTCAAGCACTGGACAATTAACTAATCACAAATGCACAATGCAAACTCATGAGGCCTGGGGGACACAAACATAAACCATGACATCCTTGCATGTTATCAGATCATAGTGCTATGAAATTAGAAATTAATGATAAAAGATACTGCAAAAATCCTACAAACACATGGAAACTGAATAACATACTCTTGAGTAATCAGTGGGTCACGGGAGAAATTTAAAAAATTAAACAATACCTACAAGCAAATGAAAATGCAAATACAACTTACCAGAATCTGTGGGATGCAATGAAAATTAGAGGAAAATTTATTGCACTGAGTTCCCACATCAGGAAAACAGAACAAATACAAATAAACAACCTGATGCTACACTTCAAACATCTAGAAAAAGAAGAGCAAGTCAAGCCCAAAGCCAAAAGAAGAGAGGAAGTTATAAAAATCAGAATAGAAATCAATGCAATAGAGACGAAGAAAAAATCCAAAGAATCAATGAATCAAAGAGTTGGTTCTTTGAAAGAATAAATAAAATTGATAAGCCCCTAGCCAACCTTATTTTAAAAGGGAATAAAAAGCTCAAATTCATGCAATAAGAAATGAAAAACATGAAATCACTACAGACTCTATAGAAATACAAAAGATCATCAACACCTATTTCAAAAACCTCTACTCTCAAATGTTTGATAACACAGAAGAAATAGACAGATTCCTAGAAACATATGAAGTACCAAAGCTAAGTCAAGAAGACGTAAAACTGCTGAATAACCAAATTTCTATTAATGAAATTGATAATGTAATTAAGTCCTTGCCCACCAAGAAGAGCCCAGGCCCAGATGGATTCACTGCAGAATTCTACAAGAAATACAAAGAAGACTTAATGCCGACACTCCTCAAACTCTTCAATGAAATTGAAAGGGAAGCAATCCTACCTAAGTCATTCCTGGAAGCAAATATTATTCTAGTACCAAAACCTGAGAAAGACCCAACTAAAAAAGAGAACTACAGACCAATCTCCCTAAAGAACACAGGTGCAAATGAAATGAAAAACTTCTTAAAAATAACAAAGAAACAAACAGCAATAATACAAAGACAAGAAGATGATAAGAGGATCCATAACTTAAGGATTAAGAACATAAAAGAAGAAGTAGGGACACAAACAAATGAACTACAAAAGCTACTCACAGAAATAATCCAGGAGAAATTTCCTAATTTAGCAAAAGGTAAAGATACTCAGATGTATGAGGCATACAGGACCCCAGCTACCTACAACCCAAACAGAGCAACACCCAGGCATATAATAATAAAAATTCCAAAAATTCAATACAAGAACAGAATATTAAAAGCTGTCAGAGACAAGAAACAGACCACTTACAAGGGAACACCCATCAGAATTACAGCAGATTTCTCGGCACAAACCATCAAATCACGAAGAGCGTGGGGGGAAATAATTCAAGCTTTGAAAGATAATAATCTCCAGCCAAGATTGAGATATCCTGCACAACTGTTCCTGGAAATCGATGGAAAAACAAGGTGCTTCCAGGATAAAGAGGAACTGGGGGAATTTGCAACCACCAATTCAACTCTACAGAGAGTATTGCAGGATATTCTAAAAAAAGAAAAATACAAAGAATCCAGAAATAGTGGCGGGGAGGCCACAATGAATGGAGCAGAGAACAAAATGAAGAAGACAAACTGACAGCTACTGACAGAAAAAGAGCTCAACAGAAATGAGGCAGAGAAGATTGGATGATAGGAACAGCTATTTTAGAGAAAATGACGTCTTAATAGGTAATACTGATTTAGTATCATCTTGTTTTGAAGTCTCATCTAGCTTTTGTTCTTCTGTCTCCAATGGTCTAAATAGGTTGTATCTTACTGGATTTTATTATCTACGATAGGATAAGCAAAAACTTTTTAAAGACAAGGAGATTATACAGAAACCATTGTTCATTTTCTGTTAGTCGATTCTAAATACTCTGTAATGCTGTCATTCTCTTAAATGGTTTTACATTGTTTTGACATACTTAATGCTACAGTATACGAAGTTGTACTCAAGGATTTCAAGGAAAGAGACAATATGGTAACTACTTTTGGGTCAGGATTATCTGGTGGTGAAACACTATTCTGCTTAAATGGTTATGTTTTGATCTGCACTGTTTCGCTGTTATGCCCTCTTTTATCTCAATCTCCACTCCATTATTTACTTTTTTATTTTTATCCCTTTAATTAAAGGAAAAAAATAGCAGGATATATTATAGTAACCCACTTTGACTTTCCGTTAACTCGATTTGAAGCCCTGTATTACTCTCACCATCTTGTTTTTGACTTATGTTTCCCTATTCTGTTTTGCTGGATAGTATCAGGTTCGAAAGTTTAGGCATCAGCTGTGAAGATAATGAGATTCATTATAACGCCCATTCTCGTTGACTTTTATCTACTTTTGAAGACCTACAATGTCTCCAATGTTTTGGTTTTGTCGGTTTTGTTCTTTACTGTTTTGTTCAATTGTATTATAACTAATGATATAGGCAATTCTATTAGAAATAGCAGGAGACATTATGGTAACCATTGTTGATCACCTTGTATTATGTTTTGACATTATCTATTATGTCCACCCTTTTGACTTGACCGATTCTGTTCTTTTATGTCACATTTGGTTTTACTCTCTTCCAAAAAAGTAATAAGAACCGTGGGAGCAATGAAACCCAAAATGTGTAATAGTCATTGTACAAAAGAGAGGAAAAGAAAGTGCTCTAAACTATATAACTGCATGTATATTTAAGTGTATAAGATAGAAAATGATATCACAGAGTTTTATTGGACCATTGAACAGAACTATTTGCAGTATCATTGTTGGAATGTCCACTTTACAAGCTTTAATTTTGTGACTTGAACAATTATTTCTAAGATGACAATATGTAATCCATTAACTAGTGATTTCCTACTGTTCATTTTTTTTCTGTAAATCTGTATAACTTGTACCCTTTCTCTGCTTTTTTTTTCTTTTCTCCTTAAATTAAAAAAAAAAAGAACACAGGTGCAAAAATCCTCAATAAAATATTGGCAAATGGGATGCATCAAATCATCAAGAAGATTATACACCATGGCCAAGTGGGATTCATCCCAGGCATGCAGGGATGGTTCAACATACATAAATAGATAAATGTAATCCACCATATCAATAAAGCCAAAAGTAAGAATCACATGATCATTTCTATAGATGCAGAAGAATCCTTTGATAAGGTCCAACATTCATTTATGATAAGAATTTTACAGAAAGTAGGAATAGATGGTCTTTACCTCAATATAATAAAGGCTATCTATGACAAACCAACAGCCAGTATCATACTAAATGGTCAAAAATTGAAGGCCATTACTTTAAAATCAGGCACAAGACAAGGATGTCCCTTATCACTGCTCCTATTTAATATAGTACTGGAAATACTAGCCAGAGCAATTAGATAAGAGAGAGAAATAAAAAGGGTAAAGATAGGAAAAGAAGTTAAATTATCATTATTTTCAAATGACATGATACTCTACATAGAAGACCCCCAAAACTCTATAGAAAGACTCTTAGATATAATAAATAAATTCAGTAATGTAGCTGGATACAAAATCAATACTCAAAAATCAATAACATTCCTATACACTAACAATAAAATCACAGAGCGAGAAATAAGAGAAGCCACACCCTTCACACTAGCAACCAAAAAAATGAAATATTTAGGAATTAGTCTCACGAAGGAAGTGAAAGACCTTTACAGGGAAAATTATAAAACACTGAAAAAAGAAACTGAATACAATCTCAGAAAATGGAAAGACACCCCTTGTTTATGTATAGGAAGAATAAATATTGTGAAAATGGCCATTCTCCCAAAACTGTTATACAGATTCAATGCAATCCCAATAAAAACACCATCAACAGACCTCATAGATCTTGAGAACTCAATCCTAAAATTCATCTGAAGTGAGAAGAGACCTAGAATAGCAAAACTGGAGCTCTTTGACATAATTACCTGGGTTGGGGTCCAGCAGGCAAACTTGCAACCCGGTGTGGTCCCTCAGACGGTAGGCAAGGCTACAGGCCCATGGGTTCCACTTGGTGCAGGTGGGCTTAGAAGGGCTGTATGAAGGTTATGGTGATTGTACTGGTCGACATTGGGCAAGGGTTGGGGGTCAGCACAGTCACTGGTATGCAGGGCAGGCCAATGTCAGCCTTAAGAGTGCCCTTATGAATGCAGGGGTGTTGGTAGGCCCTGTGGTTTCCCTGTGAGGTCCCCAGTGTGGAGAACAGGTGCAATCTCAGACAGCACTTTGTCACTTGGACATAGGACTGACTGGAGTCCAGGCCTTTGTGGTTCCCTGGATGGAGGGTGAGCTCAGCCATATGTTGGGAGGCTCAAGAAGGTCCCCCGTAAGTCTTGTGGCCTCACTCACAGGGTGGCAGACTGTCATGTTCACCAGGACACAGGAGTGCCTTGTTCTGTGCCATGCATAGTCCCCTGGAAGTGAGGAGACCTTGAGAGGTCAGGCCTTGACATTTTCCTGGTATTCAGTAGTGTGGGTAGTGTGAGCTGGAGTGGGGCTTGGCAGTGCAGCTGGATGGATACCTGTTCACGCCCCTGGATGAAGGGCAGGCGTGGACACAGACCCGACATGGTTCCCTAGTTAGTGGGCAAGACAGTGAGTCAGTAAGGTCAGCTTGTTGTCGTGTGGGCTTGGCAGGACAATTGGGGTCCTGGCATGGCCCCCTGGGTGGGCAGAGAGCAGGCATGGTCACTGGCTGGGCACTCTCTCTTGGACATAAATGTGACAGAGAGACTGGCTCCTACTATGACTACCATTATCACACAGGGGAGCTCATCTAGGCCTTCGAAGGCTCACCCAGTGTACCTCACAGGAGGGGAGCGGGTTCAGCCATGAGTTGGCAGGTTCTACCAGGGTAATTTGGACAAGGAACAAGTTGGGTTTCCTGACCTGTGCAGTAACCTGGCTGCACCACAGGCTCACCCTTGCAGTTGCACAACTGCCAGGCTCCCTGGATGGAGGTGAGGGGAGTTTGGGGACTTAGTCCCAGTCCCTGCACAGTCCGCTGGAGGCAAGGCAGCATGGCCCCGGTGGTTGCAGGCCGAAGCAGCTTCCTGGGGATAACACAGGCTGGACAGTATGGTCTGATGGATGCCTGGTGCTGTGGAGTGGATGCAGGGCAGGCACAGAGGCAGGGCAGGTGCATTGCCCTGGATGGAGGATGAGCCAGATCTGGTCAGGCCCATTACCCTGGATAAGTAGCAGGCTTACCCTCGCAGTGATAAAGCAGCCTGCTCCCCTTCATGGAGGGTGGGCTCCCCAATTGGTGGCAAACTCCATCCCACAAAGTTCCCCAGAGATGCTAAATGGACAAGAAGAAAAAAGTAACTTAGCATTGTTGCTGTGACTTTACCTGATCATGTTGTTCAAAAACCTTGGAAATGGCTTGTGGGAAGAGTTGGGAAGCTTCAGAGATGTCACCTGAATGTATAGAGCTGAAAAAGCTTAGGCTGTTCTGTAGGGGAGATTCAGGTTAGAGAGGGGACCAGAAGGCTGATAGAAAGCCTGCCAGTAAAGACCAGGCTCAGGAGGTTTCTGCTAGAAAGAAGGACTGCATTGGTTGCTGGACTCCAGTTGATGTATATTATGACTTGGCAGAAAGTTTGTCTGCATTTTGTTCATGTCCAGAGACTTCACCTGGGACTTTGATTAAGATCATTAGACTGATTAATCTGGCAGAAGAAATTTCAAGGTAGATGCATGTTGAGGCTGTAGCATGGCTACTGTTGGGTGTTTTTAGCCAGATTTATATTGTGAGTCAAGAGCAAAGAGCCTAGAAGGATGATTTAAGACATTGTGAGTTTGGCCATAAAGGAAGCTCCAGTAAAGCTGTAGACTAGAAAGACAGAGCTGAGATCCTCACTGCTGAGAAGGAACAGAATGGAAAAAATGATCTGAAGGCATCACAGAAAAAAAACAAGCCTTGAAACTTTTCAGCCTCCAAACTGCAAAAGTGGAAGACATTGCTCTGAGAAGAAAGCCACAGAGCACCATGTTCCAGGATGGCAACCCCACAGGTTCCAAATTGGAGACAGCATAGAGAATCTGTTCCTCACAATCAGGTTCAGAGAGCCCAGTGATCCAGGCACTCCACCCATATAGCCCAGAGAGAGGAAAACCTGGTTAAGTGCTCCAACTGACAGCAGATGTTGGCATCATCCACATGGTGCTGGTTTTAAGTGCATACAGAGTGCAAGGGTCCTGAGATTAAGAAGACTTCCATCTGGATTTCACAAGGCCTGGGGAGGCCTGGCAGGGTGCCCCTGAAAGGCCAGTGTGTGAAGCTGTGAGTGTGAAGCCAAGGTGCAGTGCACAACCCAGAAGTTTAAAACAGCCAGGAGCATGGATCATCTAAGGAAAGCTGCAAAGATTGAGCAGAGCAGGCCTAAGAGAAAAGCCTTGGGATCGGTTGCCAGCAGAAGTGCCGTGGGGTGGAGTCACAAGCCCTTTGGAGCCCACAGTTTGCCACAGAGTGCCTCAAACGGTGCTCATGGAACTACAGGACCTGATGTTTGCCATGCTGGATTCTGGACTTGCTTTTGTCCCAATTCTTTGTACTTATTTTACCTTTTGGAATGGAAATTTCAATCCTGTGCCATTGTATGTTGGAAGTATTTAACTTTGTTTTCATTAGTACAGGTCCATGCAGCTAAAGTTTGCCTTCCATCTGGGAGGAGACCTGGGACTTAAACTGCAGTGGGGAAACTGTTGCAGCCTTTGGCAGCTCTTGCAAATGGACTGAATGCCTTTTGCATAACAAGGATGTGCATGAGTCTTTGAGGTCGAAGGACAAAATGTTATGTTTCTAATGTGATTTAATGTTGATAGTGCTGGTTCTTAAGGATTGTTAAATTGCAAAATGTTAAGAATAAGCATGCCTTTGTTTCTGGAGGCTGATTTAAAGAAACATATCTAGGGCCAGAGATTCAACTCAGCTGCAAAAGCACCTGCCTGGCAAGGGCAATGTTGTGAGTTTGATCCCCAGTATCCAAATAAATAAATAGATAGATAGATAAAGTAAAAATAAAGAAATATGTCTGTTTTTCAAATTGACAAGGGGTGGATTGTTACGTTGATACACTGTGTTAACTTGTGCAGTTTAGAAGCTTAACTGAAAGACTCAGGAGGAAGCCAGGATCCTTACTTTGTGAAAAAGAAGAGCAAGGAGATTTTGTGAGTGATACACCAGCCCTGGAGAGTGGGTGGCCTGTGTACACTATAAGGAAGGAGAAGAGGCTGGTTTTCTCCTCTTTTGCTCTGGCTGCTGCCTTGAAGTGTTGCCCCTGTGCCGTGCCATCCTGCCTTGGAGCCAGCTGATTATGGACTGAAACCTCCAAAAACTGCAAGACAAATACAGCTTTCTGCCCTTCATTTTGAGAGTCAAGTACTTTGTCCCAGCAACAAGAGAAAAGTAAGAGTAACCAAGACAGAATCTCTGGGAACACTGTGGTGTGAAAGCCTCTGATGAGGCGGCTGTGTCACTGGATTCTCAGAGGTCCATCTCTAGACTCTGGAACAATGAATCCAGAGCTTGAAGAGCAAAAGATGTGGTTAGAAATGTTTATTCCTCTGAACAAGGAGGGTGTTGGGATGGGCACCACTACAGCACACTGCTAGAGACCCTTCAGTGTCCCACATAGTGCCGTCACCTGCTGGTGCAATCTAAAGTTCCTATCTCTTATAATCTTTCCAGAACAGGAAACAGTGGGAGAAGTCTCTGAAACATTACTTCAGAGGGAGTCAGCCCACCCCCACCCCAGTATGGGGTGCACCGTGATAAGGAAGGTGCTGCAGGAAGCATAACAACCTCATTAGCTCCGGTTTCTTGGCAGATGTTTGCCTAGTTGTTTTCCAGATTTTGGTTTTATCTCTCCACGTGACCTGAACTCGGGTCTGTAGGTTATTTGTAGCTTCCATTTTAGCCCCAAGGTTTTTGAGAGGCTCTGGACTACTCTACGGGCAATGGCAGGTCCATTATCTGAACCCAGCATCATGGGGAGCCAATACCAATAATCAACTCCATCAAAGCCTTTACAACTTCTCTAGATGTTTTGGTCTTCTCAGGGTGAGCCTCCACCCTGAAGAATAGGCGTAAATCAAAACCAGTAATATTATTTGTTTCCACTTGATATTAGTAAGGTCTGTCTCAGCATCTTCAAATGGTAAATTTCCTTGCTTCTGGATACTCAGTTGTTGCTGGCACCAAGAGATGGGATTGTTTTGGGCACAGGTTGTGCATCTTTTAGTTACTAAAGCACACAAAGTCCAGAGAACAAAGAAATGATGACCGGGCAATTCTCCCACAGCTGTTTGTCCCAAAGGGTGTGGCTGTGCATGCCCTAGATCACAAAATGTCCTAAAGTCTCAGGGAGGAACACTTTTCCTATTGGCAAAACTTGTCATCCATTTTAACCTGTGGCTCCCTCTGTTTTAGCCCATTTCAGTTCTGCCTCTGAGTATTGGGGTATTTTTAGAAGTGAGGCCACCAAGACCCAGGCTTCAAGATGTCGCTCTCTGGTGGCAGCCTGTTTCACTGCTAGGTCAGTGGCTAAATTTTCCTGAGCCTCCACAGAACTGTCCATCTGATGCCCAGGGCAGTGAATCACAGCTACTTGGGTGGACAGCCAAACAGCCTGTGGTAGGCTTAATATTTCCTGGGAAGCTTTAATCTCTTTTTCTCCTGCTATCAGGAGATCTCTTCCTTCCTAAACAGCACCATGCACATGTAAAGTGGTAAATGCCTGTGGCAGTCAGTGTAAATGTTCACCCACTTGTCTTTTCCTATCTCTAAAGCCCAGGTGAGAGCGATCAATTCAACTTTCTGTGCAGAAATCCTGGGAGGCAAAGCCTCAGACTGGATAGCTTGTTTGAGGGTCACAAACACTACTCCCTCTTCAAACCCCATAAATTGCATGCTGCTGCTGTCTGAAAATGGGGTCAGGTCTGGGTTCTGGAGGGGCACATCCTGCAGGTCCAGTCAAGCAGAGTAGACCATTTCAATTGCTTCTGTTCAGTCTTATTCGGGTGGCTCCAAGGACATAGGCCAATGGGAAGCAGGGCGAAGAGCCTATGTGGTGTTAGCACTCTGGGGTCCTCTAAAAGAGTTCCATGATATTGGGCCAATCTAGTGCCTAATGGTCACTTGCCACCAGGTCCTCTCAGCAGGGTCTCTACTGCATGAGGAACACATCTAACCTTTGTCCCAGAGTCAGTTTACCAGCCTCCTTCACTAGGATAGCAGTGGGATCTAACCACCACGGATCTAACCTTTTGCTTCCAGGGCCCCAAACTTTGAGTCAAAGCACCCCTAGCACTGCCTCCCTCTTTATGAATGAATATCTGAGAAGGCTTGGTGATGTCAGGCAGTCCCAGGGCAGGGGCACTTAACAATTATTCTTTTGCATCTCAAAGGCTGCCTGGCACTCAGATCTCCACTTGAATGAGGGACTGCATCCTCTTCAAAGCCTCATACAGGGGAAAACTGGGGACCCAGAGGTGGCAATATCCAACTGTCCCTAGGAATTCCCTCAAGTCTTTTCCAGATGAAGGCACCTTTAATCCCTTAGTGGCCTGGGTATATGAGGCTGACAATGAGTGTGTCCCACCCTTTCACACAAAGCTCAAAATCTTTACAGTTTTGAACCTTTATATCTGACACTCGACCCCCTTTACCTTGGAGCAACTCCAACAACCTTTTTGTTTCCATCTGGCACAATTCTTGCATCCCCACAGCTACAAGCAAGTCATTGACATATTGTAATAGGGAAGTATCAGGATTTTCTTGGCTAAAAGACACTAAATCTTGGAGGTTAGAGAAGATGGCGGCTTGCTAGGTCGCTGGGTGGAGAGCCTCTCTAGAAAAACAGCTCAGACACTAGAATTTGACAAAATGGAGAGGGCCGGAGGCCTGGAGAGGGACTCTCATGAACCTAGGAGGAAACTGAAGTGAAAAGAAAAATAGGAAGAGGAAGGAAAAATGTAAGTGGAGGGCTGGAGCCTGACACATCACTGAGACCAGTCTGTACTGTGCTGGGAGTGCCGTGGAGTCGGATGACTCAAGGTCGCACTGAAGCCACGGCCACTGATAATGGGAATTGGTGAGTACAGGACCTTGGAGGAAGGACACGATGCAGCATGGAGTGGAGCCAAGGTGGAGAACTACATTGATTCCCAGTGAGTGCCAGAGATTGGGTCCCACAGTGGGTGCCACTGGCTGGAGGACATCTTGGGCTGAGGCAGAGCCTGGCACCACAGTGACATCAGTCAGCTGCCCCTGGCCCAGAGAGGACTGGTGGGATCTGCTTGGGCTGAGCCACACCCCCAGTTGGGACCCAATAGCCAGGGAGGAAACTGTCCTGACCCCGTGACATCTGCAAAGCACAGGCTGAGTTGCTGAAGGCACTTGCAGTTTGACTGACTCAGAGGCTATCTGCTAGCCTGCATCATCCCTGCATGCACCTCACATAACAGCAAATTGGAGAGGGCAGCAAAACCCCAATCAGCACACTTCAGAAAAAACCATAAGCAATACAGAGAGGGCCATAACACACTTGTCTGAAAGCAACCAGAAACATGACAAGAGATAGAAATAAAAAAAAAAACTTCCAGCCACTGAACCTGGAAAAATAAGCCCTGGAGAGGTAAATACAGAAGAGAACCAGTGCAGCAATCATGCAATATTAGCCACAACATCAGCGGACATAAAGAAAAACCTTTGTGACCTCATAGATGAATTTAAAACTGAAATTCTAATCCAAGTGAGGCAAGATATAAAAAGATTAATTAAAGAAATGCTAAGTCCCTCCCAAGAAAACACAGATGAAAGAACGGAGGAACCCAGAAAAGGAAGAGAAACCTTTGATGAAGAATATAAACAAAACCTAGAATACATGAAACAGATCCAAAAAGATTACCAGGAAACTAAAAACTCCATTGAAAGCTGGCAAAATGCCTTGACAGAAACTAAGGTTAGCCTTTCAAAACTTCAAGAGAGATTTATAATGTGTGATCATGAAAGAAAAGATCTCTTAAAAAAATAACAAGAAGCCAGGGAGAAATAATTTAAAGGCTAAAAGATGACACGAGGATCTATAAGTTAACAATAAAAAACATGAGCAAAGAACCACAAATGAATTACAAAGACTATTCACAGAAATAATTAAGGAAAACTTCCCATGCATAGGAAAAAGAAATGATATCCATATAAATAAGGCATACAGAACTCCAGTCACCTATAACCAAAACAGATCTACACCCAGACATATAATCCCAGAAATCCACCACAAGAACAGAATATTAAAAGCAGCTATAGAAAAGAAGCAGATCACCTACAAAGGAAAAATTATCAAAATAATGACAGACTTATCAACACAAACTCTCAAATCGAGAAGAGCCTGGGGGGGGAAATAGTCCAAGCCCTGAAAGACAATAACCTCCAACCCAAATTGATGTATCCAGAAAAACTCTCTCTCAAAATTAATGTATAAAGAAGATATTTCCAAGACAAGGAGGAACTGTGGGAGTTCATGGTCACCAATCCAACTCTATAAAAAATACTGAAGGACATTCCAGAGAGAGAGAGAAAAAAAAAATACCAGAATTCCAGCAACAATGGCAGAGAGGCCTCAATGAATAGGGCAGACAGTGGAATGAAGGAGTAATGTGGACAAATAATAGCAGAAAAATAGAATAGCAGAGATGAGGCAGAGAAGGAGGGCTATACACTTTAATATAGATAGCCTTGATTCACTAAAAAAAGAATCACAGGCAGAGTAGATTAGGAGGCAGGATCCATTCAGATGCTCTGAATAGGAAATACACTCAACCTGAAAGAAGGTTAACAAACTGAAAGTCAAAGATGAGGAAATGATACCATACATGACAGGAAACCAGAGAGAAATAGGACAACTCTTCCTGTAGCCGCAGATAGGTTGGAAAGTTACGACAATTTTGGGCAGGGTAGAACTACACAGCTGGAAGGAAGGAAAACCTTGTGGCTTTAGTAAGTAAAGGAGTACAATTCAAGATCAAGCTCAGGGGTAAAAAGGTTCAGCACCACTCAGATAGATAACAGGTTGACCCCCTAATCTAAAAACTATAGGAGCTAGTGGGAACCAAAATAAACAAAGCATCCTGAGAAGGGGAAATGTGAGAAATTGCCTTAAAAAGGAAGGCAGAGGACATTGTTAATAGTGTATCAGGATTTAAAAGTCACAGTAGTCTTATCACTCTGTTTAGTTTGATTTTACTTTGTTCCAGTCTGTCTAACATTAGATTTGAGGGCACAGACAGCTATCCCAAAAATAGCAGGTTATACCATGGTAACTATCCTTAATTTCCTATTAACTTAAACTGAAACCCTGTATTACTTACATTGTCTAACTATGGCTGATCGTATTTGAAGCTGGTTTGTTAGACCGCTGTTTTGCCTTGACTTTTTATTCAAATTTGGTATGCTTGATTGTATCAAGTCTAAGAGCAGAGCAACTACTCTGAAGATGACAAGATATAATAGATACCCATTCCGATTAGATTATTAACTGTTTTTGAAGTCCTACAATGTTTCCAAAGTTGTGTTTTTATTAAAATAGCTATATAATGCTATGCTCAATTATATTATGTCTGATGATGTAGACAATTCTATTGAAAATAATGAGAAAGCATAGTAACTACTGTAGATCACCTAATATTGTGGTCTTAATATGTCTTTTTTATTTCATGTTTTTCTAGGAATTCATTTTGTTGTCTTGTTATGATCTGTTTTTCCCTATAATACAGAAATGATAGATATACATGTAGAGATCCACACATGGGGAGAATTTCTAACTATTTATGGGACAGGTTACATAATGCATGATGTAATAAACAGATACTCTGAAGAAGAAGAGACACTAAGAAACCCAACGCTAATTCTATAGCATTATGATATAAAATTTAGCAATACTATTATTCACTATTCAGAATGATATTAGTCTAGTCTTTTCCTTATGATCTGTTTTGTTATGTTTAATCTGACCCTCTTTAAAATTTTTAAAAAAAACTAAATCTTTGGAAAAGATTTCTCCAAAAATTGTTGGGAGTTCTTAAATCACTGAGGTAGTTTTGTCCAGGTAAACTGACACTTTTGATACTCTTGGACTTCTCCTATTTGAAACCAATAATTCTTGAGATCCCAAAGTCAAGGGAATACAAAAGAAAGCATCCATTAAATCTAACACAGTGTGAGTTCTGGAGGCTGTGCGGCCTGTGGTGAGCATCCCTGCACCATCCCCCAAGCCCAGGGAGTTTGGGATCCTTGCTCAGCCAGCCAAGGAACTTTGCAGCTTCCTGCTGCACTGGACCAGTTCATCGGGTCTTGAGCCCTCCTACAACAATTGCCCTGCTACCTGCTGTGCTGGGTGAACTCTGGGGTTTTGGGCCTGCCAGTGCCCTAAATTCTGGAAAGTGGGTGGCCTGAGGTGAGTGTCCCTGCACCATCCCAAACCAGGGAGTTTAGGATCATTGCTCCCACCAGCCAAGGAACTTCACAAATTCCTGCCACACTAAACCTGCACAGTAGGACTTGGGCCTGCCTGCTCCACCCACAGTGACCCTCTCTCAATTTGGAGAACTGGGTGGCCAGAGTCCCAGGAGCTGAGGGCATAGAAGAGGATTTACAACCGGCCCTACGTAAGCCTTGGAATAACACTTGAAACATGGAAATATAGGAAAATGACAAAATGAAAGACTGAAATACAATCTCAAACCTCCAGCCCATCCCAACAAACCCTAGGAGCTATTTACACAGAAGAAAATATATGCCATACACCTGAAATACCTGAAATAATAGCAAATGAAATAAAGAAGCAACTCTGGCAAACTTTAAAGGAATTCAAACTAGAAATAATCTCAAAAGTAAAAGAAAAAATTATAAAAGAAATGAAAGAAATGCTGAACATATCTAAAGAAGACACAGTTAAAAAATTGAAGGGACTAAACAAAAAGGTAGAATCCCTGGATGAACAATATAAAAAACAAACAGAATACATAAAGCAGATGCCCAGAGATATACAGGAAATCAAACATTCCATTGAAAGTTGTAAAAACCGCCTCAATGAAAGTGAAGATAGGATTTCAGACCTTGAAAACAAGATTGCAGCTAGTGAACAGGAAAGGAAGATCTTTTAAAAATAACAAGAAATCAGGAAATAAGAATTCAACAGATGCAAGATGATGCAAAGAAAAACAACAGAAGATTGATAGGGATAAAGGAAAAAGAAGGGGACAACACAAATGGTATCAAGAAGTTATTTACAGAAGTAATAGCTGAAAATTTCCCAAACGTGAGAATGGAAACTGACATTTGGATTAGTGAAGCATATAGAACTCCAAATGCCATAACAAAATAAAACTACAGCCAGAAATATAATAATCACCATTCCAGAAATCCAACATCAGAATAGAATATTAAAAGCTGTCAGAGAGAAAAGACAGATCACCTATGAAAGAAAATCTATGACAATCACAGCAGACTTCTCAGAACAAACAATAAAGTCAAGAAGAGCATGGAGTGAAGTATTTCAGATCCTAAAGGAAAATGATTTCCAACCTAGACAGATGGACCCTGCAAAACTGCCCTTCAAAATGGATACAAAAATAAGATACTTCCATGACAAAGAACAGCTGAAGAACTTTATGATCACCAAGCCAACCCTGCAAAGAATACTGAAAGACAGTTTATTTATACTTAGTAAAAAACCACTAAACAAAGCATGCAATTAAACAGAACAGAAAGATAAAAATGCAACAGCAGAAAGATAACATGTCAACAATAAACCAACATATAACAGTTATAACCATTAATGTAAATGGTCTCAATGCAACAATTAAAAGAAACAGTCTGCAGAAGGGATCAGGAAACAACATCCAACCATATGCTGTCTACAAGAAACCCATCTAACCCAAAAGGATACTCACAGACTGAAAGTAAAGGATGGAAAACAATGTTACATGCAAAAGGAACCCAAAAAGAAGCAGGGGTAGCTATTCTGTTTGCAGACAATGTGAACTTTATACCAGTAATGATCAGAAGAGATAAAGAAGGTCATTACATACTGGTTAGGGGAAAATTTCAAGAGGAAGAGATAACATTCTTGAATATATGTGCACCAAATTCCAGAGCACCCAGTTATATAAAACAAGCATTAAGAGAAATGAAAAACCAAATTAGCAGTAACACAATTATAATAGGAGACCTTAACACACCATTGACAACAAGGGACAGATCAACCAGAGAGAAAATCAGCAAAGAAATAACAGAACTGAATCACACCTGTGAAAAAATGGACTTGATAGACATATACAGAGTATTACATCAACAACATCAGAATACACATTCTTCTCAGCAGTACATGGGACATTCTCTAAAATAGACCATATAATTATCCCACAGAACATATTTAAATAAATTGAAAAGAGTTAAAATTATCTCTTGCATGTTTTCGTATCATAGCACCATGAAATTAGAAATTAATGATAAAAGATAATGCAAAAATCCCACAAACACATGGAAACTGAATAACACACTCTTGAGTAATCAGTGGGTCACAGGGGAAATTAAAGAAGAAATTAAACAATACCTACAAGCAAACAAAAATAAAAATATAACTTACTGGAATCTGTGGGATGCAATGAAACCTGTCCTCAGAGGAAAATTTATTGCACTGAGTTCACACATCAGGAAAACAGAACGAATACAAATAAACAACCTTATGCTACACCTCAAACATCTAGAAAAAGAAGAGCAAGTCAAGCCCAAAGTCAAAAGAAGAGAGGAAATTATAAAAATCAGAGCAAAAATCAATGCAGTAGAGACTAAGAAAAGAATCCAAAGAATCAATAAATCAAAGAGTGGTTCTTTGAAAGAATAAACAAAATTGATAAGCCCCTAGCCAACCTTATTTTAAAAAGGGAAGAAAAAGCTCAAATTCATGCAATAAGGAATGAAAAAGGCGAAATCACTACAGACTCTGTAGAAATACAGAAGATCATCAACACCTATTTCAAAAACTTCTACTCTCAGAGGTTTGATAACACAGAAGAAATAGACAGATTTCCTAGAAAGATATGAAGTACTAAAGCTAGATCATGAAGATGTAAAACTGCTGAATAACCTAATTTCTATTAATGAAATTGAAAATGTAGTTAAGTCCTTACCTACAAAGAAGAGCCCAGGCCTAGACAGATTCACTGCAGAATTCTACAAGAAATACAAAGAAGACTTAATGCTGACACTCCTCAAACTCTTCAATGAAATTGAAAGGGAAGCAATCCTACCTAAGTCATTCCTGGAAGCAAAGATTACTCTACTACCAAAACCTGAGAAAAACCCAACTAAAAAAGAGAACTATAGGCCAGTCTCCCTAATGAACACAGATGCAAAAATCCTCAGTAAAATACTGGCAAATAGAGTACAGCAAATCATCACGAAGATTATACACCATGACCAAGTGGGATTCATCCCAGGCATGCAGGGATGGTTCAACATATGTAAATCAATAAATGTAATCGACCATATCAATAAAGCCAAAAGTAAGAATCACATGATCATCTCTATAGATGCAGAAAAAGCTTTTGATAAGGTCAACATTCATTTATGATAAGAACCTTGCAGAAAATTGGAATAGATGGTCTTTATCTCAATATAATAAAGGCCATCTATGACAAACCAACAGCCAGTATCATATTAAATGGCCAAAAACTGAAGGCCTTTACCTTAAAATCAGGCACAAGACAAGGATGTCCCTTATCACTGCCCCTACTTAATATAGTACTGGAAATACTAGCCAGAGCAATTAGACAAGAGAGAGAAATAAAAGGAGTAAAGATAGGAAAAGAAGAAGTTAAATTATAATTTTTTGCAAATGACATGATACTCTACATAGAAGACCCCCAAATTGCATTGAAAGACTCCTAGATATAATAAATAAATTCAGCAATGTAGCTGGATACGAAATCAATACACAAAAATCAATAGCATTCCTATACACTGACAACAAAGTCACACAGATAGAAATAAGAGAAGCCACACCCTTCACACTAGCGACCAAAAAATGAAATATTTGGGAATCATTCTCACAAAAGAAGTGAAAGATCTATATAGGGAAAATTATAATACATTAAATAAAGGAATTTAAAAGGATCTCAGAAAATGGAAAGACATCCCTTGCTCATGGATAGGAAGAATAAATATTGTAAAAATGGTCATTCTCCCAAAATTGTTATACAGATTCAATGCAATCCCAATAAAAATACCATCAACATATCTCATAGATCTAGACAAATCACTCCTAAAATTTATCTGGAAACAGAGGAGAACTAGAATAGCAAATAAGCAGCAAAGGCAAGGCAGGAGGCATCACAATCCCTGACTTGAAATTATACTACAAAGCAACTGTAGTAAAATCAACGTGGTACTGGAATCAAAACAGAGCCGAAGATCAATGGAATAGATGAGCAGATACAATCACAACTAAAAACCACCTTATCTTTGATAAAGGGGCCAAACATGTTCGTGGAAGAACGACAGTCTCTCTAGTAAATAGTGTTGGAAAAACTGGCTCTCCATATGCCGAAAACTTAAACTAGACCCATGCCTATCACCAAGTACTAAATCAAAATCTAAATGGATCAAAGATCTGAATATTAAAACAGAAAAACTAAATTTATTGGAAGACAAATTGGGTAAAATCCTTGAAGACATAGGGGTAGTTACAGAATTCATGAACAGGAATCAAACTGCATGGGAAATTCTTCCCAGAATCAATAACTGGGATCACATCTTATTAAAAAGTTTCCGCATGTCAAAAGAAATCTTTTGCATAGTGAAAAAACAACCCACAAGCTGGGAAAAAAATCTTAGTGAACTTTCCCTCAGTCAAAGCACTTCTGTCTAAAACATATAAAGAATTTAAAAAATCAAACCGCCAAAATTCAAAGATCCAATCCAAAAATGGGCATCTGAGATGAATACACAGTTCTCAGATGAAGAAATATAAATGGCAAATAAATACATGAAAAAATGTTCATCATCATTACTTATTAGAGAAATGCAAATTAAAACCATACTGAGATTCCATCTCACTCCAGAAAGAATGGCCAGGATCAGGAAAACTACCAACAACAAATGCTGGAGAGGCTGTGGGGAAAAAGGAACTCTCCTGCACTGTTGGTGGGAGTGTAGACTGGTGCAACCACTGTGGAGGTCAGTCTGTAGATTCCTCAAAGAGCTGGGATTGGAAGTCCCATTTGACCCAGCTATTCCACTTGTAGACATATTTCCAGAAGAACTGAAAGCATCATACCACAGTGTATGTGCACCCATGTTTATAGCAGCACAATTTGTAATAGCCAGATCTTGGAAACAACCTAAGTGTCCTAACTCAAGAGTAATGGATAAAAAAGTTATGGTACTTTTATACAATGGAGTACAACTCAGATACAAAGAATGATCACATTGACATATTTATAAATAAATGGGTGCAGCTTGAGACCTTACTCATGAGTGAAATAAATCAAACTCACATGTATAAATGCCAAATAGCTTCCCTAGTGTAAGAAATGGTAAGAATACATAAAAGTATGTGGTAATCATGATTTCCCCATTATATTGTTTTGAAGCCCTATAATGTTTTCATTCATTAATTGGAATAGTTTTATTCTGGGATGTTTGATTTTATTGTCTGTGATGGTATGAATAGTTATTTTTAAGAAAACAAGACATTCTAATAGCTAGTGCTGCTTTAATATCAGCTTGTTTTGAAGTCCCATCAAGCTTTTGTTCTTCTGTCTCCAATGGTTTTATCATGTTGTATCTTATTGGATTTTATTATATGTAATAGACAAGGAGATAATATAGAAACCATTGTTCATTTTCTGTTAGTTGGTTCAAAATACCCAGTAATACTTTTACTCTCTTGAATGGTTTTACACTGTCTTGTTATGTTTGAAACTATAGTATACGAAGGTATACTCAAATATTTCAAGGAAAGAGACACTATGGTAACTACTGTTATATCGGGTTATCCTGTGGTGAAACACTATAGGACTAGTCACCTGAATAATTGGAAGGCTCAAAATCCCCCTTTTTCAGAGCAGCCTCTGGCTCTGATTATCTTGCTAGAGTTGGTGTTTAAAGCTCACCGCCCCAATTAGGATGATTGTCAGCATCTTTCATCTTAATCTCCCCTTTTATATATATTTTTAAATAAAAAATTCTAACACAGTGCATCTGAGATGAATACACACTTCTCAAATGAAATAGAAACAGCAAGTAAATATGTAAAAAAAAGTTTAACATTACTGTTTATTCATAAGATGCAAATTAAAACAACACTGAGATTCAACATCACCCTGGAAAGAATGGCTATTATCAAGAAATCAACCAATAACAAATTCTGCAGGGGCTGTGGAGCTAAAAGAAGCCTTTTCCACTACTGATGGGAGTGTAGACTGGTGCAACCACTGTGGAAATCTGTGTGGAGGGGCTGTGGAGCTAAAAGGAGCCTTTTCCACTACTGATGGGAGTGTAGACTGGTGCAACCACTGTGGAAATCTGTGTGGAGATTCCTCAAAAAAACTAGGATTAGAGGTCCCATTTGAATCAATTATTCCCCTTCTTGGTATCTTCTCAAAAGAATTAAACACATCATACCACAGTAATTTATGTGCACCCATGTTTATAGTAGCACAATGTGTATTAGTTAGATCTTGGAAACAATCTAAATGTCCATCTACTGAGGAATAAATTAAAAAGCTGTGATATGTTTATACAATGGAGTAATGCTCAGCCATAAAGGAGGATAAACTGGAGACTTTTATAGGTAAATGGATGCATTTGAGACCATTTTCATAAGTGAAATAAATCAGAGATATCTGTAAACATCATATTGTCTCACTATTCTGAGAAGCTGAAGCAACATATGTGTATGTATACATACGCATATAAAAATAGTTGATAGTTTTTTTTAAAAAACTAACACAGTATACAAAATTTGAGTAGACAGAAATAAACTAAGCAAAGTAGAAGGGTGGAGGGTGACAACCAAAGTATGTACAGTTGGTGGTTCCTGGACTGGTCTATACTCATTTGCCCCAGATTTACATACTGGCAAACAGAGAGTGTTCCGTGGGCACTGATACTCTCTCCGTACTTCTGTCTCAAGCAGCCTCTGTACATGGGGCCTAATTCCCTCTAAAGTGTTCATGGTCCCTGGGCACTGTCTCAGGGGAACCACCTTTGCATGCCCCACCAACTCCACTAACACAGGGGGCACATGAGCTACCAAGTCTGGGGAGGGGGTGTCTTTTGCCCAAACCATGGAGAACTGTTGAGCCCAAGAGAGGAGGACTGGGTGCACCAATGCCAGTCTTCCCAAATCTGAGAAACAGTGTTTTTCTTACATTGGAAAACTAAGTTAGAATGTGAGCTTCCTCTGGGGTTTTTTCCTTGGTAGTCAAAATAGTTTTCTTAGAGGTAAAAGAGCAGCTTGTGAAGAAGTTCCTGGCCCAGGACGGGGAAGAGACAGTTAGGGAACCTAGCAGGCTTCCCCATCACAGTTGCAGTTAGCATGGGTTCCCTGGGGCCCAGAGACAGAGCCCCGGGACCTCATCATTCTGAAACATCCCTGAATCCATCACAAACACTTCCTTTTCCCCCTCTCTGCAGGTGCTCTGGGCATTCCCGCTCAAATGCACCTTTTCCTTAAAGCAGGCACTCTGGTCTGGAGCTAAATGGAGATAGTGTCCTCCAGCCTGAGGTCATCTGTCCCTTACTTTCTTTCCTCTGGTTCTTGACAGGGCCACCTCCTTAAAAGCTGCCACTAACACTTTCATTTGCTCCTTCTGAAATTTCCACTTCTTTTCCTCTCCGTTATGATAATGGCCACTTTTAATCAACTGAGTCACGTCTATTCTGCAGCCTTACTGAGTTCTGCACGTTGCTGCATATACGGGGCTGACTGGGTAGCGGCCGTGTTAATACCAGCGTTCTCAGGGGCCTATGGGGCAAACCGGAGTCTAAGTCTGAAAAGCCTCCAGGAGGCACGCGACGGAAGTGGTAGGCTCTCGGTCAGTTCCTGGTACACCTTGGCCACTTTGTTTAAATTTGGGGGGCAATGAGCAGCCACAAGAAATGGTTTTCTCAGGGCTTTGTGGTGGTGCTTGGGTCCCAGTTAAGCGGCTCTAATCTCACTTGATCCCCTGCTGATTTCCAACTTTTCTCTCCTCTGAGGAAACAAGGTTAACAGCAGCTGCTGACAATCATCCTAATTGGGGCGGTGAGCTTTAAACACCAACTCTAGCAAGATAATCAGAGCCAGAGGCTGCTCTGAAAAAGGGGGATTTTGAGCCTTCCAATTATTCAGGTGACTAGTCCTAAAAGGAACACAAGCCAAGACAGACCAAACATTTCCTCTTGTTCCTGGCGTAGCAGTCTGCCAGTGGGACAGAACAGAGGCTGGGTCTGAGGAAGACACGTCCTCATTCAGTGAGGTGGACTCTGCCATGGGCTCTGGAGAGGGCTGCTAGCTGGGGGACAAGGAGGGCGTGAAGTGGGGTGGAGTGTAGGTGGTATGGATCATTCCCCTTGGGAGCTGAGGCCAGCACAGGGGGTTTTGTTTGAGGACATTTTTTTTATCACTAGAACTCGATCAGGAAATCCACAAGCACACATCCTAAGCCACTCGGGTCATGATCAAAAATCACACAGCCAGCAGTCTACATAAGGAAACTGGTCTGGGTGTCCAGGTTTCCCAGGGACAGCATCCCACACCCTTCTGCCTACCTGAGGATCATGTGCCTCTCTGATGGCCATCCCAGATCAAAAGAAGGCCATCCTAATTTACAGAAGGTAAGGAGTGTCCTTGGTTCCATCCTTACTCCACAGTCACCTTTGAATCAGAGTTGTTAATCATGCAGTCCAAACCAGTTGGCTTGCAGGACCGTCCATTGCAGCCTGGTTTAACACCCAAGCACGGCGGCCTGCCTTAGCAGGTCTTGGCTCTCCTGCCCCACCAGCAGTACAAGCAAGATTCAAGACTAGTCAGATTTGAGAAGATGACTTTTCCACAATGATGCGGGGTAGGCGGGCTGTCCTCCAGAGTCTCCAAGGGCAGGACTACAGGCAAGAAAGGCAAGAGCAGGGTGGCCACCAGTCCTCCAAGCCGAGTGACAGATTTGGCTGTGGCTTGAGATTGTGGACACACATAGGGGATAACATGAAAATGACATGAAAAAGACAAACAGTCCTGGGAAGTGCTTACCGCTTCTTACCAACCCCTCAGAACAAATTCAGAGACAAATGCTGACCAAATGCTTGGCCATGCTGAGAATAAATGACCACACTTCAGGTGGGAAGACCCTCACAAATTTAACCAAAAGCTAATCCAAGGAAACAAGTCCTTGGATGAGCCCAAGAATGAAACAGAAATGAAACCAAATCTCTAAATTTCCAAATGCTTATCTAGGTCGGGAGGTGGGGCCCAGTTGCTCTGTCCCACAGCTACAGTGTCCTCACTCACAGGCTTTCCAGGGGGCTGGCTGAAAGCAGCCAGGGTGCCCTGCCACCGAAGGTCAGCCGCCTAGGCAAGGAGCCATGGGAGTTCCTCAGATGACGACCTTCCCCATGACAGTCTTGCTGGGGCTTCCATATGGTATGGCAGAAACGTGAGAAACACTCCTGAGCCGAGAACGGATACAGGCACGCTGTACTAGCCAGTGGACCTTGGTCAGCAAAGTTAAGGCACTGACACCAAGGCTTTGCTCTCAGGGGATTCCTCAGTAACCACAGGAGCCTCACTATCTTAGTCTTTATCTACACCAATATTTTGAAGAGTTTTACCTACTCTATCTCCCAGCAGATTTAATGTTTCTGCTTTAATATTAAGATCTTTGATCCATTCAGATTTTAGCTTAGTACATGGTGAAAGATATGGGTCCAGTTTTAATCTTTGGCCTCCATAGAGCCATTTTTTTCCAGTACCATTTATTAAAGAGGCTACCCTTATTCCAGTGAATGTGTTTGGCACCTTTGTCAAAGATAAGGTGGCTTAGTGTGTCTGAAGTCATTTCTGCATCTTTTAATCTGTTTCGTTGATCTTTGGGATTTTTTCCCAGTACCACACTGTTTTTATCACAGTAGATTTATAGTATAAATTTAAGTCAGGAATTGTGATGCGCCCTATCTTGTCTTTGTTGCCCAAGATCACCTTTGCTATTCTATGTCTCCTCTGGTTCCAGATGAATTTTAGGATTGTTTTCTCTAATTCTGTGAGATGTGCTATTGGAACTTTGAGATTGTATTGAATCTGTATAACAGTTTTGGAAGTATGGTCATTTTCACTATATTGATTCTTTCTACTTAAGAACATGGGCTATCTCTCAATTTTCTAACATCCTCTTCAATCTCATTTTTCAGAGTACTATAGTTTTCAATGTAGAGGTCTTTTACAGCCTTTGTGAGGTTGATTATTAGGTATTTCATTTTCTTGGATGCCACTGTAAAAGGTATTGTTTCCCTGATTTTTTTCTCCATGAGTTTGTTATTTGTGTAGAGGAAGGTGATTGGTTTTTGGGTGTTAGCTTTATATGCAGCTATGTTACTGCATTTGCTTATTAAATCTATAAGTCTTTTGGTTCAGTTTTTGGAGTCTTCTGTGTAGAGTATCATGCCATCTGCAAATAACGATAGCTTAGCTTCTTCCTTTCTTATGTTTATTCCTTTTATTTCTTTCTCTTGTCTAATTGCTCTGGCTAAAGTTGCCAGGACTATGTTGAATAAGAGTGGAGATAGTGGACATCCTTCTCTTGTTCCTGACTTTAGAGTGAGAGCTTTCAGTTTCTCTCCATTTAGTAGGATGTTGGCTGCTGGTTTGTCATACATAGCTTTTATCAGATTGAAATAAAGACCATCTCTTCCAATTTTCTGTACAGTTTTTATCATGAATGGGTGCTGAACTTTGTCAAGACATTTTTCTGCATCTATTGAGATGATCATATGATTTTTTGTCCTTGGGTCTGTTAATACGGTGTATTAGATTTCTGGAGTTAGATATGTTGAATCATCCCTGTATCCCTGGTGTGAATCCCACTTGATCACAGTATATAATCTACTTGATGATTTTCTATAGTCTGTTTGCCAGAATCTTGTTGAGGATTTTTGCATCCATGTCCACTAGGGAGATTTGCCTGTAATTCTCTTTCTGAGTTGGGTCCTTCTTTGGTTTTGGTGTCAAAGTAATGCTTGCTTCCAGGAATGAACTTGGGAGTATTACTTTCCTTTCAATTTCATTAGAGAGTTTGAGAGGCAGTGGTGTTAGGTATTCTCTAAATTTCTTGTAAAATTCAGCAATAAATCCATCAGGGACTGGAATTTTCTTTGTTGATACGTTTTAAATTATAGCTTTGATTTCCTTGATTCATATTGATTTATTTAGGATGTTTATATGTTCTTGATTCTGCTTTGGTACTTCATATGTATCTAGGAATCTGTCCCTTGCTTCTGTATTTTCTATTATTTTAGAATACCGGTTTTCAAAGTAAGTATAGATGATCTGGATTTCTGCATGGTCCATTGTGATTTCAGCCTTTTAATTCCTGTGTGGATTTGAGTCTTTATTTTCCTTTTTTGATAAGCTTGTCAATTTTAATCTTTCAGAGAACCAACTCTTCCATTCATTGGTTCTTTGTATTATTGGTCTCCAATGCATTAATTTCTGCTCTGATTTTTATCATTTTCTCCCTTGTATGAAATTTTGATTGAGCATGCTCTTTTTTTCTAGTAGTTTGAGGTTTAATATTAAGTCATTTATATGTGCTTGCTCTGTCTTCCTTATACCAGTGTTTACTGCTATACGTTTCCCTGGTAAGACCGCTTTTGTTGTGTCTCCATGTTCCAGTATGCTGTATTGTCATTATCATTCAACTATCAAAACTGTCTAATTTTTCTTTAATTTCATCTGTGATTCACTGGTTTTTCAGTAGGGTGCTGTTTAATTTCCATGTGTTAATGAAGCTTTTGTTTTTTCCTTAGGCTGGATTTCCAATTTCATTGCACTGTGGTCTGATAGTATGTGTGGGATAATTTGAATTCCTTTGCATTAAACATGTTCTAGGAGCCACTATGTGGTCTATTTTGGAAAATGTTCCATGTGCAGTTGAGAAGAATGTGTATTCTGATATTGTGTGGTGGAACACTCTATAGACATCTACTAAGTCTATTTCTAATATTTCATTATTAAAGTTTGGTTCACTTCTAATATTTCATTATTGATTTTTTTGTCTAGTTGATCTGTCTTTTTGTGACAATGGGATATTAAGATCTCCCAATACAATTGTATTAGGGCTTACTTGATTTTTCATATGTTAGTAATTGTTTTATTTAGTTGGGTGCACTGGTTTTGTTGCATATATATTTATGATTGTTATAGCTTCCTCTTGGCATGTTCTCTTTATGAGGAGGTAATGAACTTTACCTCTCTTAATCAGTTGGCATGAAATTCACTTTGTCTGCAAACAGAATAGCTACCCCTGTATTTCCTGGGTTCCTGTTGCATGGTGTATTGTTTTCCATTCTTTGACTTTCAGTCTGTGAATTTGTCTTTGAATTAAATGTGTTTCTTGTATGCAGCGTATTGTTGGATCTTACCTCTTGATCCATTCTGGCAGTCTGTGTCTCTTGACTGGTGAATTAAGACCATTAACTTTGATGGTTATAACACATATATATTGACTTATCTTTGTCATGTTATTTTCCTGTTGTTGGCTCCCTATTTTTTTTTTGCCCTCCCTCTAATTGTTTGCCTTCTCTGATGGATTCCTTCTGTTGGGGTTCATGAAACTGTAGTCCTTATTATCTCTTTCTAGAATGTCCTTCAGAACATTTTGGAGCGCTGATTTGGTGGTCATAAATTTCCTCAAATGTGCTTGTCATGGAAGTATCTTATTTTTCCATCAATACTGAAAGATAGTTTTGTGGGATACATCAATCTGGATTAAATGTTGTTTTCCTTTAGAACTTGGAATATTTTGCTCCAAGCTCTCCTTGACATGGGAGTTTGTGCTAAGAAGTCAGATTGATTTTGATTGGCTTTCTTTCATAGGTGATTTGTTTCTTTTGTCTAACAGCTTTTAGATTCTATTATTGTGTTGAACTTCTGGACTCTTGACTACGGCATGTCTGGCTGTAGTTTTTGTTCTCTTGATCATTGCTAATGAAGTTGTATATGCCACATTTAACTGTCGGTCAATTGTTTTTCTCCACCTGGAAAATTTTCTGTCATGACGTCTGTGAACATTTTTTGAATGTCATTTGAGGTATCTTGCTTGCTGATTGACTCCAATTAATCTCAAAGTACTCTCTTAGTTTCATCTAGCAGCTGCTGGATTGGTTTCTCATGATCCCTTGCTATTTTTGAGAAATCCTTCTTTTCCTGGTCACAAAGTGCAAGTCTGTCTTCAATATTTGAGATCCTGTCCTCACATTGGCCTAATCTGCTTTTAATACTTTCAATGGCCTTTTTATTCTCTTGGATATCTGCTTGAAGCTGCTTTATGGATTTCACTTCTTTGCTATCTTGTGCTTCCATAATTTGCTTAAACTTGTCTATTTTTTTTTGTCTGTGTCTACTCTGGCATCATTAGCATGGTGTATAATTTAGTAATCTCTGTAGTTATCTGAGATATTATTTCTGATTTCATTTTTTCCAGAGCCTCATTCAATTGCTTTGTTGTTTCCACTTCAGAAAGACTTAGTGTGGGGCTTTTTGGAGTGTCCCATCTCAGTACTGCCTGGGTTTGCCTTTGATGAACTGAATGTCTGGGGTTGCATGTTAAAGTGTCTTCTCATTTGTTTTTTTGGTTTAATTTCTGGGGTGATGTTTGTAAGTTGCCTATAGTGGTTGCTTTATTGGCAATATTTAAGACACTTAGGTGATGATTACTTCTCTGAAGTATCTTCCATGTGTTGCTTGTTTTTGAGTTTTGAGTCTGTTGGAAGATTGTACCTCTTCAGTTTGTTGAAGATGAGAAGTTCTTGCTTGTTTGACCTAGTCACTGAGACTTTTGCATTGTGCCACCATAGTTTCTGTGACCCTTAGTTAATCTCAATCACAGATTATTAGGAACAATGGCTATTTAGAATAATTATATCACTGTTGGTTATAGCGGCTCTGATAGCATCTAACATAGCATATAAATCAACAAACTTAGCTAACCCTTAATTTTCAACTTTTAACCATATGAACCAGATTTGTGATTATATAAAAAAGGTAAAACAAAGCAGATAATTCTGTGCAATATATAAGTTCTTTATGTGTCAATATTGCCCTCAGAGTTAAAACTTTAAATGGACTAAGGAGAAAACAGAGAAGTAGAAGAAAAGAATGACATTAGAAGTAAGGTTGGAGGACAAAGGGAATCACACCAACTTGGGAAAACTGGTGTAGAAGACTGAAGTAAAAGAGAGATGGAAGAGGTAAGAGGAAGAACAGGACAGATCCACAGCCACACAAAGATCAGGAACCACTTTCACACTCATAAAAATCAATGAATGAGAAAGGGAAAAAACTTAAACTGAAAGAAAGAAAGAAAGAAAGAAAGAAAGAAAGAAAGAAAGAAAGAAAGAAAGTTAGTTCCAGGATTCTCTCTGGTTTCATTAGTAGGCAGCTTCTGCAAACAGACTTTTGAATGGTGCTGATCTATCCCAGCAGGTCAGCAGTTGCTTTATGGCGGAGTAGTGGATAACCTCAGCAGGCCTGTACAGAGACCAGACTCACTGGGCTTACCTCAGTTCAAGCAATTGTCAGGAGTCTGCACCCAGCTAGGAGCTGCCAAGGAAGCTGGCAGCAGTTCTGGGCTCTGGGCTTATCTGGCCCCACCCTAAAATGGGTCCTGGCTAATTGCTCTCTCCCTGTGGGAGGACCAAGTCCTCTGCACTCACTGCCAGCCAGTGCAGTCCTCCATGTCCACCACTCCTCTACACTGCCTCTCTGCAGAGGACTCTAGGGTCACCAGCCATCACTCTCACTGTGACCGTGTGTCATCAGGTTCCACATGCATCCTCTCATGCATCCTCTCCCACCTCAGGGGGAAGCTGCCACCAGCTATCACCTTTGTTGCTGAAGTTTTTCTCTTCACCCTCTCCATGGGCTTCAATTCGCACTCAGCTTGTTCCTGGATCCAGGGGACCCTGTTTCTTCCTCTTGTCTTCCTCACACTGCTGTATTTTAGGGAGAGGCTGTTTTTTCTGCTGCTTACTGCTCTGCTATCTTCCTGGAAGTCAGAAATACAAGCTTTGAATCCTTTAAAACAATTACATTTTTTCCAAACATCTATCACTGTTCTATATGGTATTATAATTGTTCTTTGTTCCTTTTTGTAAGCTGGTAATGCTCACCCAGAATATTCCATGGAGCCAGAAGCAAATTGCAGCCTTCACGTTAATACTTCAAAAGATTGTTGCTAAATCAACAGGGGGATATGTGGGGAAACACATGTCTTAAATTAACTGTACCTGTTGTAACTCCAGGGAGGAAGTCTCGCTAAAGCCATAGTGTAAAAGGAAAAGAAAACAAGACCTTAGTCTCAGGGGAATGCTGCTGCCAAAGCATAAGACATTTTGCTAAGATTTTCCCAAAAGAATAGTAAACATGAAGCCCAGGTATAGGCAGAGATGGTCCCTGGGGTAGTTCAACAGTTAAGTTCTGACTTATCTGTACTTTACCCTTCCTATTTCCCACTTCTGCTTTTTATGAAGAAAAGACTTTAAGAAATAGCTGGGAAAACTATGGTCCAAGCTTCAGGCCTGCAGTCTGTGGCCTGTGATCTTATAACTTTGTTTTCCTCTTGTTTTCTTTTTATCTGCTTCACTGCATTTTGAGACCTGTTTCCTCACAGAAAGCAACACACTGATTGTTTTTTCTTTTTTTGGTTGGCACCTTTGCAATTAAGAGCAGTTTTTTATTTTACACCTCCTGGGGAGATTCATAGAACACCCCACTATCAATTTTATTTATGTGTAAACATGACTGCAAGTTTTTAAGCAAATAGTACATCTTTCACTGTAATTGATGTTCAGTTACCAAATGTTCTATAACTGATGTATTTAAATTCATAACTTTGAGATATCATCAATACTTCTCTGATAATTACAAACTCTGGGGACTAAATACGTAGGAAACATGGTCCCAGAGTTTCAGACTCAAGCCACAATATGAGATTCGAATGGACAGCTGTGAAAACCATGCTCTCCAGAATCTTATACCAGGAGCAGGAGATGAAAGAGGCTTTGTGGGCTAAGGCATAGGGCTGAAGCAATGGACAGCAAGAATGGGTGCTCTGCTGTGCGACAGCTGAGGACAGATCAGGTCAGAAGGGCTGCACTGCCTCACACTTAGCAAAGGCTCACATCAGGGCTCATGGTGAAAATCAAGTCTCAGGTCACTGATGTGCATGTGGTGGACACCTCTCTCTGTGAAACTCAGAGAGAGGTCCTGTCCTGGAGCACAGATCTGTCCAACCAAGGTTCAGAGTTGCCCATGGTGATCCTGAATGAAAAGCATGAGCATTACAGTCCAGGAAAGTGCTGCAGACTCTGCCCTTCACTGTCATGGCCCCACCAGATGATGGTTGTGTTCCTCCACATTTACTATACTTTTGAGCACTGCAGGACATCTGGAAACTGGCATCAATCCACAGCTGGTGTCCAGCAATGCTGCCCCCTCCTGACCACCCACTGCACGCTCGGCAGTGGCTGAGCAAGCTGCACACCCCTGACTTCCAGCTTTCCATCTCTTAGCACCTAACCAAGATTGTGAATTCACACCAGCTGCTTATGATGGGCATCAGGATTCTGAAATAGACACCATAGCCCCTTGTTTGCCTGGGTGGCCTGAGCCCCTTGCCTTCTCAGAGCTGTGTTGGGATCTGTTCCTAGACCCCCAACCCCCAAACGGGTACACAGCAAAGGTACAAAGGAATGAGACACAGGGCATGGCCTTTAGGATTGCAGGAGGAGTGAAATCCTTAGCAGAGCTTGTAACTCTGCTACCCAGCTGGCTGACTGACCCTGGGCAGCCCTTATTTATCAGAACAAACAAGGAGTTGAGTGGACAATGGAGGAACCACAGCAGGACCTTGGGAGGGGTTCAAGGACCCCTCAGAGAAACAGATGATGCTGATTAAGGAAAACTATCCAGCAAGTCACTAGATGACCTCCACAGTGGCCTATCTTGCACCCTGAGGTGTTTCCTCATTCTCAGTTCAATCATGCCCGGGCCACGCCACAGCCTTGCACATGTACTCAGCTTTGGTGCTCTCCAACAGAGCTGGAGAAGCTTGTTTATGTGACTTGTTCTGAGCTCTCTGTGTTTTCAGGGCTGGCCTTGTTTTAGCCTCACACACGTGATCAATCTGCAGCTGCAGCTGCTCCCTACAGCTTCCCAGCTCCCAAAGCACTGCTTTTGGCTGCATGGGTTTTTTTTCTCTGAAACTTAACCCCCTCTCCACTGAACATCCTTCACCTTTGCAGTCAACGGCTTCCCAGTTCCACTCTCTCTCAAGCAGAAGCCCAAATGGCTCTCAGTGACCAGAACACAACACCTTTATTTTTTCATAACAAATAATTACCAGGAAATACGAGTATAATTTTATTATTTTTAATAGTTGAATTATATTAGGTAATCATAATTGTCATTCTTGTTTGCCACTGTTTGCAGTGTTTATAAATCACTTTATAATGTTTCTTATCATGTTTATGAACTAAATCCCCACCCAACTAGGAGAGAAAAACTCCCCAAACAGATTTCTTATTTTTTTATTTTAAAGAGATTAAGACAAAAGAGGACAAAACAAAACAGATCAGAACAGAACAATGTAAGCAATACAGTTCTTCCAACAAGACAACTGGATATCAACAGTAGTTACCATAATGTCTCTTTATTTGAAATACTTGAGCATGTCTTCACATACAGTAGTATCAAACATAACAAAATAGTATCAAACCATTCAAGAGAATGAAAGTATTACAAGGCATTCAGAACCAAATAACTGAAAATGAAGAATGGCTACTATATTATCTCATTTTCCATAGAAAGTTTCTTTATGCAATCACACATAGTAAAATCCGATAAGACACAACAGGATAGAACCAATGGAAACAGAAGAACAAAAGCATGGTGGACAGAAGAACAAAAGCAAGATGATATTCAATCAGCAATGACTGCCATGTTATGTTTTCTTCAAAATAGCTGTTCATATCATCACACATAATAAAATCAAACCAAACAGAACAAAACCATTCCAACTAATGAATGAAAACATTATAAGCCTTCAAAGCAATGTAGTGGGAAATCATGATTAAAATAAGATCTTATGTACTTTTACCATTTCTTACACTAGGGAGACTATATGGTATTTATACATGTGAGTTTGATTTATTTTGCTTATGAGTATGGTCTCAAGTTGTATTCATTTATTTATAAATAACTCAATGTGATCATTCTTTACAGCTGTGTAGTACTCCATTGTATAAAATAAAACACCTTTTTTATCCATTCCTCAACTGATGGACACTTAGGTTGTTTCCAAGATCTGGCTATTACAAATTGTGCTGCTATAAACATGGGTGCACATATATCACTGCGGTATGATGTTTTCATTTCTTCTGGGAATATGCCTAGAAGTAGAATAGCTGGGTCAAATGGAACTTCCAAGCCCAGCTCTTTGAGGAATCTACAGACTGACCTCCACAAAGGTTGCACCAGTCTACACACCCACCAACAGTGCAGAAGAGTTCCTTTTTCCCCACTACCTCTCTAGAATTTCTTATTGGTAGTTTTCTTAATTCTGGCTGTTCTTTCTGGAGTGAGATGGAATTTCAGTGTGGCTTTAATTTGCATTTCTCTAATGAGTAATGATGATGAACATTTTTTCATGTATTTATTTGTCATTTGAATTTATTCATCTGAGAACTGTGTATTCATCTCAGATGCCCATTTTTGGATTGGGTCTTTGAATTTCAGGAGTCTGACTTTTTTAAATTCTTTATATGTTTTAGACAGAAGTCCTTTGTCAGAGGGACAGTTCACTAAGACTTTTTCCCAGTTTATGTGTTTTCTTTTCAATATGCTGACGATTTCTTTCAACATGCAGAAACTCTTTAGTAAGACATGATTCCAATTATTGATTCTGGAAAGTATTTCCCATACTGTTTGATTCCTGTTCATGAATTCTCTACCTACCCCTATATCTTCAAGATTTTTACCTGTTTGTTGGAAGACAACATTTTGTCTTCCAACAGATTTAGTGTTTCTATTTTAATACTTAGATCTCTGATCCATTTAGATTTTAGTTTAGTACATGGTGATAGACATGGGTCTAGTTTTAGTTTTCAGCATATGGAGAGCCAGTTTTTCCAGCACCATTTATTAAAGAGACTATAGTTCTTCCAGTGAACATGTTTGGATTCTTTATCAAAGATAAGATGGTTGAGTGTGTTTGTAGTTGTGGTTGTATCTTCTAATCCATTCCATTGATATTCAGATCTGTTTTTATTCCAGTACCATGTTGATTTTATTACAGTAGCTTTGTAGTATAAGTTCAAGTCAGGGATTGTGATGCCTCCTCCCTTGCTTTTGCTATTTAGAATTTCCTTTGCTATTCTAGGTCTCTTCTGGTTCCAGACGAATTTTAGAAGCAATTTCTCTAGATCTATGAGGTATGCTAGTGGTATTTTCATTGGAATTGCTTTGAATCTGTATAACAGTTTGGGGAGAATGGCCATTTTCACAATATTTATCTTCCTATCCATAAACAAGGGATGTCTCCATTTTCTGAGGTCCTCTTTGATTTCTTTTTCAAGGTATTATCATTTTTCCTGTACAGATCTTTAACTTCTTTTGTGAGATTAATTCCTAAGTATTTCATTTTTTTGAATGCTAGTATGAAGAATGTGGCTTCTCTTGTTTCTCTCTCAGTGGTTTTATTGTTAGTGTATAGGAATGCTATTGATTTTTAAGTATTGACTTTGTATCCAGCTATATTGCTGAATTTATTATATCTGGGAGTCTTTCAATGGAGTTTGGGGGGTCTTCTATGCAGAGTATCATGTTTTTTGCAAATAATGATAATTTAACTTCCTCTCTTCCTATCTTTACTCCTTTTCTCTCTCTTGTCTAATTGCTCTGACTAAGTATTTCCAGTACTATGTTGAATAGGAGCGGTGACAGGGGACATCTTTGTGTTGCTCTTGATTTTAGAGTAAAGACCTTCAGTTTTTGGCCATTTAATATGGTTTGATGCTGGCTGTTGGTTTGTCGTAGATGGCCTTTATCATATTGAGGTAAAGACCATCTACTCCAATTTTCTGTAAGGTTATTATCATGAAGTGTTGGACCTTATCAAAAACTTTTTCTGCATCTATAAGAATGATCATGTGATTCTTACTTTTGGCTCTATTGATATGGTGGATTACATTTATTGATTTACATATGTTGAAGCATCCCTGCATGCCTGGGATGAATCCCACTTGGTCATGGTATATAATCTTGATGATTTGCTGCATCCTGTTTGCAAATATTTTATTGAGAATTTTTGCATCTATGTTTATTAAAGAGATTGGCCTGTAGTTCTCTTTTTTAGTTGGGTCTTTCTCAGGTTTTGATACTAGGGTAATATTTGCTTTCAGGAATGACTTAGGAAAAATTGCTTCCCTTTTGATTTCATTGAAGAGTTTGAGGAGTGTCAGCATTATCTTCTTTATATTTCTTGTAGAATTCCGCAGTGAATCCATCTGGGCCTGGGCTCTTCTTTGTAGGTAAGGACTTAATTATGTTTTCAATTTCATTAATAGAAATTGGGTTATTCAGCAATTGTACATTTTCTTGACCCAGATTTTGTAGTTTATGTTTCTTGGAATCTGTCCAATTCTTCTATGTTATCGAACCTATGGGAGTAGAGGATTTTGAAATAGATGTTGATAATTTTCTGTATTTCCACAGTGTCTGTAGTAACTTCACCTTTTTCATTCCTTATTGCATGAATTTGAGTTTTTTCTTTCCTTTTTAAAATAAGGTTGCCTAGGGACTTGTTATGGGTTAAAAACTGTTGGTCAACTTTAAGGCCAGCTGGATTACATCAGCATGCATTGAGCAATGATGCTCCACCTGAGGAGGGTAGCCAGGATAAATAGGTGGAGAAGAAGGGAGGTATTGAGGGGCTGAGGTATGAAGGAGGCATTGTAGGTTCTTCTATGAGTTGCTGTCTGAGCTGTTGGTTCTCCTGGAAAAGCTTTAGTCCTCACATTGAGCATTGCTTCCTGGCTCTGGAGAGGAAGACATGTGCTGCTTGGTCTCCAGGATGAACTCGTCACACTGTTTCCTGACTGTGCTTGTCATCAGAGGAGCTCCGGGCCTCCGTGTCAATGAGGACAGATGTGGTGCCTTCAGGAAGGCCCTGTCTTTGTTGTGTGACTTCTCAGCTCCAGCGTAGAACCCTCATCCCACTAGCACAGCTCCTTCATCCTGCTGGCATAGACATTTCTGGCTTCCACCGCTGACCCGTGGGTCTTCCCAGCATGAATCTGTAAAAGAGACTGGCATGAGTCCTTCTTGTGAGCTCTGGGCCTCCAGTTGGACTCGTCGTGGGAGGCATTGTCCTGAGCTCTGGATTTTTATCTGGACTCATGTGGGACATTGCTGTGGGGTTCAGGCTCTTGACTAAAATAATCTGTGTCTTTGGTGCTGTGGATAGATTTCCTGCATTTTCCTGTGTTAACTTCCAGTGACAATTATAAAAATATTATAAACTCCGTGTCCTGATCTGAATTGTTCTCTGTGTACAACCCCTGACTACAACAGGACTTACCAATTTTATTTATTCTTTCAAAGAACAATCTCTTTGATTCATTGATTTTTTGGATTGTTTTCTTAGTCTCTATTGCATTAATTTATGCTCTGGTTTTTATAATTTCCTCTCTTCTTTTGGCTTTGGGCTTGACTTGTTCTTTTTCTTCTAGATGTTAGAGGTATAGCATCAGGTTATTTATTTGTATTCATTATGTTTTCCTGATGTGGGAACTCAGTGCAATAAATTTTCCTCTGAGGACAGCTTCTATTGCCTCCCACAGATTCCGGTAAGTTGTATTTGTATTTTTGTTTGCTTGTAGGTATTCTTTAATTTCTTCTTTAATTTCCTCTGTGACCCATTGATTTCTCAAGAGTGTATTCAATTTCCATGTGTTTGTGGTTTTTTTCAGTTTCTTTTATCATTAATTTTGAGTTTCATAGCACTATGATCTAATAACATGCATTGGATAATTTCAATTCTTTTACCTTTACTTAAATATGTTCTGTGGGCTAGTGTATGGTCTATTTTAGAGAATGTTCCATGTACTGTTGAGAAGAATGTATATTCTGATGTTGCTGAATGGAACACTCTGTATACATCTATCAAATTCATTTGTTCACAGATGTGATTCAGTTCTGTTATTTCTTTGCTGATTTTCTGACTGGTTTATCTGTCCCTGTGTGTCAATGGTGTGTTAAAGTCTCCTGTTATAACTGTGTTATTGCTTATTTGAGTTTTCACTTCTGTTAATACTTAACTTTGTATAGCTGGTTGCTCTGAAATTTGGTGCATATATAAGACTGTTATCTCTTCCTCTTGAAGTTTTCCCTAACTAGTATGTAGAGACCTTCTTTATCTCTTCGGATCATTCTTGGTCTGAAGTTCACGTTGTCTGCAAACAGAATAGCTACGCTCGTATTTTGCGGGGGGGGGGGGTCCTGTTGCATGAAGTATTGTTTTCCATCCTTTGACTTTCGATCTATGAGTTTCCTTTCGGGTTAGATGGGTTTCTTGTAGACAGCATGTGGTTGGATGTTGTTTCTTGAGGCCGTCTGCCAGTCTGTTTCTTTTAATGGGTGAATTGATGCCATTTACATTAATGTTTATGACTGTTATATATTGGTTTATTGTTGACATGTTATCTTTCTGCTGTTGTATCTTTTCTATTCTGTTGGTCTGCCTTGCTTAGTGGTTTTTTCCTATGTGTATCTAGACTGTCTTTCAGTATTTTTTGCAGGGCTGGTTTGGTGGTCATGAAGTTCAGATGTTCTTTGTCATGGAAGTATCTTATTTCTCCATCCATTTTGAAGGACACTTTTGCAGGGTACATCAGTCTAGGTTGGAAATCATTTTCTTTTAGGATATGAAATACTTCACTCCATGCTCTTCTTGACTTCATTGTGTTGAGAAATATGCTATGACTCTGATAGGTTTTCCTTTATAGCTGATCTGTCTTTTCTCTCTGACTGCTTTTAATATTCTATTCTTATGTTGGGTTTCTGGGATGGTGATTATTATATGTCTGGGTGTAGTTTTATTTTGGTTATGGCTATTTGGGGTTTTATATGCTGCACTAATCCATATGTAAGTTTCCATTCTCATGTTTGGGAAATTTTCAGTTATTACTTCTGTAAATAGCCTCTTGATATCATTTGTGTTGTCCCCTTCTTTTTCATTTATCCGTATCAATCTTCTGTTGTTTTTCTTTGCATCATCTTGCAGCTGTTGGATTATTTCCTGATTCCTTGTTATTTTTAAAAAGATATTTCCTTTCCTGTTCACTTGTTTCAATCTTGTCTTTGAGGTCTGAAATTTTATGTTCACTTTCATTGAGGTGGTTTTTACAACTTTCAATGGAATGTTTGATTTCCTGTATATCTCTTTGCATCTGCTTCATGTATTGTTTGCTTGTATTGTTCATCCAGAGATTCTATCTTTTTGCATTTTTCCTCTAATTTTTTGGCTGTGTCTTCTTTAGATGTGTTCAGCATTTCTTCCATTATTTTTATCATTTCTTCTTTTACCTGGGAAATTATTTCTGATTTGAATTCCTTTATAGCTTCCTGGAATTGCTTCTTTATTTCAGTTGCTATTATTTCAGGTGTGTGGCTTATATTGTCTTCTATGTACATGGCTCCTAAGCTTCTTGGGATGGGCTGGAGGTTTGAGATTGCATTTTGGTCTCTAGTCTTGTCATTTTCCTATATTTCCGTGTATCAAGTGGTGTTCCAAAGCTTCCCCTGGGCATGTTGTGAATTGCTTCCTATGTGCTGGGCTCCTGAGACTGAATGGAGGCTGCTGGGCGTGGTCCAGTCAGGCCCACAGGACTTCCCGTGCCACCTCCAGTGTTCCAGGAAGCTGGACAGGCTCCTAACCACTGTGGGTGATGATCCAACCTCACGCAGCCTTAGCTCCCAGGATTGAGAAGTTGCTGAATGTGGCCCAGTTAGGCCTGTGAAAACTGCCGAGCCTAGTCTAGTGTAGTTGGAAACTGGACAGGCATTTAACTGCTGGAAGTGATGATCTTAAACTATCTCCAGGCCTGTGCCAGTGTCCCCCAGATTTTTATTCACACCTAGGCATTCAACAGGAAGCTGGCAGCTGTCCCCACACAGCTCAAAGAGCTGGTCCCATGAAAATCCACAAGTGATGTGCTGTATCTGCCAGCCTCCCCTGTACCCAACATTGCCTTTCCATCACCTAGCCTGAGAGCCCCTACTCAGTGACCCAAAATTTTGCATCCCCTCAGCATTACCTAACTTCCCCTAAAATCCCCTGTAAAAACAGCCCTCATCCTTTGCTCAGGGCCAGTGGTCTCTTCGACATTGGCCTGACCACACTGGGTCGGTGATAAAGTTCTTGCATGTTGCTTCAACTTTGCCTGCCTCAGTGGTCTCAGTTGTACCTAGGCTTAGCCTAACATGTCTTTAAAGGAATGTTTTGCTTATATTTGTTTTATGATATTTAGACTTGCTTAAAATGTTTGATATAACTGCTGTGAGTTTTAATCTTAACTTAGACAACAATAACATATATATATATATGACCATTAATAAACCATAGGGCTCCTTAAACCAGTTAAAAGGCAAGTCAGTGGTTGTTCTTAAGATTTGGAGGATAGGTTTCACTGAGACAAACTAGCCTGATCCTCCTCTACAGTCTAGAGGAAATATCAAGCCTGTTCAGCCTCAGTTTCCTTCCTGGTCTGGTCTCATTTCTGATATTTTCCTGCCCCTTATAGTTTCCTTTTTTTTAGAGATTTCCTTTTTATAAGATTTTTTAAAATATGTACTTTAACAATCAGTCATAAGCTCTAAAACCTTCACTGTAAATTTATAAAGTGCTAGGTAATGATTTTGTCTCCAATTCCGCCCTTTTTTCTTGCTGACTCCCTCCACCACTGTCCTTTGCCATTTGACTTGAAACACACCCTAGGGGGAACTTCCAGGAACTGCACACTGGCTAACTCACCTGGGCACCAATCCCAAGTCAGGGGTCAGGCTGTGTGACTGTAATGCCAAAAGCTGGCACCTGGCATACCTTTCATGCCCTACCCGAAATCTGCTTGCCACCCTTACAGCCCTGGTGCTACCATAAAAGTCAAGATCAAATACAGCAGGACCACAGTGCCTGTGCACACAGCCTGCATTGAAAAAAAAAAAGTGAGCCTGCACCACACTCCCCTTACTCCATCCCACAGCAGGACCACAAAGCAGGCCATACTCCTATGTCTGCCAGAACTGCCTTTCATCATGAATTCTCCCCAGAATATCTCACAGGCCAGCCACTATTCTCAGAGATAATCTCTTTCTATACCCAAACCTGGTCTGTTCACCCCCTTGGAAATAGAATTATCTTGCCATCAACTGTCCCTATTCAAAAACTATGGCTGTCAAAGCAATGAGTAGCCCATATATCTGGATATCCCAATCAGATAAATTGTCAGCCTAGGGAGCATCTTAATAACTGTCTTTGCTTTCACAGGTGTAAAAGGTTTTATTTCTCCTGATTCTTATGGCAAGAGATCTCTGTTAACCTAAAAAAGTTCTAATTAGTCTATTTATAATAAATAGACTATAATAATTTAAAAACTATAAATTATAATTTAATTTAACCAAACATATTTGAATGCATTCTGATTTTATAACTAAATTGTCACATGTATGTGTGTATGTGTCTTTCTGTCTAGTTTGTAAACAGTTGTTTTATTTTTCAACACATTTTTCTTTTTTGCATTTTTGGAAACATGCTTCCATCTAAGTTGCCAGATGGTCAAAATTATTTTAACATGGGTTATATGAATACAATACATATTTTTCTCTATATAATGACTCAAAAATCTCTAATTAGTCAAAATTAAATGTTAAGTATTGTGATCTGGTTCTCATAGGTCATCAAAAATTTGATAAGATAAGTGAGAACCCTTCAGGTTTGGGAAAACTATTGGGACAGGACTCCCATTGGTCCAGGACTCCCATTGGTTCCAGGAGCAGCTGCCTGGAAACAGTCAAATTCCAGCCTTTATTCGTTAATAGAGGCTTCAATAAATCCCACGATACCAGGATTACAAGCCTGCACCACCACACTGATTTAGAGATTCTTCTAACTCTTATCCTTGCATGGTAAAAATTGAAAAATTCATTTGTTTTTACAACTTAGGAACAGAGCAGCACAGCAGTGGTACCAGGCAGTGGCAGCTTCCAGCTGTTATAACCCCGAAGGATACCACTGTACACACCACCCTTGACTAAAAGGACACCCTCAGCTCCTGAGTGTGGGAGAGGTGAGAAACGTGAGCAGTGAAACACGACACACAGAGGACATCCGAATGGGCAGGCATGCCATGTTTATGGGGGGGGGGGGGGGGTTAAAATCTACAGGATTAAGAAGTCAGTTCAAAAATCGATGTATCAGTTCCAGTAAAAACTCAGCATTGCCTTAGTGCATTGAGGCTGCTGTGATAAATACGTCAGACCATCTAACTTACAAACAAAATTTACTCCCACATGTTCCAGGGTGTGGCTCATCCAGATCAAGGCACTGAGACTCAAGAGTCCAGCAAGGCCCCTTCTGCAGGTGGTGGCTTCCACAGGAGGCAGCTGCCTCGTCCTGTGGTCAGGGGCCACAGACTCCTTCCCGTCTGATGGGCCCCTGAGCCCACATGTGGGGACCGGACCCTCACCACAGATCACCTCCAGGACATGGTGGCAGAGTGAATGTTAGAGACACAGACATTCAGCCCTGGGGCAAGTGGGTTTCCACCTGTGTCCAGTGTGGTGTCCCCTGTAGGGGCAGATGAGCCATGTGGCGGATATAGAGCTCTGGAGGGGTGGGCAGGGTTCTCATGGGAGGGCGAGGAGTGTGGCTGTGGGTCTGTCTCCCTGGCTGGCAGCTCCTCCTCAAAGCCGCCACCCCTCTTAGATGCTATTCCTAGCATGGCAGTGCCCGGCAAGGGTCTCAGGCCTGCGGCTCTCACCCAGGGGTCTGGCCTGCTGGGGGTCTCGACTGGGCCTTGAGCATGAGGCGTAGTTTGGGCCAAGGGCTCCCCAACTCTGGTCCAGGGCCCGCGGTTCCTGGGGGAAGCGCCGCCTTCTAGCCAACGAAGACTTCAGCTCCTCCCCAATTTCCTGGTGCCCTTGCTGAGCAGGAGGAGACCCACGTTCCCTGTGGTCCCCAGGCCTCTCCTGGGAGCTGCTGCCCAGATCTGTGCACATCACTTTGGGCAGGTCAGCGACAGTCACCCTGGCCGCCTCCAGAAAGGTCTCGTCTTCTGGGTCGTAGGCCACCTCGGCCTGCTCTGCAGCGCCAGGCATGGTTTTCACACCCCGCCACTTTGGGGTGTCAGAGGCTCGCTCCACGTCGTACCCCTCCTCTGGGTCATAGGGCCTGTCATCTTCCTCCTCCTCCCGGGTGTCACTGCTTATGAAGCAGCCGAACTGCTGGACGATGGGATCGAGAAGCAGTGCTCCTGACAGCCCGGCCTGGCCCTTGGCTTTGCCGTCCTGCTGGGGAGGTGGAGTCAGGCCAGCAAGGTCATGGGGAGGAGGCGCCAGGAAGGAGCTCCCCTTGAAGAGAGTCTGCAGGAGGAACCTCAGTGGCGAGGCTGGGTCCGTAGGCCTCGGAGGGACAGGTGAAGCTGCCTCAGGAGCTGGCGCTGCTGTGGCAGGAGTGGTGACACTGCAGGTGGCCCCTGGGGAGAGGGACAACAGTGTCTTCCACACAGGGGCCTCGAAAAGAGGCAGCAGAGCTGTTGGGGTCCCCACAGCTGCAGAAGAGGGCTGGCTCTTCGGGGGCTTCCTCTTGGACCGTGGGGCTGCAGGGAGGTGATAACGGCCTGGCGTGTCCAGGGGGGCCTTCTCATGTATTCTGTCCAGCTCCACAGGCTCTGGAAGGTGTTTCTGTTTCTCACTGATGACCAACCCAAGGAGCAGATTTGGACGTGGTGACTCAAGGCCTGAAAAACAAAGTATTAGCAAAGTTTTAAATCGAAATCTAGGTTTCAGCCTTCAAAAATAAATGCTACTAAAGAATGGGGTGGGGGAATGTTCAAGAAGTAGAGGAAGAGATTCTGGGGCAAAAGCAAATCAGTAATTGTAGGAGACGACCTAGGCAACTCCCCTCCCAGAACAAGGGGTTCCACGTTAGTTAAGCCAAACCCTCTCTCCATGTACTGATGGAGAGCTGTCTGTGTACAGAGCTGTATGTGCTATGTCCTTCTCTCTTCAACTGGTCTAAGCAATGCAAACAAGACTGGCTAAGGTACTGGTATGTAATGCTTGAAGCCAGCCGGCAGCTTCCTGTTTCCTTGCACCACATTCCCCATAAATGGTTGAGCACAATAGGATGGCAGAGCCAAATAGCTGGGTTTGAGCCACAAGATGAAAGGCTATGACTTTCAGGCCATAAAAGGTTACACATCAAAAACTGAAGAAGAGTGTGGGAAGGTGGCAGAGTGCTAAGCAACAGAGAAAGTCTTGGAGAGCCACCATTCAGATGCTAGAATGTGGCAATGTGAGGAAGACAAGAAGGGGGAAGGTGGGTGCCCTGGACCCAGGAAGAAACTGAAATGCAAAATGAAGCCCCAGACAGTGAAGAGAGAAGCATCAATGGAGGAGGAAGTAGAGGTTAGCCAGCAGTGCCTTCTCCGAGACAGGACTCACTGCATGAGAGGAGCCACTTGAAGCTATGGACACACAGTGGTGGGGATGGTGACCATCAGTGGAGGGGAATAGTGGACATGGAGGAGAGCAGCGGCATGAAGGGCTGCACTGGCTGGTGGTGAGTTCAAGGGTCCCACCCTTGCTGTGGGAGAAAACAACAGGGCTGAAGCCATCTTGGAGATGGGCAGCCTGAGATCAGAACTCAGAACTGTGGCTCTCTCTAGTGGCTGCCAGCAGGGCTCAGACCCAAGGAAGCTACACGGAAGATGGTGGGCCAAATGTGACTGACGGTCTCTAGCAGGAAGTACAGGCTCCCTGAGAGTACTCCCTACCCCGCCAAAAAGCTGCTGCTGGCTTGCGGAGACAGATTGACATGGGTTGGGACTCTGCCTCCGCAGGTGTCTGCCAGTGAAAGCAGAGAAAGCGTGGGCAAACCTGGAAGTGGACTTTTTTTTCTGTCTTCTCCCTCTTCTCTCTCATGTTTGTTTTTGATTTTTTAGGTTTTGTTTTTCTTTCTTTATTCTTTCTGTCATTGTTTGACCTTTTTACATAAGTGAGAATGTGGTTTCTAGCCTCTCTGTGGTTCTGCTCTGTTCTTTTCATCTTTTTCTTCACTGTTTCTCTCCAGTCTTCTACATCAGCTTCCCAATGTTAGCATGATCCCCCTTGGTCTTCCAACCTTACTTCTCATCTCTTTCTCTTCTTCCGATTCTCTATTTTCTCCTTAAAGTATATTAAATTTTAACCCCTGAGGGCAAAACGGACATATTAGTTGACATATAATTGTATACCACATGTAATTTTGAGGGATGTTTTGTTATATAATCACAAGTCTAGTTTATATGGTTAAAAGTGGCAAGTTAAGGCTTAGCTCAGTTTGTCATTTTCTATGCTGTATTCAATGCTATCGGTACCACTATAGCCAAAGCTGACATAGTTGTACTAAACAGCTATTTGTCCTGATATTCCAAGACCAAGACTGACTAAGGGTCACAAAAAATACTGTGGCACAGTGCCAAAGAACCAATGGCTGGGCCAAACAAACTGAAGAGGTAGGATCCTCCAACAGACTCAAAATCCGACAACCAGCTCCACCTGGAAGACACCTCAGAGAAGTAATCATCACCTAAGGGTCCTAAATACTAAGGATAAAGCAACCCAAAATAGGCAAATCATCACCCCAGGAATTAAACTCAGAAAAGGAAAAAGAGAAAAGAAAATGAGAGGACATTTAAACAAAATTCAACCCCACACATTGAGTTTGCCAAAAACAAATCCAGGTAGCAATGAAGTAGGACAATCTGAAAGCCCCCACCAGGCATCTCTGAAATAGTAACAACAAAGCAATTGAATGAGGCTCTGGAATAAATGAAATTAGAAATAATCTCCCAGATAACTGGGAGATGGTGTCCAAAATAAGGACCATGCTTAGTGATGATAGAGCAGATACAGACAAAAAATAGATGAAATTAAGAAAAGTATGGAAGCTCAGAGGAGTAAAGAAATGGAATCCATAGGGCAGATTCAAGCAGATATCCAGGAGAATAAAAATCAAAGTAGGTTAGGCAAATGTGAGGATAGGATCTCAGGTATTGAAGGCAGGCTTGTAGTCCAGTAAGACCAGCGGAGGCAGGGAACCTCGCCCTAGGCCAGCGAACTATTTTCTTTGCCTGGGGCCCAGGATCCAGCTTCCTGTGTGTCAGTAAGTCCAGTGGAGGCATGGAACTCTCTTCTTCGCCTGGGGCCCAGGATTTGGGTTCCTGTCAGTGGAGTAAGTCCAACAGAGGCAGGGGACCCCACCCAGCCCGCCAAACTGTTTTCTTCACCTGGGGCCCAGGATCCCGCTTCCTGTCGAAATCAGTTAGTAAGGAGGGGGCAGGGAATTCTGTCCCAGGCTGGCTGACCTCTCTACCTAACTTAGAACAAACCTTGAAGCGCCCAAAAATACAGGAAAATAACAAAACGAAAGACCAAAATGCAGTCTCAAACATCCAGCCCATCCCAAGAAAGCCTAGGAGCCATGTGCATAGAAGAAAATCTATGCCACATTCCTGAAATACCTGAAATAATAGTAACTGAAATAAAGAAGCAACTCTGGGAAGGCTTAAAGGAAATCAAACTAGAAATAATCTCTCAGATAAAAGAAGAAATGATAAAAGAAATGAAAGAGATGCTGAACATATCTAAAGAAGACACAGTTAAAAAAACTTGAGGAGATAAACAAAAAGATGGAATCCCTGGATGAACAATATAAGAAACAAACAGAATATATAAAGCAGATGCAAAGAGATACACAGGAAATCAAAAACTCCATCGAAAGTTGTAAAAACCACCTCAATGAATGTGAAGATAGAATTTCAGACCTTGAAGACAAGATTGCAGCCAGTAAACAGGAAAGGAAAGATCTTTTAAAAATAACAAGAAATCAGGAAATAACAATTCAACACTTGCAAGATGATGCAAAAAGGAACAACATAAGGTTAATACAGATGAATGAAAAAGAAGGGAACAACATAAAGGATGTCAAGAGGATATTTAGAGAAGTAATAGCTGAAAATTTCCCAAACATGAGACTGGAAACCAATATCAAGATCAGTGAAGCATATAGAACTCCAAATAGCCATAATCAAAATAAAACTACACCCAGACACATAGTAATGGCCATCCCAGAAACCGAACGAAAGTATAGAATATTAAAAGCTGTAAGAGAGAAAAGACAGATCACCTATAAAGGAAAACCTATCAGAATCACAGCAGATTATTCAGCACAAACAATAAAGTCAAGAAGAGCATGGAGCGAAGTATTTCAGATTCTAAAGGAAAATGATTTCCAACCTAGGCTGATGTATCCTGCAAAACTGCCCTTCAAAATGGATGGAGAAATAAGATACTTCCATGACAAAGAACTGCTGAAAAACTACATGATCACCAAGCCAACCCTGCAAAGAATACTGAAAGACAGCCTAAATGCATCTAGGAAAAAACCACTAAACAAAGCTGAGAATTAAACAGAACCCAAAGACAAAGATGCAACAGCAGAAAGATAACATGTCAACAATAAACCAATATAGAACAGTTATAACCATTAATGTAAACTGTCTCAATGCACCAATTAAAAGAAATAGATTGGCAGAATGGATCAAGACACAAAATCCAACCACATGTTGTCTACAAGAAACCCATCTAACCGAAAAGGATACCCACAGACTGAAAGTCAAAGAATGGAAAACAATACTTCATTCAACAGAAACCCAAAAAAAAGAGGGGGTAGCTATTCTGTTTGCAGACAATGTGAACTTCAAGCCAATAATGATCAGAAGGGATAAAGAAGGTCACCATATACTGGTTAGGGGAAAACTCGAAGAGGAAGAGATTAAAAAAATTAATATAAATATATATAAATATGTATTTATATTTATTTATATAAATATATATATTTATTTATAAATATATATTAAATATATATTTAAATATATATGCACCAAATTCCAGAGAACCCAGTTATATTTTCAGAAATGAAAAACCAAGTTAACAATGACACAATTCTAACAGGAGATCTTAACACACCATTGACACCAATGGACAGATCAAAAAGACAGAAAATCAGCAAAGAAATAAAAGAACTGAATTGCACCTGTGAACAAATGGACTTAATAGACATATACAGAGTATTCCACCCAACAACAACAGAATACACATTCTTCTCAGCAGTACATGGTTCATTTTCTAAAATAGACCATATATTAATTCACAAAACATATCTAAATAAACGCAAAAGGGTTGAAATCATCCCTTGCATGCTATCGGACCATAGCACTATGAAATCAAAAATAAATGATAAAAGATACTACAAATTCCCACAAACACATGGAAACTGAATAACACACTCTTGAGTAATCAGTGGGTCACAGAGGAAATCAAAGAAGAAATTAAACACTACCTACAAGAAAATGAAAACACAAACACAACTTACCAGAATCTGTGGGATGCAATGAAAGCTGTCCTCAGAGGAAAATTTATAGCACTGAGTTCACACATCAGGAAAACAGAACGAATACAAATAAACAACCTAATGTTACACCTCAAATATCTAGAAAAGGAAGAGCAAGTCAAGCCCAAAGCCAAAAGAAGAGAAGAAATTATAAATTTCAGAGCAGAAATCAATGCAATAGAGACTAAAAAAACAATCCAAAAAATCAATGAATCAATGAATTGGTTCTTTGAAAGAATAAATAAAATTGATAAGCCCCTAGTCAACCTTATTTTAAAAAGGGAATAAAAAGCTCAAATTCATGCAATAAGGAATGAAAGAGGAGAAATCATTACAGACCCTATAGAAATACAGAAAATCATCAACACCTATTTCAAAAACCTCTACTCTCAAAGGTTTGATAACACAGAAGAAATAGACAGATTCCTAGAAGCATACGAAGTACCAAAGATAGGTCATGAAGATGTAAAACTACTGAATAACCCAATCTCTATTAATGAAATCAAAAAAGTAATTAAATCCTTACCTACAAAGAAGAGCCCAGGCCCAGACGGATTCACTGCAGAATTCTACAAGAAATACAAAGAAGACCTAATGCCAACACTCCTCAAACTCTTCAATGAAATTGAAAGGGAAGCAATCCTTCCTAAGTCATTCCTAGAAGCAAATATTACTCTAGTACCAAAACGTGAGAAAGACCCAACTAAAAAAGAGAACTACAGACCAATCTCCCTAAAGAACACAGGTGCAAAAATCCTCAATAAAATATTGGCAAATAGGATGCAACAGATCATCAAGAAGATCATACACCATGAACAAGTGGGATTCATCCCAGGCATGCAGGGATGGTTCAATATATGTAAATCAATAAATGTAATACACCATATCAATACAGCCAAAAGTAAAAACCACATGATCATTTCTATAGATTCAGAAAAAGCTTTTGATAAGGTCCAACATTCATTCATGATAAGAACCCTGCAGAAAATTGGAAGAGATGGTCTTTACCTCAATATAATAAAGGCCATCTATGACAAACCAACAGCCAGCATCATACTAAATGGCCAAAAATTGAAGGCCTTTACTTTAAAATCAGGCACAAGACAAGGATGTCCTTTATCTCTACTCCTATTTAATATAGTACTGAAAATATAGCCAGAGAAATTAGACAAGAGAGAGAAATAAAAGGTGCAAAGATAGGAAAAGAAGTTAAGCTATCATTATTTGCAGATGACATAATACTCTATATAGAAGGTCCCCAAAACTCCATTGAAAGACTGCTAGATATAATAAATAAATTTAGTAATGTAGCTGGCTATAAAATCAATACTCAAAAATCAATAGTGTTCCTATACACTAACAACAAAGTCACAGAGAAATAAAAGAAGCCACACTAGCAACCAAAAAAATGAAATATCTAGGATTTACTCTTATGAAAGAAGTGAAAGACCTGTACAGGGAAAATTATATTACACTGAAAAATGAAATTGAAGATGATCTCAGAAAATGGAAAGACATCCCTTGCTCATGGATAGGAAGAATAAATATTGTGAAAATGGCCATTCTCCCAAAGCTTTTATACAGATTCAATGCAATCCCGATAAAAATACCATCAACATACCTCATAGAACTTGAGAAATCACTCCTAAAATTCATCTGGAGTGAGAAGAGACCAAGAATAGCAAGGACAGTTCTAAGCAGCAAAGCAAGGCAGGAGGTATCACAATCCCTGACTTGAAATTATACTACAAAGCAGCTGTAGTAAAATCAACATGGTACTGGAACCAAAACAGAGCTGAAGATCAGTGGAATCGATTAGAAGATACAACCACAACTACAAACACACTCAACCATCTTAAGGTCAATAAAGGGGCCAAACATGTTCATTGGGAGAATGACAGTCTCTTTAATAAATGGGGCTGGAAAAACTGGCTCTCCATATGTCAAAAACTAAAACTAGACCCATGCCTATCACCATGAACTAAAATAAAATCTAAATGGATCAAAGATTTAAATATTAAAACAGAAACACTAAATCTATTGGAAGACAAATTGGGTAAAAACCTTGAAGTATAGGAGTATGTAGAGAATTCATGAAAAGGAGTCAAACTGCACAGGAAATACTTCCCAGAATCAGTAACTGGGATCACCTCTTACTAAAAAGTTTCTGCACATCAAAAGAAGTCTCCAGCGTGGTGAGAAGAAAATCCACAAACTGGGAAAAAATCTTAGTGAACTGCCCCTCAGACAAAGGACTTCTTTCTAAAGAATTTTAAAAAATCAGACCCCCAAAATTCAAAGACCCCATCCAAAAATGGGCATCTGAGATGAATAAACAATGCTCAGATGAAGAAATACAAATGGCAAATAAATATATGAAAAAATGCTCATTATCATTAGTGATTAGAGAAATGTAAAGCAAAACCACACTGAGATTTCACCTCACTCCTGAAACAATGGCCAAGATCAAAAAAACCAACAACAACAAATGCTGGAGAGGCTGTGGAGAGAAAGGAACTCTCCTACACTGTTGGGGGGAGTGTAGACTAGTGCAACCATTGTGGAGGTCAGTCTAGAGATTTCTCAGAAAACTAGGACTGGAAGCCCCATATGACCCAGCTATACCACTTCTAGGCATATTCCCAGAAGAACTGAAAGCATCATACCGCAGTGATATATGTGTACCCATGTTTACTGCAGCACAATTTGTAATAGCCAGATCTTGGAAACAACCTAAGTGTCCATCGACTGAAGAATGGATAAAAAAGTTGTGGTATTTTTATATAATGGAGTACTACTGAGCTATAAAGAATGACCGCATTGAGACATTTATAAATAAATGGATGCAGCTTGAGACCATACTCATAAGTGAAATAAATCAAACTCACATGTATAAATACCGAATAGTCTCCCTACTGTAAGAAATGATAAGAATACATAGAAGTATGTGATAATCATGATTCTCGATCATATTGGTTTGAAGCCATATAATGTTTTTACTCATTAACCGCAATGGTTTTAACCTGGTTGTTCAATTTTAGTATCTATGATAGCACGAATAGCTATTTTGAAGACAGCAACACAACATAAAAGCTAGTGCTGATTTAATATTGTCTTGTTTTGAAGTCCCATCAAACTGTAGTACATCTGTTTCCACTGGTTTTAACATGTTGTATCTTACTATATTTCACTATATGCTATAGTATAAACAAAATTCTTTATAGGCAAAGAGATAATATAGAAACCATTGTTTGTTTTCTATTTGCAGGCTCTAAATACCCTTTAATTCTTGCATTCTCTTGAAAGGCTTCACACTGTCTAGATATGCTTGATATTATAGGATGCGAAGTTAAACTCAAATAATTTAAGGAAAGAGGCACTATGGTGACTACTATTATGTTAGATTATCTGGTGGTGAAACACAATAATGCTTGAATTGCTTGTTTCTGCCCTGCGTTGTTCTATTACAATGTCCTCTCTTATCTCAATCTCCCCCCTATTTTTAAATTAATCTATTTTCTCTCATTCTTGTAATTAAGGGAAAACTAAATTAATAATGGGACATATTATAGTAACTTTTTGTTGTCCTATTAACCTGACTGAATCCCAGTATTCCTCTCGCCATCTTGTTCTGATTATTATATACTCTATTTTGTCTGAAAGTATCAAGTTTGAGGGTATAGGCAATCACTTTGAAGGCAATAAGATATACTATGATGCCCAATATGGATTGACTATTATCCTTTTTTTTGAAGTCCTGTAAGGCCGTCAGTGTAGATTTTATTGGTTTTGTTCTGTACTGTTTTGATCAATTCTATTATACCTGATGATATAGACAACTCAATTTAAAAATAGCAAGAGGCACAATGGTAACCACTTTTGATCAGCTGGTATTCTATTTTTGCATCACGTGCTATGCCCACCCTTCTGTTCTAACTGACTCTGTTTTGCTTAGTCACATTTGGTTTTATTCTCTTCAAAAAAGTAATAAGAACCATGAGAGTAATAAAACCCTAAAAGTCTAATTGTTACTGTAAAAAAGAGAGGAAGGTAAGGTGGACTAAGGGATATAACTGCAGGTATGTTCGAGTGTGTAGGATGGAAAACCATGTAACTGAGCTTTTGTTGGATCATTGAACGGAACTGTCTCCAATTTCACTGTATGAATGTTCACTTTATATGCTTTAATTTAGTGATATGGACAACTGTTTCTGGGAAGATAATATGTAACCTATTAACTGGTGATTTCGTATTGTATATATTTTTTTCTAGAAATACTGTATTATTTGTACCCTTTTACTGCATTGGTTTTTTTTATGTCCTTTTTTTGTTTGTTTGTTTTTCTTCTCTCTTTAAATAAAAAAAAATAGCAAAGGTCTGTGAGAAATCAATCCAGCTGCTGCTAGATGAGACAAAGAAGAGTAACAAGATTGATTGGAGTCAACGAAAAAGCAGAAGATACCACAATGACATCAGAAATGTTCATAGATTTCATAGCAAAAACTTCCCTATAGAGAAAAACAATTTGACCTACAGATAACTTCGGCATATAGAACTTCAATTAGCCATAGTACCCCCAAAAAATCTACAGCCAGACATATCATAATTAAAGTTTCAGAAATTCAACACAAGAATAGAATCTTAGAAGGTACTAGGGAAAAAATTACCTATAAAGGAAAGCCCATCAGAATCAAAGCTGACTTCTCAGCACAAACTCTCACATCAAGGAGCTTGGAATGAAGTATTCTAAGCTCTAAAGGAAAACAACCTTCAACCCAGATCGAGACACCCTGCAAAACTATCTTTCAAAACCGATGAAGACAGATACTTCCATGGAGAAGAAAAGCTCAGGAAATATACAACCAACAAGCCAGCATTCTTAAATATTCTGAAGGACATTCTAGAAAGAGATAGTAAGGATTACAGCTCCATGAACAGAAGGAATTCACAAAGCAAGGTAAACAATTAGAGGGAAGGGGAAAAAACAGGGTGGTGGGGAGACAAACAACAGGAAGTCATGACAGGGGTAATTTAGTACGTATCAATTACACTATCAGTGTAAATAGTCTCAGTTCACCAATGAAAAGACACAGACTGCCAGAATGGATCAAGAAGCAAGTTCCAACAATATGCTGCATACAAGAAACACTTTTAATTCAAAGAGAAATTCATAGACTGAAAATTAAAGGATGGAAACAATACACCATGCAACAGGAATCCGGAAAAAAAACAGGGGTTGCTATTCTATTTTCAGACAAAGTGAATCTCAAGCCACAACTGATTAAGAGAGATACACAACGTCACTACATCCTTGTAAAGGGAAAAATCCAAGAGGAAGAGATAACAATCATAAATATATATGCAACAAATACCAGTGCACCCAACTATATAAAACAATTACTAACAGACATGAAAAATCAAATAAGCCCTAATACAACTGTATTGGGAGATCTTAAATACCCCATTGTCTCAAAAATACAGATCAACTAGATAATAAAATAAATAATGAAATATTACAAGTGAATCAAACTTTTGAACAAATGGACTTAGTAGATGTCTATAGAATATTCCACCCCACAACATTAGAATACACATTCTTCTCCGCTGCACATGGGACATTCTCCAAAATAGACCACATAGTGGCTCCTAGAACATGCTTAAGTAAATTAAAAGAAACCACAGTGCATTGAAATTGGAAATCCATGGCAAAAGAAACCACAAGAACTTCATAAACACATGGAAATTAAATGGCACTATCATAAACTAACAAGTCAGAGATGAAATTAAGTAAGAAATTAGACAGTTTTTACAGCTGAATGATAATGACAATACAATATAACATAACGTATGGGCCACAATGAAAGCAGGCCCAAGAGGGAAATTTATGGCAGTGAATATACATATAAGGAAAAGACACATACAATGAACACACACATAAGGAAAGCCCAGGCTGGGCTAAACTCCAGGGCATACTGGTGAGCCTCAAACGTCTAGAAAAAGAAGAGGCTAAGCCAAAAGCTCATATAAAGATCAAAGCAGAAATTAATATATTAGAGACTAAAAAAATAATACAAAGAATCAGTGAATGGAAGAGTAGGTTCTCTGAAAGATTAAATAAAATTGACAAACTCTTAGCCAACCTTATCAAAAAAGAAAAGAGAAGACTCAAATACATGCAACTAGGAATGAAAACGCTGAAATCACAACAGACCCTGCAGAAATCCAGATCATCTATACCTACTTTGAAAACTTGTATTCTAAGAAGATGGAAAATACAGAAGCAATGGGCAGATTCCTAGACACATATGAAGTACCAAAGCAGAATCAAGAACATATAAACATCCTAAATAAACCAATATCAATCATGAAATCAAAGATATAATTGAAAACCTACCAACAAAGAAAATTCCAGGCCCTGATGAATTTACTGTTGAATTCTACAAGAAATTTCGAGAATACTTAATACCACTAGTTCTCAAAGTCTCTAATGAAATTGAAAGGAAAGCACTACTCCCAAATTCATTCCTGGAAGCAAGCATTACTCTGATGCCAAAACCAGAGAAGGACTCAACTCAGAAGGAGAATTACAGGCAAATCTCCCTAGTGGACATGGATGCAAAAATCCTCAACAAGATTCTGGCAAACAGACTATAGAAAATCATCAAGTAGATTATATACTGTGATCAAGTGGGATTCACACCAGGGATACAGGGATGATTCAACATATCTAACTCCAGAAATCTAATACACCGTATTAACAGACCCAAGGGCAAAAATCATATGATCATCTCAATAGATGCAGAAAAATGTCTTGACAAAGTCCAGAACCCATTCATGATAAAAACCCTACAGAAAATTGGAGAGAGATTTTTTCAATCTAATAAAAACTATGTATGACAAACCAGCAGCCAACATCCTACTAAATGGAGAGAAACTGAAAGCTCTCACTCTAAAGTCAGGAACAAGAGAAGGATGTCCACTATCTCCACTCTTATTCAACATAGTCCTGGCAACTTTAGCCAGAGCAATTAGACAAGAGAAAGAAATAAAAGGAATAAAGATAGCATGATACTCTACGTAGAAGACGCCAAAAACTGCACCAAAAGACTTCTAGATTTAATAAGCAAATTCAGTAACATAGCTGCATATAAAGCCAACACCCAAAAACCAATAGCCTTCCTCTACACAAATAACAAATTCACTGAGAAAAAAATCAGGGAAACAATACCTTTTAAGGTGGCATCCAAGAAAATGAAGTACCTATGAATCAATCTAACAAAGGCTGTAAAAAACCTCTACATTGAAAACTACAATACTCTGAAAAAGGAGATTGAATTAGACATTAAAAAATGAAGAAACATCCCATGCTCTTAGGTAGGAAGAACAAATATTGTGAAAATGACCATACTTCCAAAGCTGTTACACAGATTCAATACAATCTCAAAGTTCCAATAGCACATCTCACAGAATTAGAGAAAACAGTCCTACAGTTCATCTGGAACCAGAAAAGACACAGAATAGCAAAGGTAATCCTAGGCAACAAAAGCAAGACAATGGGTATATCAATCCATGACTTAAAATTATACTATAAAGCTACCGTGATAAAAACAGCATGGTACTAGCAAAACAACTGACCCAAAGACCAATGGAACAGATTAGAAGATGCAGAAATAACTCCAGACACATTAAGGTGCCTTATCTTGGACAAAGGTGCTATAGACATTCACTGGAAGAAAAATAGCCTCTTTAATAATAGGTACTGGAAAAACTGGCTCTGTATGTGCCAACGATTAAAGTAGGTCCCGTATCTTTCACCATGCACTAACCTAAGTTCAGAATGGATCAAAGATCTTAATATTAAAACAAACAATAAATCTACTGGAAGATAGAATAGGTAAAACTCTTGAAGACATTAAGTGTAGGCAAAGACTTTATGAACAAAACACTGATTACACTGCCACAAATAATGAACAACTGAGATGTCATTAAAGAGCACACAGCAAGAAAAACCATCATCAGTGTGAGGAGGGAACCCACAGTTTGGGAGGAAATGTTTGTCAGCTGTTTCTCAGACAAGAGGTTACTATTGAGAACATATAAAGAGCTCAGAAAAATCAATCCTTCCAAATTTAAAGGCCCAATTCAAAAAATGGGTCTGAGGGAACCAGAGAGTAATAGGGGCAACTTGACCAGCACCTGAAAATAGGTTGAAAAGACAGGTTTTGTAGATAAAGGAATACAACTTGAGATCAACTCCAGGAGGAAGAACATTTGGAACCACTTAGGTAAATAGCAGGCTGCTCCTGAAAGGTTGTTAGGCTTAGTAGAAATTATGGCGGTGGTCTAACATGGCGGAAGGCCAACGCGGGAACACATACCACTTCCTGTTTCTTCCTCAGCCTTAATTGCAACTCCCCTTCCTGTTTGCACAGGAAGCAAACTCCAATCAGCCCCTCAAGCCTCATCAATGCCCATCCTAAGTGCCACCCCTAGTCAGGGGTACCCCAGGTTCCGGCCAGAGAAAACCAGACCATCGGTGGTCATGGAGTTCTCTTCATGTCCTTGGAATAAGGGTTATTTTTACTTTATAGTCTCTCTTTCATAATGGTGCCTTGACTCAGCAGAGGGAGTGGATCCTGGGAATCCCTCCCAGTTTGGGCCCCCTGCCTAAGAACCACCTTTTTCTTCTTCCCGGACTGTTTACTTGCTGCCCCTAAACCCCATGCAACAGAGACTTTCCTCATTCCACACAGGTGAGCTGCCTTCCAGGGTTTTCTGTTTCCGTTTGCAGCAGAAAACCCATCCTCCCATCCCCGAACAGGGATACCAGCTTTCACGCTCCTTAGGCCATAGGGTTGAGGTGAAACTGATGTTTTTGTTCCCTAGGGCCCCGCTCCACACTCTTCCGGTGACCTGCAGAGGAGAATGGGTGTTGGGACTTTCCCTGTCCCTTTCCAAAGAGGTGACAATCTCTTTTGTTAAGTGTGACCCAGGACAGCTTCCATGTTCCTTGGGGGAGGTATAGCTCTTATGTCCTTAGGTGAAGTTGTTCTCTCAGCTCACTTATAATTCAGTCATGAGGACCACCTTCCTTCCCTGAAAAACACACCTCTGGGGCACCTTGTTCATAACCTTGGTGCTGTTGGCCTCTAGAAGGCTGCAAAAACTAAAAAGCTGATATTTTATTTATGCTTTTGTCACAAGGGTTACAAGTTGGCAGAAACCCTTCATTAGGCCTTTTTCACATTAAGGACGTGTCCTTCTCTCACTCTGTCTTCTGTGATGGCCCAAATACTTCTGGCTCGCTCTGCTCCCCCAGGATCTCCCCCTCCCTCCCCACTGGACCCCTCTAGATGAGCAGCTCCTGTCTTTACGGCTCCTCTCATGCATCTCTCATTCCAAACCCTGCAGCCTTCTCAGCCAGAGGCTTCTGGCTTCTGCACCCTTCACCGTCCTCTCCCCTTCCTCACCCACAGTAGCCTCTAATACTTCCCTTCACATCTCTTCCCATTCTCCAACTTCTCAATCCCCCGACCAGAGCCATCTGTTCCATCTGAGGGTTCTTTGTCCCCTTCCCCTGCATTGCCATTTTCACTGCCTGTCTGGTGCATTCCAGCCTTCCAGCAGGCCACATGGTTGTCAGCAACCACCCTGCTGCAGCTTGAGTAGAAGACAGCCACCATCTTGTGGCCCTCTGCCATGTGGCAGGGCGCCACTATCTTGTGATGAGTCTCAGGGTCAACTGCCACTCCCCTGTGGCCCCTCGTGGAATCAGCAGCAATCCGACTGCAGGTCATATGATGACCAGCTGCCATCTTCACCCCCTCACTGTGTTACCAGAAGCAGCCATCTTGCTGTGGGTCACATGGTAACCCACAAACAGCCTGCATTTCCTTGTCACATGGTGATGAGTGGCCATTTTATAGCCAATCATTGGATAATTGCCCACACATGCCTGCAGGACATTGGCTGTTCGGTGGCCACAGCCTTCTCAGCCTCAGTCTCTGCTCCTGCTTTGGCAACAGGCTGACCCCATTCTCAAGAGATTAGTTAGTATTCATGTTCCTTTTTTAACTTTCTGGGGTATCTCAGATTAGCCATAAATTAGGTTCCTTTTCCAGTATTTTTATTTCAAGAGATCTCTATTAATTGATCTACAAAAAGGTTCACACTAGAATATATAGTTCAAATTGGCCAAATATATATGAGTGCACTCTAATTTTATGATTGTCAGTCTATATATCTGTTTTCTGTCCATTTGCCTGCTCTGTAAACAGCTGTTCCTTTTTATTTTTCTTCCTCTTTTACATACTCAGATCATTTAATCAAATGATCTGATTTAAAAAATACGCTTCCACCTATGTTGCTAGCTGGTAAAAATGATGCTAAAATTGGTTAAACAAAATCATTTGGGGTGAGGAGACATTGCACAGGACTTCAACTAATGAACAAGAAAGTGTCCACCTGGTAACTTTAACGAGCTCTTGTTCATTAATTGGAGGCCCCAATTATCTCCATAGCCTTATGGGAAACACCTCAACTAAATTTTATATGACTAAGAAATTCATTGTTGCTGATCTGATGGTATATTCATGCCTTCAAATATAAAACTGGGATTGTTTACGATGACAAGTGTTTTCTTTCAGAACCAGATGTCTGCCTTTTTCTTGTGCTCCAGCTAGGAGATTCATGACAGACCAACTAAAGGTCACCAGTCAAACACTAATCTTTAAAGAAAAATCTATCTAATGTATACAAATTTCTTCAGTGATCAAATGTTAAAACACCCATAGCTAATAGAAAACAATATTTTCATTTAATGTTCTATGTTAAGCTTACTGCCTCTACTGCACTGTACTGTTATCAATCTTCTGGATGTTCAACAACTAAAATTAAGAGATAATTATAAATTCTTTTCAGATTCCTTTTGCTGGGATCCATCAGATCTTCTCCAGAAAAAGGTTATATGATGCATATTGGGGCCATAATTAACTATACTCAAATGGCATTAAATGACACCACAACTGATCTCTCTCCTAAATAAAAAGGTAAAATTAATAAAACAGGCCATTCTCCAAAAATCAGATGGTATTAGACATTCTAACAACACAGGAGATACTTATACAGTTGCAAAACCTAAATGTGTGTATGACAAATGAATGACACGTCAGTTTCTAAAATTCCCTGGCCCTTATCCTTATCCTCCTTATGAGAATCCACTGCTAAAGTTATTATCATAAATACCCTGTTGATTCTATTATTTGACTCCTGTATACTTAATTGATTCTTTGCCTTTGTCTCCTTTAGACTTAAAGCTGTACACCTACCCAAGATAAAAACCAGATGTCTTATGACTGTGGAGGAGACAGATACCTTTCACTGTGGGCCAAATCCCAAGACAAAAGGCTAAACTTGGCCCTAAACCCCACAGGAAGACCTTCTTAATATGGCTTTTTGTGTTTTCAACAATAGAGATAATCAGAAGGCAAAATAACAATGTGATCTTTTAGCAGTGACACTTGGAGCTCTGAGACAGGTTAACTGAGACAAGGTGGAACTGCCTGAGCTCCTCCCGGACCATGCTTCAAGTGCAACAAAGGGCATTGGGCAAGAAAGTGCCCCAACCCCAGGATTCTTCTGGGGCCTTGCCCCTATTGCCATTGGAAGAGCGACTGTCCTAGCTGCCAGAGAGCGGATAAGCCATCCTCTAACTCTTTTGCCCTCATAGATCTCATCACCACCAGATTCATTGCTGACTGATCTACTTGGACTTGCTGCTGAAGATTGACAGGGCTCGGGGACCACAGCCTTCCATTAAGGTATACTTCTCAGAGCCCCAAGTCCCACTGGAGGTCTCAGGTAAGGCATTCTCTGTACTTGTGGACATAGAGGCCATGTGCAGTGTTATTCCTGAGTTTTCAGGCCGCTATATTGTCCTCAGTCTCTACAGGGGGTGCTGGCAGCCAACCTATGTAGCCTTTGCAGATGGGGCCTATTCCATGCAGGTTCCAGGCTCCCTTCTTCTCTGGTTGATCCCATAGTTTGAGATACCTCCAATCCCACCTGTGCTGCCTATGCCATGCCTATTTTAATTCATCTCAGAGATCCTTCCATTTTTCCTTGTGTTCCCCAATATCCCATAGCTCCCAAACATTTACAGGGACTTAAACCTAATAATTAAGTGCCTTTTAGACAATGGTTTTCTTAAACCTACCCATTTACTCTATAATACTTCCATTCTCCCAGTACTCAAGTCTGATGGGTCTTATCACTTAGTGCAGGACCTTAGGGTAATCAATGGTGCTGTTACTCCAATCCACCCAGTGGTGCCAAACCCTTATTCCATGCTCTCTCATATCCCTCCCTCCCCCAGTCACTTTATAGTTGTAGATCTTAAAGATGCCTTCTTTACCATCCCCTTATGCCCTTATTGTCAGAATTTTTTGCATCTACATGGAGTGATCCAGATACTCTCAGCTCTCAACAACTTACTTGGACAGTGCTCCCCCAAGGGTTCAGGGATAGTCCTCACTTATGTAGACAAGCTCTTGCTGCTGACCTGGCAGAACTTGATCTCAAACCTAGCACTCTCCTTCAATACATAGATGACTTTCTCTTATGTTCTCCATCCCATACATTAGCCATACAGCATTCAGCTAGTCCCCTTTATTTTCTTGGCAGTCATGGGTACAGGGTCTCTCCTGCTAAATCCCAAATAGTTTCCCCAAAAGTCAGATATCTAGGTCTACATCATCACTGACTTAAATAACTGTTTCCATATAGAAGCACAGGCTCTATAAGACTCTTAGCCCCAGTAGTTACACATCATTCTCTAAAGGCTATCATTCTTCAGATTACTCACACTTGTCATCTGTGTGCTAGGACTACTCCTCAGGGACACACAGCACCCCCTTCCTTTCCTACTCATCAATTTCATGGACACACCCTCGTCAGAACTGGATGATAGATTTTATACATATGCCCCACCACAAAACTCTCAAATATCTTCTCGCCTTTGTTTGTACTTTTTCAAGATGGATAAAAGCCTTTCCCACAACCAGGGAGACTGCTGATAGAGTTACTAAAATCCTATTACAGGAAACAATCCCAAAGTTTGGTCTGCCTCAGAGTATTCAGTCAGATAATGGTCTAGCCTTTATTTCTCAGATCACTCAACAGGACTACAACCAAGGTGGAATGGCCCCTACCTGGTCTTCTTGGCAACCCCAACAGTAGTCACAGTTGCTGGACTGCCATCCTGGTTCCATATCACCCAAGCGGTGCCCTCCCAGCCCTAGTTCTAACCATCCTATCGCCTACTCATCTCGATTTTACCAAGGTCTCACAGCCACAACTCTCGGGCTGAGTCATGTTTTTTTTTTATCCAATTTGGTTCCTAATTCCTTATATTCCATTAATTATCTTTTTTATAGCAGGACTCTTGGCAGTCTTTCCTAAAGACTCCCACATCATGCATAAAATTGTCCTCATGTTGTTCTATGGGACAACTGTCTTAGTTCTCTCTACCCTCACCTGTTTAGTCAAACATGAGATTCCTGTGGGCCTAGGCTCTTACCTCCCTTATAGTGACACAGCCATGGCCCTCTCCACCCCTGTTATTTCCAGCTCAACTCCTGGACCAGAGACAAACCCTACCTACCTCCACTTTTAACTGTTAACCTATAAGATAAAAATAACTTCAATCTTCATAACCCCACACTTATTTTTCAGAATTCTACCTCACCATGGTAATGATTCTACCTCACCATGACCCTGATGGAACAGAAAATTTAAATCAAAGACACCTTTCTTTCTACCTCCCCTGGGTCCTTAAATGTAATAGTGAACTGCCTCCTCATAGCACTTTGTCTCTTTGTTTCTCTAGTCTAAGATGCAGGCATGCACCAATGATGAAGTTGTCCTAGTTGAAATACCTGGCACCAGCTTCTACATGGGCATCAACCATCATCCCATCAACCTTCCTAAACACTAATACTCCATCCCCTTTCAGCAGTAAGTAATAAGAGAGAGGCTTTGTCCTTTTCCTAACAATACAAAGACAGGAATGAAAGGTTCTTGCTTTAGTAGAAATTATGGCGGTGGTCTAACATGGCGGAAGGCCAAAGCAGGAATGCCTACCACTTCCTGCTTCTTCCTCAGCCTTAATTGCAACTCCCCTTCCTGTTTGCACATAAAGCAAACACCAATCAGCTCCTTGAGCCTCATCAATGCCCACCCTAAGTGCCACCCCTAGTCAGAGGTGCTCCACATTCCAGCCAGAGAAAACCAGGCCATCGGTGGTCATGGAGTTCTCTCCACGTCCTTGGAGTAAAGGCTATTTTTACTTTATATTGCCTCTATTTTATCACACTGGAAACTCTTTCAGCCCCACTCAATCTAAAAACTGAGGCAGTTGATGGGACCCAAAAATGCACAGTGCACCCTGGAGGAGTGAAAGGGGAGGAATAGTCTAAAAAAAGAAGGCAGAGGCTATTGTTAATAGTGCATCAGGATTTAAAACCCATATTATACCACTCTGCTTAGATAGATTATATTCTGTCCCAGTTTGTCTACTTGCACTAGATCTGAGGGCACAGACATCTGTCCCAAAAATAGCAGGATATAATACGGTAATCATCCTTAATTCCCTATTAACTTAAGCTGAAGCTCTGTATAACTTATACTGTTTTATCATGACTGATCTTAGTTGAATCTGGTTTCTTACACTGCTGTTTGGTATTGACAGATTTTATTCAAAACTGTTATGATTGATAGTATCAGATCTGAGAGTATAGGCAACTACACTGAAGATGACAAGATTCACTACAATACCCATTCTGGTTTGATTATTACCTGCTTTTGAAGTTTTACACTATCTACAATGTTTTGTTTTTATTAATATTGTTATGTACTACTATATTCAATTATACTATGCCAGATGATATAGACAATTCTATTGAAGATAACAACAGGCAACACAGTAACCACTGTAAAGCATCTTGTACTGTGGTTTTATATGAATTTTTTGTTTCATGTGTTTATAGGAACATGTTTTGTTTTGTCTTGCTTTGTTTTGTTTCTCCCTCTAATATAGAAAGGATAGAAAGACATGTAGATACTCATGCATGCATAGAACCTATAAACAGTTTATGAGAACTGATCTTATAATGCATGATGAAATGTTGAAGAAAAATAAACACTACTACAGTACCCAGTGCTGATCCTGTAGTGTCATGATGTAAAATCCAGAAATACTATTAATCTTTGTTCAGAGTGATTTTAGCCTGCTTTGGTTTGTTTAATCTTAACATAACATGAAAATAGGGATAACTGCATATATGTTTAAGTGTATAGGATTGTTAACCATAAACTAAGTTTTGTTGGATAGTTAAGCAGAACTGTTTGCAGTCTCGCTGTTTGAATGTCCACTTTGTATGCTTCACTTTTGTAACTTGAACAACTATTTGTAAGAGGACAATATGTAATTATCAACTAGCGATTTCTTACTGTTTATTTTTTCTTTGAAATTATGTATTTCTACCCTTTTTCTGTTTTGTTTATTCTTTCTTAAAATAAAATAAAAATGGGCATCTGAGATGAATACCCACTTCTCAGATAAAGAAATGCAAACAGCAAATAAATGTATGAAAAGCGGTTTTTCTGCATCCCACTATCCCTGTGTTACAGAGGTCCCTTTGTTGATACCCTGGCTGGCTCAGCTCACATTTCTCATGTAACTTCTGCCATAATCATCCTCAAGCCACTCCCTTCTTTGCAAGATAATAAATTCTGGAAAAGGCTTGGATCAGGGCCTTTGTTCTATGTATTCTCATCTGGACTGGACTTCAGGCCCCTTGGCTGCCCATAACTATAAATGCTTTTTAGTATCTTTCTTCTCGCCATGGGTTGCACTGGAGGTGGTAGATTGAAATTAATTCACCGGATTTTAAAACATATCAGTGGAATTACAAACGTAACTTCCTAGACTATGAGGCAGAAGGGAAAGGGGTTACAATATTTGGATTACAATATTTTAAGGGATTTCAATAGACAATATTGGGATTACAATAAATAAGTGAGCAGCTGATTGCAAAAGACCAGGTAGGTCCAGTCCCTGAACCCAGCAGCACAGCTGCCTGCGCCTGCCTGCAGCTGTCTGGAAGGGCAGGTGAGACGTATACCCTGAGGACTCGATGTTCATCAGCCCAGTTCAACCCATCATTAGTAATTATGGTTTATGTTTTAAAAGCTATGGATAAGGCTCCATCAATAGTGCAGGGGGGTGGGCTAAGGCCACATGTAGTTATCTGTCATGTTAGGAAGATCACAGAGACGCAGTTAAAGGATTCTTTTATTTCCCCCCTTTTTTTTCTGACAGGGGATTTAATCTAGGACCTTGCACAGACAAGTATTTGTCCTTTAAGCTATAACCAAACCCTGTACTGTATAATACTATGCGGGGGAAAGAAAGCTCACTTTCTTCTTGCCATGTGCCAAGAGGGGAACAGCCATGGTAGTCTTTTGTGTACAAAGTACAACATGTAAGTCAAGCTGAATCTACTCAAGTAAACGTGCAAGGAAGGGCAAGCCCAAGTCATTACAATGACCAATGACAGAGCATCCGTACCTGGTTTCAGAAATACAATTGCTGGGGAAAACAGAGCTATCTGAAATGTTGGAATGCTCTAAGTTTAGGAAAAAGTTCAGAGACTTTTAACTTACAAATAGACCTACTTGATATTTGAATCTTGTAATTACAGTGCTTACCCAGAGCATGGAGGTATCAGAAACTGGTGGGAAAGAGTATATCATAGGGAGGAGACAGAGGAGGAGGTTTAGCTAAAGTATTTAAAAAGTAATTATTGCTTGAAATGGGATCACTAAGACGTAACATAGATCAAGAATGTGCAGACTGCATCAATGGTCCCTCTATGCCTATACTCATAATAAACTAAGGATACCAAAAAAGACTAAAGCTAAAATGTAAACAGTACTTTTCTAGGCATTTCAAAAACAGGGATCCTGCAAACCTGCTCCCTGCTCTGGTGTGGGAACATGCCAGTCCCTTGGACCAGGGGCAAGGCAAGGCCTCCTGAATAGCCCGGCCCAACTTTATCCATGCAGGCTGCAGCAGGAGAATGGAGGCCACATGCAAAAATAACAACAATAGAAAATACTTCCGGGAGAACATGGCGGACAGATAACAGCAACTACCGGAGGCTCTCTGAAAGACTCGGCTCAGAAGCCAGGAATGGTGCGGACTAAGGAGACATAAGCAGGTGGAGATATGCTCTGCTGACTCAGGAACGAACTGGGCTGAGAGAAACCAACTTGGAATGCATTCCTGGTGCTAAAACAGGAACAGAAAAGCCTCGGTGTGGAGGCTGGACCCCACGCCATTGTAAGCCGCGATTTGGGTTTCCCGCCGCGCAGCGGCTGGCTGCCTCTACAGTGGCTCGGCAAGGAGAGAGACGCGCAGAAGCTCTGAGAACGGCAATCTGCGAACGGCAGGGAGGCGTGCACTGACTTGTGGTGAGGTGAGTGAGAGAAGCTGACACTCTACCACAGTTTGTGGTAGGACTTTCTGGGCCCGAGCAGTCCTGCGGGAGCAGGGCGCGGTGGCGACTCCAGCCACACATCCCCCTCTCGGGCGGGATTGGTGAAAAGTGCCTGGCCTGCGTGACGCTGCGGGCGGACCTGGTAGGCTGTCCCAACCCAGATCCCAGAGCCTGACGGTGGCCGGGAGGGGAGACGCGTAGGCTGCCTGGTCCGTAACTCCCTGGTGCGCAGCGGTGAGCGGGAACACCTAACTGGCGCAATTCGATCAGGCTGTGGCTGACTGGGAGAGAAGCTGGGCCTCTTATATAAGCTTGCATATATAAGGAACAGAGAAGAAGAGGCAGCATGGGAAGAGGCAGCAACAAGAAAGGCTCCTCGGCCCCCAATTCTGAGAAACAGGCAATAGCAGACACCGCACCAATATACATAAGGCACCATATAGAGAGCCTCATAGACCAATTCAGGAATGAAGTTATCAACGACCTGAAGCTAGAAGTATGCAGAATAGTTAGAGAAATGCTAAGTACCACCCAAGAAAAAACAGATGGTGGAATGGAAGAACAGAAAAAAAGGGGAGAATTGTTTGATGGAGAAAACAGAGAAAGCATAGAATACGTGAAGCAGGTTCAAAGGGACTACCAAGATACTAAGAAGTCTATAGAAGACTGGCATAACAGCTTGAAAGAAACTAAGGACAGACTATCTGAACTGGAGGGCAGACTTGTAATATGGGAGAATGAAATGAAAAACTTCTTAAAAATAACAAAGAAACAAACAGCAATAATACAAAGACAAGAAGATGATAAGAGGATCCATAACTTAAGGATTAAGAACATAAAAGAAGAAGTAGGGACACAAACAAGTGAACTACAAAAGCTACTCACAGAAATAATCCAGGAGAATTTTCCTAATTTAGCAAAAGGTAAAGATACTCAGATGTATGAGGCATACAGGACCCCAGCTACCTACAACCCAAACAGAGCAACACCCAGGCATATAATAATAAAAATTCCAGAAATTCAATACAAGAACAGAATATTAAAAGCTGTAAGAGACAAGAAACAGACCACTTACAAGGGAACACCCATCAGAATTACAGCAGATTTCTCGGCACAAACCATCAAATCACGAAGAGCGTGGGGGGAAATAATTCAAGCTTTGAAAGATAATAATCTCCAGCCAAGATTGAGATATCCTGCACAACTGTCCCTGGAAATTGATGGAAAAACAAGGTGCTTCCAGGATAAAGAGGAACTGGGGGAATTTGCAACCACCAATTCAACTCTACAGAGAGTATTGCAGGATATTCTAAAAAAAGAAAAATACAAAGAACCCAGAAATAGTGGCGGGGAGGCCACAATGAATGGAGCAGAGAACAAAATGAAGAAGACAAACTGACAGCTACTGACAGAAAAAGAGCTCAACAGAAATGAGGCAGAGACGATTGGATGATAGGAACAGCTATTTTGGAGAAAATGACATCTTAATAGGTAATACTGATTTAGTATCATCTTGTTTTGAAGTCTCATCTAGCTTCTGTCCTTCTGTCTCCAATGGTCTAAATAGGTTGTATCTTACTGGATTTTATTATGTACGATAGTATAAGCAAAAACCTTGTAAAGACAAGGAGATTATACAGAAACCATTATTCATTTTCTGTTAGTCGATTCTAAATACTCTGTAATGCTGTCATTCTCTTGAATGGTTTTACATTGTTTTGATATACTTAATGCTACAGTATACGAAGTTGTACTCAAGGATTTCAAAGAAAGAGACAATATGGTAACTACTTTTAGGTTAGGATTATCTGGTGGTGAAACACTATTCTGCTTAAATGGTTATGTTTTGATCTGCGCTGTTTCGTTGTTATGCCCTCTTTTATCTCAATCTCCACTCCATTATTTACTTTCTTATCTTTATCCTTTTAATTAAAGGAAAAAATAGCAGGATATATTATAGTAACCCACTTTGACTTTTCATTACCTTGATTTAAAGCCCTGTATTACTCTCACCATCTGGTTTTTAACTGATGTTCCCCTATTCTGTTTTGCTGGATAGTATCAGGTTCGAAAGTTTAGGCATCAGCTGTGAAGATAATGAGATGCATTATAACGCCCATTCTTGTTGACTTTTATCTACTTTTGAAGACCTACAATGTCTCCAATGTTTTGGTTTTGTCGGCTTTATTCTTTACTGTTTTGTTCAATTGTATTATAACTAATGATATAGGCAATTCTATTAGAGATAGCGGGAGGCATTATAGTAACCATTGTTGATCACCTTGTATTATGTTTTTACATTATCTATTATGTCCACCCTTTTGACTTGACCGATTCTGTTCTGTTATGTCCCATTTGGTTTTACTCTCTTCCAAAAAAGTAATAAGAACCGTGGGAGCAATGAAACCCAAAATGTGTAATAGTCATGGTACAAAAGAGAGGAAAAGAAAGTGCTCCAAACTATGTAACTGCATGTATATTTAACTGTATAAGATAGAAAATGATATCACAGAGTTTTACTGGATCAATGAACAGAACTGTCTGCAGTATCATTGATGGAATGTCCATTTTACAAGCTTTAATTTTGTGACTTGAACAATTATTTCTAAGATGACAATACGTAATCCATTAACTAGTGATTTCCTACTGTTCATTTTTTTTCTGTAAATCTGTATAACTTGTACCCTTTCCCTGCTTTTTTTTTCTTTTCTCCTTAAATAAAATTTAAAAAAAAAAGAGAAGAAAAAAAAAGAAAAAAAAAAAGAAAATTAGCAACCTGTGTAGGCATTAGGAGCCACGGGTGCTCAGTGCACTGGTGTCCATGGTAATGCCCGAAAGTGCAGTGGACAGATGGCATATGGGGATGGCTATGGAGGAAATAAGGGAGGCCCATGCACACACCTCTTCCTGTGCACAAACATATACAGGTCCATGCCTCCAGTATAAATTCAAAATGGAAACAGTAATGGGCCTGACCTTGCACAATGGAGCCCAAGTGAGCACAAATCAAGAGGATGCTAGGGGAGTAGTAGCTAAGTGCGCACCTGTGCAGTGGGCCTGACCCTCACGCACGGTACCGTGGGTCAGTGTAGAGTGCCAATATGTGCTGTCAACCTGTGATAAAGACGACCCGTGGAACTGGGTGAGGCGGGCACAGCTAAAGCCCCCATGGTTCTTTAACAACGCAGTCTGGCTGAGGAGGCAGCCTGCTGGAAGTTGGTGTTGGGTGCAGATTAATGAGTATTAAATAAATGACACCTGCATTAGTTGCTGCTATGCCTGACAGTGTATGTGAAACAAATTGGGGAGACTGTTACTTATCGTGTTGTAGCAGATTTAATGAATGGGTTTTTTTTCAGTATCTCTGCTGTTGAAGGAAATGGGGAACCGTCTGCTTCCCTGTGGAAAGGTCAACAATGGACTCTCAATGTTCCCCCACGGTGCCAGCATAGCCTGACTCTATGCCCTGGGATGGTACTGGTTGACCCAGTGCCATACACAACACCAACCCCAAGTTGGTATTTCATTACATCTGTGATACAGTGTGAACCTTGAGTGCTTTCCAGACCCAGAGGAGGCATCATCCACAGAAATAATCCAGCCTTAAAGAACAGGATGAGCCACCACTACCTTCAAGCTGCAGAACCTGGGCCATCTGTCATGGCTGGGGGCCATTTGGTCAACCCACATAAAAGCAATGCCTTCTGCTGGTACAGATCATCAGGCTTTTCCACCCCCACTTCACACAAACAACGGCGGCCTTTTTGGGAATCTGGGGACACCTAACCCACCGAGTCCACAATTAACAGAAATACTGAGACCACTTTATTTAGTAAAAGAAGCAGCAAACTGGATTGGGAGCCTGAACAACTCCAGGCTTTTTCTCAAGCAGAAGTGGCTGTAAAACAACTGCAAGCCTCGGGCTATCAGCAGAAAATGAAGTCTGTGAATCCTGTATTTCCGGGTGCAGGTGAGGACTATCGCAGCAGGGAGACAACAAGAGAGTCCCTTAGGAGTTTGGTCACAGAACAGAGCCCTCTCAAGACAACTGTGTGTTGCACACTCTGCCCTAAGCAAGTGGGAGAGCATCACTAAGAGTATCCCATTCCTGTGCACCTCATCTTCCTATCTGTGGATGGCTGCATCGTGACGTTCTGAAGATGCATCTTTCCGGGGCAGAACAAACAGGCACAGTGACCAAACTGCATGCTTGTTACAGCAAGGCAGCTCCCTGGCTTCTGGCCCTTTAGGTAGAGTCCATGCCTCCAAGGACCACTGATGCCAACCGGTCAAGACCAGGAAGCATCAAGTGCTGTCCACCACCACACTTCCACACAACACAAGGGAAGGCTCTTGCACCCAAAGAAGCCCAGCTGGCTTAGGGGCAGCGCAAATGCACTTGGAGCTCTGAAGCTCTGCCTAGCTGCCACAGGGGATCTTCTGAGACCCAGTGACAGGGACCAAATGCTAAGGAACAGGATCCAGGGCAGCAATGGTGAACCTGTGGCATGCACGCTGCATCAGGCTGTTTGTATCACTGAAAGCTCTAAAAGGTTCACAGTCACCAGTCTACACTGCACGAGTGCTTCCGACTGCTAGCCACCACCTCCCCATCTTTTAAAGAGCATGTGTCATGTGACACACAGGTTTTGAGAATTGATTGATCTCTAGGGACAGCATGGCCAAGGAGCCACTTCCACTCAGCCTCTGAGTGCCAATTCCCTATTGGAGTTCGGTCACCTTCTTCCCAGGCCTGGGAACAGCTCAGGTCCTAGCACCCAGAACTATCTTGGAATTGCCCCAACCCAGGACAAGTCAGGAATATGCCTTTGGTTAATTCGTAAAGAATGCTTTAAACTGCCCTTCCAAGTGAGCAAAGTAGTTATACAAACTTTATCTCAATGCAAGATGTTATGAAACTTTAGTAGCACACCTGAAATAATCTTTTGAGAGATGCCGCTTATCCCCAAGAATCACTCCCGTGAGAGGCTCCTCAGCAGGAAGCAGCTGTACAATGACCCAGCTCACTGGAGAGCAGGTGCCCAGGCATGGGGAGTGCACCTTTCCCTCCCCAGCTGCTCCTTGCCTGCGAGGCGGCTCTAAGCATGATGAGAGCAGCGGGCTTTCTCCCTCTTCCAAAAGCTTTGGAAACTATTTTCCCACTCATCAGTGTACCCGGAGGACCATGTCCCCACGCTGCAGAGGATGGGACACCTGGTCATACTCTACTACCCTTGCTTTCCTAATGTTACCTCATAGAATGCCCAGTCTGGTGCAGCAAAACTGCTTGTGACATCTCTGTGTCATGAGGAAGCTATGTGAGGACAGACATGTCTAATGACCTCCCACGAGGCAGGCTCTTACCTGGACCTGCAAAGGGCCAGAGACTGGGTGGCACAGGGTCCTTGGCACTCAGCGGGATCAGGTAGAGGTCCTTGATCCGCCTGTGGGTATTAGCGACGACCCCAAAGCGGCCACAGCTGCTGAAGTAGTAGTAGAGAGAGGTGTAGGCCCCCTCTTCCTCCGAGGTCACAGGCTGAAAGCAGATCAGACACAGCTCCTGCAAGACAAAGCACGCCAGAGCCTTCACTGGGCTGCCACTAGCCAGCCCAGTCACAGGCTGTGCCTGAGCCTCCCACATAAGTCCTGGTGATTCCCACTGTCATTTTCTGTCTCCCGGTTCAGTGTGCAAAAGTAAAGAAATGTAAAGAAAACCCAGGCTCATGCTTCAGGCTTTCAAAGCAAAACCTCACTTTTGGCCCGAAGCTCACTATGCTCCTTCCCCTCCACCCAGGTCGGGTCGCACAGGGCCCTGGCAGCAGTGAGGCATCGGCATGCAGGGCCCACCAGCAAGCAGGGCCCACACAGAGCAGCTGTTACTCCGCACGCAGGGATCACGACAAAAGAGACCTGCAAGGGGCGCCAGCTGCCTCCTTGTTACAGGGTGAAGCCGCACAGGACTGAGAGGATCGTCCTTCCCATGAACCAGATGCAAACCCCAGGCCCAACTCAGTCTCAGGGGTACCAGGGAAACAAAGCCAGTTCAGGGCTCAGGGCAGCAGCTGAGCCCAGCCTCCTCATCATTCCCTTTACCAGCTGTCATGAGAGTGAGAGAGACACAGTGCGTGTAATTTTTACCAAAACCAAATTTGCACACATTTTTATATGACATCAGAAGCAAACTCATATTACTGCAATATTCAAACACACCACGAGGTACAGCATCTTCACAAATTTAAGGGTTTCATTTTAAACCTGTAGTAAGTTCCAGACTGATAATTCAACTGTTAGCCCAGCAGAGAGAGGATATACAAGACAGACTGGAACACTTTCTCTGACTGTTGCAGACAGCTGCAGATACCTTGGACACGGAAGACTGGAGCTTGCCGACATAATTCCACACTGTCTCTGGCACAATCCTCCCGCCGATGTGAATCGTATCCGGCAGGTCCTAAACAGGAAGGACTCGGAGTAAATGGATAATAGGGGATTTCAGCACACAAAACCCCTCCAAACTCAAGAAAACCACAACTAGTTCAAGGCAAGTGGCGCCAGCTTCACATTTGTGTTTGAGGTGAACGGTTAAACACCACCAAGGATTAGAAGCTGCCTTGCCCAAGGGTGGTGTGATGTCTGCCTGCGTCCAACAGGGCCACCATCAGAAGGTCACTTTATGAACACAGAATAATGCTTTGTGCATTAGCCAGAAGGACTGACCAGTTGCTTCTGGCCGAGCTCGCCATAGCCAGGGTCACTATGCTTCCTTTCGCGAAGCAGGAGCCTGCTGCACTGAAAGCTGGGAGTACACGCATTAGGAAACCACAGCTGAAACCCAGTCAGAACACCTGGGTTCTGCCTCTTTGCACTGCATAGCCTTCTCCTCACCGCAGCAACTTCTACTCCACCCGGAGAGGCGCACAGAGCAGGAGATGAAGTGTGACAGGCAGGCTTTGCCCGCCCACGGGGTCCCCTAGGACATGCTCGCAGGGGCATATGCACCCTGGGTTCTCACCTCACTGACACAAACAGAACTCCCAGAGACAGGATACGCCTTAGTAACAAATTTGCCTATGCTCTCCATGTGAATAAGGCCTTTCCAGATGCTGCTGAGGGGAAACGAAGGCAAGGTCCTGTCTCCTATTCGGGGGGACCGTGACTCTGAAATGCTGCTAAATAAAACCACAGCAAAACACTGTCAATCTTTTTGTTCAGTGGAAATCACAAAAAGGTGAAGACAATATATTTACAAGCAGAAGTGAATCCTGTTCATTTGCTAACTTACCTTAGCCAAGAAGTTATTGAAATCCTTATAGTTTAGAAACTTGGACAAAGAAAGTAAACTGAATATATAGTCAGCAAATCATGATGATCACATGACTTCAAATTTCAGTTTGTACTGTTTGTCCCTTCCATACAGTGATTAGGTGCCTGGTGGGAGCCTCGGTGTGAACTGGATTCTGGGGCAAACTTCAGACTTGTGTTTCACTGCCACCTTCCCCTTGCTCATCTCAAAGAAACCACAGGACCCTGGGCAGCTCACACCCAGCCGGGCACCCACCTGACACCTGGCGACGGTGGAACTGACAGATGCCTCAGGTCCAGGGACGAGGTTGGCTTGACAAGTATGGATTTGGGCAATGTCACAGAGAGTACAGCAGGCTTTGGCAGGCCTGGTGTGGCTTCAGTTATATGGGTGCTGTCCAGGTGGTTTTCAGCAGAGGCCATGATAGTGCAGGACCTACCCACAGCAGTCCTGGGGTCACGGTTGGACACTGTGACTGCGGTGACCACCCCATCTGGGCAGCTGGGGAGGACTTTGAGTGGGGAGGGTCTGGCACCTCGGTCCCCTGGAGGCCCAGTGACATACTTTCTCTCTGGCTTTGGGCCAGAGGCCCTTCCCAGGTGTGACTCTGAGGCAGCCACTGCAGATCCTTCAGCAGATACTCGAGAAACCCGATCAGGCAGGGAGCTTCCAGGCTGGGATTTTAAGTCCTCTTGCTTGGCAGAAGGTGATATTTTTTGTTTTTTAGGACCTGGTTCATCTTCAGATGGAACCTGATCTGAAGAAAGCAAAAACAGAGTCAGTGAGAAGGGCAGTGCCATCACAGCCTGCTGTTGAGTAAAGTGGCTTCTTACAGGCACCAAAGGCACAGGATGAAGGTAGGGTGAACTCTAGAAAACCATGTCAGCCTTTCTGATTGTTTCACGTAGGCCTGAATCAGTGATTTTAAACAGAATCAAGGCTTCTTGAGTTTTGAAAGTTCACCCCAGACTATGCTCACCTGTACAAATCTTGTAGTTCAGAGCAGAAAGGTGGGCCGGGTGCTGGCTTGTCTGACCCTTCGACCTCCCGCCAGGGCCACCAAGGAGAGGCGCTGCACTCTTCACATGGACAGCATGTACTGATCTTTGCTGCTCCTCAAAGAAAAAGGGGAAAATGACCAGGTCGTTTCCTTTCCCCGTCATGTCCGAATGACTGTGCACAGGAAGTAGTCTTATAAGAACCGCTGGAAAAGAGGTGGCACTGGGTGCAGGTGCTGGGACCGTCAGAGCTAGCTCCCACACACACCTGTCTTGGTTCAGTGTTTCCCCTCCTCACTGCAGACCCTGCAAGCACTAGGAGGGGTTAAACTTACTGTTCCTGCCACTGCTAAGGTCCGCAATGCTTACATCCCAATCTTGTACAGATGGAAGATAGTCTACCTCAGGAACAGTTTCAGCTTCATGGTGATTTTTTAAAATTTGTTTTGTTTTTTGTCTTTTTGAGACAGGGTTTCACTATGCAGTTCAGGCTGGCCTTAAACTCTTGAATCCTCCTGCTTCAGCCTCCCAAGAGCTGGGGTTACAGATGTGCGTTACCACATCCAGCCTCATGGTACCATTCTTGGATCATTCTTGCTGTCACATAGGGACCTGGTCCCCAAAATGATAAACACAAAATCAGAGCCTTAAACCCTGAGCTCAAAACAAAGAGCAGATGATGCTGAACAACTGAGCTTCCAGAGACTCATATGGCCGTTTGCCATCTGCACTCACATACCTTGTTGGCCTGTCTTTCCATGTGGAAAGCTGTTTAGACACTAATTCCTCTGGTGTCCTTCTCGGGAGTTCCTCCAGAATTTTCTTTGCACATTACTCAATTGAAGTCCCTGTAAACCACTACCTTTCCAACCACTACTGAAAAACGCAGTTATTTGCTAATTTGCAGCGATGTGGGTAAGCGAAGTAGCACAGATGGTGTCAGAGAGTAAGGGCCACAGGGCCTGCAGAGGGCAGTACTCAGCCACACCCTGGGGGGATTCCCTCCTGCTCCCCAGCAGCCTCTCAGAAGGAAGCACCAGCCTGGCCCAGCTGAGAGCTGACTTCATGGCCACGCTGCATGGACTGTGCTGAACACCCAAAGCCTCAGAAAACAGACCCCAGACCCACAGTGGAAGACAAATCCAAAGGGACTTGGGAAGAAGGCAGGAAGAGGTCCATCGATCCGCCTGGCCTTGCTGACATGAGAGGTGCCCTTGATCCCGGTTCTAAAGCACAGGCAAGTAGCACTTTTCAGCCTTCTTTTTTAAACTTGTACTTAGATACAGTTTGGAAAAGTACATCCATTATTACAACCCAGATGACATTGTTTGGTGTGAGTTCTGACAGCTGTCACAAGGAACATTATGATACTCAGTTTTGCGTGATGATGGTTAACACCTAAGTTTGAGTCTAAGACTAATGGGAGATTGAGAGCATAGGACAGCGGTGGCGAACCTGCAGCACGTGCACCACAGCAGGCTGTTAGTTTTTGTGGAAAGCTCTAAAAAGTTCGCCATCACTAGCGTAGCATGAGAGCAATTCCAGCTGTCCTCAGTATTTCAATTTCCACGTGTCACGGGGCAATGGATTTTTTTTTTTTAAAACATCTATGATGAGAACAACAGGTCCAGATTTGAACATGTCTTAATGTGTTTGGCTCATGCTTATTTAAATGTACTAGAACAGTATGAGATTAAATCTCCACAGGTTTCATTTTAATTAGCCTTACGGCTTTCAAAAGATACATAAATAAAACACAGGGAAGGACTCAGACTCAAGGAAGGAACCCAGGAAAATGGCCCTGGCAGGAGGTTTGCGGGCCGAGCTAGGTTGGGGCTCATCCTCCCTCCACAGGCTGAGGCCTGCAGCTCGGGAAGAAGCCTCAGCTACTGGACAGTAAGCAGATGAGGCATAAAAGGTGGCCTGGGGCCTGCAGCCATAGCAGGGACACTTCGCTCACTGGGACACATCTCAGACTTATTGAGGCCCCATGATGGACTGTGGTGATGCTTAGGGTCTGAGTGATTGTGGTGGTGCAGGGCCACCAAGACCCACACAGGACAGCCAATGAGCCAGGAGGGGAGGGACCTGCAGGGGAGGACATAGATGTCCTCGAGTAGGACATCAGGTGTGCGCATGACCCTCAGCAGGCAGCAATCAGATGGCTCCTCCCTCCCGAGCCACACACCTGGCGCTCAGCACCCTGGAGGTGGAGAACAACGCTGCGGTGCTCGCTCCTGTAGCAGGGGTCCATCCCTGGGAACACATTAAGCATCTCCTTCTCAAGGTGGAGGGCGGCTTTCCCACCCTCACTTTCTGTCACGATTAAGTCTCCACTGTCACAGACTCTGAAGGGAGTGGGAAAAGGGCCACATCAGCCAGGCATCTGCAGTCCTGTGGTTTGTAAAGTGGGGCAGTTGTGAATGGGAGCCCCCTGTCCACAGCTGAATGCAGGCGAACAGCCCACCTTTCCCTCAGCCTCTTCTGTAGGCAGCGCCTTGTGCTTTGGCAAATCTGCGACTCTGGTGGGGACCAGGCAGCACCTGAAGCCATAAGGTGTCCAGGGGCTGCGGAAGCCATGGGGCCTGAAGTCACCACAGGTCTTCTCTTGGCTTCCAGCATTTCCAGATCCCTTGCCCGAGGCCTGGATACTGGACCCCCCTGCCTGGCCTTAGAGGAGCAGCCTGCTGGGGCCCCCGAGAGCAGGGGCCTCTTGGGGATGGGGCCCCCAAAGCCTGAGGGTGACTTCTTAATGGTCGGTTTGGCTCCAGTCACATTCACGAAAGGATGGGGCTTCTTCAGCAGATGTCTGCCCACTGGGGAGCCTGGAAGGGTCATGGTCTCTGCACTATCCGTGCTCCTGGGGTCCCTTGGGGCTGCGGAGCAGAACACAGAGATGCTGGGTGAGACAGGGCAACAAAGCACACTCGGCAGAAGTCTCACAGTGCTTCCCAGGCATTGCTATGGTGCACTTCCAGAAGCATCCAAAAACCTTAAAATTCAGAAAAGCATTGCAAGCCAGGGCTGCCAGCAGTATTTATGACAGTAACTACACTCTCCGTCTATACTCTCCCCAATAAACCACAGGGCTGGGTCATATGTGTCCTTTAAAGCTTTTGCATCAGCCAGAGAGATAATCATCTTGGACCTCATTTCTTCACTAAGCTATAAAATTAAAGGAGAAATTTCAGCTCATCAAACACAAATATAAGTTTCAAAAATCATTTCAGGTCGGGACACGGGTCCACTCCTGTTCCCACTCATTCTTGACCCTAGGGGTCCTAGAGGCAGGATCCCTGTCAGCACAAGCATCACCTGTCACCTCACTGTCCTGGACGTGGCTCTTGGAGACCATATTTCCACACCAAGACGCAGGTGAAGAGAACACCGTGAGGCTGCTCTACTGACGACACACGCAACTCTGCAGCTGCAATTTCCTCAGCCTGAGGAGCTGATTACCTGGTGCTTTTGACCGGCAAGAAAGGTCACCAGAATATCAACAGAAAACAGGGAAAATCTCCCAGCTAGAACCAAATCCCACACATGTCAACACAGAATGACACACGAGGCTGTCCCAGAACACTGGGGAGGCTGGTCCACAGTCCTGGATGGATAGTGCCTGTCCTTCAAACGGAATGCTGGGTAAGAGTCCAGGACCAGAGCTACTGAGGATGCCCAGGAACAGAAGGCCTGTCAGTATTTTTGACATTGTACTGTTAAACTCTAAAGCTCTGAGACTCTTACAGAATCTCAAGCAAACCTCTATACACTTGTGCAGTACGACCTGAAGCAAATCATGAGCAACAGTGAACCCTGACCTTGTTTCTGGTCACAAACACATGTGGGCTTGAAATCTTTGGCGTCTACTCTCAGTGGGAAGCTTTAGGATCATGTTCAGTGACATGAAGTCTCTACTGGCCTAACTGTATTTCCCTTCTTACTCAGGCAAAATCCAAGTCGATAATGTATTTCCAGGACACATCCATATGATGAAGGCCATCAATTACCCCAGAGGGGTCACCATGCCGCACAGGGGATGTGGCTCCTTAGCCAACAGGCTCTGGGTCCACGAACCACTGGTTTCTGCTCCTTTGAACCCAATGTTTTGTGACTCCTTGCTTGGGCTTCAAACAGCAATATGTATAATTAAATATAATTATAGTACATATACTATAGTACACAAATTATTTGCAAAAAAGTGAAATCTGGGGTGATGCCAAGAGACAGCTGCCTCCAGTTCACCTGCTTTGTGGTACACATCCAGCCTTCTTCCATACAGAGGGAGGTGTTTAAAACACACCGAGAATTCTACACAGCAACAGCCGAAGGTCCTCATACACCTCTGCCGCTGAATGGGAGCCAGGCTGCAGTATGAGGCCTCAATGACAGTAAGAAACTCCTTTCCTTTTCTGAGTGAGTAAATCTGCAGTGCTTCTCCCCATTGTTTTTCCCTCTGTTGTTCTGTGTTGCAGGGGACTAAACCCAAGGACTTGTACATGTAAGGGAAGGTGCCTCCCACTGAGCCATAACCCCCAGCCCCACACAACAGTCTCCGTGTGTCCTCACTTCTAACACCAAAAAAGGTTCCAGGAAGCCAGCAGCAGATCTTTTGCAGTCTGAGCCTCCAGTTTGCATCTGCATGGGCCCTATCCAGGTGGCACTGTGCACCAGCCTGCACCACGCAGAGAGGGGCAATGCTTGGTGCCCACAGCCAGACACACATGCCTGCAGAGCAGCTCCCCCTTCCTTTGGCTCCCCCCGCCTTGGCCCTGTGGGAAAGAAAGCACTGCTCTAAGGCTTAATACTACAAGGGATGGCAGCCAAGGAGCCTGGGCTGTGGCCTCAGACAAAACTCGGGCTGCCAAGGCTGGCCTTTTGCCTGGATATCCCATCATCCAGGGTAGAGCCCAACACAGCTGGCCGCTGAGCACAGTATCAGCATCACGCAGGAATCAAGGGTCTCCTCACACCAGAAGGTCAGAGTGTGGGCTATTACGCCATCAGTCGGTCACTGGGTGGTATCCCAGGCCACAGGAACAAAGTGGGTAGAATATCTGCACTCCCCTGGCCATCAGCCAGACCCCATCCAATTGCCAAGATGGAAACTGCATCAGGACAGGCAGCAGGGCCTCTGAAAACAGGGATGAGATCCAGAACCACAGCCCCATTTGCCCCACCACATGTCCAGGGTCTCCATCCTCCAGGGCACCTCACAAGCAGTCAACTGGTAAAGAGCAATGGAGCCAAACTCTTACTTTACAATGGCAAGAGAAATCTGCCCAACCTTAAGCGAAACAAATTAAGTACATTTGCTTCTCTAGCTTTTGCAGCTGAAACTGTAACCAGCTGTGTGTGGATAGGTAACAAATACAAAAAAAAAAAGTCCTCATTATGATAATTTTATACACATGGGTACAATATTGAGGCACTATAGGAGGTATCTCCAGAGGGCACCTTTGTACTGGACGTCCCTGGCAATGCTGTCCCATTTTCCTGGAGGATGGATCTTCAGGGAGTAACAGAGGAGATGCGCAGTGTGCAGGAAGGCCGTGGAGAGCTGGTGAGTTCAGGGAGACAAACCCTCTGGAAACATCCACCCTCACACCTGTTCCCAGCAGGTAGGGGACAGCTGCAGGACAGACTGGCAGGTTGCCTGGCCCTAGGGAGGGGCTCGCTTGGCCCATCCAAGTTCACAGACAAGTGACCTAGTTTTCTGAGCAGTAAGTTATTTTCTTTAAATTTACAACAATTAAAATAAACACCCCAAAACAGTGATGATGTAGACACCCAAGAAAAATCCAGCAATTAACACAGAAATATTTGCTAAGTCGATTCCTTTATCAGCACAAATTTTGTCTAATTAGGAAATTGGTTTGCACATAACATTTAGTTTTCACTCATTTTATTCTTTTGGTAACTCCTGCAAAGACAGAAAAATGGCTGTACCAGCTGGTAAAACATGACCTCCAGTCTAATTCAGATTTCTAGGTCAGAGAGTGGCATTCTCTCTCCCAGGTTATAGCTTTCCCATGTAAGTACCAAAGGGAATTTGTTCCTCTTAAGATCTCAATCACCCATGCCCTGGGCCTACAGCCTGAGTTCCCCCTAGAAACCTGTGCTCTGCCCTTCAGTTCCTCACATCTCCAGGACTTTCTTCTGTGTGATGAAGGGTCACCCAAGAAACGCTTTGCCTGGGTTACGGGCACAGCAAATCACTGGGACGGCCCACATACTATGTCGTTTTGCCTTTTCATCTCCATGATGATACTGAATGCCTTCCTGGTTTAAATTGTTCACATCCCCACTTAGGGGGTCCAAACCACCATAGACTGTGAGTAGAATGGAACATCACTGAAAAATCCTAAGGCAGGAGTCTTTAAAGAAGAAAAAACATTTTGGCCCACTTAATGCCTTACCAGTCATGGGGAGGGAGAAACAGGGAAATCCTAGAGGAGTAAGGGTACACAGCCCAGCAGGGGTACTGTGACCTTGGAGAGGGCAAATGCTGTTACCGTGAGCTGTAAACTCATACAGAAATCCTGGTACATGGTGTAGAGGACGACAGAGATGCAGCAGGAATCACACACCTGGTGAGAGGAGCGGCAAGGTCCACCGCTTCCCATGTGGCCCCAGGGACTCGGGGGACAGGGTGCAGATGAGGCTCCACCATGAGGAGCTATGATGGCCGCTCTGCCATGCGGTTCTTCTCATATGGATACGTGGAGCTAGAGATGGGTCAACTCCCGAGAAAGCAGGCTACATGTGACTAGAGTTGGCTTCTTCTGAACCTCATCACCCACCCGCCCAGCCTGTGAGCCTGCAGGCAGCTGGGAAAGCAGGGCCAGGGCTGTGGGTGCTGCCCATCCCTCCTGCCCATTGGGCCAAGGAGATCGTGCACTGCCACCCCACAGGTGCGGAAACATTTGGACAGCAGAGGGGCACAGACATGCTTCTGCCCTTTGGACTGCTTTACCGGTCTCCTTACCATCTTCTCAGTCACTGTTGTGGAAGATGACATTTCTGGGACAACAGAAAACTCCAGAAGCCAACAGCTCCAAGTGTGTGTGCCCCTCGTGCACGCCATCATCCAGATGCCCATCAGTTTCAAGTTAAGAGATGTGCGTGTGCTGGGAACACTGTTCACTTGCTTATTTGTCCCAACTTCCTGCCAATGGAGCCTGTGAACTGAAGACCCACTGTGCAAAAGAGGAGCAAACCTCCCACCCCTGTGCAGAGAAATGGGTTCTCTATGATGCCGTGAGCTTCTCTTTGTTTCTTGGTTCCCCTTGAAGGTGGCATGGTGATGGCAGAACCTAATATTCCCCCCTCCCTCATCCACCCTTCCCACACACAGGGTCTCCCACATGACCCCTCGAAGTTTCAGCAGGCTTTGCACTCTCATGCACTCATGGGGCTGAACCCAAATTAAGCCCATCACCCAGGCATTCTGGCTGCGGTCAAACACTCAAGCGTTCCCTGCAGTGTAATGTGCCTGTCACGGCGGCCCGTCATACTCTCAACATGCAAGCAGTGCTCAGGTCTCAGTGTTCATTCCTCTATAGAGGAGCTACTATAGAGCTGCTCTGTTAGCATGGAGTTAGTACCTGTTAGCATGGAGTTCACTGCTTAATCCACCGTTAGTAACGTGTACTGAGCTCCATCAAAGTACAGCTGCTGGTGCATTTGATTACAGTCCTTGTGGTTCCATCTGCAGTCCTGGGCTTATGGATTTTAAATTCTTAACCAGGTAACACCTAGTACCTACCTGCATCAGTCCCTGCCCCCAGGTGTTGTATGACAGGCTGAGAAAATAGGGCATGTACTCCAGAACGCAGGGGTACTCTACCAGGTGGTATTTTATAAAAGGACAAAATACACGGGAGCAGTCGTGGTGAACCTTTTAGAGCTCTCAGTGGGACAAACAGCCTGTTGTGGCACCTGTGGCATAAGGCTGTCGTCACAGCCCTAGAGAGAGGGAGACAGCATAAACAAAACCTGATCCAAAACCAGGTCTACCAGATAATAAAATGTGCTCTGTGCATCCTAATCCGAATATTTAGAATTCAGCTTTGAATCATGAGACAGAGAAACAAGGACAGGTCCAAGCTGTGTGATCTAAACTGTGGATTCACACACCAGCCTGAAGTATCTTCATTTCACTCACTGCAAACCTGGGCCAGGGTTGCAGCCTGAACACTGCAGAGGAGCCAAGATCTTCCCGACACCCCTGACGCCATGGCTCCCCCTTCAGCAAGCACACTGCTCTCTGAGTTCAGGACCACACCCACTCTGGTGCCTTAGCTCTTTCTGCTCACTTTAGTGATGCGTAATGTGTGAAAATCTGTGTGAACCAAATGTCTGTTGTCAAGTCAAAAATTCCATGGAACTCTAAAACTGTACCAAAGCTATCTGACTAGTTTGCACAGAGATGCCTGCAGCATGGCAAAGGAGTAATGGGGAAAGCTCGGTTTCTGTGCAGGGTCACGATGAAGTGAGCTCAGCAGCAGTGGATCTGTGCCTGGGTCAGGCCCTGAGGGACCCGGGTTTGCTGGATATAATACAAGCACTCGCCAGAGCCTGCCCCCTGCACGTAGCAGGACACTAAGAACTGCACCCCGACCAGGAGCATTAGTAGCGAGGCTTTTCTTTGGCTAACACTGGAAGGGCCACAGGTGAGGGATAGTCAGTCAGGCTCTGGAGTAGCCCGGGACACAGGCATCTGCTTTGGGCTAATGGTGATGAGCGTCCACACTGCACTAAAACATAGCCTCAACTGCCCATCCCACATACCCCCGTGGCCATCCAGAGTGCAGGTGGCACACAGAGGCTCACATAGGGGGACACCTACATTTGCTCCAGCACAGTGGGGAGGGAGCAGCAGTCTTCTGCGGCACTGCAGCGCTGGCCTGGTGGTTGCTGGCTCGGGAGGGCATGCTGCTTTTGTTGGCTGCCTCCTTCCCCATGGTGTCGCCCCTAGGAGTTATCATTGCCTTCTTCACCGGGTTTTCGATTTCATCTGGAGGTGGCCGCTTGTGCACAGAGGATGTTGTAACCCCTGCCTGGATAATCAGTAAAGCCCAGTGGTTAAGGTCAGAAACCTCACCTCTGCTGTCGCTTACACAGCAGTTAATGTCACAAGACTACTTTCGTTCACCTTCAGACACCTCCTCCACCCTGGGCCGCTACAGCTGCTCCTGTGGTCAAGACTGCACACTTGGGGTCCTCACATTCCCACTGAATGCTGCAGAGCTCAGGTCTCTGGGTCACAGAGCTGAGATGGAATATCCTTCTGCAGACATCTGTCTGCTGGACAAGAGGACGGTGAGCCACTTGAGTGATGCAGAGGATTGAGCCCTGGCATGGTGCAAACGGCCTGCGCGGGTGTCAGGATGCTCTCAGCCCCAGAAAGGTGCTGGGATGCGCAAGCAAGAGGAAGCAAATACCATTTTACTCCTAGATGGAAACTCTGGAGGTTTAGATGCTGAGGGAAAGTCTTGAACCTTTGGTCTGCTGTTCCCTGACTCTGTGTTCTGGCCCTGACCTTTGGCAGCTGTGGGATTCTAAATGAGAAGCCTTCAAGTCAAGGCATCCAAGGCTAAGCAGGCAACAGGCGATGCACGGGATCACGAGAGCAGGTAGAGGCAGGATTTGGACAGTCCACACAGGCCAAGCACTGACGGTTGTTTCCAGATGAGCTCAGGATAACTCGTGACTAACACAAAGCTCCTCATTTTGAAACATCCCTGATTCTTCTAGATCACAGCTAGAAAAAGTAGCATCCTGTCTGGGACCTACCTACCCTCCTGCGTCACATACAAACACAAGGGGTGGTTATGAGTACCCAGATGGCGTTGGCGTTGGGAATCCTGCATGGCCCTTATTCCTGCATGGTGGCCACTTTCCTGCACTGCATCAGGTTAACTGAGCTGTCAGCTAAGGGCAGGAGACAGAGGTAAAGGGCATGGGACCTGCATGACACCTGCAATGCCCATGTTATACACCTTCAGTAAATAAGCACAGAGACACAGGACACACACTGTCACACACATGGCTGTGTCAAAGGTCCCAGTGGTCACCTGGCTCAGCTCACCTGCACACTAGGCTTTGGGGGATGGAGCTCTCTGGGCTTCATCTTGGACTTCTTCTTAGGCTTCAGCCTGCGTCCTTTCTGCACACTGAGCAATCTCATAGCTGCTGCTGCGTGCTTGAGAATGCAGTTGTTGCTGCAGTACACTGTGCCAGGCTGCGCCACACTGGAGCACCCAGGGCCCGCGCAAGGCACAGCGCCAGGAGCCACTGTGACCTGCAGAAGCCAACAGGAGGCATCAGACGATGGGCACCATGCGGGCATGAAATGTACCTTGTCACACGCTATGAATGACACCAAGGTTACATCTGTGAGAGACTCTCTAACAGTAACTTTCAACGCGAATAGAAATCATCTTTGTTCAAGCAAACTGCACATCTTGTCCGCTGCACAGGGCACCACTGTGTAACCACTCCTGCAGCTCATGCTGAGTGGGATGAGAAGGCTGTCGCTGTGCACACACTCTGCAATTCCCTCCCCTTCAGCTTGAGCACCACTGAGGACATCTGGGGACCAAATGGCAGCCCACCCTGGTGAGACAACGTGGAGTCGCAAAGTTGAGACTTAACCAGGTAAAAGTCTGACAGGAGGCCCTGGGCCTGGAGGGACATAAGAGGCCCTGGCAGAAGGTGGGGCTGAGGTGGTTAAGACAGGAGCACAGGGATGACAGGGATGACAGGGGCTCCAGAAAACCAGTGATGATTCTTCAGTACCACCGTCACCAAGGCGGCAGGAACGCATGCTCTGCACGGGCGAGGGCTCCAGGAGGGACACCTCCCCAGCAGAGTCTCCAACCCCAGTGGCGCCCCATGAGGTCTCGGGCCAGCTCAGCGGTCCAGGCTCTGAGCTGGGGACATGGGGCCTTGGTGTGTGGCCTCCAGCTGTACCTTGGTGACTCCTCACAGAGCACTGGCCCATGAGGAGCAGTATGCCTGCCCACGCCTGCTGACCAACCCTAAAGCTTGTCTGAAGGTCCAGGCCACACAGCCACCCCTCACATTTCCCCAGGGAACATCACATCAGCAGGGCACAGGGTTCTGCACCAAAGCCCAGTCTCTGAGTGACACATCGGCTTACGTGGGGCAGGTCAAACTATGATGCTGAAGACAGAAAACTGGGGACCCTCCCTTAGTAAATGGGTGCTACCAGAGGACACCACGTTTTCAGGCAGTCGCTCTTAATACGTCCTCCCTCTGGTTTGCAGTGGCCAGGACCTTGCAGCCTCAGTGTGCAGCACACACACGGCGAGCTTGGCAAGGCAGAGAGGCTCAGAGACATGGCCCCCCCTACCTCACTGTCTCTGTGCCTGCCGGAGAACAGGCAGGCAGCCAGGAGCCCGGGATGGCTCGAGGCGAACTGCGCTGAGTCGGCTGTCACACAACTGGACCAGAGATACCGCAGTGGCGGGTAGCTCTCACCAGCATTGCTGAGGGCAGCAGATGTGACAGCCATGGCCAGGAGGGAAAGGACATGCAGGCAGTGACCCCCTGGCAGGGAAAAGAGGCACTGAGCCAAAGAACACATGCAAAACACACAGGACCTCAAGCCCAGGCAGAGGGGCAGGTGTTGGCATAGTAACTGGGAGAGTAAGCCATGGGGGACCACATGTGTCACCCCATAACTCTGGGAGGCTGAAACAGGAAGGGCATGAGCTCGAACAGAGCCTGGACACAGACCAGCCTGGTGAAATCTGCCTCAGAACAGAAACGGAAGAAGGGGCTGGGGTGGGCTCGGTGCTGAGGTCCTGCAGTCAAGTCTGAGTCCTGCAGGAAAATGTAGCCAACATTCATAAGGAGGTCAGCAACCTATTTGTCCTAAGGGCTCTTTTGGGGCCCGTGGCACTGAGCAGGAATTTGAGAGAAGGACACTTCCTTGTGGGCCTCCCCAGGCCACACCCCTTGCATGGCCAGCAAAGCCAACTCGGGAAGAAGGGAGGACCCCTTTGGGCTCTGGCTTTCTGTTCACGGCCAGTCCGCCATGGGCAGGGCTAACCCTGCACACTCCCAGGGCTTCCAGATACTCACAGGCGAGGCCGTCCTCGCGGGCTTCTCACCGCTGCAGCTTGAAGTCTCCTCACTTCCGCCCTGGCTCCCCTGCTTGGCACAGGCACTCTGCGTGCCTGGCCCGCTGCTCCTGCGTTCTATGTCCTCAGCACCTCTGGGTCTGCGCCCAGGCTCCTGGTCATCGGTGGCTTCTGCAGTCCCCTTGTGCTGGGTTTGCAGGGTAGTGCAGGCTGCACAGAGGTGATCGTCCCTGTTCTTCTCCAAGGGCTGCCCTCGAGCCTCAGAAACACCCACGCAGTCACCCAGGAACCACTCCTCACAGCGGTCACAGAAGATTACCACCCTGAGAGGACAAAGCGGTGTCTCAGGACGGGGAGGGAATGGCGACAATCACTGCCCAACAGGCTGGGAGGCCAAACCGGCCCAAGCACAGGTCAGTGACGTGTGCGTCCTTCCCCTCCCTTTCAGTCACATGCAACCAGCCTGCTCCGTCATTTTCTCCACCGGAAATTTTTCACAGTGAATTCGTGGCTTGTGTGTGTGCCTGCACACAGCAGCAACACTGCACCATCCCCAACAGGTCCACAGGGCACCCGAGCCTCCCGGGCACCTGTGCCAGCACAGGCCACATGGGCACCATTGGGTCTTCACTCTGCAGGGTCTGGGCTGCCCAGCCCCTGCCCTGGGTATCTGGAACGGCAGATGCGCCCACACCACCGATGCAACAGCCCTGGATGCAGGTAGCTCTAGGATGGAGCAATGAGCTCTGCCCGCCGTCTGCTGCTCAACACTGGAACTAAGCAAAAAGTGTTGCTGGTGGCAGCAGCGTGGAGGGCTGGTGGCAGGCAGTCATCTGCACTTCAGCTTCTGTCTCTCCCCCAGGGACTGTGCAGCTTTTTCCAGTCTAACTGTGTACCAATCCCACCCGCTGGAGAAGGTATGGAGTACTCTGCCTGGTAGGACCCTGACTTTTTCTGAAAGCCAGCAGGAAGCTCCCCGCCCATCATTCTGACCCACCTGTTGCTGAGAGGCTGGCAGCAGACACAGGACATGGCGTTGGGGTCACAGCCCTCGCCCTCAGGCTGAGGTCTGCCCAGGTGCCTGGGGTCTTTGTCTTCAGGTCCCCGTTTCATTGCTGCCTCCAATGCATGCGCTCTGTCATCTGTTGCTGCCTGGCTCACAGCCCTCTGGGCAGCCTCGGTGTCAGTGTCCAGCTTGCGGGGCAGCGCACTGTGGCCGGCACTGCCTGCCTCGGCCTCTGCAGTGTAGCTGGGGTGCCCCTCCCTCAGCGGCTTCCTCAGGCGACTGTGGACACCCTGCAGCCGCCCCCCTGCTGCTTCTGGCTCTGGCTTTCCAGGAAGGTGATCCTGAAGTGCTTCCAAAGTGAAGCCATCACGGACTTCACTGTCCGCACTGTCAGAGGTGCTGCATGGCTCAGCCCATCCTCTGGCCTTCTTAGAAGGGGCGGGGCGTTCCTTCACACAGCGGGAGCTGGGCACTGGTCCCCTCCTCATCCGGGGGCTGCTCTCAATGTACCCTCCCAAGGCGCTTTGCACAGGGGTCTCCAGACAGGATGCTGGCTCTGTGGACTCTTCAAGGGACACAACCACATCCTTTCCTGGTGGCCACACTGTGCTCAGGAACTCCCTGGCCAGCTCCCTGCGCCCTGGCCTCCTGCTGTGGCGCGGGGAGGGGCTGCACAGCCTCTGCCTGGCAGAGTTCCCCTCCTTGTCCCCAGCGCCCTTCCGCTGTGGGGCCAAGATTCTCCGGCTCCCCCAGGTCTTCCTGAATTCTTTCCTCAGGGGCTTGCTGGCCTCAGATGTGTCCTCACTGCTCTGGTCCCCCGCATCATCCATGCCTGAAGAGGGAGGCAATCGCACCTTGAGCACAAACCCCGAGTTCCTCCTCGGGTGCACCCTGATGCCTGGTGCCTGCTTGGGGGAAATAGGAACAGCAGGAAATCAAACGGATCCCTACTGGGAAAGGTGCAGCTGTACATGAGCTGTAGGCTGCTGACCTCCTTGCCTAAGCAGTGGCTGTGAGGCAACCCTGGGCGAATCTTGAACTTTAAGAATATAGCAAATGCTCAGTGGAGAACAATCCAGACTCCCAACACCACACAGTGCCCCGCTCACCTGCCTAGGACCTGGTCTGCCCTTGGGAAGAGGGGATGAGGATGCAATTTCCACAGTGCGGCCAGCTAACACCCAGGGCCACCTGGAGGCCCCGCCCCTCCCATGACAGGGAGCAAGACTGGCCTTGCCCACAAGCACAGGGCGTCCAGCACTGGGCCACTTCTGTGCCCACTGCAAGAACGGGCCAGGTCCCTTCTAGCTCTGGAAGCTGTGCTCAGGGCCCTATGCACCAGACTACAGGGGGCTGAGAGTGGACATAGCCTCAGGCCATCGAGGGATCAGACAGCCCACTGTGGAGCATGGGCTGTGAGGCAGGAAATGGTCTTTAGTCCCCTCTGTGCTTGGACGCAGACACTGCTTCAGCCTCAATTCCGGGCCTCTGTTTCACTTTCTTTCTGCAACACTAAAGCGTGTGCGCCAGACTTTTACTCCTGCTTAAAATGACAGAAGTAGAAGAAAATGGTACATACCTGGATGGGTCCTTTCGACCCTATCCAGCTATCAATCACACATCAATGCTGATTATGTTTCTGATTTTATTCCTCGCTCCATCCTAGGGGGTGGACTGGCAGGCAATGATACCCTAAAAAGTCAAAATACATAAAACTGAAAATTCAGAGCACTCATTTCTTTCTCCCTGTGGCACTCTATTACTAGTGATACACGGCGCCTGCGGGTGACCTCTTCACGCAAGCCTGAACCACTCTCAAAGTCAGCCAGAGGCTGCAGAAGCCAGGAATGCATCACAGGATAGAGGAAGGGGGCCCACCGCTGGAGGGACACTGCCCAGTTAAGGCAGGGGAGAGAGCCCCATCGTGGGCCCAGAACCCGCGTGTGAGGCGTCCAGCACAGGGGCCCTGAGCTACTCTCTCCCAGTAGGGCTGGTTCAGTTCCACTGCTATGAGGCACTGAGAATGGTTCCTTACAGACACAGAGCACAGAGCCCCAGGACAACAGTCACCACTGCCAAGTCACTGCCACCAGAAAGCCTTTCAGGGGAACTCTTCCTGCTCATGGAAACCAACAGTTTGTACCAAATTGTTATTTTTCTAAGGTGGTGCAGGGGCTCACACCCAGGGAATAGAGCTCACTAAAAACACACTCTGTCACACCCCAGCCCAGAGGGACCAAATCGAGAAGTACCCTGAAGAGGGTCGAGTGCTGTTCTGCACAGAACACTGAGTTTCTTCCAGAGACACTGTTAGAGGGGCCCCATCAGGCCTTGGGGAGACGGCACTGGGTGCACACAGACAGGACCCCAGGAAGCTCACTGACACTGCATCAGGGAATGGCTTCCTATAAGGACAACCCTCTTCTGTAATCCACCCTCATCAGAGAGAGGAAATGTGAGCACTAATAAATGTGAGCACTAATATTATCACCAGAATGGGGACTTAGAATATACAGCTGTGAGCACTGATAAAGGAATCCACCCTCCTCAAAGGGGGCACACACAGTATACAGGCATAAACAAAAAATAAGTAAAATCCACCATCATCAGGGATGAGACTCACTGTACTTAGGGGTGAACACTAAAAAAACACCCAGTGGAAAAAACATGAATCAGATTAGGAGATGAATCAATGTTCCAGCCATTGCCTTGGGTGATGCTGGTGGCATTTCAAACAACCAGGAAGGCTCCTTGCATCTGGTTCTTTGCAAAGAATGTGACTCTGAAGGTGGAAACACAGACACTAACTCGTTGCTACTTCTTAATGGGACTGGCTCTTTACCTGTCCCAGCACTGAGTACATGGACAACACCTCCTCAAATCCTCAGTACAACAGGAACCAGACTGCCAAAGCGGCCTGGTCCCGCCCACAGCGAGGCCTCTGCTCTTCAGTCAGTCACCACTGGCCAATGAGAGGGCACAGAGCCCCAGACAGTGCAGAGGTCCTCCGGGAGAGCACCTACGGGAAAGAAAATGTGTCACAGCCCTCAGGTAACACCGATGAAGGAAAACTAAAGGGAGATGCAAACTTCCCAAGTGCTCCACTATGCCAGTGACTGACAGGCACATTCAGGGCGTCTGGAAATTGTGGAAATTGTCCACTTCTGTCTTTGAAGGCCTCCGGCCAGTAGGAGACATGCCAGGTACATTCAAGAGGGGACCAGGTCAGCCCAGGGCCTAGAAAGTAGCCCCCACAAACCTCAAGGGTCAGGAATTGGGCAGCAGCCTCTGCCCCAGTAGAGCCTGCTCATGAGGGGACCCAACTCAGGAAAACTCAACTCGGGCATGAGACAAGGGCCCAAAATAGAAAGCACATGGACAAAATGATGTCCACAATTATTGTAAACCTCTTAACACTGTGGCTACAGCATCACTTAGTGGACACCCTATCAGGAGTTTTAAAAGCCAGTGTTTATGGTGACTAAATCTCCCTGGGGTGGCGGGAGGGGCGGGGTGGGGCTTCTCTGTGGAAGGAAGGACACTGCTCCTCCCAGATGCCTTAGGACAGCCTGGGTCTAAACACTCCCTGGGGATGCCGCTGGAGCCACATTCAGGGGATTTATCTCTCCACCACTTAGGCCCCACAGCCTCTCTCCTGAGCACAGCCCACCTCTTACCTCTCCCTCTGTCTGGCTCCAACTGGCCTGCCCTACCTGGGGCTCCCTAGTGACCTCAGACAATGGACAAACATTCCACCTCCCTTTAAAGGGACAGCGACCACCCAGGCTTCACCCAGGCCTGAGCCAGACCTTGGGCTGACCCAGACATGCCTCTGACAGCCACAGGAGCCCATCACAATCTCATCAGGACCTACATGTGGTCATGGTCAGAGTTCCCCCTCCCCTTCCCCACTTCAAGGATTCAGAAAGGAGCCTGCAGTGAGATGAAAATGAGCAGACCACATACCAGGATCCCTGAGCTTCAGAGAAGGAAATTCAAAGTTAGAAATCCTTAGCCAGGAGTTCCTACAGCAGAAAATCACAGAGATGTCAGATAAGCCACCTAATGATGTATCTCAAGTGAAAAACAGAATGAACTAAAACCAAAGCCAACTCCAAGAAAGAAATGCGCATCAGAACTGAAATGAGTAAGACAGGGTCCCAGAGCAGAATAAAGGGTCAACAACCCAGAACGCTGCCTTTTAGAAAATACTGAAAATCTCTTATCCAAAAATCTTGAAAAAGGGAAAATGCCTAAATCGATACAATTAAAAAGAAAAAGAGAGATGTGAAGAGACCACAGTGAAAGACTGATGATAATTAGTGCCTATTTTTCAAACCTGTATTTTAATAAAGTAGAGCACATACAAAAAAAGATTAGTATCTAGGCACTTATGAGTTACCAAAATACAACAAAAATCCTAAGTAGATTTTTAAAAAAAATCACTGCGACTGAAGCGGTAACATAAGGTTATCGCAAAATAAAACCTCGGTACACAGGAATTTATGTGTAATAGTGATGAAACAGTGAAATAAGAACTATTAACAATGCTCTTCAAATGATTTCATGACATGGTAAAGGAAGGATATTTCTCAAATCAATTCTATGAGGCCAATAACACCCTGACAGGAAAAAAAGACAGGACGTAGGAAAAAAGAAAACTATTCACTAGTATTTTCATGAACATAACTGTAAAAATTCTTGATGAAATACTTGCAAACTGATTTCAATAACATACAAAGACAGATCACACACTATGACCAAGATGTTTCCAATCCATTGTTGCAAAAGGGTCCAGTTTACACCAATTAATAAATGTTACACACAACATAATAGAATCAAGGATAATATCACACAATTTTCTGCATTTGCCCAGTAAAAATCTACAAGTTTTACATAACTTCACAATAAAAGCCCCAAAGAAATTTGTACTGAAGGATCATACCACATGTAATAATTACCACATAAAACCCATGGCCACCATCATACTGGATGGGAAAAACACTAAAGCATTGTCTCTAAGATCAGTCAGTCAGGTAGGGCTGGGTCCTCAATGAAGAATCAGGGCAAAAAGTGAAAATGCATCACAACTGTGGCCAGAGACACAGCAGCTGAAAAATAACACAAAAAAGGACAGGCCTATATATATATATACTTCCCAAGGGAGAAAGGCTAGCACCTGTCCAATAAAATTAAATAGGCGTCAGCATCCTCAAGGACACCAAGACCCCCAGATCCATCAACTACTGAGTTCTCTGTTCTTTCCATGCCTGCTCGCTAGCTGACTTTACTTCCCTACCGGCTCAGCGCTACCTAAGCGCACATCCTCGTAACCTCGGTGTTTGACCACAACTATACCCCACACTGTTCCCACATGGCTGTGCTCTCTAAAACTCCCCCTGAGAAGTGGTGTCTTTGGGCAATCCACTTTCCAGGTGCCCCCTCCTGTCCCTCCAGCAGGAGCTTTCTATCTCTCAAAAAATATTTTGTATTCCTAACATCCATTTTTCCTAGAATTCATTCTTCAGTTTTAGAGAACATGAAGTCAGCGTATCAGACATCTAACAGATTAGAGTTGTAATATTTCCTTTGTATTAATGTTTGGAGGTTCTGATATCATTATCCCTGTATCATTTTCAAAGTTTTCCATTCAGGTAAGTGGATGGAGCTAAGAATTTGCTTTTGTTGCATAGATTATGGATTGCAAGTTGCTTAGGTAATCAAAATCCTCACTCTTGTTTGTTGCTTATTTCTTAAATTTTAAGCATTTTGTCAACTGCTTGCCTCTTGCCTTTTGTTAAAATGATGGTAAATCTGAGAACATGAAAAGATCATGGAAATGTCATGATCTTTCATGAGACATTTTACTTTGGTTGGCACAATCTTACAGTCCTGCTTTATATGCAGTACATTTACACTGGCTTGACTTGTTTTGAAGGCTGAGGTTTTCTCAGAAAAAAATAACATTAACGCACCATCTCGTGGGCTTTGATACTAACTACAGAGTAAATTTAGAAAACGCTGTAAAATGGGTCTTTTTATGAATTCTAAATTTATATTTTTTGAAAATACACATGCCTATTAATATTATCACAGGCCCCTTCCATCAGTTAAAAGACAGTATGTCAAGGGACACTTCTTAGACCTGGGGCACAGGTCTCACTGAGATATTCTGGCCTAATCCTTCTCTACACACCACAGAAAATGTTGAGCCTGATTTGCCTCAGTTTCCTTTCTGCCCTGACCTCCCGCTGGTGAGGAAGCAATTGGGGCTCCTTTCCAGGCTGAGAGTGAAGACTTGTGAGCAAGCTGTCTCGATGGCTCGTCGTAAGCATGAGAAGAAAGACTTCCTTTTCATCTTTTCTGCCACCTCTACTGTCCTCTTAGAGCCAGTAGAGAAGGAAAGAGTAGACCACTCCCACCCTCTCAAGTTAAGAACCTTTACATTGAGCCTATAGAAAAATGAACATTTGTGAACACCAAAGACAGGGAAGTCAGGCTCTTTCTTCAGTCCCTTAGAGGACACTGACAGCTAGGTTTCTTCCTAGAGACACATCTCTGGTTTTGTGGACCATGAAAACTGAGAGGACACTGAGGAAAGGCGATGCTGGCAGATACCCAAAAGTTCCTCAGTGGAAGCTGAGTCCTGACATCCTGACTGGGTAACCAGCAGATAAATCTCCAGGTACCTATCACCCGACCTGAACTCCTCAGGCAGGTGAGAGGGAACCTTCAATGATCTTCTGGTATCCTCTGTCCCAGAGTGACCAGAGACAACACTATTACAGCCTTTCCTAAAGCCTCCATTGAAGAGTTGAGCTACAGGTTTGGACTGTTCTCTCTTTGCTAATAAGGTAGACCCCGATGGGGCAGGCAAAGTAAGTAACTCTCTAAGTACCCTAACAAATCCCTGTTAGGACAAAGGTCTAAGTTAAATTCTCCTGAGTCTTTCTCCAACTCACTGAAATTAACTTTAAAATTCCTTGATTAGAGATCACTCTTCACTCCAGGTGGTTAAACTGAGGCAGCTGGCAACAACTGTTTGCCTTTTACAGAAGAGAACAACTATAAGGAAACAATTTACACTTGTGCCTTACATACGCTAAGAGAAAACAAGAGATTTTTAGTCAGCCTTTCTCTTTTTCTCATGTGCATGTAAAAACTGATGAATGAGCCCTTGCTGACTTGTAAATTGGGGTTGCTAGGTGACTAGTATGTGTTTAACCTGTGAGCTTCCGAGACAGAAATTCTAGATCAGACTTTAAACAGCCGTAGTCTTGTCTTGCTGCTCAGAAAGGTGGCCTAGGTGATCAGATAGATAACTCAAATGTCTTAAGAGGCTTTCTCAGCCTCGGGTCCAGCGTGGAATTCCTTGAACCACTCGTGTCTAGAAGCGATCTCTTCCACAGGAGGAGAAGTGCTCCAACTGTTTCTAACTTGCTCCTGGTATTTTCTCATTCTTCAAGAATCAGAAAGCAGTGGTTTAGGTCTCTTGATTATTGGTCTTGCTAGAAGGGTTCTTTCTTTAAACATGACTGTTACAGCTGAAATCAACTGTAACTTAGGCTGGAGTTAAAATCTGAGTTCCCAGGAAGACAGAGTCACATGCTGGTAAAAGGGCAGATAGTCTGTGGCTGGGTTTATCTCCTGGACCTCTCCAGATGGCAGCCACTTGCCCTGGAGCTGAGTCAACTCAGGGGCTGCCCTGAGAACACAAAACTCAAGTGGAAATCAAGGGATGCCCATTTTTCCTTGCATTTCAAAATGGGACACACAATGTCAAAGTCTCTTACTCCTTTAGAATGTATTAAGCACTGGAAGGTGTTTAATGCTCACATATTTAAAAAAGAGCACCTGCTCATGGCCTGCCTACTCTTCTAGAAACAAAATGGAATGTACAGCAAAATATTAATTATGATAGTATTTTACAGCTAGAACAATACTGGAAGAAAGAAGAAAAATGATCAAAACTTCGCTGTACTCAGACTTTCTTTGCATGAAAAATAATTCTTTCTTGTGTAGGGAGTAAATGACAAATTCAACTATACCCGTGATCCTGTTCTTTTCTTTCAGTGACTTAAAATAGATCAAGAAAGATCTAAAAAAGAGTTTTCAGATGACCCTGATAAATACATTCATGACTTTAGAAGTCTACTCAGATATTTGAACTAGAATGGAAGGATACAATGTTACATTTAAATCAAGCATTGGCTTCTAAAGAGAGAGAATGGGTACAGACTTTAATCCGAGAATTTCTCAAGTGTATTAGATATCCAGTGATATGTATTTTCAGAGTGAGTTTAAACAGATCCTAGCTAGCACTGCAGTAAAGAGAAGTTACCTACGTGACTAGATGAAGAACCCAAAATTTCCCAAAGACCTATCTGTTCTAGAGCTGAGATTTCTTCTGGACTATTAACATTATCTCTGTCTATTCCCAGAGATGGTGATAAGTATCTTGTGCAGGCTTGGATTTTAGAACTTTTTGATTCCAGGTTTTTTATTTGAAAAGTAAGCCCTAAACAATAGAGTTGGAACACTATCATGTTTTTCTCTCTCTCTTTCAAAAGGTTAAAGAAGCACCCATTCAGGTCCCTTGATTATTGGGTTAATTTTCTACTTGGCAATGCAGTTGGAGTCAATCATAGCTTTTGTTTCTGGACACATTTTGCTAGGATTGGAGAGTCTTCCTACACCTAAAATGCTTAGGTTCCTGTGCCACACAGTCACTCCTCTGTCCCTTCTCTACTGCCTTGCCCCTGAGAAATAACACAGTTTGCAATAGCTTTAATCCAAGACAGTTCTTTCCCCGGTAGCTTTGCCGCTCTAGGACCCTTCTAGAGTGGGACTTTCACTTATCTCCAGACCATATTTTAAAAAACTGGTCTATTTTTAATATTAAAACTCTTAAAAATGAATACAAAGGTTTTAGTTCAAGTGTATCTGCCTTTCAGTCTTAGACAGAAGTGGAGATTCACTCCTCTTCCCTTTCTCCTCAAGAATGATGCTGACTGATTTTTATATCACAGAGAAGTTCAATGATACAGCAAAATATTCCAAGGAAACTTACGAGTTTAACAACAGTTTTAAATGAGGACAATTATTAAAGAATAGGCACAGCCCCAGTTCCCAGAGGACTGCCTCTCTTGTCATGATTTCTCTCTAGAATATCTTAACAGGCCAGCCACTATTCCCGAAGATATGCTAACTGAGGTTCTAAAAAGGAAGGCTTATAGTTAAATATGGTCCAAGGGTCACAGGCCATGTATCCTGCTATAGCAGGGCAGGTAAAAGCCTTGGCAGGCCTTCCTCCCTCTGTTTAGAATGCATACTTACTCTGAAGAGTGCCACCTAGTCTTTCTACACCCAAACCTGGCCTGTGCACCCACACCTGGCAACAGTTAAAAGTACCTTTCACAGTCGGCTCCTCTAGAGGAACAATTAGATGAGGCTATCAAAATGGCAGTTTTGGCTATCAGCTGTGTTTATTCAACAACTATGACTATCAAAAGAACAATTAGAAGCCTAGATAGCTAGATATAGCTAGATATTCCAATCAGATAAACTATCATCCTGGCGCTCATCTTAAAAACTATCTTTGCTTTCACAAATGTAAAACATTTTTACTTCTTCTGACTCTTATCATAAGAGATCTCTGTTAATTGACTTATAAATAAGTTCTGACTAGTCTTATTCTGTAAAAGAATTATTATAATTTGACTTGGCCAAATACTATATCCAAGTACGCCTTGGTTTACAAACAACTAGTCCTATGTGTGGTCGTCCATCTGTCTGTCCAATCAATCACCAGTTATAATACTTATAGCTATTTTGTTTGAGTGCAACAATTTTTTGTCTTTTGCCTTTTGGATTTTTAAGCTGTTTGTCTGTAACTTAAGCTGACTGATAGGTAAATGTCAGAGTTAAAGATATACTTTTGCTCAGGCTTCCAGCTGATCAAAATGATGCCAAGGTTGATTTCACAAATATGATACAATATTGTTGTCTGTGTACTTGGAGTCTTTCATTGGTTAAAATAAATATGTTAAATATTATGATCCAGTTCTCCTAAGTCATCCAAAAAGTGCTAAAACAATTAAATAGAGACCCCTGGACTTAGAAAAACTGCTGGTCAGGACTCCCTTTGGTGAATAAATGAGCAGATGCCTAGAAACAGCTTTTTCCAGCCTTTAATCATTAATGGGACCCCAACCGTTTCTATTGATTTATGGGAGACACACCTCAGTAAACATTACTAAACATGTTACTATGTTTACTTTTTTGTAATATGTTTACTTTGGTTGAGTTTTCTGTGGGTAAGACAATACAGTTTTCTTGTTTAAAAATGTCCTTAATATAAAACTAAATTAAAAGATAAAGGTTTCCATATAGCAGGGACATTTATTATTGCTGATATTATTGTGTATTAAACATATTCATACCTTCTGGGTAAACAGGTATTCTAAGAGTAAAAGTGGAACTGTTTAACCTTTTTCGTAGACTCAAATATGTGCCTTTCTCTTGTGCTTCAGTGAGTTGTGATAGGAGGTATATGTTAAACTAGCATGAGACCACCAGTCAAATGACAGACTAAAAATAAAGCCTATGTGATGCATGTTATATATGAGATGCTCAAACACTGAGGAGTCCAGACGTCACACTGTTCTTTGATGATGTCCTATTAAAGGCTACCATATTAGGTGAGAACTTCTTTATATGCTAAATAGAGATGATAAAACTAAATAAGCAGTTCTATACTAAGACAGACATGTGTTTAAATGTGTTTCAACAATGTCTTGATTGTCATGGCAAAATACTATGTTTTCTTTATAAAATTTTATAATTGTTGTCTGTTGATACTCTACAGGGATTCAGCTACCAAACCAACCACAACTGGTAAAATAAATAAATAAATAAATAAGTAAGTAAGTAACAGTCCTCTGGCTATACATTATACTTCACAGTACCTGATATTCAGATGAGATTACAATAGTTAAGCTCACTGCTCCTACTGCAACACTGATAACACTGATTTTCTCTTTTGGGTGTTCCACAATGAAAGTACAGAGACCACAGCTAGAAAGGTAACTGGGATAAGACAACAGTCAATATTTTGGCCTGACCCTCCAAGATTAATGAGGACCCAATGAGAACTTTTCCTACAGGATCTTACAACCTTGGCAAGTAACCTAATCTCCTGGGTGGGGAGACTGCTTGAACCCATAAGATAGAGATCAACACATGTACAGAGTGCCCAAGAGAGAAAAGCCTCCTATGCCATCACAGAAAGCATCATGGTCAAGCAAGACTGTGACCCACCCTGGCAGCTGATGCAGGAGCTGAGAGACTGTATATAGCTCCAAAAGTAATGCCTGAGGAGACATACCTGACCTTGGGAGACAGCAAGAGATTAACTTTGACTGACACAGGTCTCATTCTTAATCTGAAATACCCAACAGAAAACTAAAACCAAAAGAGATAGATAAATTTTCATCTTTCCATGTGCCCTCTGAAGTGTTGATTATTCAGTGTAGAACACACCAAAGAGGAGCTGACAAAGTATCTCAAACACCAACTTAAGAAAGACAGTACATGTGATCCTGTTGATTCCATTACCTGTCAAGGTAGCAGGCCTGGACTCTGGAGACATCACACCCAATTCACACCAGGGGAACCTGAGACTGTCTCTGAGAGTGAGCAGTCATCTAAATACTCCTGAGAACTTATAAAAGATACCTTTAATAGCGTGGGCACAGGAATATGCAGAGTCATTACAACAAATACCTTGCTAGGTATGTGGCTTGCTCCCCTTGTCAAGTACCCACTGGGCCTTAACATATTTCAACTGGTCTTTGTCTCCTAAATAAAAAATAAAATTAATGAGACAAAGCTGTCCTCCAAAACTGGACAGCCTTAGACATCCTGACAGCAGCACAAGGGAGTACTTGTACAATTATAAAAGTGAAATGTTGTGTGTACATTCCTGACACTTTTCCTAATATCTTAATGGTTGTTCAAAATATTAGATAGGTTAATGCCATATTGGGTTCTGAAATTCCCTAGGCTTTCTCCCTATTCTCTTTGTGTGAAGCTATTACTGGTTCTTCCTGGAAAAAAATATTTTTGCTTATATTCATAATAGCCTTGTTGATTTTATTGTTTGACCCAAGCACACTTAACTGTTTCTTTGGCCTTATCTCCTCCAGACTTAAAGCTATACATCTACCCAAGAAAAAAACACCTGCCATTTATCAAAGGCCTTATCAAAGGCCCTCTGAAGAGTGTCCCTGACTGCCAGTCACAACTACAACCCCCTTTAGTCTTAAGTAGCCAGAACAGTCATCAATAAGGCAATTCAGGATACCTCTTCAGAGCAGGGACTGTTATAGACAGCTAAGTTAGGTAAAATATTATAGGCAGTCAGATAGACCTAGGTCCTCAAGAGAGCCAGGACAAAATGTGAAAACACACAACTGTGGCCAGAGACACATCAGTGGGAGGCCAGGCCTCAAGATAACAACAAAAGGAGTAGGCCTCCATACTCCCCAAGAGATAAGTGGTAACACCTGGTCTAATAAAAACTAGCTAGGCATCAGTCACCTCAGCAGACAACCAAGACTCCCAGATCAATCACCTACCTGAGATCTTCATTCTTTCTATGCTTGCTAGCTACATGACTTGCTTCCCCCTTGGATCAATATTACCTAAGCAGCTATACTTATAATCTTACTAGTTGATCACAGCTATAACTTACATAGCTCCCACATGATTGTGCTCTATAAAACTTTCCCTGAGAAGTGGGGTCCTTGGGCAACCCACTTTCCAGGGGTCTCCCCCTCCTGTCCCTTCAGCAGGAGCTTTCTCTCCATAAATGTTTCCTACTCTTAACCTTCTTTGTCCTGAAATTATTATTTTATTTTAGATAACTCAGCATATCAGATATCTAACAAGTTGAAAGTTATAATATTTCCCTTATATCATATTTGGAGGCTATGACACCATCCCTGTATCTAAATGATTCCATGAAATAGAAAGGGAAGGATACTTCCAAACCAATTCTATTAGGTCAATGACACTCTGATACCAAAACTGGACAAAGACATAAGAAAAAAGAAAACTATTCACCAATATCTTCATTAAAATAGCAGTAGAAATCCTTAATAAAATAATTGCAAACTCAACCACCTATTAAACAGATTACACACTGATAACATAGGGGAAAGAAACTCCCAACATGCTAGATGTCCACTACAAGTCATGTTCTCTAAAATCAGAAAAAGACTTTTAGGAACAACAGAGGTTTAAAAAAAAGCTTCTGTCGGAGAGAGAGAGCTTTATTGAAGAAAGAAAGCTTCTGTCCGGGAGAGAGAGAGACAGACAGACAGACAGACAGACAGAAGAGATCCCAAGAGGGTTGACAAAGACCCTGCCTTTTCTAGGGATTTTACAGAGCAAAACCATAAGGTGAAGCAGGTCCAAGGTGGAGAAAAATGGCAAATCACAAGGTGGGCATGGGCATGAGGTGGGACCAAACTATGGTCAGTAAGATCACGAGTACAACTGCTCAGGTAAAACTGATCAAATAGGGATCAGATGGGGAGCCGACTCACCTAGCAAGCAGGCGTGATACAGAAGAGGGCCTTTTCCTATAGGTTGCTGGGTTAGTGGCTCTTCCTGGCTTCCTCAAGGTAACTGATACCTGTTTAGAATATTCCTGATGTTTATCCTTAGGAATTATGTAGTTACATTTGTTTTATCTTTTGTCCTGAGGTCTGGCGTACAGCAGGAGATGTCTGTTCCCTCCATAGCTGCAAGGTATCTGGCCTTTTGCACTGACTCCTTCAAGGACCTAACCCTATCTGATTGCCTATAACATGTTTATCTAACTTAGCTGCCTATAACACTATGATCATGCTGTTTTCATCCCATGGATGTAAAATGGTTCAATTTGTACCAATGAATAAATGTTATGCACTACATAACAGAATCAAAGATAAATCACTTGATTATCTGAATACATCCAGAAATAATCAACAAATTTTAAATAGCCTCATGACAAAAGCCCCAAAGAAACTAGGTGTTGAAGGATCATACCATATATAATAAAGACTATATACAAGAAACCTATGGACAACATCATACTGGATGGGAAAACACTAGAGCATTGCCTCCAAAACCAGGAATGAGGAAAGAATATCTATTCTTGGGCTGGGGATACAGCTGAGTGGTATAAGCGCCTCCCTGGCATGCACAAGGTCCTGAGTTCAATCCCTGGTACAATATATATATATAGTTTATATATATATAATTTATATATATAGTGTACATATATAGTTTATATATATTTAACTATATATATATAAATAATTTATATATATAGTGTATATATATAGTTTATGTATATAGTTTATATATACACTTAACTATATATATATATTCTCAACCACTCTCACTGAATAAGGTACTTGAATTTTTAGGCAGAAAATTAGATATGAGAAAGGAATAAAATGGATACAAATAGGAAAGGAAAAAGGTCAATTATCCTCATCTGCAGATGGTGTGATCTTATATTTAAAAGATTCTAAAGAATCAATGAAAGAACTTTGTAAGCTGATAAACTCAGGAAAATAGCAGATCACAAAACTAACACTAAGAAACCAACAGCTTTGGTAGGCACCAACAGTGAATTAGCTGAGAAAGAAACCAGGAAAACAATACCATTCACAACAGTAGCTAAAAATGAAATAAAATAAGGTACCAACCTAACCAAAGAAGTCAAAGACATCTACAATGAAAATGCAACAGCACTAAAGGAAGATTCACAACAGTAGCTAAAAATGAAATAAAATAAGGTACCAACCTAACCAAAGAAGTCAAAGACATCTACAATGAAAATGCAACAGCACTAAAGGAAGATAGTGGAGTAGACACCAGAAGAGGGAAAGATCCCCACCATGTTCATGCATCAGCAGAACTACTACGGTTAGTTGACCCAATGACCAAAGGTCAGGTACAGATTCATTACAATCCTCACCAAAATTCAAATAATATTCTTCACAGAACTAGAAAAGAAACCTAAACTTCCTTTGGGAAAACAAAACATTTAGAACAGTCAAAACTATCCTATGCTGAAAGAACAAGGATGGAGGCATCAGGACATCTGATTTCAAATTACACCACCAAGCATAATAACAAACGCAGAACGACACTGGCAAAAAAAAGTCTCTTCTGGTCCAGGGTAAGAGAGGAGAGGAAACAAAAACAAACACACACAATGAAAGCAATCAGATTCCTGACAATCGGGCCAAACATACATATTGCAGAAAAAAATAGCTTCTTTAAGAAGAGGTATTGGTAAACAGAACATCTGTATTTAAAAATTAAAACTAGATCCCTATCTCTTGCCTTGTACAAAAACAAATTCATAATGGACCAAATGTCTGGATATAAGAACTGGAACTCTGGAAGAACTAGAAAAAAACACACAAAAGAAACAAAGGCACAGGGAATGATTTTCTGAATGTGATTCCAACACTCAGGAAAGTATAAGTCGGCAAATGGGACAACATCAAATTAAAAATTTCTGCACAAGAAAGGAAAAGAGAACGAAGACACAGCCTAGGAATTGCCAGAAAACTTTCTCCAGCTACTCTTCCAATACAGCATTAATATCTACAATTACTTAAATATGTTTACAACACAACTCCAAAAGGCTCAGTCAATGAATAGGCAAATGAATGGAGGAGACACTTCTCAAAAAATTACAAATGGCCAGTACATATAAGAAAAAATATTTAAGACTTTTAGCCAGTAGGGAAATACAAACATACATTGAGATTCAATCTCACCCTACTTAGGATAAATCTTGTTAACAATATATGAAATATATTTGCCTACACTGCTGAGGGAATATTAGTGTAGTCACTATGAAAATCAGTAAAAAGTTTCTCAAAAAACTAAAAATCGGGGCTGGAGATTTAGCTCAGAGACATAAGCACCTGCCTGGCAAGTGTGAGGTTGTGGATTCCGTTCCAAAATCAAAAACAAAACAAACTAAAAATGCAACTACCATATGAGCCAACTCTAAGAGTCTCTAGTACATAACCACAGAAATTAAATCAGTCACTGCACTGTGTACCTCTGCAGTGATTATACAGGGCAGGGGTAGTGAACCTACAGCATGCGTGCTGCAGCAAGCTATTTGTATCACTGAAAGGACTAAAAGTTTCGCCATCACTGACATAGGAATTCCTGTATTGATTTTTACTGTAACCATATAAGGATAACTGCAGCGTCATGTTTATGGTGACAAAATTCACAAGAGCCATAGGTGCCCATGAATGGATGAAAGGATAACGTGTACTGTACGTATAAGTAGTACTTGGAAATAAGTTAAAAAATTATATCACTTTAGGAAAATTAGTGACACTGTAGGTCAACATATCAAGTGACATAAACTATCCTAAGAAAAGTACTCCATGTTTTTACCTAACACCTATAACCATAAATAAATGGCAGAAAATAAGGGAGACTATGATGCAAGAAGAATGGACAAGGGGAGGAAAGAAAGGATAAGGCAATAGGGAAGATGGATATAATCTAAACAGGTTATACACATGTATGAAAACAGTATACTAAAACCCTGTTATATAAAAACAGGCACCCACAAAACTACATATAAAAAGGAAATACCAGCAGGATTCAAAAACATTGAGTGAACAGGTGAAGTCATCATAGGAACAGGTGTGCATGCTCTAGGTCACTGTGTAGCTTGTTTTTTAGCTCATCCTCTTGGATAGTGTTGTAGGATGTGATCACTGTGATAAGACACATGAGCATATTAACATAAAAGACAAAAGATGTACTTAGGCTCACAGATTCAGAGGTTTCAGTCCATGGTCACTGGCTCTGTTGTTTCTGGGTGGTGGCGAGGGCAAGCTTCATAGCTGAGGTGGCGTGGCACAGGGAAGTAGTTTATCTCACGGCAGACAGGAAACATAAAAAGAGAGAAACAGTCAGAGGGTAAGGAAGGGGCTGGGAAACAGATATAAAATCTAAGTTCAGTGCCCCTTGACCCCAGGGACCAGAGAACCTGATGTCATCCCCACAGTCAGGCTCCATGAAGCACCCTTTTCACTTAGGACCCACCTCCTGTTTACATCACCTCCCAATGCTGCCATCAGATCATGGCATATCAACATCTAAAAGTGAAGATTTTAAAACTACTAATGATAAAGCTTGACATCAATAAAATCTTTGAGGAGGAGGACTGTGAATATGACAGCAACACAGACCATAACATGCACAGACCCTCCCAGGATTCTTCTTACAAAATAAATTCTAACCATTAATGAGACCCATTGATCTACTCGGCATCTTCATGACCCAACCACCCTCCAAATGTCCTCTCTCAGAACACATGAGCCTTTAAGGGATAATTTTATTCAGAGTAGCAGAATGTCATAGTAGTTATGGGAGCCTAAAATTTTAGAGGAAAATCAGCTGCAATGAGTTGGTGTGCTAACTTGGAAAACGTGAATTCCCAAATCTCCCTTTCTGTCAACATATGCTTGTTCCTATGCACATGGGAAAAATGCCAGACACTATGTCCTACAGGTGGGAAAGTCAGCAAGGATCTGGATCATTCCAACACTGGCCACAAGCATGTCTGCTTTCCAGGATACTGGATGCGGGGAGGAATCAGCTTCTGGGGATTCCCACCTGACACAGTGATGCAATTTGTTCTCAAAACAATAGAACTGTTTAAATGGCAAATTGTGGTTGTGAAAGACCAGGGTGCACACTCTCTTAGAAGAGATAAATTAATATGAAGTCACTGGAATACAGAAACAGTGACTGTAGTGACACAGTTTTAATTTCATGCTGAGTTCCCTATGATCTGTGTGAAGGATCACTGCGGGTAGTATATCCCCAAAAGAATCATCTCTAACTGAAACGATAACCACTGCATCCTAAAAGCACAGGAGTGAAGGTAGGTAGCAGTAAGAAATCCTGCAAATAATCAGAGGAGAACCTGATGCATGTCAAGCCAGTAACAGATGGTTGGCAGAGCTGTGCAAGCTGAATTATCCAGTGATGGTAACGGAAACACAAAATCTCAGCCTAGCCCCTCGGCTCCTGAGCCCTACATTCATTGTTAATGATTACAAGATAATCCTGGCCATGCAAGTGTTGTGTGATAGCAACAAACAAATCAATGCAATGCAGAGATTCAACAATGGGGCATGGTGTGACCCATAGGAAAACTTAAAATTATACATGTACATTAAAATAATGCATTGCTCCCATAAAACATCAGGCAAGGAAACAAGAAAACAAAACCAAACAAAAGAGCATGGATATAAGGTGCCAAGGACATAGCAGTATAAGTCATATGAAATATAACTGAGCCAAGAGAATAAACCACGCATCTGTGCCACTGGACAATGGGGTTTTACTACTTTGCCTAGGCTAGTTCCCAACTGATGGGCTCAAGTGACCATCCGGCTTATCAGCCCACGGCACCCAGGTGTATTAACACCACAGCAGCTTGCAGGACTACTCTCAACAGAGTGGCTGGGAGATCTGACACCAGAGGGGTCAGGAAAAACATTCTAAATAATGACGTTTGGTAACAGTACAAACTTCACCTCTAAGAGTTTAGCAAATGCAAACACAAGAAATAATAAATCCATATCAAATCTCAATCAAATCACTGAAAAATCTTAAAATAGCCAAAGAAAAGAGGCCTCACCAACAAAGGGACTAAGGCTAACTGCAGACATGTCAGACACAATGGGAGTCACAGCCAAGTAACATCTGAAATGTGCTGACAGGAAAAGAATCACCTCATACTTCTTCACCCCAAAAAAACATTTTCTGAAAATAGTCGTTTTCTAACATGCATAAAGTAAATAGGGCCAGGGTCCGTATGGGTTTGATCTCTCTCACCAAACAAAAAGAAAACAAAAGGGATTTAAAAAAAAAAAAAAACCCTAAGAAAAACAAAAAACCTGGGCCGGGGACTTAGCTCAGTGACATAAGCGCCTGCCTGGCAAGCACCAGGCCTTGAGTTTGATCCCTGGTACCAAAAAGACAAAAAAACGAAACCCGAATGACTCATCAGTAGTGAATCTGCAAATGGTTTCAGAAGAAAACGACAAACGACAAGATTGCCAGAATATACAAATTCACCTTAGCCAAAGAGGGAAGGGTGGGCTGCCACGGTGAAACAACGGTGCTGCGATTACGTCAACAACAAAGCAAAGTTGGGAGCAAACAACCCTGCGCAGGACAGGGGCCATCTTCTAACTCAACCGGGCCACTCGGGAGCACGGGAGGTGCGCCACTATGAGGAGACTCGCGCCCTCCTCCACGTGGACCCGACCCGCGAGGCACAGAAAAGCGCGAAGCGCCGGGACAGCCCACAGCCCTCAGCCCTCAGCCCTCCGCGCTCATCCCTCTGCGCTCCGCCCTCCGCCTTCGGCCCTCGGCCCTCCGCCCTCCACCCTCCGCCTTCGGCCCTCGGCCCTCAGCCCTCGGCCCTCCTCAGGGCCCGCGGCCTTCCCCCGGCGGCCCCGCTGTGGGCCAGAAGTTACAGGGAACCGAGTCACACGCGTGCCCTCAGCCAGCTGTCCCGGGAGCGCGGGCCGAGCGCCGCCTCCTCCATCGCGGCCCCGCCAGGCTCGACGGGCTCGCCCCGCGCCGCGTTCCCGCCGTCCGCGCTGAGGAAATGCGCGGGCGACCCCCGGGCGACGACGCCGAGCGACGCGCACCAGGGACCTGAGGGGCACGGCCGCGATCCGCTCACTCAAACGGCCGCGCGCCGCCCAGCGCGCCTGCGCGGCCCACAGTCGCCAACGCCAATGCTGGCGGCCACGCCCCTCCGTGCTCCACGCGGACCCGCCCCAACCGGCAGCACCTGGCGCTCAGGCTTCCTGAAGGCTTTCGGCCTACAGGGCGGGATTGCGGCCACGCCCTCTGGTTTAGGACACGCCCATTGATCGCACCTCTGAGAGACCCCGCCCAGATGCAGAATGGCCCCGCCCTGTTTGGGGGTGGCCACGCCCCAACCGCGGAAAGCACAAATGTGAAATTTCATAAGAAACCGGGATATCCAAATTTATGGTAGTCTTTGAACCCTAGAATATTCTATAAAGGTATTCTAGTTATTTCTAAGTCTCTTCTTTGATAGGGATGTTTTATTAACTTCACTTTTTAAAATGACCTTCCAGTGTGAAGTCTGTGTGCATGCCTACCATCCCAGCACTCCAGGAGACTTCTGGGGATTCCCACCATACACGATGAGGCAGTTTGTTCTCAAAACAATAGAACTAGTTAAATGGCAAATTGTGGTTGTGAAAGACCAGGGTGCACACTCACTTAGAAGAGATAAATCAATATAAAGTCGCTGGAATACAGAAACAGTGACTGTAGTGACACTACTCCTCCTGAGGCAGGAGGATTGGAAGTACAAGCCCATTCTAGGAGTCTTAGCGACACCCTTGCCTCAAAATAGAAAACAAAAGGGCTCTTGAAGTAGCTCAGCGTGAAGGTGCTGGATTCAGTTCCCAGCTCCACAGTGAAACAGAAGAAACCATGCCCGCCAGAGTTTTTCTCAAGGACACTGGCCAGCAAGAACTGTTTTCAAATAAATCAAACCAACGTTGTTACTGGAGTTTGAGACCATCCTCAGGGGCTGAATGATATCAGTTGTACGATATTTCTCGCTCTTGGATCCTCCCCAAGAAAACCTGCAAGGGAAGAAGAATCAGAAGTAGAGGATTTAGCAAGCACTCCCTGGATAATGAGCAAAGCAGAAAGGGTAGCAGGCTAGGGAAAGATTCAGGGGCAGAGGCAGAGGTGGCGGTGCCCAGAGTGTTAATGTGTGTGTGCTTTACTAGAGTTACAGAGCAGTCTAGGTCTGTGGCTGGTGTAGCTTCTAACCAACCGTGAGGGTGGCAGATGGTGGTGTTTTTGAAATTACACAGTCCTCCTCCAAAGAAGCCTGCTGGCTGAAGCCCAAGCGGGTGGCGTTCAAAGCTGCGCTATAAACATATGTAAATGGGGTGATTATATCAGACAGGGGCAACATAGGTCAGATGGAATCTGGGCACACCAAGGTATGATTGTGACAATAGGTAGACTGGGAATTAGGAAGGGAGAACTCAGGTCACTGTCTTTTGACAGTTTCCTCCCTGGGTCCAGATCCAGTCTCCCAGTTTGTGCTCATATCTAGCTAACGGCTGGCTCTCTTGTTAGTGCCGCCCCTGGGCACTTTGAGTGCTAGGCGTGAGCAGGGTGGTGCCACATCAGAGGTCTTGGTGGTCCTGGCTGTGGTCCTTGCAGTCAGAGCCTTGGTTTCCTGGTCTGGGTCCCTGTCCCAGCCTCCTCAGTCATGCTGTCTGCTGTGGGACCTGACTCCTGTTGGAGTCTTGATCTGTGTTTCAGGCCTGGCTGGTCCCCCAGCGAGGCCTGCTCTGCCTGGGCTCTTGTCCTCCGCCTCTCCCCCACCCTCAGCTGCAGCCCTTCTCTCTGTCTCTTGCCCTTGGTCGGCTTCTCTCCCACTCTGTCCCGACTCCAGTTCCTGCTAAGGTCCCCCAGTAGCTGGCCCTCTGTCCCGCTGACAGTACCAAGTAGGTGTTCATGTTGCCCTGCACACTGAACCTGAGAAGCCCTCCCTTGTGCTCAGCCGGGTGAAAGAGGACAGGGCCCTGGCCAGACTTGGACTGTGACTCTGTCACCTTCCGTGGCAGCAGCTGGGCTATCACTCTTGACAGCCCACCAATCAGTTCCAGGGTTCAGCCTAGAGAATTTTCCAGAGAAGGAAATACCAGGACTGAGAAAGGCTCTCTTGCAGGGAAAGATTAAAATTCTGCACATGATTTTGCGGAGTGTTCGCATCTCTACTTTCCAGATAGTTCTGGCTCTGATGTATCTAACTGTCAAGTATCAACATTTTCCAGGGCCTGTAGGACACAGATTGGGGGTCCTTCTGCTTCTGATCAATCTGCTTTGACATCAGTGCAGCCTTCTCACCTGCTGCTCAAGGAACAAGGACTGAATACTCTGAACCACAGGCTGGCACAGCCAACTGTCCCGCAGTGTTCCAGAGGGAAGCTCGCTCCTGGGCGGAGCTCCCTCTGCACCCTGTGCTCTGCCTGCTGGGACCACGATCCCCAGGAGGTACCAGGCCTGCCAGGATCTACTCTGCCTCTAGTCTAAATTTTTGCTTGTTCTGGGGACTCCCTGAGTCTGGCCAGGTCCTCTGCTCCTGTGGGAACAGCTCCGCGTTGGACAATGACGTAGGAGGTGGTAACATCAATGTATCTGAAACAAAGTGTGCCGTGGAGACCCTGATGGCAAAACTCTGCTGAACAGGAGTGTTTTCCTGTTCCTCTAGCTGCATCTTCTGCTTCTCTGTTTGTCTTTTTAGCTCCTCTGGCTCTGCCTCCTGTTCAGCCACGTCTTCTTGATGGAGTTGGGCTGCTTCGCCTCGGTCTAACTCTCCAGCACCTAACAGATATTTAATTTTTGACAAATGATGGACTCAAGCATTATATTTAGACAGTGAATCGAGACCTGAAAAACAACAAAAACAACAAAGCAGACAAACAAAAATACTTGTTCAAATTTTAGAAGGTTTTATTCATCATGGATAACTATTTTAAGGGTATTTGTGACAAATGTGTAATATATGGAAGAATTTCTGAGACAAAGTAACAGTCGAGAGTTTTAAAAGATGTGTAATGGGTGTAATGGACAGCTTTCTCACTGCTGAGACAAAACACTTGGTGAAAATACATTAAAGATGGAGTTTGTTTGGGCTCATAGTTTTAGGGATTTCAGTCTGTGGTTAGGCATCTCCAAGGCAAGAACACGACAGAAGGGTGTGGTAGAGCAAAATGATCCAACATGTCTCCCCCAAATCCAGGCTCCTTCTTTCTCTCTCTGTTTCTTTTTTTTTTTAATTTTATTTAAGGAGAAAAAGAAAAAAAAAGCAGAAAAAGGGTACAAGTTATACAGAATTTCAGAAAAAAAATAAACAGTAGGAAATCACTAGTTAATGGATTACAGATTGTCATCTTAGAAATATTTGTTCAAGTTACAAAATTAAAGCATATAAAGTGGACATTCAAACAGTGAGACTGCAAACAGTTCTGTTCAATGATCCAACAAAACTCAGTAATATCAGTGTCTATTTTATACACTTAAATATACATGCAGTTATATGATTTAGAGCACTTTCTTTTCCTCTCTTTTGTACAATGACTATTACACATTTTGGATTTTATTACTCCCACAGTTCTTATTACTTTTTTTGGAAGAGAGTAAAACCAAATGTGACATAACAAAACTGTTTCTTTCTTAAAGACCGAATCTCCTATGTAGTTCAAGCCAGCCTCAAACTTTTAGTAATCCTCTTGAGTTAGCATATACCACCACACTAGCCCAGAGTCTCTTAGTCCAATCAAGCCCACAGTTTAAAATGAACCAGAAGAAGCTGACTTCATTACACAAGGTGGTCTAGTCTGTGAACCAGCAGCCTGCCTTATCCTGATGGTGGGCAAGTGATGGGGGGCAGTGAGGAACCTCACAGTCACACATGACAAGGGCCCAATTCTCAGAGAATCACCTCACCCTTAGAGTTTATGTTCCAGGTTTTCAAAATGTTCTCTGTAAAGCTGTGAAGAGGAGGTGTAAGTGAGAGGCCATGTGTGAGCATGTGCCTCAGGGGATCACAGTAACACAGGTGCTAATAAACTAGGTTGCTTCTTTTGCCTACTTGTGGGTTTCTTCTTTCAATACTGGAGTTTGAATCCAGGACCTCACGGGCCCCATCATTGAGCTATGTCCCCATCCAGTACTGGGATACTTTAAACAAAATCTCAATAAGTCTTTTTATTTACCCCTTGCAACACGTGAGCCAGGGCCAATCATTTTTGTCTATAGTTTATGAGTGCAACACATAAGTTAAGCTAAATATACAAAGAAAATATGCATGCAAATGTCTGGCTGGGAACCAATTCAATCTAATTTATAATGACCAAGGATGCGCAAGTCATTTGGAAAGTTCCTTAGTCTCTAGGGTCAGAACTGGAATTATTGAGGAAATGAAAGTGTTTGCAATGGCCAGACACTTCAGGCTTAGAACAAAATTCCATGACCTTTCATTGGGTTCTTCCCAATACTCAAGTGTTTGTAAAGAAAGAATCTGTGCTGGATCAGAGGACTTTGGCTGGGAAATAATACCAGCCACTCACAAATTAAAGAAAAAAGGTTTCATATGGCTCAGGCTTTCAGTGGATTCAGTCCCTGGTCTTCTGGGTCAGTAACCGAAGGGCATGATTAATCAAAGCTGTTTAGTCCATGGTGGCCAGAAACATCAGAGATAGATTTCAATGCCCCACCTTTGTGATGACTCAGGTACACCCAGACGTGCGCGCCACAAATTCCCCAGGCAGATCTCAAAGCCAATGAGAGTAAGTGCCACAAGTGCTTACATGAAGTAGAAGGCATTCATAAAGTCATTGCGAAGAATACATAGCCACAGGGAGAGTCACAAGAGAATATGTAAAGCAGCATGTATTCAGACATGATTATAGTTAGTAGAGGACTAGTCCAAGGGTGGTAACTTAGATCAGAAATGCTCATACTGCCATGATGGCTCCTCAGCCCATAAGCTCATAATGTATCAAGCATACAAAAAGATAAAAAGGACAAGTCACAAAACAATACATAATTAAGGGGAAAGTGACACTGTTGGGCACAGGCGCTCAACATACCATACCCCACCCGGGACTAAGGACCACGCCAGCTTCCGCAATGCGCTACGTCCCTCTTTAAATTAGCCAACCCATGCGCACTTCGTGCTCACTCCGTACTCTGTGGCAACTCCTGATTGGCCACAGCTGGATATGGTAGCCGGAGCCTGCGTCCCATTCCTGCCCTGCTTCCTCGTGGCAGCCTGTGATTGGTCACGGCCAAATATATAAACCAGAGCCCGCGTGAATAAAGCAGCAGTTAACTGTCGTCCACAAAAGCGTCTCCTGTCTTCTGTTTCATTGGGGCTGTGCCAGTCATGACACAATAAAAAGCATAAAAGTTTTGCAATAGCATGGGTGCATATAAAATTTATCACACTGTATATTCACTGCTCAGGTAATTTCACATTATCATGGTAAACATAGATATTCACAATATTTTTCCTTACAATTAAACGCACTGCTAGAGATGTTCCTCCTGCTGTGATTTTAAAGATGGCCATTAATCTTATCAAATCACTGTCTTTGGATGCTGTAATGTAGCTGTTACTATGTGTGTTCAATCTTCTTAACCCCACGAAGTTACTTAGGACGGTCTGAGCACACGATGAGGTCTATCTTCTCTCACCCGTTCAGAGGAAGACCAGGCCCGCCAGAGGGAGCCACCACCACCTGTGGACACAGCTGCTGCTCTCCCTCCATGGAGGCCTCCTAAGGCCCTGCTCCAGCTGGACTGGAGTGCGGGAGCTGAAGTGAGGCCATAATTGTCATGTGAGTAAGGAATTCCCAGCCTCTCTTGACTAGAGAAAAGGCATAGGGCTTCAGAGGAACAGCGGAGGAGAGGAGGGGACAGAGACTGCTCTCACTTTAGCTGTGAAACACCAAGCCCCATAAAATAGGAACTCGGTAAGTGTGGGTAGCAACACAACCAATTGTGTGGTGATTCGCAAGCTAACCACCACTCCACAAATCACCCTAATCATCCAGTCGTCAAGCTGGACGTGGCCATGTCATCCTCTGGTCTGTCAGCAACTTTCTATCAGAAAGAGACACTTTCTTTATGTGCCTCCAGGAAATTCACGGAAGTCTTGGCACCACACATGTCCCTGACAGGTTGAAAGATGAGCCCTGTGCAGCCCCCGGAGGCTGTCCTCCTTCCTGTCACACCTGTGGTGCACCTCCTTAATGGGACTGTTCTGGACCATTAGTGTGGGGCTCCCCCAAACACCTAGCACACTAGGGATTCTACTGCAGTCCCTTGTAGCAGCACATATGGGGTAGGACTGCAGCAGAGCTTTGGATGCCGATGGGACATACTGCCCAGCAGGGCACCATGGGGATGGGTGACGATAATTATGGATATCTGGGAATAACCATGTACCAAGCTTCCCATAAGTGCCCCAGATTTTAGGAAAAATGTTGTTATTTGTTAATGAACATGATTTAAAGGAAAGCTATGAAAAAAAAAAAGATGTTGAAAAGGGCTGGGATTTAGCTCAGTGGCAAAAGCGCCTGTCTGGCAAGTGCAAGGTTGTGAGTTTGATCCTCAGGACCACAAAAAATAAAAGTAAAAATGAAAGAAAGCAGTGTAAAATCACAGCAAACATGCCAATGGGAGCTCCTTTGGGAGACAGAAGCATGGGCTGAGCTTGAAGCTCAAGCCGATGCCAAGCAAACGCTGGTGGAACAGAGCTAGAAAAAGCCTGGGAAAGCGGTGGTGCATGGGGCGGCTGAGAGCAGGGAGTGGGAGTGGTGGGGGTCAGGTCCACCCCACCGGCCTGGGCTCCGCCAGGGCCTGCACCCAAGCCAGGGGGCTAATATCAGGGGCGGCCGCTCTTGTGCACCGTGTCACCTCTAACGTGCTGACAAAGGCAAGGCAGCAGGTGAATCCTGCCTCGGGACGGCAAGGGAAGGGAAGAAGCTTCACTGATGGCCCGAAGGGTTAAGGAAAGCCTGTGAGGCCCATCGTCTAAGGCTCTAAATTCACCTTAGCATTTTGCAAGTTTAAGGTGACACTTTCGTTTAATTTGTGTACGTAAAACAGTTGTGCAGCATGATCTTGCTCTTCTGCCACTCTCTGCTTGTGCTGAGATAATTTTGTCACTGAAGGGCATGCACAGGCTTGAATGTTTACTACCCCTAGCGGGAAAGTGCCTCTAGGAGACCAGAGGAAATGGAGTGCACAGATGCCTTTTTAAAGATCCAAGCATATGGCCAGAGATATACCTCAGCGGCATAAGCACCTGCTTGGCAAATGTGGGGTCATGAGTTCAATTCCCAGTAAAAATAAATAAGTAAATTTTTAAAAATCCAAGCGTATACAAAGCACACACCCAAAAGAAACCATCTTTGGTTTTCATCCTGTTCTATAACCCATTTTATTGGAAAGAGGGCTTCGTGGATCTTGTATGCACAGAAAAGACAGGATCAAAATAGGCATTTGGAGTCGACAGATGAGACAGACGAGGCCCACAGGGGAAAGCACTGTACTGTGAAATCCTGCCAGGTGGGCTGGCTACATGCCTGCTCCTCTGCTCAGCTGTCCTCTCCCAAGGAAGCTTTCTGTCTGTCCCCTTGGTGTGCAGTCTCAGGCGTTAGCAAAGATTTTGGACTTCGGAAAGCAGCCTCCTCCTAGGACAGGATGGCGAATCTCTCAGAGGTTCCAGCCACACAAACAGCCTGCAGAGGTACATGTGCCTTGGGTTTGCCACCACTGTCCTAGGACATCCATTTTACTCAGATTTTTTTAAAAATGGATCATTGTATATTAACACAAAAACTGAGATTTGACATCATGTCACATTCAAAAGATGTGTGATTTTAAGAGTTGGTATGGAGCCCTTTTGTTGACCAAGGGCTCTCTGCTGCTCCCAGAATCCTGTTCGTCTACCCTCTTGCCCACAGCCACTGGGGAACCGTTTTGGGAGCTTCTCCCTTTGGTGTGAAAGTTGGAGTCCCACGCAGTTCTTACATTTGCCACTAGAGGGACACTTTGTCTTGGAGAGCCGACCTGCCCTTCAGCTCTGAAACCCTGCCAGGGAGTTTCTCAGGAGCTGCTCCCCCTCAGTGGGACTCTACTTCCCACACACTAGGTTTCCAGGGAGACCAGACCTGATGGCCAAGATATAGCCTCGGATCTGAGAGGTGGAAAAATAACAAAAAACAAGCAAGCAAACAAACAAACAAACCCAAGATGTATTTTGATGCCACTTCACCACTTTTCAAGGATCATAACATTCCTTTTAAGGACACAAGATACCTGAGGGCTCTTGGAAGAGAGCTCTGAGACTGACTGGTGATGTCTGTCCTGAGGTGATGTGGGGACAGAGACGGCCTGGGTCAGGCAACTGCCGTGCACAGCATCGAGGGCTACTGAACTGTTTCCTGGAACACAGCTCCAGGGGCACAGATTGTATGTCAAGTGACGCTCCTCGAGGTAGGGTCAGTAATGTCCCTGTACACACTGTGACTATGCTGGCAGGTGGACAGTGAGGGACAGCACCGTGGCATCTATGAGTTCCGGAACACAGCAGCCATGACTCATGTCCTACCTTCCTTTGGTTCCCTCGGCCTCCTCTCTCTCACCAAGGACAAAGCTCTGTCCCACTCGGGCAGTTAGAGACCATGCATGGTTCTTGAAACCTTCTTGGGTGCAGTGAGGTTACACATGGAACAGTGAGAGCTGGCTAAGCCCTGAGCATCCGTGTGAGGCTGGACCTCCCACACCCGCCATCCTCCCCCGTCACACCTCACTGCACCCATGGTTGCTTCCTGCAGAAAGGGCTGGTTTCACTGCTGGGCGGAAGGCTCAGGAAGCTGAGCTGGCCTCATTCACCACTGGTGGAGAGGGTGTCCAGGGGACAGCAGGGTCCTGCCTGAGGTTTCAGGGGACAGTCTGTGGAGGCTCCTACTGTCCAGGGAGCCAAAGGGGGTAAAGCTTTAAAAATTACTCATATACAAACTCTGTATTTAAAAAACTCAAGAAAAAACATAAAAGCATTGCTCCTAACTTCACAATACAAGCCATATCCCTTGTCAGGAAAATTGTCCTTATCAATCAACAAATTCCGGCTACAATGCTGCTCAGAGGATAGAATTAGAGCCCTGCTTCTTTGTAGTTGGCAGAGATGGTGGCCGCTCACACCTCCGTGTGAATGGTAGCCAGAGAACTTTACTTTGAGAAGCCTGATTCTGCAGTCCAACATCATGGTGAGGGGAGAGACCTGACTAGTGCACCTGCCTTTGATAGGTGGCATCAGGACCCAACCTTAATCTCTGGAGTCAAAGGCCACCAGAGCAGCTGGACCACACCTAGGATGCCCCGGAACAAGATATGTATCCCAATTCTGCAGCAAACATGTCACCCCAAAAGTGAAAACAAAAACAAAACTAACCAATATGCAGACCACCAGCAACGAGGAAAGCGGGGAAGACCTGGCAGGAATACCTTCGGCACAAATCTGTGGGTTTCGTTTGGACCCACGAGCTACAGGAGGCGTTCCTGAGACTATCTAGCTGCTACAAAGGCTGGAGCGGGCAGTGGATGATATTATAGAGCTGGCAGTAATTTCCTAAGGTGTGACTGGTCATGGGACTGTGCTCACCACAGAGTACTTGAGAAGTGATTTCTAGAAGAAAGATACATTGAATTATTTACAGTAGAAAATACTGGGTGCAGAATCTGGGTTTGCTTTAGGATTCTTTGATGAAAAGTGGACCCGATGAAACAGACTGCGTAGACCGTGAACACCTGCGTGTGCACGCGGCAAAGTTCTCGCTCTGTCCCCTTAGCCTTTGCCAGGCTTCCACCTGCTATAGGGCAGCAGGAGGGTTTAGAGCTGACGCTGGACTTTGGAGCAAGTCACTCGCCCTCTAGCGGCCGCCTCAAAGAACGCGGCCCAGGTTCTGCGCCTTTCTGTCGGAGCCTTCTCCAAGAAATGCGCTCAAATGCCCAGCAGAGGGCGCAGGGCGAGGCGTGCCGCAGCAGGCTTCGGTTCAAGCTTTCAAAAGTCATGGAAATTTTACATAAGCAGTGTTTGCTACTTGTTGGTTCCTGGTTAATTGCTAATACAGGTAGCATTGTTCTAAGCAAATGAAATTTTAAAAATTTAAATGACCAGGGAAAACAATGTCCCGCATTTGCACCCCAGCGTCACAGGACTTGCAAGACCAACCAAGGCCCAGCAGTCAGTGAGCAACTCCGGAGCTGAGCCAGGAGCTCGGAGCCCACGGTGCTCACCCAGGACCTAGGCAGGACCAGGTGGGCATAACTGTTCCAGCCTGCCCACGGCCATTTCCTGCCCAGCCCTTGTCTTTACCCCCTGTCCCCTCCACAACTCTGAACCTCGGGAGCCCTTCTGCGCCCTGTGTCCCCTCTGAGGAAGGAGGAAGAAGGGCAGGAGCAGCCCCGGGTGCTGGGTGTGGAGCGGGATCTGCTATCTGTCCTGATGGCCCTGCCAGGCCAGGGAGGCTCCCCGTGTGCACAGAGGCCTGGCTGGGCGGCGCCCTGCAGAGGGACCCAGCACCAGAGAAGAAGGGTGCGGAAGCCGGGCCCTGCAGAGGGCGCAGCTTGCAGGAGCTCTGAGCCCGGGGCCGGGCAGGCAGGGAGCGCCCTCTGCCTGTGGAGGCCGGGACTCCCGTTCCCGCTGGGCTCAGCAGCTGCTTCCTGCGGCTCGTGACTTAGGTCTGCAGCCCTGAGGTCAGGCCCGATTCCTCCAGAGCAGTTCCCTTCCTTATCATAAGGTAGGACAGAACTATGGTCAGCCAATAAGATTAATAGTTCAGGCAAAATTGATTACATTAGGGACAAATGGGAAAGTGAGAAAGCGGGCATTCTTAAAAAGCTGTGACGCTTCCCTAGGGGGTTAGAATGGTGACTCCTGGCTTCCTCAGGGTGATAGGGAACTATTTAGAATATCAGTCCCTTAGGACATGGTTCCTGTCTTTAGGCCTGGCTCTCAACAGGAGGTGTCTGTCTCCCCCACGGTTACAAGGTATCTGGGCTTCTGCACCGGCTCCTTTGAGGACTCAGCCCTGTCTCACCGCCTTTAATATTTCTAACTCAGCTGCCTGCAACAATAGGGGTCCCCTGTTGAAAGCTAGTCATGGATGCTCCATTCCTAAACGTTCTCTATAGCAGCCACATTTCCATATTTTTCTCTTGAGACCCCTTTGCAGTCTTAAAAAAATGCTGAGGATCCCAAGGGACTTGGGCTCCTCAAGTCCCTATATAGGCTCTACGCAGCCTGTATAGACAGATGGATGGGTGGTTGGGTAAGTATATTGTTATGGATTAAGAACTGGTGGTCAACTTAACGCTGGATTACATCAGCATGGTACTGAGCATAGATGTTTCACCTGAGGAAAGTTGCCAGCAAAATAGAGATGTGGAGAAGGAGAAGGGAGGCGTTATTGCATTGAAGCATTGAGGCACTGTGGCTTCTCCTACGTGTTGCTGTTTGAGCTGTTGGTTCTCCTGGAGAAGCTCTGGTCCTCACATCGAGCATCGCTTTCTGGCTCTGGTGGGGAAGACGTGTACTGCTTGGTCTCCAGGATGAACTCGTCCCGCTGGCTTCCTGCATGTACCCAACTGTGCTTGTCGTTGGAGAAGCTCGGGGCCTCCGTGTCGCTGAGGACAGCTGTGGTTCCTTTCAGGACAGCCCTGGTCTTTGTCGTGAGTGTGACTTCTTGGCTCCTGCATAGAACCCTCAACCCACCAGCACAGCTCCTTCACCCTGCTGGCATAGACTTTCTGGCTTCCATCACTGACCTCTGGGCCTTCCCAGCACGGATCCATAAAAAAGACTGGTGTGAGTCCTTCTTGGGGGCTCTGGACCTCCAGTTGGACTTGTGGGAGTCACTGTCATGAGCTCTGGGTCTTCATCTGGACTCATGTGGGACATTGCTATGGGATTTAGGCCCTTGACTAAATATTCTATGTCTTTGGTGTTGTGGATAGATTTCCTGCATTTTCTTGTGTTAACTCCGAGTGATCATCATAAAACAATACTATAAACTCCATGTCCTGATTCTAATTGTTCTCTGCACAACCCCTACCTACAACATATATTGTAGTAGAAATGACACCTTACACTTTTAAAATATTTCAGCATTAATTCCTTTAATACTCATAACCCATTGCCTTGCTGATGAGATTGCAAAATCATGCAGCTGACTTGAAAGCTGTGTGGCAAACTCTTAGACAGCCAAATACATGCTGATCACACACCCAATGACTCTGCTCAAAGGTAATTATCCAAAAGAAGTGAACACACATACTTACATTCAGCGTTATTCATAATGGTCCTCAATTATAAGAACTCACATCTCCATCAATCCGTGAATAAGCAAGTTTTGGCATGCGGAAAGCTACTCAGCAACAATGAACAAGATGGTGCATGTTTTATGTGGATGATTGTGAAAACTATTGTAACTCTAATATAGAGAGAATGCTTATATCTTAAAAGAATTCAAGCATAAAACATTTTAAAAATCAAGCAAAAGATATAAACAACAGCATTCACAGAAAAAAAGGAATGCAAATGGCCCTTAATCAAACGAGAAAGCGCTCTGCTTCAGTTTTAATGAAAATTACTAATGAAAATTGCCACTTACCTAATTTAAAAATATCTGAACATTTGATTGCGGGCTCTGTTGACAATACAGAGAGGCAGGCAATCTCGAACATTTCTAGCGGAAGTGCAAAGACCGGGGAGGAGGACTTGACAGAGGAAAATTCTATGTACAAATTTTATTCCAGTGCACTGATGCAGCTCCTAGGATTCACTCTCCTCAAAAAAGCAATGGAAAATATATGAAAAGTGGAATGTATGTCCTTATAATATGAAAATGAAACTATAGGAAAGTAAGTAAAATCTAGTAAACAAGGTGACTTTTCACAGGAATGGAATCGGATGGAGGGGCGAGATGATGCAAGAGTTCTCTGCATGCGATTTTCATAGTTTTAACGTCAGGAGCATCTGTATGTTTTTGTATAATTAAAAATCCGAATTAGAGCTGGGTGCATATTAACACCTGAAGGAAAGCATTGGTTCAGTCCACTCAGAAGCGCAGTTTGTAGGTTGTGTATTCCTGACAGGATGTAGTCTGAGGACAAACACGACTGAGAAATTTAAAGCTGCATTATTGTGGACCTGGTAGTTTTGATACTGCCATAAACATAATATGAGATAAAGCAAATGATGAACTCTTCTGCTCTTTGTATCTTTTGCTCTCTTAGCTGTTAGAAGCCAACACTTTCAGTGTAATAAAAAAGAAGTCATGATCCGGGGTGATGGTGCACACCCCTAATCCCAGCACTCTGGGGGGCAGAGGCATGGCGATCACAAGTGTGAACCCAGCCTGGGCAATTTTATGAACTAGTGAAACCTTGTCTAGAAACTTTTAAAAACTTATGAAGGACTGAAGATATAGCTCAGAGTGAAGGCCATGAATTTAGTCCTCGATGCTGGGAAGGAAGGAAGGAGAGACATAAAAATGTTTAATCAGTGAAGTGAATTAATACCTGCTGGTCTTAAACTTGAATTGAAAATATCAGAGGAAGTCAAGTTTTTTCTTTAAATATTTCTTTCTGCTATAAAGGCTTAGAAAAATACAACTCACTAGTATTTAACACGGCCCGCACTCCTAGCCTCAGACTGCATTCTCTAAGCACTGTTCTCCCTTGTATTATTGTAAATAATTATGAAAAAAGGAGAAAATAAAACACTCAGTCACACTTCCCTGCATTATTAAAATTCACAGTAACCCAACAGGCATGAGAGAAGTGGCAGGTAATAAATTTAATGTGCTGGACAGATTTTTTTTTTCAAATTCCGCTTTTGGTGCCCTAATAAAATACTGGATCCAAGCAAGAGTTGCCAGTGGATGCCAAGTCTGTCTAGTGAAACAGTAATGGGACGGTTCCTGGTTCGGTCAAGCCAAGAATGCGGAAATCAACAGTTTAAGTTCGGCCTAACTGAAGCAAAGCAGTGATGCGTGAGCCTCCCGGCGTGATGTGTGCACCTTCTTTGTCGGTTTGCTGCACTTCTAAGAGATGGACTCCACTCTTTATTGTCAAGACTGTAAAATGGGCTTTCGCACATATTACTCAGTAGGGAACACAAACAGCACAATATCTGTGAAGGAAACCAGGTGCTTTTTAAAGAAAAAAAATGGTGTTAAGGCTTTGGTCTTGATGTCTCACAAAGTTTCGTGTGGTCACAGGTGGGGCTTTTTAAGAGGTGGCCAGATCTAGAGTGTGTGATGCTGGGATTGAGGGTGCCTGGTTACTAATTCAGTCCCTTGGTTGCTTTGGCACTGCCCTAGTCCTCTAGCTTGGACAGAGCACTCAGAGGGCAGAAGGAAGCTGTTTGGTCAAGGAAGGAATGCTTGGTCATTCTTGCCTGCTTGCCTGCTGGAGAAGGCATCTCCTCTGTAACCCTCATCTGCTGTGCCACCGTGCCTTGCAGCCAGCCTACTGTGGTCCGAAACCTCTACACACTGTGAGTCAAATAGCTTTTCCTCCTTTAACTCTGGGAGTCGGGTGTTTTATCTCTGCAAGAGAAAAATAGCTAAAACAAATCTTTTAGCCAAGCAATCCCATTTCTAAGAAATATTCATAGGCAGAAATACACACACACACACACACACACACACACACACACACATCAGCTTTTTAAAAATATCCAGCATATGGAAAAATTCAGATGCCCACTATGAGAGCACGAGTACACAGCAGCACACCCACACAATGTTGGGTCACTCAGCTGAGGCAGGACTGCATGGAGTAATTCCAGTGTGCTGCAGTGTAAAGAAAAGAAGGGGCTGGGGATTTAGCTCAGCGGCGTAAGCACCTGCCTTGCAAGCAGGTGGTCAGTACCGATAAAAATGAAAAAGACAAAAAAAAAAAAAAAAGAACACAGCACATTACTATTAATGTAGCAAAGAATGGCGTCAATATGTGTGTGAGTTGCTCTACATTGAATATTTGTGTCCTTCCCCCCCACAAATTTACCTTCAGTGTGGTGGAGTTTGGAGGTGGGCCTGGGAGTTGCCTGGGTCCTGAGGCTGACACCGTGGTAAATGGGGTGCAAACCCTTAAGGAGAAGACCCAGGGGTCCTCTCACCTCCTCCACTGTGTGAGAAGACACCCTTCTAAATCCAGGACCAGACCTCACTGACTGCTGGCACCTGCACCCCGGATTTCCAGGTCTGAGAACCGTGGGTGTACATTTCTACGTCTAAGCCACCTGACACAGGGCACTGTGTGGTAGCAGCCTAAACACACAACACAGAAATATGTTTGCTTGTATTTTAAAAGGGGAAGTGAAAACTCAAAATGTTAAAGATATGTCTGCTTCCAGAAGGAGAAAGGGTCAGGGCGGAGGTGAAGAGGAAGTCTTCTCAGGGAACATTCAGTTAGTAGCATGATTACAGCCATGCAAATATTGTACATAATTATAAGCAATTAGTTATAATTATACAAAATTAATAATAAATAGTAATAAATTATATAATTATGTACTAAAATCATATAATTACATGTAAATTTTTAAAAAGCAATCCCCGATAATTACAGTCAAATTGAAATAAATAAACCTCTTTGCATACTGAGTTGGCAGAACAGCTCATGCACAGGTTGTCTTGGTTGACTGTAAAACACCGTTATTTGACTGTAAAGCCTAATAGCTTACACCAGAGAGGAAAGAGCTTGGATAAACATCTTAGACTGATTTCAGCGACACTAATTGTGCCAGGAGTGCTTGGTTGTTGTTCCGAGAGTGTTTTGTAGACATCGTGGGAGAGAAAGCAGTGAAACAATTACTTTGACATTGGGAGCTCAAATTCTCAGAAGGCAGTAACTGCAAGCATTACTTTGACATTGGGAGCTCAGATTCTTAGAAGGCAGTATCTGCAAGCAAGACCAGCAACGCTCAGTCAAATGCCTAAAATCAGTGTGAATTTGGGACGTATTTTACCCTTAAGTGTGCATATCTCCTAGTCCTGTTTAATGGAAAGACCCTGAAATAATGACCACTGCAACAGGGACAAATGCCCAGGCACAGAGAGTAGGACTGTACATCATTCGCCTCTAAAATGAAACTGAAATCCTTGGAGAAGTTACTGAGCTCATGTCTGGGATTAGAAACGGCCCAGATGATGCCCGGGCATTTTTTCCTAACAGAAAAGGAGGGCACGATCAAATGCAGCACAGAGAAGCCCTAGAAACCAACATGAATAAACTCTGCCCGGAGATGGGCTGATTTCAACATCCGTGAGAACAGAAAGTACAGTGTGTTAAAATACACAATGCTTAAGTTTACATGTTAAAATGGCACCAAACAAAGCCTAAATTGCTCACATTTTAAGAATCCTAGGAAATCAGCTTAATGTTTCAAAAATTGGTTTAAAACTTCAAACTTGAACAAATCAAGCCTCTAGACCTGACTATCGATTTATGGGAAGTGCAGAGGTGGAAAGAATTCAGGACTGTTGAAAGGCCACATTGAAGACACAGTTAGCAAAATCCAGGTTTGGGGAATCTTTTCAGACAAATGATTTATTTTGTTAATAGGTGGTTGTTGATCACAATAAAGAAGCTGTGGAAAGACACCAGTCAACTGGGACAAAATCCTCTCAACTGACTTGATTTAAATGCACAATTAAGAAAAAAATCCATGAGGTCTTTAGAGGAGTGAAAAAAATAACTCAGTATTGATATCAAGAAACTACTAACTATTTTAAGATTAAGAACTGATACTCAAAAAAGGTGGGGGCAATTTGGGGACAATTTGGAAAAAAGAGTTGCTACTAATGACTAAGCCAGGACAGCAGGATTCAAGCTGCAGGCCCAGCCTTCCAGCCACGAGGGGTTCTACAGAGAAACAGAGGTTCAAAATTAGGTGCAGGGTGATTTGGGAGGCAAAACGGTGCCCTGCCCCTAAAGAGGCTTGGTCCTAATTCCTAATAGAACCTTTGAGTTCACTCTATTACATGGCAAGAAGTCATAAAGACTTAGAAAGAGGATCTGGCTCATCAGGCACGGTGTCCTCAGCACTTGCAGGGGCGGCACAGGGTCCTTGCCATTGAGGGATGTTATGTGCAAAAGGTCTGCTGAGATGATGGAGGGGCCGGGGCCGGGATGTGGGCAGCTTTAAAGCAGGGCTCATGTCCCACACAACCCCAGAGAGGAGCGTGGCCCTCCTGACACCTTGATACTAGCCCGGGAAGGTCACTCAGGCTCTGACCAGCAGAACCAAAAGCTAAAAAGATTTTGTTGCTTAAGCTGCTTAAGTTTGTGGTGCTGGGTTACAGCAGCAGGAGACATGTTGCAAAGGTCCTTGGGGATCCTCCCAGAGGCCGCCTGTGATGCCCGAGTACGGCTTCCTGGAGTGGCAGGCACAGGGCTGCAAGATCACTTCTGTCTGGACTGTCAGTGTGCTCTGCTGACAGACTGCCAGAAAGTTAGCAGCTTAAAACAGCACTGCTCGTGACCTCGGGGTTACAGGGGCTGGGAGTCTGGGTGTGATTTTGTGGCGTCTCTGCTCAGCCACACAGACACACAGCCAGGGCCTCCACAGGACTTGACGGGGCGGAGTCCACCTCTGAGCTGTCAGTGTGGTGCTGGCTGTGCTTGCATTGTAGGGGTGCAGGTCTGAGGACTCCTGGTGCTTCTGACTGTCAGCTTCCCACTGTCCAGTCCCAGCGGTGACCCCTCTTCTCTGCCAGGTAACCCGCTGTAGAGACAGCAGGACTCACGAGGGCTGCCTCCTCTGTGCATCTGCTCACGGTGTAACCTGGCCAAGGGAGGGGCACTGCCACCTTTGCACGTTCTGAGGGCAGCAGCCAGACTCTGGTTCTCCCCAGATGCAGACGAAGAAGATGGTAGAAAGCAGGACAGTGAGCAACAGAGGCAGTGGACCTGGACTGCAGCTCACAGTGACCTGTGACCTGCTTGTCACATGGGCGACTAGAGAGATGTCTGTCTAACAGGATGGTGGTGGGGTAGGGGCACGTGAGCTGCTTATTTAAAAAAATGTTTATTGGTGAATGTGTACAGTAATGATTATATTCCCCACAAAGAGTTGGCCCAGGTATATAAGACATCTTAATTAACTTCTCATCCCCTTTCCCTGTTCCTGTTTCCTTCCTCCACCTCTTGGTGTCCTTTCGCAAAAGCTCTGTCTCCTATTTCTTATTATCTGTCTTTTACTTTGCTCTTTATTTATATTTCAGGTTTCTTATATAAGAGAAATCATGCAATATTTAAGCTTGTGTGTCTTATCTGATTTATTTCACTTAACATCATGGTCTCAAGGTACACCGATTTCCCTATAAATGACTCGAATTTATTGTTTTTTAGGATAGAATAGTGTCGGGTATGAATGCAATATTTTCTTTATCCATTCATCTGTGGGCCAAGCAGGCTGCTTCTAAGCTTTAGCTGTTATGAATTGTGCTGCCAAAAACATGATCATGCAAATGTCACTGTAATACGATGTCTCTAGCTCTTTCAGGAAGATTCCTAGAAGAGGAATAACGGAGTCCAGTAGAATTTCTACTGCTAGTATTTTGAGGAATCTTCATGCTGATTCCACAGTGGTTGTACAAATATACACTCCCACCAACAATGGAGAAGCATCCCTTTCTCCCTGAAGCCTTGCTAGCGTTTGTTATTTGATTTCTTGATGATGGCCATTCTTTCTGGAGTAAGGTGGAATCTCAGCATTGTTTTATGTTTTTCTAACAGCCAGAGATGTCAAACATTTTTTCATGCATTTATTTACCATTTGTACTTCCTCTGAGATGTATCTATCCATTTTGGTTGCCTACTTTTAATTGATTCTTATCTTTTGGGAGTTCTAATCTTTTGTTCTTTATATATTCTACACACTAGTCTTGTAATGACTTGTATCTAGCTGTCCAGCCAAAGGCTCATGTGCCCATCGGGGGGACTTTTGGTACGTGACTGGGACACGGTTGCATAATACTGGACCGTGAGTGTGTGATTTTTGATCTGTCCACTGATTGGCTTGGCATTGTTACAGGTGTGGATGATGGACTTACTGAAAAGGAAAGACCCACTTAGGTGTAGGTGGCATCAACCAACAGACTTGCAACCTGGTAGAATAAAAACGGAAAGAAAAAGGAAGCTTTGCTGCTTCCTACCTACCATGCCAGGCCTGTCTCTCCTCTGCCATGACACTCTGACTTGGAGCCAGCCATCTAGGGACTGAAACTTCTACAAACTATGAGACAACTAAACCTTTATGTTGTGAGTGTCAGGTATTTTTGTCTCAGCAATCAGCAAGTAACTAAGACAAGTCCTGTATCCAAAGAATAGAGTGGGTAAAAATTTCTCCCATTCTTCAGGCTGTCTCTCCATTCTGTTGGTCATTTCCATTGCTGTGCAAAAGATTTTCTTTTAATTTAGTAGGATCCCATTTGTTGACTCTCAGTGTTATTTTTTGTGCAACTGGTGTTCTTTAGAAAGTTCTTGCCTTTGTTTAGGTCTTCAAGAGTTTTACTGTTTTATCTTCCGGCAGATTGAGTGTTTCTGTTTTAACATTTAGATGGTTGATCCATTTTTATTTTAGTTTAGTACATGGTAAGAGACACAGATCTAGATTCAATCTTCTGCATGTGTGTCACCAGTTTTTGCAGTGCCATTTGTTAAAGAAGCCGTTGCTTCTTCCATGTATGTTTTTGGCCCCTTTGTCAAAGATCAGCAGGCTGAAAGTGCCTAGAGTTGTTTCTGCACACTCTGTTCTGTACTGTTAATCTATATGTTGGTTTTGGTGCCAGTATCAGTCTCTTTTTATCATTGTTAGCTGCTTATTTTGTACTGTTTGCTCTGGGATAATGTTTCTCCAATCAGGCTTTAAATTGGAATCTACTAGGTTTATATATTCATATGACATATGCCTAGTTAATATCAGAATTAAATGAAAGTAGCTAGGGATGGATTCTGAACAAACACCTATTTTTGAAGCCCCCTGCCACACCAAATGGGTCTACCATATTGCCAACGTTGCGCTATTATTTCCTAGGGGAAAGAACCGTTTTCTCCTAGTGGTTGGAACCCAGCTAAGTGGTCTTGGTGACCACTTAAAAAGCACCAAAACTGGTGGAGGATGATGAGGGAGAAAAGGAGCACAGTCACAAAGTTAGGTCAGAACTAGGAGGAAGCAGGGGCGTCTGGCTCACTGCTTCATTTTTCTATGCACTGATTCTCCCAGAAAGCACCCATCTGGCCAGGTCCCTCAGGCTCCTGCAGGTACCCCAAGAATCTGTACAGCGGGACAGAAGACCCTTCCAGGAGTTTGCAGAAAGCCATAGGAGTGGGGGACACCCATGCATTACATTTCTTAGAAATGTTTTTCTTATGCTTTTACTTTTACTCAAGGGATTTTCACATTTTACTCCCTATTATGTTTTTTTGGGTCTACATGGCAATATACACATGGATATATTTGTTATGCTGGTCATCCTTCTTAATTTAACTGGCTTAAGAGACTCTTGGTGAGACGGTAGAGTATGAGAGCGCTGGTTCACAGCTGCCTAGACTATGAAGAAGTGGGACCTTGCTGGAGCAAGTGTGTCATGGCGGGTGTGGCCTTGGGGAATACATCTGGGCCTGCTCCCCTCCCCTGGGCTCTGCTTTACACCTCCCAGGAACTGAGCTGCTTTCCCTTGCCGTGCCATATTGGCCATATTTCTTGCCTTGGTGCCAGTGACCAGGGACTGAGACCTCTGAAACCACGGGCTTGTCCTCCTTTAAGCTGCGTACGGCTCTGGACAGAAAGTGACTAACATGCTTGTCATTAACATAATTCGTATATTTCAGAGCTTGGAGGAAGAAGCCGTACCAGGTAGGTTCCAGGACTTCATGGCTCAGCAGCTGTGGCGGCACAGATGCGTGCCCTCCCTGTGTGGCCAGCCGCTCTGGACGGTGTGGAGGGTCATGGGTGATGCTCTGTACTCCAGCCCTGTTGGTCCCATCTCCTGCACATCCTGGTGTTCACCCTCTTCACCTTCCCTTGTTAGCTTTTCTATACCTCTGAGCACTGCTGTGTTTGTGCACCACTTTGTGCCCTTCAAACCTCCTTTAAGTACAGAAGGACCTTGAAATACACAGAACAAAGGTGATTTTTTTTAACCATGAGCTTGCATCTTGCATTTATTCAGAGACCATCAGGTACCAGGGAAGCAGAGTCCTTTCAGAGACCATCAGGTACCAGGGAAGCAGAGTTCTTCTCATGCCCATGCTCCTTCTACCCTGCAAGAAGGAGAAGGCTATTGCTCCACAGGCAGGGGCTACAGAGACCCAGGAAAGTTAACCTGCCCAAATCACACGCTTGTGTTGTGAACGACCTGCCTGACTGGTTGTCTCACGTGGAAGGTGAACTCTGGTGTTCATCCCTAGGGGAATTCTTTGCACACTAAGCTTGGGACTCTTCAGTCCATGTTTTTTAAACCGGAGGCCTCTGATGTGTCCAAGATATCCTTGAAGATTTACTTCCCTAAGCTTGTGATTGGCAAAGGTTTGAGAAACAGCCCTCGTCTGGCAGCTACTTGAAAGTTCAGGGCTCCGGTTTTCTACAGTTGGTCCTGCCCCTTCCTAGAGTCACAAGAACTTGGCAGCCACCAGAGAGGACTGGAGGCAGCAAAAGAGGTAACTACAGTCGGCAAAACAGAAAAATTAAAACGTTTACAAGTTTATCTCCTTACTTTGTTATATATTTTTTCTTTTTAAATTTTACTTGAGAAAAAGAGAAAAAAACAGAAAAAGGGTACAAATTATACAGAATTTCAAAAAGCAGTAGGAAATCACTAGTTAATAGATTACATATTGTTTTATTAGAAATAGTTGTTCAAGTTAAAAAATTAAAGCATATACAGTGGACATTCAAACAGTGAGACTGCAAATAGTTCTGTTCAATGATCCAACAAGAACTCAGTAATAGGGTTATCTATCTTACACGCTTAAATATACATGCAGTTATATCCTTTAGAGCACTTTCTTTTCCTCTCTTTTTTACAATGACAATTGCACACTTTTGGTTTTATTACTCCCACAGTTCTTATTACTTTTTTTTGAAGAGAATAAAACCAAATGTGACATAAACAGAGTCAGTCGAATCAAAAGGATGGACATAGTACATAATGTAAAAACAGAATACAAGGTGATCAACAATGGTTACCATAATGCCTCTTGCTATCTTAAAAAGAATTGCCTATATCATCAGTTCTAAGAAAATTGAACAAAACAGTAAAGAACAAAACCAATAAAACCAAAACATTGAAGACATTACAGGACTTCAAAAGAAGATAATAGTCAACCAGAATGGGCATCATAGTGAATCTTATTGTCTTCACAATTGTTGCCTATACTCTCAAACTTGGTACTATCAAGCAAAACAAAATAGAGTAAAATCAGTCAAAACAAAATGGTGAGAGCAAGGTTTCAAATCAAGTTAATAGGAAATCAAAGTGGGTTACTATAATATATCCTGCTATTTTTATTTATTTTTTCCCTTAATTAAAAGACAAAAATAAAAAAAGGAGATTGAGATAAAAGAGAACATAACAATAAAACAGCACAGGTCAGAACACAACCATTTAAGCAAAATAGTGTTTCACCACAAGCTATCCCGACATAAAAGTAGTAACCATAGTGTCTCTTTCCTTGAAATCTTTGAATATAATTTCGTATACTGTCACATCAAACATATCAAGACAATGTAAAACCATTCAAGAGAATGACAGGATTACAGGGTATTTAGAACCAACTAACAGAAAGTGAACAATGGTTTCTGTATAATCTCCTTGTCTATAAAAGTTTTTGTTTATATTATCACATATAATAAAATCCAATAAGATACAACATGTTAAGACCGATGGAGACAAAAGAACAAAAGCTTGTTGGGACTTCAAAACAGGATGTTATTAAATCAGCACTAGCTATTATGATGTCTTATTTTCTCCAAAATAGCTGTTCATACCATCCAACCTTCTCTGCCTCATTGCTGTTGAGCTCTTTTTCTGTCATTAGCTGTCAGTTTGTCTTCCTCATTTTGCTTTCTGCTCCATTCATTGTGGCCTCTCTGCTACTGTTTCTGGAATCCAGGTATTTTTCTCTTTTAGAATGTCCTGCAGTATTCTCTGTAGAGTTGAATTGGTGGTTGCAAATTGCCCTAGTTCCTCTTTATCCTGGAAGCACCTTGTTTCTCCATTAATTTCTAGGGACAGTTGTGCAGGATATATCAATCTTGGCTGGAGGTTATTGTCTTTCAAAGCTTGAATATTTCCCCCCATGCTCTTCATAATTTTATGATTTGTGCCAAGAAGTCTGCTGTAATTCTGATGGGTGTTCCCTTGTAAGTGATCTGTTTCTTGTCTCTGACGGCTTTTTAATATTCTGTTCTTATATTGGATTTCTGGAATTTTGATTATTATATGCCTGGTGTAGTTCTGTTTGGGTTGTAGGTGGCTGGGGTCCTGTATGCCTCATAGATCTGAGTATCTTTACCTTTTCCTACATTAGGGAAGTTATCCTTTATTCCTGTGAATAGCCTTTGCAGTTCATTTGTTTGTTTTCCCTGCTTCTTCTTTTACATTCTTAATTCTTAAGTTATAGATCCTCTTATCATCTTCTATCCTTTGTATTGTTATTGCTTGTTTCCTTGTTATTTTTAAGAAGTTTTTGCTTTCATGCTCCCACATTATAAATCTGTCCTCCAGTTCAGATGATCTGTCCTTAGTTTCTTTCAAGCTGTTATGCCAGCTTTCAAGAGTTTTTAGTTTCCTGGTAATCTCTTTGAACCTGCTTCATGTATTGTACATTTTCTCTATTTTCTCTATCAAATAATTCTCCCCCTTTTTTCTGTTCTTCCATTCCATCATCTGCTTTTTCTTGGGAGGTGCTTAACATTTCTTTAACTATTCTACTTATATCTTGCTTTACTTGGTTAAATACTTCACTTTTGAACTCGTCTATGAGGTCCCAGAGATATTGCTTTATGTCTGTTGGTGCCATGCCTGATATTGCATGTTTTCTGTCCTCATTCTTCTTTGCATTTACCTTTCCTGGATCAGTGTTCTCAGGATTGGGGACTGAGGACCCTTTCTTGTTGCTCTCTCTTCCTGTACTTTTTGTTCCTTCCATACAAGCATATATAGGAGGCCCTGTTTCTTTCTTTGTTGGTTACAGTTTGTTGAATCATGCCAGCTAGGTGTTCTCACCCACTGCAGTGTACTAGGGAGACACAGACCTGGGTAGCCTACGCTGGACCTGCCCCTCCAGGTCAGTCAACCTGCTGAAGGCTTCACTGCATTAGGCTGCACTGCCAGGCACAGCGACCTGGTTTGGGCTAGCCTACTGGGTCTTAGTCTGCGGCATCACCCAGGTCAAGCGCTCCCCACCAATCCTGCTTGAGAGCGGAATATGTGATTAAAGTCATTGCAACATCCTGTTCCGGCTAGTCTGCCTGGTTCCAGAATGTCCTCTGTTGGAGCCACCTAGTCTATGGAAGGGCCCCTGTTCCTCTCACTCACTGAAGGTCAATGCAGGGCTCCCTGCCAGCTCTGTTCTCAGTTCGGTTCACTGATTGCCACTCTCAGAGCTTTCATGTCTCTATCCCTGCTGTGTTGATTCAGATGCAGCAGCAGTGGCAGGAAATTCAAGCCGTGGTTTCCAGAGGCGCAGGTTCCAGCTTTGGCACTGAGACTTTAGCTGTTCCAGTCATAGCACTGGGATTGCATTTCCAGTTGGTTTCTCTCAGCTTAGTTTGTTCTTGGGTCAGCAAGGTATATTTCCCCCTGCTTAGGACTCCCCACACCGCACCATTCCTGAAATCTAAGCTGGCTATCTCAGAGAGCCTCCATAGCTGCTGTTATCTATCTGCCATGTTCTCCCAGAAGTCCCATTTGTTATATATTTAACAGACATGCAGCAAATAGCCTGCAAGTGATTGGTTTATAATAAGTTATTGTGGATTCCATACAACTTAACTTCAGATAACTTGCTATTTCTCACAAAAATCCATTACCAATTTTTAAAATTCTACCAACAATAGAACCACATCACCAGGCTATAAATTAATACTTGATTGATACCCAATTCAGCAAAGAATTGGGCTCTCAGCACTGACAAACAGTTACGCTTCCAACCTAAATGCTAGCTGATATTTTCATTTATGTCAACTAATAAGATGAAAGCAAAATCACAATGACCTGTCAAAACTTCACGCCTAAACAATGATATGAGCAACTTTTTTGCTGAATTAGATAATAGTTTATGAACATTAGAAGAATTATTTCCCCAGGTTTTTTTCTTGTGCTACTCACAATATGTGCTACTCACAATGCAGACATGACACACATTTAAGGTTAATTTGTATTATTAACATTTTCCCCACAGTTCCATCAGTCTAGACACAAAACAATGTATCAAGGGCTGATTTGCATAGAGTAAATATTCTTATTGTTGCAGATGTCAAGCTACTAGTGTGACATTACTGAAAACAGGGTGGGGGAGGTGACAAGATCTTACAGCATTTCATCAGGCAGATATAAACAACCCCCAGAGCACAGCTAATAGAAACATCTATTTAAATAACTGGGACATGATGACTCCTAAGTAATCATTTGCTTTGGTTTTTAAATATAATTTAATTATGTGTTTGACATTTTTAATTTATAATACATAGAAGTAGCTCACAAAGTTTCTGAAAATTTAACCAGCAGCTCTGACAGGGCACCACCAGCCAACTCTTGTTTAACACCAAAAGAGGGAGGCTAATGTGATTTGCCTTAAGTACTCTGTTTTTTATAGAGCTTTGTATTCCCTTAAAATATACTGGATATTTACAAGGGATCAATTCACAATAATTTGTCTTGATATGCAGATTTTTGTTCCAAATCTGTAGAGAAGTTGAATTTCACTAGAAGTAGAATGACAGAATAGGACAGAGAATACTGTACTTTCTAAAGTTTCTAACTTTAATAAGATATAAACATTAAAATTAAATTAAGGCTACTACAATGAGACTGTACTTCACATACATTAGAACAGCTATTCTAACAGGAATAAGAATTAAACAGAAAATAAATATTGGGGAGGATATGGAGAAATTGGAAGTTTGTGCATTTGGTGTTGGGAACGTAAATTGGTACTGCTGCTATGGGAAATATGGCAATTTTTTAAAATATTAAAGAGAATCATCAAATGACACAGCAATTCCACTTGGATACACAGCCCAAAGAAGTGAAAGAAGAGCAGATATTTGTATACTGTGTTGCAGCAGTCTTATTCAAAACAGCCAAAAAATGGAAGCAACCTTAGTGTCCATTATAGATAAACAGATAAACAAAACCTGGCCTATCCCCACACGGAATGTAGATAGAAAGGAATGTCTGATGGATAATTCTTACAAATGCATACTGTAATCCCAAATATGGACTATCATAATTCAAGTATTGTAATCTCTTTCCCAGTCCTCCTCACAATCCAAAAAGTTATATTTACAATTCCATTGAGACATGGAATCCCAGCAAGTTAATTCCAATCTACCAACTCCAATGCAAGCCAAGGTGAGAGGAGAGGCACCAAGACATATTCCAAGTTAAGGGCAGCCAAGTGGGCCTAAGTCCAATCCCTGTGAGGATGTGCAGACAAAGGCCCCAATCCAAGGCCTCTCCCAGAATTTGTTACCTTGTGGAAAGGGGGTGGCTTGAGGATGAGTGACAGTGAGGATGGTGGGAACTAATGAGCATCGTGAGCTGGCTGGCTGGTTAGGGAGAAAAGCATCTTTGCAAAATTCAGGGATAATGACATGCAGAAAGATCAATCCGCATAATTCAATTAAGGTAGCAATTGAATTGTTTTTGGAGGCTGTTGCTTCAGTTTCTGGTATGTAAACTTTTGTGCCTTGGGGAGTAATAACCTCTTGCTTTGAGGCTCCAGCTGACATTCCTGGGGCTGAGTGGCTCTGCCATCCTGCTGTGCTCATATCTTTTACAGATATTCCTTTACTATGCAAGGAAACAAGAAACTATCTGATGGCTTTAGCGAGTACTTCCTCACAAGCCTTATTTGCAATGCTTAGAATCAACTGAAGAGAAAAGGAAACACCATAGTCAGTTCTGGTATATCAGATTCTGGAAATAAGTCTTGATACAATCAAAATTTCAGCAATTGTTCTGCATTCAAGGGGAGTCACTCAAATTGCTATGCTAAATAAGTGAGTCATAAAAGGACTCACACTGTATTATTCCCCTTACTTAAAGTCTCTACAGCAGTGTTATGGTTTGTGTGTAGGTGGCCCCTCAAGCCTCATGCAGTCACGGAGGCCGCTGAATTTAGCGCTTGTGATTGGTTTGTTGTCTAGCACTGGGACTGGCAGTGTGAGTGCTGCACCCACCCAGGGACAGTGCTGGCATACAATATAGAAGAGGGAAGAAGGCATGTTTTCTCTCTTTCCCCATGTTCGCTCACTGTTTACGGGTGCCATGAACAGCTGCCCCTGTGCCACACCATCCTGCCTTGGAGCCAGCTGAGCATGGACTGAAACCTCCAAAAACTGTAAGAAATAACCTTTCCCTCCTTCATGTTGCGCATCAGGTATTTTTTCTCAACAATTAGAGAAAAGTAACCAAGACAAGGAGTCAAACTCATAGAGTCAGAAAGTAGAATGCTGGTTGCTAGTGACTGGGGATGGGGGAATCAGAGTGTTAATTCCTAAGGGGTTTAGAGTTTCAGTTGGGGAGATGGGAACATTCTGGACACAGATGGTGGCAACAATTTCATGCAGCAACAATTGTACAGTAATGTTAAGTCTGTGTCCTCCATGCTACTGAACTGTGTAAAAATGGTTAACCTGGTAAATTGAATGCTGTGCATATTTCACCACAAATAAAAAGTAAATTAAAAATAAATTAAAGGAAAGTAGATAAAAGGAAATAAGATTAGAAATTAATAAAAAATTAAAACCTTAAACAGCAAGGAAAATGAAGCTACTAGCATGAAAAAACCTGTTTTTTTTAAAAAAGTAAATGAAGTTTGTAAGTTTTTATAGATGTATCAAGAAAAGGAGATTGACAAATAATAATCATCAGAAATGAGAAAATAAACAGCCCTAAGGAGGTAAGAGACATTAGAAGGATAATAATTACAAACAACTTTATGACAATAAATTAGATGAAATAAATTCCTTGAAAGACAAAAAGTACCAATACAGATGTCAAAGAAAGAACTCAATGTCTTTATATCAGTTAAGAAATTGAAATAATAGTTAAAAACCACACGCACCAATATTGCCTTGTGTTGGAAAATAACAATAAATTGGAAAGCTCTATTTTTTGATAGGCTTGACACCACCACTGCAGTCAGAAACCAGCACCACAAATGGAAGCTGCCAATGTGGATGGAAACTGTTACGGTTTGAGTCTGGATGTCCCCCAAAGTCTCATACACTCATGGGAGCCGGCTTCTAGAGTTTGTAACTCATTCATGGTGCAATGCTGGGATTATGGGTGTGAGTGCTACGTGCAGCCTAGGGTGAGTACCTGCATACACTATAAGGCACAGAAAGAGCTCTATTTTGCTCTTGCTGCTTGGCCTGTTTTCTGCTGACATAAATGGTTGCCCTGCTGCCGCACCACCTTGGCTGGGAGACAGCTGATTATGGACTGAAACCTGCATAAACTATTACCTAAATAAACCTTTTCTTTCTTAATTTTGGGTGTCAGGTATTTTGCCTCGGTGACGAGAGAAAAGTGATTGAGACAGAATTCAATACAGATAGGAGGTGCATTTGCACACAGAATTCTGCACCCGTGGATTCTGCACCCTGGCTGCAGCCGTTCACCAGCTCTTAGCCTGCTCTACAGTTTGTTTCTTCTTGGGATGGAGCACCAACCAACCAGTCAACCTTTGGTGTGGATGAGGGCAGTACCTGAGGAAAAAAGTCAGCAGGTCCAGGGAGACATAATAGACCACACCAACTCTGGCCCCAAAAAAGCCCCCAGCTATCATAACCGATGAAAACAACATGAAATTTTTTTACTCAAAGTGATTTTTTCAAGGTAGGATAGGGTTGGAGAAGAAATTCCATGCAGCACCTATTGTATTGGAGAGAATTTAATTGAATTTATTTTGGGAAGGGATAAATTGTTTTACTGAACCACAGAAAAACTTCACTTCAGGATTTCTAACATTATCCTATCACACCAACTAGGTAAGAGACAGTCACAAGTGACAGCCATGAAAGCAGGATAGACACAGATCTGCTGAAAAGTTTAATTTCAGGCTGGGAAGGACAAGGGGCCCGGTCCTCTGTGGTAAGAAGCCGGGTACTACAAGCGTAGCTTTCAGAGGATCTCAAAGTGCTGCAGGAAACCCAGCAGTCTGCCTGAAACCCTGTTCTGTTGCTTACATAGAAACCAGTGGTTTCACTGATTTCCCCTTCTACCAACACGAGCAAGGACGCGCCTTAGCTTGTTGCTACAGTCTGCAGTCTATGGACAGAGGCTTCTGGAGCAGGAGAGGGGCACCGCAAAAGCTGAAAGGCTATAACTTGGAGAGAACCATGACTTTCTGGATTCTAAGACTGCAGATCCTGGGACAAAATTAAACTGTTAGGACTTCAGCCACTCTTAGAGAGGATGAAATGCATTTTGCAAAAGGGATGCACGTAGATCTTTTAGAGGCCAAAGTGGAATGTTCAGTTTATATCTACATGTTTCCCCAAAGCCTCACGCACTCCTATGTGGGGCTTGGGGAGGTGACTGATCCTGAGTGCAGGGTACTCAGCAGTGGATTAGTCCACTGGTGAGTTTACCACTCAATGTGCTTTTGGGAGGTGAAGCCTGGAGGGAGAAGTGGGTTACGGGACATGGCCTGGAAGGTGTGTCTTCCGTCCCCCTCCCTGATCACTGTTTGCTTCCTGCCTGCTGGTCTATCTCTGCCACGCCCTTCTGCAGCGCCTCCCTGTTTTGGAGCCATCAACAATGGACTGAAGCCACTACAGACTGTGAACAAAAATAAAACTAGCCTCTTCTAACTCTTGGTGGCAGATATTTTGTCCCAGCCATGAGGAACTAATTAAGACACTGCTCATTCAAAAATACAAAGGATATATTTTGTCTTTTTTTTCTTTTTCCTTCATTGATTTTGGAGGGTTTAGGGTTTTTTTTTTTAATTTTTTTTTTCCTTTTATTCTCCTTGTAATTTTTCTTATTTTGCTCTTTTCCTTTATTTTACACTTTTTTCTTATTCTTTTCTGTAACTTTTACCTAATTCTATGAATTTCTTTTCACTCTCTAGTGGAATCTTTTAGCTTGCTTTTCTAATTTTTTTCTCATTATCTGTTGGTTAACTTTTCAAACTTACTTTTTTCATTCTTCAATTCTCCAACCCTTCTATCCTTGCAAGTATTACTGTCAGGCTTTACTAATCTTTACTTAGATAGTTAACTCTATGCTATTATGGTTGAACACTTGTCTACTGCTAGTGAAGGTACACTTGTTACATTTAGTAGAAATTTACTGTATGCCAACATTTTCTTTGTCTTAGGGCTTATACTAAAAATACAGGGTTAGGGTTAATTATGGTATGCTGTTGGTTCTTTGGGTACATCAATAGCCAGTATCCATCTTAGATGCTGTTGTTGTTACTGATTTTATTGATATTCCTTGGATAGCAAAGTTGTTGTTATTAATTGGTTTTCTCCATATGCCAGTATCAGGATTACCTTAGTGTCATAAACAATACTGCGGCCCATTCCTGGAGAACTAGATATTGTGAGAATTACACTGCATTTTTGTCTCCCAAATTAGTGGAGATAGCTGAATCTTGAGGCATATGCAAAGACCTACAGTTACACATGCCTGGAATGAATCACTAAAAAGCAGACATTCACTGAAGAGGTCCCGATACTACCAACAAAAATCTCTCAACTGTAAGTGCCCATAAACTTCAGCACAAAACAAACAAAAATATAGAAACATGAGAACAAGGCAACAAATTACCTCCCAAAACTCCCAGCTCCCCAGAACTGATCCAAGGAACGTACAGGGAGAGGGAATCAAAAGTCACACAGGTGAATTATTTGTAATGGTAAAAGAGGAGATAAAATAAACAGATCAATGAAGTGCTCAGTGAGCTCGAAGAAGATGTAACTAAATGGATAATAGAATTAGTGAACAAAGTGATCCATGAGTTTACAGAAGACAATATTAAAAAGCTAAGTGAAGCTAAACAATGATAAAAGACATGAATGGCCAGTTTAATGAAGAATTAGAGCCCATGAAAAAATACCAGACAGAAACCACGAAATTAAAAATACGGGCTGCAGAAGTGGCCAGTGTGAGTAGAGAATTTCAGAACTGGAAGACAGGGTGATGTCAGTGACTGAGTTTACAGAGATAACTTAAAACAACAAAAGAGCACATAAAGTGGATCCCAAAACTGCCACATGATGCAAAGAAGACTAAGACTAATTGGAATTAATGAAAAATTGGCACAGTGAAAGTGGCATAAAAAACCTATTTACAGAAGTAATAGTAGAAAAATTTCCAAATATTGGGAAAGAATTTAGCATACAGGGAAGTGAGAAATATAAAACCCATAGCCATGACCAGAAGAGGCATGTCTCTCCAGGACAATCATAATCAAAATCACAGAAGTTCAACACAAGAGCAGAACTTTAAAAGTCCTTACAGAAAAGAAATGAATCACTCACAGAGGTAAACCCACTAGAATTACAGCAGATTTCTCAACAAACAGACAAAAAATTTGAGGAAATATAGGATTTTTAAAGACCAGAATAACTTGGAATGAAGTGTTAATTAAAAAAGCTCTTCCAACCCAGATTGATATAATGTATAAAATCATCTTTCAAAATTGATGCAAAGAGCACAGTGGCACAAGTCTGGAATCCCAGCACTCTGGAGGCTGAGGCAGGAGAGTCACAGTGAGTTGGAGGCCAGGCTGAACTATAAAGTAAATTCAAGACTGGCCTGAATTACTCAGCAATACCTTGACTCAAAAAAACAGACAAAAATTTGATGGAAAAACAGGGCTTCCCATGACAAACAGTGCCTTAAGAAATTCATGACCACCAAAGAAGCACTCCAGAAAATTCTCAAGGAAGAGACTGTGAAGCAAATAATGTCCAAAGTTGAATAGAATGATTCTACCAGAGAATGAAAGCCATGAAGGACAACAGAAAAAGAAAATCAGCAACAGGAAAATCACGCAGTGATGGGAATGAGCCAGTAGCTCTCGCTGATAACCCTCAGTGTCAGTGGTCTCAATTCTCCAACCAAAAGGCACGGATTGGCAGAATGGCTCAAGAGACAAAATTAAACCATATGCTCTATACAAAAGCACATTTAATTAAAAAGAAATTTATAAACTCAAAATAAAAATCAAATGATATTCCATGCAACAGGAACCTGACTGTAAGAAGGAATAGCTATCCTATTTTTAGAAAAAGTGGATTTCAAGCCAAAATTGACAAGGATAATCACTATGTATTGGTTAAGGGAATAATTCAACAGGAATAGATAATAATTATAAACATGTATGCCCAAACACTGACACACCCAACCTTATAAAACAAATGCTACATAAAGCAAACTCTAACATAAAATATCAGATACACATCAATGCAATTATATACAGAAAACTTTAATATCTCAATATCAGATAATTTTGTCTATCAATTAGACAAAAAAATCAACAAAGAAATATCAGAGTTGACCCAAACCTTCAAAAAAGTGGACTTAACAGATATCTGTAGAGTGTTCCATTCAACAACAGAATCCATGCTCTCAGCAGTACATGGAACTTTCTTCCAAACATGCCAATCCATAAAGCATGCTTAAGTAAATGAAAAAGAACTGAACTTATACCATGTATGTTATCCAAGTAATGAAACTAGATATCATTGGCAAAAGAAAGCATAGAAATTATGCAAACATATGTAAATTAAGTAATACACTCTTAAATAATCAATGGGTCACAGAGGAAATCAAGGAAGAAATTAGACAGTTACTAGAACCAAATGATCATGCCAATACAAAAAATCGGAACTTGTCAGGCACAATAAAAGTAGTCCCAAGAGGAACATTTACAGCTCTGAATGCCCACATTAGAAAAATAGCATGAACCCAAGACAATAAACTAACAATGTGCCTAAAGGTCCTGAAAACACAGAACAATCCAAAGCCAAAGCTAGTACAAAGAAGAAAATTATGAAGAGCAGAGAAAAAATTAACGAAATTGTGACTAAAAAATGAATCAATGAATCAAAGAACTGTTTCTTTGAAAGAATAAATAAAACAGACAAACCAGTATTACAAGCCAGTATTATCCCAGAAAAGAAAAGGCCCAAATCAATGCAACTAGAAATGAAATCACAATGGACCAACCAAACCCACAAGATTATTAGTAATTATTTTGCAAACCTGTACACCAATAAGTTGAAGAATTCAGAATGAATGGATAGATTCCTAGATATGTACAAATTCCTAGATATATATGAATTGCCAAAACTGAACCAGATTATAGAAAACCCCTAAATAATTCAATAACAGACAATGAAACTGAAGCCATAACAATAAAATTCTGCCAACTAAGAAAAGCCCAAGACCCCATGGATTCACCACTGAATTCTATAAAAACTTCAGAAAAGATCTAATCCCATTATTCCTCAAACTCTTTAATTAAATTGAAAGGGAAAGAATACTCCCAACATCATTCCTGGAAGCTACCATTACCCTTAGTCCAAAATCAGACAAAGATCCAACCAAAATAGAGAGCCACAGGCCAATTTCTTTAATGAACATGGCTGCACAAGTTTTTAACAAGATACTGATACACAGAGTACATCAAATCATCAAAAAGATCACATATCATGACCAAGTGGGCTTCATCCCATGGATTCAAGGGCGGCTCAATATATATGAATTAATAAATGTAATAAATCACATAAGCAGAAGAAAGGACAAAAGTCACATGGTTACCCCAATAGACACAGAAAACACCTTTGACAAAACCCAACACCCATTCATGAAAAGAACCATGAATGAAATAATTACAGAAGGGGCCTTGTCACAACCTGATAAATGAGAAATCTGCTACCAACATAACATCAAATAATGAAAAACTGAAATGGTTGCCTCTAAAACCATGGAAAAGATAAGACGTCCCACTATCACCATTCCTATTCAATAAAGTATGCACTAGAAGAATTAGCAAGAACTATTAGGGGAGAAAAAAAACTAAAAGGGGTCCGTGAAGCAAAGGAAGAAGTCTAATTGTCATTATTTGCAGATAACACAATCTACCAATGAGACTCAAAAATTTCCACTGAAAGATGTCTAGCGTTGATAACCAAACTCAGCAATGTAGCAGGATACAAAAATCAATAGTGTTCCTATACACAAATAACAAAATCACTGGGAAAGAAATTAGGAAAACAATACCATTCACAGTAGCATAAAATATTTAAATATTTAGGAATTAACCTGATCAAGGAAGTGAAAGACTCCTATGATGAAAATTGCTGTACTCTGGAAAAGGAGATTAAAGAGGGCATCAGAAATGGAAAGACGGGGCTGGGGGTTTAGCTCAGCGGCATAAGCACCTGCCTTGCAAGCAGGCGGTCATGAGTTCGATCCCCGGTACCGATAAAAATGAAAAAAAGACCAAAAAAAAAAAAAAAAAAAAAACAAATGGAGAAATGGAAAGACGTCTCTTGTGCCTGGGTAGGCAGAACAAATATAGTCAAAATGGCCATAGTCTCAAAACTGACACACAGATTTAATACAGTCTCGATCCAAAGGCTAACAGCACTCCTCGCAGAACCGGAGAAAGCAATGCTGACATTCACATGGAACCAGGAGAGACCCAGAATAGCACAAGCAGTCCTGGGTAGCTAAAGCAAGCTGGAGAAAGCACAGTCCAGGACTTGAAGTCATATTACTGAAGCATGATGGTAAAAAGTCTGTAATAGTGGCCCAAAACAGACACGGGGATCAGTGAAACACAATATACACTGAAGGAAAGATACCGTCTTTATCAATGGTGCTGGGAAGACTGGCTGGCCACATGCAAAAGACTGAATCCAGACTCAGTCTCTCATCATGTACTAAGCTAAAATAAAAATGGATCGAGCATCCAAATGTTAAAACAGAAACAATCTGATGAAAGACAGAATAGATAAAACTCTTGAAGACATAAGTGTAGGTAAGGACTTTCTGAACAGAACCTTGGCTGTACTAGAAATAGCGCCAAGAATCAACAAATGGGATCATATATAATTAAAAAGGTCTGTACAGTGAAGGAAACAACCAATGGAGGAAAGAGACACTATGGGATGCAATGGAATGGGACGGGACGGGACGGGACGGGACGGGACGGGACGGGACGGGACGGGATGGGACGGGACGGGATGGGGAAATTTTGCCAATGATTCCTCAGACAGAGGACTAATACTGGAACATATAAAGAACTCAAAACAATTAGACCTCCTGAAAATAAAAGACCCAATCAAAAATAGTCAATTGAAATGACTATACAAGAAATTCCACTGAACCCACTTATATCTCTTCTAGATAACTTGCTTAACAAGTTAAAAACATCAGATTACAGCGATACATGCATACCCATGTTTATGTATAAGTCATTACAGCTAAATGTTGGAAGCAACTTATATATCATCAATGGGTGAGTGGGTAACGGAAGTATGGTATTTCTATACAATAGAGTACTACACTGCAGTAAGGAAGATAAACCGGAGTCATTTGTAGGTAAATGGGTGCACTTTGAGACCAAAGCGCTGAGTGAAATACAGCAGACATCTAAGCTTAAGTATCACATGGTTTCTCTTACATGAAAAACATAAAATATAAATAAAGAGTAAAATAAAAGATAGACGATAGGAAATAGGAAGGTAGATCTTTTGTAAGAGGGAAGACAGTGAAGAAAGGAGGCAGCAGGAGGGATGGGCGAGGAAGAAGGGAGAACAGAACTGAGATGTCTCGTGTGCAGGCCTCAGCACTCCACGGGGAATGTGATCCCTTGTACTGCACACTCAAACCAGTAGGCAATAAAAACTAGGGGCTATGTGGTCATTTAGTACAGCAGCTATTTATTGTCAAAAATAGCATGTTGGAATTTTTATTTGGATTGCTTCAAATCAATGCACAAAATTATATTTCCATATATGAACACACAATTAGAAACAAATTTTAAAATATTTTCAATACCATCAGAAAGCATGAAATAATAATAAATTTAACAAAATGGATTCAAAATCAATACACTGAGTACTAGAAAGTCTTCTTGCTTGCGTAAATCTAAAAAGATCTCCATAAATACATGTAATTTGTCATGGAGCGGAAGATCAAATACTCCTCTGTCAACTCAAAATATGCCTAGTCAAAATCTCAGCAGCATTTTAAAAAATTAATCTGGCATGGCACATGCTATAGCTAACACTCACATAGATATACAAAGGACCCAGAACAGCCAAAACAACTTTGTACACAAATTTGGTGACTATAAACTAATAGACTTCACGACTTTCCATAAGGCAGTAATCAAGACAATATGCTACTGCATTAAGACTGGCGAGCAGACCAGAGGAATAGAGTAAGCATAGAAACATACTCTTACATATGTAGCTGCCTGATTTTCAATAAGGAGCAAAGCAAATTCCAAGGGATAGAGCCATCTTTTCAGACATTGGAGCTGGAAGAAGTGAGCATTCACATGATGAAAGAAAAGAATCTTGACTCTCATTACATAATCTCTACAGCTCCTAACTCTGATTTGACACAAACCTAAAAATTAAACCCAGTATTACAGGCTATGGCGTAGCTCAGGGGCAGAGCACTTGCCTAGCACGCATGAGGCCCTAGATTTGCTCCCTGGCACTCCTCCAAAAGCTAATAGTATCAGCTGTGTACAGAAACATAGAGAAGCCCCACCACTTCGGCATAGTATTTAGGCCTGATAAAAATACATAAAAAACCGATACATTCTCAAATTTGATGCGTCTAATTGTATGACACATAAGAATGAAGTCTAAGTGAAATAGAAAAAGACCAGCCCTGCATGGCCTGACAGCTTCCTAACAGCCAGCTAGCAACAGGTAGAAGCCCACCAGTGGACAAATGGACAGTCATACAGCCGCACACTGAACTCCAGCACTAAAAAACTGGAACAATTATAGATACACTCAAAATACGAAAGGATGTCAAAGCAGATTTTCTAGAGTGAGAGAAGCCAGACAAAAATGTACAACTCCACTGACACAAAAATGAAGAAAATACAAAACTTATTTATACTGAAAAAAAGCCTCCCAGAGGCCAAGGAAGAGATGGAAATGTCCCCAAGCAGACAAGGTGCACATGCATAAATATATAGCAGCCTTAAAGTCATTAATCTGAACACTTTAACGTGAGGTTTCCATTGCATATAAATAGACGTGGAAAAGGCTGGCGGAGAGAGTTTTGTCTTGGAGCGGTTCTAGTGGAAAGGATCGTAGCCAAATTAAACGTACACACAGCTGAATATTGCCAAGCTGAAAACCCTAAATCCCAGATGCTCAAAAACCATAAATTTTTATTTTCCAACATGACATCACACGTGGAACATTCCACATCTGATCTCATGCGATAGAGCTAAGGCAGAAAAGATATTATGTAAATCACCTTTATGCTGTGTATATAAGGTATGCATGCAAATAAGTCAATTTCTTGCTTAGTCTTGGCCCTCAGCCCCTGGATAACTCATTATGCACATGCAAATACTCAAAAGTTTGGAATCTGAAATCCTTCCTGTTGGCAGCATTTTGGATCAGGGACCCTCAGCCTGTGCTTGGAAGGATAATTAGCAGGCAAAGGCAGAAAGAGCTCAACAGAGGAAAAGAAAGGGGAACTTTTCAGCTCCAGGAAGCAGAAAGCCTGCTCCGCCAGCCATGAATGGTGTGATTTGATTGGTTATACAGGGCCGGGAGCTTGAAGAAGAGAAGAGGAACTCAGGCGCGCCCCTGTGTGCCCAGGTGGCCACATGCTGACCTTACGGCTCACGGAAGGTGGGAGGATGACCCACCTGATCAAACCCGGGAGAGGGAAGAGATAGAACAGGTTTGAGTGATCGTCATGAAAAACAGGGTTACACAACTGTCCCAGGCCGTGCTACCATCTCAGGGATGCTGTCAATTTAGAAGTGACTGCACGTCTCTCCACTGGCTGCCAGGGGAGAGACTGTAGCTCGTGACCCAGACCTCCAAAGCAAGAGGTGACCTAAGGTGACCATGAATTCTTCTGCTTTGTCTATCACAAAGCAAAGCAAAAAGAAAAAGTTTTCAAAAATTAGCTTTATCTTTTACTTTTTCATAGGACTAAATTTTAGAAAATGCAATTGTTTAAACTTTCCAATTTCAAGTTTATCCCTTGACCTCACAAGGACCCTTGCACCGCGGCAGGCCGTAGGCTGGAGTCTATCAGCGGGCCTCACGGTGTACAAGGCGCTGAGGGTGGGGCTCTGCACCCCTGGCACTCCGGCCCCTCCCACACCAACCAGGGCAACTGCGTCGCTTGCTCTGCCCTGACGGGGACGCAAAGGCCTCAGAACATTCTGGTTTGGAGGCGCTCGCAGCTGCCTGAGCTGTGCATGGACCTGAGCAGTTGCGGGTCTGCAGAGTCCCGAGCTCTGGCTTGCACCTTGAGGCCCACAGGCCCTCTCGCCGATGCAGCCCCTGAGTTCACCTGTGTCTGCACCTTCTCCTTTCCCTCCTGCCCCCAAACTTTGGAATTTTTCAAGGACTCTTCTCCCCTTCTTCCTGTCCCGTGCCTAGTCCTTTTGGAAATTCTAACTACAACTAGACCCACATCGGACCGCTCCCCACCACCTGCCACAACAAGCCTAGCTGAGCCCCAATCATCACCCGGCTTACAGGTTTCTCGGACTGTTCTCCACGCGGCCACCAGGGGGAGACTTTCACAGAGGAAAAGAGCCACCAGACTGAAAACTCGCAGGGACTAGGATTGGGGGGGAGCCCAGGCAGCCCTCTGCACAGAGGGAGAGGGGATCTGGTGAAAATTACAAAAACTAGTCATTTTGAAAACTTTCCTAGAGGCACACGTTCATTCTGAATAGGCTACAAGTTTAAGTAGCAGTGGAGCCACCACCGGTCACTTCCTGCACCCCACCCTGCAAGCCAGGGTCCCCTCCTGCTCTGCCCCAGGTTAAGTGCAGCTCGGCTGGCGACAGGGCTCGCCTTTCCGCGGAGCCCCTGGAGCACACCTGGTCAGAACCGGAAGCTGCTCCTCCCTGTCCTGCAGAAGTTCTGCTCTGGGCAGGTAGGGGAGCAGACCTGTCATCCTTCCACCGGTCCCAAGGCACCCCTATACACGACCTCACCACAACCCCCCCTGCTCACCTCCGGCAGGGACCAGGACTTCAGTCTTTTGGGTGCAAGGACCTGAATCCAGCCTTCGAAGGATCAGCCCTGGAGGTGGATCCCACAGAAGACTGAGTTCTGCTGACATCTACACTTCAGTCCCCTGGAACCCAAAGCTGAGGATCCAAGCCCACCAGGACTTCAGGTGTTAGAGCTGAAACCCTAAAAAGTCAGGCTTTACATGGATGCACTCACTGTGATTTGTTACTGCGGCGATGGAGAACACACGGTTAGGCTACAGTACAAAACAAAAGGAACAAAGATACCAGACAAGACAAAACACCCCACAGAAGCAAGATCTCCCTGCAAGAAGCTGAGATGCATCTGGGGTGGGGGTGCTGTGCTGGCCAGGTCTCGGCTCTGAATGGGCCACACACGGGGCATGGGGAGGAGCACCCTCCACTGCAGACAGCTGTGGTCACTAACAGGAGGAAGGATTCCAGGCCACTGGACTAGCCAGGTGTGGGGGGCTCTCTGCTCTTCCAGGCCCCAGCAAAGGCTCTTTCCTCAAATCCAAGCGATGCTGGACACCCCCCAGAAGAGTGGAAAGAAGCCGTACGTCTGTGTGATGCAGCCCTGAGTGAGGCAGTCAGTGACTCCAGGGCCTTCTGCCTCCACGTGGGTGACAGCTCAGAGACGCCAATTTCTTTGGTTTAGGGGTAGTCCCTGCACCACCAGTTCAGAGGCCTCTGGGGGCACAGTGTACAGTCAGATTCAAGTCCCTGCACCCTAGAGGTTACCCTGACTCAGTACCCTGTCTTCAAAATGGGAGAAGGTGCCTGGTGGTGAGTTCTGGGACAGGCGAGCTTGGATGTGTGACACAGATGCCCGCTTACCACTGGTGTCAAGGGGAGACACAGAGAGAGGCAGGCAAGGAAAGCTGGTGACAGTATGGGTAATACCACACCTTGGGCTCTCCGCCCTGACCACAAGAGCCCCACTGCGCCCCCACCCTTCCTGCAGAAGTTCGAGCCCGCCCACTGTGGGGGAGTGTGCAGGGCCACTTGTTGAATGTCTCCCTGCATCATCCCTCGGGTCCTGTCCTGGTCCAGGAGAACCCACTTGTGACTCCAAAGAGATGAATGCCCCCCCTACACGTGTGCCTCCCTCTCTTTAGCAGGTGCCCAGGGAGGACCAGCCCCGCCCCAGGCCACAGGGCGACCGCTTCCGGTTTGACTGCACTCAGCAACCATCAACTTCAGTGAGTTGTTCAGAATCTGGAATTTGGGAACATTTCAGGAAGAAAGCTTTAATTCCCCTCCTAGTCCTCAAGCCCTGTCAACTGCCTACTGCTTGAAAAACAAAAACATAAAGTGATTGCTGATTATGGACTGGAAGAGAAATCACATAAGTGTTCTCACTTTGGCTAAGTTAAAATAGATTTTGTCTTGGCATGGGCTTTGGACCCACGGAAGCCATATCTCAGCCCACATTGGCTGTCCCAACTGACTTCTCTGAGCCCCAATTTTCTCCCTGAAGATAATAGTAATAATTGCTATTATTGTTATCAGCTTAATAGCTGGATTTTTAAGTCGTTACTCTCGCAGCTGCTCTCTGGGGGAGGCCATCCACTCTGCTATTCATTAGAGCCACTGGGGAAGGTTTAATATCCAGATTCCCGGGCCACATGGGGCCTCTGCTCTGCTTCAAACCCTCCTCTGATTCCAAGATGCCAGCAATTAGGAGAGCTCACAGTCTAGTGGACTGCAGGGGGCTGTGCCCACTGGGCTTGTTGCCCCATTCTTTGGGAATGGCCCCTTGATTTTCTTTAGGGACCACCCCCCAGCACACCTTGATTCTAACCCAGGCCAGAATGGGCAGAGCCAGAGAGAGGCACCTAGGGGCTTGGGCCTCAAACGCAGTTCTGTAGACTGCTGCAAAGGAATTTAACCAGTCAACATTCGGCGGCCTTTAAAACTCTTAACTTCATTTAAGAAAAAAGGGGGTCCTTTGTTTTATTTTGTTTGGTTTGGGGTGAGTTTGAAAAGAGAAAATAGAGCAGCGTTGTGACATTAATTGAAAGCAGATGTGCAGACCTTTGTAGTCTCTGCCTGTGGCCAGCCGTATTCCCTCCTCCACCCGCACACAGAAGCACTGCATCAGTCCATCCATCCATCCATCCATCCATCTGACCATCCATCCATTCATCCATCCCTCCCTCTATCTGTCTTTCTGTCCATCCATCCATTTGTCCATCCATCTATCCATCATTCATCCATCATCCATCCATCCTTCTGTCCATCATCCATCCATCATTCATCCATCATCCTTCTGTCTGTCATCCACCCATCCATCCCTCCGTCCATCATCCATCCATCCTTCCATCCATCCATCTGTCCTTCTATCTGTCTTTCCGTCCATTCATACATTCATCCATCCATCCACCCATCATCCGTCCATCATCTATCCATCCAGACTCAGCTTGCATGGGCCCTGGGAATTGCCTGTGTTGGTTTTCTCATAGTCATGGAGCATCTGCTGCTGTGCTGAATCCACCCTGGGCCTGGCAAGGCCATTAGTCCCTGGGGCAGCTTGATGGGAAAGGCAGGACAATGGTTCCTTCTTCTTCCAGGATCACTTTTGAAACCCTAAGCTACTTTTGCACCCCCTACTGCTAACCAGAGGTATCACTGTGGACTCATCACCACGTTCTGGCGAGTTCTGCTCCACTGACAGCAGAGGCTTTGCTGATGAGACACAGATCACTCATTCCATGGGTATATTCATGTACATTTTATACTCATTGGCCAGGTAGCAGTTCACACTTTAAGCCCTGGATGTTAGATAGTGGAGCATTTGGCTGTTACTAGGAATGGAGATGGCCACTTTATTTTTAGGGTATCTTATTGTCAGCCCTGTGGTGAGGCCAGAGTGCTCGGGTCACCCCAGCCCTGGATATCAGCTTCCCCGCTTTCACCCTGCCCATAGCTCAGGAAGCCTGTCTCTGTTCATTCCCGGTCACCTGAGTCCTTCCTCGACAGGGCCTCTGCACCTGCATCGCCCTCTGCATAGAAGGCTGTGGCCCGGGTCCATGCCCTGCTGCTCACTCTGTCTAATTCAGGTCTCAGACCTCCCCTGGCCCCCTCCTTTCCACACCAGCACCCCCTTTAATATCACCTCGGCTTCCTGCATCTTTTTCCCCAAGCCTGTAGAGGTTTGCTCCTTGGACTATTAGGTGCTCCTCACTGCCCCCCACGCCTGTCGGTGCCCCGGGTATGACCAGTGACAGAGCTGCTGTCTTGTTCCCAGCTGTAGTCTGAGAGTCTGACGGTCCCTGCATAGCGCAGGTATCAGGCTCTTCCAACTGCTGTTGGCCCGGAGGGCTCAGCTTCCTGTGACTCCGTGTGTCCTTCTGTGGGGTGGGGACACAACAGTGGCTACCGCGTTGGTCCTGTGAAGAAGGAGGGAGATGGCCAAAGAGGAGGTGTGGGGTGGAGTCTGGCTCAGTGCGTGGGAAAGGACAGTCTTTCTTGGGGTTGAGCCTGGACCTGGAGGAACAGGGACTCGGGTGACCTCAACACTGGCTAGGGCACTGCTCCACTCCTGCCCACTGTGTCCACACCACACTGTTCTCTTCAGGAGCCTTCTGCTGAGCTCACCTGGGCTGAGAGCTGGAGTTTCCCTGTGACAATGACATTGATTTTCAGACCTTGTGGTGGCAGCCAAGACTGTTTCAAATACCCAAGTTGCAGTTAGCTGTACACAGTGCTCCCAGCAGGGCTGCCTCTTGCCTGTGATCCACCCGTGCAAGTGTTAATGTGAAGCTGGGCTGCAGACGCCTGAGCAGGAGGGCAGAGGGCAGGCTGGGTTTGACTTTCGAGGTAACACAGGACCTGCGTGAAAATACACAACTGAGGCCATAAGAAAGTGCAAACATGACACCTTAATTAGAAGAAGACCTTTAAAAGTAATCTCTCAGCATTGCATTTCACTATATTTGCAATAAATTAAAGAAATAAAAAGAAACAAAAAACAATGCACTCCACAGCCGGAATGGGGTTCTCAGGGTGTGGCATACATTTTGAGGATCAAGAATTCAGAAGTGATTTGGGGTTTGGAGATCTCCCTTAAGGGTACAGCCAGGAGTCGCTGAAGCTGCCAGCACCTAAATATTTTTTTCAAATCCACTTTATTTCAAAGATAAAAAAAAGAAGAAAAAACAAAATTTCAAAACACATCAACAGGGGGCAACAACGGTACACACTGCGCACTGTCATCCCCAAATCATTCACCCAGAGCTCAGGACATCTGCGTCCAGTTGTCCAGACAATATCAGCGTAAATCTTTCTTTTCAGTGAACTCAGAAAAATCAGTAGCATAACTACTTTAACTAGTTTTTTATTTGCATGCAATATACATGTTGTTTCTTTGAGCTTCTCACACTAGTGAGACAATGTGATGTTTACTCATGTGTGTCTTACGTATTTCACTAATGAATATGCCCTCAAATTGCATCCATTTACCTATAAAAGTCTCTAGTTTATCCTTCTTTATAGCTGAGTAGTACTCCATTGTATAAAGTACCACACCTTTTTCAGCCTTTCCTCCGTCAGTGGGCATGGAGGTTATTTCCAAGACCTGGGTATACAAACCACAGCAACTCAATCCTGGTGATGCAGAGAAATCAGTTTCCAAGTTGGTGCCCCATGACTGTGGGCAGATGGGCTCACCTCAGCTCCTTTCCTGTGGTTCTCTCTGTGCAGTGCTCAAGGGGCCTTACAGCACGGCGTGGGAAAGGGATCTAAGAGCCTGAGGCGGGCGGCAGTGCTGTTGACTGAGCCCACCTCAGCCACGCTCTGTCCTTTCCGTAGCCCTCCGGAGGCGTGAGCACCAGCCTGTGCGTGACTGTGGGTGCTTTCCCGGCCTTCCAGCCTGCGACTCCTGCAGGGAAGGAAGAATTTTCTCTGTCACTTTGAGGAGATGAGGGCAAGACAAGGAGGCTGGACAATAGGACGGGACCTGCCAGCCACGTGCCGAACAGCATCTGCAGGCCCGGAGGTGATGCCAGAGGCAAGGCCGGCCGCGTGGGCACTGTCTTCTTACTCGTCCAGTGATGGCTCCGGGTGCAGCACGTGTCTTCTCTCTCTTCATTTCACGTCCATCTTTCCTCTCTTTTTTACTTCTCCTTTTCCTTCTTTTATCCTTCTGCATTCATCACTTGTCTCCATCCAGTTCTTTGAACGGCACAGCAGGAGCCTGGAGGGAACCACGGGACGTCACACAGTCCCACAGTGATCTCGGCAAACCCAGCCCCAGCGCCTGCCATCATTAGCCAAGTGCTAGGATTCGGATGAGCCAGGCCGAATGTGCTCACCCTCAGGCCAGGAGGGAGAAGGGTGACCCCTGGGAACCACACGGACAAGAGCCTCAGGCCGCTGGCGATGTAGCTTGGTGACACAGCGCCTGCCTGGCAAGTGGGAGGCCCTGAGTTCAATTCCCAGTACCCAAAACAAAACAAAACAAAAACAACCAAGCACTTGAAGCAGACTCTTTCCCCAGCAGAAAGAAGTTGCCACTGCCAGAAGAAGGAGCCCTGACAGAAGGCAGGCGAGAAACCACACATGAAAGAGCCCTGCCCGTCCCGAGGAGAGGCCTCACTGGAGGAGCAGGCGTGCAGCCTGAAGAGACCTGCAGACCATGACGAAGCCAATACCAATCGCATTCAGCAAGCACCTGAGCATGCAGAGCCTGGTGGGTGTGACCCGCTGCCATCTGAGGCCTGGCTTCACCGTGGCACGCGCCTCTGGGGCCTGGGATGGTAGAGCAGAGACTGAACCACCATCAAGTTCATTCACAAATTCGGGTAACACTTTAAATAGACTCCATTTGGGATCCACCCCGGGATAATTACCTAATGCGCCACTTAATAGGAACCAGGGAAGAACTAATTAACGCAGGCGTTCTCTGACAGCCATCACGGGAACTGAGAGCTGGGTAGGAGCAGGGCTGTCACCTAGCTCCTGGAGGTGTCTGAGGCTTCAAGGCAGCTAGGAGCAGCAGAGAGGAGCTGCTGAGCACGCATGCTCTGAGTCACTTCTCCAACCTTCCACGGCCATGGGAGAGCAAAAGTGGTTATAGAAGTAGGAGAATGGGACTGGTGAATGAGAGCTTTACTTTGTGGGGGGACCCCACAGGCCAGGTTAGACCCTTCCCAGTAAGAAGGGAGCCATGGAGCCATGTTGTGTGGTCAGAGGGGTAACACCTGGACCATGGGAGGGTGATTCCTGAGGTAGGGCACACGCCACCCACAGTATGAAGGATACGCTTGGAGGGGAGCAGACTGAACGGTGGAGTCTTGGGGGACAGATGTAGTCGAATATGGCTTCATGTGGCCCTCACAGCAGCCCCACAAAGCAGGAGGCTGCTTTGCAGAGGACTAACTTGCCTGCCCAGGCCATGGAGCTTGGATTCAAGTGGACACCCTGGAGTTCCTACTGCCCATTCACTGACCACCAGGAAACCTTCAAAGGGTGTTTTTTGCAGCCTGCTGGCTGCAAAAAAAATCTCCCCCTTTTCTCTTTTGTTTACATGTTGTTCCAGGAGCTAACAAATTCCAACAGAACCCACTGGTACCCAAGTTTCCACGGTAATAGGGGAAGGGGACAGGGGTCCAATCACAGCCCCCAGGAGCATTGCAAAAGGCCATGGTTAACTAACTGGATTTCACTAAGTAAGTACTGGTGCAGAGAGAGCCAGGGAGGGGGCCAAGGAGAGGGGTCTACACACTCTAAACCTTGGAGGCGGAGGTGGGGGGACAGTGGGCTCCCTCCGATGAACACTTCTGTCCGCACCATCTGACAGATTCAAAAGGAGTAACATCTGGGGTGAGTTGGAGAGACCAGATGCAGGGCGCGCAAACAGGAGGGGTTGAGGCTGCCTTGACTCCCAGGCACAGTTCCCTCACTCAGTAATTCAGCTTTGCTCTCTGGATGCCAGAGAAAATTCTAGAGGAAATCCTGCTCTTTGACCAGAGGGGGTGCTGTTGCCTCACAAATGAGCTGCATCAGGCGCCGAGGGAAAAATTTTCCTCTCTGAGATCCAAAGACTCGAAGTTTCCATCCATGAACAAGACTGGAATCCTGGCAAAGCCTCAGCTTTCCTCCTGAGGGTGCCGGGTTCCCAGGGAAGGTTACTTTGTACTTCCACAGCTGGGGCAAAGGGAAAGAATTCTCCGACTTAGTGACCACCGACGGTAACTGCGGTGGCCGCAGTGTGTCACTGCTTGTCAAAGCCTGGTCTGTGCTTCACAAATACTTCCTCTGATGTTCACACTGACCCAGGGAGCAGAGTGCACTGTCCTCTCGGTGGAGAACCTGAGTGGCTGGTTGTCTGCCTAAGTCTCCAGCAGGCTGTTGGCAAGAGGCTAGCATCTGGGCTGAGCAGCAGCGTCCCCTGACCAGTGCCCTTGCCCACTGCTGCAGTCCTTGAGGGCCTTGAGGGGTAGGTAGTCCTTGAGGGGTAGGTGACCTGAACCTCTGAATGCCATTTCTTTTTCCTTCTTCTTCCCTTCCTTTCCCTTATGGGGCACTGAATCCAAAGCCTTCCAACTGAACTGCATGTCCCCCTACCCTCCCTCTCTGTCTCTCTGGACTGGTACTTGAGATCCTTCTGCCTCAGCCTCCCAGAGTGCAGGGATTACAGGGGGCCACCATTCCCCTCCAGGGTGACATTTCTACTCCCCAACATCCCCTCACTGTGTGCAGAGGAGCACTTTCTATAAGCCAACATTTCCAGGCCCTCCTGCTTTGGCCCTTTCCTCTGGGCTGGGCTGTGTGGATCTAACATCTGGACCACCCCGGGGAGACCTGCAGGCAGGGAGCCTCGGAGAAGATCGCATGAAGCAATCAGTGTGGCCAGATGTTCCTGGCTTTTAAGCCGCATTTTTTATGACCAGAGAGGGACCCTTTCCCCATCTTTAGGGAAGGGAAGAACTCCCACAAGTGAGAGGTTTTGGCTGTTTCACGTTGTAACGTGCAAAAGGAGGCCAAGACCCCGGCCTCTGGCTTCAGCAAGCCAGCAATAAGTCTGTTGGAGCCCAGGAGTCAGCAGGGGGAGATAGCAGAGAAGAGATGTATTTTTCTTTCATATTTATGCATGAGAGAGAGAGACAGAGACAGAGACAGAGAGACAAAGAAAGGAAGCAAACAAGGCAGCCATTAGCACGACTCCTCCTACGCCTGCGTTTATGGAAAAGCATGCGTCAATTCAGAGCTCATGAAAATGGACCTTTTTTGCAATGTGGATGGCTCTGCCAGCTAATCTAGTCCATTTCTTGGGGGCTACTCTGAATTTTTTAAAATAAAACTGATAAGGACCACTTGCAAAAATGAGCATTATTAGCCAAGACGTGCTAATTTGATGCCAACTAGAATAATTGGACATCGCGGGAGGCTTAGGATAACTCCCAGGATGGAGCTTTTCTACATGATCTGGCATGCATCCAGCCTTGCCCACTCGATCCTAGAATGGCTAGGTGGCAGGGGTCTGCGGCCAGCTCCGGGGTCCCGGGGCCAAGACCTCAGCACAGCGGGGCCTCCCTCCCGGGCTCCAGTGAGCTGGAGGCCGAGCCAGAAGCTAAGGTGTGCTGGGTCCTGTCTCTCCTCATCAGCTTACTCCGAAGCTCTTCTGCTTTAGCCCTTTATTCCTCCAGGCAGAGCCAGCACTGTGGAGGGAAATGGCCCCCACGTGGTCCTCATTCCTTGTTTCTGCTGTGTTTTTTGGGTTTGTACCCTGCTCTGTCTCCAAGCCCCCCAACAAGGGGGCTGACTGTGAGTTCCTCACCCTGAACCGCTAACTTCAAAGAAGGATGCTTCTCTGTTCTGCTTGGAAGTCCTCACCAGTAAAAGGCTCCTTCCTCCTCTCTTTCCTTATGGCTAATGTGACATAGCACCCACAAGTCCTAACCCGTGGTCCACAACAGCGGGAGGGTGATTCTGCAACATTTAGAGACATTTGGGGAGGGAGTGCTAGTGGCATCAGGTGGACAGAGGCCCCGATGCTGTGAAATACCTGACAGTGCTCAGAATGGTCCCCACCACAGAGAGTGACCCATCCTGAGCATCACCTGACCTGATCTAGTGAGCCAGGCCCACGTGAGGAGCGGTGTGCCTAGCCAGCCCGATCCTCAAGCCCCAATCTTTAAACATTGTTACGAATACCCAGGTTATGCTGCCACTCATACATGGTTATGTAGTCGGCTTCACTTAAGCAGCCCAAAAGAGTAGGACACACACAGCTGTACGGTGACTCCAAAAGCAGGAAACGGGTGAGCAGCCTCCTCTACCCCAAGTCCTTCAGGTACCCCGGACTCCTTAGGTCCTCGATGACCCAGGGAGGGTGACACGGGCGCGGTGGGAAAGGAGCCAGAGGACTGGAAGCCAGGCTGTCCGCAGCTCGCATCAATGACCTGATGCCCAGTTGGGTCCTGAGTCTACAGAAGGGGCTGCAGTTGGTAGCATGGCCCAGCCCTTCAGGGCCTGCAGGTCCCCACCTTCCCAGAGGCCTGGGGCAGGCCAGATGCCCTTGTAAGGCTGTCCTGGGTGTCCATGCCCACGTCAGCTTTGTCACCTTCTACTTGCTGTGTGCCACTTATGGTAGCAGCCATCGCTCCCACCTAGACATGGACCTCATGAGTGTGGTAGCCACATTGTCCTTCCTGGGAGTGGTGTTCCCAGAGCCTGGCCCAATGCCTGGCGCAGATGGGTGCTCACAGAAGCTTGGGCGCCACCTGGAGGTTGCTGTGACAGCTGCCCCCACTGAGAGCCACCGGCCTGGACCTCTCTCTTCCTGCCCCACACTCTCTTGAGCATCCCTCTGCCCTGAGCCCTTCTCAGCACCTGCCTAAGTCCGGAAATGCTCTGTGGGCTCTGCAGACTGTGCTGTGCCGTAGAAGAGATGTTTGTTCACGGCTCTGTGCTCAGCAGGGTCCCGTCTATAAATAACAGTTCATCGCTGGGCATGGTGCCGCACACCTGTAATTCCAGCACTTGGGAGGCTGAGGCAGGCGGGTTGCAGAGAATTCAAGGCCAGGTCAGGCTATGTGGTTAGCTTAAAGCCAGCCTGAGCTGCAAACTGAGACTGTCTCCAAAAAAATAAAAAGCAAGAAAGAAGGAAAAGTTCATCATAGAGGAACATGTGAATGGCAAATGAGTGAAAGGAGGCCACTGCGCAGGGACGGGTCAGACACGGTGCTGGACCTGGGCTGCTCACGCTGCTGCACCACCCCTCCATCGCGTGTGAGCAGTGTAAATGCATTTTATAAGCGAGGAGCCGAGGCCGAGGATGGCTCAGTTCACCACTGAATAATAAAGTCAGTGAACAGTGGAGCAGGTTTCCAGCTGAGGCCCTCCGGCTGCACGGCCCGCTGTCTCCGGGAACTTTTTCGCAGACGGAGGGTGAATCTTGACATCTGTTTGAGGAGTCCGCTGCTAATTGCCTATGTGCCAATGCATCACATCTTGTATGAGGTGAAGTCATAATTCATCCCTCCCCTCCTGGCTGAATGTTTGCTCCAGCTCGGGCTGAGCATAGCTGTGTCCTCGAGAGAGAAAGGAGATCCAAATATCTCTGCCAAGAGCAATCATCATCCCCTAAGAAATGTGAAAAACACTCAACTTCGAATGTCATTCCATCATCTGGCGTTACATATCGTGGTGTAGCCGATTCCATCCCTCGGCTGCCCCAAGGCTACTTCTGAGATAAGGAAGCATCAGTGTCCTGTCCACGGGGCCGTTGGGGACACTTCACAACTATTAGCACCTTGGTTGTTGTTGGTTATTTTGGACACTGTTGATTTGATTTGTATTTCAGATATGGTTGACATTTTGAATCTCAGCTGTATCAGAAGGCTTTGCTTATTGGAAAGAGAGGGAGAGGAGGTGGGAGGGAGAGAGGGAGGAGGAAGGAAGCAAGGGAAAAGAGAGAGCAGAGACAGAGACAGCACAGAGAGACAGAGAATAGTTCCGATGTCCCACTGAGCAGGTGTAGGCAATGTCTGAGCTGCCCACAGCCTGAATCTGAGAGCCAGGGAGCTAACACCCTCCAGGTACACCACGGAGGGAAAAAATTTTGCTTTGTGTTTAGTTCAGTTTTAAGAGCCCTGATAATAAAACCCCGGTGCCTGACAACCGTGTTATCTCTACAGACAACTTTTTAATTTTGTTTCACCAGGTTATTCATTTTGAAATTCATGTTTTTGTACACAGAGGAATATTTTCTATTTTTCCAAACTTCAGGAAAGCTGCTGGAATAGAAAAACAGGAAACTTTGAGTCAGTAGCAAGGTTTGGGAGAGAAGCATTTCCCAGGCCACCTGTGGATGTGCCTGAGGCTTAGGACAGCTTCAGAGTATGGAGCTGCATCTCCCCATCTCCTTTTGGGTCGGCTCTTTATTTTCAGCGATGTACACCTCTGAGGAATGTGTGCATCCATCCATATGCCGCTCCACCAATCAGTGTCTGTGGTGTGGGCTGGAGAGTCCCGAGCTTGCGGTGGGCAGCCGGGCGGGCCAGCGCCTTGGGGTGATACTGCCAACACCTCCGTGTCCACCATCCAGGCTGCTCCCGCTGCAGACGCTGCTCCGCCTCATCACCTGGGAAACCACACCGAGGTTTCCCTGCCTTCTCTTCAACCCAGCGGGTGGATGGGAGGACTCCAGACCCACTCTTTGTTCCTCAGTTTCCCTCCCCTCTTGCCTCTTCACGCTGTCTTCCAGTTCCCTGGATTTCCCAGTTCGGGAGTCCTGCCAACAGGAGGGAATTCCTCTCCTAGCCTGTTGGTTTTCTCGCTATCCCTCATCTGAAGATGGGAATGCATGGGGCCATGTGGAGTCAGGAGATGAGGGAGTCTGATGTGGGTTAAAGGCAGCCAGCCCTGCCCTGGCAGGTTGCTCAGGGCTCACGCGGCTGCCCTTTCCAGGCCAGCCTCCTTGCCTCCTCTGCCTTGGAGGTGCGTTTCCTCCCGCCTGGTTCTCAGCCTTGACGCTGTCTCTAGAGAAACTCAGCCCGCTGAGCACGGTTCTGTAGGCTCCTCTTGAGTTTGCCCAGCGGCTCACCTGTGCTTCGGCTCCCTAAGCCGTCAGCAGCCCTCCCCGATGTTGCCCTGGCTCCACACTCCTCGCTCTGCTGATGTGCCAGTCCCTTCTCCATCCCATCCAAGCTCTTCCCCAGCTCCAAGGTTTGCCCAACCCTCATCATTTATACCCAGGAGAAGTAACTTGCTAGTTCCTCCCAAGGGCTCCTCGGCCCTTTCATTCCTCCCTCAGCAGCCCATGGCTTTATCACCGCCCCGGCCTCCACCACGCTGCAACTCCTGGAAGGTGCCTCCAGGTGGATTTACCGCCAGCCTTCTTCGAGGAGTCACTGCGCAGTGAACCCCAACAAGTGGTATGTTAATGCGCAAACCGATTTCCCGAAACAAGTAGCCCCGTCCTGTATTACCAATGTGCTCTAATTTTAAAAAGTTGTTGCCAAAAAGAAAAAAGCAAGAAACTAAACAAATGTTGACTTCTGCATAGACTGACTTGGACATTCACTTGCTGAGGGTAAAATCTAATTCGTTTCTACTTTGTGGGAGTCACACGTTGCTTTAAAATTATATCCTTGATAAGATTCTTAACAACCTTGTCTTTCAGGATGTATTTCAGAGGCCTCCCAGGATGTTCTGTGGAAAACTCCATGGCACTGTGGAAGGAAGCTGAGTACTTTTTAAGAAATAAAAGATGATGTTTAAACATTTTTTTATTTTCCTTTTTGATGATACATTAATAAGCGCACTAACAGGAAACACTTGTTAGCATTTCTGATGTGCTGGGCACTATCCTGAGCACTTCATATGAACTCACTTCATGGTCGTGCAATCCTACGAGATGGATTTAACTGTTACACTCATTTCATACATAAGGCATCTGGGGTGCGGGAAGGTTAAGTGACTTCAGACCACACAGCTGGTAAGAAAGGAGCTGGCGTCCGAATTTTCAAACTGCTTTACACTTTACCTTTCGCTTTTCTATTTTCCACGTTCTTCCTACAAACTTCAAAGCAGGCAGAGGAGAGGTGACTGTGTTTGCTTCCTGACTAGAGGAAGACAGGGTCTGAGACGCGTCCTGACTCTGGTCCAGATCGCCCAGCTGGCTAATGCAGAGGCGGTGGGGCAGATCGGACTGTCCTTCCAGGCCTGCCCCTACCCCGCACACATCACTGCACTCATTCAGGACTTAGTCACAGCTGGTGCTACGCAGGGGGCCGAGTGTGTGCAGCCCCTTCCCACTTTGCAAATGCAATGCCCCTCACCCGAGCACAGCACCTTGTCTGTGTCTCTGACTGCCCAGCCATTGCATCTGCAAGAAGCTGCTGGTCTTTGACTTTTTCAAACCACTTTCCAAAGCCTTGACTATGCTCCTAGCACACATCAGACTCTTGTTCATAAAACGCCATTGCTCAGCTGGCGGGAGGCGTTAGGGGCAAACACACCATAAATCACATGCAGATCCTGGGAAGCTAATGCAATTTTGACTAAGAATTGGATATTCTGAGACCTAACATGTTTGAGCAGGTCCTGACCAGGCTCTGGGTTTCTTTTCTAGCCTTCTTCCAGGCAGATTTTTAATTGGAGTTTTAAAATACAATACTTATACACTGTGTGACTCCCATTTATGTTTCTGAAGATAGACTTTAATTGAGCCTATTAGTTTTATTATAAGTATTACTGTTTTCATTACTACACGTTCTAAAATTAATAGGGCTGCTCTGCAGACTGCATTGGAGGCGACTTCATTTCCATCAGGGTCCGAGGTCAGGGTGCAGACGGTGGGTCTTTGGAGACTATTTCTGCAGGAGCAGAACCACATTCTTAGGAAAAGCAAGCAAGACGCATGGGCACCGTTGGAGGGCACCATTGGAGGGCACCGTTGGAGGGCCATTTGGAGAATTGCAAGTCCACAGTAATAGCACATATTCTCAGCTCTACAGTGCATTCAATTAAAGGGCCTGTGGAAGAGGTGATGGAGACCAAATAGGGCAGTTCTTTTGAATTGGTCCTCATGCAGCTCATTTTCTCGGCCGATGCAGACTTTGGCGTTCCCTCAAGCGGAAAAGTGAGCCGGAGATGGAGACGGGGAGGGCAGGGTCTCCTCTCCCATCACTGGGAACATTTGTTGCCACATCTCAGACCCACACCTAAATGGCTTCTATTTTCCTGGTAGCAAGGTGTTTGCATCATTGTTACTCATGCTGAAAACTAATCAGCGCTGGTCACGCCTCTACTCCATTTTCTTCACTTATAGCTCATCTTTCTTGGGACTTCGGAGAGAAAGAGCTTGGGGTGAAGCGATCTCATTATTGTTTTGTTTGTGTGATCTTTGTTGACGGTGTGTGCCTTTGTGACTCAGAATCCTGACATCCTCGACATTTGGCAGAGACACTAAAAAGAAAATAAATCAATATTGCCATGGAGACTATCATTTCTGAGCCAGACTTAATTATGAATTATTAAAGATGGCTCAGTTGAATTAAAAGAATTAGCAGGGCTCCTCTGTTTAACGCAGGCTTCAGTGATGCGTGCTAAGTAGCAACTAGGTTCATTACCAAAAGTTAGATTCATTAGGTTACATAATTTGCGAGTTTCTATTCTTAATTTCTCTTAGCCAATTCCAATTATTTTCTTGAAATGGCATAATTAGTGGCAGGGAGGAGGGGGGAAAAGCACATTACCATAACATGAAAATAACATATTTTTCTTTCCATTTGGTCACAAAAATCTTTGGAACGCATTATTTGGCGTACGCAGCACGGCCCTTCCACGGACCCGGATCTGAGCCACCGAGCACGGGCTCGTGTTCACACAGACGCCCCCCCCCCCCCGCCCACCTGCTGCCTCCAATTTCATTGGCAACAGGTAGACCAGTGCACAGCTCCATCTTGGTCTCTAAAAAAATAAATCTGAGATTTGCATTTGCCTTTTTGTACCTAATTAAAACGTCCCCAGAATGTCTCAGTGCTTTCCTTCTACCTTCCTTTCCTTTCAGGAAAAAGTAATTGAGGCCCCCACGGAGCCACATGCATGTGACCTTCTGGAAACATCCGCATTGTTGTTCGAGGCGCAGGAAGCTTTAAGGAGCGCTGGCAGCTGGGTGCAAAGGGAAAGAATGTAGAACCTTTTGGAAATGATTTCAAATTGGATTTCCTAATAGGCAATTCTATAACCTGTTTGTCTTCTAAATGCTTCTGTGGCTTTCTGTATTTCTTATTATCTTGCATGAGTAAGCATGCAGCTCAGGTAAGAACTACTTATTACGAAGCAGAGAAAATCTGACAATTAGCCAGTTGATTTCAGCTATACAAACAACTGAGCTGGAATGTTCCAGCTGAAAAGGAAGGAAAGAGGGAGGGAGGGAAAGAAAAGGGAGGGAGGAGGGAGGGGAAAGGCAGGAAAGAAGTGCCCTGGGGACTTTGCTGTCAGCTGAGGGAGCCAGGGTAAAGCAGCCTTCTCTGTGACTTCACTTCTGTGGACCGGGTGCTTTCACAGTGGCCTCTCTGGTCTCTGCAGTTTTGCCTGCATCGGACGTTATGGGCTTTGCACTACAGTGGTCAAGGGTGTGCCTGATGCCTGGGAGGTATTTATTTATTAGGGAATTCGTCATGCTTAAAATCTTACACTGCTACTGAGCTTCGGTTCTGCTTTTGAGAATGAGCATCTTCCCCGGGGTAGAGGGACCTCAAAGAAAAAATATGGAGTCCTGAGCCCGGGGGCTTCCACGGTGTCACTGAGACATGGGGGCTCCTTTATGCCAGCAAGGGACAGGAATCGCTGCCTGTTCCACTCGGACAAGTCAGGGATGAGCAGCAAACATGTCTTTCCTCCGACCCAGGGGAGAGTGGGCACCTGTCTCATGGGAACGGTACTGTTTTAAAATCAAGCTTCTAAAATTTCAGAATCCCCTGGGAACATTCTGCCTCTGAGGGAGGAAAATGATCTGGTTAGGCAAGCAGTGACTCAGAAAGCCCACCTCGCCAGGGGTGCCCCCTGCACTCGGAAGTTCCAAGGGCCACCCTCTCGCTGGAACATGCCCTGGGGCTGTTGCCCGCAGCCTTGCCAAGGTTATTTTGGTGGCCACAGGCCACCTGGGCCAGCTACATTGAAGAGCTCACCCATCTGTGGTATCCTCCAAGTTATTGCAGTCTTGAATACTGCAAGGAAAGGATACTCGTTATGCAAAGTTCCATGAAACGCATGAGCTGAAGAGACCGTGGTTTTAGTCCACTGTCTTTGGCCCTCCAGGTGAGTACCTGCAAGTGTTTGTAACCGCCTTTTCTCTCTTGCGTGAAAATGATTTGGTCAGTGGACAGAGCGGGGTCCACGGGAGGACACTGCAGTTCTGCTTGTTGGCAGGCCCGCCACCCAGCTTGCCTGTCCTCCTCAGGCCAGCCCCGCTGTGCTCTTTACAGCTGCAGGCCTCAGGAGACCCATGGAAGCAGACTGGCCACGAAGCCCAGCGGATGGAGACTTCATGCAAGCTTCTGGCCTTTACCTCTATGTTCATTTTCCTCATTTGCCCGATAGTATGGTGGACATGGACAAATGCTTGGCTCACGGATGTTCTGTCCTGTTTAAACACATGTGAGCCATGAAACAAGGCAGAAATGGGTCCAAAGGTGGATGATGGAAGAACATAGCCTCAGGAGGAGAAGAGACAGGGTTAGTTTATCATCTTCTAAATCACATAATATTAACTACTCAAGCTTTCTCTCCCAGTGCTCAGAAAGAAAAAGCTTGGCAGGGAATCTTCTTAACCCTTAACTCTAAGAATTTTTTAAACCTTCATTACACCTTATCAGGAGGTCAATCAGAGTCAGCAGCAATCCTGGGCTCTGGGTTCACCAGCTGACCTACACTCTTAACATTCTTAGCTTTTTGCCTTCCAGAAAAAGACACAGAGCTCTCTTGGAGTTGGTGCTCAGCCCAGGGCGAGGGAGGAGTGTCCACACAGTAAGCTGGCTTGGCCCCCTTGCTTTGCACAAAACCCTCCCACCTAGGAATTGAGACCAGCCCAGTTCCCAAGTGGGCTCTTCTCACCCACAGCTTAGCCAAGGGCTGTTTGCTCACTACCTCTGCCAAGAAAGTTTCAGAAAATACACAGTCCCGGGAAGGAAGAACCCTCCTTGTAGGATCTAGCCTTCAAGTCGTGTGGGCACCACAGGCCAGTGACCTTGTCCTGCATCCTAACAGCTGACATGGGTGAAGCATCAGCTCTGCATGCAACCTAGCGGTCACAGCATACCAGAGGGTGATACTGTTATTCCCATTTTACAGCAAGGAGGACTGAGGCTTAGAAGTTAAAGGAATGACCCAAAATCCACCGCCAATAAATGACAGAGCCAGGAGAGGGAATTTGGGTCCATCCAATCTCCTACCACACACACAGCCACCAGCCTGGGGAAGCAGGGCAGCCCAGAGCCAAAGAGAAGGCAGCTGACTCACATCTGATTCTCTGAACCATTGACAGATTCGATTCAATTGCTTTAAGGCCTTGGGGACATCGGAGCCCCTGAGAACTGATGGGCTAAAGCCGAAGCCTCTCTTCAGTGCTCAGAAACCCAGCAGACTCTGGAAGATAAGGGTAGCACTTTCAAACACTGCCTCCCTTTCTGGTCTGGCAAAAACCAATTCTTCCTAGCCCGCTGTACTGTTGTGCCTCCATCAAGGGGAACACCATGTCCAATTCGAGACGCACTGCATGGAGAAGGTGAAAGTTTTGAGTGGGAACCTTGGTGGAGAAGCTCACATCAGGCCAAGTGCAAAAGTTTGGGCCTTTGCCTGTTAGGAACCCTGCAACAACCAAGGCTTTCCGGGGTGTGTCTTGAGCGGGGCGACCGAGTGTCTCCTGTTTCCAGGCAGCCAAACGTTCTGCCCGTGCCTCATGTTGAATGAAAATATCCCTAATTAATGCGGCCCCTTTTCAGAGTCATTGTATCAGAACACACGATGATACATTTTGTTAATGAGGTGACTTTCCACTGTGCTCCATGCTGGCTGGAACCTTTGCGCTGCTGTTAATCACGGCGAGGCAGGCTGGAGACAAAGCCAGATGGCATTCCTTTTTCCCGAGGAAGAGACACGGGTGACCATTGGAAGGACCTCAACCAAGACTGAAGGGTGTTAAAATACACTTTTACCTTAGAAAAGATAAAGCGACACCAAGAAGCTAGCATGAAGAAAGCTTCTCTCTTGGTTTTCAGTGATAAGAGAATCAAGGAAATAATGAATCTAGAATCGTGGGGAGAGCCATCGGTGCACCCCAAGATCCCGTTACCCAGCTTGTACACACACCCTGGTTTGGGAAGCAGCCACTGGGGGCCAGCAGCCACCTTGCCCCCTTCGCCAGGGGATGGGAGGTAGGAGTGCTGGATGGATGGATGGATGGATGGATGGATGAATGAATGACCAAATGTATGAGTGAGCACAGTATCTGTCTGATGTCCAAGGTCACTCCTGTGGCTCAGGTGCAGAGCAGACTCAGAGGGCATCCGGCTGTGCACTGAGTCTGAGATGGATTCACCCAAATACAGCATGATCGCTGGCACCTCTCACTGTCCTGCAGGTGTCTCCTGAGAGCATTTGGTCACAATACCACGTGCAAAGGAACCCCAATACCAATTTATCCCCAGGGACGTGACATTCTGTGAAGACCTCCGTCAGACGCTCCTCCGGCCGTTCACCCCTGTGCTCTGCACTTGGCTGGCTCAGAGAGCGTGGCCTGCAGTACGAAACTCAAAGTTTGCACAGTGAACGGCTTGTCCATGCTCTCAATCCTGCCCTCACCTCGTGCTAATGGGGATTTGCAGAGTGCTCGGGGGTGCTCAGATGGGGGACAGATGCACAGGAGGTCACAGGGCAACTTTGTGGCCCAGCCAGGAGGGGAGAGGAATGGAATTCTTTGAATGTCAGATTGCCCTGGGATTGGCATGCCCAGACTTTCAAGAGTCAAGATTTTGAGGCTGAAATCTAGCTGGAAGGGGGCACAAAGGAGGTGACCCAGGGCCTGTGGGCCTTTTCTGCCTCATTTAATTTGTCATCCTACCTCAGTTCTCCTAAGATCCCTGCCAAGTGGACAGCATTTTCTAACTTCTGAGAAAGTCTCCAGATCTAAGGCTCCTACCCCTCCCCTTGCCTGACTGCCTCTCTGTCAAGTGCTTAGTGATCTGTAAATAGACAGTTCAATCTTCTGGTTAATAGAAATCATTTGGGCAGCTCCATTTGGGATGCCACAATTCTGTCTCATGCGAATAATCACTACCACGCTTGCTGTGTTTTAAAAGCTTGCAGTGCCGGGTTGGGGTTTAGATGGAAGGACTCCTGCAGTCCAGGGGAACTTTCTGCAGCGATGGAGACGTCCCACAGTGGCACTGCCCGAGATGGCAGCCCCCAGCCACATGTGCTTATTGAGTACTTCAACTGTGGAGAATGTGGTGAGGAATGGAATTTTAGGTTTCATTTTTGTTCATTGACATTTTAACAGTCGTCTCGTGGCTGTGATAGAGGACACACACAGCTTTAGAGATTAGGACACAAGTTATTTGAAGAAGTCAAGAGCCTCCTGGGCCCAGTACCCTTCCTTGGAGTGTGGTGTTTCTGTGGCTGTGTGACTTAGTCTCCTCGTGCAGAACTTGGAGACTAGTTTCTCCTTTACAGTGAGCAGTCCCTGTGACGTGCTTGGCCCAGGAGTCCACAGTAACCCTCCGGACACACCTCTGAGGTTGCCAGGATGGTTCACAAAAATGCTGGCTCCTAGGACTAGCTGGTTACAGTGGGCATACATGTGGGAGACAAGCAGTTCCCAGAGCACAAAAACCTGGGGGAGGGGGTCTGTACAAGTGATTGCAGTAACTGACAAGAAAACCACTTTCTTGAAAGTGTACCCTGCACACTTTCCCTGTAATCCTCACTACAAGCCTGAGCAGTGGGCGTCTTTTTTCCCAAGTCACTGAAGGCACCTGGATTCTAGGATACAAAGGACCAGCATCTGGGCCGCCAGGCCTTTGCTTGCCCTGACCGATGGCCAATGGCTGCCCTGTCCCGGCCCCTATGCCTGCAGGAGTTTCCAGGTTACGATCCCCAATCCCTGTGAGGGCCTCCCTGCAGATCTGGGTCTGGGCCGCACTCCCAAACCTGTTCTTTCCTTCCTGGTGGTTTTAAGCATTCCCCAGGACTGTCCTCGGTGTGATGGATGGGGTGGCTGGACACTATCCCACTCCACTTTAATGTGGAGTTGTCAAGATGAGATTTTTAAAAATAGCCCTGACAGACACGCCACCCCTCCGCACCTCCTAGCCCAAAAGTTTATGTATTTAAATTTCTGGATCCTAGGGTGCTGGGCCTTGCCAGTCCTTTATCTAGAAGCCCCCTCTCCACCGTACATGTGCATGAAGCTCCTTCCTAAGCTGGCCCTAGACTCAGGCTGCCTGAGGTCTCCTGGGCTTGACATTTTCCAAATTTCATCTAATCGTCTCCATTGTGTATTTCGGTTTCCACTTCAGACGCTCTGGAGAAAACGTGTTTCTGCACATGGTCCTGGGATGACATTTTTGTGGTTTATGAAATCTGGATCCAATCTATCGGATAAACTGTGGCTCTGGAGCTCTTTCGTTCCTTGGTTACATCTTGAAGCTCTCATTCTAAAGGGCCGAGGTCTACAGGGTTGTCATAACATCCCCTCAGCCCTGGACTCGCTTTCCTAGGATTTATTTGCTAGCAGAACTTTAAAGCACAGTCTGATATGGAAAAGATTTGATACCAATTTCTCTACGTGTGTGTCTCAAATATTTTTTCTGTCACATAACTTTCAAGTCACGATGAACATTTATCTTCTGTCCCTGTAGCCCTCCTCTGAAATCAAGGCATTCTAAGCCAGGTCAGTTCACGGAGAGATCGGCAATGAAAAGCTGGCTTTAAAAAAAGTCTTATTTCCCCAGAAGTTTACAGAGATGGCTCTGATGAAGCTGGTGAAATCATGGCTGAGCCAAGGGAAAAAGATTCCAGAAGAGAAAACACACAGCGGCTTCCACAGGGTATACAGACATTTGCCTTCTCTCGAGCTGTACAAGAAAGCAATTAAGCCCCCACCCCAAAATAGAAAGATAAGAGCTTCTTCCCTCTGTACCCCTGTGAGGCGGAGCACCATGCCTGGGCCACAGGGCTGTGGGTGGCTGTCGGGGCAGAGCAGGGGCTCTGGAAGGGATTCCTCACAGAGACTGGGTAAATACTCAGTGCATATGGCTTCCAAACATTCTGGAGATGAGACGGGGGCAGGATAACGCAGAGTTGCTTGGTGAGGTGATTAGCTCGCTTCTAACATTCCTGGACTTGCACGTCTAGTTTGGAGGTCAGGCCAGGGAAAGAGTCCCTGGGGCCTTCCCAACACTGTGATTAAAGTTGAAGATGGATCGGCTGTTACTTGCACTCAAGAGGCAAAAGGTCTCCGGAAAGGCAGAGCAAATCACGTCTCCATTGCCCTCCGGTGGCCAGGATCCAGGGGAGTCCATGGACACCCCCACATGGGTGCCCAGAAACACGGGCCAAAGAATTCCCACTCCTCAGTGTGCTTTTTTCCAAAATAGATAACCCCAAACCAGCGTTTAGAGATATCTATTTAAAAATAAAATCAAATCTGTGGAAAGCAGCCCTTTGAAAGGCGAAAGGTTCACAAGTGAGAGCCCAGTAAAGGGGGTGGGGGAGTTGCTCAGCGTGAAGGCCCAGGTTCAATCCCTGGTACTGAAAGCAGAGACAAGTGACATCAGGACCGCCCCAGTCAGGAATTCGCTGCTGGCTTCATTCTGTTTTGCCATCTGCACCAAACCGAGAAGTGTCAGAAGCCCTGAACTGAGTCACTTCCACTGTTAGAAGCCAGATGATCCCCAGAAAGCAGTGATACGGAAGGTCCCTTCTATGAAGGGAGGAAGGAGCAGGGGGCCCAAACACTCTCAAAATTAAATTTATCTACATTTAAAAATGCATAGCTTTGAAGAGCAATAATGGGCAAATAACAGTTGGCCAATTGTCCAGGATCTGTTTCCCCTTTTGTTCTGAGAGTGTGTGACAGCCGTGGTGCGCTCGTCCGCCCCTGCCCGAGCCAGCCAGAGCCAGACAGAGTGCTGGGACTCTGGACACACAGGCCAAGCCCAAAGTGTCAGACTGTGGGCGCCTCCAGAACCAGCCATCTTTCAGAGTGGATGGACAGCTGGCAGGCAGGGACACAGGCGTCCCCCTTCTGAGGATGCTGAGCTGTGCTCCATCTCTTTCCTCCAGTACTTAAGTAGGGATGAGCTCCGTTTGCACAGGTTGGACCCTTGCTCACAGTGCATTGCCCTCCTGCCCTTCCCGGTCTCTTTTCCATCCGCTCTTTGTGCTTTCTGGGATCATCTTCCAAATATAGAATTTGCACACAATTCTGGCAAGGCCCACATGAGACCCAACATTGTAGACAATTTGGTGCCCAGCTAGCACTGTTCAGCCCACTAAGAAGCTGCGTGTGGCCTTGGGATGGATGTCACTTTAGTGTCGAAGTGTCTAAGCAACAGGTATGTCACCTCTTCTTGCTCTCCACCTCCTTCCTTCATGGGCTGGCAGGGAGATGACCAGGCTGACCTTGAAACCCAGCTCTGCCACACACTGAAAAAAATGCATTTGGACAGACTTGTTATCTGAGCAGGGAGAAAACATGAATAGGTTTGCATCTCGGTTCTGCTGCTGGGTCTCAGCCGCGGGCTGATTTCCAGAAGATGCTGAAAGGGACCTGGGTGTGCGAGATGCTTGTTAGATATCAGCACTGGAGGTAGGATGCGGGCACCAGCCTCGGGCAAAGGGAAAAGGTGACCAGATACAGGGGAGGTCAGTGAGGAGCAGGAAAACAGGCCTGGCCCTCATCAGCCTAAAGTAGCCTTTCCAGCTCTGCTTTACCGGGTTCTGGGTGTAGACGTGGGCTGCCTGAGGAAGAACAGAGGGGTGGAAGCAGCTTCCTACAGCTGAGGTGCCCCCCAGAAGTTGGTAGCCCAAGGCTTAGCCTTCAGCTGGGCTGCAGGGCGACTCAGGACCTCCATGATGAGACGGAAGGCACAGGGCGAGGCACACAGGGTTTGGGGTGCCTCCTCATACAGCATGTGCGTGCCCTCTGGTCCTGCTTGTGCCCGATTCTGTGTCACCGTTGTGTCATGATGGATGGCCAGGCACACTCATGACAAGGCAAGACACAGCTCCAGATGATAGGCGAGGTAGTCTAATGGTGCCTCACAGATGGGCCTTTTGTCCTCTGACCACCGGACTCCTACAATTTGTAGGAAGGTAAAAGGGTCCTGAATCTTCCTAGGGAAACCCTTCAACTCTCTGAATTATGTGGGTGTTTTCAAGCAGGTCAACCACCCATGCTCTGTCGGCCCGGTCAATGAAAGACTTCAGCATAATGGATCAGTGTGAGATTCTGCAGATACCAACAATCCCGGCCATGGCACAGTGGATGCAGGGAGAGGAAATAGAAATGCATCGTTGTCCACTCTGTGTCAGCACAAACCGTTTCTGATCTTCTTTTGCTTGGGACTGTAAAGAATCCCTTTGCCTTGCTAGTGGCTGAATGCTACCCTCCTGGGGCCTAATTAATCTGGCTCAGCAAAGGTGACACACCTGTACAAAAGTGGATCCTGGGGTACTGTGCTGCTGGAGTGAGCTCAGGGTGGGGTAAGGTCACCCCCAGTACCTTCCTGTTACAGGGAGACTGAGAAATCAACCACAGAGAGATAAGATGGAGATCCTCACCTCCAAATCTCTTAGACTCCGCTCCTGGAGGTAATACTCTGCCCGGAGTGGGTGAAGCCAACCTCACCACTAAGATGCCTCTAACCTCACAGAAGATACACCTCACAGGAGACCACACCAGCTACCAGGCAGCTACCAGGCAAGTCAACCCAAATATGCATTTAGAACCAGGGTGGTGACTCTTGGGGGTGATCCATGGACCCAGTAGATCATGAGTAGTGGGGTTTGGGCAGAATTCCACTTATGAGACCCATACTCATGCCCTTCCAGGAGAAAAGAAGCCAGATAAAGTTGCAGGCTTCTGGGCATCACTGGTAGGTTGAGACAACACACAAACTAAAATATTCCAACAGCTTCACCGCCCTGTGCCCCACGCAGGGGACATCAACAAAACCACCAGCTTGTTGTGAAACAGGTCCCCAGGCTGCTGGTGTAAATCACCATATGCCAGCCTCTCCAAGACTCCGCTCCTCTCTGGGTATCTCCCACCTGACGGGTCCAGGGTATCTTCCACACTGCTGGTCTCGAGTTTGACCACAAAGTCTGGAACAAAAAATGAATGTGCTCAGAGCTTGGAAAATTGGAGGCAAAGTATTTTCCATGGAAAGAGGAGAATAGCTGGCTATGGAAATGGGGAAAAATATAGAAAAGGGCTTTGATTTGGGTTCTGGCCCCAGATACGTGTGAAAATGCCTCGCAGGTGCTCCTTGGGCATGGGTCACCGTGTGATGCCAGAGGGCAGCTGCCGGGATGTGGTGCCAGGTGCCACGCTGGGATCCAGCTTACAGAGTGGCAGCTCGTGCATTAGCAGCATAAGACAAACCCTATTACTCAGGTGAATCAAGCATCTTTATCCTCCTTCCTAAACCGAAGCTGTCATCCCCTGGGGCAACGTCCCTGACATCTTATTATTAGGTAGAAGATGAGTGTAGCCAAAAAGACAGCCCGAGGTGGCCGTTCCAGTTCTCTGTCTCCAGCCCCCTGGGGAATCCCATCTTCCCCTACCTGTGAGCACCCAGAGCCACAGTGCAGCCCCTCCAGATCCCCCTGCCCCAGTCTCTCTGACATCCGACACTGCTTTCCTCTCCAGGCCAGTGCCCCGGGAAACCATCTCAGGCTCCATCTCAGGCTCCAGTCAGCCGGAGCCCCCTGGCCTGGGAACATGCAGCTCTGCGCTCTCTGGCAGTGACAAGCCCGGGCCGGTTGTCTGCCGTCTCATCTACCTGGTCACCCCTCAACCCTGTCCCCTTCATTCATGTGTCACTAGAGGTCACAGCGCGACACTGCATGCCAATGGTGCTGAGCTGTTCTTTTTCAGCTTAATTACCGAGCTCGAATTACTGACCCCTCGCCTGTGTTATTAAGATGTTGTTGCAGATACTGAGTCATTGGAGATGGGAGAAATTCCAGTCTCCTGTTTAGCTGCCTCTGGTTGAAGTTCCTTCTCAGGATGGTGCCCACACTGGGGAGCATCCTGTACCCATCCGGAGAATGGAATCACGCCAGGCAGAGGCTCGTCCTGTTTTGTGGGCTGAGATGAAGCACCGCATCGAAAACACATTTGTTATTCCCATAAAAGCGGGCAGGAAATGAGGGGGCGACTTGGCACCATCAGGATCACAACCACCATCCCAGCGCCTCGGAAAATAGGGTGACCCGGTCCCTGGAGCTGGTGAACAGGAGTTACTGGTTCAGCCCAGTGTTTGAAATAAGATGGATGAGAGAGAGAGACAGAGAGACAGAGAGACAGACACACAGAGACACAGAGAGATAGACACAGAGATTCTGTCTTTCTCGGGGCATCCGTGGCTGGGATCCTTGCTTTCCTGGTGAGTGTTATTTTATAATCACTCCTCCTTCTTCCCAACCCCCAGACCAAAGGAAGGTTCTGGACATATGCACAGTACTAAGGTTATTATCCAGCCTTCGTGGGCCCTCGGGCTCCATTTTCACACTAATAAAGTTAGTGTGTGAGGAGCCTAATTGGAGAGGGAGCAGCCGAGATGAGCTCGGCGGGTGAGTCCACGACGGTCCACTTCAGCTGGGAACAACTGCGTCTTTCGGAGCGTCTTCAGGGTTCCCCAACACCGCTCGTTTGCACAGAAGGCGGGGGGCAGGCAGGACTGCCTTTGCCTCTCGGATTAAGAGATCGGACAACTGGAGGAAGGCTGCAGGGTCTGTGCATTGCTGATTCCTGTTTTCATCTCAGGGCGCTGTTCTGGGAAACGGGGGAAGGACGTTGAGTGGACAGAGTCCTGCGGTCCATTACTTGTCCACCACGCATGACCTGAGGGACTTTTCTCTGGAGTTTTGCAGAAGTCACACCCTGGTCTCACTCAGCGGCTTCCTCTCCTCCATCTCCCTCCCTCTCGTCAGCTCCCAGCCGGGGCTGGGGTAGAAGGGCCTGGAGCATCTCCGTCCTGACCCACGTTGAGTGCTGTTTGCCTAAGGAGAAGGTTTACACTCCCATTAAAAAATAAACTGGCTGTTTGTCTGCCTAAAACAGAGCTGAAAGCCTTGGCAGGACTATCCCTTCCTCTGAGAAAGAGAGATGAAACCAGAACACCTAGCCTCACTGACCACAAAGTCTGTACTTGTAATTCTTTGAGTCCCTTCCCCTTCCTCTAGTTACTGAAAGCTTCGTTTTGTTTATTGTGATTTACAGAATGCTACCGAGTGAGCACACCGTGCATGGCCTGGCATCTGTCAGCCTGGGGCCCCCTGATCGTCTTGGTGGTGCTGACTTCCGAACCTTGAGGCATTCAGAACCCCTTTTTCCAACCAGCAAATACTAGGAGCAACTCACACCCCTCAGATATGATACCCCAAAACACCCCCAGACATTGCCGGCCTCCCTGAGGTAGCAAAATCACCCCAGATAAGCTCTACTATAATAGAGACAGCTACAAATGCCAAGAAGTGAACTTTCAAATTAACGTGGGCTGCTCACTTAGAGTTGATGGATGTCTGCGAACAGCAAAGCGCATTCGTTGTGCTTGCATTGCCATTCCTAGGACCAATTACCTATTTAATTAAATCCTTTCGTCTCCATTAGACTCACTGGTGACACCAAGGTATCTACCAAACCTTGACGACCCGAGGCGAGGCTTGAGGCCTGTGCCACTCACCCAGGGTGGCAAAGCTGTGCGCAGTTTCACTCACTAACAGTGATTCCACGCTGGCAGGAGCAGGAAGCTCATGGGAACCCGTGGGGCGTCCAGCATTTCTGAGGGTCAGGACTGCTGTGTTTCAGCAACCGCATTCAAGCGCCAGTTGCAGCGAAAGGGCAGAAGAAGCATGGAGCATGGAGAGGTAAGTTCCCATCCTGAGCAAATGCAAGGACCTCAGCGTCCACTCACTGGTCCTGCTCCTGTGCCCTTGTCCAGACGGTGACATCACTACGGTGTTGGGTCTGTCCCACAGAATTATGGCCCAGCTTTCTTTAGATGACTTACATAAAAGCACCTTGAAGAACTTACACACACAAAAAAAAAAAAAAAAAAAAAAACCCATGGTACAAATATGAAAGCATTTTATTTGTCTGGAATCCGTCCTGCACAGACACGGAGAGGATACGAGACCCCGGGACGGTGCTTCCTGTTTAATCGGGGAGAGCGCTGATTCAGACAGCTTAATGGTCTATTAGGCAAGCAGGTGTCGCCTTGTAGCTGAGAGTTTATCATCTGCCACCATTGACACCGAACAGAGGAGGGATTCTACAGCACAGCCGGGACAGGTCTCCGGGGGGCACTGTAAGGTGGGTTTTATGCGCTGGATTTATCGACGTGGTTTAGAGACAGTGGAGGTTTCTGTAAACAATGCACTTCTTGCAGGAACGAGCTCTCTCCAGCTCTTTGAGAGAAAGGAGGCAAATTTAGGGTCAGATTAGTCACACGAAGACAAGGATCATTGTCCTGCACTGTCTGTGGGCCTGGCTGCCTACCGTGCAGCGGAGCAAAGCCCAGATTGGACCATCCGTCACTGTCTCCTGGGGTGCTTGTCCAAGTCCACACGCTCCCCCCGCCCCCCTTCTGGAGTTTCTGGCAGGGAACAGCACAAAGATGAGGAAAGGTGACTTCCTGCAGGGGCGCTCCTGGGGCCCAGCTCCAAGATAGTGTGCTGGCCTTGGTCTCCCTGAAGGCTGCTTAGGGGTCTCAGGCATCTCTCTGCTCCCGGCTCTGCTTGATTGCAAAACCCCGGCCTGCACGGCTCACCTGGGGTCCCAGGGAGGCCAGGACCCTGCAGCTAGCCCCCGATCAGCGGCAGGGATGACAGGCCTGGAATGCCCAGGCTCCGGGCTTCGGAGGCACCACCCCAGCTGTGCTCCGCAGTGCTCCAAACTTGGTCCTGGGCTGTGTGTCCCCCACCATGCCCGGCTGAATCTGAGATCCAGCGCACACATCCGGAAACCTCTGCAGCAGTCCGGCAGCAGCTGTTCATTCACAACTGTTGAAGCCAAAGATAATTTTTAAACGGGACTTCTTAGATTTTCTATGTTTTGTTCTCAGTTGTATTGTATTTCACAGATCATTTGGCGAGAGAACTCTTGGCACAGCTGCTTTGGAGAGCACTGTTCTCTTTGTTTGTCAGGGCTCTTTTTTATTAGCCCTTGTTTGCAGACGACCACACGCCCTGCAGGGGAGTCTGCCTCTGCGCACAAGGCGTCTCACCTCTGTTCCAGCCTTCCCGCTCCCTCCGCTGGTTACTCTCCATTTCCCGTCATGTCTTCCCTTCTCTCTGTTTCTATCCCTTTTCCTCACCTGCTCTCCCCCTCCCTCTGTCACTCGCTGCCTTTCCCACTTGAAAAAGACTCCCCTAGTGCCTGTTATCTTTTATTTCACACTTTGTTTATATTTCAAATTTTTCATATAGTGAAACTAAGCGATGCTTCATTGGGTGTCTGATTTGTTTCACTTAATTTGAGGTCACAACATTCCCTCATGAATGCCTCAGCCCTACCCTTCTTCATGACAGAGTAGTACTCCATCATGTACAAATACTAACACCACATTTTCTCTCTCCATTCATTTATTGATAAGCATAGAGACTGTTTCCAAAACTTGGCTATTATAAATTGTGCCTCTATAAACATGGATATGCATGTTTAACTGTAATGAGATGATTTTAACTCTTAACCTGGAAGGGGACTTGCTGAGTTCAGTGGAATTTCTATTTTTAATTTTTTAGTATTCTCCATATTGATTCCCATAGAGGCTGAACTAGTTTATATTCTTATCAACAATGTAGTAATGTTCCTTTCCCCTGAAGCCTCCCCAACATTTGTTACTACTTGATTTTTTTGATGGTAGTCATCCTTTCCGGAGTGAGCTGATAGCTCAGTTGTTTTAATTTGCATTTTGCTAATGGTCAGTGATGCTGAACATTTTTTGTGTATATATTTGTACCTATTCTGAGAAGTGTTTATTCATTGGGGTTGCCCATATTTTGTTTGGACCTTTTATTTTAGGAGGTTTAATTTTTAAAAATTCTTTACAAATTGTAGATTTTAGTTAGTCCTCTGTCCAGGAAATAATTGGCAATATTTTTTCTCTTCACTCCATTGGTTGACCTCTTTGCTGTGCAGAAGCTTCTTAATTTGGTATGATCCATTCATCGATTCTTAGTGGCTATTTCTTGTGCCATTGGGGTTTTGTTCAGAAAGTCTTTGCCTACCCCTCTGCCTTCAACAACTTTACCTGTTTTGTCTCCCTGCAGATTGTTTCTGGTGTAACATTTAGATCTTTGATTCGTACTGATTTTAGCTTGGTACATGGTGGGAGATACGGGCCTAGATTCAATCTTCTGCCTGTGGGTTCCCAATTCTCTCAGCGCCATCTATTAAGAGCCCTTCTGCCCTCTGTCAATAGTCAAATAGGTGAAGGTGCCTGGGGTTGTTTCTGCTTCCTCGGTTCTGCTCCAGGGAGCTGAAGTCTGTTTTTGCGCCAGTACCATGCTGATTGTATCACTGTGGCTTTGTAAGGTAACTTCAGACCTGAGTCGGTGATGCCTCCTGCTTTCATATTGTTACCTAGAATTGCTCTGGCCAGTCTGGGTCTCTTTCAGTTCCATGTCATGCTTCAGATTTGTTTCTTTAGATGCGTTAGGAAGGTTGTCGGGATTGTGATTGGATGGCATTAAATCCACATATGCACCACTTGGAACGTGCTGCTCTACCCGTCTCAAAGCAGCACCCAGCAGGAGAGTGCTGAGGGGCCTCAGGGTTCTCCACACCGGCCACACCTGCTGCCCAGACCTCCCGGGGTGCTCCTGTGATCGCCTCCCAAATGCTCCCTGAGTTCTGCTCTCAGAGCCCGTGTCTGGGAGGCACCAACATCAGGACAGTTACTGACGTGATTTCCTGCCATCCCCCCAAGTGTCCCCCCAGGGCTCTTTTCCTACGGTGACCACTTAGCTGCTGAGTGGCTTTCTCCAGTTACCTGAATGCTTCGCTGTATGTCAAGCTCGATGAAAAATGGGAAGAGATAAATCCAAATGGCACTGAAAATGTGAACCGCGTATATTTCCTGTTCAGGAATAAAGCATATCTCTGAGCCTTTGGTACCAGAACAGACTTCCAGGCACATTCTAAATCTGTTTCCTTCCTCTCTCCCACCGCCCTCCCCTCACCCAAAAGATCTAAGATGTGTGGAACTCCAGTACCAAATATCCATGATGAATGCAAACATTAAATGTCATAAACGTGAACACTGATGAGAGTAATGAAAATGGGGAGAGAGGAGGGAGGGAGAGGGAGGAGAGGAGGGGAACAGGAAGAATCGAGGTGTCCTGCACATGTACCCATTCCCTAAGCCTTCAGGTACGCCAACACGGACACACACGCACGTACACACAGACTTTCACCCGGGCTCTGGTGCCTGTCACAGGCTAGGTTTGTGGCCTCCTGGCCCCGAGCTGGGGATTCATCTTCTACCTCTGAGGGTAATTACCTCGAACAGGCAGCAGGTATCTTTCTTTCCATTTTTATTTTTCAGCAGTACGTGTTGGCAGTAGTTAATGATTACGTTCCTGGGGTGCCGTCAGGATTGGGTGAAAGCAATTTGCAGTGCAGCTGGGGAGGCTGCAGGGGTGTGGATGTGCGGCAGGACAGAAGGCCCCCGTCTCTCTCTGCTGGGATGCGCCCAGGCTGCAGGGACCCTCTGCAAGGGCACCCAGGCCGCGGGCCTCCTGTGGTCCCTGATGCTACCGGGAAGGTGAGAGCCTCCATGCGTGGCCGGACAAGGAGTTACTTTCCCCGAGCTTCCTGCACCCCTCCAGATGCTGCCCTTTGACCCCTCTCCCTCCAAGAGCTGGCGAGAGTCCGGAGACACCACAACTTGGTGGCTGGCACTTCCTCGGCGGGCTGATGAAGGTTCCCCTGCTTCTCTTTCGGGTTCCCTCAAGGACAGACTCCCTCCTCCCAGAAACCCACCCCCAGCATGGCTATTTTTCTCTTCCAACCCTGGGCGTCCTTGAGGATTAGCCGGTGACACTGTGCTTCCCTGTACAAGATGCCAGGGATGGGGGCCTTCAGGGGTCCCCCGGAGGCACTGAGGTCATTTCCAAGTCTGTGGGCTTGATGGGTGACTCAGCTATGATAACCGAGCTGCTTGAATACCTGCAGGTCCCACATCGCTGGTTATCTGCTTCTGATACGTGGCCAGGAGGAGAAGGACTCCAGGGCAAAAGCACAGGAACTGTTTTCCTCTTCTGAGCCAAAAGCTCCCAAATTCAATGATTTTTACCCTCAGTTTTTATTTTTATTAATTTATGTTCGCGGTGCAAAGTGATTACATTCCTTCTGTGGGGTTGGTCCATGTGTGGAACCCAGCTTAACGTTTTCCATCCCTGACCTCTCTTTCCTCTCCCATCCTTCAGTTCCCTTGTCATTTGGAAAAGATCTATCATCCTACTTCTGTTATCTTGCTCCTTATTTATACCTGCACAATGTTTAAGCCTGAGTGTCTGATTTATGAGCCTTAACCATTTATAACCATTTATTTACTTACAAATGCCTCCACTTTGTCCCTCTTCATGACAGACTAGTACTCCACGGTGCACCCATTTTTCTGCATATGACTCGTTTATCTTTATGGCAGAGTAGTACTCCATCATGTGTCAACATCCCATTTTCTTCCCCCATTCTTCTTTGAGGGACCTACAGGCTGCTTCCAGGATTTAGCTATTATGAATTGTGCTGCTATGAACCCAGGGATGGCTATATCACAGCAATATGATACCTTTAATTCCTTTGGAAAAGTACTTGGAATGGGAATGGTTCATCAAATGGAATTTCTGGTTTTTGTTTTTGGAGCAATCTGGGTACTGACTTCCCGTATCCAGTACGAACCCTCATTTCCATTCCACCAGTGGTGCAGAAGGGGCTCTTTCTCGCCCCCAGCCTCACCAGCACTTGTTATTATTTGATTTCTTGATGGCAGCCGTCCTTTCTGAGTGAGACAGAATCTTACAGTTGCTTCAATTTGCATTTCTCTGATGCCAACGAAGTCGAACATTTTTCCTTATGTTTTTTGGCTACTCACACTTGGTCTGCTTCTGAGAAGCGTCTGTTCATTTTGCTTGCCCGGTTTTTTGATTGGGTCCCTTCTAAAATCCAACGATTTATGAAAGCCTACTTTTCCAAGGAATGAAGAAAACATATTGAAGTTGAATTTAAAAAGGAAAGAAAAACCATCTGTCCACAACTTGCTGCCCACTACTAACTCGAATTTGGTGTTTTCAGGTGGCATCTTTTCTTTTTTATTTTTTGATCGGTACCAAGGATTTAACTCATGACCACCTGCTTGCAAGGCAGGCGCTTATGCCGCTGAGCTAAATCCCCAGCCCCACATCTTTTCTTTTTTAAATGAGCCAATTGTTCTTCAACTGACAGAACACTGCACATATCTATGGAGGGACAGAGCTTTTAAAACCACCGAGGGCACCAGCCTCCCTGGCTGCATCGGCCAGAATGTCACCAAAGACTCTTTTGTTCCAGGTCACCATTTTGTCTCACGCCTTTCACCCTGAGCCCAACCTGTACTCAAGACCACAGTTACTTCTCCCACGACAAGGAGAGCTCTGGACTCCAGCACCCTGGGCAGAAATCTCTTTCACGCGTGCTCTTGCCGTTCCTGACACCACCCGCGGGCTTCCCACAGTCACACCCAACTAACAGGCGACTCCGGAAACCTGAGCTCTCTGCAGTGAAAGCTTGAACGTTACATTTTGATACAATTAAGAAGACAGTGTTTTAAATATAATTCTATCAGTTGGGCTAAATGCCCTCAAACTATAAGATTCACTCCCTGAAACAAAGAAATAGGTCTTCCCAATCAGTATAATTACATTTTTAAATGAAAATTTTTGAGTACTCTTTCCACGAGGCATGTCACTTGTTTCCAAATGCTTGATTAGGTTATTACTCTCCATTCCCTCCTCAGCTGTGTACTCCAGGAGGCTACTTTATATCAAGTTTGCATTAATGAAACAATTAAGATATGTCATCTCAAAGTATGTAGTTCCAGATTCCTGAAAGCGACATCCAGGAGACCTGAATATCTCATCAGAGATGGGCCTTAGGGTGCATTATGCTTCTCATTATTGGAGGGTCTCAGGTCTTCCAAAGTGGGTGTCTTCATCATAGCAAAGCATTGATGAAGGTAATTCTATTTTGTATTATTTCCTGAGATTTTCTAGCTTTCTAGGGACCTGCATAACCCCCAGGACACATTGAAAAATTAAAAAAGAAAATCTTTCCTGAGATAAAATACCGCTACAGAATGTACCAGAAATGCTGCACCTTGGGTGGTGGCTGCTCAGGAGACAAGCAGGGAGCCTGCCGGCGGCCAGAAGTGTGTCATATCTTACGAGGGTTCAATCATATATAAAAAGTCAGCAAGATTCATGAAATGTGTTGTTTGCATGTTAAACTTTAAATTAAAAGGCCAGAGAAGTTAGAAAAAAGAAAGAAAGAAATGCTACAACTCATCGGACTGACAAGTAAGATGGGACACAGGGGAAAGGAGCTGAAAAGCCCTTCCAAGCCAGGTGTAGCGGCCAAAGTACATGACCCTCCTGGGCTACAGTACTCGTAGGATCCGGTGCAGTGGAAACACCGTCCCCCTTGGTTGCCATTAATAATTTCAAGGTGGCGACAGGCCGGTGTCAAACCGAGCGGGGGACCATCTGAGGGAGGATGCCGTGCTCACCCCCAAAGCCAGCCTCATCTCCGCAGCCACGGAGGAGCCGGACGGGCTTCATGGCTTCAGCGTTTCATTTTTTCCGCCCATGTTTAATCTCAGCCTAATATAATTACTCGTTGCCGTGGTTAGTGGCTGCTGCAATCCGTGTCCTATTAAACGCAAATCAGCCCTCGGTCAAGCCAGCCCTCGGTTTTCAAGGACCTGCCTGGGTCCGTCTCTCCCCAGGCCTGGGCTGGGGACTGGACAGGAGAGCCGACTGGCGCTGGGTTTCTAGCTTCTGTTGGCACCACCCTGGAACCGTCTGCACACGGTAATGTGGCTGACACATGTCCAAGCAGGGAAGAGTGATGAGCGACAGCTCAACAGCCTCACAACTTGACCAATCTGCTGTCCATGGCCTCCGCTGTCCCCTCTACCTGGAACACATCGGCCTGCTCTCTACAAGCTTGTTGACCCTTCCCAGTTGACTCCCTCCTTCCAACACGTGATGCCTGCAAGACCCTTGCAGCTGGGCTGCTCCTGGCTGGCTGGACCATCTGCAGCAGCGTCACATGCTGGCTGGTCTAGCGTCCCCTGTGGTCAGTCTGTCTGATGACAGCAGGCCCCCGTCTCTCTCAACACCACGACCTCCGACGCCTAGCACTGCCGTGGTGGAGGTGTGCAGCTGCTGTATGAACATCCAGATGAAGGAGGGAGGGAAGGAGCGGGCGAGTGCCCTGGCGAGTGAGCCATGTCCGGTGTCTCTCACTGGGCACCTCTGTTTACTAACTGGGAGAAAACTCCTACGAGTACAGAAATCACGGAGTGTGATCGTAATTAGGGGTTTGGAGGAGGTAGTGTTAGGTGGAAATCAGCATCCAGGCGGTGGGATGATGTGCATTTGGGGCGCACGTTTCAGCAGGCTGCACATATTTCATTCTTCACAGCAGCCACACGCGGGGCTCGGAGCCTGGAGGTCCCCAGGTAGGTCACAAGCTCCTTTGTGCTGGAATAGGATGGATGCCTGGGTCCGTCTGCCAAACCTGGAGCCTGGTGCTGGCAGGGAGCCCCAGAACCCATGCTCTGCTTGGCCATGGGGGTAACAGAAGCCCAGGCCATGCGGCTGAGAGAAGCACAAAACTGAGCTACACCTCCAGATCCCCAAAGCCCCGAAGCCCTGGGTAGCCCTCCAGCCCTAAGACTAGCTCCTGCCCACAGCCGGCTCAGGGTGGAGCATCGTCCTCCATGGAGGCCTTCATGAGCACTGACTCAGGGTGACAAAGCCAAACGATGGCTCCTATGGAACCGGATGCCAACCTGCCTCCTAGGAAGAGCTACAGCTCCACTGGCAATCCCCTGGGGGTTCACTGAGCAACTTCCACAGCTGCCTGTCGCCCCGGGCAGTGCTGCGGGGCCTCTGAAGCTGCTGCGGCTCACACCTGTCCCTGGGACGGTTTTTTTACCACAGGAAATTTTAAAAAGATTTTGACAAGCTTTGCTTTCTCTATTATTTGGGCTCTCTCTCTCTCTCTCTCTTTCTCACATACACACACACAGACTCACAAATTACTATAATTTGTTCTCACAATTTTCTTAAAATGTTTTCGCTTGCATTTTGAGATGCATCTCTGATGCTCATTTCACTCTGAAAACCTAGACTTTACAGTGAAGGCAGCATCGTGCGGCTTCCTAGCTGAAGTAACAGAACCTTCTAGGGATGTAATCAAACCTCCACTTTCTCTAAACTCCCTGTTTTTTCCCTCCTCTTTTTAGACTCCAAACCCTTTCCAGGACTTCGTGGAAAGACGGCGTGAGCGAGCCGGAGGAGACTGAGAAGGAGCCCAGCCAGGCCCAGTCAGCTCTTCAGTTCAGTCCAGGGCCAGTTCCTATGTTCAGTCCTGGCCCAGGTCCCCAGCCCCAGGCCAGCAGCTGAGCAATGGGGCCAGGAATCCCAGCTGCACCATGGGGCCCTCGGCTACCACCGAGGCCACCCGATCCGGTTCCTTCTGTGCCACTCCTCAGGCTGGCGTGCATGGTAGCAATAGAAAATAAAATGCTAAAGCCAAAAAGAAAGGATGCGCCTGCCTTTTTTCACTTGGCCCATCCACCAAAGCGGCTAATGGGAATTATAAAGCAATATAACGATTTAATAATGGAATCCAGGACACATACGGTCTTCATTATGACGATGATTGCTTTTTAGTAATATGAGGAAAAACATGAATCTTAAAGTAATTCTCAATAATTTAATTAAAGCCAACCTCTCCCCAGAGAGCGGCAGCTTCGCTGGGGAGGGACCACGAGGGACGATGAGGGACGGGGACAGGGTCGCAGGTGTCCACTCAGAGTGACCCTGCTGCTGTGCTGCTCCACGGGAACCAGGGCAACACATTTCCTTCTGTTGTTGTTTTGAGATGGAAAAATACCACAGAGCTCCCCGACGTGTTAATTTTATTAAAATCCAGCTGTGGCTGAGTAGGTCAAAACCCATAAACGTTTTCCATTATACCCTCCATGCAGGGGACTTTTGATTCTCTCATTTGAGCTGCTTTGGGGTCATTGGACCATCCATTAATTTTTACTTTCCACACAGTTAAATTAGCTTAATTTAGCTCAGGCTTAAATGAGAAAACACACCCTGCTGCAAAGGGCAGAAGTGGCCAAGAAAACACTTCTTCCCTGACACGGGGAACAACGAAACCTGTCCCTTCATTCCTGGGATCCTGCACCACTGCAGGATCAAGCCACGGCCACCCCTCTGTGGACCCCTCTCTCCCATCACTGCACCCCACAGCCCGTTCTCCACCAGCACTGGGCACCAGGCTGCCCCAGTTAGGCTCTTAGTGTGGGATCCTGATGCCCCAGAGGGTCCCTGGGCCCCAGCCTCGTCCCTTCCATGTCATCTCTCTTCTGCATGCCCTGAGGCCCTCAGAGATCATCATTCTGTCTCTGATCGGGTGCCTTGGACCTCTGCACCATTTCCTGGATTGAAACCTGGTCCCTTCTCTCCTGGCCCAGGGCCGGCTTCCCGGCCAGCCTTCCCTGACTGTCTGCATGGACCACTCTCCAAGGTGGGGAAAAATGGGAACTCGCAAGGTGAGCACAAGGTGGGACAGAACCGTGATCAACCAGGAAGATTAATCGCTCACGTAAAATTGATTAAATCAAGAACACAGGGGGAAGGGAGCCACAGTCCCGTGGTGGGCAGACATGCATAAAGAGCAGTGACTCTGCCCTTAGGGGGTGGAATGGTGACCCCTGGCTTCCTCAGGGTGATAGAGACCTATTTAGACTGTCAGTCCTTGGGATGGGGGTGCATTTGCTTGATCCTTTGTCTTGAGATCTGGCCCACAGTAGAGGTGTCTGTCTCCTCTAAGGTCACAAGGTATCTGGTCTTCTCCGCTGGCTCCTTTGAGGGCTCAGCCCTGTCTGACTGCCTGCAATGTTTCTAACTCAGCTGCCTGTGACACCAGGAGTTTGCTTACAGACCCCGCAGACAGCGATGGACTCCCTGGGCTGGGAGACTTGCTGTCGCCTTTCCTGCCAGGTCTGATCACAGACGTTGAAAGCTGCAGAGTGTCTCCGGAGAAGACCCCAACTGAGCCCCCGGTTATAAGCCACACCCACCAGGGGAAAGGGGCCCTCCCGCCTGGTCTCCAGCCAGGCCCTCCCGCTTTCCCCTTGCAGCCCCTGGCAGCCACTGTGGATACATCTGCAGTGATCACAAATCACTTCCAAGATCATCTGACTTTTGGGAAATCTAAAGACGATGGCTGCCCCCCCCCCCGGCCCTCCTCCAGACTCCCACCCTACACATCAGCAGGCAGAGACCCTGGAGACCCTGGTCGCTCCAGGTCACTGAGTTCATTGCTGCAGGGCCCTGCCAAATGCAGAGGCCTCCCCAGCCAGGGACACCCTGCCAAATCACAAAGACTTTACTGTATATATTCCAGACAGAGTAGGAAGAAAGTCAGGTTTTTCCACCCTGACAAAGTACCGTGGATTATTTGCAAGAGTCTGGGAAATTCCAGATGTCCGTTTTCAGAAGACACCCCCTTGGCCGCCCAGCGTCTTGCAAATAATCCCTCATCCAGGTACGGAAGGGATGTGTTCCGTTAAAGTTTCCAACTTCACCCCCAAACCCTGGGGCAGAAAGAGAGCTGGGGATGGAACAGTTACTTTCCCCAAATTCCACTGCCCACCTATTGTCCCCCAAGTCACCTGAGGCTGGCTCCAGATCTTCCAAGTTACCTGCCTAAAACCAGGACCTGGCACGAATTGGCATCCACACAAATCCAGGCATCTGTTTTACATTCCTTTAATTTCAATTCTTCTCAACTTCAGCGGCCCGCCTTTCTCCCACTATAATGTGCTTTGGACCTACAAGTGAACTCCGAGATCAAATCAAAATTCCATTTCAGGGACATAAATTGTCCATGTGATTTGAGCAAGCGAGACAAGACCCACAGCTGGTTATTTTTCCTGGATTCCGAGACGTGGCTTATTTACATGCTGGAAGGGCTGGCTGCATAATCGGCTGTGCTCCTGACCTGGTCCACCCTCGCTGCTGTGTCCAGGGTGTATTAAGCAGGACCACGAGGGGAAAGTCGGCGCCCAGTTTAAATGAGTTTGTTGGTTGTGCCTAGAAACTATTTATAAGGATATGGAAAGGAACTCATAAAATATACAGTGTAAGAAAACCCGAAATTGAAATCCTTCCCTTCCAAATTACTTAGCTGGGAAGCAATACATGAAATATTTAAGCAGATCGCTATGGTAATCATTTTACACATGCAATTATAATGCCACGCTACAGGCTTGATAATGTAAATATAATTATTCTATGCCTGAAACTTTTTTGGTTCTTTTATGAAGAATTTTTTATTTAAAACAATTTAAATACAGGAACGCTCACAGAGTAATAAACACCTGTGAACCCTCAACGGAAGAGTGACAGCTGTTGATCTTTCTTCATCTTGTTCCAAGCATTGTTTTAAAGTAAGAAATAGAAATACAGGGTCAAGAAAAATTCCTTTATCCCCTCCTTGGACTTTACTCAGTGAGCCCCTGCCACAAACCTAAGTATCTTTCCATTCTGTGCAGATGTAGTTCAAGGTAACAGAGCTGGGGAGAGCACTTTTATTTCCTGTAAATGACCTGCTGATCACTATTCGGGACTCTGCAAGCCAAAAGTTCTCTTTTGCAGCTACTAAATACTGCCCTGGTAACTGCAAAGCAGTCACGAGCTATGTGTAAACAAATGGGCATGGACGGGTGCCAATAAAACTTTATTTACAAAACAGGCAGGAAGTAGCACTTTGCCGACCCCTGTCATAGCTTCCTTAGGGCTTGCATTTCAGCTTATAACAATGGAGCTCCTATTTGTATAGCTGCTAATTAGAATTCTATCCTGTGCAGGATCTCGTCAGTCCTCATGGATGAGCCTTTAGATTTCTGTGAATATTTTATTTCTATTAATATTACTATTTTGATAATTTTCTAAATATTATTATTTCTATTAATATTAATAGAAGAGTTTTAAAATGCCTAAACATTCAGCTGACCTGACATAAGCTGGTGGGATCTGAACCAGCCGGTGGGCTCTGGGATTTCTCAGGGCAAACCCAGGCTTCGGTGTACACGGCGCCTTCCAGCTGAGCCTGCACTGCAGAGTGCATGGTGCCCACGGCGCTGGCCGACCTCCAAGGCTTCTCCAGGCAGCCACGTTGTTCCCACAATGTCTTTTTCGTTTTCCTTGAAGACTTGGGAGAGTCTCACCCAAACAGGTAGGGCTGGCAGAGAATCAGGAGTTACAAACTCAGGCACCTACGGGGGACACGGCCAGAGCTGGACGTGAAGTTAGGAATGCACACGGGCGGGGTCCAGGGTGACTGTCAGGTGCGTCCTAGTGCCAGCACTGCTCGGGCACGTGGCCTCTCCTGCCAAGTTGTCTGACTTTGCCAGAGAAGTTTTATAAGTACACCGGGACTCTAACCCGAATCCCCTGAGTTTTCCTTTACAAGTCATTTAGTGGAAAGAAGGAAGCCGGGAGGGACAGAGGGACTACTTTGGGACCCACGGATGAGACTTGGCCCATTTCCAGCACGGGGAATGGTGCACAGAGGCGCAGGGGGCACTTGGAAGTGCACGGCTCTCTCCTGTCCACGTAGGCAGGTCAGCCTCACGGCGGGGCCGAGACCCTCAGCTGCCCAGGATTTACCGAGCCGGGGCGCTCAGGAACTGGCAGGGGGAGATGTTATTACCGGTGCCCCACAAAACCTCCAAAATGTGATACAAGGAGAAGCCAGCTGCTTCATTTTAGGGTGTGTGCTCTTTAGCTGCACGCTATGTGCTGATGGGCCCAGGTCCTTCTGCTAATTCCTCTGGGCCAGATCCTTGGAGCGCGCTGAGCGCAGGGCTTGTTAGACATCCAAGAAAGACACTCCTTAGCGTTCTTGTGGGATGTTTTTACAGCAAGACCTGCCCTTTCCCCAACCTCCAATAAATTATGTTTTACCCTTCTCTCCTCGACCTAGAGCCTTTTCTGCAGTGATTTCCCACAGTTTTTCCTTCTTTGATTTCATTAAGGTCCCAGCCAGCTGTGCAGCCCAGCAAGCATCACAGCTTTCTTTTTTCGGTACCGGGAATTGAACTCACAACCTCACGCTTACCAGGCAAGTGCTCGAACTGCTGAGCTAAATCCCCAGCCCTCTGCCCAGCTTTTTATCAGCCCCATCTTACAGATTTCTGCTCAGATTCAAAAAACCAAACACATCAAAATCCTCTTATAGAGCACCACACTTTCCGATGGAAGGACGGCTGTTTCTGGCTGTGCTGTAGCCTTCTTGGGGGAAGCAGGGTCCGTCTTGGGGCGACCCCATGCAGAAAAGCCTGGAACACCTCCTTCTCAGAGCTGAACAGAACAGCTTCTCCTGAGGATTCTGAGTACATGGCCCAAACCAGAAGCCAGCCAGACCTCAGAGACCCAGGATGGTTCACCCAAAACAGATTAGAACCCCGTGTCAGAAACATGCAGCTGGAGTACATCACGGCCTCAGTGGGCAGACTGAAGCTTGCCTCCACCCTGCCAGCCTTTCCTGCCGGGACCCCCAGCCTTCCTCCCTGGCCTGCATCCTTGGTGCCTGCTGCCCTTCCAGGGCCCACACAGACTGGACAGACCCGGGAAAGCGACTGAGCACAGGAAGGACCACAGCAGGACTGGCTTCAAGTGTATAAAGCTGACCAGAGAGACAGACACAGAGGCAGAGGCAGAGACTAAGGGGGGAGGAGAGGAGCAGCCCAGGAAGGACGGGAGCGGCACCAAAGGAGCCTTCCCACCTCCTTAGCTCCCCGGGGCAGTTTGCCATCCCTCAGAGCACTTGGGGTCTCGCTGCCCTGCTCTGCATGGTACCAAAGCAGTGGCAGGTATTTCTGCCCTGAAACCCGCATGCCCGGTTACCCAGCTCCTTGCTTTTGGGATGGGTCACCCTCCTGGTGTGCACATACCCACAGTCCCCAATGGAGACCCCGCCTTAGACCCCGGTGACTGTCCCCACCCCACACACAGTAAGGAGCTTGCTCTCTGCTCCCTAATCCACTTCTGTTCTGCATATTTCCGCTGCCGACGTTCCTAACCCGGACCCTTGCAAGCCCACAAGTGGAGGTCAAACCAGGTTTGGAGCCCCCGTGGCTTGCAGGGGTGTGAGGTGGGATAAGCACCCTGCAGACACCAAGTCCAGCACAGCAGTGAGGAGGACCAGGGGGTCAGGACAAGAGCTGGCTCGACATGACCTCGCTGGCCGTGACTCTGCCGCTCTCAGCCACTGAAGCCATCTGCAGAGCGTTTATGGGGAAAGGGAGACCATCCCTAAGCCTCCAGACGCCAGGCACCCTCTCCATCCTGCAGGAGTTTTATTCTTAAATGTTTAACTGTGTTTCCTCCAGGGACAATATAACAAATTTCTGAAATATAACCACAGCAATAAATTTCTCGTAAGACTCTACTGGCAGATTAATAGTTTCGTGCTCCAGCTATTATTGTTTTAATAAGAAAATAAAAAGGAATCATTCACAGAGGCTCCACACCCAGCAAATGTATATTCCAGGGTGAGCTCATGGAGGCCAGCAGCCAGCTGGATGTGTCGGTCAGCAAAACCAGCAATCAGGGTTCAAGATGGCGAGGCCAGGACGAGGCCAGCGTCCTGGGCAGAAGGGACACACACAGTGGGCTGAGCCATTCCTATGGACACCCAGCCCCTTGCGAGAACATCCAACACAGTCTCAGCAACCGGACACGAGAGCACTTGGAACAAGAGACAAACAAATGTCCTTGGGTTATGATGGGGAGGGCAGGAAGGCAGGGACCCACAGCCTCTGGGAAACAGCTGGCCCTGAGTTACCGGAGGACAGGGACAGTGCAGTGATACCTTTTCGGTCTTCAGCCCTCCAACACTGGAGGCAGGATGGAAAGAGACGTGGGGTTCTGGCCATAGGCACCCTAGGCACATAGGAGCCTTCCGGGTCGCAGAAATGTGAGTGCTGAATGGTGGCCCCCAAGGGCGTCCACCTCCTACACTAAACGTCACCTCTTTGATGGCTGTGTCTGCTGTCCCCTGGCTCCCTCTCGTGCCCTGACATCTTCGGCTGCACAACACCCTGCCAGAATGAAAGACCCATCCAAAATGGGCAAGAGAGATGAGCACACACTTCTCAGAAGCCCAAGTGGCCAAAAAATACATGAAAGGACGTTCAACATCTGTGGCCTTTGGAGAGATGCAAATTAAAACAACACAGATTCCATCTCACTCCAGCCTTCATCAAGAAATCAACCAAAAACAATCAAGGAATCAGCTAATAACAATTGCTGGTGAGCTGTAGGGGGAAAGAACTCTTCTGCGTTGTTGGTGGGAATCTAAGCTAATACAAGCATTATGGAAATCAGTATGGAGACTCCTCAAAAATCTAAAATGAGGGGCTGGGGATTTAGCTCAGCGGCATAAGTGCCTGCCTTGCAAGCAGGCAGTAGTGAGTTCGATCCCTGGTACTGATAAAAAGGAAAAAGACAAAAAAAAAAAATCTAAAATGAGAAATTCGATTTGACCCAGCCAATCCCCTTCTAGGTATCTTCCCCAAAGCGTAAAGGACACCGTGGTATAGTGATACTCATGGCAGCATAGGTCATGACAGCTAAATCTTGGGAGACCCCTGCTTATCCATCAATAGGTGAATGGCTGAAGAAAAGTGATATTTACATACAACGGAGTACCACTCTGCCATAAAGAAGGATAAACTTGAGACATCTGTAGGGAAATGGATGAGCCTTGGGACCACAGTGTTAGGTGAAATAAACCAGACACACAAGCTTAAATATTGCATAGTTTCTCTTAGATGAGAAACCCAGAGTATAAATAAACAGCAAAATAAAAGACAGATAATAGGAGCAAGGGAGATAGTGTTCTGGAACAGAAAAGGGATCAAAAGATGGAGGGAGGAGAGAGGGGTGGCAGGGACAGGAGATGGAGATGGAATTAAGATACGATGTGTACGTGCACCAACAGCCCACAGTGAATCTAAGCGCTGTGCCCTGCAGGCGTGCCCAGACAGGAAACAGGTTTGCTAAGTGGAGTGAGCAACCTGAAAACGCTGCATGTTATTCCTCCTGCTCGGTGACGTTCTGCTGGAAGGGCTGGAGAAAATCAGCCCTTTGCCCGTCCCCCTCCTAGAGGGCACGCGGTGCCTTGGCTCAGAGCCCCGTCCTCTCCATCTACAAAGGAAGTGTTCTGGAAAATTCAGAAGTGCGGAGCCCCAGCTTTAGCACCATGCACTGCAGACCCAGCTTGTCCTATTGAGGGGAGCACTGCCGCTGACCGGGGCTCGGTCACTTTTGCAGGTTAGCGCTACCCCTACCCTCCCTTCCCACCTCTGAGCCTGGGGTTCGGCCCCAAGTGCAATCCCAGGATTTGCTGGATGCAGCAGAGAAAGCACAAAGGCTTGCAACGCACCATCCTCCCACCTAGCACTCTGGACCTGCGGGACGGCCAGGTCTCCCTCGCCCTCATCCAGGCAGAGTAACCAGTGCTAGAAGCTAACAGGTCACATTAAGCATCTTTACAATTCCCCCATACTGGCCCCTCTGCAAAAACATTTAATTACTGGAATTTATGTCGTCTTCCTCAGCCTCCCCTTCCAAGATGAAAGTGCATCTTGCTAGCTGTGGAATAAGCACGTCTTCTAATTATATTCCCGGCCTTCCTAATTGGCCGCGCACGTTCGGTTTCAGAATTTGCTTCCTAGGGACCTGGCGGGGTTTCTTCAGAACAGCAGTAACGCTGTGTGTGTCGCCTCTTGTGAAGAGAAGTCGACCTGAAGAACCAACAACGCTGTCCACAGTGAAGGGGCCTGAGAGTGCTGGGGTGGGGGCACACGGGAGCCTTCCGGGTCACAGAAATGTGGGTGCTGAATGGTGGCCCCACAGGTGTCCACCTCCTACACTAAACCGTGTGAACCCGAGCCCTTGTGCAGCAATGCAGGCTTTGCAGAGGTGACAAAGCCACGGGCTTCCTCCTGAGAGAGGAGACAGACTCGAGGGTACCGCACGGCCTTGGCTCACGGCAGCACCATCAGAAAAAGAACATGCGTGTCCATGCACAAGGGCTCACCGCCATGTATGCTTAAAATCTGCACAGTTTTGCATGACAGTCCAGTCTGCACCTCGGCACCTGAGAGGAGGGCCAGTAAGGCTTTCTATGGGGCTGCCCTGGGTCCGGCAGGGGCTGCAGGGACTGCAGCAGCAGGCCGGGTTATATCGGCCCCGTGGTAGGAGCCAGGTGCACCTACCCCACTCAGGTGTGTGACGGCACAAAGCACCCTCAGCTGAGGACCATGTCACTATTCCACGTCCTCATAAAAAACAGGATGACGCTCACATGAAGAAAAGCAAAGCAAGTGTTCATTGTGCTCTGTCCAGAGCAGCCGCTGAACACCTCACTTTCCCCAGCTTGACCCCCTGAAGCTGCCTGTGGACACGCTGGTCTCCGTGCACCGGGAGGGGTGGGCGGCCACAACCATTGCAGACACAGCTGCCCCTAGAATGGGCTCCAGGTGCCCAGGGCAGAGGCACCCACAGGGATCGGAGAAGGACCCCCTCGGCCTGCTCTCCTAGAAGTGTTAAGGTGTTAAGTGGAGCCACCTGAGTCCCACAGCAGCCTGCCCGGAGGCTGCAGGGGTGAGGGGCATGTGGGCCTCTGAAGGCTCCCGGTGGCAGCTTGGAAGCAGAGGGGAGGGGGGCCGATGGGCTGGAAGAAAAGCATCGGTGAGAAGGGACAGCTCTGGTGAACAGTCTGGGCTTGGCCATTTCCCTCTGAGACCACACAGGTCTCCCATCCCCAGCCTCGGGATCCTTTGCAGGAAATCTGCCTTCCCCAACTACCTCATTGCTGACAAATGACACCAGGAGAGCGCCCAGAGACCAGGGCAGGCAGGGGCTGCCCCGGGATTCATTCTGCATAGGGAGCAGCACCCCAGCTCCTCGGAGGGGGCAGGCGGGGTAGCCAGGCACTGGCTTAACTCAATCGCCTGTGTGTGCCAGCCCCACAGGGTCCCACTGGATGGCAGGGGCCGGCCGGTCACCTGGGAATCTAGAGGGCAGCAGATGCCAAGGTGCTGGGAACCAGAAGGCCGAGCACACAGTGCCTGGAGGGATGGCCCTGGGAAGCAGCACCGGCGGCTTCTGGATCTTTCCATGCCTTCTGAAACTCGGCTCAAGGTGGCAGCAGTGCGCTTTCCCAGACAGCAGGCCTCTGAGCTGCTGGGGAAATTCAACTTTTCTCTCATTTCAGAGAGCAACCAAAGTATGTTTCAGGGTCCTGGGAGCGAGCACAGTGCTGCAGAGGGAGCACGGTGGCCTCCGATCCTGCCCGCGCTGGAGCCGCAGCCCCTTTCTGCTCAGGTGTGAGCGAGGTCAATCTGTGCGTACCTTCGAGTCAATAAGGGGCTGCAAGCGGGAGCCAGCCCTCGCGTCCATCCTCAGGCTCTTGGGTCTGAGCGCTGGGAGAGGAAGCATCCTATCTGTCCTAATGGGTCCTGGGGTGGAGGTGGACACAGTGGGGTTCGGGGTCTGGCTCTGTGGTCTCAGCAGCTGGCAGCTCGTGGCACCTGCTACCTCATTTTTTCTCGCCTTCCGGGCTGAGATTAAATGTTCAGAACAGCCCGGCTGGTGGCAAGGCAACCGGCTTAACAGCCCACTGTTACTGTTCAGCTCCGCAGGAACAAGAAAATAAGGCAGACCTCGTGTTTGTCACACCTGCGACTCCCTTGACAACCTGGCCTGCGGTTTTGCAATCCACGCCTCGCCCATGGACCCGAGAGTTTCCCAGCTGGTCTCCCGGATGCCCACCGTGCATCCTGAAGGCAGTGCCTGGCCAGGCTCGGTGGGGCACGCTTGCAAACCCGCACTCGGGAGACTGAGGCAGGAGGGTGCCTAGTTCACATATAGCCCGAAACTCTGTCTCAAAATAAAAAATAAAAAAGTTTTGGGAATGTAGCTCAGTGTCAGAACATCCTGGGTTCACTCTTCAGCAGAAAGAAAGAAAGAGAGAGAGAGAGAGAGAAAGAAAGAAAGAAAGAAAGAAAGAAAGAAAGAAAGAAAGAAAAGAGGAAAGGAAAGTAAAAAGCAGTGCCTGGCAAGACAGCCAGAGTCCAGCGTCCAGAGTGTCTGACCAACTCTTGTCAGTGGAAAGGGTTAGGAAGAAATTGCTCCATCGAAATGTTTATTATTCAGGATTCTTGGATTATTGAATGTTAAAATATATGAAAATGCAGAAGTTGCTGTTTTTATAATCCAAGAATATGAGGTTTAGGCAAAAAGCCTCCACTGCGTTTGGCCCAAACTCCCTGGACACTAGCTCTGCAGGGTGGGTTCTCCGCTGGCCGCGGCTTTTCCAGTGTTTCTGAGGTCCTGACTCAGGGAATGGGGAGGCCGGGTGCTACACACCCAGCCTTCCCGGATGATCTCCCGCCCCGGCGTTCGTGGGGCCACGGCGGGCCCAGCAGAGATGTAGCAGCCTGGGTTCAGGAGCCCAGCACCAACTCACCGGCTGTCAGGATAAACCCCTGGCCTGTCTGATTTACCCTTGTCCATCGGTCTTCTCACCTGTCAAATGGGCTGATGATGCCAGCCCTGGCCCTGTGTTTCTGCTCAGCCCCCAACTCAGCCAAGAGCAGGAGGTCATGAAGCCAGTCATGGGTTTTATTTTTAATGCTAATGACTCATTTTAGGGACTAGAAGGAGACTCCCTATCATTTCATGACAACAACCTTTAGGGTTTCTAACCCGAAGAGTCTTCCTTTCTGGATTCACTTCAGAACCCATCGTTTGTCATAAATCTCCTTTCCTCCTTCATCGCCTGGATGATTTGCTTATTTCCTACAAGGTAAAGAGAAAACACATTCAGTGACTGTTTCTTCCCAAGCCTGTGATGTTCCTGGGAGCTCTGCCCGTTACTTACCAGCCTTCATCTAACGAGGACAGGAGCGTAGGTACCCAGAGCTGCACCGGCCCTGGCAAAGTCCTTGCGGGCCAAATGTTTTTGTTTACAGTCGCTCTGCCCCCTGGAAGATAATTCATCTACAAAACAGAGGGCTGTTGGTTGCGTGAAGGAACTTCTGGGGCCACTGTTTGCCAAGGTGATCATTTGGTACGCTGTGGAGCATGGAAAATGTCGTAGTTTAAGTTACGAACATGCTCACTCTAGAAATCCAGGTAGCGGCCCGCTGCGTGGGCTCCTTGGCGGAAGGTCACTTTAGTTTTCTCTCCCTGACCATTCAGTCTGCCCATTCCTGCCTTTGTTTTCTCTCCTTTCAAAAAGCCGTGCCTGGCAATTTTAAAGATGTTAGGGGTTTGAAGGGTTCACTTTTGCAGAGCACGGATACCCTGGAGTTCAGAAGCAAAACGAGGAGACCAGAATCCCTCTGGGTTCCTCTCCGGCCAGACTCAGCCCTAATTCGGTCCCTCACTGTCTCTCACTGACAGTGAAAATTCAGGGCCTTTTGGGTTTCATTCTTATGGACAGCAGAGGGCTGGATCTGCCCAAATAGAAGATAAAACTTGCCGTATTTCACACGGCTTGAGAAAGGTGAACCGTGAAGCCCTCTGCCATCAGCTCCTTCCGGTCACCACGGATTCCTCACCCCAGCAAGCTGAGTCAGGGACACCCCAGTCCAGACCACTGCTGCTCCCATTCAAGCTCCGTCCCGGGAGGCATCTCTTACCTCTGCAAAGTCCTAGTTTTCCAGAGGGCCTTCTGAGGGTTCTGTGTGTGACCAGAACGGGTCCTTCAGAAACGTAGTCAACAGGATTTTCAGTCCCATTTTGACGGGCATCATTGGAAGCCCCTCTCTGTCCCATTCAAGGGCATTTTTTCCCAGCCAGGGGCCACAAAAGCCAAAGTCCAATGTCCTATGTGTCTACGACCTTCTACAGTGAAGGACGCACAGTGAAAGCCCAGGGCAGCATGTCCAGAGGTCAATCAGAGAGCCAGTGGCCAGCCCCTCGCCCTCAGGGGCTTCGTGAGGAGCTGGGTACCTCTAGGTCACTGTGCTCCAAGCTTGGGAAGCAGCAAGAATGCCCACAAGAAAACAGTTTCTCAGGCTCCACCCCAGCCTTCCGGGAGCAGAGAGGGGGGTTTTGAGGGGAACCCCAAGGCAAGAGGTCTTTGAAAGCCAACACTGCTAACTGAAAAGCAACAGAAAGAGAAACCGACTTGACCTTTGGCCATCTGGTCAACCGCCCGTCCATGGGTAGAGACCATGACGCACTCACCCAATAAAGGTTTATGAAGTAGCAGTGACACGGCAGGCACCGTCCTGGGCACTGGGGCTGCAGGAAGGAGCCATGTTAGAAATGTTGAGGGAGAGAGAAGGAGGTCACTGACTACAAGGACGTCCGTTGTTTAGGGAGACAGCAAGACACAAACCCAGGAGAAGTGCATCTGCAGCTACTGTCTCTCTCCCAGACCTCAGCCAGTGTGCCCTGACTGATTTCTCTGTGTCTACACTGGCACCTTGAGCTCAGATACCCATAGTCACAGGGGGGCCTCACACTCAGTAGAAATCCATCAGCTTCTTCCAAACCCAGAAGACAGCTCCAGTCCTTCATCTTCTCTTTATGGCCAGCACAAAGCAGGCTCTCTGAATGTATCTCCCTTCCCCACACTCTCCCAACCCAGCAAGCTCACCAAATCCTCACCACAGGGCCTTTGCATGTGCTATTCTTGCTACCTAGAAAACTCTTCCTATTGTTCTGCACGTGGCCAGCTCAGACTTACCCTTCAGAGAAGCCCCTGCCTGGCTCCCCATGTGAAAGGAGCCCTGGGTCACTTTCTATGTCATTGTGCTGCATTCATAGCCATTCCCATCCGAAATTACCTTGTTTTCTTACTAAAGGCTGGGTTTGTGGTCTTTTCCTCCACCAGAGTGTCAGCTTCTTGAGAGAGAATCTAACCTGCTTAGACGGCATCCTCAGAAGCCGCCGCAGCTCCCGAGGACACAGAGCCTCCGAAAACCTCTCCCCGAGAGCTGAGCTCTGTGCAGACGCCTGGTCCTCCCCTCACAAGGGAACTAGGCGGTGAAGACCCAGGGGGCGGCCCCTTGTGATTCCACCAGAGGCATGGTGAAGCTTATTGGTCCCCCTCTCGAGCCGCTGAGCGAACCCCAAGGATCGGAGATGGGCGGGGAGGTCACAGGAGGCAGCCCTTCGCCCAAGACTTCCTAGCCAGTACGCTGACCTCAAGGAGCCCTCAGTCTCCTGACTGGAAGAGGTGGACACTCCTGCATTCCCGCCGCGGCCCCCCGTGGGTGACCACAGACGTGTGCTCCGGGGTCCCAACCTCTCCTGAGGCCTAAAGCTGTGTTCGTGTCGTGATAATAAGAGGCCACACGCCTATAACCCAGCACTGAGGAGGCTGAGGCAGGAGGATCATAGCAAGTTCAAGGCCAGCCTGAACTGCACAGTGAGACCCTGTCTCAAAAAGACAAAAAAAAAAAAAAAAAAAAAAAAAAAAAAAAATCTGTCGCGGGCCTCTGGATACCGTGGGCCTCTGGGTACCGTGGGCCTCTTGGTACTGGCCACGACCCTCAGATCTCACACTTCCTGCCACGCTCTCCCTCCCAGCACTGCTACCAGAGACGAGCACTTTAATATGGCCATTTACAGATGGAGAAACTGAGGCTCAGAGCTGCATAAAACTCGGCCCAGTTCCCAGATCAGCGAGGGAAAAGGCCCCGGGTGGGCACTGGCGTGGCGGCCGACAGGGCGATTCCCCTCCCTGGGCCGGGGAGCGACCGCGAAGGCATCACTAAGTGTGTTGGGTGCATGAGCTTCGGGTGGGGGGGACAAGCTTCTTTCCTGGGGTCCCGCTGTGCCCCCAGCACCCAGAGCACCAGGACCCCCGCCGTCCTGGGCGAACAGAGGGGAGCACTGCTTAGAAACACACCGGCTCCCGGGGCAGAGGAGGGGTCCCCGCTTGGAGCTGAGGCTGGGCCCACCGTGGGTCACGGGGGTCACGGTTTTCCGGGCGCCCCCCGCGCGGGCTGTAATTGCGCGGTCGGCCGCGTGGGTGCGCTGTTGGACAGCAAGTGAGCGCCGTGCGGGGGCGGCGGGCCGCAGAGCCCAGCCGCAGTGCCCGCAGGGCCAGCAGGGCCAGCAGCGCCAGCAGCGCCCCCTCGCTCCCCGCTGGGCTCGGCCTCCAAGCCGGGGTCTCGGGCAAAGTCCCGGTGGTCTGCATTGCCCCTGTAGAGCCCGAATAAGACGAGCAAACCCCGGGAAAAGGGTGGGGGGCTGCAGGGTACCCCGAGGGCTGCCAGGGTCTGAGACCCCTGCCCAGCCCGCAGCGTCCTGAGGATCCCCGGGATCCGCGGGGTCCTGTCTCTGCGAGACCCCAAGTGCAGAGGGAGGCTGTGCGAGGGGTCCCCGGCCCCTCAGGACAGGGGTGCGAGGCCGGGGGTGTCAGGGCACTCTGGTGTCCAGCTAACGCCCCGGGGTGCCCACCCGTGCAAACGCCTCCTCCCCGGGCCCAGAGTTGGCCTGGGGTCCCCGGCAGCCCGTGCGGGGCGTGGGGTGTGAGGCCCCTGCCCTCGGGAAGGCACAGTGGGGCCCAATGACGAAGCACATTCTGCAGCCCGGAGGCCAGGCCGGAGCAGACCAAGCCAGCAGCCGGGGGCCTCACCCTGGCGGGGGCCGCGGTCTCCTGCCCACCCAAGGGTTAAGGGAGACAGCAATAAACCGTGATTCTTCCCCGCCGGAGGGAAACAGACAGGGTGAAGGGGGAGAAGATTGATTTTCTTCTGAGAGCTCACACTCGCTCGCGCACGCCCGCACATGTGTTCTACGTGCAGGGGGAGACAGGGGGAGGCAGATTCTGTGTCCTGTGGGCACTGTGGGCCCTGCCCGGGACGGATGTGCACGTGTTTGTCGCACCCTGTGTGGGGCTCTGGACTGCAGTTGAGGGAACATTTCCAAAAGGGAGAGAAAAAAACAGAGGACGTTTCTGCACACACACACACACACACACACACACACACACACACACACGGTTTCCTGTAGCTGTGAAACAGAGTTGCTTTCCCAGGTGGTCCACATTGGCCAGAGGGTGGGCAGGAGGGTTGTTATTGCAGTGAGGGAACAGAGAGAAAGGCTGCGTGTGTGTGTGTGTGTGTGTGTGTGTGTGTGTGTGTGTGTGTGACAGACAGACAGACAGAGAGACAGAGACAGGAGGGAGGGAACGAGAACATTTTTTTTCTCATCTGGAAAAAACCAGGAACTGTATGTATTTTTTGAAGGGCAGGAAATGTGTTTTGCTGCTTGCAGGGAGGCAGATTAGAGGCTTTTGTTTTGTTCTTAGCCGCACGTGTGGCCAGAGCTCTGTGTTCCTCTGTGTTCTCTGGCTTCTGTGCACTTTGGTGGGGAGAAGGAGCTGTCTCCCTGGGGGTGAGACGCCTTCTGGGGGCTGCAGGGTGGGAACAGAGCGTTCCCTGCCTGTGCACTCGGCTTCCTGTGAGCCAGAGCCACCGTGTTGGTGCTTCAGGTGCAGCTTGCTTGTAGCTTACAAGACAGAGCCACTGTGACAGGGCACATGTGTGCCCGTGTGTGCCCGTGTGTGCACGTGTGTGCACGTGTGTGCGCACGCTCGCACACACTTGACGTACATATTTTCCCACATGGGAAAGGTGCGTGCATTTCTCTCCCTGGGGGAAGGAACAGCCTGGTAAACTGAAGCATCTTTGCACCTGCACACGTGTGCACACACGCACACACACTTTCCTGAGTAGTGAAAGAGACCAGTTTTTAATTTTATGGGGGAGAGTGTACTTCTGCTCCGTGACTTTAAAAAGTGACTTTTTTGAGTAGAGAACATTTTTTTGGCCTGGAGAGCAGCACGAGCATTCTGCACGCCAAGACACGGCGCTTGTGTAGTGCAAGCGTGGACCGGGGCCACGCGGCTGCCTTTTCGTGTGTGCATTCTGTGTGCTGAGGGTTTTTTCCCTTACAAAGGAGCATGAATGTTTTGCTTATCAGGATTCAGCTCAACAATAATTTTTTCTTGTTGTCACAAAAACAAAGTTCTCTCTGGCTCTGTGTGTGCATATTTATGTGTGTGCCTGCGTGTGTGTGTGTGTTGCAGTATTTTTTTCTTCCTTCAAAAAGAACATATATTTTTCTGCTTGTAGAGAGTCAGCTCAATAGTGAGAGATTTTTCCTCTGCTTGTTAACACAAGTACACAATTCTCTTCCAGTTTTGTGTGTGTGCACATGCACGCGCGTGTGCACAAACACGTGTACCTGTCCAGTGGCAAAGCTTTAGAGAGAATTTTAGGAAAGACAGACAGAGTGAGACAGTGTTTCAGCCCCGCAGCATCTTCCTATGAGCCCAGAACCGACTGCCATGTGCTGGTCTCCGGCAGGGCACACATGGAAAGGGAGAAGGCTGTGCCCGAGCACGCGTGGCAGAGGACGGGGAGCAGGGACGATGATGTTTTGACACACACGTTTTCAGGCACGGAGGGAAGGGAGAGGACCCCTCTTATCCTGCAGGATCAGCTCCTCGGTGGTGAAGCGCTGTGGATGAAGCAGTCTGGGAAGAAGAATTATTTTCCACAGACGCACACAGACAGTTTTATGAGCCAACAACAAGGAGAGAGATTTTCCTTGATTTTCAAGTGGCCATACTCAGTGGACAGCGGACTGCCCGTGTGCATGTGTGTGTGCATGTGTACCCGTGTGCATGTGCATGTGTGAACACACATGGTGCCCTTGAGGGGATCCCATGTGCTCACCCTACTGCCAACCACGCCTTGCTGGGGACTCTGTTCCCTGGTGACAGAGTTTCTGACATTTCCCAGACGCCGAGTGTATTTTCTAACAAGAGCGGCTCAGACGTTTCCTGAGGGCCCGGAGCCGGGGCAACACGGAGGTGGTTCAGGTGAAAGCCGGGAGAGGTTCTGGGGGTCGGTGGGAGGCAGCTGTTGTTCCAGTAAAAGACATTTCCTGTTTGTAAGAGGAAACAGACAGTGGACAGGTATTTTTCTGCACGTGTGCACGAGCCTACACACACTCTCAAACACACTCATGCAATCCTGTCACACACACACACACAATTTTCTGTGTGCTGAAAAATAGGGTTGTTTATTTCTCAGATGCTGAATCCCTAAAGCAGGAAGTAATTTTGATCTAGTTTTCATAATCAATAGAATTTTTTTCAAATCCATTTTATTTCGAAGATAAAAAGGAAAAAGAAGAAGAAGAAATAAAACTGCACCAAAACTTCAAAACACGTCAATCAGGAAGCAACAACGGTACGTACCTTGCACATTGTCATCCCCAAATCATTCCCCCAGACCGCAGGACATCGGCATTCAATTGTCCCAACTACACCAGCACAAATCTTTCTCTTCAGTGAACTCAGAGAAATCGATGGCATAACTATCTTAACTAGTTTTATATACACATGTACATACACATACACGTATTTTTTTCTTTCAGCTTCTCACACTAGTGAGACAATATGATGTTTACTCACGTGTGTCTTACGTATTTCACTAATGCATATGTTCTCAAGTTGCATCCACGTACCTATAAAAGTCTCCAATTTATCCTTCTTTATAGCTGAGTAGTACTCCTTTGTTTAAAAATACCATATCTTTTTTACCCATTTCTCAGCCCGTGGGCATTTAGGTTGTTTCCAAGATCTGGCTAATACAAACTGTGCTGCTATAAACATGGGTAACATACATCACTGTGGAACAATGTTTTTAATTCTTTTGGGAAGATACCCAGCAGGGGACTAGCTAGGTCAAATGGGACCTCCAATCCTAGGTTTTTTTAAGAAACCTCCTCACCGATTTCCATAGTAGTTGCACCAGTCTACACTCCCAAAAACAGTGGAGAAGGGTTTCTTTTTCCCCACAGCCCCTCCAGCATTTGTTATTGCTTGATTTCTTTATAATAGCCATTCTTTCTGGGGTGAAGTGGAATCTCAGTGTTGTTTTAATTTGCATTTTGCAAATGAACAGTGATGTTGAACATTTTCATATATTTATTTGATGTTGTATTTCTTCATCTCAGAAGTGCGTATTCATCTCAGATGCCCATTTTTGGGCTGGGTCTTTAAATCTGGGAGGACTGGTTTTTAAAAACTTCTTTATATGTTCTCAATAGTAATTCTTTATCTGAGGAACGGCTGGAAAACATTTTCTCCCACATTATGGGTTGTCTCTTCATTCTGTTGGTAGTTTCTCTTGCTATGAAAAAGCTTTTCAGTAGGGTGAGATCCCAGTTGTTGATTCTTGTGATAGTTCCTGGGCAATCTTACTTTTGTTCATAAAGTCTTTGCCTACATTAATGTCTTCAAGAGTTTTATCTACTATATCTTCCAGCAGATTATTAGTAGTTTTAATATTAAGATCTTGGATCCATTCTGATTTTAGCTTAGTACATGGTGGAAGATATGGGTCCAGTTTTAATCTTCGGCATGTTTTTTCCAGCATTTATTAAAGAGGCTATGTTTCTTCCAGTGAATGTGTTTGGCACCTTTGTCAAAGCTAAGGTGGATTAGTGTGTCTGGAGTGGTTTCTGCAGCTTCTAATCTGTTCCACTAATCTTTGGGACTGTTTTTCCCCCAGTATCACACTGTTTTTATCACAGTAGCTTTATAGTATAATTTCAAGTCAGGGATTATGATGTCCCCTGTCTTGTCTTTGTTGCCCAGGATTACCTTTGCTCTTCTAAATCTCTACTGGTTCCAGATAAATTTTAGGGTTGTTTTCTCTAATTCTGTGAGATATGCTGTTGGAATTTTGATTAGGATTGCATTGAATCTGTATAGCAGTTTTGGAGGTATGGCCATTTTCACTATGTTGATTCTTCCTACCCAAAAGCATGGGCTATCTCTAACATCCTCTTCAATCTCCTTTTTCAGAGTACTGTAGTTTTCAAGGTCTTTTACATCCTTTGTTAGATGGATTACTAGATATTTCATTTTTTTGGATCCTATTGTAAAAGGTCTTGTTTCCCTGTCTGATTTCTGTCTCAGTGAGTTTGTTATTCATACGCAGGATGGCTATTGATTTTTGAGTGTGGATTTTTAAACCAGCTATGTTATTGAATTTGCTTATTAAGTCTTTTGGTGGAGTTTTTTGGGGTCTTCTAAGTATAGAATCATGTCATTTGTGACTAATATTTTAATTTCTTCCTTTCCTATCTTTATTCCTTTTATTTCTTTCTCTTGTTCAATTCCTCCAGCTGAAGTTTGCAGAACTATGTTGAATAAGAATTAAGACAGTGGACAACCTTGTCTTGTTCCTGTTTTTAGAGTGAAAGCTTTCAGTTTTTGTCCATTTAGTGTGATATTGGCTATTGGTTTGTCAGAGATGGCTTTTATCAGATTGAGATAAAAACCATCTATTCTAATTTTCATAGAGTTTTTATAATGAGTGGGTGCTGGACTTTGTCAAAAGCTTTTTCTGCATCTATTGAGATGATCATATGATTTTTGTCCTTGACTCTATTAATATGATTTGTTACTTTTATGGATTAATGTATGTTGAACCATCCCTGCATTCCTGGGATGAATCCCATTTGATCATGGTATACAATCTTAATAATTTGCTGTAGTCTGTTTTCCAGTTTCTTAGTGAGGATTTTTTGCATCAACATTCATTAGGGACATTGACTTACAATTCTCTTGCATAGTTGGGTCCTTCTCTGGTTTTGGCATCAAGGTAATGCTTGCTTCCAGAAATGAATTTGGACATATTATTTCCCTTTCAATTTCATTAAAGAGTTTGAGAAGTAGTAGTGTTAGATCTGCACCAAATTTCTTATAGAATTCAGCAGTGAATCTGTCAGGGCCTGGGCTTTTCTTTGTTGATAGGTTTTTAATTACATCTTCAATTTCATTTATTGATACTGGGTTATTTAGGATGTTTATGTCTTCTTGATTCAGCTTTGGTAATTCATATGGAATCTGTCCATTGCTTCTGTATTTGCACCTTGTTAGAATACAAGTTTTCAAAGTAGGTAGAGATGATCTGGATTTCTATGGGGTCTGTTGTGATTTCACCCGTTTCATTCCTAATTGCGTGGATTTGAGTCTTTCCTTTTTTTAAAATAAGATTGGCTAAGGGTTTGTCAATTTTATTTAATCTTTCAAAGAACCAACTCTCTCATTAATTGATTCTTTGTATTTTGTTTAATATCCAGTATATTAATTTCTGCCCTGATCTTTATAATTTCCTCCTTTGTATGAGCTTTTGGGTTATTTGCTCTTCTTCTAGAAGTTCGAGGTTCAACATTAAGTTGTTTATATGTGCTGGCTCTGTTTTCCTGATATGGGTATTTGCTGTTATAAATTTCCCTCTTAAGACTGCCTTCACTGTGTCCCACAAGTTCCAGTATGTTGTATTGTCATTATCATTCAACTGTAAATATTGTCTAATTTTTCTTTAATTTCATCTGTGACTCACTGGTTGTTCAGTAGGGTGCTGTTTAATTCCCATGTGTTTATGAAGTTCTTATGGTTTCCTTTGATGTGGATTTCCAATTTCATTGCACTGTGGTCTGACAGTATGCATGGAATAATTTGAATTCTTTTACATTTACTTAAGCATGTTCTATGAGCCAGTATATGATCTATTTTGGAAAATGTCCTGTGTACAGCTGAGAAGGCTGTATACTCTGATGTTGTGGGATGGAACACTCTATGGACATCTACTAAATCCATTTGTTCAAAGTTTGATTTATTTCTAATATTTCTTTTTTTTTTTTTGTCTAGTTGATCTGTCTTTTTGTGACAGTGGGGTATTAAGATCTCCCAATACAATCGTATTAGGGCTTACTTGATTTTTCATGCCTGTTAGTAATTGTTTATATAGCTGGGTGCACTGGTATTTGTTGATTATATATTTGTGATTGTTATCTCTTCCTCTTGGACTATTCCCTTTATGAGGATGTAGTAACCGTCTTTTCCTCTCTTAATCAGTCATGGCTTGAAATTCCCTCTGTCTGCAACTATAATAGCTACCACTGCTTTTTTCTAGGTTCCTGTTGCATAGAATACTGTTTTTTATCCTTTGACTTTCAGTCTATAAATTTCTTTTCTAATTAAATGTGTTCCTTCTCTGCAGCATATTGGTGGGTCTTGTTTCTTGATCCATTCTGGCAGTCTGTGTCTCTTGACTGATGAACTGAGACCATTAACATTCATGGTTATAACCGATGTGTAATGACGTATCCTGGTCATGTTGCTTTCCTTTGGTGGCTCTCCGCACCTTTTCCCTTCCCTCTAATTGATTGCTTTTCCTGGTGGATTCCTTCTGTTGGGGGTCATGGAGCTGTGTCCTTATTATCTCTTTCTAGAATGTCCTTCAGAACATTTTGGAGTGCTGGTTTGGAGATCATAAATTTCCTCAGATGTTGTCTGTCATGGAAGTATCAATTTTGAAAGACAGTTTTGGGGGATACATCAATCTGGGTTGAAAGTTATTTTCCTTTAGAACTTGGAGTACTTTACTCCAAGCTCTCCTCAGCTTGAGAGTTTGTGTTGAGAAGTCAGCTGTGATTCTGATGGGCTCTCCTTTATAGGTAATTTGTTTCTTTTCTCTAACAGCTTTTTGGACAACCAATGGATTTTTTTTTTTTATTGGTACCAGGGATCGAACTCACGATCACACACTTGCAAGGCAGGCGCTTATGCCACTGAGCTAAATCCCTATCCCCTCAATAAAATTTTCTGATGGGCCAGAGATGGATGGACAGAGACAAAGAACCAGACAGGCTGACAGAAAGACAGCCTGTGCGAACACAAGGGGCCGGGCATCCTGTGGACACACCCAGGACTTTGCACAGCCAGCGAAGAGGGACCCGGAGGACTTTCTTCCCGGGAGGCTGGAGGCCAGACATCTGCCAATGCAGAAAGTATTTCGTCTCCAGCACACACTCAGGCTGCTTTCTATAACCTCTGCATCGGCGGTCAAGGCCAACTTGAAGTGTGTCCCACTGAACAAACCAAGTCTCAACGTGACCTCTTGGGAGTGCCCTCTAAAAAGGACAAGTCTTTGCCTTCCACTGATGGGCTGTGGGGTTTAGGAGTGGTCAGAGGCCATCCATAGACTCAGGGGACTCTGCAGGAGAGGCCGTGGGGGTGCGGGCTCCTGAAAAGGGGGTGCAGCAGGAGGGAGCAGAGCACCTGGCTGCACATACAGGGCCCATCTCTGTCTGACAGTCCAACTTCTGTGCACACAGACTTCCCCACGCTACCCAGGTTCAGCTTAAACAGATTCAGAGAGCTGATAGCTCACAGCCAGCCTTGGGGTCCCATTTGGCCCACAAATATGTTTCTGGTGGCTCGCAAAGCTTGTGTAATTTGGGTGTTGATTGCTTCAGGCCGAGGCAGGCGCCCTGCAATATTCACTCCTCAAACCCAGGAAGCGCCCTCCCCTTCCTACCCAACACACCCCACCACATGGGTGACCCTCGTAGAAGCGACCTGAGTCACCCATTGACCAGAGCAGAAGGGCGAGGCCCGGAACCCAGCCTGTCTGTGAGCTTATTGTTGTTATGGTGCACAAGAAATAAAAAGGGAAAGCAGAACATTCAACTTGAATTTCAAATGAACCGTGAATACTTCTACTATAAGATTATGCTGTGGAATATTTGAACCATACATCTACCACACATCACTGCTGTTTTCCAGAAACTATAATTTAATCGTGTGCCTTCCTTCTGACTGATTATCCTCACCGCGCCTGACACTCTGTGCCACCAGAAAATGATGACACAACTCAGCCTCCCTGAATCGCAGCCCACTTTCTTTCAATCACCTTTCATGTCCCACCGCCCTCTCTTCCTCTGCTCCGTTTTCCTACTTAATCCTTCATGCAGAGAAGAAGAGTTTACTTCCCCCCACACACACACCCCACAAGTCTCCCAGGCCGAGGGAGAACATGAGGTCTGGGTCTCCCCAGGGGACTTGTCCTGGCCTCTCCCTTGACCCTGGCTGAGCCTGTGGTGTCATCTCCCTGTGGTTTGATCCTAGTCATCATCCCAAGGACACTAACACAGGAAGCCCGTGCCTGGGAAGAGACGGGACAGTTCCATCGGCAGGCACCTGAAAGATGCTCGGCTGGATGAATGGATGTTGGACTGCAAAAGAAGGACATTCCAAGTTGTCCCCAGCAAGGTATGAGACAAAGCAAAGATAGAATTACCAGCCAAAGAGACCAGCTCGTGTGGGCAGCGAGGGAGAGGACTCACACCTCCACTCTGCACATCTCTGTCTGGCGGGCTGGGAACCTTCTGGTTTACAGTCCCCTTCCTGGCAGCACTGCATCGGAAGATGCTGGTTAAGGGTTTGGAGTGGCCCCGGCACGCAGAGAGCTCCCCGTAGGACCCAGCGCCACAGCCCCTCTGACCCTACTCTTCGCACGCTCCACAGGGGCAGAACACTGAGCTGTTGGCAGGGCTTCCAGCAGGCGCCAAGGCGGGGAGACATTAATGGGCTTTATCGCTTTGTTAGGAACTCAAAACTGCAGTCATTTGCACGACATCATTGTAATTGCTGTAATAAATAATTTTTGGTTAATTAGGACACAAAGTTATATATCATGCATTAACAAAAGTAGTTTGCAGTAAAAATTGATGTGTTTTGCTGTTGGGCATTCTCTGTGGTCCTTGGAAAGCCTGTTGAATAAACCACCACACAAACAGCAGAATTCTAATGCCCACAGGGCAAGATTTTCAGGCCTACTGTGTGTTTGCCACCGTGCTGGCTCAAACGAGAGTGCAAAGAAAAAAGCAAAATCCTGTTTTGTAGATCTCAGAGAACACTGTGGCTGTGTAGGAGCCCTCCCAGCAGCTGTGGGCTTCTGGGCAACTTACTTCACCTCTGTGCCTCCCTTCCCCATCTGCAGTGGGTAACAGTGCCCATTTCCATGGGGTGTTAGGATCTGCACACAAAGGGCCACGGAGGCGGCTCAGACCCATCTCCCTTTCTTTTGGTAGTGAAGTCCTACTGTTATCACTACAGCAAGTAATCCCCCTTCTGGATCCATGCCCTGAGTCTGTGTTGCATACCCTGAACTAATCACTGTAATCCTAACCCCCACAGTGATTGGATGAGAGGTGGGCAGGTGTCTCCGATCGTCCAATCAGAGCTAATGCTGAGTCTTTTATTAGAGACACTGAGGGAAGCTGTGCTCTTTAGTCTCCTGTGACTCTGGGGCTGCCGGGAACCTCCAGGGACAGAGTGCTGGCATCCGCAGAGCCTAAACAGTCTCTTGGAGGCTTGGATATGATGCTGCTGAATCCAGTCGTGCCTTCAGCTAGACTGCCCCTTGTCCATTCAGATATGTGAGCCAATACCATCCAGTTTAGGCACAAGTCAGTATGCTTTTCCTTTCCATGGACATCAGAAAGACTCTTTACTATCATACACACCTGGGACAAGGCCAGACTGGGGTGTGGCAATTGCTAATTACCAATAGAAAAGGCTAAAGAAGCAAATGTAACATCTCAGGTAGTGCAAGATGTGGCTCCTGAAATTCTGGGAGTTTGTGTTGGTTGGGAGCCATGACACGGGAACAAAATCGATGATCAGTCAAGGTCCAGTAAAATCAGCCTCAGCCTAAATCAAGTGAGTCTTTAGCCGCCTCTGCCCAAGGAAGGAGAGTTAGCCATCATGACAGAGGGAAGTTTCCTAAATTTTCTGCAGCCAACAAATGTTGATGAAGTTTAACCCACTCCTGCTGCCTCCTTAGTACATCCTCGGGCACCATGTATAAGAACAACCCAGAAAGGAGGTACCACTTTTGGTCCCATTTTACAGATACAGAAACTGAGGCTTGGAAGCAGTAAAGTAACTGCCTCTACCAGGACTCAAGTGACAGAGACCTAACCTACGAGGGACTCCACTGGGAAACTCCATGGCAGAGGCTGAGCTCCACATCGGGCTCCACACCAGAACTTATTCCCAGCCACTTCTGCTCAGGAGGCCATGAGGGACGCAGATTAGCGACCCTACATGAGCAGTCCGAGGAAAGGTCAAAGCTCCTCCACAAAAGTCTGTCCAGGCTCCAGGAACTTGACGCTCAGGGGCCTCACTGGGCTGGGTGTCGGGCTTAGACCCAGGAGCTGACCAGGAGGGCAGCTGGACCAGACATAGTCCAGCACGATCACTGTGGGAGGCCTGGCTGCCCAGCACCCCTGACAGAGATTCCCACACTGGCGGTGACCTGCGGCCTGCACTCGGTGCTCAGAGGTCCAGCACACAGCGTTCCAGAAAACTTCACACCAGAGCACGATTCGTAATTGGTAATTCACATTCCTTCTGCCTGAGACCATGCTGATCTGTCGGTAGGAGTGAGAGGCCTCACAGCAGTCTCCTCTTCTTGACCAGCTGAAGCCAAAACCTGGCCTCCTGAATCTCCTCCTCCAGCTGCCATTTCCCCTCCAGGAGGAAGACGGCTCACTCCGTCCACGCCAGCAAACGCCTCTTATGTTTAAGGGGTGGCTTGGTTTGCCCGCTGGGGTGTACATGCAGCCTGAATCTGTTCTGTCAGTATTTCAGCCGTAGAGTGCATTCTGCGGGTGCTTTATTCCCCGTGAAGAAGCCCTGACGGGGTCATCAGTGGGTCCCCTGGCCAAGCCCAGCGGGCTTTTGGGGGGCAGGAAGGAAAGGAGGGGGCGGAGTCCTCATTGCTGTAGAGTTAATGATTAACAACTTCAGGGCAATTTAGTCTCTCATGGACCCCGCCCCTTCCTATTGCCAAGAGCTGGGGGAGACCCTAGCTGCTGGCGGAGCACCCCTCGATGGAGGCGCTCGGGGCTGCTGTCTCTTTGGAAGGAAGCGGGAAGCTCCTGTCTGGGCTGCGGTCAGCTGCACCCTCATCCTGGCTCCTCTGTCACCAGTGGCGGTTAGTGCCTCCCCGAGCTGTCTCGGGCCGCTATGTCGCCAGTTAGAGGCTGGCGTCTCCCCCCAGTGTCCTTCAGTCTCAGGGACTTTCACAGAGCAGAGGGGGAACAGTTGGGATGTTTCCCCAGACCACGCAGCCCCTGTGCCCCCGGATCCACTGTCCGCTGTGCACCAAGCACTGCCAGCCTGGGGTCTCTGTTTTCTGCTACCCTGTCCTGCTGGCACAGGGGGCTGTGCCCAGTGTGAGGACGAGCAGCAACAGGAGAACGGAGAAAGGAACTGCCCATCCAGCCACACGGCCAGGCAAGATGACATGTCAGGTCCAAAGGAACACACCTGCTCTGGGGGCCACCCTGCTGCCCCCATCACATCTGGTCGGTTTACACACCTGTCTGGCATTTGAAGAGCACTAAGGAAATTTCACCCTTGCTTCCCACCAATAGCTGGCATCCAGGCACAGGACTGCCCTGAGGCGGAGGTGTGGAAGGAGCCATCAGTGACCAAAGGAAGAGGACCAGAGGCTCCTCACCACCGGCATGGAGCTGAGACTTTATTTCACTTACGAGTTTCAAGGTTTATCCATTTAGCTAGAAACTACCAAACTTTTCCTCGTTTGTGGCAGAGTACTCTTCCACTGTGTATATTAAAAACCCTCGTATCTTCTTTATCCATTCATTTGGATTGATGGGCATTTGGGCCACTGCAACCTGTGCTGCTGTGAACATGGGTGTGCATATATTACTGTGGTGTGATGCTTTTCATTCCTTAAGGAAGATACCAAGAAGGGGAAGAGCTGGGCTGTTGATTTCCTGATAAGAGCCATTCTATCTGGAGTGAGATGAAATCTCAAATTGTTTTAATTGGTATCTCTCACATGACCAATCACGTTGAATTGAACAGTTTTTCTTGTATTTCTATGCTGCTTGAACTTCTTCATCTGAAATGTGTCTTCATTTCAATGCCCATTTTTGGATTACATCTTTAAATCTGGGGATCTGGTGGGGTTTTTTTTTAAGTTCTTTATATATTTTAGATAATAGAGCTTTGTCTAAGGAACAGCTGGAAAAATTTTTTCCCGCTGTGGGTTGTTTCTTCACTCTGATAGTGACTTCTCTTATTGTGCAAAAAGCTTTTTAATAAGATGAGATTTCCTGTTGCTTCTTTGTGACAGTTCTCGTGTGACTGGGGTTTTGATCATGAAGTCTTCTAGAGTTCTACCTATTCTATCTTCCACAGATTCTGTGTTTCTGTTTTAATATTTAGATTTTTGACTTATTCTGATTTTAGTTTCATACATGGTAAAAGATACGGGCTTAGTTTTAGTCTTTAGCATGTGAAAAGCCTGCTTTTCCAGCACCATTTATTAAAGAGACTTTCTTCCACTACAGGTGTCTTGGCTCCTTTGTCAAAGACAAGTGACTGAGTATGTTTCACTGATCCTCAGGTCTGATTTATTTTTTTGCCTGTACCATGAAGTGTGACGACAGTTGCTTTGTAGTATAATTTTAAGTCGGGGATGCCCTGCCATGCCTTTGTTACCCAGAATTAGTTTTGCTCTTCTAGGTCTCTTTTGATTCAGAATGAATTTTGGGATTTTTTTTTCTCTAATTCTATAAGATATGCTATTGGAATTTTGATTGGGATTGCATTAAATTTGTATGACAATTTTGGAAGTATGACCATTGTCACTATATTGGTTCTTCCTACCCAACACAAGGGATAGTTTTCCATTTTCTGCTATCTTCTTTGATCTCCTTTTTAACAGTTCTGTTTTTTTTTTCAATGTATAGATCTTTTAGTAAGAATAGAACCAAACAGCAAAAAAAAACCCTATAAATGATGTTCATATTCATATAAAAACAACAAGAAGCAAGGAAAAAAACAAAAACAAAAACAAGAAAAGAAACAAAATAAAGGAAAAAATTGTCCCCTCCAATGTCTGTCTCTGAAGTCCAGTAGACGACACGGGCAGACAGAGCCCAGATCCAAGTTCACTAATCCCTGCAAGCCAGCCCTGGCTTTGTGGTGGGGTGGTGGATAATCCCAGCAGGCCTGCATCTTTGGTTCCACTGAAGTTCAGGCTGGTTTCTGGCTGTGAGGCTGAAGCCCCGTTTGTCCATTTCCTTCCTGCCGGCTTGAAGTTGGTTCCCTACTGGCTTGAACTCTCAGCTTTCTGAGCTTCTGGCAACTTGAGCTCTGCAGCCTCGCCCTGCCACTGGGAGCTGCTAGATGGATGCAGCCTGCAGCTGTTCTGAGTCTGAGCTCTGCTGGCTCCTCCCTGAGACGGCTACCAGCCAGTGGCTACTTCCCGGGGACGTCTGAGCCTGAATTACCCAGCAGCCACTGCAGTTCACTGTGCCCACTGTTCCATCCCGCTGGTGCATCTCTCCACGGAGGCCGCTGAGGTCACTGGTAGCCGCTGTGCTTCCACAGTTCAAGCTATCGCTCTGCACAAGGCGTCCGGGCTCAGGGAAAAAGTGCCGCCTGCCACCTCCTTCTTCGTAGAAGTATCTCTCTCCACTTCCTCCACGGGCTTCAGTTCCCGATTCAGATCCTTCCCGGATTCCCAGGGCCTGCTTCTGTCCTTCTCTTCCTCATGTTGTTATATTTCAGTATCTGGACGCCAAATCTTGGGGAGGCTCTTTCTCTGCTGCCCACTACTCTGCCATCTTCTGGAAGTCAAACATAAGATTTGGGGCAGGATCTAAAATATAAGAAAGCTCAGCCTGCCCTGCACGCTCTGCCCAGGCTTCAGGCAGTACCAGTTTCTGGGCCACAGAGAGCGTGCTCAGTGTTTTCCTGAGCTTGGCAGATGATAGCAGATGTGTCTTGTGACTCTGCAGGACTTCCAGGAGCTGGAAGAACCTACCCCTAGAGGGAGCCTAGGGCTGGACCTGAGCAACTAGCCTTTGAGACCAGGCAAGAACATGCCCCCAGTGATGGTAACAGCGTGAGGGTGAGGCTGGGCTCTGGACAGGTTGGTAGCCCTGGGAAACTCAGAGAACACTGGACAGCAAAATGACTAGTGGCCCTTTCCTGGTTGGAGACATGAACCTGGTTCAGAGCTCTGTGTTACAGCCTCAGAAAACCCACTGCATCTTTCCATCTCGCTCCTCACAGACAGACAATGATGGCACTGACCACAAATCAGCCTACACAGAGAGAGACGGAGAACCTTCTGAGGATGATACAGGTGACAGCTTTTATGTCCCGAAAGTTTCGGGTTCTTTCTTGATGGTGGAGTTTGCGTGATGTCCTTGTCCTGAGCTCCCAGAGCACACAGGAGCCAGATACCAGACACCCCATGCAGAGTGCTGCCGCTGAGCGGCCTCTGAGCTCTGAGCACCCTGGTCAGTGCCGAGAGCCGCTGCTCACCACCATCCTGCTACCCTTTCAGTGTGGGCTCACCCATTCCTTTGGTTGTCCTTGTAAGGATCTGTGCTTTGCGTGCGTGTGGCGAGCTGTGCTGGGGTCTAGTTGATCTCTGTCTCCACCATAGAGTTCATCTCTTCCTCCTGGCAAAGCACTAATTCTTCATCTTGGAGAACAGTGCCTGGGGTGTGGCAGGTGCACAGGAGGGAGGCAGACAGGAGGGACAGGGGCCGGGGCCAGCAGGCTCCAGGAGCTGAGTGTTCTGGCCTCTCCAGGTCTCTCAGTGGAGGTCGTATGGGCTTTGGGGGATCCTGAAAGGTGCCCCGCTACACTGAGGAGGGCAGATTAGGTAATTCGAGTTCCCTCCATATGCTTAGAACTCTGCCAAATGGGCATTCGGCCGTCTGTGTTAGGGATGCGTGTGACGAACAGGACCAGGAATCATTACGGAGGGCTGAATGATACCACTCGAGGGCTGGTAATAACAGGGACTCAGGTAACAGCAGGAAACCATGAGAAGTATTCCCACACACGTCCACGGAGAGCAGCTGCAGGGAGTGGACTTTGGGGGATCTGCTTTACCTGGGAAGCTCTTACCAGGAGACTTCACCCTCTGGAAATGCCAGCCACGTGGCACTGTTGCCAAGTTATCCAGATGTTTTTGCTGAGTTCTGACATTTTTCACCTCTCGCACTTGGGCTATCGATTATGATCAGCAGTTTCCCTTGCGGCTCGTTTTTTCAATAATGCTAATCTTGGTCATTCATTAAGGGAGGCCTGACAGTGTGTCTCGTCCTAACTTGTGTAATGAACCAAATCATGCAATTAGATAACACACAAACTCCAGGGTGGAGCAGGTCATTGGACTGAGCACCAGCAGTAGACGGGACACACAGCTCCGAGAGCGTCAGACCCATCCTGCACTGAGCCCAGAGGATCCTGCTAAGCACTGGGCTCCAAATCCTTATCACAGGGCCTTATCTTCCCAATAGGAGAAGTAAATCATCTTATTCACCAGATTCTTTGCCTGGGGAGGATATTCCACTGCAGACTTTTGTCATTCATTCCAGAAACATCAGGAAGTGGTCCAGGGGTCTAAATTAAAATCCTTTTGCGAATGCTAAGATCCATTTCCTTGTGAGAATGCAGCAACCTCTAGCCACCACTCTCGATGTGTTAACCACCTGATCCAAACCCTTACTCCAGAAGGAAATTGTGCCATCGGGGGTCAAACGATGGCAAGGCCACATGGAGAGGCAGATGTAAGGCTGGTCTTAGAGCCCAAGATCCTTGGGGTCTCTCGCAGGCTCCTTCCCAACCCCTCTCTCCACAGGCCCCTGAGGAGAGGACAGGGCCATGCCCAGGCCACGGAGAGCTGTGCTCACAGGGAAGGAACTTGTAGTCAGCTTTGAAAATTTATGAAAAGCTGCCCAGCCTCGCTTACCACAGAAACAAATAAATGAGGCGTTATCAGAGTAAATGAGGCATTGATCCTGTTGGCAGATCACAGAGTTTGACAGCACCCCACGATCGCTCCACAAGGCAAAGGTGTAGCCCTGAACATGGCACACAGGAAAGGACAGCCACCCCTCGGGCCCATCAGCCATAGTTCTCCTGTCAAACAGGCACATCCTTGGAGCTAGCAGCACCCTTCCAGGAATCTGTCCCCTGGGCTTTCTCTCACTTGTCCCAAAACTAGCAAACTACATGACAATGGGTTAATGGCTCTACAAACTATGGCTCTCTCATGCAAAACTGCAAGAAGTCACCAGGAATGAGTCCAACCCATCTGGAGTGACTTGAAATTATTTCCCACATAGCCTATAGAGAAAAGCAAGGTATAGAAAATTGCACATTGGCTATAGTTACTTGCATTATAAGTAAGCAGATGTAATTGATACATGCATAGACTGTCCTAGGATGGCCTGGAAGTTGTTATTTATTGTTGCTTCTGTAGCAAGAAGTGCATCTTTCCATTTGCTTGGCATCGTTTCTGTGTTCTTGCATTTCTCATGTGGTGCCTCTGTGCACGTGTTGATGTAGCTGAGCACAGCACAGCAATGGTAAAACTGGACGGCTCCAGGCTAAGGCCCAGCTCTACTGTCTCTCCCTGCTGGTGGCTAAGTCTTCTTCACCTGTGAAACGGGACACATCTGTGTCTCACAAGGCTACAGCGTGTTCAGTGGACACAGGGCTGAGCAGGAGGTGGCTCTCGGGGAAACACTGGTTGCTTTGCGAGCCAAGGGTGATGGTTTTCACCTGCACACAAAAGCAGATGACGAAAGCATTCACAGAGTGCTTCCCGGGCTCCTCTGCAGACACCGCTTGGGTGGCCTCACCTACCGCATACTCACCCCTGACCCTAATGGCAAGCCAAGGCCCGTCCTCCTCCTTGTTGATTCATGACTCAGGTGACTCCTCCAAACTCTCTAACGTGCTTCAGAATCCTCTAAATCTTCCTCCCAACTTCGCCAAGACATAGACTTGCAGTGCAAGATTTGGCGGATTTCATGGCTGGAAAGAATCCTAAGGTTCATCTGGCGAGCAGACAGGAGCACTGCAGACCTCACGGTGGCCTGGGCAGAGCTGACCTCTGAAGCCCCCACCCAGCCTCCTCCGTGGGTCCCCCTGCAGGAACGCCAAGCCTCAGCTTCTTTTGCTGGAGGCTCCTCTGTGTTCTGGGCTCAGCTCAAATGTTGTTCCCTTGGACAGGAGCCCCTTGACCTCCACAGCTGACCACCAGCCTCTTTCTGCCTTTCCCAGCCACCCTCCAGCCCTTTTCAGCTCCCACGTGTGTTTCATTAGGTCCTGGTTGTGCTCCCACTGGAATATAAACTCCTAAAGGCCCAAAAGGACCCAGGATCATCCGTCGCTGTGGAGCTCCGTTGTAGCCGTTCGGGTTCCCTTCACCTTTGTTGAATGAATTAACAATATCGGCATATTGAAAACAACCCTCTTTCTATCCCTGCACACCACAGGATTTGTCCTCCAGGGCCTCTCAGCGCTTGCAACTTCCTGCTGACCTGGCCCAGGTCCCTGTGCCTGGCTGTCCCTGTCTCTTAATCAGGCTGCACCCTCCGTACTTCATCCTTTCCTCCAGCTTGCTTCTCTCTATCATCTTTGCAGCCTCACACAGACGGACAGACACGTCTCACACACAGACTTCACCCACGCCCGACACCCCGCTCACACCATGTTCACCTCCGACTCCAGATCTTTCTTCCTGTCATCACTCACACCTGAACCCTTTTCCCCCACCTCATCCACTTACTCTCCCCATCAGGGCTGGCTCCTGTCTCTCCTCTCCTGATGCCTTTTGTGTCTATACAGGTCCCACCTGAGCCACAAAGCCTGTGGGGGCTACCGGGGATCAAACTCACAACCTTGCACTTGCCAGGCAGACTCTCATACCACTGAGCTAAGTCCCCAGCCCAAAATCCAGCATTGCTGACTCCTTGAGTACATGGGACTTGGGCAAAGCTGAAACTCTCTTCCTTCCCCATCGAGCAAAATGAACAAACACCCTTAGAGGTTCCGAGTCTCAGACCAAGCCTCAAATCTTACGTGTTCTTGGTGACTGGGATCAAGTGCCTCCGTGCCAGCTCAGTTTCTCCCAGCACAGACCAGAGGTCTTACTTGGCATTTGATGATTGTAACAATTAAATGAAGCAGTAAGTCTCACACTGTGGCAAGTTACCAAGAAATACTCTGGGTCATGATGATGATCATTATTTGCAGACTGAGGATTCTTGCGCTAGCTTGGATTATCCTTTGCGGGAGCCCGAGTGGATGAAAAGCAGGATGGAAGCAAACAATAGCAATGACAAGAAAAGCAACAACACAATGGCCTGGTGCGCAGAGCTCTGGAGATAACGAGAGGCCGCTGCTCTGGATGAGGCCGAGCCCAGTACGCTGACCTTTCCCCACGTCTGAGGGTTTGTAGTATGCAACATGGAGGGCCAGCTGGAGGCAGGGGCTGGTCTCGGGTGCTTGGGGGCTGTCTGTCAGGACTGACCTCGCACTCAGAGAACCAAATGGAGCCTGCATCGATCACAGTCTCCTTCCCTGTGCCCTGTAGACGCCCTTCTCATAGGTGGCCACCATCTTGGTCAGTAGTGGCCAGTCCTCACTGGGCCCACTAGGCACAAGGATATCCACATAATGTGGATTAGCAGGACACTCCACAGGTGAGGGCCCAGCTCTGTGTCCTGTGGGGCGAGACCTCGGTGACTCGGACACAATGAAGAGACAGGAAGGGACCTGGAGAACACCAGGCCTGTTGCCACCTCGCCCTGCTGGCTTGGTCCGCACCTTGAGAGGCTTTGAAGAAATGGATTTTGCCAAGAGCTGTGGAGTGTGTGTCCCTCCACTTCTCTCTCACTGCTCCACGGTCCTTTCCTTCCTCAGGGAACTTCTGCTGTGTTCACTGGAAGAACTTTGCTCAGGAGCCTCCATCCTGATGCAGTCCACTGCCTGTTCACACTCTCACTGGAGAAAACAACTGAATCCAACGACAATCTCCCCTTTCCCCACAGGTGTAACCTACACGAGAGGCCATTGCAGTCACAGGAGAATGACAAGGGTTAAAAAGGATTCAAAGCCACAGGCACTCTTGGAAGCCACCAGTAGTACTTTAGAACTTTTAGATGGACCTACATAAAGCTTAATGTGTAGGAATCCCTTGGCCCAGCTGTTCCACCATAGGAATCTTCCCAAGACCAATGAAAACCTTTGCACAAGAGTATCCTGGCTGTAGCTCTATTTACTAAAGCCCTACACAGGAACCTCACATGTCCAGTGATACAATGGTAAATAGATTGAGGCATGTTTATACAATAAAATACTAGCAAAAACAAGCAAATGTAGATACCCATCTCAGCATAGCTATCTTAAAAGCACTGAGTGGAAGGAGCCATGGGTGAACAAACACATCCGTATCTTCATACCCACAGGAAATTCAAGAACAGCTAAATTAATTATGATGTAGGAATTTGAATATTGGTTGCTGCAGATGAGGAGAGAGTGGAGAAGCAAGCTTTCTAGGTGAGGGAATGTTCCAAACCTTGATTGGGTTGGGGGTTTGAGGATATGTACATAGTAGGATGCACAGAGCTCTAATTTAAACTTGACCATGTTGTTGAACATAACAGACCTCACACAAACAGAAATGGGCAAGGGGCATCTCACATTATTTCCCAGGGCCAGGTTTCAAGCCAGCTTCTCTGTCAGTATCTTTAACTTTAAATCATGCCTGCATGCAGGGACCCCATGGCCAGGGTCTCCCATGTTCCAAACGTCTGCACTCCAACACTGTCTCCCCTACACGGTCTGTTGCAGGGAAGGAAGCTGAGAATAATTTAGAGTTTTGTTGAAGATGTAGTTGACACATATGGAATTGTTCCATATACATTAACACTTCTGGATATTTTATTGCCTAATAAGGAGACAGTTAGACATGCCATTTCTCAGCTGCGGAATTCACATCCAGGCAACATATCAAGGCCGAGGAGGGTCCATCTTATCAGTGATGGAATTTTGTTTACAGGGAGAAAGGTACCCTGGAGCCTGCCTGGTAGTGGGGCGTCTGCAGTGACTCAGGTGATTGATGGCTAGAGAGCTGGCTGGGTCCCAGCCGGGGCCAAACCTGCAGAGCCTGAGCCCAGCACTGCTGTGGTCTGTTGGATCTGGGCTTGACCTTCTGTTAGCTCCATTTCTGAATGTTTATTTCTCCTGCCCCGACCTGACCTCATCTGCCCCACAATTTCTCCACAGCATCTCCTCCTTCCTGGGAATTTACAGAGCTGTCATCCCCTCTGCTTATCAGACCTCATGATAGGCCTGGGGTCTGGGGACAGGAGCTGGACCCAGGAGACCAAGGTCAAGATGTGGGGTGGTCAGAGAAGAGCCTGCAAAGTTCACCCAGGTGGGGAGGGCAGAGCCAGGTGACTGTGGAGTAGCACCTCTAGAGTCACTGCCCTCTGGAACGTCTTCCTTACAGGCAAATCCTCATGCACTTTCCCCCAGAGGTCTCTGTTGGTTTTGCCCAAATGTTCTTCATCTTCTTGCTCCATCAGTGTCTTGAACTGTTTTCCATTGACGAGAGCTCACAGATCAGGGCTGAGCTGATCAGGAGTTGATTTGGGGATGGGCTAGCAAGATGCTCAATAAGGTGAATGGGTGGATTGATTGACTGTTTGGCTGGTTCATTCTCTGTTGGCAATCTCTTTGATGAGCCTCTTGGGCACACCACACCTCTTCCTGATGAAGTCTGTTTTTCACTTCATCAATCAAGAATGCTCTGTGTGAGCCCACTCTGGTAGTTCTAAATAACATGAAGTGTCTGCCTTGGAAGCAGGCTGGCTGAGCCTAGATCCCAGGTCTGAGAGACCAGGCTGGAAAGTGTCCAGCAGCTCCTGCAATGCAAACACACCAGGGAGCCCTGAATCAATCAATGACAAATAAGGTCATCAGCGCTTGGGTGAAGGCAGCGACACCAGAGGAGGATGAGGTACGAGGAGGCTTTTGCTCAACTACAAGGTCATTTTGCCTTTGTCAATCTACTGACTGTTTTCACCCCCAGAATGAAACAGTAGGATATGTTGCCCAAGTGAAAACACAGTGGTTTCTCAGCTGTCACCAAGGAGAGCCCTACTGCTTTCTCCTGTAACTTGGATTTGTATTTGGGACCTGTGACCTATACTTCCAGGTGTCTGAAATCCCTAGTGAGTCAGGAACTCATTGGTCCCTGAAATTTTAGGGGTCCTGGCAGCTGCAGGTTTCCAGAGGAACCATTGCTGGGGCAACCTGGTTTTGGGGGTCAGTGTGATCAGTGGTCACTTGAGTGGAGGATGAAGAGCATCAGGAGAGAAGATGGAAGGAACCCCAGGGAGTGAGCCTTGCTCTGGGGAAGTTGTGGAGGGGTGTCTCAGAAGGTGAGGGGCAGGTAGCAGGAGGAGGGAGAGGAGGAGCTGGCTCTTGTCCTCAACAAACAATGTCACTAGTGACCTCTGTTATCCTCGGGTGGCATGCATGTGGGAGGCTGGGTCACTGTTGGCATGCACAGCTCACAGAAGCTCCACGCTGGGCAGGTCTGTGTGAGGAACCCTATGTCAGGCTACTGTGAGTCACTGACACCTCACAGAGGCCCACTAGGATTTCATTTATCCATTTGGCAAATTCGTTAAGTGAAACCATTCAAAATATGCTTTTAAAAACATTTGTGCACATGTGCGTGTTGCTGGGCATGAAGTCCAGGGCCTCGTACACACCAGCCAAGCACTCTACCACTGTGGTACCATCCCGGTCCAAAAGGCACCTTTTAAATATCTGGCTTGTTTGACTCAGAAGATTGGTAAGATTCATCCACATCACAAGGAGTTGCAGAGAGTGATTTGCATTGGTTGTACTGTGTTCTGCTGTGGGATTGGCTGCAGTTAATTTACATATTGGGTGACAGACAGGCATTCGGAAAGCTCCAGCCTTCGCTCCCAGGAATATCAGGGCTCTGCATATTTAGCACATGACTTTTGGTGAATACCTGATGGCATTTATGGTGGGTATCTGCGCTTACCAGTGCAGCTGCCAGGATACAGGGTAGGTAGAGATGATGCCTGAGAAGGCCCCTAGGAGGGATGATTTATCTGCAGCAACAATTGCTCTGTGACAATTTAAATGCCACTTTCCCAAGAAGCTCTCAGACACTGGTGCATGGCCATGCCTCGAGGTTCTCTTCTTCCCTCTTCCTTCACAGCGTATGTCCTAGCTGGCACTATGTATTTATTTTTGTATAATTTGCCTAACGCCATCACCCTGCTAGGCCAGAACTCGTTGAGGGCAGGAGGCTGTTTCTGGATGGCTTGTGCATTCATCCACCATGACAAGACCTATTAGGCAACAGCCACTTACCAGAGACTGTGGTAGCACTGAAGGTTCAGCTATGAACAAGACAAAGTCTTGTCTTCATACTCCTTAGGGCCTGGTGATGGAGAATGATTTTAAGCAACAAAGAACATGTCCTAAGTGCCTGAAGAGAAAAAGAGCAGAGAGAAAGGGTTGGAGTGAGATCAGGAAAGGTCGCACCATGACAGCAACATAGTAGCCGAGATGACAACATAGTAGCAGAGATCTGGAGACTGAGAGAGGTGCTCTGCCTTCCCACTGACACCTGTCACCAGCCATGTTACACTGTCAACATTTCCCAAGAGCACACCCTGGCCAGGTGTGCCTGCAGATCCACAGAAGTGGCACCAATCAGCAACTGCCCCCACAAAAGTACTGCTGGGCCAAAGCCATTTCGTTCCACAGAGGAAGTCTTGAGTTCCAGGAGGTCAGCCCAGGGTCACTTGACCTGTGATCCAGCCTCTTATCAACATGCATTTTTATCATCTAAGAATGTGACTTCAGTGGTCTCAGATATTTACCAATAGGTGTGAGAGACAATTTGAGTGACTCCCCTTGAATGCAGAACAATTGCTGCAGTTTTGATTATATTAAGACTTATTTTCAGGGGCTGGGGATTTAGCTCAGCGGCATAAGTGCCTGCCTTGCAAGCTGGCAGTCGTGAGTTTGATCCCTGGTACTGATGAAAAGGAAAAAGACAGGAAAAAAAAGACTTATTTCCATATACTGATATGTACAGAGCTGACTATGGTATTTTTTTTTCTCTTTAATTGGCTCTAAGCATTGTAATAAGACTAGCCGAGGTACTGGTATGTAATCTCTAAAGCCACTAGACGGTCTCCTGTTTCCTCATTTAGTGTTTTCTCTAAAATATATAAGCACAGCGGGATGGTAGAGCCAGTCAGCTCCAGGAATGTCAGCTGGGTTTGAGCCTTAAGATAAAGAGACTATGACCCCCCACAGCACAAAAGTTTATATAGCAGAAACTGAAGCAACAGCCTTCAAAAACAATTTGGTTGCTACCTTAATTGAATTACGCAAATTGATCCTTCTGCATATCTTTATCTCTGCATTTTGTAGAGATGCTTTTCTCCCTACCTGGCCAGCCAGCTCAAGTTACTCACATAGTTTCCACCATCCTCACTGTCGTTCATCCTAGAGCCACCCCGCTTCTTCACAAGCTAATAAATTCTGGGAGAGGCTAGGATCAAGGCCTTTGTCTGCACATTTTCAAGGGGATTGGACTTAGGACCCCTTGGCTGCCCTTAACTTGGAATGTGTCTTGGTGTCTTTACCCTCACCATGTGTTGCATTGGAGGTGATAGATTAAAATTTACTTGCTGGGATTCCAGTAATGTCTCAATGGGATTATAAACATAACTTTTGGGATTTTAAGGAAGACTAGAAAAGGGATTACAATTCTTGGATAACTGTACTCAATATTTGGGATTACAATATTTGGTGCCCAACGTGGGGCCCAAACCCACAACCCTGAGATTAAGAGTGTCATGCTCTAAATATTGTAACCCCAAATATTGAGTACCTCGGCTAGTCTTATTTGCTATGCTTACAACCAATTAAAGAGAAAAAATTGCCATAGTCAGCTCTGTACGTATCATTATAAGGAAATAAGTCTTGATATAACTAAAGCTGCAGCAATTTTTTTGCATTCAGAGTCACTCAAATTGTCTCTCACAAACAGGGCTGACAGAAGTGGTTATGGCATGGGACACAAACCCTGTGGACACCAGGTCTTCAGGAATGGCCACAGAAGCAGCCACTTGTTCCATGGGAAGGGACCCCAAAGATGAGAAACAAAAATGGTCTTTTTTGGCCAACGAACTTGAAAATGGAAGGTCTGCAGATAAAGGATGTCTGGTTTCACAGCTCTGGATCCTGGTCACAGTTAGGAATGTCCTCTCTTACTGCTCTGGATCCCAGCTCACCTGGAGGCAGCTGAGGAAGCCCTGATGAGGGTCAGCATTTGGTTGCTCAGCTGTGCTCGGCAGAAGGGCAGTGCTCCAAACCCTGGGCTGGGCTAGGAGAGGCTCAGCTGTGGCTGGCTCTGCAGCCTGAGGATGGGAACCCACAGAGGAAAAGGTCAGGGAATGAGGGTAAAGAGGGAACTCTAGAGAGGGAAAAGGGATCTGTCTCTCGCCCTCGTCCCTCTATCTTTCTCTCAAGAAATAAACCAGTAAGGAGCATTCTGTTCACTCATGCTCACTAATCCAGTATTGGCTAGAGAGGCCCAGGAATAAAACTGGTGAAACGCTGTGTGGACAGAGCTTGCTGACTGCCCTTCTCTGGTAGCCAGGCACCCAGAAGGGCCTTGCTGCTCAGCAGTGATCCTATCTCTTCCTCTCCGAGAGTGAGTTCGCCTTTCTTAACCTTGATCTCTCATCCTGAATCAGGGTGAGATGGTCTGGCCCATCAGCTCCTGGTCACACTTAGGCTCGTCCTCTCTTACTGCTCTGTCCAGCCACAGGGTTCCTTTGTCTTCTCAGATACTCAGAGCACACTTACCTCAAGGCCTTTAAACAGCCCTTCCCCAACAACAGCCTTCTGCAGGATCTTTGGCAGGCTCCAGGCTCCTTGTTGTAGTCACTGCTTGGGAGTAGTAAGAGCCCCTGGGTCAGGCCAGAGCAGGCGGCCCTTCCTCGTCCCCACTGCATACCCCACTGTAAACAGCACCTCTAGGGGATATCATCCTGTTGTCTTCTTCTCATGGCGCTCACCACTCCTCAAATTGTCACACTCATTTGTGGACATACTTTTTATTTTCTCCCCACACCACCTTTCCTAAAAGTGTGAGCCACAAGAAGGCAGAAATGACATCTGTTTTGCTTACCATGATATCCTGAAAAATGATAACTTTTGAATTGTTTGATAAATGAAAGGTTGTTTTGAGGGTATTATTTGTACTGGATACCACAAGGGCTGGGTACTGTTAACACTCCACTAAATAGGGTCATCAGCTGTGCTATGACTTAAGCTACATATTCTGTAGTTAGGCCGTTTCTGTCACTGAGGCATGCTAGCTGCTGGCTCCTTGCCTCCGGTGGCCAGACATCCCTCGCCTAAGTCATGCTGGTCCTCCTGTGAGACCCCTCGGCCCTCTGGTCTCTTCTGTGCTCCTGCTCCTGCCTTGGGAGGCTTGGGAGCTGCCCACACTCCCAACTGAATGACCAGTTCTATGCCACATCTCTGCACACTGAACGCACTCAGTAAGGAGTAAATGAGAAGAATAACTGTGGGAACTCTGCTGTAAGTGTTTGGCTCTTTGGGATACAGTTTTGATGGTAGGGTAGCCAAGGGGAGCCATGTCCCAGCTTGGCCCAATTATTCTTCCCAGCGAGAGTTTTGAAGGGCTCTATACACACAAAAACAGCATAAAAATCACAAAGGCAGCACTTTACTATTACCTGAGCCATGTCTAACACTGTGACCCAGGGCTCTGGAGATGTAAAGGAGACCAAAGCTTAGGCTCCAGAGCTGTAGCTCCCTAGAACCCAACTTCAAATCTTACTGCTGGCCTGGTCACATTCAAAGAGTAGATGTTCTGTAAGCAAGCAGACCCGAGGGCTGCATGGTCGTTGACTTACTGAATGCTTTCATCATCATTAGGACGGAGGAGCAGAAAGTTTGAATTCACTTGGTATGAATGACATTCCTGGTCTTTCCCAGCACTGTACTCATTCTCCTGCCTTGTTGGTCATGTCTTCTAAAGACCCTGGACATCCCACTGGCCCCACTGCACCTCATACACCATCTTAACTGGACAGCATGGAAAGGGAGTGGTAAGATGGAACTCTTGGTGAGGCACAGGGAGATGAAGGGTGAGAAAACCAGGCCCCCAAAATGTCCAGGGCCAGCAGCATCAGTAAAGAGGTCCAGTCATCTGGGTCTTAGAGTGTGTTCTCTCCAACTAGGAGGCAAATAATGCTGCATCTCGAACTTTCTGTGGTGAAAGGTAACCCGGGAAGCCTCTTTGGATCGGAAGCTGCATGTTGTACACTGAGATACGTTTCCAGCCACTTAATTAGATGATGATAAGGGGGCTGCCTACTTTCAGGGGGGGATGGAAGAAGATCCGAAGTGTCTGTCCCTGAGGGGAATCACAGCACCAATCCCTTTGGTGCTGGATTGGGGCCGAACTGTCTGCAACCATGTAAGAAGACCCCCAGGTAAGCTGTGGAGTTAGGTAGATATGGAGCCTGCAATAGGCTGTCACATGACCAGAGCTGCCCAGCATGAATTGAGTTCTCTTTGGTCCATCTCTCTGAGGTCTCTTTTAGATGACTCTCTTGGATCTATCTAACTTACAGGAAAGCCCAGCAACATTTTCCTGTAAGTTGGAGGAGGTATGCTCAGAATAAAGCACACACACACACACACACACACACACACACACACACACGGAGGTGCAGATGGTCTGGAGCCCCTGGTTTCTTCCCATCACGGCCAATGCACCCCTTGATCAATGCACAATATTGCCAGCCAGCGGAGAGGCAGCTCCTGCGCAGCCAGCTGAAAAGCCCAGGCATGGCTCATGAGTTGGGTGGGTTTGATGAGTGAGAATCTAAAGTAGATGCTGGATGCATTGTATCACCACCCAGAGGGGACCCTGAAAGACAGCAGCGAAATAAATTTGCCCCCAGACAGAGCCGCATATCCAGTGTATTCATTTTTGTTTGAGAGAGGAAAACATATACCTGAGTGTAAGACTATACCTGGACTCTGGGGCATGGTGACAGCTTGACTGGTTGGTCAGAGGCCTTGAGACCTGAATATTTGGGATGACACTGCATTAAGCCATAACTATGCACCTCACCAGTCCTATCATACAGTGTGTTACCCAGAGGCCACATTGATGGAGGGCTAGCACAAAACTGCCAGCCTTCTTGAGATGTTGGGACCATTCTTCTGCAGAGCTTACTGCTGCATAATGACCACCATGTGGCACAGTGTCCCCAGCAATAGCATACAAAACTCCAGAAATCCAACAGATGAATGCAAGAGTGGGCTCATCTATCGTCACCACCAGGGACCCATGTGAGGGAGTCTGTGGTCCTTACCTTCTTCAGGGCTCCGTGGTTTTAAAGGAACTCCGAGGATGGAAACTTCCACTGAGGATCAGAGCAACTGCCCCACTGAACTTTAAACTTGGGTTTACTTTGGATTTTTCATGCTAAAAGACTCCAGGCAACTACAAGAGTCCCCACCTTGACTGCACAGCAGACCTTAAGCATCAGGAAGAATGCACTGTTGTGCTTGACACTCAGGTAGCAGTCTTTGGGGTGTCTCTTGGTCCTCGCTTGTCTGCTTTTGACAGTCAAAAGCATAGCAGTGATGATGTAACTTGATCAGTGTGGGGCTCGGGCTCTCAGAGATGAGTTCCGCCTGCCAGCGTGGGGAAGCTGCCTATGGGAACAAAAGTGTCCTCCCAGGGAGAGGGATCTGAAATGGGAAGCAGAGGAAGCGGTAACAAGCATCAGCTGTGGCCCGTCGGGCGGGGGCGACCCTAGCCCCAGTGTCCTCCCCTCCACAGGGTTCACCGAGGCCAGTGCTGCGACCCCATCACCGTCTGACTGCCATCTGTGGTGCTTCTCTCGCTTGTTACGGGTCTTGACGCTGCAGCCTCTTCCTATTTTTCTGCATGTAAAACGCCAGCCCAGAATCTGCTGTTCAGGAAAACTGACTTTGATAACAGCTTTCCACTATTCATCATCTATCAGTTCAACATTAAATTATCCACCCACCCAGCCCATCTGACCCTCTACCCTCACCATCTTCTATTTAGCTATGCAGGCCCCCTTCATGTCCATTCATCCTGCAGTCCATCTGTCCAGCATCTAACTACCTATCTGTCCAAGCATCCCACTCTATCCCAATACTCAATGTTCTGTTTGTGCATAAATTCAACTGCAAAAATACTTATCCATTCGTCCATTTAACCATCCCACCGTCCGTTTTTCTGTCCTTTTTCCATTCTTTCATCCACCTGCCAGCACCATCCACTAGACATCCAGTCATCCACCCACCACTCACCCTCAGTACAGATGAGTCCTTGGCAGCGCTGCGCACCAGGCACTCTGCTGTGGAGACAGTGGGAGATCAAGACACCCAGCCCTCCGGGAGCTTTATCCTGCTGATAAATCCAGCGAATATTCACTGTCCATTTTGTGCCCTCCTCAAATAGGACTTCAGCCTAGTTTAGAAGAGGATACAATTGTAAAATTGACTAGTACTTCAATTGCAGAGTTCCATTGTCTCTAGGAGCATCAAGAAAGCCCCCAGAGGAGACAGGTGTGAGCATCTCTTGGCAGGATGACTGCATGCAATATAGCAAATAAGGGGGGTCTCTTTCTGCCTTCTGTTTGAAGGCAAATGTTGTTTTCACTGTTTTGTTTCATCATGATGATTGTTTTACTCTATTCAATATTCTCTTTTGATTAGTTTTATAATGTTCTGTCGTTGCTTTGATTTTCCAATACCCAATTGGCTAGAAAACTATTGTGAAGATAAGGAGATTATACTCTGGTACCTATTACCGTTATCCCAGTGTCCTGCGGTGAGGTTCTGTACCAGTTTCACTGCATTGTCTCAGTTGGCTTTGTTCTGTCTTGTTCTGTTGTATTTTACTACCTTCAACATTCACACACACACACACAAAAGAAAAGAAAGCCCTCAGAGCTGCTCTGACAAGTTGAGGAAAGGTTTCCTGGGAGAGATGATGTCCAGGTTGTGAAGGGAGGTTAGGAGGGAGTCGTGCAGAGGAGTGGACCAACCACAGGGTAATCAGGGACGCTCTGCCTAGAGGAAAGGGTAACTTACTGCAGAAGTGCCATAAATACTTGCTGAGTGACAGAGAAAAGAAAGGCCTCAAAGCCTTGTTTGACACAATGTCTAGATCACATTTTAGTGGCACAAAAGAGTAATAGAAGATGTAATAGTTTGCCTACCTGTAAAATGGGGAGAAAGTGTCCATCTCACAGAGATTAGAATTATAGTTCTTGAAACACTGGTGATCTGACACCTGATGGTATTTGACATTAGTGTTAATAATTACAGTTAACAATAATCAATCATTAATAACAAATCATATAATCATCATCATCAATGATGTATAGGCCAGTGGCTTTATTATCGACACACTTGAAAATCATTGCACATGATATTTTTCTGCACCCAAGTTTGTAAAAGGAATTTGCTCAGGGAACCCTGAGGGACCCATCAGCTTTTAATTTTTCTTTCCCTGCAGGACAGTGTCTGAGAGAACAAGTGGCCCTTGGACTGGAGGAGGCTTGGGGTCCGGAAGGGCCTGCAAGTGCCTCACGTTGCCGGGCAGGGCAGCCGCAGGGGCCTCAGGACAGCGGGGCCCGCTGACAGGAAGCAGCCCCCACCCTGCCTCCCTTCATGGTGCCATTATGCCTGTCACCCACAAATTTCACTGAAACCTTTCGGGAAATTGTTTATCCTTTCAGCTGAATGACCTCTGGGGGTAATGAGTTTCCATAACAACTAATGGGTGGCCAGCATGCTTCCGCCCTGGACCGGTCCCCGTGCTCTCTGATTCACATCAGCAGTGGCCGATGGCCCCGCAAGTGGTTCCTGTTTGCCATCTCTGGCAGAATGGGTGCAGGTAGCCAGGAGCACAGGGCACGACCCCGGAGAATCAGTCCCCACACCACGTGCCAGTCTGCAGCAGGGCCAGGGCAGTGCCTGGGTCTTTGGTTTTGCACCCCAGGACCCCTGACAGGAGCCTGTCCCTCCAGTGGGGCCAGGGTCAGCCTAAAGTGACGGGGGGCTTATAGAAAAGGTTTCTGGACAAAAGGGAAGTGCCCAGCCCCATGGTCGCCCCTACAGACAAGTAAAGGGACTGGTGGATGCGGGTGCCTACCGAACCATGGGTCAGGTGGGGTTCACTCTGCCCAGGGTCCCTGTTGGCGGGCAAAGAGTAGGGAAGAGACCTGGAGGACTTGCTGGGTACCCCAGGGTTGGGGGGAGCCACTTGGGGCAGAGTGGCTTGGCTCTGAGCGGAGCCAGGAAGGACCGGATTCGGTGCCCAGCATGGAGCCCCTGTAAAGCCCTGCAGAACGGAGACGCGGCAGTACGTCCAACGCAGAGATGAGCTGCCAGGCAACTCTACATGAAGGCTTGAAGGAAAGCATTTCAGAGCCCGGGAAGCGCCGGGCTGATCTCCATGGCCTGCATGTAATTGCTTTGTCTCTGACCCTTTCTGCCTTGAGCACGAGTGTAATTTCAGCCGGATGAGCCAGCTCACGGCCCCCGCTCTGTCCCCACTGCAGGGGCTCGGCCACTGACCAGGCCAGGTGGCCCACTCGCCCCAGGCCTCCAGCTTGACACAGGGGCCTTGAGGCTGCCCGAGGCGCCCTCAGATGGCGGGGGGAGCCCGAAGACCCCACTAATAGCTATGAGAGGGGGCAGTCATGTTACAATCGCCCGCGGAGGCCTCAGCTCCCTCATGTGTGAAATGAGAAGCTGGAGAGAGTTTCACCCAGACATGTAAACGTCACGGCTGAGAAAGGCCCTGGAGGAGCATTCGGCTCCGCTCCAGTGCCTCAGCACTCACTCAGGCACAGAATCCGCTCAGGTGTCCCTTAGCCTGTCCTCCACATCCAGCTATGGTGCCGGCGAAGGGCAGAGGGGCCTTCACAGCCTTCACAGCTAGCACACAAAAAGACAAACAAAACCCAGACAAGGAAAAAGGCTGTGAGGGGCTCTCGGGCTGAGGGAGGCAACAGCTGGGCTGAAAACCAGGGGCTTGTGGGGGCAGAGAAAACAGCATGAGCAAAAGCCCTGGGGTAGACACTACACTGGAAGGGAGGATGGGCCGAACCATGGCTACGCAGAGGAGGGAGGGAAGGAGTGGCTCAGGGGTCCCCAGCAGAGTGCAGCTCTGTGGGGAATTGTGAGCAGGGTGGGCTGTTCAGAGCTCCCTCTGGTACAGAGCGGGTGTGAAGGCTGAAGAGGAGGGAGCCTTGCTCGACTGAACTGGGCCGCGGAAGGTTCTGGAGAGCTGATGTTCAGCAAAGACAAACCTGGAGCCTTGGCCCGGGCCCTGGCTGTGGAAATGGAGTCGCAGGCTCCTGCCCCACGGCTGCGATGGGACTGCCAAGGGCTTGCCATTGCTTTTGTCTAAAGGCTGAGCTCAGCCAACAAAGGCAATTGGGAAGCAGAAGACTTCCCGAGCCAGCCCTAATCGGGCCGAGCGGAACAGAAGAAAGGGGTGCGCAGCGGCAAAGGAGGTCGATGAGCAGCCCCAAACTGGGCTTCTAAAAGGAAAACCAATTTGTGCTCTTGCTCAGGAAGAGGGCTACAGGTAGTCGGAATTACTCTTCTGGGTTATTTGTTTTTGCCTTCAAATCAGAAAATTGTAGTTATTGCAGCCCAGCATTGATTGGCGTGCAGGCAGCCACAGGCCTGCACCTCGGCCTTATCTGCTGGAAATCCGAATGAGGCCAGGTCTGGGCTCCCACAGTCACCACGCCACCACCCCAGAGGGGCAGGGGCCCGGAGGGGCTGGGAGAGGCCGTGGCCTGGGAGGGGCGGGCGACTTGGCAAACGGCTGCCCTAATGCAGGAAGCCGCGACCTTGGCGGCTGCCGGGACCCTGAGCCCTGCACTGTGGCCGCCCGGTGACAGGCGCCCGGCGCGGCCCGCCCCAGACTGCAGACTGTGAAACGCACAGTGGTGGTCACCAACGGTCAGCTGTGGCCTTGGCCCTTACTCCCCTTCAGCCTCAGCAAACAGCCCCTAATTCACCATCACCAGAAATGGTATTGATTTTTTTTTAATTTAACTTGCAGTCACATTCCCACAGCCACCAAGAGGGAAGGGGATGATGTCAAACTGCTTCCCTAGAGCCTTTAAAATATCCTCTCCCCTGCCCTCCCCTCTCCTCCTGCAGACAGGCCCTGTCTCCCCAGCACAAAACAGGTCACTACTTTTTTCATTATTTACTGTAGTTCAACGACCTTTTAAATCACCAACTGCTCTGAGCACAGCTCCTAATGGGCTTTAATTTTGTGATTTGTTAAGTCGCAGCCATCGGGTGTTAATAGCTCCTGGTGTCACCACCCCCTCCAGCCCCTGCCTCGCCTGTTCCGCGTGTGGAGGCTTCCACCGGCTGTCGGAGGTGCTGACTGCGGCTGCCCCTGGTCAGGTAGCCGTGTGCTTTCTGCCCGGGCCACCGTCCTGGCAGTGTGGTGGATGCTGCCCAGCTCAAAGCCTCCCCGTCTGCTGATTTTACCAAGGTCTCCCATGAGCAAGGAGAAACAACATGAATACAGTGTCAAGAAGAGAAAAATGAGCGAGAAGGCATGGTTAGCACTGCCGTGGTGTGGTTTGTCCACGAAGTAACGTCATCCACAGGCGAAGTCTCCCCAGCAGGCCTGATCCCGCGGAAAAGGCGTCTGGGCTTTTCCCACAGAGGGGTGTGCCCTCCTGTAGTTGGGCTCCATCACTTGCTGGCTGTGTCATCTACAGCAGGTCCCCTGAGCCTTTCTACAGTTGGTGCCCTGGCCTATGAAAACGGGGCGGGGGGCGCCAAGCTATGCACACAGGAACGAGGAAAGAGGCGACACTCGGGTTAACTGTGGCTGGAGCCGCACCACTAATCCACATCAGACGCCAGGTCACCATTAGGGGAAACGGGCAAAGGGCGTGGGACACCCCAGCGCCATCCCTGCTAACCATTCGGGACACATGCTCTCACCATTTCGAAATTAAAAAGTGGGGCTTTTCAGGGGCGTGCCAACAGCACGCATTTCACAAGATTTTCTGAAGGGACTTCGGAGAGCCAAGTCAGCACCGGGCGCAAGCCTGGCACCAGCCTGCACTGCATAAATGGGGCTTATTTTCGCCCCTCAGTCTACTTAGGCCGCCAGGACTGCTTTCCTCGTTAGGAGCATCCAGAAAACCCGAATGGGGTTTGTAGAGAGCGAGTCTGTTGGGCTTGGCAAAAGCAAAATTTCTCCTTTCCGTGCCAGTTCATTTATTCTCAAGGTTAATTGTTGCTAATTGCACTGTGAGATTGCCAACAGGAGGGTCAACACCAGCCCAATTAGACACGCAGACTGCTGATTGGCTGAGTGAGGTAGGCTGGAAGCAGACCCTGCCACCCAGTACGGCCCACGAGAGTAATGAGGTCAGAATGAGGGGAGAGGGCGCTGGATGCCCGACGGCTCCGTGCTCACAGTCTGCTCGTTTCCAGCCCCAGAGGAATGCGACCCTCCACCCCATGCCTTTGCAAAGAAAACAACTTCTTGGAGTTAAATGAGGTTCTGGCTCTTGGGCCTCAGACTTCTCCCTCAAAGGGGATTACAGCACCGTCCCTGAGTCCGTGGTCACACGGCTTGTGTGTGCTCTTTCTTGCACGACGCTCTGTTAGTTTCTTCGCACACATGGTGTCACGGAGACCAGTCCCAGTTTGGCCTCCAATCCCGCTGCTGCCATGGGACCTGGGCAAGGTCCCCAACCTCCCTGAGCCTCAGTTCCCTCTTCTACAGACTGCTGCTTGAAACACTTACTTCAGGGGAGCTCTGTGAGGGGTCTAGGAAAGATTTAAAAGGGCTTCACCTAAGCATGTGCTTCCTAAGGACAGGAGAGGACAGATACGAAGCTCCGGGGGTGCACTGGACCTGACCAGCTGTGCAGGAGGGGCCTCTGCCCAGCTGTCGAGTTACCCTTTGCTTGTGGTTCTCTGTTTCCATTTGCTGCACCTACATCCCAGGTTAGGGACGCAGACTGGCCCAGGGCTGGGAGCTGATAGAAACTGGAGCACATGGTTACATCTGAAAGTATACCCTCCATGCTACAGAGGGGCAGCGTGTTACCTCTTTGGATTATAATTACAATCCTCAAAACTTTTGGTGATGGGCAGATGAATTTCCTGCTGTCTCTCTCCCACGGGGGCTGGAGGTCACTCAAAGAGAGAGAAAGCAGGGCTGGCATGGGATCTGTCCTGATGCAGCACGAACAGGACACTCACGACCTCCTCCCACGCCGGACGCTCTCTGACAAGCACATTGCTTTTCGTCTCTCTGGCGCCCAGGGAGGGTGAAAACCGTGATGCGTCCATTTCAGCTATTAGAGCAGGAGGTGTCCCTGATTGCACTTGCAGCGGGGAGTTGGCAAGGGAAAGGCAATTCAATTCCACAAAAGGCAAGACACAGTGGAAGTTAGAAGGCGGTTTGGTGGATAAAATGCTGCTTCCAAAGACAGTTCTGTCCCCCACCTGGACGCTGCAGAGAAGCCACGTCCACCCCCAGATTTACAGCCCCAGGCATAGCCTCTGCTGTGTAATAATGTATGCTTTCTAATCAATACTGGCATGGTCTGCCCGTCTGCAGCATGGATGCCCATTTAGCAAAATCACTGAGTAATGGAAAACGCAATTGAGTTGCATAATGAGGCTGGGTAATTGGATGGACTGGGCAGAATGTCCAGCTGAGTATATTCAGTCTGGCGTATTAATTAAAAACTTGACACTTCAAGCGCCATCCAAAGTACCCCATTAATTATTCCTTGAATCCAAAGGTCAGATGTATTGGATGAATTCCAAGACGATGATAAAATAGCTCCACTCTGGGGCCACTGCAGTCAGAGCATCTTTTGCACCAAGGCCCTGGCTCGCTCGGCTCTCCAGTGGTGCTGGAGCAATAGCCACGCTTCTTTCCTGTGCCTTACACCCTGCGTCCAGGCCCTGGGCCAGCACTGACAGGGCTCACCGAGTCCGCATCTCTGCTCTGTGAGCTCTGCACACCCAGGCAGCTAAAGTAGTTTTCCCAAAGTTGGGAAGTAGTAGATGAGAATTCAGACCCAGGTCCTGGCACTTCAAAAGTGTAGCCAGGTTCTTATTCTATGTAAGAAAACAGGAAGATATTTTGAACTTCATCTAAAAAGCAGAAATGACAAAGCTCCCCTGTGATGTATTCCTGAGCTGTGGGACCCTGAGCAAGTCCACTTTTCTCTGGGCTCCTGTTCACTTGCCTATAAGTGAACACAACATCGCATCTCTGGGACCTAAAACTTAAAAGGAGAGAAGGACGGTGGGCAGGGGTGGCTGGGCCAATGGCAGGCCCGCTCAGCACAGAGAGCAAGGTGTCTTCCGTGGCCCCAGTGTGGATCTGGCATCCCTGCAAAGCTCCCCAGACTCCACCCGACTCATGTCCCAAGACTTCAGGATGCTGCCCAGGACCTCTGTGGGTGTGGGCATCCTGGTGACTGGGAAGTGAGCTCAGGAAGCCTCAAATCAGCCCCTGAAGGAGGCTCTGTCATGGCCTCATTCCACAGATATGGAAAGAGAGGCCCAGAACACTCCCAAGCAGAGAAGTTTAACTCACTACCAACCAGCCAGCTCCAGGGGTCTTAGTGTCCTCCATCCCTGTGTCCCTGGCCTGGGGGAGCTGGAGGTAAGTATGTGCAAGACATTGAGGGAGTGGGGACCTCAGGAGGTGCCCAGCATCAGGGACTAGCTGTCTCCTGGCAGAGCACGAGTTGATGGTGTCCATCAAATGACCAGCACGTGTGGCTTCTGACTTAATGATTCCACTCCCAGGAATTTACCCTAAGATGTGAAGATATTAGAGCTTAGCAAAGCAAAATGTTAACAGCTACCCAGACCCCAACTTCTGTCGACAAAGGGACAAAGCAAGCATGAGACCCTACACAGCTGCCAAGGAGGCCAATCTGCTTCAAGTGTTCACGTAGCATGACTATCTAGACCCACTATCTAGTGGGGTGAAGCTAGTGACTGCCTCAGGGGAGCTACGGAAGGACACCAAGCACGTCCCCCCCAAGAAGAAACTAATACACACCAGCATCCAGGAGATGAACAAGAGACACACAGAGCCCGTGTGCATGCAGAGGCAGAAGACTTCTGGAAGACACAAGTTGGGGTGAAGAGGGCAGGAAGAACTTTCTTTTTATTGTATTTTCTTCCATCATGACTAATTTATTTTTGTATCAAAAGAAATGATGAGCTCATATATTTAATACTAAAAGGTGTTTGGGTTTCAAAACTTCCATAGCCAGCTTTTGGATGAGATGAAATTCTTTCTCTTTTCTGGAACGGACCCCTGACCCCACCTCAGGACTTTGAGACCCACAGGAACCCAGGCTCCGTAGCTGACCAGTGCCCACTTATAACCAGCAAGGCAGCACCGTGAGCCTGGCTGCAGCAGCTACCACAGCACAAGTGTTTATTTAACTGATGGTCACTGTCTTCATTGAAATGATGCTCGCCTGTTAAAAATGAGCATCTGCTGGATCTGTCGCCATGACGAAGTGCAGCTGGGTTCCTCCTCCTGCTCCCAAGGCCCAGGGTTCAATATTTGGCTCATTAATTTTTAACACCCTTTTATAAATGGGGATTTAGCGAGGGGATAAAGAGGCCATCGCTTTCCCGGGCGTGCAGCCTCCCTGCCTCCCCTCTCTCGGCTCTGGGATGGAGCAGGTGAGACGCAGGCCCGGGGCCTCGCCACATCAAGGCTGTGAGCAGGCACATGCTTGTGACTTGATACGTGCCAGGCAGCCCTGCTCAGCCCTGCAGCTCTAGCAGGGATAAACTTCCATCCTTAGGAAGGACCTGAAGCCCACGCTTCCATCTGCCTGGTCCCAGCCACCCACCTGCCCCAGCCATCAGGAAGGAGCCTTTCAGCTCTAAGCTTTGTTCATTAATAAATGTCTGTGTGGAACTGCATACATTCTGTTTCCACGAGGATCTTCCATGGCTTTGTTGTTCTCCCCACAGGGGAGGACACTGTGACCCTGACATGCCCACTCGATCATTTATGCATTCACTCATTCAACATGTGTCCACTGCTGGCCAGCTGGAGGCACTCCACCGATGACCTCAGCCTGCAGCCATGTCTGGGATGCGGCCTTGGGGAAGGGCCCACAGGCATCCTATCCTTCGTTCCAACGTCGTGCAGTATCACCACAGAGCAACTCCAAGCCCACTGCAGAATTCCACATGGCACCAACAGCAACCTCCTCTGATCTGCAGTGCAAACTTCTGGCATTCTGTGGTCACCTTCAGCTCCACAGGGGTGGGCCTGGTGCCTGTGAGCAGGTGGAGACCAGCAGAGGCGGGGGACAGGGAGAGGGGGCAAGAGGGGCAGAGGCAGAGAGGGAGAGAGGAAGAGGCCCAGGGAGTGGGAGAGGGCTGCATCCGCCGTGCACACAATGGGAAGCAGGGAAGAGGAAGCTGGCCGCCCGCACCCTGCTTCCAGGGTAGCCAAGAGGGCCTGGAGCTGGAGGTCAGAGAGGCCAAGGCCACACTTCCCTCCTGCCTTCCTGGACCCAGCAGTTACCTGGCAGAAGTTCCCGTGCTTCTCTGCAGTGCCCCAGGTCCTGCAGCTGGCAGATAACACCTGTCACAATGGGAGCCCTTGGAGCCTTTGTGCTTCCTCTCCATGTGTGCTATTAATCATGAGACTCGGGACATTCAGGGCCCCCAAGGGGCAGCTGCACGGTGGTATCCATTTTTCAAATAAGCTAACTGAGGTTCTATTCATTCAGTGGCCCCCAGTCCAAGATTGCATCCTGAGTAGTGGCAGGGCTGGAGAAAACCTCCCTCAGATCAGACGAGAGGGGCGACCTGGTACTCTCAAGCCTGCCGTCTGCAGGCTCACTGCTAGGAAGTGACAGCAGCCAGGCCCTGACTGCTTGTCCCCAGCCTCAACTTCCTCAGGTTGTACAATTATATGTGACAAACACAGCATAGATCTTGTTTGCAAGGTTCCATCAGCTCGGCCACCTTCTCCAGGGAGGAAGTCATGAATGACTCAGATGAATTCCAGGGACACCAGAGGTTTAAACCTGCTCTACCTAATGGAGCATGGCCATGGCGAATAGGGTCCCTGTCTGGACGTCTTTCATCTGAGGGGTACAGCTGCCACCATTATCCTCCTCAGCCAGGGACTGTTAATGCCTCTGATCCCTGGTAGCCATCTGAAGTCAGGGAAAAGACTTGAGGCTGCCTTAAGAGGAGCAGAGGAAAGAAGGAAGGAAGAAAAGGAGGAGGAAGGGAAGGGAGATGGGTAGATAAAAGGAAAGGAGGAAGAAGAAAACGGACGGGTGAATGGATGGACTGGTACATATGGGAGGGTAACATTGAATCAGGGGTTACCAAATTTTAGCCTGCAAATTCTTCATCTCTAAAATTAAATTACTAGGAACACCTAAGAGTTGGGGGTGAGGATTACCTCCACTTTACAAATGCAAAGCTAAGGCTTGCAGATGAAGCTGCACCACCCAAGTTCCCAAAGAGACTGGTCCCTGGAGCCCAGGTCCTCACCCATCCAGTCACCAATGAATCCTTGTCCTGTGAAGCCCAAGTCTAGCCTGGCACTTACATGAGCACTAAACACATCAGTGCAGGGTGTGTCTACTTACTGGCTCCCGCTGGGCCACATCCAAAGAGCAGCACAGGGTGCAGCCAAAGGGGTGAAGGACAGACTTCATATGGCAGAGGTGGAGAGGACCGGGGTGAATTTTGTTTTCAGGTGATTCGGCTTTGTTCTGATTGACTCACGGTTGTTGAAGTAGTTGTAAAACTGTGTCCTAGTCCAGTGAGTTTGCTAAAACCGTGGTCTCTTCTAAAGGCATCCTAAGGGCATGAGCTCTCATCTAAGAGCCAAAGCAGCTCTGCCTCTGCTCTTCCTTGAGCCTCGAGTTCCGTCACACCTTTGAGAGTTGTGTTAGCTCCTTGGCAGCCACGGAAGGCCAGACCCTTCACTTCTCGGGTGTGTTAAACAGATTGCCTGTTAAAGGAGCTGTCTGGCCAGAGGCCCATCCCAGGAGAGAAGAAGATGAACTGATGGACCCATTGGGAAGCCATGTCACTTGTGTGGACTGCAACAGGGGCCCAGGGCCTGAAGCATGTTCCATCAAACTCATCTCACTGTTTCTGCTCTTTGGATTCTTCCATACTTGTATAGGATAGAAACTAATCCCTGGAAAAGCTAAAAGGCCTTTCTGGAATGCATTTTTAAGGTCCACTTGGAAAAACCCAGTGCTCGAGTGGAAAATAGAACCTGGGTCGTTGGCTGTCCTGCTCCTGTCTGAGTCACCAGGGCACCTGGAGGGTGAGAGCCCAAGTGACCTCACTGATCAGACTTTCTGAGTCTGAACCCTGCTGGTAGGGAGGCCAGGGCTCCAGAGCCACAAGCTCCCGCTTGAGACCCTGGAGTAGGTGCAGGAAGCACTGCTCAAGAGACACCAGAGTGTGGGAAGATTCTCTCCCCCTCCCTCCATGAACTAGACAGAATGGGCACAGGCTCCCCGGTGGGCAAAAGCAACCTTCCGACCTCCAGTACGGCTCCCTGGAGGGAGACGAAGGGTGGACTCCTAGAGCAATGGTGGCACAGACAGGTCACTTGGCTCTAGAGGATCCGGCCCTCTGGTCTTGACATGGAGGCTGTAAGCAGCAGCACCTGGTGAGTGAATCAGGACACAGGTGAGGGCAAGGCTCCATCCTGTGCCCACACAGACTTCCCCACACCCCTCTCCAGGAAGTCAGAATCTATCAATTTGCAAAATAATCTCCTATCCCTGGCAGGGGCACGGTACATGACCAACACACGGACATGTCCTGGCTGTCGGATACAGCCTTGCTGAGAGGCCCTGACCCAAGGGACTTTAGCCAGGAGTAGAGATGGGGGGACCAATGGCAAAGGGAGCCACAAGGAGACCGGGGCTCTGGCCCGCAAGGCTGTTTCCCCGCGAGGCTGGGGGCACTGATGGACAAACGACTGATCCCAGCAGGAGTCCACTGCGACTGAACAACTGAGAACCTAACAGCAGGTGGGGGGACCCCGTGTCTCACTACGGGACGGGACGGGAGGCGGGGGCAAAGGGAGAGGGCATGAACTCAGACTGGGCTTTGGGTAGGCACAGGTGGTGACACATGAACGTACTGATATCTATGTGTATCCTGTGCCCATGCAGAGCCGCTTGCTCTGCCAGCCGAGGTGGCCCTGGGCAATGACACCACCATAGCAGCGAGCCCACTCGCCCCTGATATTGGCTTCTAAGTTCACCCACCAACAGGCACAGGAGCTCTTTGGAGAAGGAGCCATGGTGGACCCAGGAGAGGAGCACACGAGCTGACCGTGGTGGCTTTCTGAGGCAGAGGGCAAGGCAGTGCTGAAACAAATCAGACCAACCTCCTCCCACCACGCTGAGAGAAGATGCAAAGGACGCGGAGCCAGCTGAAAGCGCTCCTGGTGGTCAAAGTCGGAATGATTTGAACAGGAAAACACATGGAGTATTATGGGATCACGGCCCAAAGTAAAAATAAATATCCATGAGACCGTACTGATTAAATGATTGAATAAATAAATAAATTGGGGAGATGGATTAAATCTCTCACGCAGAAGAATTTTCCAAATAGCTTCTGAAGACGCCTTGCCCTGGAGGAGAGGGAGAATGGCAGCCTGTTTCTTCAGGGGGGCTGCACGGCAAACTCCCTCCTGAGTGCAGAGCACAGGGCTTGACCTGGTCTGGGGAGAAAGGAGGCTTTGCTGGTGCTTCAGCTTGGATCTGAGGAAAAGGAGGGGTTTGCTGACTGTGAGCTGTGGTGGAGGTGTGGGAAAAGCATTGCAGGCACAGGGAACAGCTTGAGCTAAGACTGAGGCAGGAGGAAGCTCGACCTGTAGGAGCATCTACCAGAGGATGGGGGTGCGCTACAAACTAGGGAGCCAGGAGGACGTGGAAGCCAACAGCAGGAGTGGACAGCTGTGTGGACAGTGACAAGGATCCAGGGAGCTCCAGGCAGCCCAGCCTTTCCAAGGCTTTAGGGGAAGGAGGTCCTGAAGATTCTGGGGAGGGATGGATCAGGTTGGTGGGGAGCTCAGGGCGGTGGCTGCTTAGGACCACAGGGAAATTTTCCATGGAGCATGCTGGAGACTTTGAGAGCCACATAATCCCTGTCCAACCGTTTACTGTGCCACTGTGTGCAGAACATGGATAGCTGTACATGAATCGGCAGCATTGATTCACCTGTGGGCACTGACATTTGAATTTCATACGTGGTTTGTGTCACGAAACATTCTCTGCTTAATTTGTTTTTCAGTCTCTTTCAACTCTTTTTATTGAACGTAGCCTCAGGGACTGAATCTGCAGGACCTGGTACAAAATGAAAATGCAAGGATACTTTATTCAAAGCTGCGTAAGAATTTCCAGAGCACTCAGCCACCGATCGGGAAATTCGGAGATCAGGGCACTGTGTGGGAGCACAGGTCACGTACTCAGGAAGCCACCCCTGCAGGTAAAGGTCATGGGACAAGCCTCGCTTCCCCAGGGAGAGTCCCTGTCCTGCCCCTGCAGTCTGTGCTGCTCTGCACATCGCCACAAGCTCACTGGCTTGGAATTGAGCTTGGAGCTGAGCTCATGGGCAGGGCTCGGGATACCCTAAGTTCCCGGCTCACCCCCACCGCTGAAACCAAGGTGTGGGCCAGACCGTGCTCCTTGCGGGAGGCAAGGGACCACTTGGTCCAGGGACCACTCTGATTCCAAGCCTGGTCCCTTTCTTGGGCTTGCAGGACCGAGTCCTCGCTGCTGAGCTTGCCGGCATCAAGGGCCTCTCTCTGCTCCTTGAGTCTGTTCTCAGCCCCAGGCCACAACAGAAATTTTCTCCCTGTACTTCATTTCTGTCTCTGACCTCTGACCCAGAGCTAAAAGGTACATGGGGGCCCTGCAGATAATCTCCCTTTTAACTAACTCAAAGCCAGCTAATAAATAACCTTAATTCATCTGCAAATCCCTTTCCCATGTAACAGAACCTACGCCCACAAAAACAACTCACCACCCTGAGCCAGGCCCACAGTCGGGGGAGGTGGCGTCACAGTGCACACCCCTGCATGGCGTCCAGGGCGCCAACCTCAAACTCTGCAGTTCCTGCCCTGTCTGCTCTGGAGCTCTGCTCCAGGAAGAAGTCACCTTGCTGAGGGAAATGGGTCCCATCCGATTGGGTTCAGGCCTGAGGAGCAGAACTGGGGTTTCCCTAGTAAGAAGGAATTCTGTTTCTAGAGTATGACACAGAAATCCTTCCTGTGCCTCCAGCCTGCCAGTCTGCCCTCCAGATTTCAGATTGGCCAGCTCCACCACAGTGTGTGCCAACTCCCTAAAATAAAATCCTCTCATCTCCTCGTGTGTGTGTGCCTGTGTGTGTGTATGTGTGTGTGTGTGTGTGTGTGTGTGTATGCGCACACATGTGTATGTATGTGTGTGTGTGAGATCTTCTGGGCGTGGTTCTCTGGTTGATGGTGTATAAAACTCTTGGCAGGGAGTCGGTATTCAAAGACCACTGACTGTATTTTCAGTGAAGTTAGCCGTGATTTATCAACAGCCTGTCACACAACAAGACTTGGGTGAGAAGTTAGAGGAGCAGCTTGCTTAACTTCCGCCTGTCGCAGTCAGGATTTAGCTTTCCACCACCATGAGAAACACGAGGCTCCAGAAAGTTAGATGATTGGCCCAGGATTGCACAGCCACTGAGAGGCAGGAGCCACGGCTAGGGCGGTAGCTCAGTGGTAGAGCACTTGCCTGGCTCGGGGAGGCCTGGGTTTGACCCCCAGCACTACAAGAAGGAGGCAGAGACAGAGAGACTGAAGTCCCAGCTCGTGGTGCGGACCACGGCTTTCCCAGCTGTGCCTTTGCAGCCACTTCCATTAGAGCCGCTTTCAGAATCATCGCCTCTGTTGTGTTCTTTCGCCTCAGTGCAGCCCAGTATGTTCATTTCCAAAAGCCAGGAGCCTCCTCGAGGTGCAAAGAAACAGAGTCTGATCTACAGACACGCTGGATGTTCTCTTGCTGCTCAGCCTGGGAGCTGAGGGTCCCTGAGGAGACTGAGCCATGCACAGCCACGACCCTGAGCTTGCGCCCTCTGAAGGTCATTAGAGGTTATTGAACCCTGTTGACTGATTTTGTTATCACAGAGGCTGATTCCACAAAGCTGAGAGTACACCTAGTAGATCTCTGAGCCTGCATCTGGTCACTGTGCATCAGTGAGCTTTTGCTGTGTAACGAACAAGCTACAACACTCAGTGGGGTAAAAGGGAACATTTCTTACTGTTTGCAGACCTCTTCTCACCGCTCTTTGGATTTCTGTTCTATTCCCCTCCTCAGGCCTCTCCCAGCCATCCTTTGCTTCATACAAGTTATGCTATTCTGTTATCTTCAAATCATTTTCCTGAAACAAGCGTCATATATATTTTTAAGCATTTATCAGCCGGGTGCCATGACACATGCCTGCAACCCCAGGTACTGGTGAGGCTGAGGCAGGAGAATCACAACTTCGACTTAACAGGACTGTCTTAAAATGGAATTTAAAAGGGGAGGGTGAGAGTGTGACTTGGGCCGTGGTGTGGCACGAGCTTGGCATGCATGAGGCCCAGGACTCAATGCTCATTACTGAAAATAAAAGGTCTAATCACGTGTTAATTTCCTCCCCCCAAAAAAACAAGTTCCCTAGAGCTAGAGAGTTGGGAGCCACGTCCCCTGGTCCTCATTCTCAGTGTCGGGCATGGCACTCGCTGCCCATTGATGATGAATTCCAGTAAAGACCTCTTAGTTTCCTTTGCCAAGGAAGATCCACTTTGATTTTGCCGTGGAGGCCCTGGGAGACCCCCGCCCTGGGAGACCCCCGTGGCTGCTGTAGTGCAGGACCACGCCACCTGCCCCACGGCAGCAGCCACCCCGGTGCTCCCCGGATCGGAAGGCCAGAGTCTACACTCAGTGCCAGCCTGGGGTTGGCTCTCTCTGAGCTCCCAGGTGCTCCTGGCTCCGGGCTGCCATGCTAGCTTATGTGGCTCTCTCTGCCACTTGGGCTTCTCTGGCTGCTGGGTCCACTCTGTCCTTTATAAGACTCCGGGTCCCCAAATACAAATGGACGTCTTTGTGCCCCTGTGGCCTGTGCTGGCCATGATTGTCGGCTCTTACACGGGGCCAGGATGAGGTCCCTCGGGCAGACTGCCCCGCACCCGTGTCCTACCCACGCACCCTCTACCCTGGGGTAACCTGAGGGTGACCTCAGCCCCAGGTAGCAGCATCCGAAGTGCTGGAGCTTGTGTAGATTCTCCCAGATTTCACCCAAGCTCTGTCTGGGAACAGAAATGAAACCAAAAAACAGATCTGAAAGGCACCAGAAAGGTTTTTTGTTTGCTTATTGTAGTTGAGGAACTGAACCCAACAGAGGCTTCTCCCCTATTAGGCAGGCCTCTGGCACTGAGCTGTAGGCCCGGCTTCTTTATTGTAGATAGGATCTTGCTAAGTTTCCCGGGCTGGCTTTCAGCTTATGAGCATCCTGCCTGAGCCTTGCAAGTGGCTGGGATTACACTCGCGCGTGCACCACCAAACCCCATGGAGCTGTGGGTTCCTGCTTGACCTCTGATCCCAGCCTCACAAGGCTGTGCTCCCAGCCCTGTGATCAACCAGTGCCTGAGAGCTAGTGTCTCACAGGTCAGCACACCAGGCAGGATGGGTCCTGGGGCCGGGCTTGGAAAATGAAGAACTGCGAGAGGCATTCTGAGACTACCTTAGTCTCTCCCTGAAACAGCAGTTTCTGGCATGGATGATCCCTCCAAGGAAGCCAGCAACATCTGTATAAACTTTGGGGTGTCACAACCTGTAAGTGCTACTGGTGCCCAGTGGGTGGAGGCCAGGGCTGCTGCTGGGCCCTCGGCAACACCCAGGAAGGCCACACAGAGAGTCCTGCATCAACGCAGAGAAGCCCCAACTGTGGACACAGTGATGAGGTCAGACTTTCAGGGCCCTGAGTGGACATTGGAAGTTCAAAGCCAGCCTCAGCCCCTTCTGTGGAATTCCTCTCCTGCTTGGTTTCCTGTCTGTGGTGTTAGAAAAGGGAGTCGCCATGGGACCAGAGTATGACTCAAGCCAGACAGGCAAGCTAACCACAGAGTGGATACCCGCTATGATGGAAAACAGGTTTTCACGCCCAGGGTCTGCTCCCCACATGCCCAGCTGGGTCACATCAGGGGCGGGGACCCAGTGCGAAGCAGATGCACTGCCAGTTCTGTTTCTCCGAAGTGCCTGGGGTCTGACTAGGCCCAGTGGAGACAGAGCCTCAGGCCCTCTGTCGGGACACTCAGCCCCCCCTGAAATCACAGCCACCCTGTCAGATGGCAGGGCCTGGGGACCAGGGATGCCCAGTGGCACTTTGCACTTGACGAGGAGCTCAGGATCTCTGTTCGGGGGAGCCTTCGGGACAGACTATACTCTGCATGCCCTGAGCCCAGCAGTGGCCAAGGCAGGGGACAGGAGAGTAGCCATAAATCTCTCCCTAGGAGGATCTTCCTTGTTGGCTCGATAGCCATGGTCCGAGGTCTGGCTGGGGCAGCAGGCTTTTTCAGGGGTGACTCAGGGTTGCTGCCAGCCTGTCACCTCTCACCTGGCTGGCTACTGTCACCAATCCCAAGTCTCAGGAATCTCTCTGACCCCACCCATACCTCCAGCATGGAAGAAAGTGTCTTCCTGAAGCACACTATCGCCCACTGCTTCCAAACCTGGCTCAGCTCCCCAGAGCCTATGGGAGATGTCCACACCCTTCTCCCCCATGATCACTGATTCCCAATCCCCCCTTTTTATTTCCTGTCCCACTCTAATGCTCAGAAATCCACCACAGACACACACACACACACACACACACACACACACACACGCACATGTGCACACTCAGCTTTGCCCACCGCCAATTCCAGCTCACTGGGCCACACCCGCCTTGCCTTCCTGGCTCCCTGACCCGGGAACCCCTTCCTGACCGGGGCTGGCCTGCTCAGTGTGGCCTTCTCCACAGAGCCTTCCCCCTGCCTTCCAGCAATTCAAGGCAGAATTACAACAACAGGGTCTGTGCGGCCTGCGGAACACTGATACCTTATCTCTGCAACCCCGCAGCTCCATATATAAGGATACTGGGACACAGACAGTTGAACAGAGCCAGGATTTGTATCCCAGGTCCCTGCTCTGGTCCTCTGACCCCAGCGCCTCACTACGCTGTGGTCCCCACCTCCCTGTGCTTAGAGCTTTGAGGAGTCCACCATGGGCTTCCTGGACAACTCTATCCACAGGACCAGATTCTGGAAAAGAACCTATGCTCAGTGCCCCAGGCTGAGCCCAGGCCTGGCACCCACCGGGCTTTGCCTCGTGGGTGCCAGGGGACCCTCTGGCTGGAGGGCCCTTCAGGCTGTTTGAGGGGCTGCCAGCAAGACCTGCTTTTCCTCACCTTCCATCTCCCCCACTGGTGAATGGCCACAGCCTCACAGGTTCCCACTTTGTCCCCTTGCCCTCCTCCTGTGGATGACTGGTACCCACACATACTTTTCTGATTTTTCATATCCTACTTCATTAGAGTTCCACAAGCACCCCAAGAGACAGGTGGAGAAACTGAGGCACTGAGCAGTGAAAGAACTTGCCATACTCACTTGAAGAAGTAGGTCAAGCTTCCAGCGCAGATCCCGGAAAGTCAGCACTCGCCTGTCCCTGCAGCCAGGAAGTAGAAGCCGTGTAGTGACCCTGATGCTACGACTCTGGCCGAGCTCTTTGGGGCCCAGGTGCAGTGTTCCTGTACCTGGGTGCTCCTGCCTTCCCAGTACCCTCCTGCAGGAGGGATGCACAGATATGCAGCTCCATGGAATCTAGCCTGGATTTGCTTTTCACTTTTCATTACTGTTATGATGTTCCTTTTGCTTTGGATTTTAAAAGAAATTAAGCATTTTCTTGGAACCCACAAAATTTGTGGGTAGCATCGGGTTTGCTGTGCCTGCTGGGTAAGCTACCCTGAAGCCACCGGGGTTAGGGGCTGGAGGAAGGGAGACCCAGGGGCCCTCTCTCCCAACCCCGCCCCTCCTGCCTTCCTCCTGCTGCTCCGGGCTGTCTGCGCAGATTTAAGTGGTGGCAGCTCCTGAGGGCTGTACCTCAGTCTCCCTCCTCGGTGTTAGAATCCACACTGCAGTGGACACCAAAAGGGCGAGCTGCATGGGGCTCTCTCCGAGCTGCCCGTGCTCTTCCATCCCCTCGCCCCAAACTCAGCCCACAGCAGATCTGTATGTGCATCAGTTCATGACAATGGGCACCAGGAAACCAATAAACCGATTCCTCTGTGTCAGGCTGTGAACTGTGGCCTGGGCAGGCACCTTGCACCATCCAGGCCCCAGTATCCGGCAGCACGCCTGGCTCCCTTTGCAGAGAAAGGACCAGCAACCAGGAGCGTAGGGCCACCTGCAACTGAAACCACACCAGAGCCCTCTGGGCACTGGCCAATCTGTCCCCAGCACTTCTCAGCTCTTCCATGGCCCCGGAACCCCAAGTTAAACAGAGACATCATTGCTAACCAGGCAGGGTGCGAGGGAGATCTGCATAACTTCTGTGTGTTTCTTATGATTGCAGCTCAACATTCCGACTTCCAGTTTCTCGGACCTAAAGACACTCTCTCCAAGAGTCAGGTTAACAGTCTGCAAGTCAGCCTTGACTGCAGAGAGGTCAGTGTACAGAGCCTGGGGGTCTCTCTGCAGTGAAGTGTCACTTCCCAAATATCCATTCCCAGATGGACATGAAGATGGCATTTTTGTTGTTTGTATCCATTCACCCACCCACCCACCTCGCTATCCACCTGTTCCTCTGTTTTTTGGTACTCCAAGTAAACCTTCATTGACAGTCGTCATAGGTTGGAACATTTAGGGGAAATTGTCAGATTATTACTATCATTTAAGCAGTGTTTTTTTTCTCCCTCAAGTATCTTGCCATTTTAAACACCTGCGATGAATAGCTTTGTAATCAAAAGTTTGGGGTATGAACATTTTCAAGTTCTTCAATCATTTTGACAAACTGTTTACATAAGAATCATTCCAGCTTACACTTCTACCAGGATGCTGTGAGAAGGGAAATTTCTCTATATTGTTGCCAAGTTTAGAAAATGCCAAAATAAATTTGAGTACTCAAAACCTGATACATTTTTTTAATTAGTGAATAAAGAACTGAACTACGCCAGATGCCTCTTGGGCTATGACGAACTAAATCTCCTCCAGCTAGAATTACCAAATAAAACGCAGGACATCATTAAAATGGAATTTTAGGTAAACAATGAATAATTTCCCAGTGTATGTTCCAAATATTGCACAAAGCATATTTATATTAAGATTTTATTTATCATGTATCTGACTTTAAATTTAACTGGACTTATTATATTTTTGTTAAAGCTGGCAAACCAACCCTTGAGTACACAGCTACTTTTTTAAAAAATTTATTTGAATAATAGGAATTACTTTTCTCACTGGAGGTCAGGAAGTCCAAGATCAGGGTCCATCAGGGACTGGATTTTGGGTGGGGGCTTTCTTCCTGTTTTTTTTTTTTTTTTTTTTTCTTAACTGTTATATGAAAGCACAATTATCTATTAATGAGGTCTGAAGTGATATTTTGATTCATGTATACATTGCATAACATTTAAGTCAGTTTAAATATATCTATCTCCTCAAACACATCATTTCTTCATGGTGAGTATGCTCAAAAGCTTTGATTCTAGTTATTTTCCCTGCTGCTTGGTACACTGTTGCTGTGTATAATCACCCTGTCTGCAATAGCACACCCAAGCCCTTCATCCCAATCCATCTGTGTCTGTTTTTATTTATGTACTTCTTCTTTCCAAACATCAGCGTGGGAGCACCAGTCCCTCCAGCCTGAGTACTTACCATGTTCTGGGACTAAACCAAGTCCTTCGTCTCCGTGGACTCCCGTGACCCTCAGAAGAGCCCTACATGTCCTTGATTCCTTACAGCAATAAACTCTGCTCTCTTAAAAGGTTCCATGGGTCAGGTGGTCAGGAGCGCTTAGCCAGGTGCTTCTAGCTTGAGGTCTTTTGTGCAGGCGCCTGGTGGCCTTCACATATGGACACCATGATACTGGGCGTGACCTATCACATGGCTTCAAGACAATAAAAATGAAGAGTGTTACCCACCGAAAGACTGGCTGGCAGTCACACTGTGAATTTATTACATAGCTGTGTGTGCTCTGGAGGAGCAGGAGGTGCCCGTCTGGAAGCAGGGCAGGCATGGCTCATGCCATCAGGATTAGGCTCTTAATTTGCTTTTTCATAGATAATTCACAAAGGAGATCCAATCCACGCCCTGTCAGAACAATTACAAACTCTGGATTTATGGCGCCCTCTGCACCAAGTGTTGACCACACAACACTGCAGGTGCAGGACGGGTGGCGTCAGCCGATGATTTAATGGGGGCCTGGTTGAAAGCAGCACAAAGGCTGCCGGTCCAGGCCTCTGTTGTGACGAGCCCCCCCTCTGGGAGGCTTCCAGCCTGAACACCCATCTCCCTAATCCTTCCCACAACTGGTCTCTTCCCAGCCTCCCCCAGATCCCCCGAGACTCAGACACAGGAAAGAGCGGGCCTCCGAGCGAGCTGGGGAGACTGGACAGATGGCCCCACCTGTGGCTGGCTCCAACTGCGGGCCGCAGCTGCTGCCCAGCTGCAGAGACCCAAATTTCAAGGTTTTCTAAGGATTTTCCCACCATCTGGGCCCAGGAATTCCCATGCCCAGAAGCTTGCTCCCGAGCCAACATGTGCCCTCCGAGGGTCCCCGACAGTGACAGCACCTTCTCCCCCTGACACACTTTAACCCTCCCCTGCCAGCGCCTGCCTTCTAGCCATCACTGTCCATCTGAAGAGGGCCTTCTGCCCAGCTCGTCGTCCAAGCTGGGTTCACAAAGAGCTGGGAGCCGCGCCAGGTTCATCCTGTCACCCTGGGCTGTCGAATGGTTTTATTAGTCTAATAGTAAGGAGAAGCATCGGAGGTTCGGAGAAAGAGCCCTCTTCCCATGTCTGGGGTCACTCACCTGTCAGTTACGTAACAACCTAGGCGTTTGCCACCAGACAGGGGATCAGAGGGCACGTTTATTCCTAGAGAGACCCCAGAACACTGGCCAATTTCCTTGCCTTCTTTCCCTCATAGCCTCTTCAGTTCTCTGTCTTGAAAAAGCTCATCTTGACCATTCATTAACTCACCCAACATTTCCCCGGGACACAAACTCGGTTCTGGGCCTTGTGACAAGAATCACAGTGACAGCGAGTGTTTGTTGGGCACCTTCAGTGTGCCACACACTCAGCCAAGCCCCGGACAGCTATTATCCCAGCCAGTCCACACGGTGGCCCTGCAAGAAAAGCAACAGGGCTAAAGGCCTGGTGACAAAGAGCACCTAGACTAATTCACAGGCTTGAGCAACAAAGTAACAACTGGTGACCCTCAGCGTCACAGCCGGGAGCCAGCGCTGTTGCTCTGTAGCTGCCCTGGCTTCCACCACAAGCCGGGGGCAGTGTGCACACGCTGATCCCACATGCCCGTGCATCCTGCCTCACTGTCGTGTGCCATAAGGTCAAGGCAACATTGATTCCAGTGTATGTGCCAGACAGAATTTGCTTATAGCAACATAGTATTTCCTGCTAAAGGTTTCCTGGAAAACCAAAGGGCAAATGTTAGATTTCCTGTGCAGCTATGATACACACAGGGGTGTTAACGCAGCTCTCCTTCTCCTTCCTTTGTGTGGAATTTTGTGGCTCCCACTGTGCAGAGGCAGAGTTTACTCCTGAGCTTCTTAAGTTCCTGAGAAGTGCATAATGAAAGTGGAAGAGAGGCCCACGGGACCCTGCACGCCTTTTCCTCCCGTGCCTCCTGTCACCATGATGACGAGCCCAAGCCAGCCTGCTGGAAGGTGAGGGATGCCACCCAGCCGAGCCAAATCACCCCAGCCACAGCCGTGCTCAACAGGACAGTCTGAGCAGAACCCAGCCGAGCAGAACCACTAGGATAACCCAGAGACTCAGGGAAAGGGGGCTTGTTTTGGGGAGCCTTACATTTGGTGGTGACCTCCTGTAAAGCAGTAATGAGCTGACACAAAAGCCAGCAAACTTCAGACCTTTGGCTTCTCTCCTAAGACGGATCGTGTGGGTTTAGGAAGTACTTGGCCTCATGGTAATAAGAAACCGTCTTGGTAGTCCGGGGCCACTTTGCCCCTCAGGCATGGATTTGTAGGAAAGTGGCTTAGAAGTCATTCCAAACACTGAGACAGTCTCCGCAAATTGGATTTGTTTTGTTTTGAATTACACATAAAACGAAACAATCCTGTGTAACAAAGCTGATAAATGCTTCATTAAATCCCTTCAAAACATAGCATTATGGAAACTACTCAGCTGCAGCTCTGTTCAGCATATAATCCTATGAGCTGAGTAAAATTTCACACACAGGCCAAATGAGAAAATTTGCCCTAATAAAACCCCAAGAATTAAAAATCGTAAGAAAAGTCAAATTACTATGTTTGACACTTCTATTGAGCAAACTTCACATAAATTTCCAAAGAAAAGAATACATTGCCTGAGCTTCCTAGAGAATCTTATACCCTCTGCCCCAGTAATTTCCAGGCAGGACACAGGCAGGCAATGTCACGAATTTAACGTGCCACGGCCTGCGGCCTCTGAAGGTGACAGGGGCCGGGGTCTCGGACTCTTAGGATGGCTCTGGAAAAGTTCCTCAGGCTTCAGACGGAGACAGTGAGAACTGTGTGCCCGAGGAGATGATCAGAACCGGTCCCCATTTCCTCCCTCGGCCTTTCCCTCTGCCCCTCCCTCTCTCCCCTCTCGCTCCCTCCTTCCCTTCCTCTTCCCTTCTCCCCTTTACTTTCTCTTCTGCTAGGCCCCTTAAGCCACGGACCACATGGGGCTCCTCTTGGGGTCTTTGTTCATTCATCCGATATTCACTGAGCTCAGCCACGTGACCAGCGCTTGCATGAGCACCCAGATCATCACAGCAGACATCCGAGTTCAGAAAGATTCGCGGAGGGAGCACGGGACACTCAGCACAATCGAGTGAGAGTCCACATGGCAAGTTACCGATGAATTGACAGCGAGGTGACCAGCGAGACCTCCTTCTCCGCCTCTCACTTTGCATGCTCCCTTCCTCGCCCTCCACAGGTGGATCCTCCAGGCCCTCTCTGAGGCAGAACTAGAACGCAAAGCCAACCGTGAGACCTTGAGGTCAGGTGAGCTCCTAACTGGACTTTCCCCCGTGCTGTGAAAGGAGATGTGCAGATCAGCCGCTAAAGACTTGCTAAAAACACTTTCAAAAATAAATAGATAAATATGAGTTTCCTGTTGAGTGATCTCTTTCCCCACTTAGAGCCTCAGGCTGTTTCTTGGACTATGGGACGGGGGAAGTGTAAGGTAGAGGCTCCTGGCTTCTCTCTGGAGAAACATTAGAAAGCTGTGTGCTTGGAGATTAGTGTCTGGATCACCCTGACAGGATGCGTTTGCTGGCAGGCTGGGAAGGGATGAGAGCCACCGTTTCCCTTGGAAGAAGCATCTGATCCACTTAATCTGGGACAGGAGTGCCATCTGCAAGCTTTGGGGCTACTGAGCACCTGCAGCAGGTCCTTGGTGGTCTTTGCTGACTGTTGCTCATTTCCTTTTCTGAAAAGAACATTAGAACTTTTCGGGGTGGGGGGTCTAAGAGCAGAGTAAATATCAGAACCCAAGCCAGCCTTTCCAGCCCAATGATTGGTTCATGGATGGACCCATGATCCCCACTGGTCCAATCACGGAGGAGCCAGGATTGTATGGTGTCAACTGGGGACACGGCTTTCTCAGCCTCTGGACTTCAGCAGTAAGAGCTGGCAATTAGTGGATCTCCTGGTAGGCTAGGAGGGGGTGCCCACATTGGAATTGTTGTGCAATTACATGAGATTAAGGAGGCCTTTGCCAAGAGGAAAATGTATTCTTGTATGAAATCCAAGCGTGTAAAGTATATTCAGGCCTTGGGAGAAGTCGAGTCAAAGACAAAACATCCCTGAGAACCCAGGAGTGCGTCTCTGGGCCCGCTCTGTCTTGTCTCTCTTCCAGATGTGTGGCTTCCTTTCTCCTGTCCATCTCCTGTCGCTTGTATGTCCAAGGCCAAAAAGTGTCCCCCTTCCTGGGCTGCTCCCTCTCTGTGACCCCTCTCCACCTCCCGCGTGAGCTCTGCTCCTAAGCTTCAGGGAGCAGCCTTTGGAGGCTCAATCAGATACAGCCCAGAGCAGTGATCCATCTACATGAACCTCCCCACAAAGACCCAATCTGGGGGTGAGTACAGGTTAGATTTTTTTCACAGAAGCTCCATGGACACATTCAAACAGCCCAGCGTGCATGCGGATGGACTTTGCCTTTTGCACATTAGATGAGGAAAAGCCTCCCATCCTCATAAAAGATGGAGAGGCTGTTTTTATGAGACAGTGATCCACTGAGTGTTTCTGAAAGCCGCCACAGTCCTGAACACCAAGCAGACCGGCCCACACAAAGAGGACTTGGTGAGGGGCTTACTCCGCAGAAAGGAGGAAGAGAGAGCCGTGATGCGTTTAGAGGCTGTCACTGCTGCGCCCAGGAGCACGAGGGACCGAGCGAGGCTCCCAGCAAACTTCCAGGGCCCCCGCCGCTTTCTCTACGGAGTCTTTTCCCGGCTTCCCGATGCTCACAGTGCTCTGGCCCACGCAGCTTCTCTCCCGTTTCACCCAGCACTGTCGGCCACTGCCCTGCCATCTCCTAATGAGCGTGTTCATTTCTTCCTCTTTGTTAGTGATACAGCCAGCAGGAAATTGGCTCACCTTTTGAACCTCAGGTGAGTTATTATTTTATAGATGGGAAAAATAATGCGTTCTTCATAACTGACAGTTTACCCTTTGCTCACGAATCTCACTTCCAGGACTATAACCTCTATGGCTTACATCTCAGATGTGCCCCCAGAGTCTCATGTGGTCAGAGGCAGGGCTGTTGTTTGGATCACGGGCATGCCGTACCCATCAGTAGATTAATCCTTTGCTGAGGTCATAGCAGAACGTGCTAGAATGTGCTGTCAGGAGAGAGGGCCTTGGTTGAAGGGGGGCACTGGGCGTGTCCTAAAAGAGTGTCTTCTTGTCCCCAGAACCTCCTTTTGTTTTCTGCTTCCTGGGACCATGTGCTAAGCAGCTTCGCCAGGCCCCTTTGCCATGACGGGAGCCACCACGTACTGAACTCACTGGAAACTGAGCCAAATAAACATCTTCCTTTTTAAGTTTAAGTGTTCAACGTTTTATCCCAGCGATAGGAAAGCAACTAATATGCTCTCTCTCAGAGGGACCTGCACTTGTGGGACATGACAGCGGCAGGGTTTCTCGTCATAACACAACACTGAGAGCAGCCCCATTGTCTGCGCGTCGGTGCCAGTGGGACCACCATGTTACATCCACCAAGCGGAAAAACCACAACACTGCAAAACAGATGAGAATGAGCTCTGAATAGTGCAGAGAAACTTCTGGATACATCAGGGAAAAGAGAGAAAGAAGGAAGGAAGAAAAGAAAGAAAGAAAGAAAGAAAGAAAGAAAGAAAGAAAGAAAGAAAGAAAGAAAGAAGAAAGATATCAACAAAGTATATTTGTGGCATAACACAAAATATATATATTTGGTTTTTGTCCTTGGTTCTTAGCAAAGATCTCCTGTACGCCTTGGAATCTACAGTCTTTAATATGCTAGTAAAATGACTCATAAGGTAAGACAGGTATCTTCAGGATGGAACTGGTCTCCAGAAAGACAAGGATCGGTGGGTTAGAATCTTCTGTCCTGTCCCTGACCTCTGCGATTGGGTTCAGTCACCAATGGCCAATGTTTTAATCAGTCGAGAAGCTGTAAGGAAACCTCTATAAAATTTCTAAACATCAGTGTTCTTGAGCTTTCCTGCTGGCAAAGGCATGGCCATGGCGGGAGGCTCCCGCTGGCCCCGAGCACTACCTCGTGCTATGCATCTTCGCCCACCTGTGGCTGTTCCTGGTGGTGGTGATCTTTCCCGGGAAGCCATAGTGGCGGGTGGAAAGCTTTGCAGAGTTCTGCAGTCACTCTAATGACTCGTGAAACACGGTGGGGAATGGTTGGTGGAGCCCCACATTTCGGGGGTCACGTGGAGACTGCACTGGTTGCTGGAGGCTGCAGGCGGGAAGTCTCGTGACACTGAGCCCTTAACTGGTGGTGTCTAATGCCAGCTCCAGAGGCTAGCTACCCCCGGGCAGATGCCAGAACTGAACTGAATTGTGGGGTACCCAGCACTGCTGGTGTGGAAAAACCATGTCCTCTGTGGCCTGTGCAAAACACACACTTGGCTGCAGAAAGTGGTGTTTTTAAAAAGAAAACAAACAATTTACATTCGTTTACATAAAAAAGTAATAAGCAAGGTTGGGTGTTTGCATCTGCTCCTGCTTGCGCAGGGAAGTGTGAACAGGTAGCCCAGAGCATAACAAAAATGACTCTCTAAGGACAAAAGCAAAACAATGTGCCTGTGACAGAGATAAAGGCGAGACTTCCACATATGGAGTTTTTGGCAGCTTTGACTTTTGAATCGTGAAAGGTTTACCTGCGAAATATTTTAATTAAAAATACCGTCTTCATATAATTATCGTCAGCCCTAATTCTCTGCTGTCACTCACATTCGCTAATTAGATAACCGCCCAAGGGAGCATGATGTGAACTGTGAAGAGAAGCCCTGTGCTGTGAGCCGGGGTCCAAGGGCGCCTCGCCCCCATCGCGAGGTTCCTGGTTGTCCATCATGGGAGGACAGAAGCAGTACTCAGATCTTGGAATCGTACTGGTGACTAAAAAGTGGCACATTCTTTGAATAAATGAAAGAGTAGCGTGTGAGTTGAATTCCTCACACACACACCTTGCACAAGGAGAACTGGGAAGATGTGTGTGGACTGACAGACGGGCCGTGTTTCCATGGGAAAACTTGGTCCCCAAATAACCTAAAATGTCCTCTAATGACAGGCCTGAATTTTCCATCCTAAGCTCAGCCTCAAGAAGAAGAAGAACAAGATGTACAAGAAGAAAATTAAACATGTATTTTAAGTGAAAATCAGCGAACAGACATTGAGAGACCAGAGAGTGGCACGGTAGCAGTGTCCAGTGATAAAGCCCAAAGTCTCACATCACTGAAGGGAGCAGGAGGGACCTCAGACTGAGAAGTTGTACCAAGTTACAATTTGCATAAAGAGAGAAAAGACAATCCCTGGAGGTCACTCTCTACTGAAACAATGCAACTCCAGACCATGCTCATAAGGGAAATAAATCAAACTCACATGTGCAAATACTGTATTGTCTTCCTAGGGTAAGAAATGGTAAGAGCACATGAGACACAAAGTCCTCAGTAAGTACAGTGAAAGGGTAAGAATCTGGTCCAAGGGGGAAATAATATCTCGAGGAAAAGGAGGAAAAAGAAAAAGGAAGGGAAAAGAAAAGATATCTAAAATTATATAAACACACTTAGGATCGCTAAGATGATTGTGCTACAAATTCTATAAATTCTTGGAGCAAAGCAGCTAACATTATAGGACTGGAACAATTGTGCATGCTTGTGTACGGTGATCTGAGGAACTCTTGAAGATCACTATGTAAAAATAACCCTGGTTATGCTCCTACCACCTTGTTTTGAAGACCTATATTATCTGTGTTTTGTGCTCTTTGCTACTGTTATTTATTGTCTTTTTTGTTTTGTGTTTTCCTAGTAATTTGTTTTGTTTAGCTTAATTTTTCTCTCTAATGCAGAAAGGATAGGTGTACGTGCAGAGGCTCATACATGCCTAGAATTTCTCCTAAACAGTTTATGAGAATGGATTATATAATGCATGATGAACTGAACAGCTACTTTGAAGAAAAACAGACATTATGGTATCCATTGTTGATTCCGTATCATCATGCTGTGAAATCCAGTAATGCTTCTATTCTTTGTTCAGAGTCATTTCAGCCTGCTTTGCATTGTTTAATTTCAACATACATGGAGGTATGGACAGCTATTTTGAAGAGAATGAGAGAATTATGGCAGCCATTGTTGATTTCCCTATCGTCTGGTTTTGCAGGCCTGTAATGCCTTCATCACTCTGTTCTGATCAATTTTATACTATTTTGTTTTGTATGAATTCATTGTGTGTGAAGATACGGACAACTATTTAGAAGGAAACAAGAGACATTGTGGTCCAGTGATGATCTCTTGTTAACTTGCTTTGAAATCTGTATCACATTGTTTTCTTCTGATCAGCTTTGTTCTGTTTTATGTTTAGTTTTATATTCTTTAAAATAAATTTTTTTTAATTTTAAAAAAGAACATCAAGGATAAAGAGGAAAAATATTAAAGCCAACAAGGAATAAAAACAATGTACCTACAAAGGAGGAACGGTGGGTGCTCGAGAAGGTTTCTAGGCGATGTTGGAAGATAATGAAATACCCTCAGAGATATGAGGGCCAGTGGGTCAACCTAAAATTCTATCCCCAGCAAGATTGTCACTTACAAAGGTCAAGATGAAGATATCTGCAGAAGACAGAGACACAGAAAATTCACTGGCAAGCCATAGACCTCTGGCTAGACCTGGCCCGCAGACTATCGATGGCCACATGTGCTAGAACACTAGTCCAGGCACTCTGGCCAAGCTGCTCCAGAGTCAGAGGAGCAGAATAATTATAACAGACAGCAAAGGACCCACAAGACCGAAATACTCATTTTGTACAGAAATAAAATATTTACTAGTAGTCACATTATAACAGAAGTAGCTTAATGCGAACGTATTTGCTATTCCATAGAATGATCTCTGACCTCCTTAGGACTCGGGCTTTTTATCACTGTGAACAGCCTATGCTCATTTGCCCTGTTGTGTGAATCAGTACACAGTGAGATGAATGCCCAGTCCCTGGCCCCTGAAGATCTGTGTCTTCCTCAGGGCCCAGCTGCCCAGAGGGCTCAGCTACGTGGCTCCTGTTTGGTGAGTCGGGCTCGGACAGAAGGTGGAAGACCTCTTTGAGGTTGTGTCTAAGAAAGAAAACCAAAGACCTGCCCGGCAGAGGCAGCTACCACGCTTTGCCTCTCATCCCTTTTAGACAAGGAGCTGTTTGAGCCCCATCCCCGCCTCAGGGATCTCTGGGGTTCAAAGGTTATCGGTAGCTTAGGCGTCCAGCATGTGGCCTGGTCACAGGTTGCTGATAGCTTTTCCTGCTGTCCCCTGCCACGCCCTGCCTGCCACCGGTGTCTGGAGCCCCGCTGGTTCTCCTCCCCTTACCTGGGCAGTCCCTCCTGCATTTTTTGGCGTGGCTGACTCTTTCCTCCTCTGAGACGTTCCCCACTCACCCCAGACCGGGCCAGTATCCTCCTCTGAGTTTGGCTCCATTTAATCCCACCATATCAAATTATTACTGGTCTGTCAGTATCTTTGTGTCGTCTGTCTTCACCCGTGTCTGGAGTCTGTGTACATCCAAAATCAGGGAGCCAGAGGGGACATCTGACGTGCAAATCAAACCGGAGGATGGGGCGGGCACCTGTGTGACGTCAACGACTACTCCTTCAGGAGCATAAAAGGAAGCTTGTGAAAGGGGGCAGCAGGCCAGGAGAGGATGCCCGGGCCTGGGCGTGGCGTCCCGCGCTGAGTCCACAAGGCTTCATGAGGCGGTCCCCTCACCTGCGGATGGGGGATGAGAGCAGAAGAGGAGGCAGGAGGCAGGCGCAGGTTCAAGGGCCCTGGTCCTTTCCCCTTCTCCCAGGATTCTTTCCCTCTGCCGTGAATTCCTGGTCCCTCTGCCACTGCCCTGAATCACCCAGCTCTTGCCATCCCAGGACCTCTTTCTGGGGAGCTGGAAGGATGAACGAGACGCCCAGCACAAGGTGCTCGTGTTCATTCCTTCTGGCCCCTGACAGTTACTGATTCTTACAGTTTCCCTGCACTAAATCCCACACCCCTGGGACCTCAACTGTCCTGAGCCTTCCTGCCAGCGAAGACAAGGCACCGGCACCCTCGTGACGGCAGAGCCCAGGCGGATTTGCCACACTGAGGCACAGGTACCCTGCCTTGCTTAAACTTTAAAATACTCGACAATCTGCATGTAAGAATTGGGGGCTTTGAAGAACTTATGTCTTCCGAAACAAAGAAATTCACTATCCTGACCATTTTCATAGGTGAAAAGTAACTCCATGAGTTGGAAGTACTTTCTAAACACAAAGGTGTGCTTCCACAAGAAACTTTCAGTAAAAAAATAAATAAATAAAGGAGGGGGGCTCGTGATCAGTTTGGAGCAAAGTTTGAAGCCGTGAAGGCATCAGCTGATCTCATAGGGCAGCTTTGGGGTAGCTGGGCACAGAAGGGCACCCCTGCCGTGAATGAGGAAATGGAAGCCAAGTCTCAGTTCTGTCTCCCAGGAACTGGTCTCGACGCCAATTGTCCAGACCCAATGGCCCTCTCTGCCGGACAGGGGAATGGGCCACACGCTCAGAGGGGCCCCTTTAGGTCAACGCTCTGCGGCCCCCATTCTGAAGTTTTAATGCCTGTGAGCTGAGGCCCTGCAGCTTCTGCAGCTGGTCCTGCTCACAGCTCCATGGACCACCAGGAAGGCCCAGCACGCCTGGATTTGGCCGATCCCTCAGCTCCTGGAACTCCTGGACTGTCCTCTGCTCTTGGTGTCTGCAGGGGCTCTCTGGGTGCCTGTGGGTGCCTCCCGGGAGCACAGGCACCTTCTGATGCACTGCTCCACATCCTGCTGAATAAATTAGCACCCACCTCTCAATTCATCAAAGTCAAAACTCTGTAAAATGAGTTTAATTAAAACAAGAGGCTCTTAGGTCTTCCCAGACTAGATAGTGATCAGCCCTGCTCAGAATATTGAACTTCTTTTTGCTCTCTGGCTGTCTTTGTCCAATTCCTTCCCTCTGATGGGCTCCGAGTCTGGTTTCAGAAAGGGGCAGAGAGGCAGGGAGCGGAGAAAGAAAGAGAAAATGAAACAAACCCTTCTCTTCCTCATGCCCAACTGCCATGAAGGTCCCCCCGTCACAAAGGCTGAAACCTGCTGCCATGGCCACTTCTGGCTCCCCACTCACGAGTGTCCTGAACGGAGCCCCCTCGCTGACATCCTGTGGCCCACTGTCATCCCATGGGCCAGAGGAGGAAGCTCTGCATTCTGAAGGCGCAGCAGAGCCAGGGAAATCACCAGCCCTCTCCCCAAATCTCTTTCCGCCTGCCTCAAACGTCTCATTTCTTCGGGCCCCCAAACCCTGCTCCCTCCTCAGTGTTCAAGCAGTCCCTCATCGGGTTCCCTAACTGGCTGCAGACAGATTCTCTTCCCAAACCCTAACCTCCTCCCGTCCCTTCGGGGGTCCAGGAAAATTTGCCACATAGCCATGCATGTAACAACCAAAAGGAAAAACCCACGAATCAGAGCCAACTCTTGGATTTTTTTATTATGCATCCGACAGTATTTTCTGAGTGTTCGCACAACAAATGAATGTCTTTCCAAGATACCATCTCGCCCCTGTGCCAAACCATGCATCTGCATTTTTAAAATGTAATTCAAGCTCTAAAGGATGTGAGTTTGGATTCAGAATGCAATTTAAACATCTCTTTGTCTATACAGTGATTTTACTGTTAACAGATCTCATAAAGGAGTTGCAGTAGAGAATAGTTCCCCAATAAATAATCGCTTCTCTAAACTATACAAAATCCTGCTAGCAAATCAGTTTGTTTTCACTGCCTCATGATAGATACGCACTTTTATACCTACAATAACTTACGAAGTGCTCCTCCAGGGCTTAACATCTGGTCAGGGCCAATGTTACATCGTGTACCACCTAAAGTCGCTCCTTGCAGTGCCCCTGGTGTGTGCCCGGAAGCAGGTTCTCCCGGCTCTGTGACAGGTGGGGAGGTGGGCAGCCTCTCCTCAAAGCGCCCCGTAGAGGGCACAGAGGCCAGGTCCCACACTCACTGTGAGCGCAGCGTGGCCAGGAGGACCCAGCTGAAGGGGATTCTAAGTCATCGGGTATTACAATTTCCAGATGTTGCCAATTACAGAGATAAATAGGAATTTACATAATTTATAAAGAGTTTGTGTTCACGGTTTATTTTGCAGCCATTCCCTAAAGATCCACATTTCTTCACAATGGAAAAAATATTCAACCTAACGGCCTTGAGCTGGGAGCTGTCTTTATAGCTGGCTTCCTGCAAACAAGGCCTGGGAACTTTACTGTGCACAAGCCTGGTGTCTGTAAGAGACACACAGAGCCAGTCCCGGGAACAAGAGCAAACTCCGTGTGACATGCCCCAGCGTCCAAAGCCAGCAGATACTCTCTCCTCTTCTGGTCATCGGCAGCCCTGTCCTTCCTTTGACACACACTATTGTGACAGGTGTGAAGCACAAGCGAAACTTCTATCTAAATGCGAGCCGCCACAAACTGGAAAGCTACGACCAGGTCTGAGCCGGCAGCTTGCTCCTCGCTACCTCCCGGGTGCAGACGAGGCAGGCAGCCTGCTCCGGCCACACACGCGCTGCGCGGCTAGCACAAGACGCACACGTGTTTACTTTTGCTCACCCCGCTTGGTGTCCACTTACGCTCCAAGAGAAGTCCTGTCAAAAGCCAGTAAGTGGCTTTCCGGCTTGCCGTACCTCTCCAAAAACAATTTCCTGCGTGAAACTGGAGCTCCGGGCATCTGGCCCCAGGGCACATCTGGGATCATTTTACCCATTAGGGAAACTGGGGTCGCTTAGATCTGGGCATTCTGGGAGTAGGGGTGACCTGTTAAGCGGGGACTCTCCGGGTGGGTTTTCCGCCCCAGGTGAATTCACTCCTTGTCCCTAAAGAAGTGGAAATTTGAACCGCGTGTGAGCATCGGCCGCTTGCTGAAGACTGCAGGCAGGCAGACAGGACGGGGTGAGGTCGCAGCGGGGAGCAAGCATTGGTGATGGCCGCCTAAGGCCTACGGCTCTCGTCTCTCCTGGGCGTCAGCCTGTCTTGAGCCGAGGAATGAAAGAAAACAGGTGTTAGAACAGGACAGCCACTTCACACCCCGAGCGGGGCCCCATCTGAGACCCGAGGGCGGCCCCTCCACACAGCCTGCGATCTGCAGGAAGGACATGGAAAGAATGTTCTTGGCAGGTGTGGACCTGGGGAGCCCCCGGCAGCCACCACCCTCAGGGATCCCGCGCCAGGACGGCAGCAGCTGCCACTCCAAGAATTCAACTCTGGACGTTACTAATTCGACTCTTAGGAGAAAACAGGGTTTGTAGCTCACGAAAGTCTTTCTTCCCAAAGAAAGCATTCCACAGGAGCTCAGCATGAACCACAAAACCCTAGAAAAGCTACTTTCGCAGCCCCAACGGGACACTTCGTCTGCCAGTCTCAATCTCAGCTTTTGAACACATGACAGAATGATGAGGACATGGCAGCAGGGGGGCATCTGTGTGTTTTTCCCGTGAAGGGAATCCCTTGCTGGCCAACCCTTGGACATACCCCAGGGCCTTTGCACTTCCTATGTACCTGTTCCCCCGACCAGAATACCGTTCCTTCTCGGGTCCTCAGTGCTCAGCCCTCATTCCCTTCAGGCTTCGGTGCCAGGGTCCCCTGGCCCATCAGGCCCAGCTTTAAGTTATAGGCACCCCAAGGCCTCTCCCCGCCCTGCTCTCCCGTTCTTTGCACATCTAACTGTAGCACACACACTGGTGGGCTTCTGCTCGCACCACCCTGCGAGCTCCTTGCAGAAGACCCTCCATTGCCCACTGGGCACCAACATGGAGAACAGTGCCCAGCACACAGCAGGTGCTAGCGACTCCGCTGGATGAATAAATGATGCAGCAGATGGATGGCTTTAATCATATCCCGCCCTCGCTAAGCGAAGTTTTGGTTTGGGGTGAGGAGCAGGGAAACGGGAAAAAGAACAAGAGGCCAAGCGGGGAGCAGCTGGGGCCTGACTCACTCTCCTGGGCCCGCTTTGCCGCCCCGGCCCGCCTCCTTCCTCTCCATTTTCATTATGGATGCTGACAGATCCCTCTACGGACCACTGGAAGCGATCTGCCACCAATTTGGAAAGCCTCCTGTATCCTGAGCAGGGTTTAATCTCGCCTTGATCAGGCCCGGTAGGAACCGAAGCCACCTCCAGGCTATTATTATGAACATAAATTACCATCCCATTGCAGACGCGCCGGTGAGTCATTAATAAGGACTTCTGATGGACAGAATGACAAATAAGCCCAGTTTGGCTGCAGGAAGCACTAGGGATCTCGCATACAAAGAAGATAAGCAGGTTCCAAATGTGATAAAGTGAAGCAGGGGGCGTGTGACCCCGTGCCAGGCCCCCACACTTCGCCTCTGCCCAGAGTCAGCCCCTGAGAAGGCGGCATGGCGGGGTCGGGGCAGTGTGGGGCCACAGCCGCAGCTGAAGCAAAAGTGGGCTTGGGCAGCTCGGCCTGCAGGGGCAGCGGGGTGGGGGGTCACGCTGGACACAGCAGGCTGGTCAGGGCCAAGGCCAGAGGGTGACAACTGTGCAGAGCAGGCTGCTCTCCCTGTGGCCTGACAGGAGCCATCACGGCGGGCACAGTCGCATGAGCTGTGGGCCCCCCATGTCACCCCCTCCCCGCCCCCACGGAAGGAGCGCAGGCACATCTTCACAGCTTCGTCTCTGCCTCAGGCCGATGCGGGACCTGCTGGCCTTTCTCTTTGTTTGCTTTTCCTGTTGTCCTGAAACGACTGGGGGGAGAGAGCCGGCTTTAATGAATCAACCCGCACCTCCGTGTGGCTGGGTTTCAGTGTCAAATTATGACTTCCTCTTCCCCAGCAGGCAGCGCATTAGAGCGCTCCCCGAGGACCACGTCTCAGGCACAGCTTCGGAGGCTGAGTGCCAGGTGGGCGGCCGCCTGCCGGAGCAGAGCACAGTCTCACTCCTGTGACTCATCAGTCGTTCCAAATGCCAGACAGGGAAGGAAAGTTTGGTCAGCACTGGGTCCTGAGCTCCGGCTCTCTGGGCACCTGCCCCTCTCTGGGTCTTCTCACTCAGGTTGTAGGAAAGTCACATCCCCGACACGGGCTCCAGGAAGGGCTGGGGAAGGCCGTGCAGCCAGGTTGCTCAGCCTTGGCCCAACGTGAGGGACATGAGGAGTGAAGGCTTTGAACAGAGGACAGCTGGGCCAGTGCCCAGGCAGGCTTGGGTCCCTCCCTTACCCTCTGGACAAACCTCGAGCAGCCCTATGCCATAGGAGCAGACCACTGGAAGACCTGGTGAATGGTCCTCCATGCCCCTTTTGGGAAGCCGGACAGTAGAGCAGAGAGCCCCACATGCTGTGGTGGGAAGAAGCTAAACATAATGTATGCGAGGTGGCTAACTCTTCAGTCTTTAACTGTTGGCAATTTATTCAGATTTATGCAAAGAGCTCCTCCTGCCTGGAGAAAGGTGTCTGGAGACCAGATGCACATCCAAAAGGCTGCAAGAGTCAGAGGTGCTACAGCATCTGCCCTCCTGGAGCCAAGGACAGGGCCACATCACCCAGTCTGGGCCTCACAAGATGCCCTGACCTGGCCTGGCCTGGCCTGGCCTGTGGGTGATCCACACCCAGAAACACGCAGGACAAGAAGGGGTGTCATACCTGCTGACCTCCAGCGTCTGTGTGCAGAACTGCATGCAGGCCTTGTCATCGGTCCCCACACAAGCACAGCGCAAATGGGTCTGCAGCGAGGGCCTCGAGCTCCCTGGAAATGGCCCTGGGGACCTCTTACCCCGGAGGCTTCCTCTGTAGTTGGACAGTCCATAGGGCACAGTCTGCCTGCAAAGCACAACATGAAGTCAAGAGAGAGTACGTGGGCCTCCTGCTCAGGGTCCCTTCGGGGTGCAGCCGAGTAGGCCCCTGCTGGAGGAGAAGCATCTGAGTTTTGGAGGCCCTGGAGCAGTGATGGTGAACCTTCTAGAACTTTCAGTGATAAGAAACAGCCATCTGAGGCACGAGTGCCATAGGCTTGCCACCCCTGACAGAGGAAAGTGTGTGCCCCCTTTCCCCACCAAACCCCAGAAAGCAGAGTGGGGCTGCAGGGACGGGAAGATGCAAAACCAGGGCGAAGACCACACATGAGTGTGCCCTGGAGCCCCATGCTCCAGCCCCTGCCTGCCACACTGCAGATTCTAGTGTTTTCTAGGCCAAACGATGCAGGTCTGGGTCCCCCTGCAAGCTCTGTGCTCCCGCCCTGAAAGCTGGACCTGGGACTCCAGCATTGTTCCTCCACCCTCCTTGGGAGAGTCAAGACATGGTGAAGGATCACTGAACACCCTGCCTTGAAAATGTTCTTCCAGTACCCAAGGCCTGACAAGGAATCTGGGAGACCCACAAGCCGTCTTGCCCCAGCCCCTGGGCCAGAGCACCTGGACCCGGAACACCTTCAGCATCTGCAGCCAGAGCGGCGCCCAGCAACCCCGCTAACGGTCTCTCCTGTGTGCAGAGCAGACCCTGCAGTTCACACTAACGAGAACAGGACAGACATAATTACTGCCCTGACCTCTGAACACACTTTCTGGCAGGGATGCTCCACGACCTCGGAGAGGTGGGACACCCCAGTGGCAGGGTAGCCAAGGATGGACCCGGTCTTGGAAAAGTCTCACTTTGAAGCAAAAGAAAAACCCTTGAAAAAGTCTGAAATAGCTGACCATTTCTTTTTGTTTATGGCCGGCATAGGGAAGAGGGGGTGTGATGGTGTTGGAGCACTAAACATTTAGATCTGGCCCCAATGCTTGTATAGCCCCAAACCACTGCTCTCCAGAGAAGAAAGAAGACGGCCAGTCGGACGGGGAAAGCTAAAACCATATGCTTAATTAATGAGTACTGTTGTATATGACTTAGGGACCGATTAACAATACCTCGAAGAAACTTACACGGCTGAAGCCAATTTTCCAATAAATCTTGGTCTTCCTGCTCGTCCCCAGAGATTAAGCCACCTTGGTTTCTATGAGTCCCATGGAGCATCACCAATTATCCACCTCAAAGGGTGGCCTGACTCCTCCCTGTGTTTTCAAAATAAAATCAAATTGAATTTCTTTTCATTAGGAACACACGCCATGGAGTCTTCTGGAGACAGTGAGGGCAAATTGGGCAGGGGTGCCCCGCAGTGATCCGCTGCTCGGAAAGACCCTGCTCCCTGCTGCGCTTGGGGCTGGAGCTGAGGAACCTACTCGGCCCATTCTTCTCTTTCCCACCGAGTGCCCGGAGACACAGCGGAGCAGTGGTTCCCTGCTGACCAAGCACGCCCAGCTGCTGAGCAAACGGAGAAGGAAGGCAGGGTCCAGTCCTGTTCTGAGCTGAACCTTTTCTCAAACCTCCCTGTTTTTCTCAAAAAATGGGAAGTGGCGGAGGGGCGAACAACAGTGCTGTGAGTTGGGATTTGGCTAAAGGTCTATTTTTTCAGTATGAGGGTTACATTAAACCTCTAAGTGTAGACATTAAATCCAGCCCCCTATTTCTCGGTGAAAATTACACACAAGGAATAACAAGGCTCCCATTTTTCCATCAACAGTGAGACCTGCAATTTTGAAATTGCTGTCAGCTGATTATGCATTTATGGATTTAGAACCACTCAACTGGAGCAAAACACTCTAAAGCCTTTTAAGTAAGGAAACAAGGCAACGGGGTATTTGTTAATAGAGCTGTGCTTAGTACTTAGTACTTCCCTGGCAGCCAGGCTACTATGCAAACGCCCTACTAAATTCAAAGCTTGTTTACAAAGCCGAGCACTTCCCTTCCCGAGGACTGGGAGACTCAGTACAGCTGCCTTTGCCAACATCTGGAGCTCCTGGGATGAGAGTTCAACACGGAGGCCAGCCTCCCTCAATGGGTCTACAAATTTTGAGATTTTAAGTCTGATAAGCTTTTAAACAAGAGCTCCACCCCTATATCTGGACAAATGTGGCTTTAAAGCACTCAAGAGCTCAGCGTTGAGTTTAGGATTTAATTTCTCCCTGGGGGAGGGGTTGGAATACAGCAGCCCAAAGAGCTCTGCCATCCCTGCTTCCCTCCACACCAAAGAGGTTCTCATCCGCTCCAGGTAGATACCCTGGGCTGCACCCCCAAGCTCCATCTACCCTCTAGCCTACCCATCTACCCTCTATGGCCACCTTCACACCTGGAGATTTGTGCCTGGGCCTGGTTCTAGAGGGTCAGGTCCAAGAAAACATGTGTGCAGACCCTGGGAGTAGGCTTAGGGACTTCTGAGTAGGGGGCTCCAGCAACTCAAATAAGTTGGAACATGTCTAGAAGAAATGACAGCCTTCAGAGCCAGGCTCCTTGCAGTGGGGTGGGGCATATGGCTAAAGGACAAGGTTGTAGCTGGCCTCTAAGACACGGAGCCTGACCAAGGGGCTTCTCAGCCAGGTCTAAGAGTCAGTGAGTGGCTCCTAGAGAGCAGAAGGCGGGTCTTTAACTTCTCCTGCACCTGTTATGGGCCAGGTGCAAGGCTGAGTAGATAAAACTATTGATTGAATAACCAGTAGCTATACTTCTAGTCTGATAAGACTAGAGTTTCACCCTCATGGGTTCAATAATCATAAACATCATTACAAAGAAGCTCTGACATCTGTTAACTCCCGCTATCTACCCAGTGTTATTTTAAGTTTGACATGGACACAGGCACATGTATCTGTGCCTCCGGGAATTTAATTTACCACAGTATGAAAAAAGGTAAGAGGAATATGTCAAGCCAGAGCGCCCAGGTACACACAAGGTGCAGGTGGAGAAAGAGTGTCTGATTAGTCCATTATTAAACCATAAAGCACTTGCATGATGATCGCTCTGCCCTCTCAGCACTTTCCTGGTTGACCAGAAAGGGTCACTGAACAAATGGAAGGACAGGCTGCAGGAAGAACACACAGCGGGGAGTTAGCAGTAAGTGAAGCAGCTTCTGATGTTGCGACTTGGAATTCTTGCACTCCTCAGGGAGCAGGATCTCACCGACAAGGCCAGTGGTTGAGATCCATGACTAAGCAATACGTAAGGACAATAAGGAACCAGCAAAGCACATGGCCAGCGGTGCACTCTCCGCCACCCATCATGCACCACTGCCTGGCTCATCAGCATCTGTTTCAGCTGTGCTGTGCCCTCTACCACTGCTTCCTGAATGGGGGACAGGAGAGACCTAAGGGTGACACCATAAAAGTGAAATTATTTTGACTGAGACTTCGGATCTGACACCCTTACATGGGGATTTAGGAAATGCAAGTCTCCAGCTCTTCCACCTGTTCAGACATCAGTTTTAACTCAGCCCTGTACAGAAGAGAAGCAGACACGGAGATTAAAAAGCAAAACGCTGCTCGGCACACGCACAGTGACACATCCAGGGCCGTGTGTGCTCGTGTAATAAACTGTCCCTCTGCTTATGTACACACAGTCCACTATCTGATCTCAGAGTATTACTTATCCTTATCTGTCTCCTTTCCCCAAATTCACATGTAAGTGTTAGTAACTATTAAAAACCCCAAATCTCCTGTGTTTATCACTCATCTGTGTCACCACACCGAAAACACTTTGTCTCTACAATAAGTTTTTCAATAAGCGAAGTGCCTTTTTTTTTTAAAGTTTTGCTTTTAAGTTCTGTGTGGCCTTTTCCTAAAGGAATTAGCCATATCCTTTTTTTGATCAGGAAACTGGTTTCCATGCCCACAGCTGAAAGGACACATGCAGACAGTCACAGAGGCCAGTCTCGCCAGCAGCAGAGGACTTCACGTGCCAAATCTGAAATTCTCGGGAAGCGTACCCTCCCCGCCACTCTGGTTTTCATTTCTCCCACTGTTGGCTGTCAGCACATATCTGCAGCAACGCCTGAGCGGGCCGGCACAGGCGTGGAGGCTAAGTGAGCATCACCAGCCAGACACGACAGGTTCCCTGCACACACAAAGTTTCAGTCTCAGATATCAGTAAACCGGTGCCTGGTCAGCTTCATCCAATGGGCAGATATGCTGTTAGAGCTTGGATTTTCACTTACAAGTTCAAATATCAAGCTTCTCTTGAATAACTGGAAGCCGTGCTGATTCCGACATGGCGGGATCTGGCCAGAGCAGGCTGTGCATAAGCCCTCCATCCTGCCCTGGGCTCCCGGTTCCTAATAATTTTACAACTGTCTTTCTAGGCTATTTTTGCTGTGTCTGGCCCTCATGGGCATCTCAGTTTACAACTCCCAGGCTAGTGTTTTGTCCCATAAAATGAAGCTAGACAGGTGACAAGACACATTGACAAAATTAGTGCCTGATGCTATTTTTTTGTTTATAAATATAGTTGGGGTTTTTTCTTAATTTAACAAGCTCAAGTCCTGGCTGAATGTCTTCCCACAAGTCAGATACATTTACCTCACATTTAGGATACTTGTCAAACGGATGATCTGCTTTCTTTGGGTCATATTTTCCTTCTGAAACGGGAAGCAAAGGCAGTGGGGGCCTCGGGTGATGGGCTGAGGGGAGGAGAGACAACAGCCCCCCACCAGCAGACAGTCGGGAGGCAGCCCAGCTGCTGGGCTCTGGTGGTCATAGGACACCAGCCCTGCACTCCCTGGAGGAGCAAATCTGAGAGCCTGACATGCTTCCAAGTAGGGCTCCATTTCACATTTTATTAAATTCCTTCGTAGAAGACACTATGCACCAACATTCCCAATTTTAGTCCGTTTGAGCAAGAAGGACGGTGCCTGTCACTTCCATGGACCATTTTGGAAACATTAACCAGTTGGAACTTTGCTCCAATGAGGAAGACAGGATGCAGTAACCACTGGAACTGGCAGAACATACAAAAGGCTGCGAACACATTTCAACAAACAGCTCATGGAAGCCTGCTGTGTGCAGATACGTGGGGGAGAGAGGAACAAGCTGAGGAGCCGGAGGACCTCACTCAGCGACTTAGCCTAGGGATTTCCAGAGCCTGAGGACAATATGCATTGCGTTTGTCTCCTGGAGGCCAATTTTTCCTTCTCTTCTCAGGAGCAGGTGTGGCTGGGGAGGCAGCTCATGACAGTGTTTGCCTACCATGTGCAAGGCCTTAGGTTCAATCCCGGGACCAAGGAAAGCCATGTATTCCTCAGGGAATTATCCCTCTCCATTGTGTGAGGTCACAGAGAGACTGACCCTGGCCTGCCTCTGCTGAAGACTTGGCAGGTGACCTAAACTGCGACAGTCAAACCCTCTCTTTCCTGAGACTCCTGGAGGAAAAATTAAGGTCAGAAAATCCTCTGGGGCTTCTCTTGGGCAGGTAGCTGCATCCTGCCTCCTCCATCCAGCTGTACCACTGGAACCTCCAGTTCTGCCCATTATTCTTCCTCTCTCCAGGATGAGAGTGGCATGCGTCCTCCCAGTAAAGTCCTCTCACGCATGGCTAGCCAGACTGGGTGTCTGTGCTTGTGACCAGTGAACCCCAACTGCCCCCAGACCTCATGCTCACAAGATGGCAGGAATACTCTCAGGCCCTGACAGGGAGGCCTTTGGTCTCTCCAGCTGCTGGGAACAAGCAAAAAATTTCTTCACTGCAACAGGACACAAAAGAGCATGTTCAGAATCAGGACAAAACCCAACAAGAGCTGGCTGGAGTCCCTTCCTTCCAGATGTGCCCTCTGTGAAATGTGCAGTTCAGTTCCTGCTGTCCTTCAGCAGGTGGAAGCAAGCACAGCACCCCCTTCCCAGCCGCAGGATGCTCGGATCCCAGCCCCCAGCACTCAGCTGACCTCACTCAGTCTTGTCCTCTGCTGAGGCTATCCTTTGTCCACTCATCAGATGCTTAGCAAGTTCCAGAATCTGGACCACCCATAGACGCCCTTCACCTCCAGCAAAGGAAATGAACTAGGAAACGAAGTCCTCAGCGACCTCCATATATGAGTACAAAGCACACATGCACAGTTGCACAGTGATAGAGCCAAGCAGCAATCTGTAGCTTCACCTCTGCTGCAGAAAATTCCCACAGCTTCGGGTCCAACTCTGGCAGCTCCGGCAAGAACAGATGCTCCTAGAGCACTTGGATATGTCCAAAGTAGGGAGTGATGTGCTGTGGGCTGCATGCTAACTTTTTAAAAGGTATTCTACACACACACACACACACACACACACACACACACACACACACGCACGCGCGCGCGCACCCACACGCGCGTACCACACACATGCACCTTTGGGATTCACAAGAATAGCCACTTAGAAACTTTAACAGATCACCGAGTATCACCCCTCGCCTCAGGCACAAGGCTAAGAGCCATTTTCTTCTGCTTCTCTAAGCTGGTGTGATGCCCATGAAACCTGGCCTTGGCTTTTCCCCGGGGGTCAGCAATAGCAGGACTCTACCCCACTGTGTCTGCCTTGTTCACCTCTGTGGGTGTCACAGTGGGTGCCCCGTAATACCCATCACCCCAATAACAAACACCTGTTTAAGAAAGGAAGGACAGGAGGAGGGAGAAAGGGAAGAGGGGGAGCAGGGAGGAAAGAAGTTCGGCTAAACTTGCCTTTACTACCAGGCTGTACCCGACCTCCCAGATGTACAGAATTCTTGGCTGATTGAATGAATTTCTACTTTTTCATCCTTAATTGACTCATCCTAGAGGGTTTTCCTAGAAGGAGTACGGTCTCCAGATGGCTTGAAGTGGAGAAGCTATGTTTGATAATAACACAGTACTCATCAGTACCCTGATGAACAGATCCAAGGCTGCTCACAACTCTAGCACAAATCAAGGATGTGCCTTCTGAACACCCTTGTTGGGCACCTTTTCTGTGATAAGGCCAGCCACGGTTGGCCAGCTCCGGACTCCACCTGGAAATTCCCTCATTTAAGGAGCTCCAAGCAGCTCAGTCACTGTGGAAAGCCCTAGCTCTTTGCTCCAGTATGAAAACCACAATCAATACGGATCCTGTGCCCCACCCAGTCGAAGCAGTTTCCAGCTCACCTACTGTATTTAGGCAGCTGTAGCCCACACTGTTTATACTCCGCTACAGCTGATTCTCGTATGACCGGGGACTTTAACTCCCAAAGCCACAGAAGTCAGCACCCTCTGCCTCCCTGGAACTCAGAGCCAGTCCTCCTCTAAGACTGGCACACACCTGGGCATATACCTAGAAGCACCAGGGATCAAAGGGAAAAAGAACAAGAGATCAAGTACCTGATTCTTGTGTGCTACAAGACTTTCAAAAGTTATGGCACAAAAAAAAAAAAAGAAAAGAAAAGAAAAAAGAAAATTTAGAGTCACAAACTCCAGGAAGTGCAGAATGAGGCTAAGGACTCATATAGATGAGGGGTTTCCTCTCCATCCGTGCCCTCCAAACACATCAAGCAGGGAGAGTCCCCTCCCCCAGCGCCCTGTGACCTTGGACTTGGTGAATTCCAGCTCAAATGCAGGCACGAGTTATCCGAGTCTCATTACAACTTTATTCAGAGCTGCAGACAGATGGAGCTCAAAATAGCTGCCAGCCATGGAAACTTAAGGGGTAAAACAGGGAGCAGGTATTTTTATTAAGATGGCGTGTCTAGAGAGGGGTTAAAAATGCTGACACCACCAGTTTCCCAGTAAGCCCCCCAAAACGCAGACCTAGCTAAGTTTCCAAAAATCCCACGTTAGGGAAAGAAAAGGTCTTAGTGACCAGACCTGCTTTTGCCATCACAAGGATAACAAGATGCACATGTTTTCCAGTCTGCCTGGTCCTCTAATAGACTATTAGACTAATAGACTAACCCCCAACTAAGAGTACTTGGGTCCTACTAGAGACACAGGCTTCCTCCTCAAATAAGCAGCTAAGGCCCGGTAAGGGTGAGGTGGGGCAGCCGATGTCTGCATCAGGTCCTCCCTTACCACAAACATTGATATTCGTCAATCCTAATTTTTCTACTCATTTTAATTTTCTCAGAATATTGCATTACAGTGTCTCACTTTTCCTGCTGAGGCTTTGGCCGCTCCTGAATGTCTGTGGCTGGGGGAGAATCTCGCCACCTCCGATTCATAGCATGACAAGAAATCTGTGTGCATCAGATCTGTAAAAATCCAGAGAAGATGCCCGGCCCTCTGCTTTCTCAGTCACTTGGAGCTGACTTTCCGCAAAGGTATTTTCTACATCCCCAGGCTGTGGAGTGGCCAGCTGTGTCATCCACCAGCTCTATCTCGGTGCCTTTCTCACAGACTCCTGGAACAAATCTGGTTTTGCTTTTAACTCATGGGACTCAGAGCTCAGAGATCCAGAGTCACTGTTTATTAGGGCTTCCTGCTATCTCTGCCTGAGAAGGCCACTAAAAAGCCAGGCTTGTGCCTCAAACCCTCGAAAGGTGCCAAGTTCTGTGAAAGTACTGGGCTCTAAAACTCAAAGCCGGGCTAGAGAGGGATGCAACCAGATGTTTGTCCTGTCTGTTCTGGGAGACTGGTGAGTGGCTGGGACCCAAATATAGATGGCCATGCTGCAAAGAGCAATCTGTGTGGTGGCGCTGACCACTGCACCCATCCTTTCTCTAGCTTTCCTTTCTTTCGGAATATACATGATTCCTATCCCTCAGCGGGCAAAGCATCTCTGAA